>NW_027362769.1:369835078-371146328 GCF_046119375.1 Phyllobates terribilis
CTGATGCAAATGGGCATGAGTCTTTGGAAGAAGAGCAAGAAGAATCTGAAAACCAAGAAGTAGAAACTGAAATTGACAAAAATGAGGCTGATTCTTCTAAAGAAGAACAAGAAAAGGAAGAAGAACCAGAGGTAGATGCGGAGACTCATGGAAATAAAGGAGAACTTTTAGAAGAAGAGCCAGAAGTTGATGAAGAATCACAGTTAGATGCTGATGGTGATATAAATATAGGAGAACCTTCAGAGGAAAATACAGAAGATACAGATGTTGATGAGAACAGAGAGACTCTATCAGAGGAAACAGAAGGAGAAATATCAATTACAGAAGTTAACATGCTAGAAAAGGTTTCAGTAGACAAAGCAGAAGCGGATGAATCGGAGAATACAGAAAAAAAGAGTGCTGAGGAATTAAAAAACTCTTCTGAGGAAGTTGACAACTCCCCAGTTAATGAGGATGAAAATACAGAAACGTTATCTACTAAACAATCCGAGAAGCAAACTCCCAAATCAGGATCAACGAGACTAAAAGGTAGACATTCCAATAATCTTAATGGACCTTCACCAGCAAATTACATTTCTGAATCTTATTGCTCTTTTTACCCTTAAACCAGCTGAGCTTACAATTCATTGCTTTTACATTGAGATATTAAATAAAATTAATTAAATTCAACTTTTACTGGTTGACCTGCTAAGGCACAGGGCAAGAAGTATTCTTGTAGAGACATGCTTCAAGGTGTGATTCTCATGGGTCAAACTTTGTCAACACAGAATTAAAAAGAATCACATTTTTAATAAGCAAGGGCTTTGATGCCTTCTTCTAAGGGGTCTTCTTTAAGAGATTTGAGACTTATGATGTATAATAGCACAAAAGTTTTTTGTTAACCTCATGGACTCACCAGACTTCATTGTTGTATCAGACTTTGAGGGGGTGGAGGGGGCGACAGATCTTGTGAAGTTTATGGGGTATAGAATATAGTGATTATGGTAAAGTGGACACAGACATTCTGCTGCAAGTTCTACAAAAAACAACACTTGCAGTTCTCCATAGAACTTTATGCGTACCAACCACTGTTAACTTCTATCTCAGTAATTATGAAAATCTGTATTCACTGAAGATGGATTTTACCTATGAATTGAGAATTTTTAGAGTAAAAGATCAGTCCAGGAGGAGAAAGAAATGGATTTCTCTAATAAGGAATATTACAAAGTTCCTTGTTTTCATGTATATGATTGATTTATGAAAAAAAAAATAATACGACAGTTCCTATTTAAGGTTACACCACAGAATTCACATTGGGTTGAGGTATGGACTTTAACCTCCCCCTACTTGATGCCCCATTCCCCTCTGCATGCTGCACCGGGGGCACATGCCTCAAGACTACCCTTAGCTTTACCCGTTTCATGTCGTATGGGTATAAATCGCTTCCTGCCACCATTTCCTAATTGATACTGGTTCATGTAACAATTATATCCTCTGTCCTGCCCAATATAGTGAGTCCTATTGACTTGATGACTTATTAACCATTCATTTCTTTCTTACAGATGATGTGGAAGATGTGGAAGAATTCCCGAGAAGGGACAGGAGCCACATAGACAGCACCTTAAAGCTCACAGAAGAGAAACCGGCAGATGATTATACAGGTAGCCACATATTGGCAATATTGGACTACATTACACAGATAAGAAAATTGACAGATATTATGCTTACCAACAATTGGATCCAAAATTTTGGGACATTTAATCTTTGTTTGGTTCTGACTGTGGATGCCCTAAAAAATGCGCCAATCTTCTTATAATATAAATTTGTCCTAAAAACGACTTTCATCAGTGATCCGACTACTAAATGGAGTGGTAGTTCACTTGAAAGATCACCACTCCATTCACATAGGGAAACTTTGGGATCCTCATTTTTGGAGTCGGAGGGGTCTCAACAGTCATACATTTAATGTATGAAAAGAGCCTTAGTGCGCATGTGTGACCACCCTTTCATGTACTGTCTATGGGAGCGGTGGACACATTTGCACATTGTACGCTGATCAAAAAATATAATTGGTGGGGGTCTGAAAGCTGGGACCCCCACCAATCCTGAGAATCGGGCTCTCATGTTCCAGTAGGTCCCATGTTCTAGACAGTAAATTGTGTATGTGCACGACCTCTCCTTGTACACGGGGAGCACAAGACCACAATTCTCAGTAATGGTGGGTGACCCACTGGTCAGATCCCCACTGATCATGCATTTATAACCTTTTCTGTGGATGGGTGATAAATGCTGTTTATGGGACAACCCCATTTAAGGTATTCGTCACAAGGTTAAGTCACCCTTTAACATTTTGCAATAGGGTCATATATGTGAAGTTATTAAAAGAGAGGTTACCCAATTGCGAACAACAAAAGTGGCCCCCATTATAGTGCTAGGTGTTGCCACTTAGAAAAGAAGGGTGTAATTTTTGTTTCCCCCTCCTCACCCTTTTACATAACCCTTGGGCTTAATATCAAGCAATGTAGCTCCTCAGGAGAAGGAAGTCCTGTCCATGTTCTCACCACCTAGTAGATCAATGGATGGTACCAGGGCCGGCTCCAGGTTTTTGTGGGCCCTGAGCGAAAGAGTCTCAGCGGGCCCCTTTAGCATATACCATGATTCATGATGCACAGATACCGCAGAGAAATATATATATATAGTACAATGCCAAAGATTTGACTTACTTCTTACATTACATGAGCGATATCTACAGTATAGTAAATTCTACAATAGCTCATAAACCGGCAAATCCTCGCAGCGCACAGTGCAGACCAAACATTATAGTCCTCCATACAGTATTATGGGTCCCATATATTGCTCCATACAGAATAATGGACTCCATATAATGCTCCATACAGAATAATGGACCCCATATAATGCTCCATACAGGATACTGGCCCCCATAAAATGCTCCATGCCGAATACTGGCCCCCATATAACGCTTCATACAGAATACTGGCCCCCATATAACGCTCCATACAGAATACTGGCCCTCATATAACGCTCCATACAGAATACTGGCCCCCATATAACGCTCCATAAAGAATACTGGCCCCCTTATAATGCTCCATACAGAATACTGGCCCCCTTATAATGCTCCATACAGAATACTGGCCCCCTTACAATGCTCCATACAGAATACTGGCCCTCATATAATGCTCCATAAAGAATACTGGCCCCCATATAATGCTCCATACAGAATACTGGCCCTCATATAATGCTCGATGCAGGCAGGGCCCCCATATAATGCCCCATGCAGGCTGTGCCCCCATATAATGCCCCATGCAGACTGTGCCCCCATATAATGCCCCATGCAGGCTGTGCCCCCATATAATGCCCCATGCAGGCTATGCCCCCATATAATGCCCCATGCAGGCTGTGCCCCCATATAATGCCCCATGCAGACTGTGCCCCCATATAATGCCCCATGCAGGCTGTGCCCCCATATAATGCCCCATGCAGGCTATGCCCCCATATAATGCCCCATGCAGGCTGTGCCCCCATATAATGCCCCATGCAGACTGTGCCCCCATATAATGCCCCATACAGGCTGTGCCCCCATATAATGCCCCATGCAGGCTGTGCCCCCATATAATGCCCCATGCAGACTGTGCCCCATATAATGCCCCATGCAGGCTGTGCCCCCATATAATGCCCCATGCAGGCTGTGCCCCCATATAATGCCCCATGCAGACTGTGCCCCCATATAATGCCCCATGCAGGCTGTGCCCCCATATAATGCCCCATGCAGGCTATGCCCCCATATAATGCCCCATGCAGGCTGTGCCCCCATATAATGCCCCATGCAGGCTGTGCCCCTATATAATGCCCCATGCAGGCTATGCCCCCATATAATGCCCCATGCAGGCTTGGCCCCCATATAATGCCTAATGCCTCCAGACATAAAAAAAAATAAAAAATTCAAATACTCACCTCACCTCCCCTGCTGCTGCTGCTCTCATTGCTGCCGCTGCTCCGGACTCCTCAGCCGCGTCGCCGTCTTCCCGCTCTGCGCTATGACTGCTCAGGAGAGGGCGTGGTGGAAAGACGTCACCGCGCCCTCTGACCTGAGACGTCACAGTGCAGCAGCCGCGGAAGATACAGGACCTGCTGCGGAGGCACGAGGAGAGGTAAATATTGTGCCGGGGCCCTGAGCAAGGGGGGGGGGTGCACTGGCACCGTTCTCCTCCGCTCACGGGTACCATAGCATGCCGGGATGCCCGACGGCAAGTGGGCCCCCCTGCCTGCTCAGGGCCCAGGCACTTGCCCGGGTGTGCTGGGTGCTGATGCTGGGCCTGGATGGTACGAACTAGAACTAGGCCTCCTCTTCATAGAGCCCATAGCAATCTATCAACAGAGGCCCCATTATTTGCTTCACCTCGCTTATCACTGCTCTGTGTCTCCTCTTTTCCAGCGGCACTGCAGAAACTAAGGAAAATATACCACTCTTCTATCAAACCCCTGGAACTGTCCTATAAATACAACGAGCTGAGACAGTATGAGATCACAGGTGAGCGGGGTGATATGAGTGTGCCATGAATATCACTGACAGTAGACAGATAGGAAGCACCAAAGTAAATGGAGGAACTCCAAAACAAGAGATCCCGGTGATACTGTTGGGATCAATGAACCATCATTTAAAGGGGAACTCTAAGTTCTAGATTAATGGCTTCTATGATTTACTAAGTAATCAATGATTGAACGTACAGCCATGGTCTCACTAGTACATCTACAGCCTCTGTCTCAAAGATGCTATTTTCATCCACGTTGTACAGTGTTGTAATAGGAACATTGAAAGATCCATCTACATCTTAAAGGGGTCCTCTCACTTGCTAAAAATATGTAATTTTTTTACCTGGTGTAAATGCCTCTGTTCTCCTGAATCCGGCAATGTTTTTCTTTTCTTCCTGCTCCTCCCTGTTCCTGACATATGGCCCTTTCTTCCCTGTATGTAAATTTAGCCATTAGCTAAGTGAGTGTGGTCTTCAGCTCTTCTCTATGAGTGCCATCTTCAGAGCCACGCCCAATTAGATAAAAGACTATTATTACATATAGGAAAAAGGAGGCCATATCTCAGGAATGGGGAGGCACAGGAACAAAAGAAAAACATTGCCGGATTCAGGAGAACAGCAGCATTAACGGCAGGTAAAAAAATCAGACATTTATGGGAAATGGCTGGTCCTCTTTAAAGGGTTTATCATGTAATGGACACTTCAATTTTGGCCCCCTCAACCATATGCAATCAATACCATACTTATAATTAAGTTTAATAGCTCGTGATAACTCATCAAATCGGTAAGTTATTAAAAGAAAATCCTGTTAGGGACAACTGAATATTTACTTTGCTGTTAAATATTTTCTATTTTGGGGTATTCCTACCTCTAGGACCTGCACGTTGAGAATGGAGCTCCATCTTATACTTCTGTAAATGGAAAGGTGGCTGCGCATGCGCGGCTCTCTCCATACACTTCAATTAGGAGCTTCAAAAACCGCCATGCAAGCGTTCACAGCTATTTTCAGAAGTGAGCAGAAAGAGACAGGCATGGCGGACACCTTTCCACTTGCAGGGTTCCGTTTTTAAGATAGGTGCAGAGGTGGAACCTACATCTATCAGGCATTTATGGCATATTTTATGGAACACCCCTTTAATTTTTTAATTTTACATTAATTGATCAAACTAACAGTATATTGTGCTAAAAAACTGCACTAAGTAATAGCGTCTAACCAAATGCAATGACCCTCCATATAGTTGTACAACAAATATGTACTAGGTATTGGATGCTGTATATGGGGGAGGGGGGTGGGGACAAATTTCATCAGCTACATAGTTATTCCCCCTACCAGAATACTCAGAGAAAGCATATGACTGCCCCTATAAGCACCTGGTACCCCAATTTTGCATGACTGCATGTTTATATACTGGTCCTTGGATACATAAAAGGGTTGTCCATGCTTATGACATTGACGGCCCCCTGCAATCAACTGCGTTCAGCTCCGGAGGCAGCAGAATGGAACCGAAACAGCACAGTCTTGTACACTGTGTTGTTGCCATTAACGGAAAATGCAGATCGGTTCCTTTTCAAGGGAATAGGAGTTGAGCTGCAGTTTTTGGCAATGGCCAACCACTGAACCACTGAAAACCACTAAACCACTGAAATTGATGATCTATCCTAATCATAGGCCATCAATACCCTAAATCTGAACAACCCATTTAAATGCATGGAACCAATGGCATAGATATAGGGGGTGAAAAAGTAGAAACCACTCCTGGGCCCTGGTGCCATGGGAGACCCAAAGACCCCTCTGCTATATAAGAACTGATGAAGAAGGTTAAAAATTTGTAATTTGACCCTTTATTACTTTCTGAGAATCCGTAGAGACATGTTAGCAGAACATAACATTGGTGTCCAGCAGAGACTCCTTACCAGTTCCCAGAGCTCCTGTGTATCTCATTAAGACCTGAGCTCAGAGTTCAGCATAAAAACAGTTAAATTATAAAATTCTGAGTTTCTGTTCCACCACTAGGGGGAGCTTTGGAGCTTCTTGCATACTGAGATGTATAAACTGTATGCAGTTAGCCCTTTAGCTCCCCCTAGTTGTGGAACAGATATGAAGATTTGTATCATTTATTGGCACATAGGCTACTTTAATACCAGTCAGAGACTTAATAGTATCTCCCATTGTCCTATTGATTTTAAAATATATTTACTATGAGGATAAGGTTAATTAGTTTGCATTGCATTAGATGATAGCACTGCACCGTGCCCTCCATGCCCCCTTCTTGCATCTGCCATAGGGCCCAGCTTTCCCTTGTCTTGTGATTAAATGTTGACATTTCGTTTCCCTCCCATCTGCTAACAGCTTATCATGGACGTAGCCTTGCTGACTCGGCCGCAGGTGGGTAGAACTGCCTAAAGTGCCTGTGTCCTGCCTGGCCTTTTCAGCTTGCGTGTCTGCTTCCTGTAACACAGGCCTGACTTCATCCCACCTGCATACTCACCTGCCAGCTTCAGCTTGCTGCCTTCTGACAAGCCATGGAATGTATGATTGCCACACCACTAATACGCCACTATATATCGCTTTATGCAGAATGCAATCTAAATAGTAAATATTATGTATTGCTTAAATAAGGAGAAGCAGCGCTCCATGATCGGATGGGACCGTATTGGTCTGGTACTTGGAAAATTGTGTTGTAATATATCAGTGCTTTTAAATGAATCTGTTCTGTGTCGACAAATCCCAAGATGCGTGGTGCAAGATGATCAGCTTTGAAAAATAAAAAAAAACGAAAATATGATTTTGGGATACTTTGCCAGGAGATGTTTATGCTATAAGTTTATGTATGTGGCCACCCAGTGGTTATAATGTGAATTGCAGTCAGCTTGGGGTTTTGGTATAATATATTGAATATGTATCGTGATAAATATTTAATTCAGGTTATATTATAACGCTGTGGGGGAATTGGTGACTTCCTGCCAGGTTCCTCTATAGATTGCAGCTAATTGATGAGTACAGGGCTTATCAGAAAATGATGTTTATGCCATAAAGTAATTGGCCAAAGTGGACAACCCCTTTAAGGCTATTTATTAAAACTATATTGAGCTCAAAAGTGCAGTGAACAAACCGATCTGACTAGATAATCATCAGTTTTCAAAAACCTCCCGAGTGTGAGTATTTCTTTTTATGGTGTCACTTTAAATCTAATGCACATCTTTTCATAGCGACTTTATTGGCTAATTATTTCCTCTTCTCCTTCTCTTCCGTCTCTTCTTTTGTTTCTTATTTTTAGGACAAAATTCATAATAAAATTCTAACTTAATTTTTTTAAATTATAATAGATGGAGAGATCACATCTAAACCAATGGTGTTGTTTTTGGGACCGTGGAGTGTTGGCAAGTCCACCATGATCAACTACCTCTTGGGGCTGGATGAAACCCCCCATCAATTGTATACAGGTAATGATGGAGTCATTTTCAGAACATACATACATTTTTCATGAACGTCCTTCCATTATAAAGATATGCTCTTCTTACTAACTCTTTGTAGGTGCTGAACCCACAACTTCAGAATTTACCGTCCTCATGCATGGGCCAAAGTTGAAGACCATTGAAGGCATCGTGATGGCAGCTGACAGCGCTCGTTCCTTCTCTCCGCTAGAGAAATTTGGGCAGAACTTTTTGGAGAAGCTGATTGGCATTGAGATTCCTCATAAACTTTTGGAAAGAGTAACATTTGTGGATACCCCTGGTATCATTGAGAACCGGAAACAACAAGAAAGAGGTATGTATGATAAGAATAAATCTTGAGGTGGCACCATCCATTCTCTTGAGCTTCATTACCTTCATTTTCCTTCTTAGGTTATCCATTCAATGATGTATGCCAATGGTTCATTGACCGAGCTGATCTCATTTTCGTTGTATTTGACCCAACTAAACTAGACGTGGGTCTGGAGTTGGAGATGCTCTTCAGGCAGCTGAAAGGACGCGAGTCTCAAATCCGTATTATCCTAAACAAGGCTGATAGTTTGGCCACCCAAGAACTTATGAGGGTATATGGTGCTCTTTTCTGGAGTCTGGCACCACTTATCAATGTTACCGAGCCCCCTAGAGTCTATGTCAGCTCTTTCTGGCCAGAAGACTATCATCCCGAAACACACAAAGAATTATTCCTTAAAGAAGAAATTTCCCTTCTGGAAGATCTTACTCAAGTCATCGAGAACCGACTTGAAAACAAGATAGCCTTTATTCGTCAGCATGCTATCAGAGTCCGTATTCATGCCTTGCTGGTTGACCGATACCTTCATACCTACAAGGACAAGATGACATTCTTTAGTGACGGAGAACTTGTGTTCAAGGACATAGTAGATGATCCTGATAAATTCTTTATCTTCAAGTCCATCTTGGCTAAAACCAACGTCAGCAAATTTGACCTTCCCAACCGCGAGGCCTACAGAGATTTCTTTGGAGTAAACCCTATTACAAGCTTCAAGCTTCTGTCCCAACAATGCTCCTACATGGGTGGCTGCTTCCTGGAGAAGATTGAAAAAGCCATAACACATGAGCTTCCAGATCTCCTCGGTGGCATCAGTAAAAAACCTTCAGGCCTTAATTGTGATGTGACCGGTTGTGGAGAAGCACCAAAGAACCGTTATAAAAAACATTAACTTATCACCAGCTTAATCCCTTTCTCATATTTAATAAAAAGTCAAATAAAAAAAAAAAAACAGTATCAACGCCGTAAAAATAAGGTCTTGCGACCTTTTGGTGATGGATGTTGCCTGTTTGGGAGACCCTTGCAGGCCATTCTACTTACAGTATGTTGTCAAGGTGTGTCACAGAGATGATGCTCGAAACAATCCTTCTGTCCTAGAGGGACTGGGTGTTACTCTGGTGCTGAAGGAAAGAATAATGTGCGAGACGGCTAATGGAGCCTTCCCAAATAATTCATTAGATTATTTTGAGATAATATTGCAGAGAACTGCTCTTCCACCCCTATTATAGCTCATGCCAAAGCGGTCCTTCTCTCCTCTTGGTCCAAGAGAAGAAGGAATGAGAAAACGAATGAGGTCTACAAGGAATTTCAGTTCACTGCAAGCTTCTCTGATTTATTGTGTGTAATGATAATCTGTCTTGTAATGTGGCGAGGTAGTAGCCATGTTATATCTTGTCTAGGTCGTTGAGGTACCTTATAAAGTCCACTTTCAAAGCCAAGACCATAGCGGTTGGACCAGTAATCCATTGTATGTGATATTGGTGGTAGTGCCAACTGTTCAACCTCGTAAGAGCTACCAGCACTGGCTTAACCGAACCATGGTCCAAAAGTGGACACGACCATTAATGGAGAGGCTCAACCTATGTTAATTCTGTTACTTTAGAATCCACCATTGTCAGATATTCCAAAACCTCGTCCTCAGCTAAGTCACTTAAGGCAGACGAGACGTAGGGATCATGACGATGGGTTGGCCAATAATCTTCCGAAATATTGTATTACGTTACGTCGATCATGGCAAAATCTGAAATGATGGCAGGTACTTATTTTATATTGTCTTGAATATTCTTTGGAATATTTTCCACAGTTAGAAAAAGTCTTTGGATTTTCCATTGTGTAGTATTTGATAGATGTTTTACTTTTACCCGTCCGGTTGGACACCAGTCCATGTTATATTTATCAAGAATTTAATAAAACATGACGACAGCGTTGACTTGTTCGGATCTTCTCAGAAAGTCCGGTCTGTGTGATTCACTATGGTATCTAAAAAATCACCGAGAGGCAAACACATTAGTCAGTAGGTTTTGTGGTTGCCACCATCTGCTTCTAGTTACAAGTCGAACAGATACAGGTATTTTGAAGAACCAGCTCTGGCAATCCAGATGTACCAGGAGTCAGTTTTCTGGGAGGGTAAAATAAACATATAGATATGCAGAATTCCAGTGTGGAATACCAGGAGGCCCTAAACCAGACAAAAGGGAAAACAGAAAGTGTAGATATGTTGGACCTGTCTTCTTCACAAGAAGCACCCATCAGATAGGAACCAGAGATTTCCTAAATATTACTTCTATTTTACAGCCAGGATGAAATGGTGAGGTATATGTAAGTGCTGGGAGCCAGGGTCACTCATATTTGGCCGGGTATTTAAGTACAGGGCTATGACCATACATTTATTTTTTTGCTCCATGTGAAGGAAAACCTAGCTACTACTCTGTGATGTGCACAACGCATTTCGGGGACATATCGCCCCTTCTTCTGGTACAGGACACCAACGTAATGGTAATGGTGTTTGTAGTCAGCATTGAAGCTAATAGCACACTGGCATATATTTAATCTAATCCCCAAAGCACAATAGACGAAAGTTGGCCGACGGAACAGGACTACCATCTGATGAGTATAGGGGCCTACCGACAGATATTGCTTTTAGGGGAGATGAGGGCTCTCACCCCTAGCACTCATTTTTCTGGGTCAGGAGAGATAGCTATCTGCAGAACAAACTTTATCTCGTGTGTATGGCCAGATAAAGGGTATGTGCCTTATACCTCTATATATCTTTTTAGAGTGTATGTTGATTTTTTTTCCACCTTTTTAAAGTATTCAGGGACCTATGGCATCCAGCTGACCTCCTGTTAACAAAAAAATCATCTTAGTACGTGTATTAGGAAGTTTTATCTGCTGTACAGTACACTGCCTCCCTGTGGTACACAGACTTGTTTTGGTTTCTCCTTATAAGGCAGCAGGAAGTGAAACATAGAAAACAAAAGGGAAATGAGCGGGAATGAGAAGAGTAACCTGTTGGTTTTTTTCCCGTAACGATAAGTTAAAACTAAACTTTTATTTATTTTTATCATTTTGTCCAATGTGGAAAGTAATGAAACGTTACAAATCACTTTATTGGAGGATTTGTAAAAAGATAAATGTAGATATTTGCCTTCCTTTAGCTACGTTGATATCAGAATGTATTCCTATGGAGTACTGATGCTGGTGGTTAAAAGATCAGCTACTTTCACTGCCAACATCTGTACTCCAAATGACTATGTCCTGATATCAATGTAGCAAAAGGCAGCAAATAGACGGGGGAACAGCCAGGGTTTGGAAGCCACTTACTGTCTTTCTTTTCTATTTCCAGGAACAAAGACAAATTCCCTAATAAAGTGATTTGCAAAGTTTCATAACTTTTTATGCTGGACAATATTCTAAAAAAAATATAATAATAA
The DNA here is from genome assembly GCF_046119375.1 of Phyllobates terribilis. NCBI lineage: Eukaryota > Metazoa > Chordata > Amphibia > Anura > Dendrobatidae > Phyllobates > Phyllobates terribilis. Next base: position 369,846,802 of record NW_027362769.1, read on the forward strand.
AGTTTAGTTACTCTTTAATATGTTGTATTAGTTGAATTCCACTTGGATATTGAGGTTAAGGCCTCCACAAAATAACCATGTACTGTTCGCAGTTTCTGCTCCTGAGGGTATTAATGGAAAGTCGATGTATATTTGCAGTAGGTGCGGCTTGGTCCAAATAATCGAGTTGTTCAATTTTCTTCTCTTTTCTACCACAAACCCTCCTTTAAGTTTGTCACCGGCGTCCTCCGAACGGATCTTCCTATTGACGTACAATAAAAATGTTTGTGCTTGTCAGCCTCAGACTCTCTGTGATCTCCTCTCTCATTATTCTGGCATTTGGCAAATATTAAAAATGATGGTAATCCTAATTGACCTAAAACGGGAAAGGTTTATTCTGATTTCATGTCAGATATTGAGAAAAACATGCAGATGTGTCTTTTTATATAATGTATGGAAACTTCTGGTTTCACCTGTATATTTGTGCAGATACAGTGCTTTGAAAATGTATTCATACCCCATAAACTTTTCCACATTTTTTTTACATTACACCCACAAACTTAAATGTATTATATTGGGATTTTATGTGATATACCAACACAAAGTAGCACATTTTTGTGAAGAGTAAAGGAAATGATACAGGGTTTTCTAATTATTTTACAAATATAAATCTGAAAATTGTATGTGCATTTGTATTCAGCCTCCCTGAGTCAATACTTTGTAGGACCACCTTTCACTGCAATTACTGCTGCAAGTCTTTTGGGGTCTGTCTGCATCTGTTTTGCACATCTACAGGTGACATTTTTGCCCCTTCTTCTTTGCACCCTAGCTCTTTCTTAGTGAGATTGGATGGAGACGTCTGTGAACAGCAATTTTCAAGTCTAGCCACAGATTCTCAATGGGATTTAGGTCAGGACTGTGACTGGGTCATTCACACACCTAAATATGCTTTAATCTAAAACCCCCATTGTGGCTCTGGCAGGATGTTTAAGGTTGTTGTCCTGCAGGAAGGTGAACATATGCCCCAGTCCCAAGTCTTTTGCAGCCTCTAACAGTTTTTCCTTCCATCTTCCCATCAACTCTGACCAGCTTTTCTGTCCCTGCTGCAGAAAAGCTTCCCCACAGCATGATGCTGCCACCACCATGTTTGACGGAGGGGATGTTGTTTTCAGGGTGATATGCAGTGTTAGTTTTCCACCACACATTGCGTTTTGCATTTAGCCCAAAAAGTTCTCATCTGACCAGAGCACCTTCTTCCTCATGCTGGCTGTGTCCCCTACATGTCTTTTTGCAAATTCCAAACGGGACTTCTTATGGCTTTTAAAAATGTCTTTCTTCTTGCCTCTCTTCCATAAGAGCCAGATTTGTGGAGAATATGGTTGACATTAGGACTCTTTTTGACTTGGGTTTACCAGGCCCTAATTTGGAGGGCAGGGGTCCCTTTACTGATTTACAATTGAAAAATACGAATATGCCGCCACCACAGGCTGATGTTGGCCCCATTGATGTGTTTTTGGACTTGGTCACAGAGGATTTGACCGCTTTGGAAAAGAAAAAAAACAAGATATAAATATAATCTGACAAAACTCGAGATGCAGGCTTTATGTAAATTGGAAGGGGATCAGTCAATTACTATTAAGCCCTCAGATAAAGGGGGCAATGTGTGGTTATGGTTTTCCAGAAGTTATCATCAGATGTGCCTGAACATTTTGTGTGATAAAGATTGTTATAGGGTCTTGAGGGGTAATCCCATTGGTGAATATTTGGATGATTTGAAATTATTGGCATCTGAGGGCCTGACAAGTGGGGTTATTAGTAAGAAAGAATTTGATTTTATCTGCCCGAAATTCCTGATAATGGCCACTTTCTATAGCCTCCCCAAGGTGCATAAGGGGACGAGTCCTTTGAAAGGACGTCCTATAGTGGCAGGGGTGGACAGTCTTACCCAAAATTTGGGTGTTTATCTTGATAAAATTTTGAGACCATTTGTCATTGGCCTTAATTCACACATTAGAGATACTAGTGACCTATTGAGAAAACTGGACGGTATATCTGTGGATCCTGATGTTATGTTGGCTAGTATTGACGTAGAATCCCTTTATTCATCAACTAGATGGTGGCCCGATTCTAATGCATTGGGTATTCTAGAATATGTTTGCGGCCGACCGGGGGCAATCAGCAAAACGGTGTTTAAATTTGGCGGCAAGATCGGTGATTGGTCACGACCAATCAGTGAACTGTGTTAGTGAGGACTGGAGAGCTTGTTTAAATTTGGCGATAAAATTGACCGATCAGCAGAGCGTTGTTTAAATTTGGCGGGAATCTCGCTGATTGGTCTCGGCAGGCCGGCGGCCGGGACCAATGAGCAGAGCGGTGTTTAAATTTGACGCCAAAATCGCTGATTGGTAGCGGTCGCTGGCGGCCGCGACCAATCAGCACAGCGGTGTTTACATTTGGCGCCAATCTCGCTGATTGGTCGCGGTCGGCCGCGACCAATCAGCGGAGCGGCGTTTAAATTTGCAGCCTATATCGCTGATTGGTCGCGGTCGGCCACCGCGAGCAATCAGCAGAGCTGCGTTTAAATGTGCCGCCCATCTCGCTGATTGGTCGCGGCCGGCCACCGTGACCAATGAGCAGAGCGGCGTTTAAATTTGCCGGCCATCTCGCTGATTGGTCGCGGCCGGCCACCGCGACCAATCAGCAGAGCGGCGTTTAAATTTGCCGGCAATATCGCTGATTGGTCGCGGTGGCCGGCCGCGACCAATCAGCAGAGCAGCGTTTAAATTTGCCGCCCATCTCGCTGATTGGTCGTGGCCGGCCACCGCGACCAATCAGCAAAGCGGCGTTTAAATTTGCCGCCCTTCTCGCTGATTGGTCGTGGCCGGCCACCGCGACCAATCAGCAGAGCGGCGTTTAAATTTGCCGGCCATCTCGCTGATTGGTCGCGGTGGCCGGCTGCGACCATTCAGCAGAACGGCGTTTAAATTTGCCGCCCATCTCGCTGATTGGTCGCGGTAGCTGGCCACGACCAATCAGCAGAGCGGCGTTTAAATTTGCCGCCCATCTCGTTCATTGGTCGCGGCCGGCCACCGCGACCAAGCAGCAGAGCGTTGTTTAAATTTGGCGCCAATCTCGCAGATTGGACGCGTCTGGTGTCCGCAACCAATCAGCAGAGTATGTTTAAATTTGGCGCCAAGCTCGCTGATTGGTCGCGGCTGGCGTCCGCGACCAATTAGCACAGCAGTGTTTAAATGTGGCGTCAAAATTGGTGATTGGTCGCGGCCGCTATTTAAATGTGGCACCCAAATCGGTGATTGGTCACGGGCAGCGGCCACGACCAATCAGCAGAGCGGTGTTTAACATTAGCGCCAAGATCACTGATTGGTCGAGTGCGGAGAGCGCGACCAATCAGCGAATCGTATTGGTGAGGAGCGGGGAGCGGAATCGTATTAGTGAGGACCGGGGAGCGGCGCTGCCTGTGCGGCTACTTCCGCTGCGAGAACCCGGGACATGAGCGACTGCTTGCAGCAGAAGTATCCCGACCCGCAGCGCCGCTCCCCGGTCCTCCCTTGACACCCTAGCCGCTGATGTCCCCACAGTATCCGCATGGTGTTACAAAGGTCCGGACATTTGTGTTAAAAATCGCTGATTGGTCGCTGGCGCTGCCCGCGACCAATCACCGATTTGGGCGCCAAATTTAAATATCGGCCGCGACCAATCACCGATCTTGGCTCCACATTTAAACACCGCTGTGCTGATTGGTCGCCGACGCTGGGCACGACCAATCACCGATTTTGGCGCCACATTTAAATAGCGTCCGCGACCAATCAGTACAGCGGTGTTTAAATGTGGAGCCAAGATCGGTGATTGGTCGTGGCCGATATTTAAATTTGGCGCCCAAATCGGTGATTGGTCGCCGTCTTGGCCCGCAACCAATCACTGATCTTGCCGCAAAAGTTAAACACTACTGTGCTGATTGGTCGCGGACGCTGCCCGCGACCAATCACCGATTTAGGCGCCAAATTTAAATATCGGCCACGACCAATCACCGATCTTGGCTCAACATTTAAACACCGCTGTGCTGATTGGTCGCGGCCAATATTTAAATGTGGCGCCCAAATCGGTGATTGGTCGCGGGCAGCGTCCGCGACCAATCAGCACAGCGGTGTTTAACTTTTGCGCTAAGATCAGTGATTGGTCGGGTCCGAAGACTGCGACCAATCATCGAATCATCTTGGTGAGCCCCGGGGAGCCCCGCTGCCTGTGCGGCTCCTTCCGCTGCGAGAACCCGGGACATGAGCGGGCGCTCGCAGCAGAAGTATCCCGACCCGCAGCGCCGCTCCCCGGTCCTCTCTTCCGCATGGAGGTCAGCGACGCCGGCGGTCCTTCCGCTGCTACCGGCCGGGAGATGAGCGCCTCGCGCCGCTCATCTCCCGGCTGCATCTCCGTCCCCGAGATGGGTCCGGCGGTCGAGGTCCTTCTGCTGTTACCGGCCGGGAGATGAGCGCCTTGCGGCGCTCATCTCCCGGCTGCATCGCCGTTCAGCTCCGTCCCGCAGATGAGCCGCTAACGGCCGCCATCTTTTTTCAGAAATCCCGCGGCGCTGATTGGCCACTGCCGGACCAATGAGCGACGCGGGAATTCCTGGACAGACAGACAGACAAAGACAGACAGACAGACGGGATAAGACAATTATATATATAGATTCCCCATGAAAAGGGCATGGAGGCGGTGGAATATTTTTTGCGCAGCAGAGGATGCCAATTCGCCGACCATAATGAATTTTTTAAAAAGTCTATCGAGTTTTGTTTGAACAGAAATGTCTTTCTATTTGATAACCAGTACTTCCACCAGCTCTGGGGGACTGCGATGGGGAGTCCCTGTGCCCCATCGTATGCTAATCTTTACCTGGGCTGGTGGGACCAAACAATTGTGTTTGGGGAACATCCCGTGGAAGATAGTGAGAGGATAGCCCTATGGTATATAGATGATATCCTAATTCTTTGGAAGGAGGACTCCACACAATTTGAAACCTTTGTGAAGGCGCTCAACAAAATTAGTCTTAACCTGCGGTTTACATGTGAAGTGGGTATTGACACCTTGCCTTTTCTGGACATCTTGTTATGTAAGAAAGAGGATGGTAGTATCTCTACCTCGATATATAGGAAAAAAACAGCCACAAATTCATTGTTGAAATGGGAGAGCAATCACCCTTTGCCCTTGAAGAAAGGGATCCCGAAGGGCCAGTATCTGAGGGTTCGTAGAAACTGTTCAGATAATATGGTTTTTGATCAGCAGGACTCTGAATTACGGGATAGATTTATTGAAAGAGGGTACCCCAAAAAAATTCTAGCCAAGGCCTACGAGGAAACTCTGGCGAAGGATCGTATGACTCTTCTTTATCCATCTTTACAGGATCAGGGAACAAATGACACATGTAGAGTGATTACTTCCTATTCAAATAAGGCACATGAAGTTAGAAAAATTCTCTAGAAGCACTGGAAGATCCTTCAGATGGATGAAGACCTAGGGAGCTATGTTAAGTCTACCCCACAGATTACATGCCGTAGGGGTAGATCCCTTCGAGATAGGCTTGTACATAGCCACTATGTTGGTGGAGTGGGTACTGAATGGCTTAGATCAACTGGCAAGGGGTGCTTTAAATGTAGTGGATGTGTGGCATGCAAGGTGATCACACGAAGTAAAACTTTCGAGAGTAAGGTGACTGGAGAAATACACTATATTAATTCCTTCATAAATTGTAGATCCAAAGGAATTATTTACAAAGCCACATGTCAGTGTAATATAGAATATGTGGGTAAAACAAAAAGAGAACTCAGGAGGCGTATAGGTGAACATTTACGTGATATTGTTAATAAAAAGGACACACCCCTAGCTAAACATGTCAATACTATGCATGGGGGCAAAGTTTATTCGGTCACTTTCATAGGTATTGATAAGGTCAAATTTCCACAGAGAGGTGGTAATTGGGATAAGGCTCAACTTCAAAGAGAGGCCAGATGGATACATTATCTACGTACGCTGGCACCTAGTGGACTGAATGAACAAATCTCCTATAAATGTTTCCTATAGATCGAGGGACTGTTTAGGAAAAGGTGTGTAGGGACAGCCGACGTTGAGTGGGGGAGCCACTGCGCAGGTCTAGGGTGCCAACCTCCGCTGTCCGGTAGGGATTGGGGCCTAGGGCCAGTGTAGAAAGGACCAGGTGTGCCATGTTGTATCCCTTTGGCCTCTTTATGGGGCCATTTTTCTCACCAGGGTTTCCTTATATTTGTTGACTTCTAGTAATGTATCATCTATTAATCTTCTCTCTATCCCGTACTTCAGATGCTGATCTTTGATTTGGCCCTTTGGACAATGTTCCAAATGTTTTTTTGTGGACAAATGCGTGTTGGTCTTAGCCTCCTACTCATGCCTACCTAGCTGTCTGGTTATAATAAGCCCTATGGTGGGAGGCCATGCTTAACCCTTAAGGGGTGTAACATACCTGGCGGTGTCCTTGCATAGTGGTCCATCTCCCACTGTGCAAGAGCGCGCACTTGATCTCCAGTCCAGTTTGCTAGCCTGGCTTCCCTCCATGCTGTCTGTTTGCCTCTGTGTCTGCTGCTTAAGGGCGACGCCCGATCTCTTCCTGCTTTTTGTACTTGCTGCAGACACACCCCTTGTGCGTCCTCAGCCTATTGCTGTCTGCCATCTGGTATTTAACCCAGCTGCTCCAATGAATCCCTGCCTGAGCATTGTGTTCTGTCAGTTGGCCTTTGGTCACTGATATGCCAGGTCCCGTTTATGTTTCCTGCCTTCGGTATCAGTTCCCGTGTCTGAACTTAGTCCTGTCTGTATTATCTTCTAGCCTGTTGTATTCTGCCTATCCTGGAGGCTGTATTTCCAGGCCTGTGTGAACCCGCTCCTGTATCTTGCTGCTGTGTCTGTTCTTGTCTGAATACTCTCCTAGCCTGTTTTGTTTTTCTCTATGTCCGTACTTTCCCTTTTTCTGCAGAGTCTGAACTCGTACCTAACTCCTGCTCGTTGTCACTGTACTTCCGTTTGTGAGTTTGTGGTCCACTCGCTACTTCTCTGCAAGTACCCTGTGGGTATCTGGTTCTGCCTTTCCCTTCTAGTCTGTTCCGTGTGTACAGAGCCCTGTCCCCACCGCGTCTGCGGTTTCGCTTTGTTCAGCCCTGTCCACCGCGTCTGCGGTTTTCGCTTTGCTCAGCTCTGTCCACCGCGTCTGCGGTTTTCGCTTTGCTCAGCTCTGTCCACCGCGTCTGCGGTTTTCGCTTTGCTCAGCTCTGTCCACCGCGTCTGCGGTTTTTGCTTTGCTCAGCTCTGTCCACCGCGTCTGCGGTTTTCGCTTTGCTCAGCTCTGTCCACCGCGTCTGCGCTTTTCGCTTTGCTCAGCTCTGTCCACCGCGTCTGCGGTTTTCGCTTTGCTCAGCTCTGTCCACCGCGTCTGCGGTTTTCGCTTTGCTCAGCCCTGTCCACCGCGTCTGCGGTTTTCGCTTTGCTCAGCCCTGTCCACCGCGTCTGCGGTTTTCGCTTTGCTCAGCCCTGTCCACCGCGTCTGCGGTTTTCGCTTTGCTCAGCCCTGTCCACCGCGTCTGCGGTTTTCGCTTTGCTCAGCCCTGTCCACCGCGTCTGCGGTTTTCGCTTTGCTCAGCCCTGTCCACCGCGTCTGCGGTTTCGAATTTGTCTCCCAGTCTGTACTGGACCCTACCCAGTCTGCGCTCTAGTCTGCCTGTTCCTGTATTCCCCGGTGTGGGTCAACAGCCGTGTCCGGAGTCTGACCTGGAGTAGACCCTGGTTCCTCTGCTCGGTTCCTCCCTGGTGCACTGGCGTCGTATGCCGTCGTGCGACCTTGGTCGGATCGGGCAGATACTTAGTTACGCCCCTCCAGGCACTCTCCGGTTCATTGCACAGTGGAATCACTACATAAACACGCACACGCCAGTCAGTCCGGGCGTGAGCATTACAAGGGGTGGGACGATGGATGTTTCCTTTTCTAAAAAGTTGAGTTATTATAAATTATCTGGTCCCATTGTTTGATATATTGCTGCAGGATTGTAGTGGCGATTATATATCTGTACATGCAGGAGAGGAGGGGTATTATACCTCAAAGTCTGTGAGTCTAAGAGAGCGGTTTATGTTGTCCCTCCCTCCCCAACCACCGTTGTGTGGAGTCCATTTTTGGATCGGCGGTTCTGGTTGGTTTTGAAGTGCTAGTGTGCCTGAGATGCGCTTCATTTCTATATGCATGCGTTCCATTTACCGGAAACAGGTAGGACGTCACCGGATGTGATGTCGGCGGGATTCCATATGCTTTCCACTCGATGGTTTGCGTTCCAGATACCGGATATACCAGACCACGTGACCGGAAGTGACGTAGCATCGTGTCGTTTAACGCAGTAGTTTAAAGGAGACACGGTGTGGGAAGTGACAGGTGGAACCCTGGGTCTTTTGAAAGGAGGATAAGGGCTGTTTGAAATGGTGGAGACCCTCAGCCCCCTTTTTCAGTCTCCCCTGATGAATCTACTTTAGGAGGAAACGCGTTGGGAGCTGGATACCTCCAGAATATTTTGGTCATGAATTTTAGGATGACATTATACCAGGATGAATCAAGCCATGATGCACTTTTTGGATTGGGTGAGATTGTTTCATTTTGTTTGATATAACAACAACCCGAAGGATTCCTTCAGTGGGGCTTTGTTGATTTTCCCTGACATAGTCCACGGTACCTTAGTGAATAGAGGTCATGTGGGATTCTACTGTATAATCCATGGTACCTTCTGTGTTTAAAGGGCATATGGGAGTTCATTGTATACCTAATTTTTTGAGCGCACACATGGTATCCCTATATGATTGTTATTTTTTTAGAAAAACCAACCAATATTAGCAAGGATAGTGTCTAAATCCCATGCTCTGGATGAATCGAGGTTGATTTTTCCAAAGCCTATGCACTTGGCATTTGACATGTTGAGGTGTGGTTCGCATGTATACACTATCATAATTTATTGATGGTAATTCAAAAGACCCTGGGTTCACTATTTGGCCCACTAGGGTTTTTTTTACTTGAAAGAATTTTTTTTTTTTAATATATATCTAATAAATGTTATATTTTAACTATCTTGCTTGAAAATTTGATCCCTAATGTTCTCACACAAACCTCTGAGGCCTTCACAGAACAGCTGTACTAATACTGAGAATAAATTACACCCAGGTGGACTCAATTTACTAATTATGTGACTTCTGGAGGCGATTCTTCACTCAGGATTTTATTTAGGAGTATCAGACTCCAGGGGGCTGAATACAAAGGCTCGTCACGATTTCAGATTTATAATTTTTAACCTCTTTACAACCTTGGATGTACAGGTACATCCAAGGTTGCCTCCCCCTGTTTGATGCGGGCTCTGGTAATGAGCCTGCATCTTTTCCGATGATCTGATTAGCTGTCATGTGCCCCTAACATCCGCAGGTGGAATCGCGATCCACCCGCGTCTGATAACAAGTTAAATGCCACTTTCAAACTCCGACAGCGGCATTTAACATGGCGGCGCCGGTAGCGCGTCATAAGACCCGCCCATTGTCATACCCGTCACATGATCGTAGGCCGCCAATGGGTCGGCATGACAACCCGGGGTCTGCAGGAGACCCCTGTGGTTGTCACAGCCAAACTGCTATGAGCATCGCCCAGCGGTCGGCGCTCATAGCAGATGAGCATTTCTGCTACACATAGCAGGGCTGAAGCCCTGCTGTGTGTAGCACACACGATCAGAAGGTCACAGCTTCTAGTCTCCCATGGAGACTATTGAAGCATGTGAAAAGTGAAAAAAAATGTTTTTAAAAATATAAAAAAATATAAAAGTTCAAATCATCCCCCTTTCCCCCAATCAAAATAAAACACTTAAAAAAAAATACACATATTTGGTACCGTCGCGTTCAGAATCGCCCGATCTATCAATATCTAAAAACAATTAATCCGAAAGGTAAATGGAGAAAAGAAACTCAAAACACCAGAATTACGTTTTTATGGTCACCGCAACATTGCAATAAAATGCAATAACGGGCGATCAAAACATCATATCTACACCAAAATGGTTTCAATAAAAATGTCAGCTCGACGCACAAAAAATAAGCCCTCACCTGGCCCAAGATCCCAAAAAGTGGAGACGCTAGGGGTCTTGGAAAATGGCGGCTTTTTTTTTATTTTTTTTCTTACAAACTTAGAATTTTTTTTTCACCAAAAAACCTATGCATGTTTGGTATCTGCGAACTCGTACTGACCTGGAGAATCATAATGGCAGCTCAGTTTTAGCGTTTAGTGAACATGGTAAAAAAAAAAAAAATCAATTGTGGAATTGCACTTTTTTTTGCAATTTCACCGCACTTTGATTTTTTTTCCCTGTTTTCCAGTACACGATATGATAAAACCAGTGGTGTCATTCAAAAGTACAACTCATTCCGCAAAAAAACAAGCCCTCACATGGCCAAATTGATGTAAAAATAAAAAAGTTATGGCTCTGGGAAGAAGAGGAGCAAAAAACGAAAACGGAAAAACGGAAAAACCCAAGGCGGTGAAGGGGTTACATTATTAGAAAACCATGTCTCATATCATCACCTTTTATACTTCACAAATACTTGCTACTTTGTGTTGATATATCACATAAAATCCAAATAAAATACATTTAAGTTTTTGGGTGTAACGTTAAAAAAAGTGGAAAAATTCACAGGGAGTGAAGACTTTTTCAAGACATTGTATATGTATAATATTGTATATATGATTTCATAAATATGTGTGTTTATATATTATTAATATATGTGATGAAGAATATTTCCTTGCAAAACTACAAGTATGTGTAAATGACATAGAGAATTCCCCTATGTCAAAGCCCATGGTAAAATCCTGTAAGAAATAATGGAGGCAGTGTTGGACTCATAAGTACAAAACCCTACAACTAAATCCCAAATGAATAATAAAATAAATAATAGACACAAATTCACAAATCCAATAATATTTATTGAGAATACAAAATGAAAACAATTTAAAAAGACGGAGGAGGAACGTTCATATAATCGACATGATATTCATTATAATAGTGCAATTAATAAAAACAGCCACAAGGCGGTGACAGTGAGCCAATGTACTAAAGGTTCAACAACCAGGCCAAACACCTGTGACAACCTGTCTTAGAAGTAGTCAGGTAGTCCTTGCTTGCAATCAAGCTCCAGCTACATTCTGTGCACCTCTGGGAACATTTTTTTTTACTTAAATTCATGTATTTGGGGCTAAAAATATTTTTTTGCAATTAGATTACATAAAAAAATGTTGCATTGTCTTGCTTTTACATCTTTCATCCTGTAATAATGTTCCCTTCCTATAATAATGCCCCCAACCTGTAATAATGTCACCCATATTGTAATAAAATCCTCTATCAAGTAATAATGCCCCCCATCTTGTAATAATGTCCCCCATCCTGTAATAATATCACCCATCCTGTAATAATGCCCCCCATCCTGTAATAATATCACCCATCCTGTAATAATGCCCCCCATCCTGTAATAATATCCCCAATCCTGAAATAATATCCCCCATCCTGTAATAATGCCCCAACTTGTAATAATGTCCCCCATCCTGTAATAATATCCCCCATCCTGTAATAATGCCCCCCATCCTGTAATAATATCACCCATCCTGTAATAATGCCCCCCATCCTGTAATAATATCCCCAATCCTGAAATAATATCCCCCATCCTGTAATAATGCCCCAACTTGTAATAATGTCCCCCATCCTGTAATAATATCCCCCATCCTGTAATAATGCCACATCTATATATATAATCGTCTTATCCAGTATGTCTGTCTGTCTGTCCTGGAAATCCCACGTCGCTCATTGGTCCGGCAGCGGCCAATCAGCGCCACGGGATTTCTGAAAAAAGATGGCGGCCGTTAGTAGCTCATCTGCGGGACGGAACTCAGCGACGATGCAGCCGGGAGATGACCGGCGCGAGGCGCTCATCTCTCGACCGCCAGCGACGCTGACCTCCATGCGGCTAGGGTGTCAAGGGAGGACCGGGAAGCGGCGCTGCAGGTCGGGATACTTCTGCTGCGAGCGCCCGCTGATGTCCCGGGTTCTCGCAGCGGAAGTAGCCGCACAGGCAGCGCCGCTGACATCCATACGGCTAGGGTGTCAAGGGAGGACCGGGGAGCGGCGCTGCGGGTCCGGATACTTCTGCTGCGAGCAGTCGCTCATGTCCCGGGTTCTCGCAGCGGAAGTAGCCGCACAGGCAGTGGCGCTCCCCGGTCCTCATCAATACGATTCGATGATTGGTCGCGATCTCTCGTCGCGACCAATCACTGATCTTGGCCCAAAAGTTAAACACCGCTGTGCTGATTGGAATTGCCAAATTTAAACAACGCTCTGATGATTGGTCGCGGTCGCCGGCCGCGACCAATCAGCAGTATTGGCGCCAAATTTAAACACCGTTATGCTGATTGCGCCTGGTCGGCCGCATACATATTCTAGAATACCCGATGCGTTAGAATCGGGCCACCATCTAGTCCTGTAATAATATCCCCCATCCTGTAATAATGTCCCCCATCTTGTAATATCCCCATTCTGCAATAATGCCCCCATCCTGTAATAATGCCCCCATCCTGTAATAATGCCCCCATCCTGTAATAATGCTCCCCATCCTGTAATAGTGTCCCCCATCTTGTAATAATATCCCGCATACTGTAATAATGTCCCCATCCTGTAATAATATCTCCATCCTGTAATAATGTCCCCATCCTGTAATAATTCCTCCAATCCTGTAATAATGTCCTCCATCCTGTAATAATGCCCCCCATCCTGTAGTAATATCCCCATCCTGTAATAATATCCCCCATCCTGTAATAATGTTCCCCCTCCTGTAATAATATCCCCAATCCTGTAATAATGCCCCCTTCCTGTAATAATGTCCCATATCTTGTAATAATATCCCCATCCTGTAATAATGCACCTGTTCTGTAATAATTTCTCCATTCCTGTAATAATGTCCCCCATCTTGTAATAATATAATAATAGGACGCATGTTCACAGAAACTGAACCGGCAGAATCCTGCCGCTGGGGCCCGGTGAGCAGAAGAAAGGGGCCCCCTCTGCTCACAGGGCCCCATACACCAGTAAGGGCAGTAATGCCCTCATGGTGGCCCTGATCGGAATAGTGGTCAGACAAAGTACAAAGTGACTGTGGCTTATTGGAGCAAGTCCGAATCCAATTTTTCATGGGTCTAGAAGGAACTCCCAACAGGGTCACAAATGTGTGGTCCGAACATGATGTGAACCGGGCCTAGTAGACTTTCTCTCCAGGACTTTTTTATAAATGCAATCTTTCTCCCCATCTTCTAAAAATACACCGAGGCTCCGCCACCATCTTGTACAGCTGTCCCCCTCCTTTGTAAATAAACCTTTTCTGCTTCAAAGATCTAAAATAAGACTCCTTGCAGGGGGCAGCTTCCGTCTGGGCAACAGATGTCTAAGCGAGCACAGAAGGAACATTGAGCCTTATGGAGGCCACGTCCCAGGATTCTGCAGTACGTCTTATCTCATGTACTATAAAAGAAATACTGTAGAAGGAGAAAGGAATATATTCCTCTACCTGGTGCGGGACGTAAGACATTGTGACGTCTCATGTGAAAGAGAAATACTCCGTATAATTATGGATAAAATACTGAATTCATATGAAAAACTCCTTCCATTGTCATAAATGAGCTTCTAAATCCTTAATCTTATTTTATAAAGTATAGAGGATAATCTGTGAATATTAGAAGCATTATGGCCAGAATTTTGGGGGCGAGATGGAGCTTAAGACATTTTTATCATTTTGTATATTGATGTCCACTCTGAATCTAATATAGTTTGCTATGGATATCCATTACTGATATTCAGTAGGAGAAATTGTAGGATTGGGCCTAGAGGTTTCAGATCTTCAACTACTTATTTGATTTCCAATAGACTTTTTACAGAGCACAAAAGATCGTTTCACCCGACGAACAATTGTTTCGCTTGTTTGTTGGGTGATTGTCAGCCTGTAAAGACTGCATGAATATTGTGAAACATACTCCAATTTTGTAGAGTGTAAATGCCTCTTAAAGGGGTTGTCCTTGACTTTATCATTGATGGCCTATCCTCATAGGTTATTAATGTCTGACCGGTGGGGGTGCGACAGTCAGAACCTCCGACGATCCACCGGTATTTCCGGTGTTGGGGGCGGCTGGAACAGCACAGATAGTGGCCATGGCCGGGTACTGCACATCCACCCCCTATTGATTTTAATAAGGGCAGATGTGAAATACCTGGCCGTGGCCACTATACAGTTGACGGAGCTGTGCAGGTCTACCAGGAATAGCTGATCGGCGGGTGTGCTGGGTGTCACACTGCCACCAATCAGACATTGATGATCTATCCTAAGGCTAGCCCATCAATGTTAAAGTCCCGGACAACCCCTTTAAGGTCTCGTTCACACGTCACGTTTTTGTCTTGTTATTTTTCATGGAATAAAAACATAGCATTTTACATTGCCAGCAAAGCGAATGAGAATCCAAAAATCTCATGCACACGCTGCTTATTCTTTTCCTTGCAGATTTGACCCTTCAAAGCTTTTTTTATATCTGCAGGGGGTCAAATCTTTCAGCGTTTTTGCAGCATTTTTTTTTACCCATTCAAATGAAAAGGAAAAAAAAGCAAGTAAAAATGCATCAAAAATGCACATATTTTATACAGCGTTTTTCCTGCTGACACTCTGGTTTTTGCAGCAGAAAAATCTGCTGCAAATGCTAAACATGTGCATATAGCCTAAGACTGGATTCACACATCCGCGTTTCACGGTCCGAGTACGTACCGCAATGCACGGACGGGCGGTTGAGTTTGGGGCAGCAGGCCAGCGCAGTCTGTATTCAGACAGTAAAACACAAATGTGAGAATCAGGCTTAAGTGAATGAGACCTCTTGGGTGGTTGGCTGAATGTCTAGATTTCTAATAGCCTACACTTAATGGTTTATTAACCCCTTAAGGACGGAGCCAATTATGTCCTTAATGACCAGGCCAAATTTTACAATTCTGACCACTGTCACTTTATGAGATAATTACTGTGGAACGCTTCAACGGATCCCCCTGATTCTGAGATTTTTTGTTCGTGACATATTGTACTTCATAATAGTGGTACAATTTCTTCTATATGACTTGAGTTTACTTGTGAAAAAAGCAAAAATTTGGCAAAAATTTTGAAAATTTAGCAATTTTCAAACTTTTAATTTTCATGCCCTTAAATCAAAGAGATATGTCACACAAAATAGTTAATAAATAACATTTCCCACATGTCTGCTTTACATCAGAACAATTTTGGAACCCAATTTTTTTTTTGTTTCAGAAGTTATAAGGGTTAAAAGTTGACCAGCGATTTCTCATTTTTCCAACAAAATTTACAAAACCATTTTTTTTTAGGGACCACATCACATTTGAAGTCACTTTGAGGGATCTATATGACATAAAATATCCTAAAATGACACCATTCTAAAAAGTGCACCCCTCAAGGTGCTCAAAACCACATTCAAGAAGTTTATTAACCCTTCATGTGCTTCACAGGAACTGAAGCAATGTGGAAGGAAAAAATGAACATGTAACTTTTTTTCACAAAATGTTTACTTCAGACCCAATTTTTTTATTTTCACAAGGATAAAGAGAGAAAATTGACCACAAAATCTGTTGTTCAATTTCTCATGAGCATGCCTATACCCCATACGTGAGGAAAAAACACTGTTTGGGCGCACGGCAGGGTTCGGAAGGGAAGGAGCGCCATTTGACTTTTTGAATGTAAAATTTGCTTGAATAATTAGCGAACCCCATGGCACGTTTGGGGAGCCCCTGATATGCCTAAACAGTGGAAACCCCTCACAAGTAACACCATTTTGGAAACTAGACCCCTCAGGGAACTTATCTAGATGTGTGGTGAACACCTTGAACCCCCAGGTGCTTCACAGAAGTTTATAACATTGAGAGGTAAAAATAAAATGTTCATATTTTTCCCACAAAAATGTGTTTCAGCCCCCAATTTTGCGTTTTCATAAGGGTAACAGGAGAAATTGCCCCATACCATTTGTTATGCAATTCCTCTCGAGTACGGACATACCCCATATGTAAAAAAACTATTGTTTGGGCGCACGGCAGGGCTTGGAAAGGAAGGAGTGACGTTTGGAACGCAGACTTTGATGGAATGGTCTGCGGGTGTCATGTCACGTTTTGAAAGTCCCTGATGTGCCTAAACAGTGGAAACCCCCCATAAGAGACCCCAGTTTGGAAACTAGACCCCTCAGGGAACTTATCTAGATGTGTGGTGAGCACCTTGAACCGCCAGGTGCTTCACAGAATTTTATAACGTAGAGACGTGAAATTAAGACATCAAATTCTTTTCCACAAAAATGTACTTTTAGCCCCAATTTTTTTATTTTCACAAGAGTAACAGGAAAAAATGGACCCCAAAATTTGTTGTGCAATTGCTCTTCAGTACGGACATACCCCATATGTGGGGGAAAACTATTGTTTGGGTGCACGGCAGGGCTTGGAAAGGAAGGAGTGACGTTTGGAACGCAGACTTTGATGAAATAGTCTGCGGGTGTCATGTCGTGTTTGGAGAGCCCCTGATGTGTCTAAACAGTGGAAAACCCCAACAAGTTACCCCATTTTGGAAACTTCACCCCTCAAGGATTTTATCCAGGGGTATAGTGAGCATTTTGAACCCACAGATACTACACAGAATTTGATAACATTAGGTCGGCATACTGAAAATTTTCATTTTTTTCACGAAAATGTAGTTTCAGACCCAAATTTGTAATTTTTGCAATGGATAATAGAAGAAAACGGACCCCATAATTTGTTATGTTATTTCTCCTGAACGCGATGATGCCCCATATGTTGTCAGAAATTACTGTTAGGCCACATGTCAGCGCTGAGACGGAAGGAGCATCATTTGGCTTTTGGAGCATAGATTTTGGTAGAATAGTTTGTGGGTGACATTTGCGGAGCCCCTAAGGTGCCAGAAAAGCAGAAAAAAAACAAAAGTGACCCCATTGTAGAAATTACACATCTCAATGAATTAATCTACTGCTGCAGTGACTATTATGTAACATCCACGCCAGGCTTTATTCTGGAGAATTCCAAATACACCAGTTTATTGTCCATACATTGTGCCCCCATAAAGTGTAGTGCCTCCATATATTGTAGCGCCCCATACATTTCTCCTGGTGACACACACCCCGTAAATTGTTAAGTGCTCTCCCCGCTACAATAATGCCAAACATGTGGCCGCTTACTGCGGTTTAGGCACAGTGGGGCTCAGAAGGAGGGAGCATTTGGATTTGGGAGTGCAGAATTCACTGGATTTTATTTGACGGGGTGGTAGCCATGTCGCTTTTCCATAGTCTTTGTTGTACCAGTAACGTGGGACCCTCCATAGTCCCAGGGACAGATGATGGACCTGAGAGGGGGCTGGTTTTGTGTGGGATAAATTAGAGGTTTTATTGCTAACATTTTGGGGTACATAATTTTTGATTGCTTCCAGAATAAGACTGGTTCGCCAGTCTACAGTGAGCACTTACGACGGGGTTTCCGTATAAATCCCACAAAAATGTCATTCAGGCGAAACCCCCAACGCAACCACCCACCACAAAGAGGCAGATGGAGACACTTTGGAGTCTGTTTGGCGTCTGCTCCGGTGGTATCCATCTTTTTAAGCGTGCACAGATCTGTGGTCGTCCACACTTCTGCGCTAAAAGAAAGCCTAAAATGATGCTACGCCGCCGGAACAGAGACCAGTCCAAAGGGACTCCATCATCCTCATAAGTGAGTAGCTCCATCTGGGTTTTTTGTCTGAATTGCGGTTTTGGGGAATTTATATGGAAACCCCGGGGTAAGCGCTCAGCGGAGAGTGCAGGATAAATGTGAACCGAGCCTTATTCCGATTTTTTTGGAGGCAGAATGAAGAAATAGACAGCAGTACCAGAATAGTTCTTATTTTAATTTTTGCACAGTTCACCGTGCGGTATAAGTGATAAGGCGGATTTATTCTTCGGGTCGGTGCGATTACAGCGATACCAGATTTATATGTGTTTTTTAGGTTTTGCTGCCATCACACAGTAAAAATGCTTTTTTTTATAAAAAGTAGTTATTTTGTCGCCATATTCTGACAGCTGTAACTTTTTTATTTTTTGGTGAACAGCGCTGTATGATGGCTTATTTTTTGCGGGACAAGTTGCAGATTTTTTTGGAACCATTTTGGGGCACAATGTAATTTTTGTTCGCTTTTTATTCAGATTTTTCAGACACACAATGAACAAAAACCAGCAATTCAGTTATTGTTTTTATTTTTTATTTTTTGCGCCGTTCGCCGTGCGGTAAAAGTGATAAGACCCATTTGTCCATTGGGTCGGTACAATTACAGCGATACCAGAATTATATATATTTTTTTTTTGTTTTTCTATTTTTACAGACTAAAAGCAGTATTTTACAAAAAAGAACTTGATTTTGCATCGTCACATTCTGAGAACTGTAACTTTTTTATTTTTTTGCTGAATGAGCCATATTATGGCTTGTTTTTTGCGGGACGGTTAGCCGTTTTTATTTATATATATATATTTTTTAAGTACAACTTTTTGATCGCTTCTTATTCACTTTTTTGTGAGTCAGTATGATGAAAATGAGTCATTTTCGGCGTGTTTTTTTTTTTTTACAGCATTCGCCAAACGGACTAAATATCGTGACAGTTTTATAGAGCAAGTCGTTCCGGACGCGGCAATACCAATTATGTGTACTTTTTTTCGTTTATTTTTGTTTTATCACAAACGCTGCGTTTTGAGCGGCGAAATGGATTTTAGTGATTTGTGTGCACTTTTTTGTGTATTTTTCTACTTTTTTACATATCTTATTACACTTTTTTTTTACTTTTTTAATAAGTCCCTCTGTGGTACATGTGTAATTCTCATTTTGATTACTGGTCTCATACACTGCAGTACCTCTGTAATGCAGGTGCAGGAATGCAACCGACAGAGACACAAGGCGAGAACAGTCAGAGATGTTTGTAAACAGTTTTATACAACAGGTATTCTGAAACAAGGGATTAGCAACAAGGGTAATGAACAGTGGTTTGAAATATCAGAAAAATACGAAATTTCTCAAAGTAAGGCGCAGTCTCTTAAAATAAGGTGATGCCCTCAAGCATGAGAAGCACCTCACAAGTTCTTTAACCGTGAATTTGGCCCTAGCGGGGGTCACCGGTTATTCCCGCTAGGCCGTGAGTCTCTTTCCGGATGAATTCAATTAAATCACGTTGTGCTACTTTAGCCCCAACCGTCCCCCTCCCAACCTGAGTACTTAAACCCAATTGTCCCCGGTACCGTGGGTGAGCAGTGGAAGTGACGGCCCTGCTCACGTATGCAGCTCCTCTCTGCTTGGCTGTTAGGGGCAGTCTCTCGAGCCTTGGATAGGGGGGTCCAGGCCTCGTCTGTCGGCGGCCGACGTCGGGTTCTGCGAAGTCACTCAGCACCGCGATCAGGTTCCTAGTATCCTCAGCAGGCACAGCACTCGGGTCACAACTGTGAGGGATCCGGAGCTCTTTTACCGGTGCCCGGTTGGAGCACCTCTCAGGCCTCTGGATTTGGCCTGTCACGCGGGGTTTCTCAGGACGCAGGGAGCACGTCTGCTCCTCTCTGCTGCTTGGCGCCAAAGACCCCTCAGGTTTGGCGCGCTGGCCTCTTATCTCTCTGAACTCCTTCCTGGAAATCACCTGATCGGGTCCAGCCTCTGAATCTGCCCTCCCTGCAACTTCCTTTGTATATTTTGGTTCTGCTTGACTGTCTCTGGCCAGTAGATGGCAGTCTCGCTCCATCCTTGAAACGTCATGTTGAAGTTCTTTTACAAGCTTTTTTGCTCGTTTCTACACCTCTGTACTGCAGTGCATGAGACCTGTCAGTGAGTCATGTCTGACTCACTGACTCTGCCTGTGACATCCAGCTTATTGCTGGATCTCACAGGCCACCGTACCCTGGGATCATCACATGATCTCAGGGTACCATGGTAACCATCGGAACCCGCGATTCTCATCGCGGGGGTCCAGTGGTTATTAAGGGGGTCTCAAGACCCCCTTGTAACAACTTAAATACCAGCGGTATTTAAAAGGTTAATCGGCCCTGATCGGCATCGAGATCGTCCGGGGCCGATACTTCAGGGTGTCAGCTGTCACAGACAGCTGACATCCGCAGGAATTGCCGCCGCTAGGCGGCACTATTCATTTATTCCGCAGCGCCGCTTTTTAACAGCGCTGTGGAATAAGTACCCTTAATGACAGCCGTAAAAATGCGTTATGGCGGTCGTTAAGGGGTTAACGGGAATCTATCATCAGATTTTTACTATGTAATCTGGGAGCAGCATGATATAGAGGCTAAGACCCTGATTCTAACGATGTATCACTTACTGGGCTGTATGCTGCTGTTTCAATAAAATCAGTGTTTTATCAGGAGGAGAGTATCACTGCAGGACTAGGTTTCTTGTGGTTCAACCCCGCCCCCAGCACTGATTGGCAGCTTTCTTACAGTGCACGCAGAAAGCTACCAATCATTGGTGTGGGCGGGGTTATGCACAGCTCAGCATTTCGAGCTCTGCTAGATCTGCAGCAGAAAAAACTGTGATTGTATCACAACTGCTAAACTAAGTGACACATCGCTGGAATCAGGACCTCTGTCCCTACATCATCTGTCAGATTACACAGCAAAAACCTGCTGACAGATTCCCTTTAAGTCAATGGTTCATCAAGTTTAAAAGATCATTTTTTCTGCCCACCAACTCTAGTCACATGGTGAGATATCTGAAGACTTTGAGATCCTACATTTTTAATCCACATAGATGTCAATATATATTTTCCATTCCTGCTGCAAAACTAGAGGTAGCATGACAACTTACACTTCTAAGGGGTAAAATGACAAGTGTCATTGCATTAGATTTTAGGCATTATGCAATTTAAGGCATTGCTACATCAGTATGATCAGTGTGGATTACCTGGTTATTGTTATATAATCCATGGCAATTTTATGGACATTGTATTTTATAAACATGAAGTTCAGCAATGTGTCCACCAGGGGGCGGCATTTATCTATCCAGTAAAAAGATTGACGAACAGGACATGGACTGAAAGGATTTTGTTGGTCACCTGTGCGGAAATTCTAAAGAAAGAACATCAATTATTCTCACACTAAAAACATCACTGAGATGATAAATAATAAAATCCATAATACAATACGCCTTGACTGCAATAAAATGGCCAAAAATATAATTTTCAGTTTCCCAACCACATATATCACTGCGCATAGGGATCTATAGAGGGCACCATTTTTTGTATTTCAAGTGAATTATATATTTTCTGTCTTATGTCTATGGGGGCCTCAAGATTGTTCTTTTGGGTGGAAGCAAGGATTGGACAAATTGGATCTTATCCCAGGATAAGTAGCAAAAGTTAGACTCGTCTTTAATCATAATTGGCGAAAAAGCTGTCCGCTAAAGAGTTTTTCCCATAAATCACTTTTATATCAAAAGTTCTGAAAAGCTGTGACTTGCCATAAATATGTGTTTTGTGTGTGTATGTGGCATAAATGCCGCCGTTCTCCTGAATCCGACGATGTTTTTCTTTTGTTCCTGCGCCTCTCCGTTCCTGAGATACGACCCCATCTTCCCTGCATATAAATCTAGCCAAATGGGCGTGGTCCTAAACTGTTCTCTGTGAACACTTCCTTGAAGACTACACCCAGTTGACTAAAAAGACAAGATTTATACCCATGGAAAAAGGGGTCATATCTCAGGAACGGAGAGACGCAGAAATAAAAGAAAAACATTGCCGGATTCAGGAAAACAGCAGCATTTACACCAGCTAAAAAAACAACAACACTTTTATGGCAAGTGACTGATTCTCTTTAAAGTAATTTGCAGTATTTCTAGTATATAAAACATATAGTAATTTTGTGGTTTTATTTGTCCACAATGGTGTTAAATTGTGTTACTTGAGGCAGGGTTTGGAAAGAATCAGTCTCCTTCCACCTCTGGCAGCTGACAGTATATTCCTTTCTACCCTGCAGGAGGAGCTATACTGCCATGCTACTGCTAAGACTTTGCTCTTGTTCTGACAAGAAGGCAAAAAAATATTTCTAAAAGATGCAGTGATTAGAGACCTGTCTGGGGGAGGAATCACTGAGCATGTGTGACCACCAGGACTCTGTTCATTAGGTGGACGTGCACATTGCTATACACTTTGAACACCAGGTGGCGCCATTCTATGTAAGGAAATGACAGCTCTTTATGTAAATGGAAAGCATGATATTTCTCAGTATGCAGTCTTGGTCTATACATACAGCACATATTCAAATGACATACTTCCGGTCTATAGAAAGCAGCAGGGATCATGTGAGGATTATATTTGATTAACGGCATCTGGTTAATGTGAGTTCTGGATGTTTGGGTTAGATAAATAAGTGGCTCAGGGCGGAACTGCCTGTAATTGCAAATGTAATTATTCTTATAAAAACTACTAGTGGCAGAAACCCTTTCACTTACTTGCAATATGTGTAAATAGCTATAATCATTATCTGTCCGACTGGCAACGGGCAGTAAAAGGTAACAGCAGAATACATAGACTTGAAAGATGCTGGATTATCAAATATTCTGGATTATTGGGCATCATTTCTCAATACAATTCAAATATAAAATATCTCATCTAAATCTTCCGCTTTATAAAAAAAAATATATTTTCTGGACTTGTGCTTGGAAACCATCAGCAAGCAGGAAGAACAGTCATCTTCCTACTTGCTGATGGTTTCCAGACCGCAACAGATCTTGTTTTTCAAGGTACATAGAGAAAAAAAGGAAACCATTAAAAAGGCAGTAAAAGAATAATACTGGCCATACACAAAAGGTAGCCGGCGTCCGAACAACGGGCCGACTTTAATGTGTCCATATGGCATCGCAACTCGGTTGAGTGACTGGTCAGTCCTAAAAATCTAGACCATGTGACAGGAAGTCTATGTGTTATACAGCCGACACCAGAGTCTATCCACTGCGATTTAGGAGGTTGGAAATAGAGGATGGCGTCCATTCCATGGCCCATCGCCAACTCCCCACCCTTTGTAATTTGATTGCAGGGGGCCGATCCGATGTTTTTATCATGGCAGCCAGAGAAACTACTGAAGACCCCAGTGTCCGCCATGTTTGTAAAGGTGTGATGCC
Organism: Phyllobates terribilis; assembly: GCF_046119375.1. NCBI lineage: Eukaryota > Metazoa > Chordata > Amphibia > Anura > Dendrobatidae > Phyllobates > Phyllobates terribilis. Next base: position 369,870,096 of record NW_027362769.1, read on the forward strand.
TGTGTCTGGGCTTCATAGGAGATCAGTAATTTTACAATACACTGCAATACTACAGTATTACAGTGTATTTATTGTAAAAGCGATCAAGTGATTGCAGGTTCAAGCACCCTAATAAAAGATGTAAAATATTTTTTTAAAAATTAGATAAAAAGTTCATATCATCCACCATTTTTTTCTATGAAGTAATTAAAGCCCTAAAAAATATGAACAGATTTTAATATCGTCTCATGCGTGTCCGTCCGAACTAATAAAATATCATATTTATCCCATATGGTAAATGCCGACATGAAAAAAATATCAAAGTGGCAAAATCGCAGTTTTTTTATTACTTTGCCTTCCCCAAAAAATGTAATAAAAAGAGATCAGAAAGTTATATGGACCCCAAAATGGTAACGAAAAAAATATCAAAATGGCACAATCTCTGTTTTTATTATTATTATTATTATTATTATTATTACTTCACCTCCCCCTAAAAAATGAATAAAAGGAGATCAGAAAGTCAAATGGACCCCAAAATGGTAGGGAAAAAAATGTCAAAATGGCAGAATCACTGTTTTGTTTTTATTATTATTATTACTCCCCCCCTCCCTAAAAAAATGGAGTAAAAGAAGATCAGAAAGTCATATGGACCCCAAAATGGTAAGGATCAAAATGGCAGAATCTCTGTTTTTTTATTAGTTTGTTCCCTCCCTCAAAAATGGAATAAAAAGGGTCTGAAAGTCATATAGACCCCAAAATAGTACAGAAAAAATATTAAAATGGCACTTTTTTTTATCTTTGAAATAAAAATGGTATGGACCCAAATTGTAACGGTAAAAACAACAGCTTGTATCACAAATAAAAACAAAACAGCTCATTCCTCAAAGAAAGTGAAGAAGAATCGATGGGGACTCTGTTGCCCAAGGGCCCTTAAAAGCCTGGGGCCGGCCCTGATCGCGGGCATACTAATATTTTGATGTCTCCGTGTTCATAGAGGGTGGTCCTGAGCTGTGGGGAGAGGGCGGGGGGGCTTATATAATATAGAGCTTCCAGAAAAGGCTGGTCTCACTCATATAAGGCTATATTCACATAAGGAAGCCTCAAGGCTCGGAGCGATGGCGAGGTTTTTCGGATTCTGTTTGCTTAGCTCCTCAATGGAGAAAGAAGGAGTCCGCCATAGGCCAGCCAAACGTAATCGGACACTATACGGCCAGTAGAAGTCTTTGGGCACTGTAGACGTGGGCGGTATAGTGTTCCTGACGCTTCTTTCTTAATTATTATTATTTAGCGATCTCGAACCATGGTGACTTGATGGATGAACGCAATGTAAGAAGATCGATCTTGCGCAAGCCTAGATAGGTCCACCAGGGTCAGACCTCCATATTATCATCTCACGTCGATGCTGCCATTACCTAAGGTTACGGTAAATTAAAAGGAAATCTGAAACGGCCTTCAGTTCCATTTGTATGTCACGGAAAATAAAAAACCTACGTAATCTTCCTCCGTGGCCATGTAACACAGGAGGAACACTAATGACTTTGGATCCGTCTCCTTCTGCATCACTAACATACGTTCCTCATTCAACCTTCTTTATTCCTTTCGCATTTTTCCCCTTGAAATCACATAACTGTGGTTCCCTTTCCTCAGCCTTTACCCCTTTTCCCATCTCTCTCCACCTCCCTTTCCTCATTGCCTGCCCCCATTCTCTCTCCTCCTCCTCCTCTTCCCCCCTCCCTGCTCAACCCAGCATAGGAAAATCAGCCAGGAAAGCCAGAAGAGAGAGCGAGCGGCCTGTCTGTGTACTGGTGTGAGGCCCCTCATGTCTGGCCAAAGAGAACTGGAGCTTCAGATCCCTCCTGTGTGCACCCCTAACCACCGGGAAGGGGGAACCTCAACCTGCTGCATAGATAGCGAGTGATCGTGAACCAAGCACCACTGCAAAGCCATTGCATAAAGAGGGATCCAGAAGAAAAGGAAGACTGCAATTAACATCTAGCACCCCCAAAAAGAAGAGGGATCCTCAGGAAATTGTTTCTGTCTTCGTATCCTTTATGAATTGACTCCGTTAGCATGTCATCCTGGGAATACTGGAATATTTTCTTATAAAGATGGAGCCCCCCATAACGTGGATGGAATATAATGTATATTATTTTCTCCCTCTGGGCACACAATACCGAGTGAGCTTCTCCTAAATATTTCCAAGAGGAAGGAGATGATAGGTGACAGGGTCTACCGTCTCTTTCGGCGTGTCTTTCCGACATATTAATGTATGGACTGCATTGCCTTACTCTGGTGTGGTCCGTCTGCATCTGGAGATATCTGCTTTCCTGAATGACTGTATTTAGCTACCAGAAGAGACAGACAAGAGAGGCTACTTTGCATGGAGGCGCAAGTGAGTGCTGCCTCAGGCAGGCTGAAGCTGTCAAAACCCTTGTGTTAGTCTGTAGCTGAAGGTTAGGAGGGGGCGGCAGTGTTATTGGTGTTGGAAGGGGGTGTGAAGTGGAAAAAAAGAAAAAAAAAGTCCCAGGAAAACTATATATTGACAATATGGCTTCCCCGGTGAACCAGCAGCTGCTGCATCATACGGAGGTGAGGTGTGATGGCAGTGGGGATAGTACTAGTGTAACTGTGAAAATTAACAGGCAGCACCACCAAGCACCTTCAAGACGTTGCAAATATAGCATATCATCCAGCTGCAGCTCGGGGGAGTCGGGAGTCAAGAAAGGTGGAGGAGTCGGGGGTGTTAGAAGACAGAAGAAGCTCCCCCAACTTTTCGAAAGATCAACATCCAACTGGTGGAACCCAAAATTTGATTCCAGTAACCTAGAGGAAGCCTGCGTGGAGAGATGCTTCCCCCAGACGCAGCGCAGGTTTCGCTATGCTCTACTGTACCTCTCTGTCTCTGCGCTCCTGTGGAGCATCTACTTTGGTTTCCATATGAAAGCCAAACTTATTGGCTACCTTGTACCAACCCTGTGCTTCCTTGTGGTGTGCCTAGGCTTTTTCTTCTTCACCTTTACTAAACCGTATGCTCGGCACTGCACGGCAGTCTCCTTACTTGTCACATTGCTCGTCTTTGCCTTGACTTTGGCCTCTCAGTTCCAGGTTCTGACTCCTAAAGCTGCCCGCAATGATCTATCCAACGTAACTTCCTTCCTAATTCCCACTTCGACTTCTTGCTTGTCCCAAGTTGGCAGTTTCTCCATTTGTGTGGAGGTTTTGCTCCTTCACTACTCAGTCATGCACTTGCCCTTGTACCTCAGTGCCTGTCTTGGGGTAGTTTACTCTATACTTTTCGAGACATTTGGATACCACTTTCGTGATGAAGGGTGTTTCACTCCTTTGGCTGATAGGATGGCTCATTGGGAACTTTTGAGCAAGGCGCTATTGCATGTGTGTATTCATGCTATCGGAGTTCATCTCTTCATAATGTCTGAGGTCCGATCACGCAGCACTTTTCTAAAGGTTGGCCAGTCCATCATGCATGGCAAAGATCTAGAAGTGGAGAAAGCCCTCAAAGAAAGGATGATTCATTCTGTCATGCCACGGATTATTGCTGATGACCTGATGAAGCAGGGTGATGATGAGAGTGAGAATTCCGTAAAGCGGCATTCGGCGTCAAGCCCTAAAAGTCGCAAAAAGAAGTCCTCTATCCAGAAGACCCCAATTGTCTTCAGGCCCTTCAAGATGCAAAGAATAGAACAAGTCAGCATATTATTTGCCGATATTGTAGGATTTACGAAGATGAGCGCCAACAAGTCTGCTCATGCCCTTGTGGGACTTCTCAATGACCTGTTTGGCCGTTTTGATCGGCTCTGCGAGGAGACGAAATGTGAGAAGATCAGCACCTTGGGTGATTGCTACTACTGCGTGGCTGGATGCCCTGAGCCACGGGCAGATCATGCCTACTGCTGCATTGAGATGGGCCTTGGCATGATTGAGGCTATTGAACAGTTCTGCCAGGAAAAGAAAGAGATGGTCAACATGCGTGTTGGTGTACACACTGGAACGGTGTTATGTGGTATCCTTGGCATGCGGAGGTTTAAATTCGATGTGTGGTCAAATGATGTCAACCTTGCCAATCTTATGGAGCAGCTTGGTGTGGCCGGCAAAGTGCACATTTCTGAGAAAACGGCAAAATATCTGGATGATCGATACTTGATGGAAGACAGTTTGGTGGTGGAAAGAGTTGGGCAGATTGTGGCGGCCGATCAGCTGAAAGGTAAGACCTGTTCCATTAATATGCTATTACGCCTTTATCCTAATTCTTTGCTCAGAAACAATAACCTTATTTACAACAACGTGATTTTAGAACAAAACTGACAGCCCGTCACCTGACATTAGATTATGAGGAAGTCAAAACTACCACAGTACATAATTAAATTAACGAGGATTATTTTAGTCTTTGATTTAGATCTTAGACCAACTTCTTGTAGCGTGGCGATAAATTCTCCCTTTGAGCATTGACAATTTTGAGTGTTACGCTCCTAATTTTCTTTGAGTAGGTCCCCGAGAATTAGATGCCTATCTGGCGCTGCTTTATCCTGTTCATTTGTATTTATTAGATATTACGTATTATCGAGCAATGTCTAATCCCATCCTGATAATCCGCTACCATGAGATCATGATATATTACTCTACAATTGAGAAAAACGCTGTGTAATCTTGTCTTGATAACCTGTAGCCACTATGTAGTCATTTGCTTTATCCACATATTCATATTTTCCTGTAATGTCCAAGAGACTTCTCGGAAAAAAACGGGAGACCTCTCAGACTCCTGGAAGAGTAGACTAGTCTCCCAGATTACCAGGTATGGCATTAGTAGTTCAGGGTTGGTGACATCTGAGACAAATATTGGTCCATGCCTCCATCACTAAACCACTGATGGCACACGGCACTGTGGCTGCCACTTATATATGTGGCACCGGTGGCCGAGTTTGCACATGAACTGGATCTTTTACCTGGAGTTCCTGGTCTCTTGGCGTGAGAGATCACTACTTTTAATTCTATCTCCATTCAGGTAAGTAGACCAGGTACAGTATGTCCAGAGTCACACAGATGGTGGCACTATTTTTTGGTATCAAGTCTTACTGATCTAATGGGCTTGTACTGATTTAGAGGTTCCTGTGGCTGCCGCTGTTGAGAGGGCACTGTGGTTGTCACGATTTTATGGAGGACATTGACTGACACTATTATGGGCTGTGTTTTTATACAAATCTGGATGCCCCATTGTGAAAGGCCAAACTTGAGCCCCCAACCCCATAGTCTCCCAGCTGCCATTAAACAACCTACTAAGTTCCCACAGGGATCCAGTGGGATACAGGGTTCTTCCTACACACGCAAATCGAACCACTTAGATGCTATGGTCGCTGTTCATTATGGCATCTAAGGGGTTTAACTGCTGCAATCAGAGCTAATGCCAATCGCAATTCAAGGAAACTCGATTGGGGATGTTTTTAGGACATACCCGAAAGTGCGAGGCTTATGTCTAAGAGTTTTCTGATGTTCGTACCCCCTGTAGTATTAAAGGCTAACAATGCAGAATAAAAAAAAGATCCTAAAATGTGATCCACTGGAGTCTGGAGATCCCACTTCACATTCACAGACCTGACTGATCTTGTCGATAATCCAAAATTGGAGGATCACGTTATATTATACCTGAAACTAATTTGCTGTGACTGTTAATCCTCAGTATGCAGATTACCGGAGATCACTATATATTACATACATTCCTAGAACTCACTAATCCTGCTTCATAATCCACCGTCGGGGTATTTCTATATGTTATGGTACTGTTTATAATCTTCACTCTTGATAACTATATTATCTAGTGTTTTATAAATGATAACCTACAGTATAGATTACCATGAGTGATTCCTGCGGATTTATGATCCACTGTGCGGTGTTAGTATACATAAAGATTTAGCATGTCATAGTAGATGGCTGACAAACCCATGACACGCGTGTGGAAAGTGGCACATGTGAAAATGTTCCTGGCATTATTGGGTGGTGGGGTCATGAGTCACATTCAGAGCACAGCTGCACCGGCGGCTCTTTTCCTGCCGCCATCTATCAGACCACAGTGGTTACATTCTTCCACCCAGATGCAGAACTCCGCAAGGTATGTTTTTTTACTAGCAGTGTTATAGGGCCCTGTGGCCGGCACTGTTATCAGGGTCATGTGGCCGGCACTGTTATCAGAGTCATGTGGCCGACACTGTTATCAGAGTCCTGTGGCCCGCACTGTTATCAGAGTCCTGTGGCCCGCACTGTTATCAGTGTCATGTGGCCGGCACTGTTATCAGGGTCATGTGGCCGGCACTGTTATCAGAGTCATGTGGCCGTCACTGTTATCAGGGTCCTGTGGCCGGCAATGTTATCAGGTTCATGTGGCCGGCACTGTTATCGGGTTCTTGTAGCCGGCACTGTTATCAGAGTCATGTGGCCGTCACTGTTATCAGAGTCCTGTGGCCGGCACTGTTATCAGGTTCATGTGGCCGGCACTGTTATCGGGTTCTTGTAGCTGGCACTGTTACGAGGGCCTTGTGGCCCGCACTGTTATCAGAGTCCTGTGGCCGGCACTGTTATCAGTGTCATGTAGGCAGTATTGTTATCAGGGTCCTGTGGCTGGCACTGTTATCAGGGTCATGTGGCCGGCACTGTTATCAGGGTCATGTGGCCGGCACTGTTATCAGGGTCATGTGGCCAGCACTGTTATGAGGACCTTGTGGCCCGCACTGTTATCAGGGTATTGTGGCCGGCACTGTTATCAGGGTCATGTGGCCGGCACTGTTATCAGGGTCATCTGGCCGGCACTGTTATCAGGGTCATGTGGCCGGCACTTTTACGAGGACCTTGTGGCCCGCACTGTTATCAAAGTCCTGTGGCCGGCACTGTTATTAGGTTCATGTGGCCGGCATTGTTATCAGGTTCATGTGGCCGGCACTGTTATCGGGTTCATGTGGCCGGCACTGTTATCGGGTTCTTGTGGCCGGCACTGTTACGAGGGCCTTGTGGCCCGCACTGTTATCAGAGTCCTGTGGCCGGCACTGTTATCAGTGTCATGTAGGTAGCATTGTTATCAGGGTCCTGTGGCTGGCACTGTTATCAGAGTCCTGTGGCCGGCACTGTTATCAGGGTCCTGTGGCCGGCACTGTTATCAGGGTCATGTGGACGGCACTGTTATCAGGGTCATGTAGGCAACATTGTTATCAGGGTCCTGTGGCCGGCACTGTTATCAGGGTCATGTGGCCGACACTGTTATCAGGGTCATGTGGCTGGCACTGTTATCAGGGTCATGTGGCTGGCACTGTTATCAGGGTCATGTGGCCCGCATTGTTATCAGAGTGCTGTGGCTGGCACTGTTATCAGAGTCCTGTGGCCGGCACTGTTATCAGTGTCATGTAGGCAGCATTGTTATCAGGGTCCTGTGGCTGGCACTGTTATCAGGGTCCTGTGGCCGGCACTGTTATCAGGGTCATGTGGCCGGCACTGTTATCAGGGTCATGTGACCGGCACTGTTATCAGGGTCATGTGGCCGGCACTGTTATCAGGGTCATGTGGCCGGCACTGTTATCAGGGTCATGTGGCCGGCACTGTTATCAGGGTCATGTAGGCAACATTGTTATCAGGGTCCTGTGGCCGGCACTGTTATCAGGGTCATGTGGCCGGCACTGTTATCAGGGTCATGTGGCCGGCACTGTTATCAGGGTCATGTGGCTGGCACTGTTATCAGGGTCATGTGGCTGGCACTGTTATCAGGGTCATGTGGCCGGCACTGTTATCAGGGTCATGTGGCTGGCACTGTTATCAGGGTCATGTGGCTGGCACTGTTATCAGTGTCATGTGGCCCGCACTGTTATCAGAGTGCTGTGGCTGGCACTGTTATCAGAGTCCAGTGGCCGGCACTGTTATCAGTGTCATGTAGGCAGCATTGTTATCAGGGTCCTGTGGCTGGCACTGTTATCAGGGTCCTGTGGCCGGCACTGTTATCAGGGTCCTGTGGCCGGCACTGTTATCAGGGTCCTGTGGCCGGCACTGTTATCAGTGTCATGTAGGCAGCATTGTTATCAGGGTCCTGTGGCTGGCACTGTTATCAGGGTCATGTGGCTGGCACTGTTATCAGGGTCATGTGGCCGGCACTGTTATCAGGGTCATGTGGCCGGCACTGTTATCAGGGTCATGTGGCCAGCACTGTTACAAGGACCTTGTGGCCCGCACTGTTGTCAGAGTGCTGTGGCTGGCACTGTTATCAGTGTCATGTAGGCAGCATTGTTATCAGGGTCCTGTGGCTGGCACTGTTATCAGGGTCCTGTGGCCGGCACTGTTATCAGAGTCTTGTGGCCGGCACTGTTATCAGGGTCATGTGGCCGGCACTGTTATCAGGGTCATGTGGCCGGCACTGTTATCAGGGTCATGTGGCCAGCACTGTTACAAGGACCTTGTGGCCCGCACTGTTATCAGAGTGCTGTGGCTGGCACTGTTATCAGAGTCCTGTGGCCGGCACTGTTATCAGGGTCTTGTGGCCGGCACTGTTATCAGGGTCATGTGGCCGGCACTGTTATCAGGGTCATGTGGCCGGCACTGTTATCAGGGTCATGTGGCCGGCACTGTTATCAGGGTCCTGTGGCCGGCACTGTTGTCAGAGTCATGTGGCCGGCACTGTTATCAGGGTCCTGTGGCTGGCTCTGTTATCAGGGTCCTGTGGCCGGCACTGTTATCAGAGTCATGTGGCCGGCACTGTTATCAGGGTCCTGTGGACGGCACTGTTATCAGGGTCCTGTGGCCGGCACTGTTATCAGGGTCATGTGGCCGGCACTGTTATCAGGGTCCTGTGGCCGGCACTGTTATCAGAGTGCTGTGGCCGGCACTGTTATCAGGGTCATGTGGCCGGCACTGTTATCAGGGTCATGTGGCCGGCACTGTTAACAGGGTCATGTGGCCTGCACTGTTATCTGGGTCATGTGGCCGGCACAGTTATCAGAGTCCTGTGGCCGGCACTGTTATCAGAGTGCTGTGGCCGGCACTGTTATCAGGGTCATGTGGCCGGCACTGTTATCAGGGTCATGTGGCCGGCACTGTTATCAGGGTCATGTGGCCGGCACTGTTATCAGGGTCATGTGGCCGGCACAGTTATCAGGGTCATGTGGCCGGCACAGTTATCAGGGTCATGTGGCCGGCACTGTTATCAGGGTCATGTGGCCGGCACTGTTATCAGGGTCATGTGGCCGGCACTGTTATCAGGGTCATGTGGCTGGCACTGTTATTAGAGTCCTGTGGCCGGCACTGTTATTAGGGTCCTGTGGCCGGCACTGTTACGAGGATCTTGTGGCCCGCACTGTTATCAGAGTGCTGTGGCTGGCACTGTTATCAGGGTCATGTGGCTGGCACTGTTATCAGGGTCATGTGGCCGGCACTGTTATCAGGGTCATGTGGCCGGCACAGTTATCAGGGTCATGTGGCCGGCACTGTTATCAGGGTCATGTGACCGGCACTGTTATCAGGGTCATGTGGCCGGCACAGTTATCAGGGTCATGAGGCCGGCACTGTTATCAGGGTCATGTGGCCGGCACTGTTATCAGGGTCATGTGGCCGGCACTGTTATTAGGGTCCTGTGGCCGGCACTGTTATTAGGGTCCTGTGGCCAGCACTGTTACGAGGACCTTGTGGCCCGCACTGTTATCAGAGTGCTGTGGCTGGCACTGTTATTAGGGTCCTGTGGCTCAAGAGCGAGAAAGGGAGGTGGGCACTGCTACAAATAAGCGTGGTGGGGTGCTACAGTAACCTGCCAAAATTAAAGTGCAGTAATAGAAGAACAAGACTCAAGGTATAAAAACGATGCACACCCACAAAAAATAGAAAAGATATTTCAAGAAAAATTCTTTATTAATCACAATTTTACAAATGACCATCGACACAAGAGAATAGAATAAAAACATTTAAAAGTAGGCAAAGCATTGCACTGCACAATTACAGAAAAAAGGGGGGGGGGTATTAGTGTGGTGGCCCAAAACAATAAGTCCCCTTTAAACCGCAGGTACGCTGAACATCATTTGTCATATCCCATAGTACAACAGATGGCTGTCAAACATACCATGACATCTGTATTATAAACACAATAACACCCATAGTGTATATGTCATAAATTGATATATATTAAGGGAATGAATTGGGATATTTACCTGCCGGCACTGGAGACCCTATGCGTTACGCTGCTGGACCGCAGCTTTGTCAGGGTCCTGTGGCTTGCACTGTTATCAGAGTGCTGTGGCCCGCACTGTTATCAGTGTCATGTGGCCGGCACTGTTATCAGACTCCTGTGGCCGGCACTGTTATCAGAGTCCTGTGGCCCGCACTGTTATCAGAGTCCTGTGGCCCGCACTGTTATCAGACTCCTGTGGCCGGCACTGCTATCAGAGTCCTGTGGCTGGCACTGTTATCAGACTCCTGTGGCCGGCACTGTTATCAGAGTCCTGTGGCTGGCACTGTTATCAGACTCCTGTGGCCGGCACTGTTATCAGAGTCCTGTGGCTGGCACTGTTATCAGACTCCTGTGGCCGGCACTGTTATCAGAGTCCTGTGGCTGGCACTGTTATCAGACTCCTGTGGCCGGCACTGTTATCAGAGTCCTGTGGCTGGCACTGTTATCAGAGTCCTGTTGCCCGCACTGTTATCAGAGTCCTGTGGCTGGCACTTTTATCAGGGTCCTGTGGCCCGCACTGTTAACAGGGTCCTGTGGCCTGCACTGTTATCAGAGTCCTGTGGCTGGCACTTTTATCAGGGTCCTGTGACCCGCACTATTATCAGGGTCCTGTGGCCCGCACTGTTATCAGAGTCCTGTGGCTAGCACTGTTATCAGGGTCCTGTGTCTGGCCCTGTTATCGGGGTCCTGTGGCCCGCACTGTTATCAGAGTCCTATGGCTGGCCCTGTTATCAGTGTCCTGTGGCCGAAACTGTTATCAGGGTCCTGTGGCTGGCACTTTTATCAGGGTCCTGTGGCTGGCACTGTTATCAGTGTCCTGTGGCCCGCACTGTTATCAGGGTCCTGTGGCCCGCACTGTTATCAGGGTCCTGTGGCCCGCACTGTTATCAGGGTCCTGTGGCTCGCACTGTTATCAGGGTCCTGTGGCCAAAATTGTTATCAGGGTCCTGTGGCCAAAATTGTTATCAGAGTCCTGTGGCTGGCACTGTTATCAGGGTCCTGTGGCCGGCACTGTTATCAGGGTCCTGTGCCTGGCACTGTTATTAGGGTTTTGTAGGTGACAGAGTTAAAGGGGTATTAGTTATAGGGTTATTGGTGGCTGCCACTATTATGAAGGTTCCATGATTGGCACTGATACAAGGGTTTCATTGCTGGCACTGTTATGTGGGTTCTCTGAGTTGCGCTATTCTAAGGGTTCTATGGTTGGCACTGTTATGGGTGTCCTGTGACTGGCATTGGTATGAGGGATTTACAGCTGTCACAGTAATGAGGAGCCTGTTCCTGATAATGTTATGTGGGTCCTATGCCTGACACTGATATGAGAGAGCTGAGAGTTCTCTGGCTGATACTGTTATGAAGGTTCTGTAGCTGTCACTTTTATGTTGGTCCTGTGCCTTGCACTCTTATGAGGGTCTTATGGCCCGCATGGTTATCAGGATCCTGTGGCTGGCACTGTTATCAGGGTTCTGTGGCTGGCACTGTTATTGGGGTCCTAGGGCCGGCACTGTTATCGGGGTCCTGTGGCTGGCACTGTTATCATGGTCCTGTGACTGGTACTGTTATGAGTGTCCTGTGGCAGGCACTGTTATGAGGGTCCTGTGGCAGGCACTGTTGGGTCCTGTGACTGGCAGTGTTATAAGGGTCCTGTGGCTGGCACTGTTATGAGGGTCCTGTGGCAGGCACTGTTATTAGGGTCCTGTGACTGGCACTGTTATCAGGGTCCTGTGACTGGCACTGTTATGAGGGTCCTGTGGCAGGCACTTTATTAGGGTCCTGTGACTGGCACTGTTGGGTCCTGTGACTGGCAGTGTTATAAGGGTCCTGTGGCTGGCAGGCACTGTTATGAGGGTCCTGTGACTGGCACTGTTATAAGGGTCCTGTGGCTGGCAGGCACTGTTATGAGGGTCCTGTGACTGGCACTGTTATAAGCGTCCTGTGGCTGGCACTGTTATAAGGGTCCTGTGGCTGGTCCTGTTATCGGGGTCCTGCCACACAACGTCCATATATTACCAATACCAATATATGGTCCTTCTGGGGCAGCTCGCACAGGATCTTGCTCATCACTGTAAGAGTTCTGGCGAAATGATGGTGAAACTAGAAGGGTTAAAGTCCGGCAGTAAAGACCATTTAGTCCTGCCATCCCACTGCTCTAGATTCTTACCGCCTGTGATCTCAGCCTGTAGGATTCATTTACTTGTGGTTGTACCGCAATCCTTATATTTTCAACTTTCTAATAGGATTTGAAGCTGCGTAACAAAATGAATACTAGAAGTAATTAGAAAATTGTTTTACGAGGATCTATATTGCAACGAGTGCTGGATGGTGGTGTTATTTGGTGCACTAGATGGCGGTTTTAGAAGGACTGTGGTCAGGATTGTAGGAAGAGTGGTCGTTACTACATGATATTTTACGTAGGGCTTTGAAGAGATTGTTCAGGCCAGAAAGCCAGCCATATATGATAAGTGGTTGCTACGTGGATTTGTTGCTGCTTATCTTTGGGGAAATAAAGGACTGGAATGTAAAAATACAAGTTCAATTTCTGTGTTTTGTACGTGGACAGTAGGTGGCACTAGAGAGCCCTTCTGAAGAAGGCTCATTTGCATAATTTTTCCCATAGAGCACTGGCTGCTGGGTCTCTTCAATGAGAATGAGTACCCCTCCAAGAGCAATATATATGTAATATATATATTTATATATATATATATATATATATATACTGTGTATATTTTCTTAATTTTACATATATTGTTATACAATATACTGCATATACAGTATATATATATATATATATATATATATATACTGTGTATATTTTCTTAATTTTACATATATTGTTATACAATATACTGCATATACAGTATATATATATATATATATATATATATATATATATATACAGTACAGACCAAAAGTTTGGACACACCTCCTCATTTAAAGATTTTTCTGTATTTTCATGACTATGAAAATTGTACATTGACACTGAAGGCATCAAAACTATGAATTAACACATGTGGAATTATATACTTAACAAAAAAGTGTGAAACAACTGAAAATATGTCTTATATTCTAGGTTCTTCAAAGTAGCCACCTTTTGCTTTGGTGACTGCTTTGCACACTCTTGGCATTCTCTTGATGAGCTTCAAGAGGTAGTCACCAGAAATGGTCTTCCAACAATCTTGAAGGAGTTCCCAGAAATGCTTAGCACTTGTTGGCCCTTTTGCCTTCACTCTGCGGTCCAGCTCACCCCAAACCATCTCGATTGGGTTCAGGTCTGGTGACTGTGGAGGCCAGGTCATCTGGCGTAGCACCCCATCACTCTCCTTCTTGGTCAAATAGCCCTTACACAGCCTGGAGGTGTGTTTGGGGTCATTGTCCTGTTGAAAAATAAATGATTGTCCAACTAAACGCAAACCGGATGGAATAGCATGCCGCTGCAAGATGCTGTGGTAGCCATGCTGGTTCAGTATGCCTTCAATTTTGAATAAATCTCCAGCAGTGTCACCAGCAAAGCACCCCCACACCATCACACCTCCTCCTCCATGCTTCACGGTGGGAACCAGGCATGTAGAGTCCATCCGTTCACCTTTTCTGCGTCGCACAAAGACACGGTGGTTGGAACCAAAGATCTCAAATTTGGACTCATCAGACCAAAGCACAGATTTCCACTGGTCTAATGTCCATTCCTTGTGTTCTTTAGCCCAAACAAGTCTCTTCTGCTTGTTGCCTGTCCTTAGCAGTGGTTTCCTAGCAGCTATTTTACCATGAAGGCCTGCTGCACAAAGTCTCCTCTTAACAGTTGTTGTAGAGATGTGTCTGCTGCTAGAACTCTGTGTGGCATTGACCTGGTCTCTAATCTGAGCTGCTGTTAACCTGCGGTTTCTGAGGCAGGTGACTCGGATAAACTTATCCTCAGAAGCAGAGGTGACTCCTGGTCTTCCTTTCCTGGGGCGGTCCTCATGTGAGACAGTTTCTTTGTAGCGCTTGATGGTTTTTGCAACTGCACTTGGGGACACTTTCAAAGTTTTCCCAATTTTTCGGACTGACTGACCTTCATTTCTTAAAGTAATGATGGCCACTCATTTTTCTTTACTTAGCTGCTTTTTTCTTGCCATAATACAAATTCTAACAGTCTATTCAGTAGGACTATCAGCTGTGTATCCACCCGACTTCTGCACAACACAACTGATGGTCCCAACCTCATTTATAAGGCAAGAAATCCCACTGATTAAACCTGACAGGGCACACCTGTGAAGTGAAAACCATTTCCGGTGACTACCTCTTGAAGCTCATCAAGAGAATGCCAAGAGTGTGCAAAGCAGTCATCAAAGCAAAAGGTGGCTACTTTGAAGAACCTAGAATATAAGACATATTTTCAGTTGTTTCACACTTTTTTGTTAAGTATAGAATTCCACATGTGTTAATTCATAGTTTTGATGCCTTCAGTGTGAATGTACAATTTTCATAGTCATGAAAATACAGAAAAATCTTTAAATGAGAAGGTGTGTCCAAACTTTTGGTCTGTACATATATATTTTACATATATACAGCCCTCAAAGTAGTACTGGTTCTCATTGAAGAGACCCAGCAGGCAGTGCTTAGTGGGAAAAATTATGCAAATTAGCTCTTCTTCAGACGATCCCACTAACGCCACCTACTGTCCACATACAATATATCTCGCAGGAGGAATTTTATTTTTTTTATTTACGCAAATTTTGCAACTTTGAGTGTAATTTTATAATTTTTTGTGCTATCATCTTTTTGTAACCTCCGGCTCGTTTAGTTCAACTTTTCACCTCGCCCCTGTTTTTTTATTTTTTTTATATATATATTTTTAAGTGTTATCAAAACAAGGAAATGATTTACATAATTGCTTGTCCTCATTTTGAAAACACGTTGCAAGCAGCGGCATCATGAACAAATAAGGTTATTCCAAGTCCATCTGTTTATACGTGACACTTAAAAATCCACCTCCAGTAATGTCTGAAGAGAAGCAGCGAGATCGTAACGCCGGACCGACCTCCAGATGTGGCGTCATTTATGGAATTGTTAATTGCAGCATTTTAGAAAAATTTGATCTTAAAGCTGGCCAAAACACAAGCATTTCCCATGTAAAAACTATTCTGGAGCATCTTTTCCTAAAATTCTGCTTTGTGTTGTCCCTCTGTTACTCCTCCTGGAAATATATGAATATATTGATAACTGGGTGTCGTCATTCCCTTTGCAAATATGGTGTGTCTGACACGGGCAGCACTGACTGCACAAGTCAGGGGAGTTTCCTACCAGCATGCTGGGAGTTGTAGTTTCACAATAGAAGCTGTTGGAGGTTGCTAACCCCCTGCAACTGCATTTACACTTCATGTCAATTTAATCAGGAAGATTAAAGGAATTTCTTGCAAAAGCGATCTTAAAAAAAAACAAGTTCTGCGTGTAAAGATAAGTGGTGCCTATATGATAAGCGGCGCCTTATCGCTTTACTTCTCTTGTTGCATTCGATAAATGTTTTCGCATTGGGGTAAAACAATACTGTCAGTTTTTGTTTAGCCGGAGCCTCTCTTGCCCAATCTTGTGACTATGAATACATGTTTTCCTCTCCCCGGGCCAAACATGTCCGTTATGTGAACCTGTCTCAGGTGCCGTCATGTGACGTTCACCTTTGATGAACCTATAGAGGCCTCGTATTTATCTCTCCGGATACAATAAGTCTTTGTGATCCTTTGTGAGGTTCCTAAATGGACGGACGGGAGACGCTGGTTCCTTTTTTTCTGTATGAGACTTTATTTGTGTTGTGGTTTGGTGGATCAGACCTGATCTCTGTTATTACTGTACACACAGGCAGGGTAAAGGACACAGCACCTCTCTGCTGTAATGCTCTGCAGAACCTCTCTGCTGTAATGCTCTGCAGAACCTCTCTTCTGTAATGCTCTGCAGCATCCCTCTCTCTGCTGTAATGCAATGCTCTGCAGAACCTCTCTGCTGTAATGCTCTGCAGAACCTCTCTGCTGTAATGCTCTGCAGAACCTCTCTGCTGTAATGCTCTGCAGAACCTCTCTTCTGTAATGCTCTGCAGCATCCCTCTCTCTGCTGTAATGCAATGCTCTGCAGAACCTCTCTGCTGTAATGCTCTGCAGCATCCCTCTCTCTGCTGTAATGCTCTGCAGAGCCTCTCTGCTGTAATGCTCTGCAGCATCTCTCTCTGCTGTAATGCAAAGCTCTGCAGAACCTCTCTGCTGTAATGCTCTGCAGAACCTCTCTTCTGTAATGCTCTGCAGCATCCCTCTCTCTGCTGTAATGCAATGCTCTGCAGAACCTCTCTGCTGTAATGCTCTGCAGCATCCCTCTCACTGCTGTAATGCTCTCCTGCATACCTCTGATGAAATACTACACAGCGCTTCTCTGTTGTAATGCTCTGCAGCATCCCTCTCTCAGCTGTAATGCTCTGCAGCATTCCTCTCTCTGCTGTAATGTTCTCCAGCATTCCTCTCTCTGCTGTAATGCTCTGCAGCATCCCTCTCTCTTCTGCAATGCTCTGCATTAGATCTCTCCTAGAGTGCGCTACATGACTCATTATGCTGTATTGCTCCTCCTCAGTACCCCTCTGCTGTAATGTTCTGCAGCCCCACTCTGCTGTAATGTTCTGCAGCCCCACTCTGCTGTAATGTTCTGCAGCCCCACTCTGCTGTAATGTTCTGCAGCCCCCTCTGCTGTAATGTTCTGCAGCCCCCCCTCTGCTGTAATGTTCTGCAGCCCCACTCTGCTGTAATGTTCTGCAGCCCCACTCTGCTGTAATGTTCTGCAGCCCCACTCTGCTGTATTGTTCTGCAGCCCCACTCTGCTGTAATGTTCTGCAGCCCCCATCTGCTGTAATGTTCTGCAGCCCCATGCTGCTGTAATGTTCTGCAGCCCCCTTCTGCTGTAATTTTCTGCAGCCCCCATCTGCTGCAATGTTCTGCAGCCCCCCTCTGCTGTAATGTTCTGCAGCTGCCTCTGCTGTAATGTTCTGAAGCCCCCATCTGCTGTAATGTTCTGCAGCCCCCCCTCTGCTGTAATGTTCTGCAACCCCCTCTGCTGTAATGTTCTGCAGCCCCCCTCTGCTGTAATGTTCTGCAGCCCCACTCTGCTGTAATGTTCCGCAGCCCCCCCTCTGCTGTAATGTTCTGCAGCCCCCCTCTGCTGTAATGTTCTGCAGCCCCCCTCTGCTGTAATGTTCTGCAGCCCCCATGTGCTGTAATGTTCTGCAGCCCCCTCTGCTGTAATGTTCTGCAGCCCCCATCTGCTGTAATGTTCTGCAGCCCCCTCTGCTGTAATGTTCTGCAGCCCCATGCTGCTGTAATGTTCTGCAGCCCCCTTCTGCTGTAATTTTCTGCAGCCCCTCTCTGCTGCAATGTTCTGCAGCCCCTCTCTGCTGTAATGTTCTGCAGCTGCCTCTGCTGTAATGTTCTGAAGCCCCCATCTGCTGTAATGTTCTGCAGCCCCCCCTCTGCTGTAATGTTCTGCAGCCCCCCCTCTGTTGTAATGTTCTGCAACCCCCTCTGCTGTAATGTTCTGCAGCCTCCTCTGCTGAAATGTTCTGCAGCCCCCCCCCTCTGCTGTAATGTTCTGCAGCCCCCCCTCTGTTGTAATGTTCTGCAACCCCCTCTGCTGTAATGTTCTGCAACCCCCTCTGCTGTAATGTTCTGCAGCCTCCTCTGCTGTAATGTTCTGCAGCACCCCCTCTGCTGTAATGTTCTGCAGCCGCCTCTGCTGTAATGTTCTGCAGCCCCCCTCTGCTGTAAAGTTCTGCAGCACCCCCTCTGCTGTAATGTTCTGCAGCCGCCTCTGCTGTAATGTTCTAAAGCCCCCATCTGCTGTAATGTTCTGCAGCCCCCCCTCTGCTGTAATGTTCTGCAGCCCCCCCTCTGCTGTAATGTTCTGCAGCCCCCATCTGCTGTAATGTTCTGCAGCCCCCCTCTGCTGTAATGTTCTGCAGCCCCCCCTCTGCTGTAATGTTCTGCAGCCCCCCCTCTGCTGTAATGTTCTGCAGCCCCCTCTGCTGTAATGTTCTGCAGCCCCCTCTGCTGTAATGTTCTGCAGCTGCCTCTGCTGTAATGTTCTGAAGCCCCCATCTGCTGTAATGTTCTGCAGCCCCCCCTCTGCTGTAATGTTCTGCAGCCCCCCCTCTGTTGTAATGTTCTGCAACCCCCTCTGCTGTAATGTTCTGCAGCCTCCTCTGCTGAAATGTTCTGCAGCCCCCCCCTCTGCTGTAATGTTCTGCAGCCCCCCCTCTGTTGTAATGTTCTGCAACCCCCTCTGCTGTAATGTTCTGCAACCCCCTCTGCTGTAATGTTCTGCAGCCTCCTCTGCTGTAATGTTCTGCAGCCCCCCTCTGCTGTAGAGTTCTGCAGCACCCCCTCTGCTGTAATGTTCTGCAGCCGCCTCTGCTGTAATGTTCTAAAGCCCCCATCTGCTGTAATGTTCTGCAGCCCCCCCTCTGCTGTAATGTTCTGCAGCCCCCCCTCTGCTGTAATGTTCTGCAGCCCCCATCTGCTGTAATGTTCTGCAGCCCCCCTCTGCTGTAATGTTCTGCAGCCCCCCCTCTGCTGTAATGTTCTGCAGCCCCCCCTCTGCTGTAATGTTCTGCAGCCCCCTCTGCTGTAATGTTCTGCAGCCCCCTCTGCTGTAATGTTCTGCAGCCCCCTCTGCTGTAATGTTCTGCTGCTCTGTTGGTTTTATTGCCAAAAAAGTTCATTGCGGGCATCATAAGCACCAACCACTATGGTTTCCCAAATAACCGTGACTCTTTGTTCGGAGGGTCCACACCGCTTGTGCCATTGTTATAGCATTTTTAATATTTCCATTGCTTCATCTTCCATTTAATGGGTATTGCATTTGTGAAAAAGGTATGAAGATAGCTGGAGCAATGTAAAAATTGAAATTGCTGCACCACTGTCATGAGCGCTGTGACCCCTTTAAACAGCTGCCGACATCGTGCCGACATCAGATCGCACTCAGACCAATGTTATTCTACGGCGCCGTGCACATGTCTGATTTTTAACTTTCACCGATTCAGTCCGAGGAAAAGATCACAGCATGCTCGGGTTGCATATGATATTTGGATCACACTTGGCCAGGCTGATCAATGAGTCCGTGGTAACCATCTCACTGCACTTGGATGTCATCTGAGTGCAGTCCGATTTCCGCGCACCGACACAATGGAGAAGATGGATAATTTTTTTCTCCATCAATCTGATCACACTATGATCAAACTTTGATTAGAGTGTAATTTGCATAATCGACCCGATTCTCTTGGATGAGAATATACATGCTCGTGTGACTTTAGCCTAAGTGTAGGCCATCAATATTGGAAAACCCCTTTTAAGATTGGTGGCGGTCTTAATGTGGCACTCCTTATCTACGTGGCTGACAGTTTATATCACAATCTCCTAAGTGACTGACCCTATTCCTGGATATTTGGACCTATGTGCAACAGTAACTTCTACATCCACTGTAATAATGCACTGGTTGGAGATCAGGATTGGGCAGATGGATTTCAACATGCCCAATCCTTTTGTTTTCAGGGTTGATAAACCGCTGCTTATTCCCCTCTCCCCATATATAACATATCCGTCCTGATCTGATCTCTGCTATCTAATGTGTACAAATTTAGATTGAAGTCTTTAAGCCTCTAGAGTCTTGGGTATTAATTACCGTCTCTTATCTCACGTGTCTGATAACCTCTCACACTCTCGTTATAACAGACATATTACCAGCACACATTCTTGTATGTTTAAGATAAAAGATATTGTCTTCAAATGGAAGGCAAATTCTGTACACTTTAGTTACTGTATAATGTATGTGGATACAATGGAGCAATCAGCCATGGATGACCCTGGTTATCGGGGGTCACCTCTTCAGACCATTCCATAAAAGCTGTGGAACTTTCCTTTACTTCTACTGATTAAAGCTGCTAAATATTTTCTTCTCTGTTCTTGTTTAAAGCTAAATTCTGGTGGTCTCCTCTTACTAGTGATCAGCACTAATGAATGGGACTTGAAGGGGGTGGCAAACTGGGAATCGCACAACTTGGTCCCTATTTGCTAGATGGCTTCCAAAGACCAAACAAATCTGAACTAAAACAACTCAGAACCCAAATACACTGTGTTCTGAATTATTAGGCAAATGAGTATTTTGATCACTTTGATACTTTTTATACATGTTGTCCTACTCCAAGCTGCATTGTCTTGAGAGCCAACTACCAATTAAGTAAATCTGGTGATGTGCATCTCTGTAATGAGGAGGGGTGTTGACTAATGACATCAACACCCTATATAAGGTGTGCTTAATTATTAGGCAACTTCCTTTCCTTTGGCAAAATGGGTCAGAAGAGAGATTTGACGGGCTCTGAAAAGTCCAAAATTGTGAGATGTCTTGCAGAGGGAGGCAGCAGTCTTGAAATTTCCAAACTTTTGGAGCGTGATCACAGAACAATCAAGCGTTTCATGGAAAATAGCCAACAGGGTCGCAAGAAGCGTGTTGGCCAAAAAAGGCGCAAAATAACTGCCCATGAATTGAGGAAAATCAAGCGTGAAGCTGCCAAGATGCCATTCACCACCAGTTTGGCCATATTTCAGAGCTGCAACGTTACTGGAGTATCAAAAAGCACAAGGTGTGCGATACTCAGGGACATGGCCAAGGTAAGGAAGGCTGAAAAACCACCACCTCTGAACAAGAAACATAAGATAAAACGTCAAGAATGGGCCAAGAAATATCTTAAGACTGATTTCTCAAAGGTTTTATGGACTGATGAAATGAGAGTGACTCGTGATGGGCCAGATGGATGGGCCAGAGGCTGGATCAGTAAAGGGCAGAGAGCTCCACTCCGACTCAGACGCCAGCAAGGTGGAGGTGGGGTACTGGTATGGGCTGGTATCATCAAAGATGAACTTGTGGGACCTTTTCGGGTTGAGGATGGAGTGAAGCTCAACTCCCAGACCTACTGCCAGTTTCTGGAAGACAACTTCTTCAAGCAGTGGTACAGGAAGAAGTCAGTATAGTTCAAGAAAAACATGATTTTCATACAGGACAATGCTCCATCACATGCATCCAACTACTCCACAGCGTGGCTGGCCAGTAAAGGTCTAAAAGAAGAAAAAATAATGACATGGGCCCCTTGTTCACCTGATCTGAACCCCATAGAGAACCTATGGTCCATCATAAAATGTGAGATCTACAGGGAGGGAAAACAGTACACCTCTCGGAGCAGTGTCTGGGAGGCTGTGGTGGCTGCTGCACGCAATGTTGATCGAAAACAGATGAAGCAACTGACAGAATCTATGGATGGAGGCTGCTGAGTGTCATCATAAAGAAAGGTGGCTATATTGATCACTAATTATTTAGTTTTTTGTTTTTGCATGTCAGAAATGTTTATTTCTAAATTTTGTGCACTGATATTGGTTTACCTGGTGAAAATAAACAAGTGAGATGGGATTATATTTGTTTTTTATTAAGTTGCCTAATAATTCTGCACAGTAATAGTTACCTGCACAAACAGATATCCTCCTAAGATAGCCAAATCTAAAAAACACCCCACTGCAACTTCCAAAAATATTAAGCTTGGATATTTATGAGTCTTTTGGGTTGATTGAGAACATAGTTGTTCATCAATAATAAAAATAATCCTCTAAAATACAACTTGCCTAATAATTTAGAACACAGTGTAATGGCTCTGTATGGTGTGGTATTGTATAAGCCACGCCCATCCAAGGGATACCAAGTGTAGGTTTATTACCAAAATCCTAATAATCAAGTTCTTTAGTTGCATCAAGAGTGCTTGACATAAAATACCAGGACTTGCCGGTGGTTTTTGACTTTGACATTTGATGTCAAGAGCGTGCTCCAAAAAGTTAAGAGAAGAGATCATTACCTGCACAAAGAAGTAAAAGGATACACGATAGCAAAGACATTGAATGTTCCTAGAGATACAGATGGAAGCAAATATCACAAGTTACAAGATATAGGAACACCGGCTACACTACCTGGACGTGGCAGAAAGGAAGCTGTCACCGGCTGCCACCAGATTCCTGAGGAGGATGGTGGTCAAAAACCACTGGAGTGACTGCAAAAGATCTACAGCAAGGTGTGGTGGAAGTAGACACTGAGGTTTCAGTTTGTACAGATAGACACATACT
The DNA here is from genome assembly GCF_046119375.1 of Phyllobates terribilis. Classification (NCBI taxonomy): domain Eukaryota; kingdom Metazoa; phylum Chordata; class Amphibia; order Anura; family Dendrobatidae; genus Phyllobates; species Phyllobates terribilis. The sequence goes on from NW_027362769.1 coordinate 369,892,440, forward strand.
AAACGCTGATGGTCTCCATAATCGAGCACCAGAACGCCCACCTTTACTTACCCAAATGTGCAAGAAAAGTCACCTTTAATATGCTCAAAAGCAAATAAATAAGCCACAGAAGCTTTGGGTCTCTGTTCTGTGGAGCAATGAAGGAAAACTGGAATGTTTTGGGCCTGTGGATCAGCGGTATGTCTGGAAGAAGAATGAAACACACACTGAAAAGAACAACCTGACTATAGTGAAGCATGGCGGTGGCTTTCTGATGTCTACAATGAAGCATGGCAGTGACTTGAAGTCTACAGTGAAGCATGGAAGTAGCTTGATGATGTTTACATTGAAGCATGGCAGTGGATCAGGGATGTCTACAGTGAAGCATGGTGGTGGCTCAATGATGTTTACAGTGAAGCATGTCAGTGGGGCAGTGATGTCTACAGTGATCCATGGCGGTGGCTCGATGATGTTTACATTGAAGCATGGCGGTGGGTCAGTAATGTCTACAGTGAAGCATGGCGGTGGCTCGATGATGTTTACAGTGAAGCATGGCGGTAGCTCAGGGATTTCTAGAGTGAAGCATGAAGGTGGATCAATGTCTAAAGTGAAGTGACGCGCCCCCTGGGCCGCGGGGTACTCGGTGCCGGGCCGGTCTTTGCTAGGGGAGATGTCACAGTGGCGGTGACCCGGTCCGTGAACCAGGGCAGTCAATCCAAAGGGAAATATTATTTACAGGGAATTTATAGTTCTTATATACAGTTCGTGACACCACCTGTGGTATGCGGCTAAAGGGAGCTGCCGCTGCGGAGCAGGTCCTCTGGAGCGGTTGTTAATTCAGCAGAGTTGGTTTAGCTCTCCACAGGTAGAGCTTAGCTCCAGGGCTGTGCTGAGGTGTTATAGATGTTGCTGTAGCAGTTGTGGTGCAGTGTAGTGCAGGGGGTGATGGCGCAGCAATAATTTCGCAGAGACAGTGGGGTGCAGTCTTGTGAGTTTACTCACAGTTGTTAAGTTCCTCAGGTTGCACTTTCCGGATTACGACCTCCCACGTCGCGCTGCGTTGACCAGGCAGGAGTTCAGCAAACTCCCAGGTGTTTCAAGAGTGCCTGACAGGACTCCGTTCTATATGACCTTCTCAGCCGTCTTCCTGCGCTGGCCCTCACCCTTCTTGCCCTGCGCCTCGCCAAACAATGTCCCAAGCCGGTATCCTCGGATCTTTCTGGGCAACCTGGAGTTCCCTGGATCCTATGTGGTTACCTTTTTGGCGACTTGAGTGCGGATGTGGCAACTGTACCCTGAAAGTACAGAAGCCTCCGGTTTCCAGTTGAACTTTGTAATTCTCATTGATTAGGGGCCGGTTCCCTCTGCGGATTGATCCCTCCACCGCCTGGCAGATTCGGGCGTACGGGTGGCCTCCAGCACTGCCCGTACCCCTGGGATCCCTTTCACATTCCTGGAGCCTTTCTCCTGCTCCTCTCTTCTTCCTCCTCTCCTTCTCAGTCTTGGGCCTCTCTGCTAGGCCCTCCTCCCGAGCAGAGCTCCTGCAGAGCTCCTGCTCCTACTACTTCTCCTCTCAGACTGCCTTTTCTAAGTGCTCCCCTGATCTACGTCCTCCACCCACACTCACTACATAGTTCCCCCTACTTCGGTTCTCCCCACTCCAACCAGGGTCAGGGCTCAGCAGGAAACGCGACACATCTTGCCCCTCCAGCTGGTCTGGAGTAGTGTAGTGTTGGATTCAGGTGTTAGGGTCCCGGGCAGCACTCTATCCTTACCTGAGAGTGAGATACCACACCTCTGGGTGAGATGCAGTACCTCTGTGGCGACTGAACCCGCAGGGGCGCCACAGAAGCATGGCGGTGGCTTGATGTCTACAGTGAAGCATGATGGTGGCTCTGTGATGCCTAAGGTGAATCATGGCGGTGGCTCTGTCATGCCTACAGTAATGCATGGAGGTGGCTTGGTGATACTCTGTGGCTGTTTTGCTTCTTCTGACACTGGAAACCTGCAGCATGTGGGGGACAAGATGGTTTCAATCAAAAATTAGGAAATCCTAGGAGAAAATGTCATGCCGTCAGTGAGGAAGCTGAAGCTTGTGGTGTCATGAACACAACCATTCCACAAAGTCCACCAAGGCTTGGTTTCAGAAGTTCTTGAAGATTCTTGATTTTTCATAGAAAATCTTTATTTAGATTTTAAGGCAGTTGAAGGACACAAACCCAAGAATATTAGTGACCTAGAGGTTATTGTCCATAAGGAATGGCCTAAGATTTCTCTGGAATGCTGCCTGAAGCTGGTGTCTGGCTATGTATAATGTTTGCAGCAGGTTATAGCAGCTAGAGGGGATCTATTTTGCATTAAAGACGCTTGTCATGAAGGGGGTGAATAATTTTGAGACTGCAGTAGTCGGTAAAAGTTTCATTTTGTAATGAATTTGGAGAAACCACTTGTTATATTAGTTCTGTTGTTTTGAGCTATTTATATTGTACTAGATGGTGGCCCGATTCTAATGCATCGCGTATTCTAGAATATGTATGCGGCTGACAGGGCGCAATCAGCAGAGCGGTGTTTAAATTTGGCGCCAAAATCGCTGATTGGTCGAGGCCAGCAACCGTGACCAATCACCAAATCGGTGTTAAAATTTGGCGGCTATATCGCAGATTGGTCACGGCCGGCGGTCGCGACTTATCAGCAGAGCGGGGTTTAAATTTGGCGCCAATAATGCTGATTGGTCTCGGGCAGCGAACGCGACCAATCAGCAGAGCGTTATTTAAATTTGGCGCCAATAATGGTGATTGGTCACGGCCGCAACCAATCAGCAGAGCGGGGTTTAAATTTTGCGCCAAAATCGCTGATTGGTCGCTCACGGCGGTCGCGACCAATCAGCAGAGCGGGGTTTAAATTTGGCGCCAATACTGCTGATTGGTCGCGGCCGGCAACTGCTACCAATCAGCAGAGCGTTGTTTAAATTTGGCGTCAAAATCGCTGATTGGTCGCGCACGGCGGTCGCGACCAATCAGCAGAGCGGGGTTTAAATTTGGCGCCAATAATGCTGATTTGTCGCAGCCGGTGACCGCGACCAATTAGCAGAGCGGGGTTTAAATTTGCCGCCCATATCGCTGATTGTTCGCCGGGGAGCGGCACTGCCTGTGCGGGTACTTCCGCTGCGAGCCGCTGGGAGATGAGCGGCTGCTCGCAGCAGAAGCATCCCGACCGGCGGCGCCACTCCTTGGTCCTCCGTTCACACTTGCCATCGGGAGATCAGAGCGTTGTTTAAATTTGGCGCCAATCTCGCTGATTGGTCACGGTCGACTGGCGGCCGCGACCAATCAGAAGAGTGTTGTTTAAATTTGGCGCCAATCTCGCTGATTGGTCGCGGGCAGCGGCCGCGACCAATCTGCAGAGCGGTGTTTAACTTTAGCGCAAAGATCACTGATTGGTCGCGGGCGGAGAGCGTGACCAATCAGCGAATCGTATTGGTGAGGACTGGGGAGCGCCGCTGCCTGTGCGGCTACTTCCGCTGCGAGAAGCCAGGACATGACCGACTGCTCGCAGCTGGAGTATCCCGACCCGCAGCGCTGCTCCCCGGTCCTCCCTTCCACATGGAGGTCAGCGGCGGCGGTCGGGGTCCTTCTGCTGCTACCGGCCGGGAGATGAGCGCCTCGCACCGGTCATCTCCGTCCTGCAGATGAGCCGCTAACGGCCGCCATCTTTTTTCAGAAATCCCGCGGTGCTCATTGGCTGCTGCCAGACCAATGAGCGACGTTTCATTGGTTTATTGCAAGCTGTAGAAAAGTTTGTACATTTCACTAATCTATTTATTTTACTCACTTATATAGCGCCATTAATTCCACAGCGATTTACAGACACTATTGGCACTGTCCCCATTAGGACTCACAATCTACATTCCCTATCAGTATGTCTTTGGAGTGTGGGAGGAAACCAGAGAACCCGGAGGAAGCCCACACAAACACAGGGAGAACATACAAACTCCTTGGAGATGTTGTCCTTGGTGGGATTTGAACCCAGGACCCCAGCGCTGCAAGGCTGCAATGCTAATGACGCGCCCCTGGGCCTGTGTCGCGCTGCGTTGCGCACGCGGGAGCTTACCCGGAGCCGGATCTCTTGAGGGTTGTAGTCTCGTGGCGGTGATCCGGTCCGTGCCCAGGGAGTCAGACTAAGTGGCGCTGTATTAGCGGTAGATGTTGGACGACTACGCCACCCGTTGAGTACAGCTGAGGAGCTGCTGCTGCAGGGCAGACCGCTGAGGCCGGTGGTAGGATTGTGCAGCGTGATAGTATAACCCCCAACGGGAGGGGTATGGCCTCAGGGCAGCCGACGTGGATGATGGGGGTAGCAGGAACCACTCGGAGACGGTACGGTGTAGTTCAGGGTCTTTACTGGTGACAAAGATAGACCCTCCCGGAGTACTGGCTAGCGATTGGGGCCTGGTCAGTCCTTGAGCAGATGGGATCTCCCCTGGCCAGGCGGAGTTGTAGGCCTCCCAAACTAACGATACTCTTCTGGCTACCTTGCTAGAGGCGGGTATAAGTAGCCCACGTCCCTGAGTGTACCGTGTGGTGCTCACCCGTATGGCCGGTGACTCGGGGCCTTCTAGTAGCTTTCGCTCCACGAAGGCGGTGCTGGTCCCACGCGTGTGACCGTGCCTTCGGGTTTCTGGGCCAGAGGACCTGCAATCCCCTGCCGGTCGGTTTCTGCTGCTGGATAGGAGTTAGTCCCCACAGCCTCGGACTCCGGGTCCGGTGATAACTTCTCAGTCAGGGCGAGCTCTGCAGCTGCCAGCCCCTGACTCCTTGTAGCACTGCTCCCACAGAGCTCCTGTTGTTTCTTCCTATGCTGCTTCTCTTCTCTACTTCTTCTCTACTCACTAACCCTGCCTCAGCCCTAGGTTTATATAGGGGAAGTTCTTCCCCTCCCAGGACTGGGCAGGAGGTGTGGCATGCATAGGATCCCTGACCAAGAGACCTCCCACCTGCTCTCAGACGTAATATCTCTATCACTGTGGCAACCAGACCCCTGGGGTGTCACATTCCCCCCTAGTGAAATTTAGTACTCCGGGACTAAACATATTTTTAGAAAAACATAACAAGGTATAAACAATAATAATACAATAAGAAAAACACATAAAGATGGTTACGGCGTGTCCGCAACCGGGTGCAGTTTTGAAGAAAACAAAGGTGTCCATTTCACCAAAACAGGGAGATGTAACCAGGTAGGGGTCTGTCCTGCCCCGAGTCCTTATCAGTCTTTTAGTCCATCCTGGGTTACGCTCCAACTAATTGTACAAGGATTCCCGGTAAATCCACCAAGGACTCCTAAAAATAACTAGAAACACATAATTATTTACAAGCAACAAGAAAAATAGGTAACCACAAATAAAACAATTTATACATTTCAAATCCTCCAACGTGCGGGTAACTGGCCTCTAGTGGCCCTAGTGGACCTATGGAGCTAACTGTCTAGCCCTGAACTACAGGGTGTAGGAGCTGTCAAGGGTAAACTGGGCAGCTGTCTACCGGCTCTTTGGCTCACTAGGGGTACGGCAGGCTCACTATAAGCAGAGGGTTGATCCTCCTGTTCTGCTTGTGTGGAGTCTTCTGCCTCCGGCTGTTCTTCCAGCTCTACCTGTTGCTCCGTAGGTGCTTGGGATGCTGGTTGGAGGAAGGTGAGTACGGGTACCACAACTGCGCCATTGACTTGAGTCCAAGACCGAGGGAAGTCTCCGAGCACAGTACTAACCATGTCTTCCCTTTCCTCTACGGGTCGAGGGTCTTCTTGTTCCTCTTCAGGGTTCCGTAGCTGTTCGGGACACTTCTTCAGGTGATCCCGGGATACAATGGTTGTGGTTTCCCCTCCGTCTTTACTGATGGTACAGACCTTTGGGTTGTCATGGCTTGAGGGCAGTACGATGTACGGGTCCTTCTCCCACTGGTCGTCCAACTTGTGGAGCCGCCTTTTCCTCTTCAAGACCTGCTCTCCGGGTACCAGGGGAACAGCGGGAGCATACTGGTTGTAAGTTTTCTCTTGTCTTTCCCTAGCTTGACAGAGACTTCGCTCCACGCTCTCCTGTACTTTCCGGTACTGTTGCTGCCTCTCTGTGTCCCAGTCTGCTTCTGGTGAAGTGTCCTCGGGTGTCAGGACTCCCATCTCCAGGTCAACAGGTAGCTTACCAGGCCTTGCCCTCATCAGGTAAGCCGGGGTACAGTTGGTGGAACCTACCGGGATGTGGTTGTATAGGTCCACCAGATCGGGCAGCTTCTCAGGCCACAGACTGCGTTCTTCCAGGAGCAACGTTTTCAGAAGATCCATTACCACCTGGTTCATTTTCTCACAAAGTCCATTAGTTTGCGGATGATAGGGTGTCGTCCTTATCTTCCGGCAGCCATACAGATTGCAGAATTCCTGGAAGACCTCCGCTTCAAAGGCAGGTCCCTGGTCCGTCAGCACTTGGTCCGGGTACCCGTGTGGACGGCAGAAGTGCTGCTGGAAGGCTCTAGCTGCTGTTCGAGCTGTTAAGTCCTTGACGGGGACGACAACCAAGAACCGGGAGTAGTGATCCACGATGGTTAGTGCGTAAACGTAGCCACTTCTGCTTGGGGTCAGTTTTACATGATCCAAGGCTACCAGTTCCAACGGCTGCCGGGTGACGATGGACTGCAGGGGAGTCTTCTGGCTGGCACGGTCCTTCCTTCTTAGGTTGCACGGGCCACAGTCTCTGCACCACCTCTCGATGGTTCCCCTCATGCCTACCCAGTAGAACCGCCCGCGCAGCAGGAACTCCAGCTTCTTCCATCCGAAGTGTCCAGCCCCGTCGTGGTATGCCTCCATCACCATGGCTGCGTCTCTCCGTGGCACCACTACTTGCCAGATTAGTTCATGCGTCCGGGAGTTAACCATTCTGCGGCACAACTTCCCCTTGTAAAGGAACAGTCGACTTTTCTCAGCCCACAGTTGCTTGGCTTCCTCCGGAGCGTCTGGGTCAAGGCGAGCCTCTGGCCGAGTCAGCATCTCCTTCACCAGTCGGACGGCAGGGTCACTGTCTTGCGTTTCCTCCCAGTTGTAGTGAGGCAAGGGGTTAAACGTAGCGGCTTGCTTACTCCTTACCCGATGGGAATACTGGATAGTCCCATGACGGTGGAACGCGGGGAGTTCAACTTCTTCCAGTCCCTCTGGATCTTCTCCTACGTCCGGTAGGTTTGGCATCCTGGACAGGGCGTCCGCGTTGGTATTGGAGCGTCCTGCCCGGTATTTGATTGTGAATTCGTAGTTGGACAGACGGGCCATCCATCTCTGCTCTAGGGCACCGAGTCTTGCCGTGTCCAGGTGTGTCAACGGGTTGTTATCCGTGTACACGGTGAACCGGGAAGAAGCGAGGTAGTGCTTAAAGCGTTCGGTGACTGCCCACACCACTGCCAGGAACTCTAGCTTAAATGAGCTGTAATTCTCAGGGTTTCTCTCGGTGGGTCGCAGTTTTCTGCTGGCGTAAGCGATTACTCGTTCTTTCCCCTGCTGGATCTGGGACAGCACGGCTCCTAGCCCGATGTTACTTGCGTCGGTGTAGAGGATAAAGGGCTGGCTGTAATCAGGGTACGCCAGGATTTCATCCCCCGTGAGGGCCATCTTCAGCTGGCGGAAGGACTCTTCTTCTAACTTCTCCCATCTGAAGGGTGGCTTCTGGTTCTTGGCCTTCCGGGACTGGCCTATCAGGAGGTCCTGCATAGGAGCTGCCTTTTTGGTGAAACCGGGGATGAATCTGCGGTAATAGCCTACCAACCCGAGGAACTGCCGCACTTCCTTTACACTGGAGGGACTTGGCCATTCCTTAATTGCGGTGATCTTATCAGGGTCGGGAGCCACTCCATCAGCGCTCACCACGTGTCCCAGGTACTGCACCTTTGGTTTCAGGAGGTGACACTTGGAGGGTTTCACCTTTAGGCCGTAGCTTGCCAGAGCTTCGAACACTTCCGCCAGGTGTTTCAGGTGGTCCTCATACGTCTTGGAATATACGATGACATCGTCCAGGTACAACAAGACCGTCTCGAAGTTTCTGTGGCCCAGACAGCACTCCATTAATCGTTGGAAGGTTCCTGGTGCGTTGCAGAGTCCGAACGGCATGCAGGTAAACTCGCTAAGTCCCATCGGGGTGGTGAATGCGGTCTTCTCCCGGTCCGCCTCTGCTACAGGAACCTGCCAGTACCCACTAGTGAGATCCAAGGTAGAGAAGTTAGCAGATCTTAAAGCAGCCAAAGACTCCTCTATCCTTGGTAAGGGGTACGCATCCTTGTGTGTGATACGGTTGATTTTCCGGTAATCTACACACATCCTCATGGTGTTGTCTTTCTTTTTGACTAAGACTAGTGGAGCTGCCCAGGGGCTACAGCTATCCCTGATCACCCCAGCCTCCTTCATGTCTCTAAGCATCCCCTTGGCGTGTTGGTAGTGTGCAGGGGGTACGGGTCGATACCTCTCTTTTATGGGAGGATGGTCTCCCGTGGGGATGTGGTGTTCTACCCCCTTGACTCGCCCGAAGTCTAACGGGTGTTTACTAAACACTCTCTCGTACTCTTGAACCACCCGATAGACTCCCTGTTTCTGGTGTGAGGGAGTGGAGTCAGTACCCAAATGTAGTTGCTGACACCAGTCCTCCATTGTTTTCTGAGAGCCGTTACCTTCCTCCGGGGAAGATGGAGGCAAGGGTTCTACGGACTGTATGGAATCTTGATTGATGGAATACAATTTGGCTAGCGTGGCATACCGGGGCAGGTACACTTCCCTCTTCCCGATATTTATTATGCGAACGGGCACCCTCCCATGGCGTACATTGACCACCCCCCGTGCTGTCAAAATGGTGGGCCTACTGTCTGAGTAAACTGGTTCTACCATTGCCTGGTAATCTCTACCTCTCAGACCAATAGCTGCCCGGCACCAAATCATCATTTCACTTTTCGGGGGCATGGCAATAGGGAAAGGGTCACACATTCGCACGCTACCAATCTCACCACCGGAGAGTTCTAGCTGTTGCCGTCGCATCAGTGCCCGGATCTCTTTCTGGAGCACTCGCTGCTGGCCGGAGCTGGCGTTCTTGGCAACCTGCTGTAAAAGGAAAATCACCTCTGCAAGACAATTTTCAATTACATTAGTTCCTAGAGTTATCTTTGGGTGACTCTCGTGTTTGTCAATGTCTACAATGATCAGTCCCTGTGCTGCCAGTTCGACTCTACCGATTTTAATGGTCACCTCTTTAAATCCAATCTGTGGCACGGGCTGACCATTGCTGGCGATGATACTCAAGTCGTCGTCAGGGTAGCGGGTGATATCCGAGTCATTCCAGTACTGCTTGAAGAGCACGTACGGGATGGTGGTGACCTGTGACCCGGTGTCCAGTAGGGCACTCATAGGAATGCCATCCAGTACCACGGGTAAGACTGGACGTCCTCCCACATATTTGTCGCGCCAGTTCGATGGGCCTGGTGATCTTTTTCCTGGGGGTTGGCCCTCTACCCCAGGTTGTGCCAGTTTAAAGGACAGTACCTTGCCATATGTCCGGGTTGATTGCAGCGGCGGCAGATGGGTCGTCCGTCCTCGTTGTATCGGTCGCTGGGTCTTCCTCTGGCCAGTGGGGTCCTCCTTGGTCGACGCCACGGGATGTCCTCCGGTCCGGATGCCAGCTGGATCTTCCCTGGAGTGGAAACCTGTAAAGACTGCACAGTTCGGGTTAGCGCAGCAACGCTTTTAGCTAGCTCTTGGACCTGATGGTGCAGGTCTGGGGCCGGGTCATTGTTCAAAGCCTGCGCATCAGCTCCCACAGGCCCTGCCGACAAGGGCGCCGCCTCCTGGTGGTAAGTGGTAGTGGGGCGTCTGTGGGTCACAACGCCACCTGGTGCCGGTTCTCGAAGCACCCGGATGGCTCTGTCCTTGAACTGTGCAAATCCCAGATGAGGGTCCTGTAAGGCCATTGCCCGCAACTGGGTTCGGTGGGCATTGCAATATAAACCCTCTATAAATTGTTCAGTCAACAGCCTGTCCTCGTCTCCCACGCCGTCAGGGTCGGTCTGCTTAATGGCTCTCAGGGCCTCTTGTAGGTTCAGGGCATAGTCCCTTATACTCTCATGTGCCCGCTGTTTGCACCCGTAGAATCTAAGCTTGATCTCGGCTGAGGTGCGGGTATCAAAGGTGTCCCTCAGCCGGGTTAGTATCCCTGCGACAGTCCTCCCCCCAGGTGGCCAGGACTTTACCTCCCTTTGGGCTGCCCCGGTTAATTGGGCCACCAGGATGCTCACTTTTTGCTCCTCTGTGAGGGGGTACACCTGGAAGAGGCTATCCAGCTTTTCTCTAAAGTCATGCAGAGTATGTGACTCCCCTGAGTACTGGGGTAGCCAGGCTGCCCCCGGGATATAGGGCATGGTGAAAGGCATGACCGCAACAGCGGTGGCGCTGGCGGGGGTTGAAGCGGTGAAGCTCTCCTCCGTATCCGACATCCTTCTCCCCCCTAGTGGACCGTGGCCTACCTTGCGATGATCCTCTTCCGTAGGCCGCGGCTCCGCAGTGGATCGTCAGGGTTGAGGACCTTCCGTCGCGCTCCTGTGACGTCGGCGTCTGCTGGGCTCCTTCCAGGACCTTACGCAACGTCCGGACGTGAGGCGGGGCTTCAGTTCTCGCGCGCTTTCGGAGTCCACGCCCCTCTTCTTCCCGCGCGGCGTCCTCAAGATGGCGTCCAATGGCGGGAAAACTCCACGTGTGGCGGGAAGAAGGCTGAAGATGGCGCCGGATGGCGGGAAAACTCCACCGATGGCGGGAAGGAAGCGGAAGATGGCGCCGGATGGCGGGAATCTTCACCACAGGTAAGTTTGAACAGTCTTTTTCAGGCACGCAGTACCCGGTGGTTGCGGGCACGAGATCCTGCCGACTACGCCAAAAGTTGACGCGCCCCTGGGCCTGTGTCGCGCTGCGTTGCGCACGCGGGAGCTTACCCGGAGCCGGATCTCTTGAGGGTTGTAGTCTCGTGGCGGTGATCCGGTCCGTGCCCAGGGAGTCAGACTAAGTGGCGCTGTATTAGCGGTAGATGTTGGACGACTACGCCACCCGTTGAGTACAGCTGAGGAGCTGCTGCTGCAGGGCAGACCGCTGAGGCCGGTGGTAGGATTGTGCAGCGTGATAGTATAACCCCCAACGGGAGGGGTATGGCCTCAGGGCAGCCGACGTGGATGATGGGGGTAGCAGGAACCACTCGGAGACGGTACGGTGTAGTTCAGGGTCTTTACTGGTGACAAAGATAGACCCTCCCGGAGTACTGGCTAGCGATTGGGGCCTGGTCAGTCCTTGAGCAGATGGGATCTCCCCTGGCCAGGCGGAGTTGTAGGCCTCCCAAACTAACGATACTCTTCTGGCTACCTTGCTAGAGGCGGGTATAAGTAGCCCACGTCCCTGAGTATACCGTGTGGTGCTCACCCGTATGGCCGGTGACTCGGGGCCTTCTAGTAGCTTTCGCTCCACGACGGCGGTGCTGGTCCCACGCGTGTGACCGTGCCTTCGGGTTTCTGGGCCAGAGGACCTGCAATCCCCTGCCGGTCGGTTTCTGCTGCTGGATAGGAGTTAGTCCCCACAGCCTCGGACTCCGGGTCCGGTGATAACTTCTCAGTCAGGGCGAGCTCTGCAGCTGCCAGCCCCTGACTCCTTGTAGCACTGCTCCCACAGAGCTCCTGTTGTTTCTTCCTATGTGGCTTCTCTTCTCTACTTCTTCTCTACTCACTAACCCTGCCTCAGCCCTAGGTTTATATAGGGGAAGTTCTTCCCCTCCCAGGACTGGGCAGGAGGTGTGGCATGCATAGGATCCCTGACCAAGAGACCTCCCACCTGCTCTCAGACGTAATATCTCTATCACTGTGGCAACCAGACCCCTGGGGTGTCACACTAACCACTGAGCCACCATGCTGCTAATAAACCAAATTTGCAGTTGGTGGTGAAAAATATACTTTTTTGGATGATCAGATGGCAGATTAAGGATTTCAGTAGTAATTTGGTCCTATGGTGTGCGACGTAGACTCTTATGAAAACCCAATAAAATTTGAGTGACGCGCTCGGTCCTCTTCGCTTGAGAGCGCAGACATCCTTTTCTTCTTTTGCTCTCTTCTGACTGTTTAAAGAACCTGAGTGTTGAGTTGTTTATGAAAGGCAGATCCTTGGCTCGCTGCTCGGGACTGCACCTTACAGGGTGGTGTCTGTAGATAGATCCGCCGACTTGTGATCTTTATGTCTAGGACATTATGTTAGCTGAAGGGCTGCCAATGATATATCTATTAGCCCAAGTGCTTCTGTAACCCAGGTCGTGTGAGTCGTAATCAGTGCCAGCACGCTCTATCACATCTGAGCTGTAAACATGGAGGCCGACAGCACGTGTACAGGCACAATCTGACCATTGTATCAGCAGGTAATATTAGTAGCATTGTGTCCTGATGTTTAGTAACATGAATGCAGCCCTTATTTATCATTCCACAGTGGGAAGTTGCTTAAAGTGCAATTCCCTATCATTAGATTACTGTTATAGTGAGATCTGATAATAAAACAGGAATTTCAGATTCTATTCATTTGAACAAAGACTCGGCAATTTTGGCCAGATTTCTCTGATCCTTACCATTACTTCAGAATTGTGACTATCAATCAAAGCTGCCATCCCGTTGGTGATTGCATATGATCACCAGGATGTTTATACTGTATGGAGAAAAGTATGTGACCCCTCCACATTCACCTAAAGGAGCTTGTTCGACCTCCCGTTCTACATCCATAGACATTAATATAGAGTGAGTCCCCATTTTGCCTCAATAACGGCTCTCGCTCTTTTGGGAAAGATTTCTACAAGATTTTGGAGGCATCTGTGCGAATTTTTGCCCCTTCATCCAAAAGAACATTTGTGAGGTCAGACCCTGATGTTGGGTAGAGGCCGGGCTCACAATCTCCATTATAGGATAGGGTTGGGGTCCGGGCTCTGTGCAGCCGCTTATGTTCTTCCACAAAACTCCCCTTCCATGTCTGTATGGAGCTTGTGCACTGGGCGCAGTCATGGGGAACAAAAAAGGGTCTTCCCCAAACTGTTCCCACACAATGTCTTGTGCTGAAGAATTAAAATTTCCCTTCACTGGAACAAAGGGCTCAAGGCCGCCCCCTGATAACAGCCCATAGTATTATCCTCCTCCACCATCTGTACAGGGGGCACAATGCAGTCAGGGGGTAACATCCTACTGGAATCACCAAACCCAGACTCCTCCATCAGACGCAGATAGAGAACTGTGATCCATCACAACACAGAACACGTCTCCTCCAGAGCAGTGGTGTACCTCCAACCGACTAATATGGGGCCACATCGGGCCCCCCCCTCTGGTCGTCAGCGCCCGCACTCCGCCCATCAGCGCCCGCAATGTTGATGGAGGAGGGAGTGTCAGCAGACTTTTCCACCCCCATCATTCTGCCTTGGCATCTGACGTGTCAGAGCAGCGAGGGCAATGACGTCATTACAGGGCGCCCACTGTTCTGAGACATCCGGTGCTTCACACCACACGCTCAGCAGACCGGAACATCGAGTGGAATGAGTATTGTGATGTTTTTTTTTTTTAATCAGTGACTTGTGGCCATAATAGAGTATGGAGGACCATAGGGGGTGCATATAGAGGTTCATGGGGAGAGTATGGAGGACCATGGGGAGAGCATTATATTGTATGGAGGATCATGGGGAGTGCATTATATTGTATGGAGGACCATTGGGAGAGCATTATATTCCATGGAGGACCATGGGGAGAGCATTATATTCCATGGAGGACCATGGGGAGTGCATTATATTCTATGGAGGATCATGGGGAGTGCATTATATTGTATGGAGGACCATTGGGAGAGCATTATATTCCATGGAGGACCATGGGAAGTGCATTATATTCCATGGAGGACCATGGGGAGTGCATTATATTTTATGGAGAACCATGGGGAGTGCATTATATTCTATGGACGACCATGGGGAGAGCATTGTATTGTATGTAGGACCATGGGGAGAGCATTATATTCTATGGAGGACCATGGGGAGTGCATTGTATTGTATGGAGGACCATGGGGAGAGCAGTATATTCCATGGAGGACCATGGGGAGTGCATTATATTCTATGGAGGACCTTGGGGAGTGCATTATTTTCCATGGAGGACCATGGGGAGTGCATTATATTTTATGGAGGACCATGGGGAGTGCATTATATTCTATGGACGACCATGGGGAGAGCATTGTATTGTATGTAGGACCATGGGGAGAACATTATATTCTATGGAGGACCATGGGAGCGCATTGTATTGTATGGAGGACCATGGGGAGAGCAGTATAGTCGATGGAGAACCATGGGGAAAGCAGTATATTCTATGGAGGACCATGGGGAGAGCATTATATTCTATGGAGGACTATGGGGAGTGCATTATATTTTATGGAGGACTATGGGGAGTGCATTATATTTTATAGAGGACCATGGGGAGCGCATTATATTGTATGGAGGACCATGGGGAGAGCATTATATTCTATGGAGGACCATGGGGAGTTCATTATATTCTATGGAGGACTATGGGGAGTGCATTATATTCAATGGAGAACCATGGGGAAAGCAGTATATTCTATGGAGAATCATGGGGAGAGCATTATATTCTATGGAGGACTATGGGGAGTGCATTATATTCTATGGAGGACCATGGGGAGCGCATTACATTCTATGGAGGACCATGGGGAGTGCATTATACTATATGGAGGATTATGGGGGGCACATTATACATTATGGAGGACTATATGGGACCCATTACACTATATGGAAGGCTATGTGGTGTCATTATAATATGTGGAGGACTATATGGGGATTATTATACTGTATGCAAGCAATTATACAGTGTGAAGGTTTGTGTAAGGACCATTATACAGTGTGGAGAGGTGTGGGGCCATTATACTGTATGTAGGCTGATTATACTGCACGGAGGGCTGTGTGGGGGTCACAGTTGGGGGATCATACTGTGTTGGGGCCACCATACTTTGCCTTGGGAGTTGAGGTGGGGTACAGTAGGGTCATTATACTGTGCATGTGGAGGCTAATGTGGAGGAATTCACCATGGGGGTATCATACTGTGTTTGGGGGGTACTTTTGTTGGCATCATACTTTATGGGGGCAATGAAAGAGGAAGCTAGGACTTCATCAGGAGGAAAATTACTATGTAAAGGCTGGAAAGTTATGACATATGCTCTTCTGTGACCCCATCAATTATTTATTTATTTAATTTTTTTTTGGGGGGGGGGGCCCATTTAGAACTTCTGCTATGGCGCGCCATGATTTCTATGTATGCCCCTGCTCCAGAGTCCTGTGGTGGCGGCTTTACACCACTCCATCCGACGCTCGGCATTGTGCTTGGTGATGTACGGCTGCATGAAGCTCCTGGCAGGGGCGCAGTGTTTGTGCTGATGTTAATACCAGAGGAGGTCTGGACTCTGCCGTTATGGAGTCAGCAGAGCGATGGTGATTTTTCTGCTCTCTGCTCCTCAGCACTCGGCCCCCCGCTCTGTAACGTTACGGGGTCTCCACTTGTTGACTGTGTTGCTGTGTTTGCTAAACACTTGTATACATGACACAACCCCTTTAATGGCAGATGTGTGCTCTCCTGTGCTGACATTACCAGCTCCAGCTGTATACTGTTTATCACCTTCATATTTTCACTCTCGTGACCCTGAATCCATTCGCCTTGCCCTGACAGACAAAATACCAAAGTGAAGATACAATGTTTCCCTGTTTTATAAGGCGCTATCTGTAGCTGAACGGGGGAAGCCATTTTGTGTGCTGACCAATGTAAATCTGGGAACTGCTCATTAGAAACCAAGGCCAATTTTATTTTACTGAAGTACAATTCCAGTAAAAAGTGATGTTCTTCCTAGTACAAGGCCTAGAGAGCTGGTAGATATGACTATTTTTTTTTTCTTTCATTTTTTGATGTTTGTGTCACACTCCGTCTCCTCAGGCCTTGTACTGGACATAAAACTCTAGGCCTCATTAATCTAAACTGTCTAGCAGTGAAATTGCTTTTGTTGCCCCTGGCAACCAATCACGGCACAGCTTTCATTTTCTCAGAGCAGTTTAAAAAATAAAACCTGAGTTGTCATTGGTTGTTATAGTCAACAAAGACAGTGTTAGTGTAAAGCGTTTGCTTTAAAGTTAATTAATTTCATATAATATAGAACTTCCAGATTTTGCTTCACTGCATCAAAGTATATACTTGGCATTTATATAAAGTGCTGAAAATCCCAAAGAGGCCAAACTAGTAAGGTCTGAAATTAGTTACTTTGACCCAACACTTTCAATAAAACACTTTTTTTTCTCTTTTAAAGATTATAATTGGTTTAGAAATCCAATGTGCCAGATCATTGCTTACAGAATAGTGAGTGCAGCTCTGGAGTATAATACAGGATGTAACTCAGGATCAGTAATGTAATATATGTACACAATGACTGCACCAGCAGAATAGTGAGTGCAGCTCTGGAGTATAATACAGGATATAACTCAGGATCAGTACAGGATCAGTAATGTAATGTATGTACACAATGACTGCACCAGCAGAATAGTGAGTGCAGCTCTGGAGTATAATACAGGATGTAACTCAGGATCAGTATTGTAATGTATGTACACAATGACTGCACCAGCAGAATAGTGAGTGCAGCTCTGGAGTATAATACAGGATATAACTCAGGATCAGTAATGTAATGTATGTACACAGAGACCCCACCAGCAGAATAGTGAGTGCAGCTCTGGAGTATAATACAGGATGTAACTCAGGATCAGTACAGGATCAGTAATGTAATGTATGTACACAGTGACTGCACCAGCAGAATAGTGAGTGCAGCTCTGGAGTATAATACAGGATGTAACTCAGGATCAGTACAGGATCAGTAATGTATGTACACAGTGACTGCACCAGCAGAATAGTGAGTGCAGCTGTGGAGTATAATACAGGATGTAACTCAGGATCAGTACAGGATCAGTAATGTAATGTATGTACACAGTGTATGCACCAGCAGAATAGTGAGTGCAGCTCTGGGGTATAATACAGGATGTAACTGAGGATCAGTACAGGATCAGTAATGTAATGTATGTACACAGTGACTGCACCAGCAGAATAGTGAGCACAGCTCTGGAGTATAATACAGGATGTAACTCAGGATCAGTAATGTAATGTATGTACACAGTGACTGCACCAACAGAATTGTGAGTGCAGCTCTGGAGTATAATACAGGAGGTAACTCAGGATCAGTAAAGGATCAGGCAGGAATGTATGTACACAGTGACTGCACCAGCAGAATAGTGAGTGCAGCTCTGGAGTATAATACAGGATGTAACTCAGGATCAGTACAGGATCAGTAATGTATGTACACAGTGACTGCACCAGCAGAATCGTGAGTGCAGCTCTGGAGTATAATACAGGATGTAACTCAGGATCAGTATAGGATCAGTAATGTATGTACACAGTGACTGCACCAGCAGAATAGTGAGTGCAGCTCTGGAGTATAATACAGGATGTAACTCAGAACCAGTACAGGACCAGTAATGTAATGTATATACACAATGACTCCTCCAGCAGAATAGTGAGTGCAGCTCTGGGGTATAACATGTCTCAGTATCAGTGCATTCTGTAATTAGCCCTTACATAAGGGTGTTGTCATCTTCTGACAGGTGATGCAGTCTCTGTGAGATCACTACTATTCAGCTACCTAATATAATGAGCTATTGAAGATAGAATTTTTCTGTGTGACTAAATCTGAGAAAATCACATGGTCGTCACGGGGATAAAATATTTTTGGAATGAAAATGATAGCATAGGTCTCTTTTTGGCTCAATGAAAAGCATCATCTGGATCTCGGAGGGGTCAGTGTTTGGGGCACACGCTTAAAAATAAACCTTATGTGACAGGATTATATCCGCTACTCTATTTCTGGGTAGGTTATGGTGGCACGGGGAGGTTTGGGATACCCCAGCCTGCAATGCCATCACTCAGGGCTCCGTATACAGCATCTGTCATAGACATGACATAGGATTAGCTGTTATAGGTGCCAACCTCTATAGTTCTTTAGTCATTATTACATTTTTATTATCATTTTTGGTTGAGATTGATCCTCGGTTTGAGGTTTGTTAATGTTTCATCCTGACGAGGGAGATGTGATTGAAAGTGAAAGGCAAGTTGTTCTATGGGTTAGAACAGTGATGAGTCAATGGGGAGTGCCTGACGCCCCCCCAGCCCACCATAGTCTTCTCTGTGGGCTGGAATGTGGTGCTGGGGTATATTTAGAAAACTCTGCCCGCTCCCCCCGTGGGAGACTGGACCCTCAGAGCCTGGAACCCATCCTGCCGAGCCTGGGACGCTTGTCCATGACTGTAATCATTCCCACGAGAATCTTTAACCTCTTCGCCGCTGCGATATGGTCGAAGGTTTTATATTTTTTGTTTATTTCCATCCTAGAGAGTTGTCTCGCTCATTCTTTTCTAAATTTCTGCGAAAGGTCTACACAACGTAGAGATGTAGCAGAGGGGAAATTGTCATTCATCGTCTGGGGTAGTATCATCTGTATTATGATATGACTATGAGTTTGGTGGAATTGTAAACTTAGCTCTGCTACATCTGGACGTTCATATAAAATATTTATACAGACTCCGATCTGTTAATCCCCCTCTCTTTCATTGTATATAAATATAGGTCTGAATATTGTCCTGTATGTATAGTCTTGCGGTATTACGTTTCATAGTCTCGATAAATCTGTCTGACATATGGTCTGAAGGATGAATACAATATAAAGCCCTTGGCATATACGTCAAACATATCCGGAGACCCTACCTCTATTTACCTGACCAAGACAAAAGAACGCCCCCTTGGCATCTCACGGGCCGTAAAACCTTTTTTTGTAAAGGACGGCCGGGCCAGCTTCAGATTTATGCCGGCCCTTGGGTCCCGCTTTGCTTATCATTTTTCTCTTCTCCTTCCAAAACATATAACTTACTATTATTATTTTTTGCGGTACAATCTATAGTTTTTATTGTTACCATTTTAGGTTTCTTATGACTTTCTGATATTTTTTTTTATTTCATTTTTTTGGGAAGAAAATGGACAAAAAGCAACGATTTTTGCCATTTTTTTTTTTTTTTTTTTAAATTATCGTATGAAATAAATATTACATTTTATAAGCTTGGACTCTTATGCAAGTGGCAATACCAACTACACTATGTTAACCTCTTTAATTTTTATATTTTAAGGACAGTCCGAGAAAGTTAGAGTACCTTAAAACTTATATATAAGGTTATATAGGATCGAGTCTCATAAAACATTCCAAAGACATAGAGATAAGGAATTTAGATTGTGAGCCCCATTGGGACAGCGAAGATAATGTATGTAAAGCGCTGTGGAATATGATAGCGCTATATAAGCAAAGCATAATAAATAAATAATAGAAGAACAGTTAAAAATTCTAAATATTCAATGAATGAAAATATTAAATATATATGTGTATATATTTCTGTAAGTATATATATATATATATTTATATATATATATATATTCTTTTTTTATATTTTTCATTCACTTAATATTTTTACTTTTTATTTATATGTATTTTTTATACATGGCAGACCTCGCCCACGAGAGCTTTCAGTAGGCCCCTGCCCTGTCTATTATCATAACACCATTGACACCCCATTTCCAACTTCTTAAATTCTGCCGTCACAATTATTATTATTATTACGGTATGTGTGTAAATATATACTGTATATATAGATAGCCATTTCTCTTTTCTCTCTCTCTACATATATATACACACACACAGTATATATACACACACACATACAGTCAGTGTTTGCATATATATGCTGTATGTATATATACAGTGCCTACAAGTAGTATTCAACCCCCTGCAGATTTAGCTGGTTGACACATGCGGAATTAACTTGGCATTGTGACATTTGTACTGTAGATCAGCCTGGAAGTGGGAAATGCACTGCAGCAAATTTTTTTTTTTTTTTTTTTTTTTTAAACGTTAAAAGTTAATTCAGAGTGTCATTTATTATTCAACCCCTCAAACCACAAGAATTCTGTTTGGTCCCCCTAAAGTATTAAGAAGTAGTTCAGGCACCAAGAATAATGAGCTTCACATGTGTGGATTAAAGATCTCTTTTGCCAGCCTTTTCTGACCATTTAAGACCCTCCCCAAACTTGTGAACAGCACTCAGACATGGTCAACATGGGAAAGACAAAGGAGCATTCCAAGGCCATCAGAGACAAGATCGTGGAGGGTCACAAGGCTGGCAAGGGGTACAAAACCCTTTCCAAGGAGTTGGGCCTACCTGTCTCCACTGTTGGGAGCATCATCCGTAAGTGGAAGGCTTATGGAACTACTGTTAGCCTTCCACGGCCTGGACAGCCTTTGAAAGTGTCCTCCCGTGCGGAGGCCAGGCTTGTCCGAAGAGTCAAGGCTAACCCAAGGACAACAAGGAAGGAGCTCCGGGAAGATCTCATGGCAGTGGGGACATTGGTTTCAGTCAATACCATAAGTAACGTACTCCACCGCAATGGTCTCCGTTCCAGACGAGCCTGTAAGGTACCTTTACTTTCAAAGCGTCATGTCAAGGCTCGTCTACAGTTTGCTCATGATCACTTGGAGGACTCTGAGACAGACTGGTTCAAGGTTCTATGGTCTGATGAGACCAAGATCGAGATCTTTGATGCCAACCACACACGTGACGTTTGGAGACTGGATGGCACTGCATACGACCCCAAGAATACCATCCCTACAGTCAAGCATGGTGGTGGCAGCATCATGCTGTGGGGCTGTTTCTCTGCCAAGGGGCCTGGCCATCTGGTCCGCATCCATGGGAAGATGGATAGCACGGCCTACCTGGAGATTTTGGCCAAGAACCTCCGCTCCTCCATCAAGGATCTTAAGATGGGTCGTAATTTCATCTTCCAACAAGACAACGACCCAAAGCACACAGCCAAGAAAACCAAGGCCTGGTTCAAGAGGGAAAAAGTCAAGGTGTTGGAGTGGCCTAGTCAGTCTCCTGACCTTAACCCAATTGAAAACTTGTGGAAGGAGCTCAAGAATAAAGTCCACATGAGACACCCAAAGAACCTAGATAACTTGGAGAAGATCTGCATGGAGGAGTGGGCCAAGATAACTCCACAGACCTGGGCCGGCCTGATCAGGTCTTATAAAAGACGATTATTAGCTGTAATTGCAAACAAGGGTTATTCCACAAAATATTAAACATAGGGGTTGTATAATAATTGACCCACACTTTTATGTTTAAAATTTAATAAAATTCAACTGAGCAACATAACATTTTGGTTTGTAAGATTTATGCTTCTGTTCATAAAACCTACTCTCGTTTGCAGTTTGAAGGCTCTAACTTATTTGCATCTTATCAAACCAGCTAAATCTGCAGGGGGTTGAATACTACTTGTAGGCACTGTATATGTTCCATATACTGTATACGTACACAAATATACATATGTGTATAAACATATACATGTGTCTGTTGTGGGTGTATGTATAACATATGTATATATATTTATATGCATAGATAGACTTTACAGGTACATAGATGTATATCAATAAATATCAATCTATAGATATGGTATATGCAGTATTTATATATATATATACAGTACAGACCAAAAGTTTGGACACACCTTCTCATTTAAAGATTTTTCTGTATTTTCATGACTTTGAAAATTGTACATTCACACTGAAGGCATCAAAACTATGAATTAACACACGTGGAATTATATACTTAACAAAAAAGTGTGAAACAACTGAAAATATGTCTTATATTCTAGGTTCTTCAAAGTAGCCACCTTTTGCTTTGATGACTGCTTTGCACACTCTTGGCATTCTCTTGATGAGCTTCAAGAGGTAGTCACCGGAAATGGTTTTCACTTCACAGGTGTGCCCTGTCAGGTTTAATAAGTGGGATTTCTTGCCTTATAAATGGGGTAGGGACCATCAGTTGTGTTGTGCAGAAGTCAGGTGGATAAACAGCTGATAGTCCTACTGAATAGACTGTTAGAATTAGTATTATGGCAAGAAAAAAGCAGCTAAGTTAAGAAAAACGAGTGGCCATCATTACTTTAAGAAATGAAGGTCAGTCAGTCCGAAAAATTGGGCAAACTTTGAAAGTGTCACCAAGTGCAGTTGCAAAAACCATCAAGCGCTACAAAGAAACTGTCTCACATGAGGACCGCCCCAGGAAAGGAAGACCAAGAGTCACCTCTGCTTCTGAGGATAAGTTTATCCGAGTCACCAGCCTCAGAAATCGCAGATTAACAGCAGCTTAGATTAGAGACCAGGTCAATGCCACACAGAGTTCTAGCAGCAGACACATCTCTTCAACAACTGTTAAGAGGAGACTTTGTGCAGCAGGCCTTCATGGTAAAATAGCTGCTAGGAAACCACTGCTAAGGACAGGCAACAAGCAGAAGAGACTTGTTTGGGCTAAAGAACACAAGGAATGGACATTAGACCAGTGGAAATCTGTGCTTTGGTCTGATGAGTCCAAATTTGAGATCTTTGGTTCCAACCACCGTGTCTTTGTGCGACGCAGAAAAGGTGAACGGATGGACTCTACATGCCTGGTTCCCACCGTGAAGCATGGAGGAGGAGGTGTGATGGTGTGGTGGTGCTTTGCTGGTGACACTATTGGGGATTTATTCAAAATTGAAGGCATACTGAACTAGCATGGCTACCACAGCATCTTGCATCGGCATGCTATTCCATCCGGTTTGCGTTTAGTTGGACCATCATTTATTTTTCAACAGGACAATGACCCCAAACACACCTCCAGGCTGTGTAAGGGCTATTTGACCAAGGAGAAGAGTGATGGGGTGCTACGCCAGATGACCTGGCCTCCACAGTCACCATACCTGAACCCAATCGAGATGGTTTGGGGTGAGCTGGACCGCAGAGTGAAGGCAAAAGGGCCAACAAGTGCTAAGCATCTCTGGGAACTCCTTCAAGATTGTTGGAAGACCATTTCCGGTGACTACCTCTTGAAGCTCATCAAGAGAATGCCAAAAGTGTGCAAAGCAGTCATCTAAGCAAAAGGTGGCTACTTTGAAGAACCTAGAATATAAGACATATTTTCAGTTGTTTCACACTTTTTTGTTAAGTATATAATTCCACATGTGTTAATTCATAGTTTTGATGCCTTCAGTGTGAATGTACAATTTTCATAGTCATGAAAATACAGAAAAATCTTTAAATGAGAAGGTGTGTCCAAACTTTTGGTCTGTACTGTATATATATATATATATATATATATATATATATATATATATATATACATACACACACCTAGTATCCTACTCCTATCAGCCATTTTAGAGCAGAGCGAGGTTTGCTGCAGCTTCTTTCTATTAACCCAATTATAGGGCAGGAAGTCGTCTGTATGGAGGAAAGGATCTCCATGTACAATCTGAAACCACTTGATTTCTGATAAATTCTTGTGCTTCTGATTAGTCATTCCCCTCCATGAGCCAAATTACATTTTTAGTTGAGTGAGATTTCTGTTTAATTTGTGACATGAGATCTGTGAAGTCACACTTATATGTGCAACGTCAGACGTGAGAAATGAAGGTGTTACATCCCGCAGCTCTCCTATTCTGCCCATCCAACATACAATGGGAGGATATTTATGAAGGGCTGTTTGCACAAAAATCAGCGACTTTTCCCCCCATTTTCAAAAAAGTAGATGGGACTTATCAAGAAAGAGATTGGCATAGACTATAGCGGAAATTTGCGCTTGCCCATGGCTGCCATTGATATCTGTTTGCGGTGCACGGGCCATCCAAGGCATGCATCACTTAATGAATTGGTTGTATTTTAACTAGCGGACTAGGAATTAAAGGAGTTGTTCACTTCTCGGACAATCCCTTCTGAATCCCAATGTTTCCTCCTAGTAAAATAATAACACTTATACTCCAGTGTGGGCGACGTTACTGCTATGTTGGAACTGGCTTTCCTGGGGCTCGTATGAAATCAGCATTGACTTCACTTTCTCCTTCTTTGGACAAATCAAGACATCTGTAGGAAGTGAAGGCTGTGGCTGCTCTCTCACTCTCTTCGAATGTCAATTACTTCTGTAGGAGAGGAAAGTGAAGCCAATACACAGGGATTGCATGACGTAAAAATGTTAAGTGAGCCCCGGGAGAGCCAGTGCCAACACCACTGGAACGACGCCGGAGGTGAATATAAGTGTTATTATTTTACTAAGGGGAAACATTGGAATTCAGAAGGGGTTGTCTGAGTAGTGGACAACCCCTTTAAGACCAGAGTATGGAAGCCGAAATGTGCCATATAGGGCACAATTCATTAAGAATGACGTTTAACCCCTTCCCGACATGCGCCCCATATACACACGTGGTCAAAATTGTTGGTACCACTCGTTTAATGAAAGAAAAACCCACAATGGTCACAGAAATAACTTGAATCTGGCAAAAGTAATATTAAATAAAAAATCTATGAAAATGAACACATGAAAGTCAGTCATTGCTTTTCAACATTGCTTCCACAGAATTGTTAAAAACATTAAACTCATGAAATAGGCCTGGACAGAAATGATGGTACCCCTGAAAATAATGTGACAAAAGGGACATGTTAAATCAAGTTGTGTCGACTAATTAGCATCACAGGTGTCTACAATCTTGTAATCAGTCAGTGGGCCTGTATATAGGGCTACAGATACTCACTGTGCTGTTTGGTGACATGGTGTGTACCACACTCAACATGGACCTGAGGAAGCAAAGGAAAGAGTTGTCTCAGGAGATTAGAAAGGAAATTATAGACCAGCATGTTAAAGGTAAAGGTTATAAAACCATCTCCAAGCAGCTTGATGTTCCTGTGACTACAGTTGCACATATTATTCAGAAATTTAAGATCCATGGGACTGTAGCCAACCTCCCTGGACGTGGCCGCAAGAGGAAAATTGATGACAAATCAAAGAGACGGATAAGAAAAGAGCCCAGGATAATTTATAAAGAGATTAAAGGTGAACTTCAAGCTCAAGGAACATCAGTGTCAGATTGCACCATCCGTCGTTGTTTGATCCAAAGTGGACTTCATGGGAGACGACCAAGGAGAATGACTCGCCCCCTGGGCCGTGGGGTACCCGGAACCGGGCCTTCTTGTGTACGGCGCTGATGGGGGTAGTAGTGGCAACCTGACTCCGTGGCTCAGGGTGGTCAGACCAAATGCTGTGGCAGTGTATTTATATGGTTTGTAATGTCCGACTACGCCACCCGTGGATTGCGGTCAGAGTGAACCGCCGCTGCAGAGCAGACCGCTGAGGCTGGTGTTGTGGGTGCAGCAGGGGATAGTACAACTCCCCACGGGAGGAGTGTAGCCTCAGGGCAGTGAGTGTAGATGGTGGGGGTTGTGGTGCAGGGCGTCCCAGTACCGTTAGTGCTGGTGCGGTAAGAAACACAACGACAACGTGTTGCAGTCCAGGGTCTTTTACTCACAGTTCGAATACTCCAAGCCACTTCTGTACAGGTAGTGACTGCCCAAGCCGTGCTGCGTCCACCAGGTGAGGTGAGTGGCTCGGTCAACCCCCAGGCAATTCAGGAGTATGGCACAGAACTCCCTTCTATCCTTCCTCTGGCCGTGCCCCACCAGTGACCAAACTTCTGTCCGGCTGCCTCGGGCCTTCTCTGGGAGAACTTGGCGCCAGCTTCCCTGGCCCTATGTGGTGCCTTCCTAGTAGGTTTAGCGAGGGGTCGCACCAATAGATGATCACGACCTCCGGTTCTTGGCTAAGGATTATTTGCCTCCACCAACTTGGGATCCGGTACCCTTTTCTTGCCTGACCCGTCACCCGTAATCTCCTGGGTCCTTAGGGTCCCTTCTACCTTCGTGTTTCTGGGCCTTTCTATTCTTTTGGTTCCTTCTCTTTCTGTTCTGTTCCTTTCTCTTTTCTCCCTCTCGCCCTGCCCGTGTCCTTAGGCCTGGCTCTGGAGCAGAACTCCAGCGGAGCCTCTGCTCCCCTTCTCCTCCACTCTCACTTCCTCCTCACAGACTCGACTTCTCCCTGAACTAAGATGGTGCCCACCTTTTATACCTCCTCCTCCGTGTCTGAGCCCAGGTGACCTGCATCCAATGAGCTCCTTCCTATGCCCAGAAACCAGCCCCTATCTGCTCCCACATCACTAGGGCCCCCCCCCTCCCCACTCCAGCCAGGGACATAGTCAGTCGTGCCTGCATACTAATGGGAGCACCGTAGAGCTGTCCCCCGGAAATGAGGAGTGTATATGTGTGCAGCTAACTGAGCCCTGGTCCATACTCCATCCTTACCCGGGAGTGGAATACCACACCTCTGGTTGAGGTGCAATACCCCTGTAGCGGCCGAACCCTCGGGGTGCTACATTCCCCCCTGGTAATCCACAGCACGTCCTCGGGCTGGAAAAGAGTAAAGACATTTGATTACAAGACATGCAAAACTTTTTCAATAACTTTTTACATTAGAAAACGGACGACATTGTTCAATTCCCTCTAGGAGAAACACTTTTCTCTTTTTCAACATTTTTCTTTCACTGGATATCGTTAATACTACCGGAACTCTTTTGTCATATAAAGCATTCTCATTATCATGTAGCAGCATATAAAACTCTTCATATAAAACATTTTCAAGTAAAACATTTTCTTGTGCACTGGCCGCGGTGCAACTTGCGACCAGGTGTTCATTCTTCTTAAAGGTGCAACACTCTAGCAAACTTGTCTTGAGGTAGACGTTGCAGTTCTTTTATAAAACCAATAGGGGGCGCTTTAGGAAGTGCAACTATTTACAGGGACGGCCGCTCTCAGTCCTCGGCCAGGTAGGGAAGGGGATGGCTGTTCTCAGTCCCCAGCCAGATTAGGATAGGGGAGTGGCTGCTCTCAGTCCTCAGCCAGGTAAGGAAAGGGGCAACTTTTAACAGTTCCATATCAGTCCCAACGGGGACCACGCTCTAATCTGGAAACAGTCCCAAAACAGTTTCTGTACCCTGACGGGTAACTATGTACACTGGCGCTTCTCCACTTTACTGTGAATGCTGACCTCCATATGCGCCTTGCTCCTGGTAATCTTCAGGCCCATCCGGGCCCTCTTGATATCCTCGGGCAGAGTAGTGTTGCTCCTCCTCTTCTACCACTCTGTGGACGTGTAGGGCGTACCACCCCTTGACGCCTTGGTGTCTGGTGTAGGTCACCACGTCCCCAGGATACAGGTCTCGCCCTCGGTGACCCTCCGGCAGGTGGCTCTCGACATCCCTCCGGATCACGAACACGTCGCTGATGGTGTTTCGGTCTCTGATGAAACCCCAGCCGTGCTCCATCTGGAATTTGACAACAGTCCCGGTGGCTCGGGGACCGCGGGCAGCTCGGGGGTCTCGCCGGGTTCGCATTTTCTGTTCCGCACTCTGAACCTGTAGTTGTTCTTGCCTGATGCGCCGCTCCCGCTATTCTCTTTCAAACATCGCCAACTGCTGGCGGCAGGACTCCCGTCGGCGGGCTGGGCCCGCCCGTGTTTCCTGGGTAAACCCCATCAGATTTTCTCCGGTCGGGTCCCACTCAAACTGGGCGTCTTCGATCGGGGGGTGGGAGACTTCCATGGGCTCCGGAGCAGGTATCAGGGGTTCAGGTGGGACTCCGGCCTCCGTGGACAGGCTTCTCTGGAGGCGGGGGTTAACATATCCGGGGGGCCAGATGAAAGGGAGCCCATCCGGACCGGTATGCTGGGCGAACAGATCCGCGCCCAGGGGTGGTACAGCAGAGGCAGGGGACGCTGACGGGGCAGCGGCGCCCGGGGGCACTAGGCTTTGCGACCAGCCCTGCGGTGGTCGTCTTCTGGTCGCACCCGGGGGTGGCACAGCAGAGGCAGGGGGCGCTGGCGGGGCAGCGGTGCCCGGGGGCACTAGGCCTTGCGACCAGGCCTGCGGTGGTCGTCTTCCGGTCGCGCCCGGGGTTAAAGGGCACGGCACGGGGCAGGGGTCAACGGCGGCGCCTACGGCCTGGGGCCCAGTTGGTAGCGGGGGAGGCGTGGTGGCAGCTACGGCTCCCGGGGCTTCGGGTGCCGTGACGGCAGACAGGGACAGGGTTGCGGCCCCTGGACTCGGGGTAAGGACTTCCCCGTTACCTGCCTCTGCGGCATTGTCCTCGGCCTCCGGTCCACTCTCACCGCCCTCGGAGGCAGGCGTGTTGCTGGGTGGTGGCAGTGCCTCCTGCTGCTGGGTCACTGCCCGCCGGGCCATCTCTTCCTTCCACCCGGCAATCACGTCCCGCTGCGCCCGGACCATCCTCCGGTCCAGCTCCTCCAGCGCAACCCGCACATACTCCGGGTCTTCCTTGGGGAGTTGTGCTAGCAGCTCCGTGAAGCTGCATGGTGGTTCGGCCTGCAGCAGGCCCCTCGCCAGAGTGCTGGAGCTGGCTCCTCTCTCCATCTCCGGGTGTGGTCCGGTGAGACTGATCCAAACCACACCCGGCCCCATAGTTTTCTTCTCTTTCCGCCCCCATTGGGGTGGTCTTGGGGCAATCTGCTGACAATCACTTTCAGGGACAGCACCCCCACCTTGATGGACATCTCTACAGCCGCACTCATGGATGTTGGGGGCGGGCTCCTTCTTTGGCGCCATTCTGGGACCTGGCCCACGATGGGAGGTGGCTTCCCGTTGTCTTTTGGCGCGCACATTATGGCGTCCGTTCTTCTGGGGCGGGCGCCATCTTTAATACAGTGAAACAGTCTCTTTTCAGGCACGCAATACCCGTTTGTGGCGGGTTGGTCACAATCCTGCCGACTACGCCAAAGCTGACTCACCCCCTGGGCCGTGGGGTACCCGGAACCGGGCCTTCTTGTGTACGGTGCTGATGGGGGTAGCAGTGGCAACCCGATCCCGTGGCTCAGGGTGGTCAGACCAAATGCTGTGGCAGTGTATTTATATGGTTTGTAATGTCCGACTACGCCACCCGTGGATTGCGGTCAGAGTGAACCGCCGCTGCAGAGCAGACTGCTGAGGCTGGTGTTGTGGGTGCAGCAGGGGATAGTACAACTCCCCACGGGAGGAGTGTAGCCTCAGGGCAGTGAGCGTAGATGGTGGGGGTTGTGGTGCAGGGCGTCCCAGTACCGTTAGTGCTGGTGCGGTAAGAAACACAACGGCAACGTGTTGCAGTCCAGGGTCTTTTATTCACAGTTCGAATACTCCAAGCCACTTCTGTACAGGTAGTGACTGCCCAAGCCGTGCTGCGTCCACCAGGTGAGGGGCTCGGTCAACCCCCAGGCAATTCAGGAGTATGGCACAGAACTTCCTTCTATCCTTCCTCTGGCCGTGCCCCACCAGTGACCAAACTTCTGTCCGGCTGCCTCGGGCCTTCTCTGGGAGAACTTGGCGCCAGCTTCCCTGGCCCTATGTGGTGCCTTCCTAGTAGGTTTAGCGAGGGGTCGCACCAATAGATGATCACGACCTCTGATTCTTGGCTAAGGATTATTTGCCTCCAATGAGCTCCTTCCTATGCCCAGAAACCAGCCCCTATCTGCTCCCACATCACTAGGGTCCCCCCCCTCCCCACTCCAGCCAGGGACATAGTCAGTCGTGCCTGCATACTAATGGGAGCACCGTAGAGCTGTCCCCCGGAAATGAGGAGTGTATATGTGTGCAGCTAACTGAGCCCTGGTCCATACGCCATCCTTACCCGGGAGTGGAATACCACACCTCTGGTTGAGGTGCAATACCCCTGTAGCGGCCGAACCCTCGGGGCGCTACAAGAACACCATTGTTGAAACAAAATCATAAAAAAGCCAGACTGGAATTTGCCAAACTACATGTTGACAAGCCACAAAGCTTCTGGGAGAATGTCCTATGGACAGATGAGACAAAAATGGAAGTTTTTGGCAAGGCCCATCAGCTCTATGTTCACAGACGAAGAAATGAAGCATATCAAGAAAAGGACACTGTCCCTACTGTGAAACATGGAGGAGGCTCTGTCATGTTCTGGGGCTGCTTTGCTGCATCTGGCACAGGGTGTCTTGAATCTGTGCAGGGTACAATGAAATCTCAAGACTATCAAGGGATTCTAGAGAGAAATGTGCTGCCCAGTGTCAGAAAGCTTGGTCTCAGTCACAGGTCATGGGTCTTGCAACAGGATAATGACCCAAATCACACAGCTAAAAACACCCAAGAATGGCTAAGAGGAAAACACTGGACTATTCTGAAGTGGCCTTCTATGAGCCCTGACCTAAATCCTATTGAGCATCTTTGGAAAGAGCTGAAACATGGAAAAGGCAACCTTCAAACACGAGACGACTGGAGCAGTTTGCTCATGAGGAGTGGGCCAAATACCTGTCGAGAGGCGCAGAAGTCTCATTGACAGTTACAGGAATCGTTTGATTGCAGTGATTGCCTCAAAAGGTTCAACAAAATATTAAGTTAAGAAGAACCATCATTTCTGTCCAGGCCGATTTCATGAGGTTAATTTTTTTTTCAAATTCTGTGGAAGCAGAAAAGCAATGTCTGACTTTCATGTGTTCATTTTCATAGATTTATAATTTATTATTACTTTTGTCAGATTCAAGTTATGTCTGTGACCATTGTTACTTTTTCTTTCATTAAACGAGGGGTACCAACAATTTTGATTACGTGTGTATATACAACGCTGCGGGAGCTGCATTCCTGCAAAGCGCTTTATGTATGGCGCTGGGTTCACATGGGCTTTAACGCCTGTGATAGTAACATAGTAACACCGTAAAAAAAAAAAAGAAAAAAAAAGAAAAAACTATGCTTTATCATCATACCCCCCCCAAAAAAAAGTGGAATAAAACGTGATCAAAAAGACAAATGTAAATAAAAATGGTAAAACTGAAAACGTCATCTTGTCTCGCAAAAAACAAGTAGTCATACAGCTTCATCAGCGGAAAAATAAAAAAGTTACACCTCAGAATAAAGCGATACAAGAATAATATTTTTTTCTAGAAAATAGTTTTCATTGTGTAAAAGCACCAAAACATTAAAAAAGATATAAATATGATATCGCTGTAATAGTACTGACCAGAAGAATAAAGCTGCTTTATCAATTTTACCACATGCGGAAAGGCATAAATAAAATTCCCCAAAAAACAATTCCTGAATTGCTGTTTTTTTGTTCATTCTGCCTTGCTAAAATCGGAATTGAAAGCGATCAAAAGATGTCATTTGCCCGAAAATCATACCAATAAAAACATCAACTAGTTCTGCAAAAAATAAGCTCTCATATCACTCTTTCGGCAGAAATATGGAAAAATTATAGCTATCAAAATATTGGCGATGCAAAAACTTGTTTTTACAATAAAAAGTGTCTTTTAGTGTGTGACAGCTGCCAAACATAAAAACCCGAGATAAATCTGGTATTGCTGTAATCGCACCGACCCGAAGAATAAAGTCATCTAATCACTTATACCGCACGAGGAACGGCGTAAAAAATAAATAAAACCAATTGTTCACCTGCTGTTGATTTGTTCATTCTGCCTCCCAAAGATCGCAGTAAGGCTCTGCTCACATTTATCCTGCACTCTGCGTTGAGCGCTTACACCGGGATTTCCATGTAAATCTCTGAAATATGTGATTCAGACGGAACCCCCGACGAAATATTCCCTATAATGAGGCAGACGGAGGCACTGTGGATGCCGTCTGGTCTATGATCCAGCAGTGTCCGTCTCTTTAGGCATGCATAAAAGCACGGTCAGCCACAGTTTTGTGCACTTCTGAAAAGAAGGATGACGCTGAACAGAGGCCAGACGGAGTCCAGAATAACTCTGCTGCCTCATTATAGTGAATGGATCCCTCGGGGGTTTCATCTGAATCATGTCATTTGGAAATTTAAATGGAAACCCCGATATCAGTGCTCAGCGTAGAGCGCAGGATAAACGTGATCCCAAATGTTATGTAAAATGTTCCCAATAAAAGCTTCAACTCCATTCACAAAAAAGTAGTCTGACATCTGTTAATGGAAATATAGGGGCTTCCACGTTACTGGTAGCACAAAGGTTCTGGAAAAGCGCTATGACTCCTCACCCCCCAAAGAAATCCAGTGAATTCTGCGCTCCAAAATACAAATGCCCGCTTCCCTTCTGATCCTCACTGTGTGCCTAAACCTCCTTAGCGTTCACATGTTTGGATTTCTGTAGCGATGAGAGCCCGTCTAATTTACGGGTGCATGTCTCCAGAAGCACAAGCTGGGCACAACGTACTGGTCACGGCAACGTACTGGTCACTACAATGGCAGTTTGCAATATTCACTCAGCAACATCCACTGCTGCTTGTTTCTGGAAAACACCCATGGAGTCAAAATCGTCACTACACCTGTAGATAAATTCACAAAGGGGTATAATTTACAAAATGGGATCACTTGAAGGGGGATTCTGCTCTTCTAGCACTTAGGGGCTCTGCATATGGAGTCTGCAAACTATTCTAGGAAAATCTGCGCTCCAGGAGGCAAAAAGTGCTCCGTCCCTCCGAGTCTCGGCGTATGGCTGTGCAGTACTGCACACCCACATATGGAGTATTTCTACATTCAGCAGAAATTGTGGGACAAATTTTGGTGCCATTTTTACCCATTTCCCACTGTTAAAATGTAAAATCTGGGGCCAAAACAAAATTTTGGTGGTAAAAATGTAATCATTTTTTCTTCACTGCCCAATGGTATAATGGTAATGGTATGCTGTGACACATCTGTACTGTCAATATGATCAGTGCACACCTAGATGAATTCATTGAGAGGTATAGTTTGTAAACTGGCACCTCAGGGGCTCTACCAATGTGACATGGCACCCTCAAACCAGTCCAGCAAAATCTAAACTCCAATATGGCGCTTCTTCCCTTCTGAGCTTTGCACTGTGCATCAAAAGTAGTTTTCACCCACATATGGGGTATCTGCGTACTCAGGAGAAATTGCACAAATTTTTGCTCCATTTTCTCCTGTTACCCTTGTGAAAAAATTTTGGACTAAAAAACATTTTTGTGAGGAAAATGTGTTTTTTTTTTATTTTCACAGCGCAACGTTATAAACTTCTGTGAAGCACCTGGGGGTTCACCATACATCTAGATAACTTCTCTGAGGGGTCTACTTTCCAAAATGGTGTCACTTGTGGGAGGTTTCCACTGTTTAGTCACATCAGAGGCTCTCCAAACGCAACATGGCGTCCGCTAATTATTCCAGCAAATTTTGTATTCAAAAACTCAAATGGCTTTACTGATTATGCTCCGCGCCTGGCTGCACTATGTATGGTTTCCATTGGATTTTAGTCACCTCATAATTGGAATACTGATGGCTTAAAACGTTCTCTTCCCCTCCCTCCTTTTTCTTCCTATAACTTAATAGGTTTTTTGTTTTTTTTTATGTTATACTTAAGGTATATTCTATGATATGTTGATGCTGATATTGTCCTGTTTATTCTTCTTTTTGTATTTTTGTAATTGAAAATGATATAATCTTTCAATAAAAATAGAATTTTTAAAAAAGTCAAATGGATCTCTTTCACTTCCAAGCCCTGTCGTGCGCCCAAACAGTAGTTTTCCTACACATATTGGGTATCTGATTACCTAGGAGAAGTTGCACAACAAATTGTATGGTGCAATTTCTCCTGTTACCCTAGTGAAAATGCAAAATTTGCGGCTAAAATTTTTGGGGGTGGAAAAATGGGATTTATTTTCACAGCTCAACGTTATAAACTTCTATACAGCACCTTGGGGTTCAAGGTGCTCACCACACATCTAGATAACTTCCCTGAGGGTTCTAGTTTCCAAAATGGTGTCACTTGTGGGGGGTTTCCACTGTTTAGGCACATCAGGGGACCGCCAAATGCGACATGGCGTCCGCTAATTATTCCAGCAAAGTTTACATTCAAAAAGTCAAATGGCGCACCTTCCCCTCTGAGCTCTTCCGTACGCCCAAACAGTAGTTTTCCCCCACATATCATCGTACTCAGGAGAAATTTCACAACAAATTGTATTTTGCAATTTCACCTATTACCCTTGTGAAAATGCAAATTTTTGACAAAAACACATTTTTGTGGGAAAAATTAGATTTTTTTTTTTTATTTTCATGGCTCAACATTACAAACTTCTGTGAAGCACCTGGGGTTTCAAGGTGCTCACTACACAAGTTCCCCGAGGGGTCTAGTTTCCAGAATTGTGTCACCTGTGGGGGGTTTCCACTGTTTAGACACATCAGGCTATCCAAACGTGACACGGCGTCTGCTAATTATACCAGCAAATTTTACATTCAAAAAGTCCTTCTCTTCCGAGCCCTGCCATGCGCCCAAACAGTGGTTTTCCCCCACATATTGGGTATCGGTGTGCTCAGGAAACATTGCACAACAAATTGTGGGGTCCATTTTCTCCTATTACCCTTGTGCAAGTAAAAAAATTGGGTCTAAAGTAAATTTTCTTGCAAAAATGAGAAATCAACTTTTAACCCTTTTAACTTCCTATAAAAAAGTTTCCAAAATTGTGCTGATGTAAAGTAGACATGTGGGAAATGTTATTTATTAACAATTTTGTGTGACGTGACGCTCTGATTTTAAAAAATAAAAGTTTGAAAATTGCAACATTTTCAAAATTTTCACCAAATTTCAGATTTTTTCACAAATAAATGTAAGCCATATCAAAGACATTTTACCACTATCATGAAGTACAATATGTCATGAAAAACCAATCTCAGAATCACTGGGATCCGTTGAAGCGTTCCAGAGGTATTACCTCATAAAGTGACAGTGGTCAGAATTGTAAAAATTGGCCTGGTCAGGAAGGTGAAAACAGGCTTCTGGGTGAAAGGGTTAAAATAAAAAAAGCGATGATCTGCCCTCCTTTCAAAGACAATGGGGTAGAGATAGTGTGGAACAGCGTTGGCCATCTTGGTCAGTCCTATAGACTTGCATGGTGATTCAGTCCCATTAACCCCATAAGTGACAGACTGATAGTCTCCTCGGATAGGCACAGCGGAGGTTTTCGCTTGCGGGATTGAGTATTCCCATTACAGTAGTAAACCCTGAAATGGGGTCTGAATAAAACATTAGACGCGACGGACGGTAACGTATACCAGCGTGAAATGTGGGACCTTTCCGTCGTAAACAGGACAGAACTGTTCTCATCATCATGAATCCCGGCATCCATAGCCAAAAAGCAATCAGTTGTTTGCCCTGTCAGGACTAGCTGACATTACCCCCAGGGACAAGATGACAGTGCCAATGGGAAATCCTGTTCTATGTACACAGGCTTTTTGCAATGACCTAGATTTAATTCAGAGATATTTACTTCAGAAATATATGTATTATTATAATCTTATTATAATCCCTTTATTACGTAGCACCTACATAAGAGTGTCATACAAACCCTTCAGTTGTGTGTGAGTCTACAGACATCTAATGGAGTATCGGCACAAAATCTACCAGAAGCCAAAACTACCCTCCCTTATATCTCTGTTTTTTTTGCTGGCCAGGTGTAGACGAAAAGACACTCTTTGGGCCCATGTCTGGCTAGTGTTACTCTACGAACACATTTAAGCCGAGTTCACATTTATACACTGAATACTGCGTCAAGTTTTCCGACTAAATCCCTGAAAAATGGGATTCAGTTGCCACCTGTTACACACCTGTCTTGACTCCAGGGTTGCGCTCTGCTCCCTTCCCCTATGGCCGCCGCCCTTAGCTGTGCTCCATGCTCCAGGCTTTTTTCTGCCAGGGGCTATTTGGATATTTATACCATCCTTTGGGGGCCGTACAAAATTATCAACTTGAAAATGATCCCGCTATATTTAGTCAAACATTTAATTAACTCCCCCCTAATGTGATGGCTGGAGCTGTTTCTCCTTGGTGAGACTGTGATGTTAGGTGGTATGGATGATGTGGCTACTCACAACTGGTTTTCCATGTTTATATCAGCCTGGAGCGCAGGCAACTGTTTGCGATGATAAGTTTTGTAAAGAATTCACAGCAGTAAGTTGTACCAGACACAGATGTATGTTACACTGCATGTCTAGTTACAGTGGGAAATCCATCACTACTCACGTTACATTTATAGACCTCAAGCAGTGGGAGACCTGCATTATAAATCACATAGAGACAGAGACTGCTATATATACTTCACATAGGAGACACTGAGACTGCTGTATATAAATCACATAGGAGACACAGAGACTGCTGTATATACATCACATAGGAAACTCCAAGACTGTTGTATATACATCACATAGGAGACACAGAGACTACTGTATATACATCACATAGGAAACTCCAAGACTGCTGTATATACTTCACATAGGAGATACAGAGACGGCTGTATATACATCACATAGCAGACACAGAGACTGCTGTCTATACATCACATAAGCTACACTGAGACCGCTGTATATACATCAACTAGGAGACACCAAGACTGCTGTATATACATCACAGGAGATATGGGGTTGTGGCATAGACATTGCAGGAGACAAAGGGCTGCAGCATAGACATTGCAGGAGACACCAGGCTGCTGCATAGACATCACAGGTTAGGGGCTGCGGCATAGACATCGCAGGAGACAAGGGCTGCGGCATAGACATCGCAGGAGACACGAGACAGCGGCATAGACATCGCAAGAGACACGAGGCTGCGGCATAGACATCGCAGGAGACAAGGGCTGCGACATAGACATCGCAGGAGACACGAGGCTGCGGCATAGACATCGCAGGAGACATGAGGCTGCGGCATTGACATCGCAGGAGCCACGAGACTGCGGCATAGATATCGCAGGTTAGGGGCTGCGGCATACACATCGCAGGAGACACGAGGCTGCGGCATAGACATCGCAGGAGACACGAGGCTGCGGCATAGACATCGCAGGAGACATAAGGCTGCGGCATTGACATCGCAGGAGCCACGAGACTGCGGCATAGATATCGCAGGTTAGGGGCTGCGGCATACACATCGCAGGAGACACGAGGCTGCGGAATAGACATCGCAGGAGACACGAGGCTGCGGCATAGACATCGCAGGAGACATGAGGCTGCGGCATAGACATCGCAGGAGACCCAAGGCTGCTGCATAGACATCGCAGGAGACACGAGGCTGCGGCATAGACATCGCAGGAGACACGAGGCTGCGGCATAGACATGGCAGGAGACACGAGGCTGTGGCATAGAAATCGCAGGAGACACAAGGCTGCTGCTTAGACATCGCAGGAGACACGAGGCTGCGGCATAGACATCGCAGGAGACATGAGGCTGCGGCATAGACATTGCAGGAGACACGGGGCTGTGACATAGACATCGCAGGAGACAGGAGGCTGCGGCATAGACATTGCAGGAGACACGGGGCTGTGACATAGACATCGCAGGAGACAGGAGGCTGCGGCATAGACATCGCAGGAGACACGGGGCTGCAGAATAGACATCGCAGGAGACACGAGGCTGCGGCATAGACATTGCAGGAGACACATGGCTGTGACATAGACATCGCAGGAGACAGGAGGCTGCGGCATAGACATCGCAGGAGACACGGGGCTGCAGCATAGACATCGCAGGAGACACGAGGCTGCGGCATAGACATCGCAGGAGACACGATGCTGCGGCATAGACATCACCTCACAGGAGATACAGGGCTGCGGCATAGACATCACAGGAGACACATTAATAATAATAATAATAATAATAACAACAAATAAAGCATACTAATCAAAGTAATACACTAAAAAGTTAATAAGTTAATAACCTAATATATGCCACCAGTACTTGACCCTCACTTTAGTGCAGATTTGTACCTGCGCATGCACAATACTCAGTTCCGGACGCTTGCGAACCATTGCATGCGCAGTGAATATTTGTAACCTTTCCTTTAGCGCAGGTCTGTATCTCACTCGCGCATGCTCATTACTTAGATCCGGACGCCGACCTGTCCCCTCCGGCTCTCGATATGCCTCTTTCTCCGGTAATCATTATTGCCTAATGGATTCTAATTTATACAATATGTGCACATATAAAAAGGATCTGGCATATATACTTACCCTTACCCCTGAGGAAGCCACAACAAGTGTGGCGATACGTGTGGGGTCCTTGGTCCTCATTTATCTTGTGCCATTTTCCAGGTTTCATATTGGGTTCTTGGTTTTCATTCCATGTTACAATGTATCTGGTCTACACAATCCTCTGTGAGCTAAAGATGTCAGCAGTGCAAACCTCTCCCCTATCCTAAAGGTTATGTGATAAACTGTATCAGCTGGTTGAGTAGCTCACAAAGGATTGCCAGGATTTGATACATAAAAGTAGACATTTGACTACTCGCAGCTGAAGATTTGTTACAGTGTTTCTTGTCCAAATAATCCTCTGTGAGATAAAGACCTCAGCAGTGCAAATCTCTCTCCCATCCTTGCGGTTTTCTACCATGCCATAAACTGTATAGGCAGGCTGGTTAACTCACAGAGGATCGTCAGGATTGGATACATAGAAATAGGCACTTTTCTACTCACAGCTGAGGGTTTGTTACAATGTATTTGGTCTACACAATTGTCTGTGAGCGAAAGTTGTCAGCAATTCAAATCCCTTTCCTATCCTGAAAGTTTGTTACTATGCGATAAACTATATATGCAGGTGATAAACTGTATCAATAAACTGGGTGGCTCCCAGAGGATTGCCAGGATTATATACTTAGAAATAGACGTTTGACTACTCACATCTGAGGGTTTGTTACAATGTGTCTGAAGGTTTTCTACCAAGCTGTATCAGCAAGCGATAAACTGTATCGCAGGCAGGATAACTCACTGTCACGGGTGTGTCAGAGGTGGCAGACAGTCGCCCTGCAGTGGTTTGCAGGAGATCTCCACGTTTGGCATTGCAGACAGCTGCTTAGATAAGAGGCTGTCTTTAGGACCGAGCGACTACCTCTCTCTTGCTAATTTGCTCTCTGGCCTGGGTGTATATATACCTGGTGTGTCTGAGAGGGCGTCGCCTGTTATATTAATTTATACTTGTGAAGCTTAGCAGGAGCAGTACTTCGTCCTCTCTGGAGCTTGAGGCCGTGCGCACATTTGGAGTTCATCTAAAGCTAAGCCATTTTCCCCTATTTTGTCTACCCTTGTTGTCGTTAGAGTTTTAGTGGAGGTTGACTAGTGCTCATCTCCTTCCATCCCTAGCCGTAGCCTTACGTCAGGGAAAGTCAGGGCGAGGCACGCGATCGGCGATAGCTGAGGAGGCTATATAGGGATGTTAGTTGAGACAGGGTGACGCTAGACCAGACTAGGAGGTCTCCACTTCCCCCTTTCCCTAGTGTCTGGGCACCCTCTCCCTTTTCCCTCTGTGTTGCACTTATACCTGGCGTGACACTCATAGAGGATTTCTAGGATTGGATAAATATATAAAGGGTTTGTTATAATGTATCTGGTCTATGACGTGCCCCCTGGGCCGTGGGGTACTTGGTAGCCAGGCCGGTCGATGCTGGGGGATGTCACGGTAGCAGTGTCCCTGACCCAGGGCTGTCAGTTAAAGGGGAGTAAAGTAAAAGGGAATAAAGTTTTTTATACAGTACAGACCAAAAGTTTGGACACACCTTCTCATTTAAAGATTTTTCTGTATTTTCATGACTTTGAAAATTGTACATTCACACTGAAGGCATCAAAACTATGAATTAACACATGTGGAATTATATACTTAACAAAAAAGTGGGAAACAACTGAAAATATGTCTAAGGCTGTGTGCACACGATGTGTTTTTAATGCGTTTCCGTAGCGGTTTTGCAGCTGCGGAAACGCATTAAAAACGCATGGTAGAAGGGCAGCAATGTTCCCCAATGATAATCCGCATGTGCTGTGCCCATGCTGCGGATTTTTCCGCAGCATTTATGCTGCGCTCAAAAATCCGCAGCATGTCCATTAATTTTGCGGAAACGCAGCTTTTTCGCCGCCATTGACTTGCATTAGAACGCGTCAATACCGCAAGACTGCATCTGTACTTGCGTTATTGGCGCATTCTAATGTGCGGATGGTACCCGGGTGTAGAGGAGAGGAGAGTCTCATCCACACCCAGGTACCATAAAAAAGCTGTAAAAACAAGAATAAAATAAAAAATAAGATATATTCACCTTCCGACGGCCCCCGGTCTCCTTCCCTCTGCTCGTGTGCAAGACTGAAGGACCTTCGGTGACGTCACAGTCATGTGACTGCAGGCCCTTCAGCGCAGTGTCTCGCGATATCCCGGCAGCCAGGAACAAGCCAGGAATGAACGCGGCAGCACACGCCGGGCCATCGGAGGGTAAGTATAGCTTTATTTTTTTATTTTTAAACATTCTTTTACGGTCATACTATATAAAGCCATGCCGGTTGCATGGATTTATATAGTGTGACCTAGTTGTCAAGCACTTTCCAGGTGATGCTAAAATCGCCTGGAAAGCGCTTGTCAATCCGCATGCGCAAACGCATGTGGAAACGCATGTGAATCCGCATGTATTCCGCAGGAAAAACGCATGTACAATCCGCATGCGTTTTTTCTGCCAGGGAGATGCAGAAATGATGCAGAAATTTTCTGCTTCATTTCTGCATCGTGTGCACATAGCCTTATTCTAGGATCTTCAAAGTAGCCACCTTTTGCTTTGATGACTGCTTTGCACACTCTTGGCATTCTCTTGATGAGCTTCAAGAGGTAGTAACCGGAAATGGTCTTCCAACAATCTTGAAG
Organism: Phyllobates terribilis; assembly: GCF_046119375.1. Lineage (NCBI taxonomy): Eukaryota > Metazoa > Chordata > Amphibia > Anura > Dendrobatidae > Phyllobates > Phyllobates terribilis. Next base: position 369,933,165 of record NW_027362769.1, read on the forward strand.
GAGTTCCCAGAGATGCTTAGCACTTGTTGGCCCTTTTGTCTTCACTCTGCGGTCCAGCTCACCCCAAACCATCTCGATTGGGTTCAAGTCTGGTGACTGTGGAGGCCAGGTCATCTGGCGTAGCACCCCATCACTCTCCTTCTTGGTCAAATAGCCCTTACACAGCCTGGAGGTGTGTTTGGGGTCATTGTCCTGTTGAAAAATAAATGATGGTCCAACTAAACACAAACCGGATGGAATAGCATGCCGCTGCAAGATGCTGTGGTAGCCATGCTGGTTCAGTATGCCTTCAATTTTGAATAAATCCCCAACAGTGTCACCAGCAAAGCACCCCCACACCATCACACCTCCTCCTCCATGCTTCACGGTGGGAACCAGGCATGTAGAGTCCATCCGTTCACCTTTTCTGCGTCGCACAAAGACACGGTGGTTGGACTCAAAGATCTCAAATTTGGACTCATCAGACCAAAGCACAGATTTCCACTGGTCTAATGTCCATTCCTTGTGTTCTTTATCCCAAACAAGTCTCTTCTGCTTGTCGCCTGTCCTTAGCAGTGGTTTCCTAGCAGCTATTTTACCATGAAGGCCTGCTGCACAAAGTCTCCTCTTAACAGTTGTTGAAGAGATGTGTCTACTGCTAGAACTCTGTGTGGCATTGACCTGGTCTCTAATCTGAGCTGCTGTTAACCTGCGATTTCTGAGGCTGGTGACTCGGATAAACTTATCCTCAGAAGTAGAGGTGACTCTTGGTCTTCCTTTCCTGGGGCTTTCCTCATGTGAGCCAGTTTCTTTGTAGCGCTTGATGGTTTTTGTAACTGCACTTGGGGACACTTTCAAAGTTTTTCCAATTTTTCGCACTGACTGACCTTCATTTCTTAAAGTAATGATGACCACTCGTTTTTCTTTAGTTAGCTGCTTTTTTCTTGCCATAATACAAATTCTAACAGTCTATTCAGTAGGACTGTCAGCCGTGTATCCACCTGACTTCTGCACAACACAACTGATGGTCCCAACCCCATTTATAAGGCAAGAAATCCCACTTATTAAACCTGACAGGGCACACCTGTGAAGTGAAAACCATTTCCGGTGACTACCTCTTGAAGCTCATCAAGAGAATGCCAAGAGTGTGCAAAGCAGTCATCAAAGCAAAAGGTGGCTACTTTGAAGAACCTAGAATATAAGACATATTTTCAGTTGTTTCACACTTTTTTGTTAAGTATATAATTCCACATGTGTTAATTCATAGTTTTGATGCCTTCAGTACAATTTTCAAAGTCATGAAAATACCAAAAAATCTTTAAATGAGAAGGTTTGTCCAAACTTTTGGTCTGTATTGTATATATAATGTTCGTGACGCCACCTGTGGTATGCGGCTATATGGAGCCACCGCTGCAGTGCAGATCCTCTGGAGCTGATGGTGACGCAGCAGAGTTGGTTCAGCTCTCCACAGGTAGAGCTTAGCTCCAGGGCAGGGTGTAGTGATACTATAGGGTAGATGTGGTTGGTGCGGTGTGATGCAGGTGATGGCGCAGACAATAATTCTAGGACACCGTGGGGTGCAGTCTTCAGATTTACTCACAGTTGTTAGACTCCAGGTTACCAGCGCCAGGGTAACCTCCCACACCGTCCTGTGTTCACCAAGGAAGGGGTTCAGCAATCCCTCAGGTAGTTCAGGGGTACTTAACAGGACACCGTTCTGTGTGCCTTCCTCGGTCGTCTTCCTGCACTGGCTCTCACCCTCCTGCCCTGCGCCTCACAATCAGTGTCCCAAGCCGGTAGCTTCGGATTTTGGCGGGCAACGTGCAGTCCCCTGAATCCTATGCTGCCACCTTTTCGGCTATATAATTGCGGTAGTGGGCAGCTGCACCCCGAAAGTACAGTAGCCTCCGGTTCCTAGCTGAGCCTAGTTGTTCTCCACTAGTTAGGGGCCGGTCCCCTTTGCGGCCTGATCCCTCCACGTCCTTGTAGATTCGGGCGCACAGCTGGCTTCCGCACTCGCCGTGTCCTTGGGATCCCCTCTGTTCCTAGAGCCTTCCCTCTGCTCCCGTCCTCTTCCAGCCTGTCCTCCTGGGCCTCTCAGTCTAGGCCCGCTCCTCTCTCTCTCTTCCTGAGCAGAGCTCCTACAGAGCTCCTGCTCCTACTCTTTCTCCTCTCAGACTGAACTCTCTCCCTCAAGATGGTTCCCCTTTTTATACTCCTACTGAAGGTGCTCCCCTGTGCTGCTTCCTCCACCCACACCCACTACATGGTTACCCTTCTCTAGGTTCCCCCCACTTCCAACCAGGGACAGGGCTCCGCATAAGCCAGTGCATCTTGCCCCTCCTGCTGGTCTCGAGTAGTGTAGTGTTGGATATTGGTGTTTGGGTCCCGGGCAGTACTCCATCCTTACCTGAGAGTGGGATACCACACCTCTGGGTGAGATGCTGTACCTCTGTGGCGACTGAACCCTCAAGGGTGCCACAACTGCACAATCCTCTATGAGCTAAAGAAGTTAGTAATGCAAATCTCCCTCCTATCCTGACAGTTTTCTACAAAGCGATAAACTGCACGACACTGTATCAGCAGCCTAGTTAGCTCACAGAGGATTGCTAAGATTGGATACATAGAAATAGGCACTTCTCTACTCACAGCAGAGGGTTTGTTCCAATTTATCTTGTTCATACAATCCTCTGTGAGTTAAAGATATCAGGACGAATCTCTCTCCTATCCTGACTGTTTGCTTCCATGTGATAAACTGTATATGCAGGTTGGTAAGTTCACAGAGGATTGCCAGGATTGGATGCACAGTAAAAAAAAACAAAAAAACTTTTTTTCCTCCTTTTTTTTCTTACGGTCCTCCTCCACATTTTGCTGAACTGCAGGTCCCATGAGTCTAGCAGTCTAAAGATTTTGCATTCCTACCATGGACCTTCCTCAATACTCCAGTGTTTCAGACAGGTCTCATTCACAGCACGTATTGCCTGGCAACTTCACAGGAGATTTACTGACTGATTGTTGACATTGGAGGCTGTTGAAAGGCAGATTTTGGAGAATGAGGGAGAATACACGTATATGCTGGTAACTGCGAGCTCTAATTAAAGAGAACGTTTTACCACCCTATAAATGTAGCAGTGTATACACACCTTCTAGGGCATTGGTCTCCAAACTGTTTCTCTCCAGCTGTTGCAAAACTACAACTCCCAGGAAACCAAGCCTTGATGGACCTTGAGGTCTGCTTGGGATCATTGCTCTGTTAGAAGGTCCAATGACGTCCAAGATTCAGCTTCCTCAACGAAGGTTTGACTTTTTTTCCAAAAAATTTCCTTATACTTGAATCCATCTTACCCTCCATATGCTGCAGGTTTCCAGCACGAGATGAAGCTACGCAGCCCCAGGTCATCACTGAGCTACTGTCATGCTTCATTATAGGCATCAACGAGCCACCACCATGCTTCACTGTAGGCAACATTAAGCAACCACTATGCTTCACTGTACACATTACTGAGTCATCACTATGCTTCACTATAAGCATCACCAAGCCAACATCATGTTTCATTGTAGGCATCACTTAGTCACCCCCATGCTTCACTATAGGCATCACCGAGCCACCGCCATGCTTCACTGTAAGCATCACCAAGCCATCACCATGCTTCACTGTAGGTATCACCATCAAACTGAGTTTAAGAGCATGTAAGGTGCTCGAAACGCGTTCAGTCGTTACTTACTGGCACCTTTTTTTCTCTACTTTGATTAAATCAATTGGTCTTGACAATCACCTATATTTTTAATGGACTTCACAATAAAGGAATATTTTTGATTTTTCACTGCTGGAGCTAGATTTTCTTTCAACTTGCAAATCACCAAACTACCATCATGTTTCACTGTAGGCATTGCCGAGCCACCAACATACTTCAATGTACCAATCGTGGAGTCACCACCATGTTTCACTGTAGGCAAGGTGTTTTTTTCAGTGTGAGCTTCATTTTACTTTCTCCTCCAATCTCTTCACAACCCCAGAATATTCGTGAATTTGAGGCCATTGCCCATGAGGAATGGGTTAAGAAACTAAAAAACTTTGATAAGATGGTGTCTTACTATGCATCACGTTTGCAGCAGGTCGTAACAGACAGCGGAGCTCTATTAAGTATGCTAAGTACTAAAGAAAAGAAAGTTTATAAATTTTGCTAATAAACTAAATTTACAATGGTTGGGTATGAATAATTTTGATTGTAACTGTATAGAGATGTTATACAGATGCACACATGAGAATTTAGGCTTTAATACGGTAATGGGAGGTATTAACACTATAAATCCTGTAAAGCTTATAATAGCGGAGCTTCACTTTAAATTTTCTTCTCTATTGCAGGCTGGCCTTTCAGCTTCTTATATTCGTTAAGGACGTTTCCTAGAAATCTGGCCTCATACATAGTTTATATAAATGAATGGTTCTTTGGCAGCGATGAGGAAGTATATATTATATTTACACCTTTCCCTGGCACTTGGCTGCTATATATCAGTATATACCAGGGATGCAAATTCCATGGAGGCCTGGTTCTCTCCATAACTATAAATCAGGTATATAATGGTAGTGACTATTCGGGTACATATTTGGATAGGAATTTTCATCTGTATATCATGTATAAACTACATTATACATCAGTATATTCATACCTGCCATCTTTGAAAGATAGGGATTAGAGGCACATACTGTGGGTCGCTGCGGCCATTTTTATTTTTCGCTAAAAGATTTCCCTAACCACACCCAGTTTCTTCACAGAAATATTTCTCCTGGTGTGACCCATTAGTGTTCTCACATAGTAAAATACCCCTTTAATGAACCCCCACAGTCACACAGTGTCCCTTACACACAGTATGATGCCCCACAGTATATCCCCCAAACACAGTATGATGCCCCCACAGCATATCCCCCCCCACACACAGAATGATGCCCACAGTGCCCCCACACAGTTTGCACAGTATAATGCTCAATGACACCCCACACACACAATATGATGCCCTAAGTCCCACCACACACAATATGATCCCCACAGTGCCCAACACTCAGTATGATGCCCAAAAACACAATGATACCCACAGTCTCCCCACGTACAGTAAGATGCCCAGTCCCCCACACAATATGATCCTCACAGTGCCCCACACACAGTATGATGCCCACACACATTATGATGCCCACAGTCCCCCCACACACACAATATGTTACTGACAGTGCATCCCCACTTACAGTAAGATGCCCAGTCTCATCCCCTCAGTATTATCCCTATAGTGGCTTACACATAGTATAATGCCCACACACAATAGGATCCCCACTGCCCCTCCCACAGTAAGATGCCCAGTCCCCCCACACACAATATTATACCCCCAGTCCCCCCACACACAGTAAGCTTCCCAGTCACCCCCACGCACAATATGATGCCCTAAGTCCCACCACACACAATATGATCCCCACAGTGCCCGACACTCAGTATGATGCCCAAAAACACAATGATACCCACAGTCCCCCCAAGTACAGTAAGATGCCCAGTCCCCCACACAATATAATCCTCACAGTGCCCCACACATAGTATGATGCCCACACACATTATGATGCCCACAGTCCCACCACACAGTATGATACCCATATTACCTTCATACAGTATGAAGCCCAAAGTCCCCCACTCAGAGTATTAAGTCTACAGTCCCCCCATACAGTTGGATGTCCATGGTCCCCCCCCACACAGTATAATATCCACAGCCTCTCCTCCACAGTATAATGCCCACAGTCCCCCCCCACACACAATATGTTACTGACAGTGCATCCCCACTTACAGTAAGATGCCCAGTCTCATCCCCTCAGTATGATCCCCATAGTGCCTTACACATAGTATAATGCCCACACACAATATGATCCCCACTGCCCCCCACACAGTAAGATGCCCAGTCCCCCCCCACACAATATTATACCCACAGTCCCCCCACACACAGTAAGCTTCCCAGTCACCCCCACACATAATATGATACCCACAGTCCCCCACACACAGTAAGATGCCCAGCCCACCCCACACATAATATGATAACCACAGTCCCCCCACACACAGTAAGATGCCCAGCCCACCCCACACATAATATGATACCCACAGTCCCCCCACACACAGTAAGATGCCCAGCCCACCCCACACATAATATGATAACCACAGTCCCCCCACACACAGTAAGATGCCCAGCCCACCCCACACATAATATGATAACCACAGTCCCCCCACACACACTAAGATGCCCCCACACACAATGTGATACCCACAGCTCCCCCCCCCCCCCCCCACAGTAAGATGCTTACAGTCACTCCACAAAGATTATGATACCTCCACACAAGTATTTCACTTCCCCGTGAATCCTGATCTGTGCTGCTTGGTCATGTGATGTCATGGGTGTGTGAGAAGTGACAGACAGACGCCCTGCAGTTGGTTGCAGGAGATCTCTTCATTTGGCATTACAGACACCTTCTTAGAAGCTGTCTCTCTATGACCCAGCGGCTACCTTCCTCTTGCTAATTAACACCTTGGCCTGGGTGTATAAATACCTGCTGTTTGCTAGAGGTAGGTGCCGGCGATACTCACATGACACCTTGTGAAGGCTTGGAGCTAGTGCAGTACTTCTTCCTCTCTGGAGCTAAGAGGACGGGTGTTCATCTCTCTGAAGTCAACTAAAGCTAAGCTATCTTCCCTTGTTTGTTCCCCCTTGTTGTCTTTAGTTGTCAGTGGGGATCGTTTAGCGCTCATCCCTTCCCTTCCCTAGCCAGGGCCAAACTCCAGGGAAAGACAGGGCCAGGTTACTGTGCGGCGATTGGTGCGGAACGAATATAGGGACGTTAGGGGAGACAGGGTGATATAGGTCAGCCTAGGAGGTCTCCGCTTCCCCCTCCCCCCTTCCCTTCGTGTTGCACTTAGTCTTTCCTACACCTTGCGTGACACGTGACCTGAAAATATCAAATGCTCTGAAAGTCCTTGCAAGTCCTCAAGTCTCTATCCAGACAGAATGATGGAGCAGGAATCTGACAGCTCTCTGCTCCACCATTGTATTCAACCACATCTACATCCTTTGGACACAGATACAGTTGAAGTCAGGAAATTTTCCAGATCTCCCGGAACAGCGGGACAACTCCCGCAAACTCGGGACTGTACCACTGAATCTGGGACATTTTGGAGGTATGCATATATGGATGGTTCTTACTCATAATTCCTGACTTGCTTTTGCTTGTATGGCATAGTGTTTACAGGATACAAAAGGATCCCTCTTTCACTCCCTAATATGTACTCATTTCTCCCGTGTTCAAGGCTATTCTCTGCAGAGCATTGCCTCAATGTCACAGTCATGTCTACAGATCATCGATCCTATTGATTTCATGTAAGGGAAGTATTTGGCCAATAATGACCCCATATTTCTTGAGGATTGATAATGTTCCATGCTTACAGTATATAGGGCATCCCTAATGATCCCATTTCTGCAGTGCATCTTCCTAATTACCCCTCTAGGTGCTTCCCTTTGGAATATGCAGAGTATTATTCCTTTTTTTAACCCCTCATTCTCCTGCTGCAGAATCAAGGAATTTTCTGCTTCTTTAATATCACACAGGCAGGAATTGCAGGGCGTTTAATAAAATCGTGAACGACCCCCTTCTCCCTCCTTTTCCAACTCTGTGTTTCCTCCTCTCACCTTGACATCTTGGGCCATAAAAGGCAGAGAGGATCCTTTCCTGCAGCTGGTGAGCAGACTCCCTCTATGGGGGGGATGGGTTCCGCTTGGATGAATGGGCATGTGCAAAAATTAACCATTACCAAGCAAAGAAAATAAGGAACCTTACCGGAGATTTACAATAAACTGCACCGGATTTTACAATATAAACTGCATGCATTATTAAATAGATCTCTTAGACCTGATGAGGCTAGTGTATTTATTTTTAAAAACCTATGTTCGAATGGCTGTATAATCTTGAAATTAAAATGAGCATTTTATCACACTCAAAAAATATGTGAAATTTTCAAAAAGGATTACATAGCTGTTATGACATGAATTTGCAAAGTAAGTACACCATCCTCATCAGGTCTGAGAGATCTATTTCATAGTGTATGCAGGGGTATGTAACCATACATTAGGCTCTTCTTCTTGTGCATGTGCTACCTTCCTTTGTGCAGTCTTCTTCAACGTCCCTTCATCAGCCATCACCCTATGGGCAAGATTGCCAAGCGGATGGCACAGAGGGCTAGCTACTCAAGCAGGGGACAGTTTAACCAATATTCGAAATGGTCCTAAATTTCAAGAAAATATATATCAGTTAGCACCCTGACTGACAGCGGCAGCTTGTACTGAGCAAGGTGAGATCTCAACAGGGAAGAGGGACTCTGAGGAGCTGTCAAAAAGACAAGGTGGGTGAAGAATAAGTGTAATCTTTCAAAAAGGATTATTATTCACAGTAAATACACCAGTCTCATCAGGTCTAAGAGATCTGATAAATGATGCCTACAGTTTTTACGAGAAGTTGGACTATACCTTTAAGTGTAATGCGGATACCCCTTTTCCCAAGCAAGCCAATTTTTCCTTATTTGCGCTAACAAAGTCTGCACACACGTAAACAAAATCTGTGTGTTTCCCAGAGAACGACATATTACTGAAAAAGCCAGTGACTTGATTACAACAGCAAGCATGCAAACCTTTTCTAATGGATTTTTGGCAGACAGTCTGTCAGACCTCAAAGCCCCAATATTTTATTCTCGCTGGTTGTCTGCTCAGTATTTGTCATTAGGCAGAGAAGTCAGATGGAATTCACTGTTCCCACACTAAAGCCAATCACTTTAATATGTTTTCCACGGGAAAGTGAAATACAGATGGGGCGCAGGTAACGCTGCTTAAAGGGCATCTGTCACTAAGACAGATCCCTTTAACTGAGTGGGCCGGATACGTTCAGGATGCTGCTTAGTAATACAGCCAGTGACAGCACTGGATCTCCAGGCCCTTGTGGAGATCTGGTGCTGCCATTCACACTAAGGAATGAGGATAATTTTTAGGCCCTGATGCAAAATCTGTAACCTACCATGTGCCATTTATAATACTTAAATGACAAATAGACTTTTGGACCACTGCACCCCCTATTACTATGCGACAGGATGGTGATTGTGATATCTGCGATGCAAAGAGGATGACGCATTGTTCAACCATATTATTTTTGGGTATTTTTCATCAGGCGCACATGTTATATTAAATAGTTCCCCCTATTGCTTAGTGTACCCTCTCAGCCTCTTTTGTTTGAAGCTGGAAGGCAATATGAGTCTAGCTTTTGATTTTCCAAGGTGGCTGACTTGCCATAAATATGTATTTTTTTACCCTATGTAAATGCTGCTTTTCTCCTGAATCCGGCAATGTTTTTCTTTTGTTCCTGCGCCTCTCCATTCCTGAGATATGGCCCTTGCTATCCAAGGTCCTCAAGAAGATGCCCACAAAGAAGAGTTGAAAACAACTCCCACTTGGCTAAAAAGATTAGATTTATATACTGGCATAAAGGGGCCATATCTCAGGAATGGAGAGGTGCAGGGACACAAGAATAACAATGCCGGATTCAGGAGAATAGCGGAATTTACACCAGGTAATAAAAAAATAACACTTTTATAACAAGTGACAGATCATCTTTGAAGGGTGTTATGTTTGAAGTAAAATTGTCAGGATATGCCTTCCGTTGTCTGATTTAAGGCATAATGAACAATTCTAAGGCTTTTGGAAAAAAGCAAAGCAGATCCACATTTACATTTATTTCCTTTACAAAGTTTTAAAAGTTACATGGAAGTTGGTGCCAATATTGCACAATTTTTTATTTTTAGATTTCGTTGCTTGCTTATCAAATTTGTAAAGTGGCTTCAAAAGTTAGCTTGTATTATTACTTAACGGCCTTCAGCTCGATCTCGACTTGATGGATGAACGCTCTGTAGGAAGATCGATCTTGTGCAAGCCTAGATAGGTCCATCATGGTCTTCTTCGCCGTTATCTAGATTGTATCAAGCCATTGGGTTGCTGGTCTTCCTCTTCGCCTTGTTCCTTCTATTCTTCCAACCATGATGTCCTTCTCCAGTGATTTCTCTCTTCGTATGATGTGTCCAAAGTAGGCAAGTCGTAGCTTGGTGATCCTTGCTTCAGGTGACATGTTTAGGTCACATTTATTAACTAGGATAAGGGTAAATAACACAATTTTTTGTTGCCCATAGAAGATTTTTGCCTTTTAAATTTCCCCAATGGAAAAAAATTTGGCACAAAATTTTGCACAAACCAAATTTGAGCAAATATTTTTTCAATCTTTTGCACCTTCTCTAGCATTGTGGCACATTCTGCTGTCCTTCACACCCTCATCTTCCACGGTGTTCCTCGCTTTCACGTATGTGGTGCTTAGCTGGACATGGCTCGGCCCTCTACGACCATCATTACTATCGTTTATGCCAAGAATTTAGGTAAACTGATGGCCGAAATCAGTTTGTGGGGTATGGACAGATCAAAGACATGCAAAATTTATTGAGCAGTGCCCGCAACTTGGCGACGCAGGACAGAAAACGTATGATCTGATAAAACCGGTTGCTGCGGGAAATGTTTCACTCTTGGTCCTGATTGTTCAATACGAGGCCGGTGGTCTCAGACAATAGAGAATATCGGTTTTCAGTGTTTTTGTATCCTGAAAAGACACTTTCTATGTACAACAGGGAGTGCAGGAGAGCGGGTTGTATTGCTAAATGCTTTCAGAGTCAGCCTAAAGGTGTCCGGTTCTGCCAAGGGGGAGGTTAAGAGGAACGTGCGCCTGCCTAAGGCGAGAACAAAAGGCCACTGAGGAAGGGCTGTAGTAATTACATGGCTGTGTCCCTGCGGTTGGCGCTGTGCCACACGGTCACCCGGGAAGAGGGAGGATTGTAGTCAAGAGTTTACTTTAAAGTTGTTTCAATTTTTTGGGGGAATATTAAGAAAAAAAAGGTCAGGGTCGGTATCCTAAAACTCTGTATTTGTCCAAAAAATGCCATCATATCTTTAATTTCACGCAGTTAGCTCTCAGGAACCCAACTGTGTGAAAATGAACTTGGAGGAGATGCTAGCTACTTCCTCCTTCACTGATGCCTCCTATCGCTGGACATGCTCATTCGGCCATACACGAATACTCTCAGATTTCAATTGGGAGATGGAAAAAAGCTGCCTAGCCGGGGTTCCTATCGCTGGGACCCCCATGATCCTGAGAACAAGACCCCGAAATGCCCAGTCCGATTGGTCAATAGCAGAAAAGATGCAAATATGTCATAAAAGTTTGGAAGCTCCGCTAACCATATAAAACAATTCCTACGTGTAATGTCCCTTTATCTGTCTCCATCCAGTCGCACAACTTCTCTTCTTCCATAAGCAAATCCATCTATCTCTAGAAAAAAAAAGGAATCTCTGAAGATTTTGTGTCTTGCTCAGCGACCAAGGTCTGCAGTGTCACCTTTGTCGGGCAGCCACCTGACCTCACACGCGCTCTCTCGGCTGGTCATGGAAAAGTTTCAGGCATGGAAGTCGTCATGCAAGGTTTTCTATGAGCTTTCTCGTAGCATGGCCAGGATTATTTTTCACCTTATCTTCCCATCTGGCAGTAGAACAGTTAAAAGCACATAATAAGTTATTTATAAGCATTGATTTATGTATTCTGCAGTATGTAGAGATTATTTTTGCTATTTTTTTTTAGTTATATTTAGCTCCTGCCCCCAAAGAGGCTAAATATTATACATCACTGAATATTAACACATAGGAATGGATCCACAAACAGCAACTTGCTAATTGTTTCCAGGGAGCAACAGAAACAGCATGGATTCTTTGCTGCAAAAAAAAATCAAAGACAATTCTGATAAGTGATTCTTCAAGTGAACTGATCCGATGTGTTATGATCCAGACATCAATGTTAAATTCTCATATGATATTGAATGTTCAAACATTATAAAAATCCTTGAGCTTCCCTGATTTTGCCACTTTTTTCCTTTTTGAGCTGCGTTGCTCAATTGCAGAGATATTTACATTTGTTGCTTTTGGAGCGCAGTATGTGAAACCTTTGTTTGCAGTTCAACTAGTCGTTTCTCCAGAGTCTTCTCTGGGAACATGAACTTTCACCCCTCCCTCCAAGATGCTGCCAATCACAGCTCAGCAATGCTAGATAGGCAGCAGAGCTGTGATTGGCTGCAAGTGGGAGGGAGGGGTTAAAGCCCATTCCCTCAGAGAAGACTCTGAAGAAACGTCCAGTTGAACTACAGGAAGAGATTTCACATACTGTGATCCACAAGAAACAAATTTGAATATCTTGGCAATGGAACGACGCAGTGGAAAAGGGAATAAAGCAGTAGAATCAGAGGAGCTCTGAGATTGTTACTAGGTCTTTAGTTCAATTTTTTTTAGCAAGTGATAGATCCTCTTTAAATGTACATGCCGAGCTCTTAAATATTATTTTTTTTCTTTTTTGCAAGTTAATTAATTAAATAATTGTGCCCCCAGTCCGTGGGCTGTGGGCCCCTACCTCAATATGCCTCCTACCTGTTTCCGAAACTTAAAGGGCTCGAATTCTTATTGAATTTCAGTGTTTTGCGCCTTTCTTTTGTTTGTGTCATAGTCATCTTTCCATTTCTGCATTTTTTAAAGTCTATTTTATATGTGTTCTTATGTTTGGTGTTTTTTATCGTTATTGTGGGGGTGAGTTTAAGACTTTTAGATATATTTTTGCCTGATTCATCATTTGCAACTGTTTCGAAAAGTCACAAGCGAACTCCTATCGGAGTGATTTTACGAATGCCAGTTATTTTGCTGCAAATTTTTGCTTAATTTTGTGAAATTTGCAACTTTTGACGCTAAGAAGTTGCAAAAAAGATTAAAGACAAAAATAAAGACCATTTTTGGGATTCATCTATTTTATGCAATTTTTAAAAAGTTTGCGCAACAAATGCTACAAAACTAAAGAAGAAAAGTGAATTTAAAACCCCCCACAAATGATGAAACGGGCCAATGTGTCTGATTTGAGTAAAGTATTTTAATATTCCATTTAGCTGTTGCCAAAAGTCGCAATTTTCACAGTCCATGTCAGGGTCGGAGTTTATACTATGGGACATTTCTGTTTTGGCGGTTATTCCTATGGTGGAAGGAAGCCGGCTTAAAGGGGTATTCTAAAGTTTGAAAGGTAACTTCTATTAATGGGATAAGGGATAACCGACCTCTGGCAACCCACGATCCTGAGTAGTTGGCCCGGCTGAATGGAGTGGAGGTCGATCATACGCAATTGTGAGGGAAGACTAAGTGCAACACGAAGGGAAGAGGGGAAGTAAGCCCAAACTCTAGGGAAAGGGGGAGTGGAGACCCCTAGGCCGATCTAATATCACCCTGCCTACCCTAACGTCCCTATATAGGTTCCACACCTATCGCCGAGCAGGAACCTAAGCCCTGAACGTCCCTAGAGCTTGGCCCTAGATAGGGGGGGAGCACTAGTCAAGCCCCACTACAAACTAAAGACAACAAGGTAGACAAACAAAGGGCATACACTTAGCTTCAGCAGACACCAGAGAGATAACGCCAACTGCCCTCCAAGGGCACCAGAGAAGAAACTAGCCAACTGCTAGTGCTCCAAGCCTACACAGAGGTACATAGAACTATCACCGCTGCCTTTCTGGAGAAACTGAGAGTATTTAACTATCAAGCAAGGGTATGTCAATCAGCAGCAGAAGGTGGAGGTAGCTGTTGGGTCCTAAAGGAAGAAGGATACAACAATACCAAAGAGATGAGAGGATCAAGAAGGCGTCTGCAATGCCAAGAGCAGTGACCTTCTACAGCCGGATCCAGAGCGACTGTCTGTCACACCTGACACACCCGTGACAGAATGGAATGGTAGTGTGTAAGATAAACCTCCGCTCCATTCACAGGATCTCAGGATCATTGTGGATCTCTATGGATTGGAAAGTAATACCCTATCCTATGGATAAGTGATACATTTCAAACTTGAAAATACCCTCTTTAAATGGGTTTTAAAGGATTAGAGTCTACTGCTGCTTTCTTACAATAACAGTGCTACACCTGTCCTTGGGTTGTGTCCGGTATTGCAGCTCAGCTCCATTGAAGTGAATAGGGCTGAGCTGCAATACCATATGCGATCTATGGACAAATGTGGCTAATGTTTTTAGAAGAAAGCAGACATGTCTTTCTATTTTTGTACAAAACCTCAAATTGTCCCAGAATATTGGAAGACAAGCTGGAATTATCATATGATAATGAATGTAATCCCTCCCTCTTTCCGCACCGTCATGTGTGACCGGATTGGATCGGGCACAGATCAGTTGGCATATCCAAGCCTTGGCATAGTATGAAAAGCATAGCACTGTTATTTGATTACTGGCATTTGGTCACTGTATATTGGTTTTATTTTTGCACTCTATGGTGGTATCTTGCGTGGCACTACTACTACGGCACCTATTATATCCATTTTGAATTATATACTGGTGAGGAAGGGGATATACACGTCTGTTATTTAGGCAGTAGTATGGAAGTATTATTTGGCCACGATATGGCAGTATTATTTATACACTATACTGTATGGCACTTCTAATTAGACACTATATGGTATGGTTATCTGTACACTGTATGACAGCACATTACATAGGGGGCGCGAACAGAACTTTTCGAGAGAGTCAAGTAGACAGGTTAGATTTTAACTCATTCAATACTTTGTTATGTGACAGATAAATGACGGGCAGCCCCTTATCTCCTTTCCCTTATTGAAATAACATATGTTCCCGCTTAAACCAAAAAAATGCTGTCGCCCACACAGTGATGATAATCCCAGAATACTGATGAACTCTGGTCTACAATCTATCAGATGTTGGTTTACGGGATTCTGTCCCGGTGCACTGTGTGCCACCCCCGCCGCCCTTCACACACCCATTTCTGCGGCTTTCCCGTCTGTGTGTTTTGGCTCCAGGCCTGACACTGGCTGCTGGATCACTAATCAAAGGCGATTCAGTAGGCAAGTCCAGACTAAACTTCTTCTTGTTGAGCACTGGTCTGCAGAGCTTACAATCGAGTTCTAACAACTTGCCCGTGCTTTTTAGACCTGGTATAACATTTGGGGAGTCCTTACATCCCCCTATATGTGAGAAAATAATGTAATAAAAAAAATTAAAAGGGTATTCTCAAGTTTAGAAGTTATTCCCCCCATCCATGGGATGAGACATAACTTCCCGTTTGCAAGGGATCCGACTACTAGGACCCCCACCACTCTCGATCATAGTCACTACAGCTCCATTAATTCTGAATTAGACCACCTGGGATAACCAAGCATTATGCTCACCTGGTCTTCGGGACTCCTATAAGGATGAATGGAGAGGTAGTGCCCAGGATCAACCACTGTTCCATTAGAGCCCCGGTTCTCTGGATCGATGGGACCCCCAATGATCAGGAAGTTGACCCCTATCCAGTGCATAAGGGATAAATTCCAAGCTTGGATAAAAGTTTAAATCCCATGAATCAGGTTTCAAAAGGGCAGGGCTTAATAAAACCACACCCCAAAGTGGGGCACTTCCAATCATTTGTGGACGATCATGGTGGTCCTGTGGGCAGGGCTTAATAAAGCTACACCCCAAAGTGGGGCACTTCCAATCATTTATGGGCAATCATGGTGGTCATGTGGGCAGGGCTTAATAAAACCCATCCCAAATTGGGGCACTTCCAATCATTTGTGGGCAAGGCTTAATAAAACCACATCCCAAATTGGGGCACTTCTAATCATTTGTGGGCAATCATGGTAGTCCTGTGGGCAGGGTGTAATAAAACCCACCCTAAGTTAAGGCACTTCCAATCATTTATGGGCAATCATGGTGGTCCTGTGGGCAGGGTGTAATAAAACCACACGCCAAATTGGGCTATTTCCAATCATTTGTGGGCGATCATGGTGTTCCTGTGGGCAGGGTGTAATAAAACCACACCCCAAATTGGGACACTTCCAATCATTCGTGGGTGATAATGGTGTTCCTGTGGGCAGGGTGTAATAAAACCACACCCCAAATTGGGGCACTTCAAATCATTTATGGGCAATCATAGTAGTCCTGTGGGCAGGGTGTAATAAAACCACACCCCAAAGTGGGTCACTTCCAATCATTTGTGGGCAATCATGGTGGTCCTGTGGGCTGGGTCTAATAAAACCACACCCCAATTTAGGACACTTCCAATCATTTGTAGGTGATCATGGCGATCCTGTGGGCAGGGTGTAATAAAACCACACTCCAAATTGGGACACTTCCAATCATTTTTGGTGATCATGGTGTTCCTGTGGGCAGGGTTTAATAAGACCACCCCCCAAATTGGGGTACTTCTAATCATTTGTGGTTGATCATGGTGTTTCTGTGGATAGGGCTTACAAGTCCTTAATTTCTATTTTGGTAAGAATTTCCCAGTTGACCACCCATCAAAGGGCTGTGTTGATAGGATGTTGATAAACCTACCTAGTAACTTAAAATTTTGATCCTCGGGGGAGGGACAATTTAGTGCCAAGTTTCCTCCCTCCCAGGCCTCAAGCAGGGGTGTAGCTAGGGGATATAACAATGCATGTACCACTTTACTATCAGTGTATTTAGAAGCAAACTATGGCCCAGTTTCATCAAGACTGGCGGGTTTGCACGACAATTTTGATGAACAGTGCGCTCGAGTAAGATGCTGCCAAATTTATTAAGAGGACTGTGACTATTAATGAATATGAGTTCCATAAAAATATTTCAATTAAACTGGAAGTTGGATGAAAACTGTTTGGTAAATTGGGGCCTAAACTTTTTGCCTTGGTGCTAAGCGTCCGACCTAGCATTGTTTAAGCCCAGCTCTATGCCAGTCAATATATACTGCTATGACTTCTTGCTATCTGACCTTCTTCTGATCAGTTCTCTTCCCTTTCCTTCTCCTTTCTCCCATCCTGCCAGCCTTGTCCCTCTGTTTCGGCATCTCTCTCCCTCTCGCCCACTTCTCCTTGGCTCCGTGCCATTCCCTCCCTCCTCATTACTCATGTATCTGCTGAATGCTTAAGCTTTGTGAAATATACATGAAGACACAAGTGTCCCTTTCACACCGTGAGGTCCCAGTGACACAAGGCCTTCGTCTGCTCTCAGCTGTCACCTCTGTCTATCTAGCCAACCCTCAGCTGACAGAATGCATTAAATGAAGATCTGACATGGTATACACCGCCTAAGTAAAAGAAGCACATGCACGGCACGGCGTATATACACCACACAGAGATATGGGGACAGTATCATTTCACATACATTATAATATATTCCTATCTGGGAGTTCACAACCAGTGTCATCTTTAAAAAGTAATTTCCCTTTAAAGAAGATCTGTCACTTGCTATTTGTTTTTTGCTTGGTGTAAATGCCGCTGTTCTCCTGAATCCGGCGATGTTTTTCTTGTGTTCCTGCGCCTCTCCGTTCCTGAGATATGGCCCTTTCTTCCCAGTATATAAATTTAGCCTTTGTAGCCAAGTGGGTGTGGTAAACAAGAAGACGCCCACTGAGAAGAGTTGAAGACCACACCTTTTTGTCTAACAAGACTAGAGTTACATGCAGGGAATAAGGGGTCATATCTTAGGAACGGAAAGGCGCAGAAACAAAAGAAAGACAACGCCGGATTCAGGAAAACAGCGTCATGTAGCTCAGATTTAAAAAAAAAAACATACTTATGCCAAATAAATGGGCTAAAGGGTAATAATCATGACCCTTGCCAATCCTTATAGTCATCAGGTTAAATGTACAAGATGAGCCCTTATATTTTATTAATGAAAGGGCTGTGGGCCCCTTCTGGTCACGGGCCCTCTGCTCTGCACCTATAAGTATGAAGCCTACTGGGAAAAGTCCAAATTTTCACTGGACAGTCCTGAGAACCAGTATGGGAAAAGGTTAGAGTTTAAACTACAGGTCATTTTTTGTGTTTTGGGGGGGAATATTCACAAGAGGAAATAAATTAGGCCTTGAACGGGTTTTACAGGATTAGGAAACCCTGGCTGCTTTCTTCCAAAAACAGCGCCACCCTTGTCCTTGGGTGTTACGAATCGGGGTGGTGGAACCTCTGTGCTGTGGTGCAAGGAGGGACCAGAGGGGCGTAACTAGGTATCAACTCGGACCGACCAAGGTCGTACGGCAGCTCAATCGACTCTGGGACCGACCTTGTATGAGAGCCGGTGACTCCCACGGGTCAGAAGGCAGAGACTGACCAGTACAGCAGATGAGCACGGGAGGCAGGCTGACGGGTGATCCGGGTAGACGGACTGGCAGACACGGCAGGTAACGAGCAGGAGCCTCCAGGTAGGCTAGCTGGTAGGCACGGCAGGTAACAGGCAGGTGCTTCCAGGTAAACGGGCTGGCAGGCACGGCAGGTAACAGGCAGGTGCTTCCAGGTAAGCAGGCGGGCAAGGCCCATTGACAGACTGGCGGACTGGACTGGAGAGAAGACAAGCTGGCGGATAGAACGGGTAGTCAGGCTGGCGGACTGGACTTGTAGTCAGGTAGGCGGACTGGACTTTTTAGTCAGGCTGGCAGGCTGGATTGGTAGTCAGGCTGGCGGGCTGGACTGGTAGGCAGGCTGGTGGACTGGACTTGTAGTCAGGCTGGCGGGCTGGACTGGTAGTCAGGCTAGCGGCGGGACCTGAGGGCTGAAGCAGAGTTTAACACACAAAGCTACAACCTTGCACGGGCACCTCCATTTTGGAGGAGGTGCCTTTTACATGAGAGGTCCTCCGGCCATTGGCCGGGGACTCCTTAGGACGGCGCGCGCGACCCCTTTAAGAGGGAGGGAGCGCGCGCGCACCCTAAGCACAGTGCCTGGGAAGCTGTGCGCGCCGGCAGCAGCAGATGCAGGAGCACCAGAGGATGCCGGGCGGAGAGCTCGGCGGTAAGAGGGACGGCGTCTCCGCCTGTCAGGGGGCATAGACACCGGTACTACATTGGGTTGTGTGTGGTATTGCAGCTCAGCTTCCTTGAAGAAAGTGGTATTGAGCTGCAATTTTTCACACAACCTGTGGACCAGTGTGGTGGTGCTGGGTTTTGGAAGAAAGCGTCAATTTTCTTCTAATACTATACAACCCCTTCTTGCAATTTGGGATTCAGATGTTGGGAGTACACTGGTGTATCCCACTTTCCGCAGGTCCTGTATGGTATATAAGTCCGCCTTTAGTTGTATCTTAATATTAATTGTATGGCAGTCATTTTTAGTGGTGTTTAGCAGTGTTATTAGATGACCTTGTTCACTGTATGTTGGTATTATTTGAGTTCTGTATGGCGATATTTACAGTATAGAAAGTCCAATAAAGAACGGTCTGATATTTTTGGTATACGCCGATCATGGCCGTGCCATCAGACTTTATTATTTCAGTTTTCTTTCCACTGGATACAACAGAGACTACTTAGCTCCATGATGAATAGCCATGAAATAAAGCTTTGCCCAGAAACAGTCACATCTGTTGTACATAAATCTTTAAACATGTCTGAATGTCTAAAAAAAAGACTAAAAGATGCTAAAAACTCAAAAGCCAAAGGGTTTAGAGGAGAACCATTAAGTTTAAGCCTCTGATGAAAAATAGTTAGAAAATTGCTTAAGTAGCAATTACTATTACATATACAACCCCTGGCAAAAATTATGGAATCACCGGGGTCGGAGGATGTTCATTCAGTTGTTTAATGTTGTTGAAAAAAAGCAGATCACAGACATGGCACAAAACTAAAGTCATTTGAAATGGCAACTTTATGGCTTTAAGAAACACTAAAAGAAATTGAGAAAAAAAAATGTGGTACTCAGTAAGGATAATTTTTTTCAGACCAAGCAGAGGGAAAAAATTATGGAATCACTCAATTCTGAGGAAAAAATTATGGAATCACCCTATAAATTTTGATTTCCAAAACTAACACCTGCATCAAATTAGATCTGTTCGTTAGTGTGCATCTAAAAAGGAGTGATCACACCTTAGAGAGCTGTTGCACCAAGTGGACTGACATGAATCATGGCTCCAACACGAGAGATGTCAATTGAAGCAAAGGAGAGGATTATCAAACTCTTAAAAGAAGATAAATCATCAGGCAATGTTGCAAAAGATGTTGGTTGTTCACAGTCAGCTGTGTCTAAAATCTGGACCAAATGCAAACAACATGGGAAGGTTGTTAAAGGCAAACATACTGGTAGACCAAGGAAGACATGAAAGCGTCAAGACCGGAAATTTAAAGCAATATGTCTCCAAAACAGGAAATGCACAACAAAACAAATGAGGAACGAATGGGAGGAAACTGGAGTCAATGTCTGTGACCGAACTGTAAGAAACCGGCTAAAGGAAATGGGATTTACATACAGAAAAGCTAAACAAAATCCATCATTAACACCTAAACAGAAAAAAACAAGGTTACAATGGGCTACGGAAAAGCAATCGTGGACTGTGGATGACTGGATGAAAGTCATATTCAGTGATGAATCGCGAATCTGCATTGGGCAAGGTGATGATGCTGGAACTTTTGTTTGGTGCCGCTCCAATGAGATTTATAAAGATGACTGCATGAAGAGAACATGCAAATTTCCACAGTCATTGGGGCTGCATGTCAGGTAAAGGCACTGGGGAGATGGCTGTCATTACATCTATATATATAATTGTCTTATCCCGTCTGTCTGTCTGTCTGTCTATCTGTCTGTCTGTCTTTCTGTCTGTCTTTCTGTCTGTCTGTCTGTCCAGGAAATCCCGCGTCGCTCATTGGTCCGGCAGCTGCCAATCAGCGCCGCGGGATTTCTGAAAAAAGATGGCGGCCGTTAGCGGCTCATCTGCCGGACGGAGGTCAGCGGCGATGCAGCGGGGAGATGAGCGGCGCTAGCAGCACAACTACCCCGACCGGCGCCGCTGACCTCCATGCGGCTAACGTCGGAAGATCAGCGCCTTGGCCCGCTGATCTCCCGACAGCAAGTGTGAACGGAGGACCGGGGAGCGGCGCCGCCGGTCGGGATGCTTCTGCTGCGAGTAGCCGCTCATCTCCCGGCTTCTCGCAGCAGAAGGAGCCGCACAGGCAGCGCCGCTCCCCGGTCCTCGCTAATACGGAGCCGCACAAGCAGCGCCACTCCCGGGCCCACACTAATACGACGCTGATTGGTCGCGGTGGCTGGCCGTGACCAATCAGCGAGATGGGTGGCAAATTTAAACGCCGCTCTGCTGATTGGTCGCGGTGGCCGACCGCAACCAATCAGCGAGATGGGCGGCAAATTTAAACGCCGCTGTACTGATTGGTCACGGTGGCCGGCCGACCGCGACCAATCAGCGAGATGGGCGGCAAATTTAAACACTGCTTTGCTGATTAATCGCGGCCGGCCACCGCGACCAATGAGCGATATGGGCGGCAAATTTAAACGCCACTCTGCTGATTGGTCGCGGTGGCCGGCCGGCCGCGACCAATCAGCGAGATGGGCGGCAAATTTAAACGCCGCTGTGCTGATTGGTCGCGGTGGCCGGCCGTGACCAATCAGCGAGATGGGCGGCAAATTTAAACGCTGCTCTGCTGATTGGTCGCGGTGGCCGTCCGTGACCAATCAGCGAGATGGGCGGCAAATATAAACGCCGCTCTGCTGATTAATCGCGGCCGGCCACCGCGACCAATCAGCGAGATGGGCGGCAAATTTAAACGCCGCTCTGCTGATTGGTCGCGGTGGCTGGCCGCGACCAATCAGCGAGATGGGCGGCAAATTTAAACGCCGCTCTGCTGATTGGTCGCGGCCGGCCACCGTGACCAATCAGCGAGATGTCCGGCAAATTTAAAAGCCGCTCTGCTGATTAATCGCGGCCGGCCACCGCGACCAATCAGCGAGATGGGCGGCAAATTTAAACGCCGCTCTGCTCATTGGTCGCGGTGGCCGGCCGCGACCAATCAGCGAGATTGGCGCTAAATGTAAACACCGCTCTGCTGATTGGTCACGGCCACCGGCGACCGCTACCAATCAGCGAGATTGGCGCCAAATTTAAACAGCGCTCTGCTGATTGGTCGCGGACGCCAGACGCGACCAATTAGCGAGATTGGCGCCAAATTTAAACAACGCTCTGCTGATTGGTCGCGGCTGCCAGCCGCGGCCAATCATCGAGATTGGCGCCAAATTTAAACAACGCTCTGCTGATTGGTCGTGGACGGCAGACGCGACCAATCAGCGAGATTGGCGCCAAATTTAAACCCCGCTCTGCTGATTGGTCGCGACCGCCGGCCGCGACCTCTTCAGCGATTTTGGTGCCAAATTTAAACAACGCTCTGCTGATTGGTCGCGGTGGCCGGCCGCGACCAACCAGCAATTTTGGTGACAAATTTAAACAACGCTCTGCTGATTGCTCGTGGTCGCCGGCCGCGACCAATTAGCAGTATTGGCACCAAATTTAAACACCGCTCTGCTGATTGGTCACGGTCGCCGGCCGCGACCAATCAGCAGTATTGGCGCCAAATTTAAACCTCGCTCTGCTGATTAGTCGCAACCACCGGCCGTGACCAATCAGCGATATTGGCGCCATATTTAATCACCGCTCTGCTCATTGGTCGCGGTTACCGGTCGCGAATAACCAGCATTATTGGCGACAAATTTAAACACCGCTCTGCTGATTAGTCGCGGCCGTGACCAATCACCATTATTGGCGCAAAATTTAAATAACGCTCTGCTGATTGGTCGCGACCGCCGGCCGCAAACAATCAGCATTATTGCCGCCAAATTTAAATCCCGCTCTGCTGATTGGTCGCGTTCGCTGGCCGCGACCAATTTGCATTATTGGCGCCAAATTTAAACCCCTCTCTGCTGATTAGTCGCGACCGCCGGCCATTACCAATCTGCGATATAGGCGCCAAATTTTAACACCTCTTTGCTAATTGGTCGCGGTTGCCGGCCTCGACCAATCAGCGATTTTGGCGCCAAATTTAAATAACGCTCTGCTGATTGCGCCTGGTCGGCCGCATACCTATTCTAGAATACCCGATGCGTTAGAATCGGGCCACCATCTAGTCTTCAATAAATGCCCAAGTTTACATTGATATTTTGGACAGTTTTCTTATCCCATCAATTGAAAGGATGTTTGGGGATGATGACATCATTTTTCAAGATGATAATGCATCCTGCCATAGAGCAAAAACTGTGAAAACATTCCTTGAAAGAAGACACATAAGGTCAATGTCATGGCCTGCAAATAGTCCGGATCTCAATCCAATTGAAAATCTTTGGTGGAAGTTGAAGAAAATGGTCCATGACAAGGCTCCAACCTGCAAAGCTGATCTGGCAACAGCAATCAGAGAAAGTTGGAGCCAGATTGATGAAGAGTACTGTTTGTCACTCATTAAGTCCATGCCTCAGAGACTGCAAGCTGTTATTAAAGCCAGATGTGGTGCAACAAAATACTAGTGATGTATTGGAGTGTTCTTTTGTGTGTTTGTTTTTCATGATTCCATAATTTTTTCCTCAGAATTGAGTGATTCCATAATATTTTATCTCTGCTTTGTCTGAAAAAAATTACCCTTGCTGAGTACCACATTTTTTTTCTTGATTTATTTTAGTGTTTCTTAAAGCCTTAAAGTTGCCATTTGAAATGACTTTAGTTTTGTGCCATGTCTGTGATCTCCTTTTTTTCAACAACATTAAACAACTGAATGAACATCCTCCGAGCCCGGTGATTCCATAATTTTTGTCAGGGGTTGTACTTAGTGCAGTCGCCTCATTGTCTGTCATACTGATCAGAAGATACAGAAGAGATGCCGGGAAATAAAGAAATCATCACTCCGTAGTGACACCTCATCATGTGTAGCATTAGAAAGAAAAAAAAAAAAGAAAAAATTACCAATCGGATCCATCAACAGCAGCTTGTTGGTGATCTCCATCCATATTTTTTTTTACATGAAAAGGATATTCCTTAAAAAAAAACAAGTTAACCGCTATCATATCGGACTGCCAGAGATAGCCGGCAGTATTAGAAGGAAAGGATTAACAATTGGATCCATCAAGAGCAGCTTGTTGGTGATTTCCATCCATATTTTTTTTTTTACATGAAAGGGATATTCCTCCACAAAAAAAAAACAAGTTATCCTCTATCCATAGGATAGGGAATAATGTGCTGATCACCGGGGGTCCATCCAGCGTTCCTGAGATTTGGTCTTCAACTACATCTTGTGCATACGCAGCCTCTGCTCATTCCATTTACTGTCTACAGGACTGCCTGAGATAGCCGGCAGTATTAGAAGGAAAAGATTAACAATAGGATCCATCAACAGCAGCTTGTTGGTGACTTTCATTCAGATTTTTTTTTTTACATGAAAGAGATATTCCATTAAAAAAAAAAAAATTAACGTGCTGATCCAACCAGCGTTCCTGAGATTGGGTTTCTGCAACCGCATCTTGAAAGAAGTAGAAGTGTGCATCATTAGAAGTAAAAGATTAACAATAGGATCCATCAACAGCAGCTTGTTGGTGATTTTCATGCAGAATTTTTTAAGATGAAAGAGATATTCCTCCAAGAAAACAAGTTATTGCCTATCTTTAGGATAGGATAACATGCTGATCACTGGGGGTCCAACCACTGAGACCCCCAGCGTTCCTGAAATTGGGTCTCTCCAAATACATCTTGAATTGAGTGAAACTGTGCATGGATGACCTCTGCTTGTTCCATTCACTGTCTACAGGACTGCAAGAGATAGCCGGCAGCATTAGAAGGAGAGGATTAACAATTGGATCCATCAACATCAGTTTGTTGCTGATTTTCATGCATCATTTTTTTTTACATGACAGGGATATTCCTCCAAGAAAACAGATTACCCCCTATCCTATGGGACTGCCAGAGATAGCCGGCAGCATTAGGAGGAAATAATTAACAATCGGATCTATCAACAGCAGCTTGTTGGTGATTTCCTTGCATATTATTTTTACATGAAAGGGATATTCCTTTAAAAAAAAAACAATAACGTGCTGATCCAACCAACGTTTCGGAGATTGGGTCCCTGCAACAACGTCTTGAATGGAGCAGAACTGTGCATGCCCAACCTCTGCTCGCGTACCATTCACTGTCTATAGGACTGCCTGAGATAGCCAGCAGCAGTAGAAGGAAAAAATTCACAATAGGATCCGTTAACAGCAGCTTGTTTATGATTTTCATGCATTCTTTTTTTTACATGAAAGGGATATTCTTCCTAGTTATCCCCTATCCTATGGGACTGTCTGAGATAGCCGGCAGTATTAGGTGGAAAGAATTAACAATCGGATCCATCAACAGCAGATTGTTGGTGATTTCCTTGCATATTATTTTTACATGAAAGGGATATTCCTTAAAAAAAAAAAATAACCTGCTGATCCAACCAGCGTTCCGGAAATTGGGTTCCTGCAACAACTTCTTGAATGGAGCAGAACTGTGCATGCCCAACCTCTGCTCGTAGCATTCACTGTCTATGGGACTGCCTGAGACAGTGGCAGCATTAGAAGGAAAAAATTAACAATAGGATCCGTTAACAGCAGCTTGTTCATGATTTTTATGCATTATTTTTTTTACATGAAAGGGATATTCTTCCAAGTTATCCCCTATCCTATGGGACTGTCTGAGATAGCTGACAGTATTAGAAGGAAAGTATTAACAGTCGGATCCATTAACAGCAGCTTGTTGGTGATTTTCATGCATGGGGGTTTTTTACAAGAAAGGGATATTCCTTTAAAAAAAAAAAAAGTTAATGTGCTGATCCAACCAGCGTTCCTGAGATTGGGTTCCTGCAACGATGTCTTGAATGGAGCAGACCTGTGCATGCGCGATCTCTGCTTGTTCCATTCAGTGTCTATGGGACTGCCTGACATAGCTGGCAGTATTAAAAGGAAAAAAATAACAATAGGATCCATCAACAGCAGCTTGTTGGTGATCGTCATGCATCTTTTTTTTTACATGAATGGGATATTCTTCCAAGAAAACAAATTATCCCCTATCCTAAGGGACTGCCAGAGATAGCTGGCAGTATTAAAGGGAAAGGATTAACAATCGGATCCATCAACAGCAGCTTGTTGGTGATTTCCTGGCATATTATTTTTACATGAAACGGGTATCCCCCCCCCACAAAAGGTTATCCTCTACCTTGCAGCGACTGTTAATTACAGGTGGACTGACCCTTTAAGCGTTGCTTGTTTGTCTCAGGCCCAGGTACAGATGACTGGTGCGTTATAATGCCGGGTTTGTGGGCTGATGACGTGCACAGTTGCTAGTCTACGCACAATAGACACAAACTTCGCTGTGTTACTGAGTTTTATATGATATTGTGTGTTAATCTGAGGGGGATTAGGCAGGACTGCGCGTTCCTCAACATGAAAGGACTCCATAGACATGGCACATAAATAGGCAGCGTTGCTGTGTATCTTTGCTCTGCTGCTCTGCACAACGCTTGGGGACAGAGAGATAGCTCACATCCTACTTTATAGGAAGGGCTGATAACACGGTCAGGGAATTCACAAACCACCCGCTGTCAGTATAGTCATAACTGGTATATAGCTGACCATACATGGTGCGGTATTATACATGACAGGTACTCCAAATACCATGCAAAAATGTATGTAATCTCTGTAAATACTGATCCTGTACTGATCCTAAATACATCCTGTATTAACCTCCAGAGCGCCACTCACTATTCTGCTGGTGTGGTCACTGTGTACATACATAACGCCACCGATCATGAGTTACATCCTGTATTATACTCCAGAGATCAGGATCAGTAATGTAATGTATGTACACAGTGACTGCACAAGCAGAACAGTGAGTGCAGCTCTGGAGTATAATACAGGAGGTAATTCAGGATCAGTAATGTAATGCATGTACACAGTGACTGCACCAGCTGAATAGTGAGTGCAGCTCTGGAGTATAATACAGGATGTAACTCAGGATCAGTACAGGATCAGTAATGTAATGTATGTACACAGTGACTTCACCAGCAGAATAGTGAGTGCAGCTCTGGAGTATAATGCAGGATGTAACTCAGGATCAGTGACTGCAGCAGCAGAATAGTGAGTGCAGCTCTGGAGTATAATACAGGATGTAACTCAGGATCAGTACAGGATCAGTAATGTAATGTATGTACACAGTGACTGCACCAGCAGAATAGTGAGTGCAGCTCTGGAGTATAATGCAGGATGTAACTCAGGATCAGTGACTGCAGCAGCAGAATAGTGAGTGCAGCTCTGGAGTATAATACAGGATGTAACTCAGGATCAGTACAGGATCAGTAATGCAATGTATGTACACAGTAACTGCACCAGCAGAATAGTGAGTGCAGCTCTGGAGTATAATACAGGATGTAACTCAGGATCAGTACAGGATCAGTAATGTAATGTATGTACACAGTGACTGCACCAGCAGAATAGTGAGTGCAGCTCTGGAGTATAATACAGGATGTAACTCAGGATCAGTACAGGATCAGTGACTGCAGCAGCAGAATAGTGAGTGCAGCTCTGGAGTATAATACAGGATGTAACTCAGAATCAGTACAGGATCAGTGACTGCACCAGCAGAATAGTGAGTGCAGCTCTGGAGGATAATACAGGATGTAACTCAGGATCAGCTGGACCCGGGTATGGTGAATACTGGCTAAGTTTGTTATTTTATGTATTTTACACGGTTTGGGTTTCCACTTTCCTGAAAAAGGTAGACCCCTTTAAGTTTCAGATTTTTTTGCAGCGAGGGACAGGATTCAAACATTTCCCCTGTTCTTTTCTCCTGTGTGTGGGAAGGGAACTGACAACCTCTTTGTCTCCTCAAACATTGCTTACTGACACTTACTGACGTTGTGATGTAGACGTCTTGGACTTGTTCCCTTAAGCCCCCGTCTCACATAGCGAGATCGCTAGCGAGATCGCTGCTGTGTCACGGTTTTGGTGACGCAACAGCGACCTCACCAGCGATGTCGCTATGTGTGACACTTTGCAGCGATCAGGCCCCTGCTGTGAGGTCGCTGATCGCTGCAGAATGTCCTAGACCATTTTTTGGTCTTTGCCCTCCCGCTGGTCAGCACACATCGCTGTGTGTGACCAGCGGGACCAGCGATCAGGCTGGTAACCATGATAAACAGCGGGTTACTAGGTGCGCGTGTGCCCCTAGTAACCCGATGTTTACCATAGTCACCAGCCTGCTCCTGCTTCAGCAGGCTCGTAACCAGGAGCAGGACAACGTGGAAAGATTCTTTCCACGATGTCGCTGCTCCCCTGATCGTTGGTGAGCCTGCCTGTTTGACAGCTCACCAGCGACCACATAGCGAAGCAGCAACGATCCCTGACAGGCTAAGTGTGACGGGGCCTTTAGGCTATGTTCACACATGTTGGGTTTTTCAGCGTTTTTTACTGCAGATTTTTATGCAAATTTTCTGCTGCGTTTTGCAGTACCAGCAAAGTCTATGAGAAACCAGAATTCTCTGTTCGCACATCTTGTTTGGGTTTTTTTTGCAGCATATTTTGTGCCTTGGTTGGGTTTTAGGAAAATAGAGCATGTCCCTTCTTTCAGCGTTTTTCACCCATAGGAAGTAATGGGTGGTGAAAAAAAACGCTGAAAAAACGCATCAAAATTTGCATCAGTGCTTTTTCAGCGTTTTTGATGGCAAAATAGAATGGGGTTGTTTTTTTTTCACAGAACTTTATGTAGATGCACAAATAGAGACAGAAGGACAGTGATAAAAACGCTGAAAAAACGCATCAAAAAACGCAGCTGATTTCCTGTCAGAGATTAGGTTTTGCTGCAAATTTGTGACTCTGAAAAACCCAACATGTGTGAACTTCGCCTTACAAGTAGAATTTAAGACCCACGTATGATTTACACTTGCCGTCTTTTCACTTCATGAATTATATTACATAAGAACGATCCCGCTCGTACAGTACAAGATATAATTAGGTGGATGCTGCCTGTTCTCTGGCGAGACTTCACAGGCAGCTTTGTATTTTATCTGAGCGTGACGCCCCTCATGTGACATAAAGTAATGAGACAGGAAAGATGGCCGCCTGAAGATTGGTCTTATGTTCAAAAAATCTGCGATTTTATGAAGAGAAGATTTTTCCTATACTTTAAACCTTTAAGATGAGCGATTGCTGTCAGTAAACAGGTGCAGTCCTATTCAAACCTACAGGCATCCATTGTTACCAGGCATGGGCTTGAACTAAGGCTTTTACCTAGTAGAGAGACATTTATCACTTGCAATAAATTTATAATTCTTTCCACCTGTCATAAATGCCGCTGCTTTCCTGAATCCGGCACTGTTTTTCTTTTGTTCCTACGCCTTTCCATTCCTGAGATATGGCCTCTTTTTCCCTGTATATAATTCAAGCCTTGTTAGCCAAGTGGGCGTGGTGCTGAAGAGGAGAGCGGAAGACCACGACCACTTGGCCAACGAGACTAGATTTATATACAGGGAAGAAAGGGGGATATCTCGGGAATGGAGAGGAGCAGGAAGAAAAGAAAAACATCGTCGGATTCAGGAGAACAGCGGCTTTTACACCAAATATAAAAGAAATACATATTTAAATAATCCTGCATTTTGCTTTAAGACAGGACTATGTAGGATTATCCTGCATAAATGGGAAGGGCTGAGTGTTCCTGAGATGCATTTTGAGATATCAGCAGTGCGGTTCAGGTTTTTCCATAGTGCCGGCTGCATTTCACTTCTGAGTATGTAATCGAGGGATGAATACCCTTGAAAAACATGATGTCATCTACTATAATCTATCGAGCTTTCAGGGAAGAGGGTGGGCCAGAACGGACGCTTTAAAGGCTCCGTCTCAGGGGCTCCAGTTGGGCAGACTTGCCTTAAAGGGGAATTTCACAGAGGGAAAGTAAATGCTGGGGGGGAGTTTACAAGGTTGCTGTATATTTTTGCAAAGTTGATTATTACTGATGTATTATTATATATACGTATTGTGTTTTTATTACATATTACGCTCCTTTTTTTTTTCTCCTGTTCTTTTTATTGCGCCAACTTACTCCGTAGCACAGTACAGAGATTGTACCCACAGACCTATAATTTGCCTATGTACAACACACTAGGACAAATTTAAAGGAATCGTCTACTTATGACAACCCCATTTTTTAAATGAACGAAAATGCTCCAGAATATAAAATATAGGGATCCAGGTCGCAGGTTCAAGTCCCCTAGGGGTATTAAATGAAAAAAAAAAAGGGGTTAATGCATGCCACTGCAGTCAAGTTTAGCCATAAGTACAGGTCTAAACTCCTGAAAATAAAGAAACCAAATTTTGTGTTTGTGACCCCGAATTATCAGCCCCCCACCGGCAAACGCTGCAGTAGATAATGCATCCTCCCTAGAATGTGTGCTGCCACCTGCTGCTCATCAGGTGCACTGCACTCCAACACTCGCCCCTTGCACAGCTGCAGGGCCATAGTTTACTGTATGTGCATTTTTGTGCCTCACATTCGCACGCACCCTCATAGCTGAGCTTGTATTTTTACTGCAGCTGTTCTGGTTTACAAAGCTCGCAATGTATCGCAGGACCGGTGCTGGTATGTGGCGACCGGCGAGCTTCTGCGTTATTAATAAAGTTGTGGGTAATTCTGAAGATAATTAGTTTATCATACAAAGAGTAAACCATTGGGCCACCCAGCACATGTCTGATGCCAAGTCTGCATCTGTGAAGAGCAAAGCATGTGCTACAGTCATGGAAGGACAGGGAGTATTGGACGCGCTCGCCATGGCCAAGGGCAGAGCACACGGTGCACCAAGGTGCGGCCATCAGATGCTGACCCTGTCCTTACAGTGTCTAACAGTCCAGAATTAGTTACACAGTGTCCCTGTAAAAGTGACAACCACAGTGTCCCCATAACAGAGCTCGGCATAGTACTATAACAAAGCTAGCCGTAGTGCCCCATAACCGAGTTAGTCTTAGTGCCCCATAACAGAACTAGCTATAGTGACCCATAACAGAGTTAGTCTTAGTGTCCCATAACAGAGCTGGCCATAGTGCCCCATAACAGAGTTAGTCTTAGTGTCCCATAACAGAGCTGGCCATAGTGCCCCATAACAGAGCTGGCTATAGTGCCCCATAACAGAGCTAGTCTTAGTGCCCCATAACAGAGCTAGCTATAGTGCCCTATAACAGAGCTAGTCTTAGTGCCCCATAACAGAGCTGGCTATAGTACCCCATAGCAGAACTCGCTATAGTGCCCCATAACAGAACTAGCTATAGTGCCCCATAACAGAGCTGGCTATACTGTCCCATAACAGAGCTGGCCATAGTGCCTCCATAACAGAACTAGCTATAGTGCCCCATAACAGAGCTAACCGTAGTGCGCCTATAACAAAGCTAGCTATAGTGCCCCATAACGGAGCTAGTCATAGTGTCCTCATAACAGAGCTGGCTATAGTGCCCCATAGCAGAGCTAGTCGTAGTGCCCCTATAACAGAGCTCGCTATAGTGCCCTATAACAGAGCTGACTATAATGCCCCATTACAGAGCTAGTCGTAGTGCCTCCATAACAGAGCTAGCTATAGTGCCCCTTAACAGAGCTAGTCGTAGTGTCCCTGTAACAGAGCTGGCTATAGTGCCCCATAACAGAGCTGGCTATAGTGCCCCATAGCAGAGCTAGTCGTAGTGTCCCTGTAACAGAGCTAGCTATAGTGCCCCATAACAGAGCTGGCTATAGTGCCCCATAACAGAGCTGGCCATAGTGCCCCATAACAGAGCTGGCTATAGTGCCCCATAACAGAGCTGACTATAGTGCCCCATAACAGAGCTGGCTATAGTGCCCCATAACAGAGCTGGCTACAGTGCCCCATAACAGAGCTGGCTATAGTGCCCCATAACAGAGCTGGCTATAGTGCCCCATAACAGAGCTGGCTATAGTGCCCCTTAACAGAGCTGGCTATAGTGCCCCATAGCAGAGCTAGTCGTAGTGCCCCTATAACAGAGCTCGCTATAGTGCCCTATAACAGAGCTGGCTATAGTGCCCCATAACAGAGCTGGCCATAGTGCCCCATAACAGAGCTGGCTACAGTGCCCCATAACAGAGCTGGCTATAGTGCCCCATAACAGAGCTGGCTATAGTGCCCCATAACAGAGCTGACTATAGTGCCCCATAACAGAATTAGCCCAGGCTCCCCTATAACAAAGCTATCTATAGTACCTCATAACAGAGCTAGTCGTAGTGCCCCATAACAGAGCTCGCTATAGTGCCCCATTAGAGAACAAGCCATGGTATCTGATAAGAGAGCTAGCCATAGTGCCCCCATAACAGAACTAGTCATAGTGCCCCCACAACAGAGCTGGCAATAGTGTCCTATAACAGAGCAATGCTAGTGCCCCATATCAGAGCTGGCTATAGTGCCTATTTAACACCATCCAAAATGTGCCCATAATAGTGATCACCAGAGTGCCCCTATAATGTTGGTGTCAGTACAGCCATAATGACAGTGCTGTGCTTCATATTAATGAGATTGTTTAGTGACTTTAGCGTCATGTCCCCTTCAGGCCTGAAGACCTTCCTGATCTCCGGGCGCAGACCACGTGTGCCCAGCTGCAGCTGCTCCCAGACCTTGCTACCACTACAGGAGGGATCAGACCCCGGCAGTGGCTCCCAGACCCCCCATGGCGTGGGGGGTCTCATCGCCGACAGTGCCAGTGACTCTCTTCTCCATTGTTCTCACATGGAAAGACTCAAGGTGGGTAATTATATCTGTGCATATATTGCCGGATCGGGTTATTTAAAAAAAAAAAAGTGCTCCCTGGACATATAGGGTTAATGACGCAAATGTCATCTGAAATCTCCGCTGATAGGAAAGTGTTAATGGTTTGATCTCTGTGGGATGTTGAGGATTGTCCCCAGGAGCAATCCCCCTGCCACCCTTTGTCCTCATTAGCAGCAATTAATGACGGCACCCCCGGGTCCTTCTCCCGATGGGTGAGAGGCAGAGCAGCCTTAATGATGCTCACATTGAATCCCAATCTATTAATGTCCCCAGGCCTCCTGCGGAGAGCAGACATCACTTATTGGATTGTACGGTGTCACAGTGGGGTCAGATTGCGACTCCCAGGACACCGCGATCGCCACATGCTAGTTGCAGAAAAGTCGGAGCAAGTTGGATTTTTTGTGTCTTTCTTGTTGGGACTTCACCATTAACTTTTTTATGCATTGTGTGTCCATATAAATAGTGCACTGGATGGCGGTATTGTGTGGGAATTACTTACAAAAGTATTATTTGGTATGTTCTGTCAGAAAAAGTGCCATAAATATTAATGGGGTACGGTTTATGTAAAGTCTTCCCCAAAGTGATAGTCTTACAGTTTTTAGATTTTGCTATATTTATGTACAGTTTCCATTTTAGGCATTTTAGCCAGTAGGGTTCCTTCCACAGAGGCTGACGTGACTGCTATGAACACGTGAGATGGGCTCTAACCTGCCTTTTGGTTTGCCTACAGCCACCACTAGGGGGAGCTCACTGCAGACATATTTTTGCAACTCGCTTTGACTTCCTGGCGTAAACCCATATGCAGTGAGCTCCCTCTAGTGGTGGCTGCAGGCAGGTAGAATTTATCTTTTATCTCTTTGTATAGGGAAGAAGTGGTCTTAGGACTCCAATCCCTATGAAGATATGTATAAAAACAGTAGGGGATCTGATATTGATTTATTTTACTGTTGTTTATTGGCAGAGCTGTCCTTCTTGTGGAGAAACTGGAGTCCGAGATGGTGTGGAGGAAGGAGCATCCGCTGTAAATGGCACCCCAGAAGAATGGAAAGGAGGGGGCACTCGTGTAAGTGAAATTTATTATATGGATGACCATTGAAGGAGCAGGGGAATCTGCCCTAATATGCTTAAAGGGGTATTCCCATCTCCAAAATCCTATCCCAATATGTAGTAGGTGTAGTAATAATAATAATAATAATAGAAAATACCTCCAATTAGAAATGTAGTATAGTTTTTATGGTTCAATATGTCCCTTTCCTTGTGTGCAGGGCATTGCAGGACCTTAGGTATCCATGGTTACAACCACTAGCAACTAGCTAACTGTTATTATATCAGTGGTCGTAACCATGGATACATAAGGTCCTGCAATGCCCTTCACATGAGGAAAGGGGCATAGCGAATCAGAAAAACTATACAACATTTCTATTTGGAGATATTTGCTAATATTATTATTATTACATCTACTACATATTGGGAGAGGATCTTGGAGATGGGAATACCCCTTTAAACACAGACACGGGCTGTTTTCTGACTTTACAGTGCAAGGATGCTGTCAAACAGCTCCACGTATCTCAGCTTCCTGAATCCCATGTGATATTAATTACAGTGAAAATGGATTTAATTGAGTTTTTCAGTGTTGAGTGGAGATAGACGTCAAATGAGCAAATATCAGATTTCTGTATCCCGTTACTAAAAAGATACCCCCATTCCTCTTTCACAGCCCACAGCCATCGGACGTCATTTAAAAACCCAGAATGGCCTTCTAAGCCCTCCTCCAGAAGATACCTTGAACAACAGCCAGGCATCTTTGTACGAGATGCTTCAAGAAAAGGGTCGCTGGTGTGGAGTCAGTATGGATCAGTCCGCTCTCCTCCCTCTCCGCTTCAAAAACATCAGAGAAAAGACTGACGCTCACTTTGTGGAGGTTATTAAAGAAGACAGGTAAATTAATCTCGGTTTTAATAAAGTGTCGCATTAGGAATCCACTTAAAACCCTTTTTAGGATTAAATTATTATTATTTATTATTATAGCGCCATTCATTCCATGGCGCTTTACATGTGAAAAGGGGTTATACATAATAAAAAACACAATAATCTTAAACAATACAAATCGGCGACTGGTACAGGAGGAACGAGGACTCTGCCCGCGAGGGCTCACAGTCTACAAGGGATGGGTGAGGATACAGTAGGTGAGGGTAGAGCTGGTCGTGCAGCGGTATGGTGGGGCGAGGGTTACTGCAGGTTGTAGGCTTGTCGGAAGAGGTGGGTCTTCAGGTGCCTTTTGAAGGTTTCCACGGTAGGCGAGAGTCTGATGTGTTGGGGTAGAGAGATCCAGAGTAGGGGGGATACACGGGAGAAATCTTGTATACGATTGTAGGAAGAGGAAATAAGAGGGGAGTAGAGAAGGAGATCTTGTGAGGATCGGAGGTTGCGTGCAGGTAAGTACCGGGAGACTAGGTCACAGATGTATGGGGGAGACAGGTTGTGGATGGCTTTGTATGTCATGGTTAGGGTTTTGAACTGGAGTCTCTGGGTAATGGGGAGCCAGTGGAGAGATTGACAGAGAGGAGAGGCCAGGGAATAGCGGGGGGACAGGTGGATTAGTCGGGCAACAGACTTTAGGATAGATTGGAGGGGTGCAAGAGTGTTATATGGGAGGCCACAGAGCAGGAGGTTGCAGTAGTTGAGGTGAGAGATGATGAGGGCGTGGACTAGGGTTTTTGCAGATTCTTGGTTGAGGAATGGCCGGATCCATGAGATATTTTTGAGTTGGAGTCGGCAGGAAGTGGAAAGGTCTTGGATATGTGGTTTGAAGGAGAGTTCGGAGTCCAGGGTTACCCTGAGGAGATGCTATTTCCTAGCTTCATTCACTTCAATATGTGGCAAAATACAGTAGTAGAAGATTTAAATTACTGCCGCCCTTTACTTCCTCCTTGCTGATTGGTGGGATGGATGGATGGATGGATGGATCTGCACTTGTTAATGAATTAGGAATGTAGTAAATTAGCACAATCAGCTGAAGGGAAAAGCTCTGCAAAGATACTAAACATAAGAATCTAAGAAAACTGTCAGTAAAGGAAGCGGAAGCTACATTGGTCTAGGAATGACTAACTGTATAAGGTAATGAAGGCTCCAAGAACTGGAAAGAGGTTAATTAAGGGGAATGTAACTACGTAATAAAGGAGACAGATTCATAGAAACAACTTTAAAATAAAGTAGAAAAAAAATATGAAAGCGTAGATAGCGTTGTAGGAGCCAAGACTGGAGATAATCTCTCGACACATCAAAGACGTCTCACTTTGACCTATTCTTTCCTTCCAGCTTAATGAAGGATTACTTCTTCAAGCCGCCCATTAACCGCTTGAGCCTGAACTTTCAAGAAAAGGAACTGGAGACCTCATATCAAGCTAGCTATCAGGAGGAGGTAGTAGTTTGCGCAGCTTAAAGATGCTATTAATTTGCACGGTTGGCAGTGATGTATATGGTTACCACTAGGATATGACTCTTTCCATCAGTTTTTTTTTATTTGTTTCCAGGTGATGCGCATGGCTCCGGTGAAGACCTTTGCCAGTGCTACATTCAGCTCCTTGCTTGACGTGTTCCTCTCGTTTTTTATATTCGCCCTCCTTTCCATCACTTGTTTCTTGAAGCCGGGTACAGTTCCTGTATATCCCCCAACACCGGCACTTGTGGTGCTAGCCGTCTGCGGCCTCCTGGGATTCCTCTCCTTGCTTGTTTCCATCAGGTAAGTCAAAAGTCAATGAAATAGATCCTCGTGGGCTGAGACATGCAAATTTTTATTTACGTTAAAAGTGAGACTAAGGTTTAATTGTTTCATCCCCTTTCTTCTGCACACATTGTAGGATGGCATTCTACCTAGAGGACATGTTCCTCTGTACCAGACGGCTCCTGGAGATGATCTCTGGTTGGCTTCCACGTCATCTAATTGGCACTGTGCTTGTGTCTCTCCCTGCAGCTGTTGTCTTCTCCTACTTGACCCAGGACTTCTACACCAACGCACATGTATGAATACGGTCTATTACATAATGGTCAAATATTGACCCTGCCATTACCAGGGGCCCATATAGAGAAAACAGGGCCCAAAGCAAGGATGCTCCATCCCCTTAAGGTGTTGGGTAATGCCAACTTAGACCATGGAGCCAGGTTCATTTTTAATTACTTATTCTATTTCCATGGGTCAATTCCCCCATCTCAATATCTATGGAGTCCTTCCAAGGTTCTCAGCATCCAATATCAAAGGATAGGACCGATCTTCTCTGTCCAGGTTTCCTATAGAAGTGGATATTGCACTCTAGTATGGGAAGCCATTGGTATTACACAACTTTCCATTAAAGAAAATATAGCTTGTGGAAAATAAAAGACTATGTTGACAGGTTAAGTGATGAAGTTACCTCAGTTTGGAGAATTCTATGACCTTGCATAATTCCCCTGTCTGCAATGACTAGGAGAGTACTAGTGAAGAAGCTGGGCAGATCAAGTGCTGCAGATGTGGCCAGCAGTGATGCTTCAAAAACATGGCCATAGGGTCCCTTCTCTATCAAAGCTTTGCAGTTATATTTGCATCCTTAGAACATGGGTACTGTTGGAAGTGGCTCCCCTGATCATGGGGCCAATGTGCAACTACTACCAGTGAGATCCATAGATCCATATAGCCACGCCACTGTGGGATTAATAGGTAAATAGAAAGATAAAAGGATAGGACATAGAGATATTAATAGATAGATAGATACAGTATATATGTAGATAATAGATAGATATGAGGTAGATAGATTTGTAATTCATAGGTAGATAAAATAGATATGAAATAGACATAAAATGAATAGATAGATTTTACATATAAAAACTATAGCTATGTAATACATAGAAACATATATTTATAAAGGATAGATAAAATAATAGATAGATAGATAGATAGATAGATAGATAGATAGGAGAGATAATAGATTATAAATAGATATGTAATTCATATGTGGATAAATAGATATAAAATAGATATACGAT
This sequence comes from Phyllobates terribilis, assembly GCF_046119375.1. Lineage (NCBI taxonomy): Eukaryota > Metazoa > Chordata > Amphibia > Anura > Dendrobatidae > Phyllobates > Phyllobates terribilis. The sequence goes on from NW_027362769.1 coordinate 369,970,902, forward strand.
GAATACATACAGTATATATTAAATAGATAATCTATACATATGAGACAGATAGATTTGATAGATAAATAAATAATAGATCGATAGATATGAGATAGATAGATAATAGATAGATAAGAGCTAGATAATAGATAATAGATAGATAATAGATAGATAGTAGATAGATAATAGATGATAGATAGATAATAGATGATAGATAATAGATAGATAGATAATAGATAGGTAATAGATAGATAATAGATGATAGATAGATAGATAATAGATGATAGATAGATAATAGATAGATAGATAATAGATAGATAATAGATAATAGATAGGTAATAGATAGATAATAGATGATAGATAGATAATAGATGATAGATAATAGATAGATAGATAGATAATAGATAGGTAATAGATAGATAATAGATGATAGATAGATAGATAATAGATGATAGATAGATAATAGATAGATAGATAATAGATAGGTAATAGATAGATAATAGATAGATAGATAGATAATAGATAGATGATAGATAATAGATAGGTAATAGATAGATAATAGATAGATAGATAATAGATAGATGATAGATAGATAGATAAATAATAGATAGATAAATAGATAGATGATAGATAGATAGAAGAGATAATAGATAGATAGATAATAGATAGGTAATAGATAGATAATAGATAGATAGATAATAGATAGATGATAGATAGATAGATAGATAAATAATAGATAGATAATAGATAGATAAATAGATAGATAATAGATAGATAATAGATAGATAATAGATAGATGATAGATAGATAGATAGATAATAGATAGAGAGATAGATATCTGATAGATGATAGCCATATGGGCTTATTAATGCCCATTTTCTTTTCGCTGCCTTCTTGTATTTTCTTCTCTATCTTCTACCACTGGATGATTGTCTCGGAGGCCTCGCACCCACCATTATTTTTGTCATTGTGCTGCTCCTCTATTCTTTTCTAGATGATAGACTTGTAGATATGAGAGATAGATAACAGATTGGTTAATACATTGATCGATCACAGGCGTTGGACCTCATTTTCCCTGACACACGACTACTCTTATTACTTTGTGTTTTCCTCCGTTCCCCATGGACATTGTACCACTACTACACGCCGGTCTGTGAGAGAAAGGAAAGGTCGGACCCCGCTTTGGATATGGAATGGGGGTTTCCCCACAATTTAATCTAATTGTCATGAATCCTTAGCGAACTTCCTGAATCTCGAGAGTCAGTGCCAAGGGTTTAATAACCAGAGATTGGAAATTGTTCTACTGGAAATGTTCTTTCATTAACAAAACTGCACAAAAACCTCCGTCTGCCCCTCAGATTCATTCCCTCCATCACTTTATGGTTCTCAAGCCTTTTCCATTAATATTCATCAGACAAAATCTTATAAATGATGTAAAAAAAATAGTGATGGGAACTGTGAGGTTGTGTGTTTCTCAGCCATACACGGCTCACAACAGATATACAGCAGATCCGAAACAAGACTTTTCCCATTTTTAAAGAGCCTTGCCATTATTACAATTCAAATTAGGTCCAATTATCATATTGCACTGTGTGTGGCCATCTTAAAGGGGATGTTTAATCACAACAGCTCCTTTAATATTGAAAACGGATCGGGAATCAGTTGATCGCTGCAGATCATCTTCAGGAGGTGACTAGCTGACCACCACACAGCGGCCACTGCAGGGCAAATCTGGTATTACAAGCTGGTCATCTACGTGATACATGGAAAGGCCGGGTCCTCCAGAGCTAAAGTTGCTGTTTGCAAACACTCTTCTAGCTTTTAGAAGGGGGTCTTAATGATTTTTCTATGCCTAAAAATCTCTTAAAGGGGTTGGTGGTTTGCAAGCAGAACCTAAAAGGGGCCTCATTCTTTTTTGCATCTATATAGATATACATATCACACCGGGTACGTAGCGCCCCATGTCCTGGCTGATATTGACTGTCTATGTAAAGAGAGTTAGCGGTTCATTTAGTATAATCATTGCGGTGGTGTGTCGCCCTCTGGTGGTCATTATCTGTATCTGCACGTTTTCCAGTACACCATGTTCCTCTGCTCCGCTCTTCTGATCCCCATCGTCCAGTACTGCAACTTCTGTCAGCTCAGCTCCTGGCTACGATCCTCTCTTGCAACCCTGGCCGGGGCGACCCTGTTGATTCTTCTATACGTGCCGCTCTTCCCAGACAAGTAAGTCATTGTCAGTCCGCTAAGGGACGCACAACAGATTTTCTTCTCTTTATAATTTATTTTTATCATGATATAATGTGATCTTTTTTTCTAGACCTCCGGTGACAATGGACATAGACACTGCAACAAATTTCAGGTAAATAGCTGATATATTAGGTTAAAAAGTACGTTTTCATAAAAAAAAATGGTCAAAATAATGTACAGTATATCTGTAGTTCTTGAAGTTGATGTGTTGGAAGCAGGAAAAATGGGTAAATGAAAGGATCTGATCCACTGCGACCAAGGCCAAATTGTCATATCTAGATGACTGGGTCAGAGCATTTCCAACACGGCAAGTCTTGTAGGGTGTTCCTGGTATACGGCAGGTCTTGTGGGGTGTTCCCGGTATACGGCGGGTCTTGTGGGGTGTTCCCGGTATACGTCAGGTCTTGTGGGGTGTTCCCGGTATACGGCAGGTCTTGTGGGGTGTTCCCGGTATACGTCAGGTCTTGTGGGGTGTTCCCGGTATACGTCAGGTCTTGTGGGGTGTTCCCGGTATACGGCAGGTCTTGTGGGGTGTTCCCGGTATACGTCAGGTCTTGTAGGGTGTTCCTAGTATACGGCGGGTCTTGTAGGGTGTTCCTGGTATACGGCAGGTCTTGTGTGATGTTCCTGGTATACGGCAGGTCTTGTTGAGTGTTTCCGGTATATAACAGGTCTTATGAGGGTTTTCCCGGTATATGGCTGGTCTTGTGGGGTGTTCCCTGTATACGACAGGTATTATGGGGTGTTCCCGGTATACGGCAGGTCTTGTGGGGTGTTCCTGGTATACGTCAGGTCTTGTGTGATGTTCCTGGTATACGGCAAGTCATGTGTGGTGTTCCCTGTATACAGCGTGTCTTGTGGGGTGTTCCCTGTATATGGCAGGTCTTGTGTGATGTTCCTGGTATACGGCAGGTCTTGTGGGGTGTTCCCGGTATACAGCAGGTCTTGTGGGGTGTTCCCGGTATATGGCAGGTCTTGTGGGGTGTTCCCGGTATACAGCAGGTCTTGTGAGGTGTTCCCGGTATACGACAGGTCTTGTGTGATGTTCCTGGTATACGGCAGGTCTTGTGGGGTGTTCCCTGTATATGGCGGGTCTTGTGGGGTGTTTCCTGTATACGGCAGGTCTTGTGGGGTGTTCTCGGTATACGGCAGGTCTTGTTGGATGTTCCCGGTATACGTCAAATCTTGTGCAGTGTTCCTGGTATACGACAGGTGCTGTGGGGTGTTCCTGGTATATGGCAGGTGTTGTGGGGTGTTCCCGGTATACAGCAGGTCTTGTGGGGTGTTCCTGGTATACGGCAGGTCTTGTGGGATGTTCCCGGTATACGGCAGGTCTTGTGGGGTGTTCCCGGTATACGGCAGGTCTTGTGGGGTGTTCCCGGTATACGGCAGGTCTTGTGGGGTGTTCCCGGTATATGGCAAGTCATGTGGGGTGTTCCCGGTTTATGGCAAGTCTTGCGGGAAGTTCCTGATATATGACAGGACTTGTGAGGTTTTCTTGGCATATGATGGGTCTTGTGGGGTGTATCCTGTGTATGACAGATTTTGTGGTGTGTTCCCGGTATACGGCAGGACTAGTGGGATGTTCCCTGTATACGACAGGTCTTGTGGGGTGTTCCCGGTATACGACAGGTCTTGTGGGGTGTTCCCGGTATACGTCAGGTCTTGTGGGGTGTTCCCAGTATATGGCAAGTCATGGGGTTTTCTTAGTATGCAGCACATCTTGTCGGGTGTTCCCGGTATATGGCGGATCTTGTACAAAGAAGGACAATTAGTGAGCTGTTTACAATTTTATGAGCACCCATTGATTCATATGGTAAATGAAGGCTAGCCGTCCGGTCAAGTCCCACTGAAGAGCGACTGTAGCACCAATTGTTGAAACTGTTATGGCTCTTTAGGGTAGAAAGATTGCACAAATCATCGCAGATTGCTGTGTATGAAGTTGGGTAGCTGCAGATTGGTCAGAGCGCCCACGATGACCTGATGCGCCCCCTGGGCCAGTGCTGTAGTGCGGCGCGCGTGCGCGCGGGGAATACCCGGAGCCGGATCCGATGGGGGTAGTAGTCTTCGTGTGGCGGTGACCCGGTCCGTGCCCAGGGTGGTCAAACTAAGTGGCAGTTATTGGTATGATGGTATTAGTGTCCGACTACGCCACCCGTTGATTTGCGGTCGCAAGGCCGCCACTGCAAAACAGTCCGCTGAGGCCGATGGTATATATGTGCAGCTATGGTGGTATAACCCCCAACGGGAGAGGTATAGCCTCAGGGCAGCTGGTGCGGGTGAAGGGAGTGATAGTAAGAGCGTCCCGGTACCTATGGTGCTGGTGGTGCGATGGAACACAGAGACTGATTGCAGTTTTCAATGCTTTACTCACAGTTGTTATTAACGTCAGTCCTGCAGGTGATGACGACCCGAGCCATGCTGCGTCCACCAGGTACGGGGCTCGACCAACCCCCAGGCAATTCCAGAGTGTGACCTTGAACTCCTTTCCCCGTTCCTTTCTCTGGCCGTCCCCACTAGGGACCCACCCATGTCCAGCTTCCTCGGGCCTTCTGGTGGCGAAACCTTTCTCCGGTCTCCCTGACCCTATGTGGCATGCCTTCGTGGTGAGTGTAGTGAGTGGTCGCGCCAAGACGTGGCCACGTCCTCCGGTTCCTGGCTGAGGATATGTGGCCTCCACCAGTTTGGGATCCGGTACCCTGATCTGCCAACCCTTCACCCGCTGACTCCTAGCGTGTTCGGGTTCCTTCTTGCTTCATGTCTCTGGGCCTTTTCTTATGTTTCATTCTTTCCTTGCTTCTTGTTCCTTTCTTCTTCACTCTTGCTCCCTCCAGGGGCAGCACCCAGACAGGGCTGCTGCTCCCTGTCACTCCTCCTCTCACTCTTCTTCTGTCTGACTGAACTCAACTCACTCCTAAGATGGTGCCCACCTTTTATACTCCCTCTGACACCCGAGCCCAGGTGATTAGCAACCAATGGGCTCCTTCCTATGCCCAGAAACCCGCCCCTATCTGCTCCTACACCACTGGGTTTTCCTCCCCCCTCCCCACTCCAGCCAGGAACAGAAGCTGTCGTACCTGCACATCTTTCTAGTGGGAGTACCGTCGGTCTGTTCCTCGGAAATGGGGTGTGTGTGGTGCATGCAGCTAACTGAGTTCTAGTCCACACTCCATCCTTACCCGGGAGTGGAATACCACACCTCTGGTTCGAGGTGCAATACCCCTGTAGCAGCCGAGCCCTCGGGGTGCTACAGACCCCTGTCCACCAACTACAAGGGACTCGAGCATCAGTAATTGTAGAAGGCGCCGGGTCTGATGAATCCCATTTTCCATCATGTGGATGGTCGGTGCGTGTGCGTCACTTACCCGGGAGGAGATGACACTAGGACGCGTGGGAAGAAGACAAGATGGCGGAGGTCGTTCTTCAGGGAACCATATGTCCTGCCATCATGTAGATGTGACATCTATCAAACTTTGTACAACCCAAGGACCACTTTCATGTCAGCGAGATTCCCTAATAGCAGTGCCCCTTTCAGCGGAATAATGGCCGGTCAGGAACTGTCCAAGGAACATGACAAAAAGATCAAGGTGATGACTTCTCTCCAAGCAACGTACAGGACCACAGCATCTGCTGATAATTGGCGCAGATACAACAGGACACCATGAGAAATCTTGTGGAGTCCAGGCCTTGACGGGTCAGAGCTGGTCTGGCAGGAGAAGGATGGCCGACACAATATTAAAGTTATGTCTGATGGGTGTATTATCAATGCCACCTTCTTAGATATGGCCTGGGTATCCTACAAGAAAAGGAGCTTTTAACAATTCAGACACTCAGTTTAATGGATCCCAAGTTCTAAAAGTAAACTTCTACTTTAATTCAGAAGTTAATAAGGAGACCTTTCTCTTTAAATAATGAGATTTATCAGAAGAAAATAAATCATTTTGTGAAGTTAGACAACTAGGATCATTAAGTTCTTGGCTCACACTCTCTAAACTTTCTTTGTACTTGTGCTCTGAAGGATGATGAATTTGGGTCAGGGTGTGGAGGCCATTTATTTGCATGTCCAGCTGCCACATCTTCTCCAGTTGCCTGCCTTCCAGCAAAGCAAATCCTGCACAGCAGGCCATTTTTACAGACTCCTTTCACAGTCCCCCATTGTCCCCGAGATCCATGTTCCCAAACCCCCACCTGCCCCAAGCATCTGTCTATACAGGCACTAAATACAGCCATGGATGCTTATAATAACAAGAACCTAAAAGGCCGCCGGTGCTACAACGTCCATGGTAGTCAGGATCGGGTCCAGAATTCAACGCGTTGCTTTGGGATGTCATAGATAAGCGTACGTCCCATCGACAATGACACTTTGTTAGACATCTGCCCGTTTTCCAACCTCTTTACCCGTGAACGGTATCCTTTTTTTGAGGCGGCAGAATGGATTATCTTCACAGCACTTATATTTATTTTTAAATGGTGGAAAATCTGCATCTGAAATATCATTGAGATTAAAAGGGTATTCCCATCCTAGACATTTATGGCATATCCACAGAATAGTGGTGGGTCACAGAGGTGGGAACTTCTTCATGCGTCAGTAATTTTTGGATCTGCCATAGAAGCGAATGGAGACACCTGCGCATGCGCAGCTGCCTCTCCTTTCCAAGCAAGTACATGACGGGACCCCGTTCTCAAGATAGATGCTGGGTCAAGAGGTGGGACCCCCATCTAACATAAATTTATGGCAATTTATACCCTCGTTTAACAGAAATTTGTGGATATACCATGATTGTCAAGATGGGAATACCCCTTTAAAGGAGCACTCCGGACAAGGAGTTACGTACCGCAGGGCCAGTGTCTAAACTTGGACATGGTTTAGCAGACTCGAACATTAGGACACATTTATTAAACCTAACAGTTTGCTTCTGGCAAAAAAAAAAAAAATACTTGTTCTAAACTTAGACTACAAAATGAATGTCATTTATGTGCCAGATAAATAAAACTGAAGAAATTAAAAATCAACTCATCACAGAATAGGCAAACAGAAAAGAAGACATAAGTAGTAAATCTGTCCCAGTATATCAGTTTTTCCCACATTGTTTATTTCACTTGATCTGAAAAGGAATATATCATTCCGAAATGTTTTCATGTTAAACAATATTTTTAAGAATTTGTTGATTTTTTAAATTCTCCATGGAAAGAATTACCCCTTGGATCCCGGTCAGACGCCTCTCACCCAGCCAAACCTGATCTCACACTGTGACCTGACGAGGGGCAGTACCCCGAAACAGCGACTGCAAATCGAGATTTTGGTTTTGCCCATTATCATGTGACAAGGCTGGTTAGAGAGTCAATATTGACTTTTAAGATTGCTACTTCCTATAGGAGCCACTAGAGATCCTCTCTGAAGAGACAATTTGTTTAATTCTCCATGTCACTGTGTATATGTATATACAGTTATATGAAAAAGTTTGGGCACCCCTATTAATCTTAAGCTTAATGTTTTATAAAAATTGGTGTTTTTGCAACAGCTATTTCAGTTTGATATATGTAATAACTGTTGGACACAGTAATGTTTCTGCCTTGAAATGAGGTTTATTGTACTAACAGAAAATGTGCAATCTGCATTCAAACAAAATTTGACAGGTGCATAAGTATGGGCACCCTTATCATTTTCTTGTTTTAAATACTCCTACCTACTTTCTACTGACTTACTAAAGAGCTTTTTTTGGTTTTGTAACCTCATTGAGCTTTGAACTTCATAGCCAGGTGTATGCAATCATGAGAAAAGCTACTTAAAGTGGCCACTTGCAAGTTGTTCTCCTGTTGAATCTCCTCTGAAGAGTGGCATCATGGGCTCCTCAAAACAACTGTCAAATGATCTGAGAACAAAGATTATTCAACATAGTTGTTCAGGGGAAGGATACCAAAAGCTGTCTCAGAGATTTAACCTGTCAGTTTCCACTGTGAGGAACATAGTAAGGAAATGGAAGAACACAGGGACAGTTCTTGTTAAGGCCAGAAGTGGCAGGCCAAGAAAAACATCAGAAAGGCAGAGAAGAAGAATGGTGAGATCAGTCAAGGACAATCCTCAGACCACCTCCAGAGAGCTGCAGCATCAACTTGCTGCAGATGGTGTCACTGTGCAACGGTCAACTATACAACGCACTTTGCACAAGGAGAAGCTGTATGGGAGAGTGATGCGAAAGAAGCCGTTTCTGCAAGCACGCCACAAACAGAGTCGGCTGAGGTATGCAAAAGCACATTTGGAGAAGCCAATTTCTTTTTGGAAGAAGGTCCTGTGGACTGATGAAACCAAGATTGAGTTGTTTGGTCATACAAAAAGGCGTTATGCATAGCGGCAAAAAAACACAGCATTCCAAGAAAAGCACTTGCTACCCACAGTAAAATTTGGTGGAGGTTCCATCATGCTTTGGAGCTGTGTGGCCAATGCCGGCACCGGGAATCTTGTTAAAGTTGAGGGACGCATGGATTCCACTCAGTATCAGCAGATTCTTGACAATAATGTTCAAGAATCAGTGATAAAGTTGAAGTTACGCAGGGGATGGATCTTTCAGCAAGACAATGATCCAAAACACCGCTCCAAATCTACTCAGGCATTCATGCAGAGGAACAATTACAATGTTCTGGAATGGCCATCCCAGTCCCCAGACCTGAATATCATTGAACATCTGTGGGATCATTTGAAGAGGGCTGTCCATGCTCGGTGACCATCAAACTTAACTGAACTGGAATTGTTTTGTAAAGAGGAATGGTCAAAAATACCTTCATCCAGGATCCAGGAACTCATTAAAAGCTACAGGAAGTGACTAGAGGCTGTTATTTTTGCAAAAGGAGGATCTACTAAATATTAATGTCACTTTTCTGGTGAGGTGCCCATACTTATGCACCTGTCAAATTTTGTTTGAATGCAGATTGCACATTTTCTGTTAGTACAATAAACCTCATTTCAAGGCAGAAATATTACTGTGTCCAACAGTTATTACATATATCAAACTGAAATAGCTGTTGCAAAAACACCAATTTTTATAAAACATTAAGATTAATAGGGGTGCCCAAACTTTTTCATATAACTGTATGTATATATATATATATATATATATATATATATATATATAACAGTACAGACCAAAAGTTTGGACACACCTTCTCATTTAAAGATTTTTCTGTATTTTCATGACTATGAAAATTGTACATTCACACTGAAGGCATCAAAACTATGAATTATCACATGTGGAATTATATACTTAACAAAAAAGTGTGAAACAACTGAAAATATGTCTTATATTCTAGGTTCTTCAAAGTAGCCACCTTTTGCTTTGATGACTGCTTTGCACACTCTTGGCATTCTCTTGATGAGCTTCAAGAGGTAGTCACCGGAAATGGTTTTCACTTCACAGGTGTGCCCTGTCAGGTTTAATAAGTGGGATTTCTTGCCTTATAAATGGGGTTGGGACCATCAGTTGTGTTGTGCAGAAGTCAGGTGGATACACAGCTGATAGTCCTACTGAATAGACTGTTAGAATTTGTATTATGGCAAGAAAAAAGCAGCTAAGTAAAGAAAAACGAGTGGCCATCATTACTTTAAGAAATGAAGGTCAGTCAGTCCGAAAAATTGGGCAAACTTTGAAAGTGTCCCCAAGTGCAGTTGCAAAAGCCATCAAGCGCTACAAAGAAACTGGCTCACATGAGGACCGCCCCAGGAAAGGAAGACCAAGAGTCACCTCTGCTTCTGAGGATAAGTTTATCCGAGTCACCAGCCTCAGAAATCGCAGGTTAACAGCAGCTCAGATTAGAGACCAGGTCAATGCCACACAGAGTTCTAGCAGCAGACACATCTCTTCAACAACTGTTAAGAGGAGACTTTGTGCAGCAGGCCTTCATGGTAAAATAGCTGCTAGGAAACCACTGCTAAGGACAGGCGACAAGCAGAAGAGACTTGTTTGGGCTAAAGAACTCAAGGAATGGACATTAGACCAGTGGAAATCTGTGCTTTGGTCTGATGAGTCCAAATTTGAGATCTTCGGTTACAACCACCGTGTCTTTGTGCGACGCAGAAAAGGTGAACGGATGGACTCTACATGCCTTGTTCCCACCGTGAAGCATGGAGGAGGAGGTGTGATGGTGTGGGGGTGCTTTGCTGGTGACACTGTTGGGGATTTATTCAAAATTGAAGGCATACTGAACCAGCATGGCTACCACAGCATCTTGCAGCATCATGCTGTTCCATCCGGTTTGCGTTTAGTTGGACCATCATTTATTTTTCAACAGGACAATGACTCCAAACACACCTCCAGGCTGTGTAAGGGCCATTTGACCAAGAAGGAGAGTGATGGGGTGCTACGCCAGATGACCTGGCCTCCACAGTCACCAGACCTGAACCCAATCGAGATGGTTTGGGGTGAGCTGGACCGCAGAGTGAAGGCAAAAGGGCCAACAAGTGCTAAGCATCTCTGGGAACTCCTTCAAGATTGTTGGAAGACCATTTCCGGTGACTACCTCTTGAAGCTCATCAAGAGAATGCCAAGAGTGTGCAAAGCAATCATCAAAGCAAAAGGTGGCTACTTTGAAGAACCTAGAATATAAGACATATTTTCAGTTGTTTCACACTTTTTTGTTAAGTATATAATTCCACATGTGTTAATTCATAGTTTTGATGCCTTCAGTGTGAATGTACAATTTTCATAGTCAAGAAAATACAGAAAAATCTTTAAATGAGAATGTGTGTCCAAACTTTTAGTCTGTACTGTATATATGTATATATATATATATATATATGTACATATATAAAAGAAATCTACAATGACTGATAACACCTCTATATACAGTAGATAACACAGGATCCACCATTCACAATAGGTGATATCACAGCTCACCTCCTCCTCCTGTACAATGATTGATAACATCTCTATATACAGCTAATAACACAGGATCCACCATAGGTGATGTCACAGCTCACCTCCTCCTCCTCTTGTACAATAACTGATAATACCTCTATAGGCAGTAGATAACACAGGATTCACCATTCACAATAGGTGATATCACAGCTCACCTCCTCCTCCTGGACAATGACTGATAACACCTCTATATACAATAGATAACACAGGATCCATCATTCACAATAGGTGATGTCAAAGCTCACCTCCTCCTCCTGTACAATGACTGATAACACCTCTATATACAGTAGCTAACACATCATCCACCATTAACAATAAGTGATATCAAAGCTCACCTCCTCCTGTACAATGACTGATACAGTAACATCTCTATATACAGCAGATAACACAGGATCCACCATTCACAACAAGTGATATCACAGCTCACCTCCTCCTCCTATACAATGACTGATAACATCTCTATATACAGTAGATAATACAGGATCCACCATTCGCAATAGGTGAAAAAATATACAAAGCCAAGCCAGAGACCCATCTGTAGACAGCTCTATTTTCATTTTTTGTACTAGTTGGCTGAATGGGATACTTAAAATGTAGCTCGGGAAGAGGGACCCAACTACTGTATGTAGACTTCAGGTGGGTCTCTGGTTTGGCTGATTTCAGTCATTTTGTGCGTTTTTTTATGTCACATTATCTAACCAACAATAATACATCTGTTCACTAATAATTTATTTTTTCTTTTATCACCAGCTCTTCCCCTCCACCCGATGCCAACCTTGGCACTAGCAATACCAGTAAGCCATCATCACAGCTTGGGCAGGAGCTCACCGTGGCTTACTTCCTCCTTCTCCTTTTGGTCTGGTTTCTGAACCGTGAGTTTGAGGTCAGCTACCGCTTGCACTATCATGGAGACGTGGAGGCAGACCTTCACCGCACTAAGATCCAGAGTATGAGAGATCAGGCAGACTGGCTTCTCCGGAACATCATCCCCTATCACGTGGCTGAGCAACTGAAGGTCTCCCAGAGCTACTCCAAAAATCATGACGATGCTGGCGTCATCTTCGCAAGCATAGTCAACTTTAGCGAGTTCTACGAAGAGAACTACGAAGGAGGTAAAGAGTGCTACCGTGTTCTCAATGAATTGATCGGAGACTTCGATGAACTTCTTAGCAAGCCTCATTACTCCTGCATCGAGAAGATCAAGACCATTGGCGCTACGTACATGGCTGCCTCTGGACTCAACCCATCTCAGTGCCAGGATAGCAGCCAACCCCACCGCCACCTGCAGACGCTCTTTGAGTTTGCCAAGGAGATGATGAGTGTGGTGGATGATTTTAACAACAACATGCTGTGGTTTAATTTTAAGCTCCGCATTGGGTTTAACCATGGCCCACTGACTGCTGGAGTTATTGGGACCACCAAGCTGCTTTATGACATCTGGGGGGACACGGTGAATATTGCCAGTAGGATGGACACAACCGGTGTGGAATGCCGCATCCAAGCAAGTGAAGAAAGCTACAGGGTGTTCGTGAAAATGGGCTATGACTTTGACTACAGGGGGACAGTCAATGTCAAGGGCAAAGGACAGATGAAAACGTACCTCTACCCAAAATGCACAGACAATGGTGGCCTAGTGCCCCACCATCAACTATCGATCTCTCCCGACATCCGGGTCCAGGTGGATGGGAGCATTGGACGTTCACCTACTGATGAAATTAGCAGCCTCGTGACGGGCGGCAAAGGGGCAGTGGAAGCAGGAGGTGGGGAGACTGGACGCAAGCGGGAAAAGGCAGAAGACAGAGGCCGAGATGGAGGAGCACGGTGAGGCTGGTGGAGTGGAGAAGGACCATATAGAGAACGTGGGGCCACCAGTGATGAACAAAACTGTTGTTCCAATAGTGCACTTATGTGCCAGGTGATGGACCTCTTCATTCTATAACAAGAGCCACTGCATCATTCCTGCATCAGTCTTATGGTGACGTGGTTTCCGATGGATATCCATATAGATGGCTCTTAAATTCTTCTAGCGCTGGTGGACCTCCGTGTCCAGAGTACATTTTACACTGTCTCCCGCATTTGATGGGTTTTATGGTCTAGTTTAGAAGAGCGTTGGGGGCTACAAATATGTCATCACTCTTAAGTGCTGGGGTAATTCTTCCTACTATAATCATTAGCCAATGTTGGCTAGTAAGATCAAGGTTCCAACTCTGTTGAGGATACATCGCCCAGTTCGCTATAGGTTGGCGGCATCGGTCCTTGGAGGTCCATCCTCCTCTGGATAGTCGAGTTGGACAGACACTGGACTAAATTGGAAGATCGTTGTCTAAAGCCACATCTCATGCCTCCGCCTCTTCGTCAGCCATACTGAGGATTGAACTAAGTGCCTTCCACTCTCTGGGCCTGTCCCACCCAGATGAGATGACAGTGACACCTTGCCGCAATTCTCGCTATTACTTGCCAAAAGCATGCGCCTCTCTGGACTGCTGCCCATCCACCTGCGAGTGGTGATGGAAGGGATTTTTTCTGAAAATGGGTAGTGACATTATTTCCTTTGTTTAATAAGACAATGCGATTGTAACGTGTTTTCAGTAACACTTTAGCTGCCTACCAGTTCCCATTAGTTGTGATGCCTCCAAAGCAGAATTTCAAGGATATTTTAAGGAGTATCTGTCACAAAGTGAAAAGTAGTCTTTTTTGCCCTTATTTTATTCCTGCTCCTCCGCTAAGTAATCTGTTTTTTGTTTTGTTTAAATCCGACATGCGGTTCCTGAGATATTGGCATTTTTATTTAGGGCAAAAGTCTACACTGAGGGGGCGTGTCTTTAGGCTGCTTAGCATAATTACTATTTGAGCACCGCCCCTTTAGTAACAACCATAAAAATCAGCAGTAAATAAAAAGGCCCATATCTCTGGAACCGTATGGCGGATTTAAATAAAATAAAAACTAAAATACTCAGGGGAGCAGCGAGAATAAAATAAGAACAAAAAGTTGGATACTTTTCACCTAGTGACAGGTCACCTTTAAGAAAAAAAATCCAGTCTTCTATCTATATCTGTCTTAATTGCCATAGCAGGACATTGTATTAAGGTACCTATCTTGCAACAAAAAAAAACCAAAACATAAAAACCTTTTGTTCTTAAAGGTATAATGGTGGCCATATTTATGCCAAGACTGGTCTGTTAAAGGGGAAGTACCAGACAGCTCGGCCATGCTTTATGTGCAATATTATAGCAATTTAGTGAGCTTTTAACCTTTTAATGTATAGACATTTGTCAATGTAACGTGGGATTGGATCTAATTTTTCCGCTTTCTGAATGGTACATCCCAGCCACCGTTTTGAATGTATTATATTAGTGGTGCAGATAATTTTTACATTTTTTTTGGGGGGGGGGGGGGGGAATAACATTTTTTAATATTTTTTCCAAGATCACCATTTAGTGTTGTTTCGGGCGTATTCTAGCCCTCTTAGTCATTGAGGGGTCATACCCAAATTTTTTTTCAATTCACTGCTTTAACCTTGGCACGTAATACCCTGGCCAAGGCAGAGTGGTAGCACCCAAACATTGCACAAGCCCCTTATTGGTGCCCAGGTGCAATTGCCCCCCCCCCCACATACATAGCTTATAAGTGGTTGCTATGGGTAGATTTATGGAACGGTCTTTGTTTCCCATAACAACCAATCACAGCACAGCTTTCATTTTTCAAGACAACTATAAAAAGTGAAAGCTATGCTGTGATTGGTTGCTATGGACAAAAAAAAAAAAAAGATACTATGGGGCAGATTCATGAAAACCATCCAAAGAAAAACCCTGCCTGTGGCAACCAATCACAGCACAGCTTTCATTTATTATAGTGTCCATGAAAACTGAAAGCTGTGCTGTAATTGGATGCTATGGGAAATAAAGACCGTTTTGCCCCTATCTTTTTTTTTTACCATAGTAACCAATCACAGCACAGCTTTCATCGCTGACAGTGCTCTAGGAATATGCAACCTGTGCTGTGATTGGTTGTTATGGGCAACCCAGACAGGATGTATGGGGCAGATTTATGAAAAGGCCGAAAAAGGAAAACAAAGATAAATATAACAAAATAAATATGTCGATGGTATACTAGAGTGCTAATATTCCATGCTTGTATGCCTCCTCCAAAGTTACGTGACCAATCAAGAGTATCACTTTTTCACCCCTCCCCCATCCCTTTAAACTGATACTTCCTCTTTAATAAGTATAAATACTAACGAAACGGACATACCTGTATACATAAAATGTATTCTTAGTACGACAAACGTTGGGGAGTTATATTTCCCAAGTATTTATGTGTTCACGTGGGCTTACGGTATGTGTACAGATGCTTATGAACTGCAAAAAAAAAGCAAGAAACAAAAAATATAGGTACCTGTGTACATACATGAGCATGCGTTACTTCATCGGGCCAAATTTAGGGGTATAGACAAAATAGTTATGACGGGCTCTATTTATTAGCCACATAACCCTATTCTCCAGCAAGGTGTGGGGGAGGGGGCAGTTATTTATGTGTTAAATACAGTCAATGTAAGAAGCGTTTAGTGTATGGTTGGCGCTAGTGATGGGCAATTTAATTTGCGCTGCCCTGGTCCGGCCTATAGTCTGGTCTTCAGTTCGGCGCCCGGCATCCTGGGGCCCGTGATGTTACGACACATCATGACGTCACAAGCCTAGTAAGTGTCAGAGGTGCCCAGGATGGCAGACCGAGGATGCCAGGCACAGAAGGGAAGACCAGCCGCCATGAAAGAAGACCAGACTGGACGATGGATCCGGACATTGTTAATTGTTACAACTGGGCCGTGTGCCCGTATATTCCTATGACAAATTTGGCTCTAATCAATGTATGCATTCGGGTCACACATATATACCAGTGTATATATATATATATATATATATATATATATATATATATATATATACAGTGGGTACAGAAAGTATTCAGACCCTTTAAATTTTTCACTCTTTGTTTCATTGCAGCCATTTGGTAAATTCTAAAAAGTTCATTTTTTTCTCATTAAAGTACACGCTGCGCCCCATCTTGACTGAAAAAAACAGAAATGTAGAAATTTTTGCAAATTTATTAAAAAAGAAAAACTGAAATATCACATGGTCATAAGTATTCAGACCCTTTGCTCAGTATTGAGTAGAAGCCCCCTCTTGAGCTAGTACAACCATGAGTCTTCTTGGGAATGATGCAACAAGTTTTTCACCCCTGGATTTGGGGATCCTCTGCCATTCTTCCTTGCAGATCCTCTCCAGTTCCGTCAGGTTGGATGGTGAACATTGATGGACAGCCATTTTCAGGTCTCTCCAGAGATGCTCAATTGAGTTTAGGTCAGGGCGCTGGCTGGGCCAGTCAATAATGGTCACAGAGTTGTTCTGAAGCCACTCCTTTGTTATTTTAGCTGTGTGCTTAGGGTCATTGTCTTGTTGGAAAGTGAATCTTCGGCCAAATCTGAGGTCCAGAGTACTCTGGAAGAGGTTTTCATCCAGGATATCTCTGTTCTTGGCCACATTCATGTTTTCTTCAATTCCAACCAGTCGTCCTGTCCCTGCAGCTGAAAAACACCCCCATAGCATGATGCTGCCACCACCATGTTTCACTGTTGGGATTGTATTGGATAGGTGATGAGCAGTGCATGGTTTTCTCCACACATACCGCTTAGAATTGTCACCAAAAAGTGATATCTTCGTCTTATCAGACCAGAGAATCTTATTTCTCATAGTCTGGGAGTCCTTCATGTGTTTTTGAGCAAACTCTATGTGGGCTTTCATATGTCTTGCACTGAGGAAAGGCTCTTCTCCCACGATTGCTCAGTTTGGCTGGAAGGCCAGGTCAATGAAGACTTCTGGTGGTCCCAAACTTCTTCCATTTAAGGATTATGGAGGCCACTGTGCTCTTAGGAACCTTGAGTAATGCAGAAATTCTTTTGTAACCTTGGCCAGATCTGTGCCTTGCCACAATTCTGTCTCTGAGCTCCTTGGGCAGTTCCTTTGAGCTCATGATTCTCATTTGGTCTGACATGCACTGTGAGCTGTGAGGTCTTACATAGACAGGTGTGTGCCTTTCCAAATCAAGTCCTATCAGTTTAATTAAACACAGCTGGACTCCAATGAAGGAGTAGAACCATCTCAAGGAGGATCACAAGGAAATGGACAGCTTGTGCAGAGTGTACTTCAATGAAAAAAAAAAATGAACTTTTTAGAATTTACCAAATGGCTGCAATGAAACCAAGAGTGTAAAAGTTAAAGGGGTCTGAATAATTTTCGCACCCACTATATATATATATATATATATATATATATATATATATATATATATATATATGTATATATATACTGTACATGTATGTATATATGTGTGTTCTCACATAAATGCATATTACATGTACATACACAAAAAGGTATGAACCAATACAAATCCATGGACGGCTATATGTATATACTCCATATGTAGATGTATATGTACACAGGGGATTAGTATTTGCTCAGAGGAGAATGTAGTCCCTGGATATAAGCGCATCTTTTAGACATGCCCAGGATTCCTGTGACTCCTGCCCAGGTATTACCGTCCTCCTCCTCCTCTTCCGTATGCTCAGAGTTCTGCGGTGACCGAAACGTTCCTGCTGCGCGATATATTCTGCAGATCAAAACTGCAAAAGCCAAAATAAATGCATTGAATACTCTGCCGTCTGGATTGTGGGTTGAGTTGTTTGCCAAGTTTTGTGTGTGCGTGCGTGTGTGCATGTGTGCGTGTGTGTATGATTGCATGTGCGTGTGTGCATGTGTGTGTGCGTGTATGATTGTGTGTGCGCATGCCTGTGTGCGTGTATGATTGCGTGTGCGCATGCCTGTGTGCGTGTATGATTGTGTGTTTGCGTGCGTGTGTGGCATCATTTCAGATCTCAAACTCGTGATCATGGTTGAGAAACAAACGACTGCAGGATCAGACAGCACTGGGTTTGTTTGTAGTCTGTAACCACATAGACACATTGGTTGGCATAGGAACTGTATACACAAAACAGTAAGAGATTTTTTTCATTGTCCTTTTTTCTAAATTCATTTGTTGATTTATATGCATGAAAGGGGCAATAAAGGGGTTTCACCACAATGGATATTTATCAACTATCTACAGGATTGGTGATAAATGTCTTATCGCCTTATGCCATAAATCCCGAGTCCCGTTGAATAGAGCAGCCTTGACAGGCAGGTTCAGGACTCCCATTCACTGATCAGTGGTGGTCTCATTAATACAGATAAAATAAAAATGCCATGCCATTGTGGTCTCGCAGTTGGGACCCCAGCTGACCACAAGAAGTGGGGAGAAGTAGGAGTATAAAACCTGCAAAAGTTTGCAAAAGGAACCTGAGATCCACAAGCCCCTCGACCCTCACGGTGCTCATTTCACCGCAGGATGGTCCCTTTCAGTACGGGCCCACCAAACCATCCTAGTCACAGCAGCGCTCTCCTGGTTTCCTCTGCTACGCTTGTATCTAGCGGCGTACCACCACTATGGGGCCCGTAAGCAGGAGGGTGGGCCCCATACACTGGCTTGTGTCTGCCCGATTGTCCCTTCATTTGACACATATGTACAGCACAAGTCTGAGCCCGCACCATACCCTGCAGGTGCTGGCTGTTTTTATACAGCAGACACCCATCTGTAGCTACTGCGATAGGAGCTAGCTCTGATCACGGCAGTTTGACCTCTTAGATGCTGTGGTGAACAGTGACCATGGAAATGATTAGACAGGAAGGGCTCTCTGTCACACCCAATGGGCCCTTGGAACACGATCGTAGGACCCCAATTTGGACCTTTGCTATACATGCCCCTGATTGTATCTAGTCTAGAGAACCTTATGTGAAGTCTCACGTCATAGTGGGCTCATTGGACATAGAATATAGCAACCTGGATTGCAGGCTGTGTACAAGTTGCAAGTCTTCGAGCGTGGCTCAATGGGGAAATAAACTCAAAAAGTGCAATTTAGGGGTTGTCCAGGATCGCAAAGCTGCTGAGCCCCAACAATTCATTTTCTTAGCTGATAATGATGTCATAACATATTCTGACCACTAGATGGCTCCAGTACACCATTAATTACATTGTAAACTGGCATTTGGCTAGTAAAATCATTGTTTAGTGCTCACACTCTGAAGGTCATTCGCAACATACAGCAATGCAGAAACATGGCGCAAATAGATTTTTTTTTTTCTTACACTGCTCAGATTTGTGTATTTAAACTGTTATTTGCAGTAAGCCAATTTTTCTGAATACTGTATAAACACTAAATGTGCACCACCCCCAGAAGTACAAAAAAATGGGCCTATTCCTGCATTTTTCAGAAGGCAATTGCAAAAAGATAAAAAAAGCACCGAAAGCTGGTGTGAGATCAACACTAAATTTGAATAAGCCTTCATTGAATAATACTATTCACTTAACCATATAATGTACTGAAAATGGGAAAAAAAGTGCTGTAAACTAACGAACCCTTCCTCCCCCAAAAAAAACACGCAACTCCACTGTTGTTTCATTAAGCTGATACCGATGTGATTATTTTTATATATTTTTTAGTTGTTAAAAAGGTTTGGGGAACTTTAAAAAAATAGATTTTTGCCATTATTTTATTTCACCATACATGGAGCTATGTGAGGGCTTATTTTTTGGGTTTGGTTTTTTTGCACACAGAACAGTCATTTTCATTGGTATCATTTTGGGGGTATATATGATGTTTTAATAGTTTTTTCTATTGTCTACTATCAGAGAGTGACAACGACATTTAAAGCGTTCACCATTTTTTACGTGCTAAACTGGCAACATCATGATGAAGTGGCTGAAGATCTTATTAAAACATTTTTTATTTTTTATTTGAATCACTCTGTTCCATTGTGGAGATATTATCTTGTGAAGTTTAGATTCTAATTTCCAGTTTAACCAAGAGAGGAGGAAGGGGCGTTATCAGAGATCCTTATTTGGGGGCGTTTACTTTCTCCCCTGTATTATGTTGCCCAATCATGATCTGACAGCACCATACAAGGGAAAAGAAAGCAAATGTCCCCAGAGAAAAACATCTTTCTCTGTGTGATATAGGAATGCCTTATTCACATGTCAGTGTCTCTCACGTACAAGAAAAAAGGGCCGATTATTTTGATCAGACTTTGATTAGAATGTGGTCCAAGTGTCAAAAGTTTTCCTCGTATGTGGAGAAAAATTATTTTTACTCCACCTTCTCCTATGTGACAGTGAAAATCAGTACTCATACACTTGCATTGCCGATTTTGATCCGACACTCGGATCAACATCAGACACGTCTCCACGATTTTGCGCCGACCGTTGTGTCCACGAAAAATCACAGACGTTTGAATGGCTCCAGAGACAATCATAGGTATGGCTACTATCCATCAAAACTACGGATCGCACTTGTATGAGAACATCGGACGTGTGAATGAGCCCTGAGACTGATGTGTTTAACCAGGTCACACAGATCTAAGTGCTGGCATCTGTTGTGATTACAAGTGCAAAGGGAGGTGAGCAAAGCTGTGTGTCATTACATACACTGCTCTGCATCTATCCCAGGCATCCGGGAATAATGCAGGGCCAGGGAGGTGTCAGAATTCATGTTGTCCTTCTACAGTTTGACCACTAGTGGCTGCTATTGTTCACCTTAATAATTGTGCTGTAATCCCACTCCTTACCACTGGAGGCTGCTGTTGTGTTTTGCAATTGCCCTTTACTCAGATGGCAGATTCTGAACCTGTGGGATTCATCTTGTTTCCTGTTTGGGCCTACTTAAAGCCGCATGGATCTCTCACTCATTGCTTGAGTATTGTGTCTAGCTGTTAGCCTAGTTGCAGTCTCCAGCACCTGAGCATTCTTACCCAGACTGTTCTCACCTATCTACGGATTGTTTCCTACAACTCCTTTTGCCAACTCCAAGAACTTCTACTACCGCTTGCTGTTCCTGCTTGTGCTCCTTCGGCCACTGGTTTCTATCAGTACTACACCAGTATTGTTACAGGAGGTATAAGTGACTTGCTGCTGCTCTCCTCTCACAGCATTGACAGCATTCGAGAGAAGAGCATAGCTGTGTGTCATTATATACAGCACCCTGTATCTATGCCAGGCATTGGGGAATAATGCAGGGAGGTGTATGTGACTTGCTGCAGCTCTTCTCTCACAGCATTTACAGTGTGGGAAGGAGAGCTGAGCTTCATTTCATTACATGCACCGCTCTGCATCTATCCCAGGCACTGGGGATTAGTGCAGTGAGGTGTATGTGACAAGCTGCAGTTCTCCTTTCGCAGCACTGACAGTGTTCGAGAGAAGAGCAAAGCTGCGTGTCATTACATATACCGCTCTGCATCTATCCCAGGCATTGGGACTAATGCAGGGAGGTGTATGTGACATGCTGAAGCTCTCCTTTCATAGCAATGACAGTGTAAGAGAAGGGGAGTAAAGCTGTGTGTTAATACATACACCAGTCTGCATTATTTCCTAATGCCTGGGATAGATGCAGAATGGTATATGTAACGACACAGCTCTGCTCTTCTCTCCCCTGCATTTGTAATTACTGTAAAAGCCAGTGATTTCTTTCTTTCTTTTCTTTTTTCCCCCTGTATGTTGCTGCCTGCTTATCATTGGTCAATGCCATGCAGGGGAGAAAGTAACCGCCCCCAGAAAAGAATCTCTGCTTAAGACCTTTTGGTCTTGTTGGAAATCAAAATCTTTTTAAAATCAACTTAAATAGTGAAAGGCTGATCACTGATCACATGCAGAACAGGTCAGGTTTTCAACCTCAGAATGTAAATGGATCGTCCCTGTTGACCTGTCAATGTTATGATCTGCAGCAAGAACTAAGGAAAGATAGGGGAAAGCTGTCCCTACAGTAAGACTAAGCTGAATCCCTATGATGTAGCGGGCTGCCTGTTCCTAGTGAACAGACCCGCCTTATTCCTCGGCTAGTCTGAACGAAGACCTATAGAATTAAGGGAGGGGTCCCTAAAAGAACTAAGGACTGGGACAAAAATGGGACACCTCCTAAACAGAAATTGTAGTAGAACACAAAAGACAAACTAACAAAAAGTACTAGAGGTCCCAGAGGACCAAGCAAACTGACAGAGATAGGCACCGAAGCACCAGACTAGCAAGACAGTCAAACAACACTGAAGTCCAGCAAAACCAGAAGGGCGGAGCTGGAATATATAGGCAGATGGTCACGTGACCGCAAAACACAAGATGGAAAAAACAAACAGGAGGGTTCTAACAGTCAATCAGCTGCTTGATTCTTATTCCTCTTTTTTTTAAAGGAGTCAACCACTTAGCACAGGCCATAGATAACTGATCGGTGGGGGTCCAACACCAATCAGCTGTTACCATCCCTGACTTAACAGTGTAGGTAACATATATTGTGTAGTGGTCATTCCCAAGTACTGCTGCTCCGCTCCTATTGAAGTGAATAGGAGCCAAGTTGCAGTGTCCCAAAGTGGCCACTACACAATGTACGGAGCTGTAGATTGTACATCCAACCACCAGGGGAGCTGATAACAGTTGACAGGTCGAGTTGAACTAGTGGACAACCCCTTTAATACACAGTGATTGGCTGTAACCTGTATTGTGACCGTCAGATCACGTTCTGCTCACCGCTCTGACTCATAAAAGCCCTAAAAAATGGCGGCAACCTATAAAGTCACCAGCCCCCTATTTTTGGCGCTCACTTGCAGATTAGTAGCTCTGTGTCTCGCTGCCTGTATAGGATTTACAGGATTGGGTTTGATCACGCCACGTCTCAGCAGCAGGCCCCATATTTCCCGTTGCTGCGGTAACAGAGTAACGAGTCCCGTACATCCCATTCCTTCATGTACTGTACATTCTCCTCTGGAGGGAATAACAACTCATGTCTGCACCAGAAAACGCAGCGAAAATAGCGGATGTCCTTGGCCGGACTGGTATCAAAGGGCTGAGACACAAAAGGCCATTTCATGCTGCCATAAACAAGCGTCGGCCCGACTATAATCATCTCCTGCTATATTATTAACCCTATAAGTTCACAAAAATTGTTATGAATCTGTATTTTCAGATATTTCTTTTTTATAAAAAATTATATCTGTGTGTGAAGGGGCTGGCTGACTGCTTATTAGAGTAGTTAAGCCAGTCCCCTTCTGTCTATGCACCAGCCGTGACAAAGAAGGGGGCTGGCTTGGCTTTTGGAAAGAGCGGTCGGTTGGCCTCCTTAACATACAGCTCTAATCATGGGTTGACACCGGAAACACCTGTGTTTAGCACCTATGATGGAGTGGCAACCTAATGACTGGGGTAACTGTCCCCTTTTTTTATTCATTTTTTAATTAATGGGGTGGGAAGGGCAGCCGGACAACCCTCTTGACAAATCAGCGAGACTCTTGGACAATCATTTGGAAAGTATGAGATTGATGGGAAAAAATAAAAGGTAAAAGGATGTAAAGGAAGGAGCATAGAGCATGAAAGTGTTGGCATATACATGTATCAGTATCTGTTGGGTGACCGGGTGACCAGAGAGCGCACTCTATGGACTCCAAAATGGCTGATGATGGATACAACGCCATGTCCTTGGTTACTTAAATCTGTTCTTCACATTTCTATGAGTCTTATACTGCGAATACCTTTTAGTACATCCATTAGTCCTAGTTTGACATAATTAAAACCTCTTTAAAGAGGACCTGCTACTTGTCATAAAGATATAAGGCCATGTTCACACGTTCAGTATTTGTAAGCCAAAACCAAGTGTGGGTGAAAAATGCAGAATTGTGACATGTTTCTATTATAATTTTCCTCTTATTGTTTCACTCCTGATTTTGGCTTACAAATATTATATAAAATACTGACCAAATGCTGGACGTGTGAACGTGGCCTAATATTTTTTTATAAATAGTATAAATAAAAACGTCAGCTCGGTGCGCAAAAAAATAAGCCCTCACCCGGCCCCAGATCTCATAAAATGGAGACGCTACGGGTCTCGGAAAATGGCGACTTTTTTTTTTAACAAACTTTGGATTTTGTTTTCACCACTTAAATAAAAATGAACCTATACATGTTTGGTATCTACGAACTTGGTAAGACTGGGGGAATCATAATGGCAGGTCAGTTTTAGCATTTAGTGAACATGGTAAAAAAAACAAAAAAACAACTGTGGAATTGCACTTTTTTTTGCAATTTCACCGCACTTGGATTTTTTCCCCATTTTTCCAGTACATGATATGGTAAAACCAATGGTATCCTTCAAATGTACAACCTGTTCCCTCAAAAAAAGCCCTCACTTGACCATATTTACAGGAAAATAAAAAAGTTATGGCTCTGGGAAGAAGAGGAGCAAAAAAACGAAAGCGCAAAAATGGAAAATGGCCCGGGGGTGAAGGGGTTAAGGCGACCCTTTAAGAATGCTATTTCTCACAAAATAGTAGAAAAGGCCAGGGCTACACAGAGACAATTGATACCTGCAGTATTGAACACATAACGCAGTTGCACCTTCATTTGACTTGAAGCGTCCATATGGACTACAGATTTTACACGACTGCAATCCTTGGCATCATGGCTTAAAAAATGTGAGCAGATTTACCTGGTATAATAATATTAAACTATGAGGAATATCAACTCAGAATTTGCCCCGAGCACAATGGGGACCCACACCGTGCCAAGTCCTATAGAAAAGCATCAATGGTAGTAATGCCAGCATGCAGCATCAGGACATCGCCCCACTGATTAGCGTGTTCCCCTGGCTGTTGTGGCTGGGGGATGCAATATTAGATTAGCGCAACAACGGTATGCCAAGTTTGGGTGAAGACCTCTTACAAATATGGGGTGTGGGCACATTCCTCTTTTGGGAAGCACAAAAATGAAAAGTGACAATAATACTGCCATACCGTGCTAAAATAACATGTCCATATTTTATGAAAATAACAGTGCCATATACTGCCCAAAGAAAAGTCTCATACAGTGTTCAAATAAAAGGGATTTATATTGACCAAAAAGCACAGATTATAAGCTATAAGCTGCCAATAAAGTACTGACATACAATTTTTCAAATAAAAGTGCAATTTTATACAGTGTCAAGAACACCCTCATAGAGTGCCCAAAGTGCTCAAATAACACCGCATTACAGAGGTGAAATAATAGTGTGTGGCGCCTAGTAAGAGCAAGAAGTGCCCAGGGTGCCAGCCGCAGAAGTGAAGACTGCCTTGGTCTGGCTGTCACTGAGGACTGGACTGACTGCAGGACAAGAGCAGCGCAAATCTTTGTACTCAACGCTACAAGCGATCGAATGATCCCAGGTTCAAGTTCCTTAAGAAGAAATTAAAAAAAGTTTTAAAAAAATGTTGTTTTTTTTTTTAAAAAAAATTTTTTTTATCAACCCCCTTTTCCTAGTTTAAAAATAAAATAATTATGCTAATTGGTATAATATAATATCAAGTTAATTATCCGGTAAAATAAAGAGAAACAAATTGAAAACACTAGAATAAAAAAAAAGTTATGGCTAAAAAACTGATGATTTTTCAAGCTCTCGCCTGAAGGCGAATGCCTCTGTAACTCTTTGAAGACGCAACCATTTTTCATTTTTTCCCCCCAATTTTCCAAGAAGCATAACTTTATTTATTTTTCCGTCTATCTCGTCTTATGAAAGTCTTTTTTTTTATCGGGACTTGTAGTTTTGAATGACAAAATTAATTTTGCCATATAATGTACTTAAGACGTAAAAAACAATAAAAAAAAAAAGAAAACAGCAATTCTGACCTTTTTTTTAGTTGTTTTGTTTTGATGGCGTTCAGCTTGTTATGAAAATTCCGATCAGTATGGTTATGGTGATACCTAATTCATATAGTTGCTTTTTTTTTTTTTTACTACCTTAAAAAAAAAACTTGCAGAAAAAAAACAAAAAATTGGCTTAGTTGCCATATTATGAGAGCCATACCTCTTTTTTTATACAATTGTACCAGGGCTTGTTTTTTTATGGTATGAGCTCCATACCACTTTCTGATCTCTTATTCCAAATTTTATCGGAAGGTAATGTAACCAAGAACAGTAATTCTGACATTTTCCTTTTTTATTCAGTTTCGGCGTTCACAGTATTAAATAAATATCTTGATATTTTATTAGTTTGAACAGTTATGCAGTTATACATTACAAAATAATTGGATTTTTGCATTTACCATAAAATTCCTTTCTTGTTGAATCCATTGAGGGACACAAGACCGTGGGTCTACACTGCGACTCTATGTGGCAGAAGAGCCAGGAATAGGATAGGAGTTGTGTACCACCCTTCACCCCCCCCAGTGTATTCAACACCAAAAATTTAATTTTCTCATTAGTATCATTGAGGGACAGGACCATGGGATGTTCCAGAGTAGTCCCAATGGGTGGAAAAAACAACAGTTAACCATGTGGAACGCCTAGCAGACAGCAGCACATAATGCCCCGAACTGGCATTGGCAGACACCATAGAGTGAATCTTGTAGAATTTGATGGAGTGGACAGAGGCCCAGGTGGCAGCCTTGCCAGGCGTGGGTAATTTCTCGGCTGAGAAAGTCCATGGCCCAGTTTACTACATTGGGAATGTGAACTGTGGAGAGTGCCGGAATATCAAGCTTCTCCGATGCCCATTGAAGAATTCTGGTTATTTCCTGTGAGGCTGAGGGGCTCCTGATGCCACCGCAGTCAAGTTGTCTGCTTGCACTCGAAGCGGGCAAGCCTTGAAAAGGGAGGACCAGTGGGACAGAGCTCTCGGTTCCAGGAGGTTGATCTGGAAGCGGGATTCATCCAGAGAACCTTAGTGGAGTTATGGTTGAACCCAGCACTGCAGCCTAAGAGACTGGCATCGGTGCTATTGAAGAAGGGAGGAAGGATCTGTCGAAAAGCAGAGTTGGGATTGTCAACCACCAAAAAAGGTCTCTGCGTACTTGAAAAGGGAGATGGTGATGATCTAAGGGGTCCACTGTCTTGTTCCAAAAAGAATGAAATGTTGTAGTGGACAGGTGTGACATTGGGGCGAAGGGTATGGCTTCACAAAACTGAGACCATCCTACTCAAGACCAACCCTCATGCAAAAATAGATGGAGCTTGAGGACTCAATCTGAAAGCAAGACACTCTGGCTTGAAGAAGGGAGAGCTTGGCCAGTAGTAGGAAAACTATACCTAACCGGGTGCTGAAGATCATGACTGGAAATTCCAGGTGCTCGGATTGCGTTAGTGCTACAATACTGGCGTAATACTGCTGGAAACCAGTGGCCGAAGAAGCAAAAGCAGGAACAGCAAGCAGTAGTAGAAGTTCTTGAAGTTAGCAAGGAGTTGTAAGAATCAATCCGTAGGTGAATTTAGAACAGTCTGGGTAAGAATGTTCAGGAGCTGGAGACTGAAATTATGCTAATAGCTAGACATAATACTCAAGCTATAAGTGAGAGGTCCATGTGGCTTTAAGTAGGCCCAAACAGGAAACAAGATGGATTCCATAGATTCAGAACCTGCCAACTTGGTAAAGGGCAATTGCAGAACACAACAGCAGCCTCCAGTGGTAAGGAGTGAAACTGAAGCACAATTATCAAAGTGAACAATAGCGGCCACTAGTGGTCAAACTGTAAAAGGCAACAGAAATCCTGACAGTCAGACATGATCAGTTAATGATTCGACCGAAGATTTCCAAGGAATTCAAGGTGATTTGGAGACCCAAGAGTGATTTGGAGATGATTGCCACACCTATGTGGAGTACAATACTGTGGCGTACACAGTGTGAAGAAAAAAGTTGGGGGACATCCGTACCACCTAGTTTAAAAAAAAAATAAAAAAATTGCAGAATACCTGAGACAGGTCATGTTTTCCTTCTACGGACACTAAGCTAAAACTGAGCTGCTTAGTGTCTGAGGAGAGGGTATAGGCCAACAGGCAAAGCCAACACTCTTTTTTTTCACCTAGTGTTGAGCCCCCTGGTGGCTGTGCGTTGTTCCCACGGTCCTTTGTGTTCATTTTTGTATTTTTTTTGTATTTCACCATTTGCATTATGGAATAAGAGGAGGTATTTTAAACTTTAATTTGGGCATTTTATATTTTTTTAGGAGTATTTTCATATTTAACATTTTTAATATCATTTTTAGGATGTGTGCCCATATAGTAAGAGTGCACATTTGCAATAAATGTACGTCAGATATCGCCAAGGGGCCCATATGCCACATAGTGTAATACACTTACATAAATTATAGTAAATACGTTGGCCCGTGAGCAGCCCTTCCCCTCTTACTTTTTTTGTTCAAAGAGGTTTTCCACTTTCAAAGTGGAAAGTGGACCCCAAACACTGTAAAATACCTAAAATGGCAAATCTAGCCAGCACTCACCTTCCCTGGGTACAGTGCTGGCTCCTCGCTGCAGCTCAGGCCTCCGTGTTTGGCAGCAGCTGTGACGTCAATCACTGAACTTAGAGGCTCGGCACAGCTAATGATTATGTGATGTTACCGCTGCAGCCGAACAACTACGAGACCCGAGCAGCGGTAAAGAGCTGGCGCTGGAGAGGATGAGAAACTGCTCTGAAAAAGGAAAAAGGAAAACCCCTTTTAAGTGGCAGGTGCACAAATAGTTGCACATTTTTGCATATGTATGTCTTCTGCAAAAAATGTAACTTTTGAACTCCATAATTGTGGTGCTCGCCCTTCATAAATTCCCCTCATAGTTTGTTATGCTGGAAAAAAAACTTAGGGTAATTCCACCCAATTCAGCTTAGTCTCCTAAATTGTTGATCAAGGAAATGTAAAAACCCAATGAGATAGAAGCCGATCAGGAAATATTTATCTATCAGCTCCATATCTGGAACAATAAATCTTTGGATCAATGACCCTTCTCCAGTAATCTATTAACCCCTTAAGGACCCAGGGATTTTCCATTTTTGCATTTTCGTTTTTTGCTCCCCTTGTTCCCGGAGCCATAGCAGTTTTATTTTTTCGGCAATATGGCCGTGTGAGGGCTTATTTTTTGCGGGACGAGTTGTACTTTTGATCGACATTACTGGTTTTACCATATCGCGTACGGGAAAACGGAAAAAAAAATCCAAGTGTGGTGAAATTGCAAAAAAAGTGCAATACCACAGATTTTTTTTTTTTTTAGCTCGTTCACTGAATGCTAAAACTGACCTGCCATTCTTATTCTCCAGGTCATTACGAGTTCGTAGACACCAAACATGTATAGGTTCTTTTTTATTTAAGTGGTGGAAAAAAAATCCAAAGTTTGCTATAAAAAAAAAAATGGCGCTATTTTCCACGACCCGTAGCGTCTCCATTTTTCGGGATCTTGGGTTGGGTGAGGGCTTATTTTTTGCGCGCCGAGCTGAAGTTTTTATTGATTCCATTTTGGGGTAGATCCAATGTTTTGATCACCCGTAATTGCATTTTATTGCATTGTTGCGGCAACCAAAAAACGTAATTCTGGCGTTTAGAATTTTTTTCTCGTTACGCCATTTACCGATCGGATTAATTATTTTTTTATATTGATAGATCGGGCGATTCTGAACGCGGCGATACCAAATATGTGTATGTGGTTTTTTTTATTATTATTTTTTTTTGAATGGGGCGAAAGGGGGGTGATTTAAACTTTTATTTTTAAATTTTTTTTAAGATTTTTAAAAACATTTTTTTTACACTTTTTGCTTTCTTCTATAGTCTCCATAGGAGACTGGAAGCAGCACTTGTCTGATCGCCTTTGCTACATAGAGATGATCAGCAAATCACCTCTATGTAGCAGAAATGCTCCTGTGCTATGAGTGCCGACCACTAGGTGGCGCTCATAGCAATCAGTACATGACAACTACTGGGGTCTGCTGCAGACCCAGGGTTGTCATGCCCACCCATCAGTGACCCACGATCACGTGACGGGGTCACCAATGGGCGGGGTAAGTGACGCGCTTCCATCGCAGCGCTGTTAAATGCCGCTGTCAGAGATTGACAGCGGCATTTAACATGATAACAGCTGCGGGTGGATCACGATTCCACCCGTGGCTGTTGCAAGGACATGTCAGCTGTAATAATCAGCTGACATTTGCCCAGCTCAGTGCGGGCTCAGCGCCGGAGCCCGCGCTGAACAGGGGGTGACAGCCTGGTGCGTATTTATTTTTCTTTTTAGGAATGGTGGACGCCTTTAACATCCCCGTGGATCCTGCGCTTGCCGCTCCGTTGGCCTGCGACAGCTCAGTATTACGGATCCGGGTGGTGGAACCTCTGTGCTGCGGTGCAAGGAGGGACCAGAGGGGCGTAACTAGATATAAACTCGGACCGACCGAGGCCGTACGACGGCTCAATCGACTCCGTGACCAGGGAAGGACCGAGCAGAGGGACCAGGTGCTACTCTGGGGACCGACCTTGTATGAGAGCAGGTGACTCCCACGGGTCAGAAGGCAGGGACTGACCGGTGCAGCAGATGAGCCTCGCAGGCAACAGGCAGGAGCCTCTAGGTAGGCCGTCAGGTCCAGTGGCTTACTGGTTAATGCGCCTGACTTGTGTAAAGGTGTTCATGAGTTTGACTCCATGCACGGAGGGCTTATTTTCATTTATTTACTAATAAGCTTCCTATAGAGCCAATGGAAATTTGCATTGATTTTTAACCAGGGATTGAAGCTTGAAGAGGACAATTTGCATATTCCAGGTGCCTTCTGGGAAAAGCGAAGAGTCTCCCTCAGCTAGAAGATCGTTGGGTACAGCCAGGACCAGCTGCTTGGAAAGCATTTCCAAACCAGGGATTGAAGCTTGAAGAGGACAATTTGCATATTCCAGGTGCCTTCTGGGAAAAGCAAAGAGTCTCCCTCAGCTAGAAGATCGTTGGGTACAGTCGGGACAAGCTGCTTGGAAAGCATCGCCAAACCAGGGATTGAAGCTTGAAGAGGACAATTTGCATATTCCAGGTGCCTTCTGGAAAAAGCGAAGAGTCTCCCTCAGCTAGAAGATCGTTGGGTACAGTCGGGACCAGCTGCTTGGAAAGCATCGCCAAACCAGGGATTGAAGCTTGAAGAGGACAATTTGCATATTCCAGGTGCCTTCTGGAAAAAGCGAAGAGTCTCCCTCAGCTAGAAGATCGTTGGGTACAGCCGGGACCAGCTGCTTGGAAAGCATCGCCAAACCAGGGATTGAAGCTTGAAGAGGACAATTTGCATATTCCAGGTGCCTTCTGGGAAAAGCGAAGAGTCTCCCTCAGCTAGAAGATCGTTGGGTACAGTTGGGACCAGCTGCTTGGAAAGCATCGCCAAACCAGGGATTGAAGCTTGAAGAGGACAATTTGCATATTCCAGGTGCCTTCTGGGAAAAGCGAAGAGTCTCCCTCAGCTAGAAGATCGTTGGGTACAGCCGGGACCAGCTGCTTGGAAAGCATCGCCAAACCGCGCGCCTGACGGCGCGCAAATTTGTTTATCCTAGGTTATCACAAGAAAGAAGACAGACATCAAGTCAGCAGGGACAAGGAGCAGCATGGCAGATGTGACAACCTACATGGTGAGCTGCAACATGTGCTACATGTTCACAGATCGACCAGAAGCTGAAACCAACTTCACCTGCCAGAAGTGTAGACTACTGGCTCTTTTAGAAGAAAAGGTGCGGGGACTGGAAGAAAGAATTGCGACATTAAAACTCATCAAGGAAAATGAAGACTTCCTGGACAGAACAGAAGCGTCACTACTGGTCACGGAAAGTGAAGGAAGCATCAGAGAACCTCCAGAGGCAGACAAGTGGAGGCAAGTGACCAAAAGAAGCAAGAAGACCATGGAGACACCACCAACCACACAACTGAGAAACAGATTCCAAGGACTTGTGGAGGACGAAGATGGCACACCTAAGGATGAGGCACTACCAGCAAGCAAAGAAGAAAAGAGCACCCAGAAACACCCAGAAGCGACAAGAAAAAGGACAGCCAAGAAGGGAAGAAGAGTGGTGGTGGTGGGAGACTCACTACTGAGAGGAACAGAAGCAGCTATCTGCAGACTGGACATAACCGCAAGAGAAGTATGCTGCCTCCCAGGTGCGAAGATCAAAGATGTTACAGATAGGATACTGAAGCTCATCAGTTCCAAGGATGTCCACCCATTTCTTCTGATACATGTTGGCACCAATGACACGGCAAGGAAGGATCTACCGACAATCTGCAAGGACTTTGAAGCATTGGGGAACAAAGTAAAAGAGCTGGATGTGCAGGTAATTTTTTCTTCTATCCTTCCAGTAGACGGGCATTGCGTCAGGAGATGGAACAGGATCCTTGATGTGAACAACTGGCTGAGACGATGGTGCGGACAACAAGGATTTGGATTCCTGGACCACGGTGTGAATTACCTCTATGACGGACTCCTTGCCAGAGACGGACTACACCTCAACAAACCCGGGAAACACACATTTGCCAGGAGACTCGCAACACTCATCAGGAGGGCGTTAAACTAGAAGAAGAGGGGATGGGAAGAAAAACGCCGGACACGAACATGCAACCAGAGAACATACTAATGAAAGATATGAAGTGCGACAAAGAAGGTCCAAGACAAGATACTTGGAAGGGAGGTAAGAAAATTTCTAATACAATCCACAGGGAGAAGATTGGAACAAAACAAAATCGTGTAAACTGCATGCTAGCAAATGCCAGGAGCCTGACAAACAAGATGGATGAACTGGAAGCAGAAATATCTACAGGTAACTATGACATAGTGGGAATAACCGAGACATGGTTAGATGAAAGCTATGACTGGGCAGTTAACTTACAGGGTTACAGTCTGTTTAGAAGGGATCGAAGAAATCGGAAAGGGGGTGGAGTCTGTCTATATGTAAAGACGTGTCTAAAGCCTACAATACGGGAGGATGTATGGGAGGGAAATGAGGAGGTCGAGTCCTTATGGGTGGAGATACATGGGGCAAAAAACAATAATAAAATTATCATAGGAGTCTGATATAAACCACCAAATATAGCAGAAGCCACGGAAAGTCTATTAATGAGACAAATAGACGAAGTAGCAAAAAATAACGAGGTGATTATTATGGGGGACTTCAACTACCCCGATATAGACTGGGAAACCGAAAGCTGTACATCTCAGAAAGGAAACAGGTTTCTGTCAATTGTCAAAGACAATTATTTGTCACAACTTGTGCAGGAACCAACTAGAGGGACGGCCCTTTTAGACTTAATATTAACTAACAGGCCAGACAGAATAACTGAGGTGCAGGTCGGGGGGCACCTGGGAAATAGTGACCACAACATTATACAATTCCACATGTGCTTCAGTAGGTGCCCAGCAAGGGAGTCACAAAAACACTGAGCTTCAGGAGGGCAAAGTTTGATCAGCTAAGAGATGCCCTTCACCTTATAGACTGGGATAGTATCTTTAGTAATAGGAGCACGGATAGAAAATGGGAAATTTTCAAAACAGTGCTACATAGTCACTGTAGAAGGTACATACCTTATGGGAATAAAAGGGCTAGGAATAGGAGGAAGCCAATGTGGCTAAATAAGGAAGTCAAGAGGGCAATGAAAAACAAAAAAAGGGCTTTCGGTAAACTTAAAGAAGAAGGCAGCGAGGAAGCGCTAATATCTTATAGGGAAAAAAACAAAATCTGTAAGAAACAAATAAGAATAGCAAAAGAGGAGACAGAGAGACTAATTGCCAAGGAAAGAAAAACGAATCCCAAACTGTTCTTTAACTATATAAACAGTAAAAGGATTAAAACTGATGGAGTTGGCCCATTGAAAAATAACCTGGGTAAAATCATAGAGGGCGATGAGGGTAAAGCAAACCTACTCGATAGCTTCTTCTCCACTGTTTTTGTAGCACCCCGAGGGCTCGGCTTCTACAGGGGTATTGCACCTCAGTCCAGAGGTGTGATATTCCACTCCCGGGTAAGGATGGAGTGTGGACCAGGGCTCAGTTAGCTGCATGCACCACACACACCCCATTTCCGAGGGACAGCTCAACGGTGCTCCCACTAGACAGAAGTGCAGGCACGACAGCATCTGTTCCTGGCTGGAGTGGGGAGGGGGAGGAAAACCCAGTGGTGTAGGAGCAGATAGGGGTGGGTTTCTGGGCATAGGTAGGAGCCCATTGGTTGCTAGTCACCTGGGCTCGGGTGTCAGAAGGAGGTATATAAGGTGGGCACCATCTTAGAACAGGGGTCAGTTCAGTCCAGCCAGTTCAGAGAGGAGGAGAAGAAGACAGGAGCTCAGCCAGAGAGGGCTGACAGGGAGCTGTGGCTCAGTCTGGGCCCAGCTCCACGAGAGAGGCCTGGAGTGGAGGCCAGAAACAGCAGAAAGAGAGAGGAGGAGGAACGGAGAGGAAAGTAAGAAAGGAACTGGAACAGAGGAGAAAGGAAGCAAGGAACACAGAGAAAGGCCCAGAGACACGAAGGCAGAAGGAACCCCATATGCCCAGAGGAGATACTGGGTGAAGGGTTGGCAGAATAGGGTACCGGAACCCAAATTGGTGGAGGCGACTAATCCTCAGCCAAAACCGGAGGTTGTGACCACATCTTGGTGCGACCCCTCACTACATCCACCAGAAAGGCATACCGCATAGGGTCAGGGAAACCGGAGAGAGGTTTCGCCAACAGAAGGCCCGAGGAAGCTGGACAAAGGTGGGTCACTGGTGGGGACGGCCAGTAGAAAGGAAGAGAGGGGAGCTCTGAACCACACTCTGGAATTACCTGGGAGTTGACCGAGTCCCTCACCTGGTGGACGCAGCACGGCTTGGGCAGTCATCGCCTGCAGCATTGACCTGAATAACAACCGTGAGTAAAGCTTTGGAAACTGCAATTACAAGTCTCTGTGTTTCATCGCCGCACCAGCACCATCAGTACTGGGACACTCACACCATCGCTACCACCATCATCCACATTAGCTGCCCTGAGGCAATACTCCTCCCGTGGGGAGTTATCCCATACTCAGCTGCGCAACCAACATCAGCCTCAGCGGTCGGCAGCGCAGCGGCGGTCCCCACTGACCGCAATCCACGGGTGGCGTAGTCGGACACTTATTACAATACAAATAGACTGCCACTGGTTTGACCACCCTGGGCACGGACCGGGTCACCGCCACACGGAGACTACAACCCCCAGCGATCCGGCTCCGGGTATCCCCCTGCACAGCACAGGCCCAGGGGGCGCGTCAACTTTGGCGTAGTCGGCAGGATCATTACCAACCCGCCACAAGCGGGTATTGCGTGCCTGAAGAAAACTGCACATGTACCTTAAAAAGAAGTCTCCCGCCATTTCCAGAAGTTTCCCGCTGTCCGGAGTCGTTTCCCGCCATCCGGAGCCAATTCCCGCCATCAAACGCCATTTTGGACCGTTTCCCGCCATCTTCATCCGTTTTTCCCGCCCTGGCAGAGCGGACGCCATTATGTGCGCACCAAAGGACAGCAGGAAGCCACCTCCCATCGTGGGCC
The DNA here is from genome assembly GCF_046119375.1 of Phyllobates terribilis. Taxonomy (NCBI): domain Eukaryota; kingdom Metazoa; phylum Chordata; class Amphibia; order Anura; family Dendrobatidae; genus Phyllobates; species Phyllobates terribilis. The sequence goes on from NW_027362769.1 coordinate 370,006,456, forward strand.
AGGTCCCAGAGTGGCGCCAAAGAAGGAGCCCGCCCCCACCAGCCATGAATGCAGCAATGGAGATGTCCATCAACGTGGGGGGGCTGCCCCTGAAGGTGATTGTCAGCAGATGCCCCCAAGACCAACCCCCATGGGGGCGGATAGGAAAGAAAACTGAGGGGCTGGGTGCGGCCTGGATCAGTCAGGACCTGCTGCACCCGGAGATGGAGGGAGCAGAAAACTCCACCAGCACCCTGGCCCGCAGCCTGCTGCAAGCGGAGCCACCCTGCAGCCTGACAGAACTGCTGGCCCAACTGCCTAGAGACCCGGACCGTGCGCGCGCAGCGCTGGAAGATCTGAATAGAAGAATGGTCCGGGCGCAGCGGGATGTGTTTGCCGGGTGGAGAGAGGAGATGGCCCGGCAGCACGGAGGTGACCAGCAGAGGACCCCGCCGACACCAGGCAGCGCGCTTACCACTGGGCGCGGAGAAGAGAGACCGGCAGCTGCAGATGACGCCGCGGAGGAGGCCACGGAGACCGAGGCAGGTAATGGGGACACCACCACCCCAAGCCCGGGGAACACCAGCCTGCCCTCACCCTCCGTTGCGGGACCCGAAGCCCCGGGGACCGTACTTGACACCACGCCTCCACCGCCACCAGCTAGGCCTCAGGCAGCAAGCACCGTCGTCACGCCCCGCCCCGCGCTGTGCCCTCTGAACCCTGGCGCCGTACAGCGTGAGACGTCACAGGCCAGGACACAAGGCCCAGCACACCCGGGCGCCGCTGCCTCACCAGCGCCCCCTTCCTTGGTGGTGCCACCCCCGGGCGCGACCAACAAGCGACCACCGGCCTGGTCGCAAGGCCGAGTGCCCCCGGGCGCTGCCACCCGTCCGAAGCCCACAGTGCCACCCTTGGGCGCGGACCTGTATGCCCAATATACCAGCCCGGACGGGCTACCCTTTGAATGGCCGCCAGAGTTCGCCAACCCCCGTCTCCGGAAAGAGCGACCCCTGAGTGAGCCTTTGATCCCGGCCCCGGAGCCCGCCAACATCGCTCCACCCCTGCTGGAGGATGCCCAGTTTGCATGGGACCCCGCTGGCGAGAACCTCATGGGCTTCACCCAGGATACCCGGGCGGAAGAAGCCCAGCGCCTGGAGTGCTGCCGTCAGCAGCTAGCCACCTATGAAAGAGAGCGGCGGCAGAGGCGCATCAGGGAGCAGCGACTCCAGGCCAGGAGCGCGGAGCAAAAGAGGAGGGCCCGACAAGACACCCACGCCATCCGCGGACCCAGAGCCACCGGGACCGTAGTCAAGTTCCAGCTGGAGCATGGCTGGGGCTTCGTCAGAGACCCGGAGGCTGACACCGACGTCTTCGTCACTAGAAGGGACGTTGAAAGCCACCTGCCAGAGGGACATCACGGACGTGACCTGTACCCCGGCGACGTGGTCACCTACACCCGGCACAAGGGCGCACCGGACTGTACGCCCTCCACGTTCACCGGCTCACAGAGGAGGAACTGCAGTACCGCCCAGATACGGAATACACTGAGGATCCGGACGGACCAGAAGATTACCCGGAAGAGCGAGAAGGACACCGTTACCAGTAAACGGTAAAATTGGAACTGTATATAGTTACCCGTCAGGGTGCAAGAACTGTTGCGAATTGAAGTGTGGTCCCCGTTGGGACTAGTGTGGAACTGTTTCTTGATAAAAAGTTTCCTGTGTGCGTGTTACCCCAATATCCTTTACCAGGCTGAGGACTGTGAGCAGCCATTCCCTATTCCCACTGGCCGAGGACTGAGAGCGGCCATACCATTGTACATAGTTGCGCTTCTTAAAGCGCCCCCTACTGGTTTTATACAAAAAACGCAACGTCTACCTCAGGAATTAAATGGACTGTTGCACCTTTACCTGGTCGCAAGTTGCACAGCGGCCAGAACTCAAGAATGTTCTACTTGAAAAAGTTTTATATTGAAAAGTTTTATATGCTGCTAGAATAATAATACAAATGTTTTATGTGATGTTTTATATGCTAAAAGAGTTCCAGTGGCATTAGCAAGATGTTTTATGAAAAGGAGTACCAGTAACGTTAAAAAGAGAAGAATACCTCCCATAAAGGGATGAGTGAAAAGTTATTGTCTTATATACGAATGCATTCTAAAAACTTGTATGTTTAAATTGTCTTTGCTCTTTTCCAGCCCGAGGACGTGCTGTGATTTACCAGGGGGGAATGTAGCACCCCGAGGGCTCTGCTGCTACAGGGGTATTGCACCTCAGTCCAGAGGTGTGATATTCCACTCCCGGGTAAGGATGGAGTGTGGACCAGGACTCAGTAAGCTGCATGCACCACACACACCCCATTTCCGAGGGACAGCTCAACGGTGCTCCCACTAGACAGAAGTGCAGGCACGACAGCATCTGTTCCTGGCTGGAGTGGGGAGGGGGAGGAAAACCCAGTGGTGTAGGAGCAGATAGGGGTGGGTTTCTGGGCATAGGTAGGAGCCCATTGGTTGCTAGTCACCTGGGCTCGGGTGTCAGAAGGAGGTATATAAGGTGGGCACCATCTTAGAACAGGGGTCAGTTCAGTCCAGCCAGTTCAGAGAGGAGGAGAAGAAGACAGGAGCTCAGCCAGAGAGGGCTGACAGGGAGCTGTGGCTCAGTCTGGGCCCAGCTCCAGAGCCAGGCCTGGAGTGGAGGCCAGAAACAGCAGAAAGAGAGAGGAGGAGGAACGGAGAGGAAAGTAAGAAAGGAACTGGAACAGAGGAGAAAGGAAGCAAGGAACACAGAGAAAGGCCCAGAGACACGAAGGCAGAAGGAACCCCATATGCCCAGAGGAGATACTGGGTGAAGGGTTGGCAGAATAGGGTACCGGAACCCAAATTGGTGGAGGAGACTAATCCTCAGCCAAAACCGGAGGTTGTGACCACATCTTGGTGCGAACCCTCACAACATCCACCAGAAAGGCATACCGCATAGGGTCAGGGAAACCGGAGAGAGGTTTCGCCAACAGAAGGCCCGAGGAAGCTGGACAAAGGTGGGTCACTGGTGGGGACGGCCAGTAGAAAGGAAGAGAGGGGAGCTCTGAACCACGCTCTGGAATTGCCTGGGAGTTGACCGAGTCCCTCACCTGGTGGACGCAGCACGGCTTGGGCAGTCATCGCCTGCAGCATTGACCTGAATAACAACCGTGAGTAAAGCTTTGGAAACTGCAATTACAAGTCTCTGTGTTTCATCGCCGCACCAGCACCATCAGTACTGGGACACTCACACCATCGCTACCACCATCATCCACATTAGCTGCCCTGAGGCAATACTCCTCCCGTGGGGAGTTATCCCATACTCAGCTGCGCAACCAACATCAGCCTCAGTGGTCGGCAGCGCAGCGGCGGTCCCCACTGACCGCAATCCACGGGTGGCGTAGTCGGACACTTATTACAATACAAATAGACTGCCACTGGTTTGACCACCCTGGGCACGGACCGGGTCACCGCCACACGGAGACTACAACCCCCAGCGATCCGGCTCCGGGTATCCCCCTGCACAGCACAGGCCCAGGGGGCGCGTCATTTTCACAAAAGAAAACAATTTATCGGAGGAAATGCAGAGTGATAAAGTAAACCCTCCGCTAAATATCACCCACCTAACCCAGGAGGAAGTTCAGAAACGCCTAAATAATATCAAAATAGACAAGTCACCAGGCCCAGATGGCATACACCCCCGGGTACTAAAAGAATTAAGTAATGTGATAGACAGGCCGCTGTATGTTATATTCAAGCACTCTTTATGGACAGGGACTGTCCCACTAGACTGGCGCCAAGCAAATGTGGTACCAATATTCAAAAAGGGGTCTAAAAGTGACCCTGGGAACTATAGACCAGTCAGCTTAACGTCTGTTGTGGGTAAATTGTTTGAAGGATTTCTTAGAGATGCTATTGTAGAATATCTTAATGATAATAACTGTCTAACTCCATATCAACATGGATTCATGAGGGATCGCTCCTGCCAAACAAACCTGATTGCCTTCTACGAGGAGGTGAGCTCACAGCTGGACCGGGGAGAGTCAGTGGATGTTGTATACCTGGACTTCTCCAAAGCGTTTGATACCGTGCCACACAAAAGATTGGTATATAAAATGAGAATGCTTGGTCTGGGGGATAATGTGTGCAAGTGGGTAAATAGCTGGCTGAGTGATTGAAAGCAGAGGGTGGTTATCAATGGAGTAAGCTCAGGGTGTGTCAGGGTTACTAGCGGGGTGCCTCAAGGGTCTGTCTTGGGCCCTATATTATTTAATATATTTATTAATGATCTAGTGGAAGGGTTGCATAGTAAAATAGCTATATTTGCAGATGATACTAAACTTTGTAAAGTAGTTAATACAGATGAGGATAGGGCACAGCTACAGGAGGATTTAGATAAATTGGGGAGTTGGGCCAAAAAATGGCAAATGGGGTTCAATGCCGATAAATGTAAGGTCATGCACATGGGAAAGAAAAACAGCAGTCACCCATACATATTAAATGGGAAACCGTTGGGGAAATCTGACATGGAGAAGGACCTGGGCGTCTTGGTTAACAGCAAATTAAATTGGAGTGCCCAGTGTCAGGCAGCAGCTGCGAAGGCAAATAGAGTCATGGCATTCATCAGAAGGGGAATAGGGGCATATGATGAGAACATTGTTCTTCCTCTGTATAAAGCGCTGGTAAGGCCGCACTTAGAATATTGTGCACAGTTCTGGGCTCTGGTGCTCAGGAAAGACATATTGGAGCTAGAGAGGGTACAAAGGAGGGCGACTAAGGTAATAAAGGGAATGGAGGGACTAGAATACCCAGAGAGGTTGTCAAAATTAGGCCTATTTACGTTGGAAAAGAGAAGGCTTAGGGGAGACCTCATAAACATGTATAAATACATCAGGGGGCAGTACAGAGATCTCTCCCATGACCTGTTTATACCAAGGATGGTGACAAAGACGAGGGGGCACACTATGCGTCTGGAGGAAAGGAGGTTCCTGCACCAGCATAGAAGGGGATTCTTTACGGTCAGAGCCGTGACACTCTGGAACTCTCTGGGAGAAGAAGTGGTGATGTCCAACTCACTTAATGAGTTCAAGAGAGGCCTGGACGCCTTTCTTGAGAACAATAAAATTACATCTTATGCTTAGTGATAGTTAATTAATCCAGGGATTTAATCTGACTGCCAGATTGGAGTCGGGAAGTGAATTTTTCCTCAATGATGTAAATTGGCCTATACCGCATGTTTTTTTTTGCCTTCCCCTGGATCAACGCTGCGGAATAGCTGCAGTGCACAAGAAATAGGCTGAACTGGATGGACGCTTGTCTTTTTTCGGCCTTATAAACTATGTAACTATGTCAGGCAGGTACGGCAAGTGACAGGCAGGAGCCTCTAGGTAGGCTGTCAGGTGGTCACGGCAAGTGACGGGCAGGAGCCTCTAGGTAGGCTGTCAGGCAGGTAACGCACCCAGGGGATGGGGACGACTCGGTGCCCGGGCCTTGTTGTTGCCTGATCTTGGGGGATGTCGCGGTGGTCGGCTCCCGGGCCCTTACCCTGGGGTCACTCTTAAAAGAAGGGGGGAAGTTGTATGGGATAGGGATGTTCATGACGCCATCTGTGGTGTCTGGTGAGGATCACCAGCGCTGCGACAGTCCTCTGAGGCCGGTGTTTAGGCAGCTTAGTTGGTGCGGCTCCCCACAGGTGGAGCGGGGCCTCAGGGCAGCGTAAGTGAGGGGATGCAGAACAGAGGGGACCCAGCTGGGTCAGAGGAAGAATAGGCACACACACGACAGTTCACTTCAGTACCTTTACTGGTGGTGTTTCAGGCACGATCCAGGGCACTTTAGGGTGAAGGGTGCATGTCAGGACTTTCCCCAGTGAGCGGGTGTAGGGCCTCCTGTTCCTTGCCTTTCCTTGATAAGTTTCTGACCTGCCTGGAGCTAGGCCTAACTTGGTCTCTGTCTTGCACCTGCTGACCTGGTGGTAGGGCCTTCTGTTGGAGTTCACACTCCCTGGTGTCTGGGGCCTCCGTGACTCCTGACCCTGGTATGTAATCAGCTTTTGGTGTTCCTGGGACATATAGTTCGCCAGGAGTTCCGGTTGTTTCTGCTGGGTGTAAGGAATCCCTGCAGACGCGGACCCGGTGTCCGGTAAATGGTTTTGGGGTGAGCTGGTTAAGCTCCTCTGCCCCCTATGTTACTCTCCTTCCACTCGCCTTCGGCCACGCTCGGGGCACTCACTAGGCTTCACACTGCAGCAGGCATGCTGCGCTTCGCCGCTCTTTTGACGTCGGCACGCCCTAGGCTCACTAACTCGAGCTCTCTGAGTCTGGACTGAACTGACTGGGCTCCACTGCAGTTTAACTTCTGCAGGAGCTCCTCTCAACAGACTGCCTGCCTAACTCCACCCTCCAGTATATATATCCCTGTCCGGGCTCCCTCTGGTGGTCTGAGGTGGTAGGGTGGAGGTGTGTGAATGCTATGAGGGCCTCTTGTGGAGAAGTCCATCCATGCACCCCTCTGGGATCTGTGGCACCAATGCGCAGCAGGGCGCCACATTCCCCCCTAGCAAAGCTCAGTACTCCCGGACTGAAGTAATTTTTATAACAGGTAACAACAATAACTCTTCCCTTTATGGGAGGCACTTTGCTTGAACGTTGCATAATAAAACATTATAAATAATAAATATATACATACATACAATAAGCAACCTCAGAATTTAAGTCTGTTCCGGTGAGGTCCCCTGACAGGGTGTCTGACGCGCCCCTGGGCCTGTGTCGCGCTGCGTTGCGCACGCGGGAGCTTACCCGGAGCCGGATCTTTTGAGGGTTGTAGTCTCGTGGCGGTGATCCGGTCCGTGCCCAGGGAGTCAGACTAAGTGGCGCTGTATCAGCGGTAGATGTTGGACGACTACGCCACCCGTTGAGTACAGCTAAGGAGCTGCTGCTGCAGGGCAGACCGCTGAGGCCGGTGGTAGGATTGTGCAGCGTGATAGTATAACCCCCAACGGGAGGGGTATGGCCTCAGGGCAGCCGACGTGGATGATGGGGGTAGCAGGAACCACTCGGAGACGGTACGGTGTAGTTCAGGGTCTTTACTGGTGACAAAGATAGACCCTCCCGGAGTACTGGCTAGCGATTGGGGCCTGGTCAGTCCTTGAGCAGATGGAATCTCCCCTGGCCAGGCGGAGTTGTAGGCCTCCCAAACTAACTGTACTCTTCTGGCTACCTTGCTAGAGGCGGGTAAAAGTAGCCCACGTCCCTGAGTGTACCGTGTGGTGCTCACCCGTATGGCCGGTGACTCGGGGCCTTCTAGTAGCTTCCGCTCCACGACGGCGGTGCTGGTCCCATGCGTGTGACCGTGCCTTCGGGTTTCTTGGCCAGAGGACCTGCAATCCCCTGCCTGACGGATTCTGCTGCTGGGTAGGAGTTAGTCCCCACAGCCTCGGACTCCGGGTCCGGTAAGAAATCTTCTCAGTCAGGGCGAGCTCTGCAGCTGCCAGCCCCTGACTCCTTGTAACACTGCTCCCACAGAGCTCCTGATGTTCTGTTCCTATATTTGCTTCTTTTCTCTGTCTCTACTTCTTCTCTACTCACTAACCCTGCCTCAGCCCCAGGTTTATATAGGGGAAGTCCTTCCCCTCCCAGGACTGGGCAGGAGGTGTGGCATGCATAGGATTCCTGACCAAGAGACCTCCCACCTGCTCTCAGACATAACATTGCTGTTACTGTGGAAACCAGACCCCTGGGGTGCCACATTCCCCCCTAGTGAAATTTAGTACTCCGGGACTAAACATATTTTAGAAAAACATAACAAGATATAACAATAACAATACAATAAAGAAACACATAAAGGTGGTCACGGCATGTCCGTAACCGGGTGCAGTCTTTGAAGAAAGCAAGGTGTCCATTTCACCAAAACAGGGAGACGTAACCAGGTAGGGGTCTGTCCTGCCCCGAGTCCTTAACAGTCTTTAGTCCGTCCTGGGTTACGCTCCAACTATGTACACAGGATTCCCGGTAAATCCACCAAAGACTCCTGTAAACAACTAGAAACACATAATTATACACAAGCAACAAGAAAAACAGGTAACCAGAAATAAAACAATTTATACACTTCAAATCCTCCAAAGTGCGGGTAACTGGCCTCTAGTGGCCCTAGTGGACCTATGGAGCTGACTGTCTGGCCCTGAACTACAGGGTGTAGGAGCTGTTAAGGGTAAACTGGGCAGCGGTCTACGGGCCCTTTGGCTCACTAGGGATATGGCAGGCTCACTGCAAGCAGAGGGTTGAATCTCCTGGTCTGCTTAATGGCTCTCAGGGCTTCTTGTAGGTTTAATGCATAGTCCCTTATACTCTCATGTGCCCGCTGTTTGCACCCGTAGAATCTGAGCTTGATCTCGGCTGAGGTGCGGGTATCAAAGGTGTCCCTCAGCCGGGCCAGTATCCCTGCGACAGTCCTCCCCCCAGGTGGCCAGGACTTTACCTCCCTTTGGGCTGCCCCGGTTAATTGGGCCACCAGGATGCTCACTTTTTGCTCTTCTGTAAGGGGGTACACCTGGAAGAGGCTATCCAGCTTTTCTCTAAAGTCATGCAGGGTATGCGATTCCCCTGAGTACAGGGGTAGCCAGGCTGCCCCCGGGATATAGGGCATGGTGAAAGGCATGACCGCAACAGCGGTGGCGCTGGCGGGGGTTGAAGCGGTGAAGCTCTCCTCCGTATCCGACATCCTTCTCCCCCCTAGTGGACCGTGGCCTACCTTGCGATGATCCTCTTCCGTAGGCCGCGGCTCCGCAGTGGATCGTCAGGGTTGAGGACCTTCCGTCGCGCTCCTGTGACGTCGGCGTCTGCTGGGCTCCTTCCAGGACCTTACGCAACGTCCGGACGTGAGGCGGGGCTTCAGTTCTCGCGCGCTTTCGGAGTCCACGCCCCTCTTCTTCCCGCGCGGCGTCCTCAAGATGGCGTCCAATGGCGGGAAACCTCCACGGATGGCGGGAAGAAGGCCGAAGATGGCGCCGGATGGCGGGAAAACTTCGCGGATGGCGGGAAGAATGTAGAAGATGGCGCCGAATGGCGGGAATCTTCACCACTGGTAAGTTTGAACAGTCTTTTTCAGGCACGCAGTACCCGGTGGTTGCGGGCACGAAATCCTGCCGACTACGCCAAAAGTTGACGCGCCCCTGGGCCTGTGTCGCGCTGCGTTGCGCACGCGGGAGCTTTCCCGGAGCCAGATCTTTTGAGGGTTGTAGTCTCGTGGCGGTGATCCGGTCCGTGCCCAGGGAGTCAGACTAAGTGGCGCTGTATCAGCGGTAGATGTTGGACGACTACGCCACCCGTTGAGTACAGCTAAGGAGCTGCTGCTGCAGGGCAGACCGCTGAGGCCGGTGGTAGGATTGTGCAGCGTGATAGTATAACCCCCAACGGGAGGGGTATGGCCTCAGGGCAGCCGACGTGGATGATGGGTGTAGCAGGAACCACTCGGAGACGGTACGGTGTAGTTCAGGGTCTTTACTGGTGACAAAGATAGACCCTCCCGGAGTACTGGCTAGCGATTGGGGCCTGGTCAGTCCTTGAGCAGATGGAATCTCCCCTGGCCAGGCGGAGTTGTAGGCCTCCCAAACTAACTGTACTCTTCTGGCTACCTTGCTAGAGGCGGGTAAAAGTAGCCCACGTCCCTGAGTGTACCGTGTGGTGCTCACCCGTATGGCCGGTGACTCGGGGCCTTCTAGTAGTTTCCGCTCCACGACGGCGGTGCTGGTCCCATGCGTGTGACCGTGCCTTCGGGTTTCTTGGCCAGAGGACCTGCAATCCCCTGCCTGACGGATTCTGCTGCTGGGTAGGAGTTAGTCCCCACAGCCTCGGACTCCGGGTCCGGTAAGAAATCTTCTCAGTCAGGGCGAGCTCTGCAGCTGCCAGCCCCTGACTCCTTGTAACACTGCTCCCACAGAGCTCCTGATGTTCTGTTCCTATATTTGCTTCTTTTCTCTGTCTCTACTTCTTCTCTACTCACTAACCCTGCCTCAGCCCCAGGTTTATATAGGGGAAGTCCTTCCCCTCCCAGGACTGGGCAGGAGGTGTGGCATGCATAGGATTCCTGACCAAGAGACCTCCCACCTGCTCTCAGACATAACATTGCTGTTACTGTGGAAACCAGACCCCTGGGGTGCCACATGTCCATCTCACGGGTAAAGTACAAGGTAGCTTGAGGGACCTGTCCAAAGCATACCCTCAACGTAGGCCCTGGGGTGGCTGCAGGGCATTGCGATCCTGAGTTGGACCTCCACTTCTGCCACGCCAGACAGGTTTTTGTTCTGAGGTCACCTAAAGGGGCACTCCAGGGAGTGCAATTATTTATAGCTAACAGTTTTTGGGCTGCACACAGTCCTCAGCCACAAAGTTCTTTATGTACCCTTACGGGTAACTAGAGATAACAAGGGAAGTGTCCATATCACTTAAGTTGTCCATTAGTAAGGCAAAGCACATATCAAGATACACATACATGAAAATGCACAAGACAATACCCCAGGGGCAACTATCTACACTGTCAAAGTTTCCTTCTCTATTCTCTGTATCTGACAGGGGTCTGACCTCGTGTGCTACGTGTCGACCTACGTGGTACTGGGATGCGTGAGGCACTAGTGTTTGCACTACCCCCCATTCTGTCAGTTCTAAGTGTTGGGGGACTGCAGGGTTGCCTTAACCTCTCTACGGGACTGGCAAGTATACCATTGGCTGGGCCTTCTTGCTCTGCTCCAACCGGGGATCCTTCTTCCGGGGATTCTTCTTGAGCAGGCTCTTCTGAAGCACTTACAGATTCTACTTGCTGTGGAGGGTCTTCTGGCTGTTGAAAGAAGTGGATCACAGGTATTATTACTGCTCCTCCTAGTTGAGGCCAATCTGCCGGGAAATCTCCTAGGTCAGTATGGAGTACTGCTTCTTTAGGCTCCTCCGGTACGGTGAGAGGCACTTCTTCTTGGGGCTTTAGCAGGTCTGGACACAACTTCAGATGGTCTCTAGATACCGTTGCAGTCGTTATTCCTCCGTCTTTGCTAATCAAACAGGTCTTCTTGTTATCAAATCTTGAATTTAACACAGTGTAGGGTTCTCTCTCCCACTGGTCATCAAGTTTGTGGTTTCTCCTTTTCCTCTTTAACACCACTTCTCCTGGTGTGAAGGGTTCTGCGGGCGCACTTTTATTGTAGTGGGCTTCCTGCTTGTCCCTTACCCGAATGAGACTGTCTTCGACACAGGCCTGTACTCTTGTGTACTGCTCCTGTCTGGTCGTGTCCCAGTCCTCAGTGGACATATCTGCTTCTGGTTCTACTACACCAAGCTCCAGGTCCATGGGCAACTTCCCGGGTCTTGCTCGCATGAGATATGCTGGAGTACAATTGGTGGAACTCACAGGTGTGGTTGTACAGATCTACCAGGTCAGGTAGTAGGTCTGGCCACTGATTTCTATCCTCTAGTGGTAAGGTCTTCAGCAGGTCGATGACGATGTTATTCATCTTTTCAAAGAGACCGTTGGTTTGGGGGTGGTACGGTGTAGTCCGGATCTTTTTACACCCGTACAGATGGCAGAACTCCTTGAACAGTTCGGCTTCAAAGGCTGGGCCTTGATCCGTCAGCACCTGCTCCGGGTATCCATGGGGCCTGCAGAAGTACGCCTGAAACGTCCTCGCTGCTGTCTCTGCCGTCAGATCCTTGACGGGGGCGACCACCAGGAACCGGGAGTAGCGATCCACCATGGTCAGGGCATAGGAATATCCTGACCTGCTGGGTGACAGTTTGACATGATCCAGGGCCACAATCTCCAAGGGACGAGTCGTCTTGATGGGTTGAAGGGGTGCCTTCTGGCTGCTGTAGTCTTTTCTTCTGAGGCTACAGGGTCCACAATTCCGGCACCACCTCTCAATGGAACTGCGCATTCCTACCCAATAAAACCGACACTTCAGCAGGGTTTCTAGCTTCTTCCAGCCAAAGTGCCCTGCCTGATCGTGGTAGGCTTCCAACAGCATCTGGATGTCTGTCTTGGGCACCACTATCTGCCATACCATCTCATGGGTTTTGGGGTTGACATACCTCCGGCACAGCTTCTCTTTATAGATGAACAGCCGGCTCTTCTCATTCCACAGCTGCTTGGCTTGTAGAGACGCGTCCTTCTCCAGGGAGGAACCTTCTTGGGTTATCAGCTCTTTGATACGGCTGACAACCGAGTCGCTGTCCTGGGTCTCCTTCCAGCTGTGGTGAGGCAGGGGGTTTAACATCTTACCGCGATGCATCCTGGAGGCTCGTTGCTCGTGGACCATTCCATTCCGATGAAAGGCAGGTAGTTCAATCTCCTCCAGGTCATTCACTTCTTCTTCAGTGTCCGACTGGCGAGGCATCCTGGACAGGGCATTGGCGTTGGCGTTCTTGCAGCCTGCCCGGTACTTAATGGTGAACTGGTAGTTTGACAGCCCAGCCATCCATCGTTGCTCCATGGCGCCTAACTTGGCCGTTTCTAGATGAGTCAAGGGGTTATTATCAGTGAAGGCAGTGAACCTACTGGAGGCTAGGTAGTACTTGAACCATTCAGTGATGGCCCAGACCAGGGCCAGGAACTCCAACTTAAAGCTGCTATAGTTCTCTGGGTTCCTCTCGGTCGGGCGGAGCTTCCTGCTTGCATAGGCGATCACCTTCTCTCGGCCATCCTGCTTCTGACTCAGTACAGCTCCTAATCCTTCGTTGATGTAGCAGAAGCAAGAGAGCTTGTAAGGGAACTTCTACATGATGTTTCAAGGATGGAGAGAGACTGCCATCTGCTGGCCAGACACGGTCGAGTGGAACCAAGATATGCAAGGGAAGTTGCAGGGAGAGCAGATTTAGACGCTGGACCCGATCAGGTGACTTCCAGGAAGGAGTTCCGGAAGATAAGAGGCCAGCGTGCCAAACCTGAGGGGTCTTTGGCGCCAAGCAGCAGAAAGGAGCAGGCGTGTTCCCTGCGTGCTGAGAAACCCCGCTTGACAGGCCTAAGCCAGAGGCCTGTGAGGTGCCACAGCCGGGCACCGGTAGAAGAGCTCCGGATCCCGCACAGATGTGACCCGAGTGCTGTGCCTGATGAGGAGACTTGGAATCTGATTGCGGTGCTGAGTGAGTTCTTGGAACCCGACGTCACCCGCCGACAGACGAGGTCTGGACCCCCCTACGCAAGGCTTGAGAGATTGCCTCCAACAGCCAAGCAGAGAGGAGTCGAGAGACGGCTGCCCCAGGAAAGTCACGCCAGCGGAAGCAGAGGAGCTGCATACATGAACAGGGCCGTCACTTCTACTGTTCACCCACGGTACCGGGGACAATTGGGTTTAGGTACTCAGGTTGGGAGGGGAACGGTTGGGGCTAAAGAAGCTCAACGTGATCTAATTGAATTTATCCGAAAAAGACTTTCGGCCTAGCGGGAATAATCGGTGACCCCCGCTAGGGCCATATGCAGAGTTAAAGAACTCACGTGGTTTCCCCCATGACTGAGGGCACCACATTACCTTGAGAGACTTCGCATTTTGCTAATATTTCAAATTACTGTTTATTACCCTTGTTGCCAACCCTTTGTTCAGCGTACCTGTTATATATATATATATATATATATATATATATATATATATATATATATATATATATATATAAACTGTTTATATTCTACTCTTACTGTTCTCGCCTTGTGTCTCTGTGCATTGCATTCTGGCACCTGCATTACAGCTGGCATCAGTGTACAGCAGGAACGGTTGGCTGTAGTCAGGGTAGGCTAGGATCTCTTCGCCGGTCAGGATCTCCTTCACCCCCTTAAAGGATTCAGATTGCTCCTTACCCCACTGGAACGGGGGATTTCTGCCTCTGGGGGACTGTCCTACCAGGAGGTCTGGCAGAGGCACCTCTTTCTTAGTATAGTCCTTCACAAACCTCCGGTAATACCCGACTAGTCCCAGGAACTGACGTACCTCCTTGAGGCTCTTCGGCTCCGGCCATTTCTGGATGGCAGTGACCTTCTCCGGGTCTGGTGCTACTCCCTCTGGACTAAAGATGTGCCCCAGGTACTGTACCTTTCGCTTGAGCAGGTGGCACTTTGAGGGCTTCAGCTTCATCCCATACCGGGACAGCGACTCAAATACCTCCTCCAGGTGCTTTAAGTGGTCCTCATACGTCTTGGAGTACACTATCACGTCATCCAGGTATAGTAGTACGGTCTCGAAGTTGCGGTGTCCCAGGCAGCACTCCATCAATCTCTGGAACGTTCCTGGGGCTTTGCAGAGGCCAAACGGCATACTGTTGAACTCGCAGAGTCCCATCGCGGTAGTGAAGGCCGTCTTCTCCCGATCCTCCTCAGCAACAGCTACTTGCCAGTATCCACTAGTGAGGTCAAGGGTGGAGAAGTAATTTGTAGACTTTAAGGCAGCCAGGGATTCCTCTATACATGGTAAAGGGTATGCATCTTTATGTGTAATGCGATTTACTTGTCTGTAATCTACACACATTCTCATGCTTCCGTCATTTTTCCAGACTAGAACTAGGGGAGCTGCCCAGGGACTACAACTATCCCTTACTATCCCTGCCTTCTTCATGTCATGCAACATCTCCTTCGCCTTCTGGTAGTGTGCTGGTGGTATAGGCCTGTAACGTTCTTTGATGGGTGGATGGTCACCTGTGGGGATACGGTGTTGTAACCCTTTAATCCTCCCAAAGTCAAGTGGGTGCTTACTGAATACCTGCGCGTATTCCTGAAACACCCGGTGTACCCCCTTTTTTTGATGGACAGGGGTGGTGTCTGTCCCAACATGGAACTGTTGACACCAATCCTCCACCTGGGTTGCCGGGTCATTATCCTCTACTTCGTCTGGTGAGGTTAAGGACTCCGCCGTGTGTATGGAGTTGTTATTTACTGTGTACAATTTGGCAACAGTGGCATAGCGTGGTAATCTAACCTCGTCCTCCTCATAGTTCAGAAGACGGACGGGCACCCTCCCATTGCGTACATCCACTACCCCTCTGGCAGTTAAGAGTGTAGGTCTATGCTCTGAGCTAAGGGGCTCTACTACCGCCTGGTAGCTTCGTCCTTTGAGACCTTTTGCTGCTCTACACCAAATCAGCATTTTACTCATCGGGGGAATCACAATGGGTATCGGGTCTGTCACCCGTACATTACCAATTTCACCGCCTGTTAGCTTTACCTGTTGTTGATACATAAGGGCTCGGATCTCTTTCTGCAGCGCCCTTCTCTGCCCTGGTCTGGCAGTGTCCGCTATCTGTTGGAACAAGAACAACACTTCTCCCAAACAGTTACTAACAATATTTGTGCCAAGTACCATATACAAGTCTGTATCATCAGGATTAGTCTCTACTACAATTAGTCCCTGGTCCTTCAGTTCCACTCTTCCCACCTTTACTGCCACATCCTTAACCCCGTCCTGCTCTCCTCTTGAGACCTCAGTCCCCGGATAAACTGTTTCTTCAGCATTCTATTTTCATTATTGATGCTGGTTGGACTAACCTGTTTCAGAACTCCCAGGGCCCCTTGTAAACACCAGGCATAGTCCCGAACACTGTCCTCCGGTTTCTGAGAGCAGTTGTAGAACCTCATACGGAGGTCTGTCTCAGTACGATTCTCAAAGACAGTCTGTAACTTTTTAAAGATTGCGGACACTGACTCCTGGTCTGCGGCCGACCAGGTTTCTACTTCTCGCTCCGCAGCACCAGTCAATTGTCCCAATACAAGAGCGGCTCTTTGCTTGCCTGTCATAGAGTACATGTCCAGTATACCGCATATTTTCCTTTTGAATCCAGACAGGGTATCTGGTTTGCCGCTGTACTGGGGGAGTCACTTCGCTCCAGGGATGTACGGTAGGGCCATGGGTATGATAGGGGTTACAGGCCCTGCTGGTGGAGCCGCTGCTCTGGCCTGCTCGGCGCCGGGCGCGGGTTGATCATCAGGGCCGTTAACCGGTACTCTGGCGTTGTGCTGTTCTTCGGACATTCTGGCGCCCCCCTAGCGAACCGTGGCCTACCTTCTTTTCTTTTCTTCCGGTAGGCCGCAGCTCCGCAGGTGACGGTCTTCTTTCAGGACCTTGCGTCGCTTGCGTCCTACGTCAGAGCGCTCACCGGGGCTCCTTCCAGGACCTGGCGCTTCCTGGTTTGACGTCGAGGCGTGGGGCGTGTCCGGGGCTTCGCGCGCTTCAGCAGGTACGCCTCTCAGTTTCCCACGGTTACGCCCTTCTTTCCGCTCGGCGGCACAACAATGGCGGCGATCTTCGCCACAGTTAAATACACAGTTCTGATTAAAGGCGCACAGTACCCGGTGGCAACGGGCACAACACTCCGTCGTTGCAGCGGGCACGGAATCCTGTTCGCGACGCCAGGAAGAGATGACGCGCCCAGGGGATGGGGACGACTCGGTGCCCTGGCCTTGTTGTTGCCTGATCTTGGGGGATGTCACGGTGGTCGGCTCCCGGGCCCGTACCCTGGGGTCACTCTTAAAGGAAGGGGGGAAGTTGTATGGGATAGGGATGTTTGTGACGCCACCTGTGGTGTCTGGTGAGGATCACCAGCGCTGCGACAGTCCTCTGAGGCCAATGTTTAGGCAGCTTAGTTGGTGCGGCTCCCCACAGGTGGAGCGGGGCCTCAGGGCAGCGTAAGTGAGGGGATGCAGCACAGAGGGGACCCAGCCAGGTCAGAAGAAGAATAGGCACACACACGACTGTTCACTTCAGTACCTTTACTGGTGGTGTTTCAGGCACGATCCAGGGCACTTTAGGGTGAAGGGTGCATATCAGGACTCTCCCCAGTGAGCGGGTGTAGGGCCTCCTGTTCCTTGCCTTTCCTTGATAAGTTTCTGACCTGCCTGGAGCTAGGCCTAACTTGGTCTCTGTCTTGCACCTGCTGACCTGGTGGTAGGGCCTTCTGTTGGAGTTCACACTCCCTGGTGTCTGGGGCCTCCGTGACTCCTGACCCTGGTACGTAATCAGCTTTTGGTGTTCCTGGGACATATAGTTCGCCAGGGGTTCCGGTTGTTTCTGCTGGGTGTAAGGAATCCCCGCAGACGCGGACCCGGTGTACGGTAAATGGTTTTGGGGTGAGCTGGTTAAGCTCCTCTGCCCCCTATGTTACTCTCCTTCCACTCGCCTTTGGCCACGCTCGAGGCCCTCACTAGGCTTCACACTGCAGCAGGCAAGCTGCGCTTCGCCGCTCTTTTGGCGTCGGCACGCCCTAGGCTCACTAACTCGAGCTCTCTGAGTCTGGACTGAACTGACTGGGCTCCACTGCAGTCTAGCTTCTGCAGGAGCTCCTCTCAACAGCCTAACTCCACCCTCCAGTATATATATCCCTATCCGGGCTCCCTCTGGTGGTCTGAGGTGGTAGTGTGGAGGTGTGTGAATGTTATGAGGGCCTCTTGTGGAGAAGTCTATGCATGCACCCCTCTGGGATCTGTGGCACCAATGCGCAGCAGGGCGCCACACAGGCACAGCTGGAGACGGGCAGGAGCCTCTAGGTAGGCTGTCAGATGGTCACGGCAAGTGACGGGCAGGAGCCTCTAGGTAGGCTGTCAGGCAGGAACATCTGGAGACGGGCAGGAGCCTCTAGGTAGGCTGTCAGATGGTCACGGCAAGTGACGGGCAGGAGCCTCTAGGTAGGCTGTCAGGTATACACGGCAGGTGCAGGCTGGAGCCTCCAGGTGACAGGCAAGTTCTCCAGGTAGGCAGGCTAGCCTAGCCCATAGACAGACTGGCGGGTTTGACCGTAGGCAGACCGTCGGGCTGGAGAGTGTCCTTGGCAGGCGGAGACAGGCAGCAGGTGAAGGCTCCGGATAAGCGGACTGGCCAAGCCCATAGACAGACTAGCGGACTGGGCTGTAAGCAGACTGTCGGGCTGGACTGGTAATCAGGCTGGCAGACTGGACTGATAGTCAGACGGACTGGACTGGTAGTCAGACAGGCAGCAGGACCTGTGGGCCGAAGCAGAGTTTAGCATACACAGCAACAACCTTGCACGGGCACCTCCATATTGGAGGAGGTGCCTTTTATAGGGGAAGCCCTCCAGCCATTGGCTGGGGACTTTTTAGGACGGCGCGCGCGGCCCCTTTAAGAGGGAGGGAGCGCGCGCGCCCTAAGCACGGAACCTGAGTGCACCAGCAGCAGCTGCAGGGAGGCCAGAGGATGCTGGAGCAGGACCGCGGCGGTAAGGGGAACGGCGTCTCTGCTGGGCAGGAGGCAGAGACGCCGATGCTACAGTATCCCCCCCTTTACGCCCCCTCTTTTTCAGGCCAGCAAGACATTTTTTAAGGAGAGGCGGGGTGTGGATGTTCTCCCTGGGTTCCCAAGTTCTCTCCTCCGGGCCAATCCCCTTCCAATCCACCAGAAAAAAGGTTTTTCCTCTTACCCTCTTGGTGGCCAGAATGTTCTCTACCTCATAGATGTCCTCAGCGGAGACCGGAGCTGGGGAGGTACCTGGATTGTCGGTAAAAGAATTAAGCACAACTGGTTTGAGGAGAGATACGTGGAAGGAGTGGGGAATCCGTAAGTTGGCCGGGAGTTTTAACTTGTAGGCTTCTGGGTTGATTTGCTTGAGGACTTCAAATGGACCGATGAACCGTGGGCCCAACTTATAGGAGGGTATTTTGAGACGAACATGTTTGGAGGAGAGCCAAACCTTGTCTCCCGGACGGAATAGAGGTGGATCCAGACGTCTCTTATCAGCATGCTTCTTTATCCGCTCGGAGGTTTGAAGAAATGTGGATCTAGTGTCCTCCCAAATAGTGGAAAATTCACTGACCAGAGACTCCGCGTCCTGGTTGTCTACTGAAGTGGAAACAGGAAACGGAATCCGGGGATGTTGACCGTAGACCACAAAGAACGGGGACTTGAAAGAAGATTCGCTCTCATGGTTGTTGTAGGAGAACTCGGCCCATGGTAGGAGCTCCACCCAATCCGTATGGTGAGCGTTGACGAAGTGCCGGAGATAGCTGGTAAGGATCTGGTTGATACTCTCCACTTGGCCATTGGACTGCGGATGGTAAGCAGAGGAGAAATCCAGGGTGACATCCAGCAGCTTACACGTAGCTCTCCAGAAGCGCAAAGTGAACTGGACCCCTCGATCAGACACAATGTGGAGGGGTAAGCCGTGGAGGCGAAAGATGTGATCGATGAAGTCCTTAAACAGCACAGACGCAGACGGGAGACCAGGCAGCGGAATGAAGTGGGCCATTTTAGAAAAGTGGTCAGCGCCCACCCAAATGATTGTACAACCAGCAGAAGCAGGGAGATCCGTAATAAAGTCCATAGCAATGTGTTGCCACGGGGCAGCAGGTACAGGAAGAGGCAGGAGACGGTCGGCAGTAAGATGTCTGGGAACTTTGTTGCGGGTACAGGATGAACAGGCTATCTCATCCTGGCGCAGGGTAGGCCACCAGTAATGCCGGGTAATGAGCAGGAAGGTCTTCTTCTGGCCAGCATGGCCGGCTACTTTGGATGAATGACCCCAGAGAAGAACCTTTTTACGATCCGGAACTGCTACAAACGTCTTACCGGGTGGGAGACGAGACAGATCCAAGGGGGCCACATTCATTACTTTGGAGGGATCGATGATATGCATAGGCTCCTCCTCTTGATCGGAAGACAGGAAGGATTGGGACAAGTCGTCTGCTTTAACGTTCTTGTCCGCCGAGCGATAATGTAGGGTAAAGTTAAAGCAGGCGAAGAACAAAGACCACCAGGCCTTGAGTCTTTGGGCATTCTGTAGATATGCCAGGTTTTTGTGGTCAGTATAGATGACCACCGGGTGCAGAGTGCCCTCGAGCAGGTAACGCCAATCCTCCAGCGCCAATTTGATGGCTAGCAGTTCTCGGTCTCCTATGGAGTAGTTGCGCTCAGATGAGGAGAAGAGCTTGGAGAAGAAGCTGCAGGTTACCATTCTCCCGGATGGAGATTTCTGGGTGAGCACCGCTCCGGCTCCGGAAGAGGAAGCATCAACCTCCAGAAAGAATTGTTTGTTGTTATCCGGACGGTGCAGCACAGGGGCAGAAGAGAAGGCTTGTTTTAAAGAGCGGAAGGCCTCCTCCGCTTCGGACGGCCATTCCTTAGGATTTTCTCCCTTTCGGGTGAGCGCAGAGATGGGAGCAGTCCGGGAAGAGAAATGTGGGATGAAGAGACGGTAATAGTTGGCGAAGCCCAGGGATCGCTGAATCGCCTTCAACCCCTCCGGACGGAGCCATTTTAAGACGGCAGAGACCTTATCGGGGTCCATCCGTAGACCTGTCTTAGAGATAATATAGCCCAGGAATGGAAGAGAGGACTGCTCGAAGAGGCATTTCTCAAATTTTGCATAAAGGTGATTCTGCCTGAGCCTAAGCAGGACCTGACGAACATCCCTCCGATGTGTGGGAAGATCCGGAGAGAAGACTAAGATGTCATCCAGGTACACCACCACGCAAGAATATAAGAGGTCATGGAAGATGTCATTAACAAATTCTTGGAAGACGGCGGGAGCATTACAGAGACCAAAGGGCAACACAGGGTATTCATAGTGACCGTCCCGGGTATTGAATGCAGTCTTACACTCGTCTCCTTGGTGGATCCGGACCAGGTTATACGCCCCACGAAGATCGAGCTTGGTGAAGATATTCGCGCCTTTAAGATGGTCGAACAGCTCAGAGATGAGCGGCAGGGGATATTTGTTTTTGACAGTGATTTGGTGGAGTCCTCTATAATCGATACATGGACGTAGTGAACCGTCTTTCTTTTTAACGAAGAAGAATCCGGCTCCAGCCGGGGAGGAAGATTTCCGGATGAATCCCCTAGCCAGATTTTCTTCGATCTACTCCGACATGGCCCGGGTTTCGGCCAATGACAACGGGTAGATACGCCCACGGGGTGGAGTGGCACGGGGTATCAGGTTGATAGGGCAATCATATGGCCTATGGGGTGGCAGAGTCTCTGCCTCCTTCTTGTCAAAGACATCAGCATAGGACTAGTAGGGTGCCGGTAGACCAGGTAAATTAGTCGGAGTAGATTGGGGTCGAGCCGGGCGAACCGGAATCAGACAGGTCTCATGGCAATCCTGCCCCCAATGGAACACCTCACCGGATTGCCAATTCAGAACGGGTTCATGTTTCTGTAGCCAGGGTAGACCAAGCAAAAGGGGGTGAGAGAGTCCGGAGAGCACATGGAAGGAGATCCTCTCTGAGTGCAGCATTCCCACCTGCAGGGTTACGGCCTCTGTGACGAGCAAGATGGTCACCGGAAGGAGTCTTCCATCCACGGAAGCTACTGCCAATGGTTCTGCCAGAGGTTTGGTAGGAATCTGATACTTCTCTACAAGGGACTGGGATATGAGATTCCCAGCGGCTCCGGAATCCATATGTGCGGTTTCAAAGAAGCAGTTCTCTCCACAGGAAATGGAGACGAATAAAGTCAAGGACGGAGAGGATTTACTTTTGCCTAGGACGACCTCTCCGAGCGGTCCTAGACACTGGAGTTTCCCGGCTTCACCGGGCAGGAACGAATCAGGTGCTCCTTACTGCCGCAGTAGAAACAGCTCCCCTCGGCTCGGCGTGTCTCTTGGCGAGATTTAACCATCTTGGTCTGGTCGATCTGCATAGGTTCAGGCGAGCGTGCCCCGGGAGTTGCAGGTTGGGAAGCAGGTCTCTGGAAAGCAGGAGCAAGACGAGGAAATCTTCTCTCCCGGGTAGTCTCCTTAGCACGTTCCAGGAAACGGATGTCAATCCGGGTTGCTAGTGACACCAGGTCATCCAGGGTGGTAGGAACGTCCCGGCCGGCTAACTCGTTCTTGATCCGACCGGAAAGACCCTCCCAGAAGATGGATACCTGGGCCTCGTTGTTCCAGGCAAGCTCAGAAGCGAGGGTACGGAACTGGATGGCATATTGGCCCACGGTGAGACTCCCTTGGCGGAGATGTAGCAGAGAGGAGGCAGTAGAGGATTTTCGTCCAGGTTCATCGAAGACTTTCCGGAAAGCAGCGAGGAAAGACGACAGATCGGACACCAGGGGATCCCCTCTCTCCCACAGGGGGTTTAGCCAGGCCAATGCTTCTCCAGTGAGATGAGACATGATAAATGCCACCTTGGCCCGGTCAGAGATAAACTGGTGTGCCAGGAGTTCAAAGTGCAGGGAGCACTGGTTTATGAAACCCCGAGCTAAAGCGGGGTCGCCAGCAAAACGTGGGGGTGCCGAGAGCCGGGGTCCATAGCCGGATGCTATAATACGACAGGGTTGCGGTGCCGCGGGAGCTGGCGCCGCTTGGCCTGAGGCGGACACAGACGGGGCGGACAATGCGCCTAGGCGAGAGTTAACAGACCGCAGAAAGGACAGGACAGTCTTCTGTTGAACTCTCTGACGTAAGACCTCCTGGTGCAGGTCGAAGATCGCGGGGGTCTGCAGGTCACCGGGTTCCATGGCTCGTGCAAACTGTTACGGATCCGGGTGGTGGAACCTCTGTGCTGCGGTGCAAGGAGGGACCAGAGGGGCGTAACTAGGTATCAACTCGGACCGACCGAGGCCGTACGGCGGCTCAATCGACTCCGTGACCAGGGAAGGACCGAGCAGAGGGACCAGGTGCTACTCTGGGGACCGACCTTGTATGAGAGCAGGTGACTCCCACGGGTCAGAAGGCAGGGACTGACCGGTACAGCAGATGAGCATGGCAGGCAACAGGCAGGAGCCTCTAGGTAGGCTGTCAGGCAGGTACGGCAAGTGACAGGGAGGAGCCTCTAGGTAGGCTGTCAGGTGGTCACGGCAAGTGACGGGCAGGAGCTTCTAGGTAGGCTGTCAGGCAGGCACGGCTGGAGACGGGCAGGAGCCTCTAGGTAGGCTGTCAGATGGTCACGGCAAGTGACGGGCAGGAGCCTCTAGGTAGGCTGTCAGGCAGGAACGGCTGGAGATGGGCAGGAGCCTCTAGGTAGGCTGTCAGATGGTCACGGCAAGTGACGGGCAGGAGCCTCTAGGTAGGCTGTCAAGTATACACGGCAGGTGCAGGCAGGAGCCTACAGGTGACAGGCAAGTTCTCCAGGTAGGCACGCTACCCTAGCCCATAGACAGACTGGCGGGTTTGACCGTAGGCAGACCGTCGGGCTGGAGAGTGTCCTTGGCAGGCGGAGACCGGTAGCAGGTGAAGGCTCCGGATAAGCGGACTGGCCAAGACCATAGACAGACTAGCGGACTGGGCTGTAAGCAGACTGTCAGGCTGGACTGGTAATCAGGCTGGCAGACTGGACTGATAGTCAGACGGACTGGACTGGTAGTCAGACAGGCAGCAGGACCTGTGGGCTGAAGCAGAGTTTAGCATACAGAGCAACAACCTTGCACGGGCACCTCCATATTGGAGGAGGTGCCTTTTATAGGGGAAGCCCTCCAGCCATTGGCCGGTTACTTTTTAGGACGGCGCGCGCGGCCCCTTTAAGAGGGAGGGAGCACGCGCCCTTAGCACAGAGCCAGGGAAACTGCGTGCACCAGCAGCAGCTGCAGGGATGCCAGAGGACGCCGGAGCAGGACCGCGGCGATAAGGGGAACGGCGTCTCTGCCGGGCAGGAGGCAGAGACGCCGATGCTACACTCACAAGCGATATCTGCGCCATTTGGAAGTCATCGAACTGCTGAAGCCTGTGAATGGCTGCAGTGGTCAGAAGACTAGAATAGCGCATTATCAGAAGAACATCCGAGAACACCCTCTTCTAGAGATCTGATCGCTGCAGCCAATCAAAGGTTTCGGCGGTCCTGTGACTTCTGAATGGAGCGGATATTGCTTCCTGAGCCGGTGAGCACCTATGGAGTCAGGAAAGTAATTTAGACCGCTTTTTTACTCTTTTAGGGAATTCCCCTGGACAGTTCCCCTTGGCATACAGCTCTATCGTCTCACTGCTCTTACAGTAGAGAATATCCGTCTATGCCAGTGTAGGAACCTTCTTTCCATCGCATATAGGAAATGCTCCCTTGTTATAAATACAGTCCTGGGTGTAAAAAAGATTATTATTCAGTTCTCTATACTGACCAGTGATATACTGTATTCATTCACTCATTCATCCATCAAGTCACCATGGCTCGAGATAATGCTGAAGGCTGTTGAAAAAGAAAACAGATGTAAGGTAACTCCTCAGCCATCTTTTTTATATACAGTACATATATATGTATATATATATATATATATATATATATATATATATATATATACTGTACATGTATGTATATATGTGTGTTCTCACATAAATTCATATTACCTGTACATACACACAAAGGTATGAACCAATACAAATCCATGGACGGCTATATGTATATACTCCATATGTAGATGTATATGTACACAGGGGATTAGTATTTGCTCGGAGGAGAATATAGTTCCTGGATATAAGGGCATCTTTTAGCAGAGCCCCAGGGGGATTGTGGGAAGTTGTTTACGGTCTGGCTGGAGCCGAAGAGAAAGGTGGTGTGCGTGTTCTGTATCTCACAGAAGCGCCCCTGCAAGTGAAAAGGATTCAAGTCAGGAGTGATGCTAAGCACAGGTCAAGTAGAGTTCCTGAACTAGCAGCACAGAGTATTGTCAGTCAGAAAGATAGGGACTGGAAGAAATGGTGTCACAGGGATCATCTCCCTCAGCAAACCCTTCCCCCCTCCTCCATCTCACTGTGCTGTAAAGAATGCTGTGTTTATTAATGTGCCTTTGCATCATAACTGTGCTGTCCTGTACTAGTGGGAAGACTGTGAACTGCTGTGCCGCTAAGGAAATTGTACTGCTTGTCACTGGAGCCTGTTGCTCATAAGACTTAACTTACACTGGCTGTGCGGCTTCTTATTAAATGCTACTGTTGTACCGTTTATGAGGACTCTTGTCAAGTGTGTCTGGTCAGCAAGTGAAACAACCTACGTGTCTGTGCCTGAGGGTCAATACCCCTGTGTGCCTGAGAGAAGCTGCAGCACATGGTCTATGGTCGCCCTGAGTAATGGTTCCCCTAGGATTCCAAAGAATTCATGTAACCTGTCTCATCCCTATCTGAACCTAGCGGCATGCGTGTAACATTGGTGGCCTGTACGGGGAGTCCTGAGTGGGAATTAGCGTGTAGAGGGAGAAGAGGAAAAGTGTCTGGAAAAACACAGCAGCACAGCACTTCAACTCAACTCTGCTACACCAGTTAAAGAAAGGCTCTGCTCCTAAAATCACCAAAATTAGTCAGCTGAAGTTGGAGACCCCCAGTGGCCAGTCCGAAGATCATTATGGAGACCCTCCAGTGTCACCTCCGAGAGGGAACCTTAAATCACCAACAAAAGAGAGAACCGCCAGCGCTGACTGGGAGGAAGTAATAGGATAACTGTGAGCCGAGTTGATTGAGGTGAAAAAGTTAATTCATTCCAGGCCAGAACTTGTATCCCTCAGACCCAGGAGTGGGTTCCAAAACAGAAGATACCCGGCTTGTGAAGCGTGCCGTTCATCAAATCAGAGTGCGGTGTGTGTCCACTGTCTAAGATGTGGTGAGGAAGGATATTATGCCAAGGAATGCCAATGGTCAAGGTCATTTGGGTTAAAAGACAGGAGGTTGCCAGCGCGGGGCGACTGGCAACCGCGACACGGAGGAGGCCCCAGAAGCAAATCCAAATCTCATCAAACCCCAGAACGACGCATTAGGTAAAACGGCTGTGTCAGTACTATCCCCAAGTGTGTTCCTGTCTACAACAGCTGCAAGAGAGACAGGGGCATCAGTTACTTAATGCCCAGTGCGGAGGTCAAACGATGTACTCCTGGAAGGAGGATTCCTCGATCAGTAAAGATAGCCTCATCAGCCTAATCGGTGAAAGGTGCTTTATACAGTGCCAGCTAGATGGACTCCTGGTAAAAGCACTGTGGGACACAGGAGCCCAAGTGAGCCTTTTAAATGAAGAATGGAGAAGGCGCTACCTGACACATACCTGCCTTCGGTCGCTAAAAGAACTCTTAGGACCAGTGGAACTCCACGGCAAAGCCGTCAACCAGACCGAAATCCCTTTCATAGGCTGAGTGAAAGTGACTTTCCAACTCAGGGCCACGAAGAACAGCAACACCATTGAGCTTTTGGTACCTTTTCTCATGACCAGTGATCAGAACGTGGCAGAGGATCCTATCCTGGGTTATAATGTAATTAGTGAGGTCATCACGAAACACAAGTCAGGGACACTGGTGGTGGATGCAATTGCCACATCACTTGCCATACCCAACGTCGTGGTGGAAAATGTGATTCATAGAGTAAAGAAAGCACAGAATACAAAGGACCTAAAAGAAGTCAAGATAGGCTGGCGCCCAACCATCATCCCTGCAAACCAAATGGTGGGGGTGAGGTGTGGAGTCCAGGTAGAACCGGGAAGAAAAGTCCAGAAAAGACTGTTCTTGCCAAAAGACTCCTCAGAACTTCCGGAAGGCCTAGATCAAAGTGAGACTGTGCTTACGATTCCTACTGGTGGGTTTGTTTGAGTGACAGTACCGGTGATGAATACTACGAAACATGAAATTAGACTGCATTCAAATACTGTGTTAGGTCACATTGAAACCGTTAAAATGGTATATCCTGCCAGTGTGAGACCCGCCCAGGGGTCTACAGTGAATTCAGTCTCCCCACTAAGGAACAGGAGTTGCCCAAAGGAAGAAATTGCATGACCCACCTCGGAGTCCTGGGATCCCCCAGTACCCCTGGAACACTTGTGACGCGCCCCCTGGGCCGTGGGATATTCGGCAGCCCGGCCTCTTACGGATGACGGTATGGGGAATATCACGGTGGCTGGCCCGGTCCGTGACCCAGGGCGGTCAGTAAAAAGGGGGGGCTTCTATTTATATGGGGTTTTTGGAATAGTGTTCGTGACGACACCTGTGGAATGCGGCTAAAGGGTGCCGCCGCTGCGGAGCAGTCCTCTGGAGCTGGTGTTACGGCAGCAGAGATGGTGTGGCTCTCCACAGGTAGAGCTAGCTCCAGGGCAGCGTAGGTAGTATAGGTTGCGCTGGGCGTTGTAGTGCTGGGAGGGAGAGATGGTGCAGATGAAAGAAGGGACGGAGGCAGTGCGGTGCAGTCATCCGAGTTTTTACTCACAGTTCTTATGACAGTTCCACTGGTGCACTGTACAGGTGTCAGCCTCCCACGTTGCGCTGCGTTCACCAGGCAGGGGTTCAGCACTTCCTCAGGCAGATTAGGAGTACCTGACAGAACCCCACTTTCTTGTGTTCCTAGCTAGACCGTCTTCACGCTGGGTCTTTCTCCCTCCTGCCCTGCGCTTCCCACTCTCAATCCCGCTCGGGTGCTCTGAAGTCCCTCCTGTCTCGTCGGAGTTCCCAGACCTGCTTGACCCTCACGGAGATTAGAATGGGGCTTCGGCGACTGACTATAGAAGCCAGAAGCCTCCGGTTTTCCCAGCCGAGACCTGGAGCAACAAGGCTGGACCAGGGGCCAGTCCCCTTCTTGCGGCCTACGATCCCTCTGCCTTCTGACAGATTCGGGGCGTACGGGTGCCGTCCTGCACTCGCCGTACCCCCTGGGATCCCTTCTGTAGATCGGAGCCTACTCCTCTGCTCCCCACCTGGGCCTCTAGGACTGGGCCCTACTTGTGGAGCAGAGCTCCTAGAGAGACTCTGCTCCCTGACTGACTTGTCCTACTTACTAGCCTTACTGTCCTGTCACCCTAAGATGGCTTCCCTTTATATACCTCAATCTATAGTGCTCCCCTAAAATGCTTCCTCCACCGAAACCCACTACTAGTTCCCCCTACCTTTGGGTTCCCCCTACTCCAGCCAGGGACAGGGCTCAGCAGGAAAACACATTGCATCTTGCCCTTCCAGCCAGCCTGGAGCAGTGTAGTGTTGGATGCAGGTGTTGGGGTTCCGGGCAGCACTCCCTCCTTACCTGAGAGAAGGGGATACCACACCTCTGGGTGAGGTGCAGTACCTCTGTGGCGACTGAACCATCAGGGGCGCCACACTTGTGTGCTGAAGATCGAGCGGAAGCAAAACAGATGCTAAGAGAAGAGTGTCATGCATTCCCCAAAGATGACTCTGATATAGGCTGTATCCCATCGTTGCATTTGAAAATCAATTTGAAAGACACGACCCCAGTAACCAGAAGTTACATGTCTGTGCCGAAACCATTACACCGTGAAGTGAAAGAGTATTTACAAGACCTAATCAACAGAGGTTGAGTCCAAAAGTCAAAGTCGTGTTATTCCTCTCTTATTGTTTGTGTTAGGAAGAAGGACGGTACATTGAGACTCGGCTGTGATTACCGGGAACTAAACAGAAAGTCAGTACCTGATCGGCACCCAATACCAAAGATCCAAGATATGCTGGATAGCTTATCAGGAGATACCTGGTTCTCTGTCCTCGATCAGGGTAAGGCATACCACCAAGGGTTTGTCAAAGAGTCCAGTAGACCCTTGACAGCATTCATCACACCGTGGGGATTATATGAGTGGATCCGCATACCGTTTGGGCTCTGTTCAGCTCCAGCAGAATTCCAGAGGAGCATGGAGACATGTTTAGAAGGATTGAGGGATGATATCTGCCAGCTGTACTTGGATGACAATGTAGTACACAGCAAAACCTTCCGGTAGCATGTTAAACACGTGAGGACCGTATTACAGCGGTATCAACAACACAGAGTTAAGTTGACCCTAAACAAGTGTTAACTGTTCAAAAGACAAGTCCGATTTCTAGGGAAAATTGTGTCCGGAGAAGGATATACCATGGACCCAGCAGAAATCGCTCCGGTACTGGCCTTAAAAGACAAGCGGCCATCTACTGTCGGGAAGTTGAGGCAGATATTAGAATTCCTCTCCTACTATTGTACTTACCTTCAAAACTTCTCCAGGATTGCCGCCCCACTATACCTCCTCTTGGGGGGGACGACAGAGACAACAACACCCATGGAGAAAAAGAAGAACGCGGGTAGGACCGGGCTTAAAAGAAACAATGCCGTTTCATCCCAACAGCCCATTCTCTGGACAGCAGACCACCAGGAGGTATTGGAAGAACTAGTAGACTACCTGGTAAAACCACCCATCTTGGGATATCCTGATTTCAGTTTACCATTTGTTCTTCATTGTGACGCTTCTCAAGTTGGATTGGGAGCTGCCCTGTATCAGCATCAAGATGGAAAAATGAGAGTCATCGGTTACGGTTCTAGAATGTTGACAGACGCCGAGAAGAATTACCATCTACATTCCGGAAAATTGACGTTCTTGGCATTGAAATGGGCTATCTGTGAACGATTTAGAGATTATCTCTACTACAGCAAAGAGTTTGAGGTATACACTGACAACAACCCTTTGATCTATGTCCTTACTACAGCCAAACTGAATGCAACGGGTCAGAGAAGGGTCGCTGAACTAGCTGACTTCAATTTCAGCATCAAGTACAGGCCAGGAAAATGCAATGCGGATGCTAACGGATTGTCAAGAATGACACTAGAGCCTGAGGAGTTCATGCAAGAATGCTCGGAGGAAGTCAGTCTGGAAGCAATTGAGAGTACTACCCAAGCAGTACAAGCTCATCAGGAGGAAGACACGCCATTGTGGTGTCCGTTGACGTTGGAAACCACCGTGAAAGCGAGAGAACAAGATCACCCCCGGTCTATTCAATAACAGTTGGTACTACCCAGAGTATTCCGTAGGTTGGTCTTCAAAGAACTCCATAAAAACATGGGACACCTGGGAGTGGAAAGGACAACAAATTTGATCCATGAACCTTTCTTCTGGCCATACATGCAGAGAGATATTGAGAGGTACAGTACAGACCAAAAGTTTGGACACATCTCATTTAAAGATTTTTCTGTATTTTCATGACTATGAAAATTGTACATTCACACTGAAGGCATCAAAACTATGAATTAACACATGTGGAATTATATACTTAACAAAAAAGTGTGAAACAAATGAAAATATGTCTTATACTAGATGGTGGCCCGATTCTAACACATCGGGTATTCTAGAATATGTACAGTACAGACCAAAAGTTTGGACACACCTTCTCATTTAAAGATTTTTCTGTATTTTCCTGACTATGAAAATTGTACATTCACACTGAAGGCATCAAAACTATGAATTAACACATGTGGAATTATATACTTAACAAAAAAGTGTGAAACGACTGAAAATATGTCTTATATTCTAGGTTCTTCAAAGTAGCCACCTTTTGCTTTGATGACTGCTTTGCACACTCTTGGCATTCTCTTGATGAGCTTCAAGAGGTAGTCACCAGAAATGCTCTTCCAACAATCTTGAAGGAGTTCCCAGAGATGCTTAGCATTTGTTGGCCCTTTTCCTTCACTCTGCGGTCCAGCTCACCCCAAACCATCTCGATTGGGTTCAGGTCTGGCGACTGTGGAGGCCAGGTCATCTGGCGTAGCACCTCATCACTCACCTTCTTGGTCAAATAGCCCTTACACAGCCTGGAGGTATGTTTGGGGTCATTGTCCTGTTGAAAAATAAATGATGGTCCAACTAAACGCAAACCAGATGGAATAGCATGCCGCTGCATGATGCTGTGGTAGCTATGCTGGTTCAGTATGCCTTCAATTTTGAATAAATCAGTGTCACTAGCAAAGCACCCCCACACCATCACACCTCCTCCTCCGTGCTTCACGGTGGGAACCAGGCATGTAGAGTCCATCCGTTCACCTTTTCTGCGTCGCACAAAGACACGGTGGTTGGAACCAAAGATCTCAAATTTGGACTCATCAGACCAAAGCACAGATTTCCACTGGTCTAATGTCCACTCCTTGTTTTCTTTAGCCCAAACAAGTCTCTTCTACTTGTTGCCTGTCCTTAGCAGTGGTTTCCTAGCAGCTATTTTACCATCAAGGCCTGCTGCACAAAGTCTCCTCTTAACAGTCGTTGAAGAGATTTGTCTGCTGCTAGAACTCTGTGTGGCATTGACCTGGTCTCTAATCTGAGCTGCTGTTAACCTGCGATTTCTGAGGCTGGTGACTCGGATAAACTTATCCTCAGAAGCAGAGGTGACTCTTGGTCTTCCATTCCTGGGGCGGTCCTAATGTGAGCCAGTTTCTTTGTAGACACTTGGGGACACTTTCAAAGTTTTCCCAATTTTTCGCACTGACTGACCTTCATTTCTTAAAGTAATGATGGCCACTCGTTTTTCTTTACTTAGCTGCTTTTTTCTTGCCATAATACAAATTCTAACAGTTTATTCAGTAGGACTATCAGCTGTGTATCCACCAGACTACTGCACAACACAACTGATGGTCCCAACCCCATTTATAAGGCAAGAAATCACACTTATTAAACCTGACAGGGCACACCTGTGAAGTGAAAACCATTTCCGGTGACTACCTCGTGAAGCTCATCAAGAGAATGGCAAGAGAGTGCAAAGCAGTCATCAAAGCAAAAGGTGGCTACTTTGAAGAACCTAGAATATAAGACATATTTTCAGTTGTTTCACACTTTTTTGCTAAGTATATAATTCCACATGTGTTAATTCATAGTTTTGATGCCTTCAGTGTGAATGTACAATTTTCATAGTCATGAAAATACAGAAAAATCTTTAAATTAGAAGGTGTGTCCAGACTTTTGGTCTGTACTGTATGCGGCAGACCGGGCGCAATCAGCAAAGCTGTGTTGAAATTTGGCGACTATATCGCTGATTGGTCATGGCCGGCGGTCGCGACTAATCAGCAGAGCGGGGTTTAAATTTTGCGCCAATAATGCTGATTGGTTGCGGCCAGCGAACGTGACCAATCAGCAGAGCGGGGTTTAAATTTTGCGCCAATAATGCTGATTGGTTGCGGCCGGCGGTCGCGACCAATCAGCAAAGCGGTGTTTAAATTTGGTGCCAATAATGGTGTTTGGTCACGGCCACGACCATTCAGCAGAGCGGTGTTTAAATTTGGCGGCAATAATGCTGATTAGTCGCGGCCGGCAATTTGGCGCCAACAATGCTGATTAGTTGCGGCCGGCAACCGCGACCAATCAGCAGAGCGGGGTTTAAATTTGGCACCAAAATTGCTGATTGGTGGCGGCCGGCGGTCGCGACCAATCAGCAGAGCGGGGTTTAAATTTGGCGCCAATACTGCTGATTGGTCGCGGCCGGCAACCGAGACCAATCAGCAGAGCGGGGTTTAAATTTGGCGCCAATACTGCTGATTGGTCACGACCGGCAAATGCGACCAATCAGCAGAGCGGGGTTTAAATTTGGCGCCAATACTGCTGATTGGTCGCGGTCAGCGACCACGATCAATCAGCAGAGCGGGGTTTAAATTTGGTGCCAATAATGCTGATTGGTCGCAATCGCCGGCCGCGACCAATCAGCAGAGCGGTGTTTAAATTTGCGCCAAAATCGCTGATTGGTCGCGGCTTGCCACCGCGACCAATCAGCAGAGCGGTGTTTAAATTTGGCGCCAATACTGCTGATTGGTTGTGGTCGGCAACCGCGACCAATCAGCAGAGCGGGGTTTAAATTTGGCGCCAATACTGCTGATTGGTCACGACCGGCAAACGCGACCAATCAACAGAGCGGGGTTTAAATTTGGCGCCAATACTGCTGATTGGTCGCGATCAGCGACCACGATCAATTAGCAGAGCGGGGTTTAAATTTGGCGCCAATCTCGCTGATTGGTCGTGGCTGGAGTCCGCGACCAATCAGCAGAGCGTTGTTTAAATTTGGCGCCAATCTCGCTGATTGGACGCTTCTGGCGTCCGCGACCAATCGGCAGAGCGTTGTTTAAATTTGACGCCAAGCTCGCTGATTGGTCGTGGTCTGGCGTCCGCGACCAATCGGCACAGCAGTGTTTAAATGTGGTGGCAAGATCGGTGATTGGTCGCGGCCGCTATTTAAATGTGGCGCCCAAATCGGTGATTGGTCGCAGGCAGCGGCCGCGATCAATCAGCAGAGCGGTGTTTAACTTTAGCGCCAAGATCACTGATTGGTCGCGTGCGGAGAGCGCGACCAATCAGCGAATCGTATTGTTGAGGACCGGGGAGCAGAATCGTATTAGTGAGGACCGGGGAGCGCCGCTGCCTGTGCGGCTACTTCTGCTGCGAGAAGCCGGGAGATGAGCGACTGCTCGCAGCAGAAGTATCCCGACCCGCAGCGCCGCTCCCCGGTCCTCCCTTGACACCCTAGCCGCTGATGTCCCCACAGTATCCGCATGGTGTTACTAAGGTCCGGACATTTGTGTTAAAAATCGCTGATTGGTCGCTGGCGCTGCCCGCGACCAATCACCGATTTGGGCGCCAAATTTAAATATCGGCCGCGACCAATCACCGATCTTGGCTCCACATTTAAACACTGCTGTGCTGATTGGTCGCCGACGCTGGGCGCGACCAATCACCGATTTTGGCGCCACATTTAAATAGCGTCCGCGACCAATCAGTACAGCGGTGTTTAAATGTGGAGCCAAGATCGGTGATTGGTCGCGGCCGATATTTAAATTTGGCGGCCAAATCGGTGATTGGTCACGGGCAGCGTCCGCGACCAATCAGCACAGTGGTGTTTAACTTTTGCGGCAAGATCAGTGATTGGTCGCGGGCCAAGACCGCGACCAATCACCGATTTGTGCGGCACATTTAAATAGTGGCCGCGACCAATTGGATGTCAGCGCCACTCCCCGGTCCTCCCTTCACACCTTAGCCACATGGATGTCAGCGGTGCTGCCTGTGCGGATATTTCCACTGCGAGAACCCGGGACATGAGCGGGCGCTCGCAGCAGAAGTATCCTGACATGCAGCGCCGCTCCGCGGTCCTCCCTTCACACCCTAGCCGCATGGATGTTAGCGCCGCTCCCCGGTCCTCCCTTCACACCCTAGCCGCTGATGTCCCCACAGTATCCGCATGATGTTACAAAGGTCCGGACATTTGTGTTAAAAATCGCTGATTGGTCGCCGACGCTGGGCGCGACCAATCACCGATTTTGGCGCCACATTTAAATAGCGTTGGCGACCAATCAGCGATTTTTAACACAAATGTCCGGACCTTTGTAACATCATGCGGATACTGTGGGGACATCAGCGGCTAGGGTGTGAAGGGAGGACCGGGGAGCGGCGCTGACATCCAATTGGTCGCGGCCGCTATTTAAATGTGCCGCACAAATCGGTGATTGGTCACGGTCTTGGCCCGCGACCAATTACTGATCTTGCCGCAAAAGTTAAACACTACTGTGCTGATTGGTCGCGGACGCTGCCCAGACGCTATTTAAATGTGGCGCCAAAATCGGTGATTGGTCGCGCCCAGCGTCGGCGACCAATCAGTACAGCGGTGTTTAAATGTGGAGCCAAGATCGGTGATTGGTTGCGGCCGATATTTAAATTTGGCGCCCAAATCGGTGATTGGTCGCGGGCAGCGTCCGCGACCAATCAGCACAGTAGTGTTTACCTTTTGTGGCAAAATCAGTGATTGGTCGCGCGCCGGTCATCTCCCGGCTGCATCTCCGTCCCTCAGATGGGTCGCCCGAGCATCTCACTACTCGGAATGTTCTGCGAGCACCGAGCATTTCCGGATTACTCGAGCGGGAGCTCGGGTCTCCGCCCTGCATGTTTGGCGCTCTTTACAGAGCCAATGAACATGCAGGGATTGCCAGCCAGTCACTGTAATGCCGCAGCCATGTTGTTTGTGGGCATTACAGTGATTGGCTGGCCGCACAGCGTCACCTCGAGTATTTAAAACCGGGCGCCGCCATCTTGGACACAGTCGCTCCGGATTAGACAGTGTAGGGACAGCGCTGCTGAGCTAGGGAGAGATTTATCCTGCAAAATAGTTAGTGTAGGGTCTGTAAAGGCTGCCAGATCAAACAAACAGTCCTTCTCAGGACGAATATCCATCCCAGATATCAGGCAGACAGGCAGGCTGTATAGGAGACGCAGTGGGGTTATACCAGCAAACGCTGCATTACAGTCCTGTGTGCTCCTGTTACTGAAATTGCTGGACTTAGCTCCAGGTCTCGGGAGCCCGGAAAAATCAATTTTTTTCATCTAAATCCTCTTTTTTTTTTCCTCCTTCACACTGTCCAAATACCCGTCTTATTAACCTATTGGTGTCCCCCCCTCCCCCCAAAAAAAAGTGTGTCTCTGATTTTTCAGACACAAATATATCTGTTGAAAAGAGTCTGGTATAGACCACAGTAACAGAAGTGTGGTTTTGCAGTTCCACGGGTGAAATCTCTGTATTATCCAGTTTTGTGCCTTTTGTATCTAAAAAAAAACAGTTTGAGTGTGTCGCTCACTGTTCAGCCGCAAATATATATATATATTTTAAAAAGTCTGGTATACACCAGTAAATTATAACTGTGGTTTTACTGTTCCACGGTAAAAAATCTCTATTATCCTGCTTTTGGCATTTTTTGCCGTAAAAAATAAATAATAGTGTCTCCTGATTGTTCAGACACAAATAGATCTGTTGAAAATAGTCTGGTGTAGGCCCGAGAAATACAAGTGTGGTTTTGCAGTTCCACGGGTCAAATCTCTGTATTATCCTGCTTTTCGCAATCTTTGGCCGTAAAAAATAAATAATATTGTCTACTGATTGTTCAGACACAAATATATCTGTTGAAAATAGTCTGGTATACACCAGTAAATTATAACTGTGGTTTTGCTGTTCCACTGTAAAAAATCTCTATTATCCTGCTTTTGGCACTTTTTGCCGTAAAAAATAAATAGTGTCTCCTGATTGTTCAGACACAAATATATCTGTTGAAAATAGTCTGGTGTAGGCCCGAGAAATACAAGTGTGGTTTTGCAGTTCCACGGTTCAAACCTCTGTATTATCCACTTTTGGGCCATTTGTATCTAAAAAAAACAGTTTGAGTGTGTCGCTCACTGTTCAGCCGCAAATATATATATATTTAAAAAAGTCTGGTATACATACACCAGTAAATTATAACTGTGGTTTTGCTGTTCCATGGTAAAAAATCTCTATTATTCAGCTTTTGCTATTTTTTCCGTAAAGAAAAACAGTAATATTTTCTCCCTGATTGTTCAGATTGTTTAAAAGAGTCGGGTGTAGGCCAGAGAAATAGAACTGTGGTTTTCCTCTTCCACGGTTCTAATCTACTTTTTCTTACCCTTTTTCCATTGATAGTGCGAGTGTAAGCTATTTACAATGGGCAAGACGCGTGGCAAGGGACTTGGAAGTGGACGTTCTGGTGATGGTGCGTGCAGAGGACGGGGCCGTGGCCAAGGTGAAAATGTGCCACAACCAACAGCCACATCTTCTCGCTCCCACTTCTTGACTGAATTACTAGGGAAGCACAGAACAACACCAGTATTGCGAACTGATCAGTGTGAACAGGTTATTAATTGGATAGCAGATAATACTTCCAGTTACCTGGGCACCACCACCTCTGGCCTGTCTTCCACACGGTCGACTCTTAGTAGCCGTGAGTCTCGACCGCATACTCCTCCTCACCCTGATGCTCCTTCCTCCCACCATGCCGAGTGTCGTCAGACAGCAACTGATCCCACAGTTGGACACTCTGAAGAGCTGTTCACTGGTCCATTTCCAGATTTGTGCCCCTCGCCTGTTCCGCTTGAAGTGGTGGCAGAGGAGATCCCATGTAGCGATGCACAAATATTTGAACAGCCACGGCCACAGGAAGTCGACGCTGGCAATTTGTCACAAGAGGTGGACGATGACGAGACACAATTGCCAGGAAGTGAGGAGGAGGATCGTGGTGCGCAAGTGGAAGAGGAGGAGGTGGTGGATGATCTAGTAACTGACCCAACGTGGCAGGAGGACATGCAGAGTGAGGCCAGCAGCACACAGGGGGAGGGAGGCAGGAAGAAGCAGTGTGGTAGCCGCAGACAGAAGGCGGGCAACCGTTCCCCGTAACACCAACAACGAGGGACGTTGCCAGTACAAGCGGTAGGTCTTCCAGAGTCTGGAATTTTTTTAAAGACTCTGCTGATAACCCCAAAAAGGCCATTTGTACCACCTGCCATGCCAGCATCGGCAGGGGTGACAAAACTACCAGCCTGACCACCACCAGCATGATCAGGCACATGGCAGCAAAGCACCCCACTTTGTGGGGCGAACCCCAGGGTCCACGACCAGTGTCAGCGGGTGTCACCACTGCTTCTTCCACTGTTGTGCGTGCAATAGAACCCCCTATTGTGTGTGCAAGGCAATCCCCTGTCCATACTGCATGCAAAGATGCCCCCTCCACTCCGTCTTCACTTGTTATGGCAGTTTCTCAAGAAACAGCATCAACGTCCACGTCCCTCCGCAGCGTTCAATTGTCCATATCCCAGACCTTTGAACGAAAGCGCAAATTCGCAGCTAACTCCCCACAGGCCACAGTCCTAAATTCGCACATTTCACGACTGCTTGCGTTGGAAATGCTGCCTTTTAGGCTGGTGGAGACGGACTCCTTCCGCAGCCTTATGGCGGTGGCCGTCCCTCGGTACTCGGTCCCCAGCCGACACTATTTTGCCCGGTGTGCCATCCCCGCACTACACAAGCACGTGTCCCAAAACATCTGCCGTGCCCTCAACAACGCAGTTACTGGGAGAGTCCACCTGACAACGGACACGTGGACAAGTGCTTGTGGCCAGGGACAGTACATCTCCCTGACGGCACACTGGGTAAACATAGTGGAAGCCGTGACCCAGTCGGACTTTGGGACGGCACACATCCTCCCCACACCGAGGATTGCGGGCCCTATGTCAGTCAGAGTTGCCCCCACAGTGTACAGCTCCTGCGCATCATCCTCCTCCTCCTCCTCATGTTCAGCCTCCATCTCAGATATCAACACATCAGTTACAAGCTGGAAGCACTGCAGTACTGCCTCCGCCAAGCGGCAACAGGCTATGCTGAAACTCATAAGCTTAGGTTAGAAACCTCACACTGCTTGTGAGTTGTGGACAGCTGTGAAAGAGCAGGCAGATCTGTGGCTGAGACCGCTGAACCTACATCCAGGCATGGTCGTGTGTGACAATGGCCGTAACCTGGTGGCGGCTCTGAGGCGAGGCGAGATCACACACGTACCATGCCTGGCTCATGTGCTTAACCTCGTGGTTCAGCGGTTTCTTAAATCGTACCCCGAGTTGCCAGATCTGCTCGTCAAAGTACGCCGCCTGTCAGCTCATTTTCGCAAGTCGGCTACAGCTTCCGCCGCCCTTGCTGTGTTGCAGCAGTATTTGCAGCTTCCGTCACACCGACTGGTGTGTGATGTCCCCACACGTTGGAACTCTACCCTCCACATGTTGCAAAGGATTTGTGAGCAGAAGAGAGTAGTTGTGGAGTACCAGCTGCAACAAGGCCATCGATAATCAGGTCAGACTCCACACATAAGACCTCAGGAGTGGACCTGGATGTCTGACATCTGTACCATCTTGACAAACTTTGAGGAGTCCACCCAGATGGTGATTGGCGATGATGCCATCATTAGCGTCAGCATTCCACTTGTCTGTCTTTTGCAACGCTCTCTGCAGAGAATTAAAGATGAGGCATTGCAGCCAGAGTATGATGAGATGGATCAAGAAGCCGTAGCGGGCGATTACACACTGCCCAGCCTCATCTCATCCCAACGTGCATTGGGGGACAATGAGGGAGAGGAGGAGAAGGAAGAAGAACAGGAGCTTGTGTCATGCGCTGTAGACGGTAGTACCTGTACAACTGTCATACTGTCGGTTCAGCGTGGGTGGCCTGAGGACAGGGGGGAGGAGGAGGAGGAGGAGGAGAGCATGATCAGTCGTCATCTTGGTGAGGACATGGAAGTCTTGCCCGTTACCAGTCTGGCACGCATGGCTGACTTTATGTTACGCTGCCTTAACCGTGACCCTCGCGTTGTCAAAATGTTGGGTGACAGTCATTACTGGTTGGTGACACTTTTAGACCCCCTCTACAAGGAGAACTTTCACTCTCTTATTCCTGAGGTGGAGAGGTCTACAAAAATGGGGCAGTACCAGAAGGTCCTTGCTGCAGAACTGTTAAAAAAGTTCCCATCTGAACACGCTAGCGGCAGAGGTCACAGTTCGTTGACCAACCAAGGCGTACAAGCGAGAGAGAGGCAACTCCAATCCAGCAGAGGCAGGGGAACACTGTCAACGTTCTGGGACAGTTTTCTGAGACCCGCCCAGCTTACAGGCCCTGAGGCTCGGGGTACTCTCACAAGGAGTGGAAAGTTTCAAAAGATGGTGAGGGAGTACCTTGCCGACTGTACCAGCGTCCTCCGTGATTCCTCTGTGCCTTTTAATTATTGGGTATCCAAGCTGGACACTTGGAATGAACTTGCTCTGTAAGCCTTGGAGGTCCTGGCCTGCCCTGCCGCTAGCGTGTTATCGGAGCATGTTTTTAGTGCCGCTGGGGGAATTATAACTGATAAGCGCACTCGCCTGTCAACTGACAATACTGACAAGCTGACCCTTATCTAAATGAACAAGGGCTGGATTGGGTCAGACTTCTCATCACCACCAGATAACAGCAGAGTAACATAAAGTCAAATCCACTGTGTTTTTTCGGGAGGTGTATTCACATGCACCGCTTCACACCCACACATGGGTATACGCTTCCTCATTTCGGCTGTTTTATGTTCTTCTCCTTATCCTCAGCCTCCACCACCACTATACCACCAGGGTGACCGTGGTCCGTGTTGCCATTATTGAAAGTTCCTCCGTCCTTATTTTTGTCAGCTTTTTCTTGGAAGGCATAAGCAAAGACTGTGGGAGACCCACTCCCCAATAATGGGAATAATATTTTTAAGATGCTGTACTGTATGGCTCTTGTAAGGGGCATTGCAAGTTCCTCCATCCTAATTTTTGGCAGCTTTTGCTTGGAAGACATAAGCAAATACTATGGGAGACCCACTCCCCAATCATGGGAATAATGTTTGTAATATGCTGTACTGCATGGCTCTTGTAAGGGGCATTGCAAGTTCCTTCATCCTAATTTTTGGCAGCTTTTGCTTGGAAGACATAAGCAAATACTATGGGAGACCCACTCCCCAATCATGGGAATAATGTTTGTAATATGCTGTACTGCATGGCTCTTGTAAGGGGCATTGCAAGTTCCTCCGTCCTAATTTTTGGCAGCTTTTGCTTGGAAGACATAAGCAAAGACTATGGGAGACCCACTCTCCAATAATGGGAATAATGTTTTTAATATGCTGTACTGCATGGCTCTTGTAAGGGACATTGCAAGTTCCTCCGTCCTAATTTTTGGCAGCTTTTGCTTGGAAGGCATAAGCAAATACTATGGGAGACCCACTCCCCAATCATGGGAATAATGTTTGTAATATGCTGTATTGCATGGCTCTTGTAAGGGGCATTGCAAGTTCCTCCGTCCTAATTTTTGGCAGCTTTTGCTTGGAAGACATAAGCAAAGACTATGGGAGACCCACTCCCCAATAATGGGAATAATGTTTGTAATATGCTGTACTGCATGGCTCTTGTAAGGGGCATTGCAAGTTCCTCCGTCCTAATTTTTGGCAGCTTTTGCTTGGAAGGCATAAGCAAAGACTATAGGAGACCCACTCCCCAATAATGGGAATAATGTTTGTAATATGCTGTACTGCATGGCTCTTGTATGGGGCATTGCAAGTTCCTCCGTCCTAATTTTTGGCAGCTTTTTCTTGGAAGGCATAAGCAAAGACTATGGGAGACCCACTCCCCAATAATGGGAATAATGTTTGTAATATGCTGTACTGTATGGCTCATGTAAGGGGCATTAAAACCGTCTTGTTAAGCTACTGCGACCTCCACGTCTCTTCTGAGGGGCATTAAAAGCGTCTTGTTAAGCTACTGGGACCTCCACGTCTCTTCTGAGGGGCATTAAAAGCGTGTTGTTTTACCACTTTGACCTCCACGTCTCTTCCAAGGGGCATTAAAACCGTCTTGTTATACCACTCTGACCTCCACGTCTCTTCTGAGGGGCATTAAAACCGTCTTGTTAAGCTACTGCGACCTCCACCCCTTTTCCAAGGGGCATTAAAACCGTCTTATTAAGTTACTATGACCTCCACGACTCTTCCAACTGGCATTGCATTTCCTCCTAATTTTAGTCAGCTTTTGCTTTTCAATGCAAAGGCGAAAACTAACGGAGACCCACTCCCCAATAATGGGTAGAAGGTTTTTAGTACGCTGTATATCCACGTCTGTTTC
Source organism: Phyllobates terribilis (assembly GCF_046119375.1). Taxonomy (NCBI): domain Eukaryota; kingdom Metazoa; phylum Chordata; class Amphibia; order Anura; family Dendrobatidae; genus Phyllobates; species Phyllobates terribilis. The sequence continues at coordinate 370,047,518 of NW_027362769.1, forward strand.
AAGGGGCACTGCAGTTCCTCATAATTTTTGGAAAGCCTTCCATTCACTGCTTAGGCCAACAGTGTACAGGAGACCCAGTTGCTATAAATGGAAAAAACGGTTTAGTTAAGGCCCTCTGACCTCCATGTCACTTCCAAGGGGCATTTGAGTGCCTTGAAATGTTTGGTAGGCATTGCACTCACTGTATGCCCTATAACTATGTAGCAGAACCGCTCCTTTTGTTACAGAAACATATCCTACAAGACATGCGTGGTTGACTGGCCTGATATTGATGTGAATGGTCCCTGTTCCTCCTGCTCTTTCTCCTTTGCCACCACCTCATCCATCATTTATCACCTGAAGCTTTGTTTTAACAGGAGTCATAGAACTGGGATAGTAGCAGGAAAACATCCAGCAATCCTCGTAGGAGGTAGGATATGCGCCAAAACGCTGACCACCTCAGGCCTAGCCGCTACTACATACATGTGCTTGCATTCCAAGAAAACAAAGCAGATGCTAACTTCTATCATCATCATGCTCCTCACCTTGGCACTCTCAACTCCCCTGATGGAGAAGCCAGGGCCCACCGGAGGAATCTGGTTCTCTGGTGGGCTCGTCCAATGCTGCCCTAAAGCAGGCCAATCTAAGAAAAGTGTGTGGGTCGGTAACAGGAGAAATTGGGGCGGCTGGGAACTGAGTATGGATACCAGGCCGCCGACGCAGCCATGACATGGTGGCCGGCATCTGCCTCCACAAGCCTAAAAGGCCTCATTTCAAGTGCAAGCAAGCTAGCAGTATGGTATTGCAGCCTGGGGGGTGGGTGGGTGGCAGGCTGCACACTTACGTTTGCATTCCAAGAAAACAAAGCAGATGCTAACTTCTATCATCATCATCATGCTCCTCACCTTGGCACTCTCAACTGCCCTGATGGAGAAGCCAGGGCCCACCGGAGGAGTCTGGTTCTCTGGTGGGCTCGTCCAATGCTGCCCTAAAGTAGGCCGGGCTAAGAAAAGTCTGTGGGGATGTCCCGCGGAGAAATAGGGGCGGCTGGGGACCGTTTATGGACACCCGGCCGCCCCCATGCGGCTGGGGACCGTGTGTGGACAAGCGGGGCGGCTGGGGACCGAGTGTGGACACCTGGCCGCCGGGCGGCTGGGGACTGAGTATGGATAAAAGGGCCGCCAACGCAGCCATGACATGGTGGCCGGCGTCTGCCTCCACATACCTAAAAGGCCCAATTTCAAGTGCAAGCAAGCTAGCAGTATGGTATTGCAGCCTGGGGGTGGGTGGGTGGCAGGTTGCACACTTATGCTTGCATTCCAACAAAACAAAGCAGATGCTAACTTCTATCATCATCATCATGCTCCTCACCTTGGCACTCTCAACTGCCCTGATGGAGAAGCCAGGGCCCACCAGAGGAGTCTGGTTCTCTGGTGGGCTCGTCCAATGCTGCCCTAAAGTAGGCCGGGCTAAGAAAAGTCTGTGGGGATGTTCCGCGGAGAAATCGGCTGGGGACCGTTTATGGATACTCGGCCGCCCCCATGCGGCTGGGGACCGTGTGTGGACACCCGGCCGCGGGGCGGCTGGGGACCGAGTGTGGACACCTGGCCGCCCCCTGGCAGCTGGGGACTGAGTATGGATACCTCGCTGCCGAAGCAGCCATGAGGTAGTGGCCAGCTTCGGCCTCCTCAAAACTAAAAGGCCCCATTTCAAGTGCAAGCTAGCAGTATGGTATTGCAGCCTGCGGGTGGGTAGGTGGTTGGCTGCATATTTACGCTTGCATTGCAAGGAATGGGGGAGGTACAATTGAACACTGCCCGGGGACAAGGACTTGCATGGAGATAATTGCAAGTCTGCATCTTCTGATGCGGCAAGGATCACTTCTGATGGGCACACTTTTAGGCAGTGACCTGGGAGTCAGAGATGCTTCCAGGGGTCTTCCTCATGCTGTCCCCATGTCTTTTCAGCACTGTATGCATGTGTCACACAGCACATGGCCAGATAAGGTTGTAAAATGTTAAAATGACATTTCCTGTTGAATGCATTTGTCACAGTTGAAAGCAATACAAAAGTGCAAAAACACATAAAAAATGCTACTTGTGAACATAGCCCAAGGTGTGGAGGAGTATTTTTGTTTTTGGTTATTTATTTTACCTTATACACAAGTCTTTAACCTGGAAAAGAAATTCCTTAACATATTTCACAGGAAAAAAGTTTCACTTTCGTTTTTGAATGTTTTATTATGAGCCTGTAAAAGTGGCTTAATACCTCTGACCACGTTGTTGACAACAGTGACCTGGGGGTCAGAAATGCTTCCTGGGGCGATCCCCATGCTGTTCCCATGTCATTTGAGCACTGTCACTATCGTTTTGGGCACTTGTTAGGCTTTTAAAAGACTGCCGGGGGTGCCGCCACAAAAATGCTCGGGTCTCCGATAGACTAACATTGGGCTCGTTGCTCGGGTCGAGCACCCAAGTATCACGGCGAGCTCGGCCCGAGCTTCGAGCACCCGAGCAGTTTAGTGCTCGCTCAACACTAGTAGTCACCGGAAATGGTTTTCACTTCACAGATGTGCCCTGGCAGGTTTAATAAGTGGGATTTGTTGCCTTATAAATGGGGTTGGGACCATCAGTTGCGTTGTGCAGAAGTCTGGTGGATACACAGCTGATAGTCCTACTGAATAGACTGTTAGAATTTTTATTATGGCAAGAAAAAAGCAGCTAAGTAAAGAAAAACGAGTGGCCATCATTACTTTAAGAAATGAAGGTCAGTCAGTGCGAAAAATTGGGAAAACTTTGAAAGTGTCCCCAAGTGCAGTTGCAAAAACCATCCAGCGCTACAAAGAAACTGGCTCACATGAGGACCGCCCCAGGAAAGGAAGACCAAGAGTCACCTCTGCTTCTGAGGATAAGTTTATACGAGTCACCAGCCTCAGAAATCGCAGGTTAACAGCAGCTCAGATTAGAGACCAGGTCAATGCCACACAGAGTTCTAGCAGCAGACACATCTCTTCAACAACTGTTAAGAGGAGACTTTGTGCAGCAGGCCTTCATGGTAAATTAGCTGCTACGAAACCCCTGCTAAGGACAGGCAACAAGCAGAAAAGACTTGTTTGGGCTAAAGAACACAAGGAATGGACATTAGACTAGTGGAAATCTGTGCTTTGGTCTGATGAGTCCAAATTTGAGATCTTTGGTTCCAACCACCTTGTCTTTGTGAGACGCAGAAAAGGTGAACGGATGGACTCCACATGCCTGGTTCCCACCGTGAAGCATGGAGGAGGAGGTGTGATGGTGTGGGGGTGCTTTGCTGGTGACACTGTTGGGGATTTATTCAAAGTTGAAGGCATACCGAACCAGCATGGCTACAACAGCATCTTGCAGCGGCATGCTATTCCATCTGGTTTGTGTTTAGTTGGACCATCATTTATTTTTCAACAGGACAATGACCCGAAACACACCTCCAGGCTGTGTAAGGGCTATTTGACCAAGAAGGAGAGTGATGGGGTGCTACGCCAGATGACCTGGCCTCCACAGTCACCAGACCTGAACACAATCGAGATGGTTTGGGGTGAGCTGGAGCGCAGAGTGAAGGCAAAAGGGCCAACAAGTGCTAAGCATCTCTGGAAACTCCTTGAAGATTGTTGGAAGACCATTTCCGGTGACTACCTCTTGAAGCTCATCAAGAGAATGCCAAGAGTGTGCAAAGCAGTCATCAAAGCAAAAGGTGGCTACTTTGAAGAACCTAGTGTTACGCACACACCCGGACTAACTGGTGTGAGTATGATTAGTGATCCCACTGGACCATGAACCGAGGAGTGCCTGGAGGGGCGTGACTAAGTATCAACTCGGTCCGACCAAGGTCGCACGGCGGCTCAGTCGACTCCGTGAACCAGGGAGGAACCGAGCAGAGGGACCAGGTGCTACTCCAGGTCAGACCCTGGTCACAGCTGTTTACCCACACCGAGGAATGCAGGAACAGGCAAGTTAGGCTGGCATACTGACAGGTGGATACTGGCAGGCACGGCTGGTATGCAGACAGGTGGGTACTGACAAGCATGGCTGTTATGCAGACAGGTGGGTAGTGGCAGGTAGGAACACAGGTACGATAGGGACCAGTACAGACTGGGATACAGGAACAGAGCCGCAGGTGCGGCAGACAAGCAGAGCAGAGCAAAACCCGCAGATGCGGTAGACAAGCAGAGCAGAGCAAAACCCGCAGGTGTGGTAGACAAGCAGAGCAGAGCAAAATCCGCAGGTTCGGTAGACAAGCAGAGCAGAGCAAAACCCGCAGGTGCGGTAGACAAGCAGAGCAGAGCAAAAACTGCAAGTGCTTTAGACAAGCAGAGCAGAGCAAAACCCGCAGATGCGGTAGACAGGCTGAGCATAGCAAAACCGCAGGTGTGGTAGACAAGCAGGACAGAGCAATATCCGCAGGTGCGGTAGACAAGCAGAGCAGATGCACACTAGGTACTTACAATGAAGTAGCGAGTAAACACTAAACTCAAAAACAGAAGTACAGAGACAACAAATTGGAGTTAGGTGAAGGTTCAGACACTGCAGGAAAAGGGAAGATACGAACATAGAGACAAACAAGTAACGGGCTAGGACACTGTTCAGACAGGAACTGAACCAGGAACAAGATACAGGAACGAGCCTGGGAACTCAGCCAACAGGGTGGCGGAAACAGACTAGAAGTCACAGATACAGGTAACGGGCCTGGGTATACAGCCCCCAGGGTGGCGGAACAGACTAGAAGTCACAGATACATGTAACAGGCCTGGGTACTCAGCCCCCAGGGTGGCGGAAACAGACAAGATACAGGACAGGACCTGGCAACTCAGTTGCACAGAACACACTGAAAGAAAGTGTTGCTCAGGCACCTCCTACTGGGTGGAGGGGGTTTAAGTATCCAGTGACTCACAACAATAGGCTGGGGACGCATTAGGAGTGCGCACACAGTAGCTATAAGAATCAGACAGTAACGGCGCCGCCGCCCTAAGCAATCAGACAAGAGACATGCACACAGCAGGTACTGGAGCAAAGTGTGCAGTCAGGACACATAGGTAAGATGGCGGTCTTGCATGGTGGAAGGTGGTAAGCCATGCCAGCACGCCGCCAGGGATGTTACACCTAGAATATAAGACATATTTTCAGTTGTTTCACTCTTTTTTGTTAACTATATAATTCCACATGTGTTAATTCATAGTTTTGATGCCTTCAGTGTGAATGTACAATTTTCATAGTCATGAAAATATAGAAAAATCTTTAAGTGAGAAGGAGTGTCCAAACTTTTGGTCTGTACTGTACGTGACCAGGGAGTGTGGGTGTCTGAAAGATAAACATCCCAACACATCAACCCTGTCACCTATGGGCAACATCCAAACTACGTATTCATTTGAGATGGTCTCAATAGACTTTCTACATCTTGAGACGTGCATCTTTGTGGTGATGAACCATTTCACTCGATTTGCTCAAGCATATGCCACCACCAATAAATCAGGTCAAACTGCAGAAGAAGATTTTCAATGATTTTGCTTTGACCACGTTGTTGACAACAGTGACCTGGGGGTCAGAAATGCTTCCTGGGGCGATTCCCATGCTGTCCCCATGTCATTTGAGCACTGTCACTATCGTTTTGGGCACTTGTTAGGCTTTTAAAAGACTGCCAGGGGTGCCGCCGCAAAAATGCTCGGGTCTCCCATAGACTAACATTGGGCTCGTTGCTCGGGTCGAGCACCCGAGTATCACGGCGAGCTCGGCCCGAGCTTCGAGCACCCGAGCATTTTAGTGCTCGCTCAACACTAGTAGTCACCGGAAATGGTTTTCACTTCACAGATGTGCCCTGGCAGGTTTAATAAGTGGGATTTGTTGCCTTATAAATGGGGTGGGACCATCAGTTGTGTTGTGCAGAAGTCTGGTGGATACACAGCTGATAGTCCTACTGAATAGACTGTTAGAATTTGTATTATGGCAAGAAAAAAGCAGCTAAGTAAAGAAAAACGAGTGGCCATCATTACTTTAAGAAATGAAGGTCAGTCAGTGCAAAAAATTGGGAAAACTTTGAAAGTGTCCCCAAGTGCAGTTGCAAAAACTATCAAGCGCTACAAAGAAACTGGCTCACATGAGGACCGCCCCAGGAAAGGAAGACCAAGAGTCACCTCTGCTTCTGAGGATAAGTTTATACGAGTCACCAGCCTCAGAAATCGCAGGTTAACAGCAGCTCAGATTAGAGACCAGGTCAATGCCACACAAAGTTCGAGCAGCAGACACATCTCTTCAACAACTGTTAAGAGGAGACTTTGTGCAGCAGACCTTCATGGTAAATTAGCTGCTACGAAACCCCTGCTAAGGACAGGCAACAAGCAGAAGAGACTTGTTTGGGCTAAAGAACACAAGGAATGGACATTAGACTAGTGGAAATCTGTGCTTTGGTCTGATGAGTCCAAATTTGAGATCTTTGGTTCCCACCACCTTGTCTTTGTGCGACGCAGAAAAGGTGAACGGATGGACTCTACATGCCTGGTTCCCACCGTGAAGCATGGAGGAGGAGGTGTGATGGTGTGGGGGTGCTTTGCTGCTGACACTGTTGGGGATTTATTCAAAATTGAAGGCATACTGAACCAGCATGGCTACCACAGCATCTTGCAGCGGCATGCTATTCCATCCGGTTTGCGTTTAGTTGGACCATCATTTATTTTTTAACAGGACAATGACCCCAAACACACCTCCAGGCTGTGTAAGGGCTATTTGACCAAGGAGGAGAGTGATGGGGTGCTACGCCAGATGACCTGGCCTCCACAGTCACCAGACCTGAACCCAATCGAGATGGTTTGGGTTGAGCTGGAGCACAGAGTGAAGGCAAAAGGGCCAACAAGTGCTAAGCATCTCTGGAAACTCCTTGAAGATTGTTGGAAGACCATTTCCGGTGACTACCTCTTGAAGCTCATCAAGAGAATGCCAAGAGTGTGCAAAGCAGTCATCAAAGCAAAAGGTGGCTACTTTGAAGAACCTAGTGTTACGCACACGCCCGGACTGACTGGTGTGAGCATGATTAGTGATCCCACTGGACCATGAACCGAGGAGTGCCTGGAGGGGCGTGACTAAGTATCAACTTAGTCCGACCAAGGTCGCACGGCGGCTCAGTCGACTCCGTGAACCAGGGAGGAACCGAGCAGAGGGACCAGGTGCTACTCCAGGTCAGACCCCGGTCACAGCTGTTTACCCACACCGAGGAATGCAGGAACACGCAAGTTAGGCTGGCATACTGACAGGTGGATACTGGCAGGCACGGCTGGTATGCAGACAGGTGGGTACTGACAGGCACGGCTGGTATGCAGACAGGTGGGTAGTGGCAGGTAGGAACGCAGGCAGGATAGGGACCAGTACAGACTGGGATACAGGAACAGAGCTGCAGGTGTGGCAGACAAGCAGAGCAGAGCAAAACCCGCAGGCGCGGTAAACGAGCAGAGCAGAGCAAAACCCGCAGGTGTGGTACACAACCAGAGCAGAGCAAAACCCGCAGATGCGGTAGACAAGCAGAGCAGAGCAAAACCCGCAGGTGTGGTAGACAAGCAGAGCTGAGCAAAACCCGCAGGTACGGTAGACAAGCAGGACAGAGCAAAATCCGCAGGTGCGGTAGACAAGCAGAGCAGATACACACTAGGTACTTACAATGAAGTAGCGAGTGTAACGGGTCTGGGAGGTGGAACCTCTGAGCAACTATACAAAGGGGCAGTCCTTGTAAGGAAGCGGGTGGCTCCCAGGGAAGGCGGGCAGGTAGTCACGGCAAGTGACAGGGACAGTCTCTGGGTAGAAGGGCAGGAGGTCACGGCAAGTGACAGCAGGGAAAGAGTCTCTAGACGGGCAGGTGGTCACGGCAAGTGACAGCAGGGAAAGAGTCTCTAGATAGGCTACCAGGTAGGTAGCAGGTGAGCGCTCCCAGGTGAGCGGGCAAGAGTTTCTGGACAGGCAGGTGGTCACGGCAAGTGACGGCAGAGCCTCCAGGTAGGCTAGCAGGCATGTAGCAGGTGAGCGCTCCCAGGTGAGCGGGCAAGTGTCTCTGGACAGGCAGGTGGTCACGGCAAGTGACGGCAGAGCCTCCAGGTAGGCTAGCAGGCAGGTAGCAGATGAGCGCTCCCAGGTGAGCGGGCAAGAGTCTCTGGACAGGCAGGTGGTCACGGCAAGTGACTGCAGAGCCTCCAGGCAGGCTAGCAGGCAGGTAGCAGGTGAGCGCTCCCAGGTGAGCGGGCAAGAGTCTCTGGACAGGCAGGTGGTCACAGCAAGTGACGGCTAAGCCTCCAGGTAGGCTAGCAGGCAGGTAGCAGGTGAATGCTCCCAGGTGAGCGAGTAAGAGTCTCTGGACAGGCAGGCAGGTATCAGGCAGGTATCTGGCAGGTACTTCCTGGTCCGCAGGCGGACTGATCCATAGACAGACTGGCAGGTGCTGGTAGGCAGACTGTCGGACCACAGGATAGCAAGCAGGTAAGCAGATATCAGGCAGGTATCAGTCAGGTATCAAGCAGGAATCTGGCAGGTGACTGGCAGGTAACTGGTAACGGGACCTGAGGGCTGAAGCAGAGTTGAAAGGCTTTGCAACAACATTGCTCGGGCACCTCTATTTTGGAGGAGGTGCCTTATATATGGTGAGGTCCTCCGGCCATTGGCCGGGGACTCCTTAGGACGGCGCGCGCGGCCCCTTTAAGAGAGGGGGAGCGCGCGCGCGCCCTAAGCACAGAGGCCGGGAAGCAGCGCGCGCTGCCAGCAGAGCGATAGGAAGCCGCCGGGCACGGAGCGGAGAGGTGAGGGGAACGGCGTCCCTGTCTGGCAGGAGGCAGGGACGCCGACGCTACAGCGAGTAAACATTAAACTCAAAAACAGAAGTACAGAGACAACAAATTGGAGTTAGGTGCAGGTTCAGACACTGCAGGAAAAGGGAAGATACGACCATAGAGACAAACAAGTAGCGGGCTAGGACACTGTTCAGACAGGAACTGAACCAGGAACAAGATACAGGAACGATCCTGGGAACTCAGCCCACTGTGTGGCGGAAACAGACTAGAAGTCACAGATACAGGTAACGGGCCTGGGTATACAGCCCCCAGGGTGGCGGAACAGACTAGAAGTCACAGATACAGGTAACAGGCCTGGGTACTCAGCCCCCAGGGTGGCGGAAACAGACAAGATGCAGGACAGGATCTGGCAATTCAGTTGCACAGAACACACTGAAAGAAAGTGTTGCTCAGGCACCTCCTACTGGGTGAAGGGGGTTTAAGTATCCAGTGACTCACAACAATAGGCTGGGGACGCATTAGGAGTGCGCACACAGTAACTATAAGAATCAGACAGTAACGGTGCCGCCGCCCTAAGCAATCAGACAAGAGACATGCACACAGCAGGTACTGGAGCAAAGTGTGCAGCCAGGACTGATAGGTAAGATGGCGGTCTTGCATGGTGGAAGGTGGTAAGCCAGGGATGTTACACCGAGAATATAAGACATATTTTCAGTTGTTTCACACTTTTTTGTTAACTATATAATTCCACATGTGTTAATTCATAGTTTTGATGCCTTCAGTGTGAATGTACAATTTTCATAGTCATGAAAATATAGAAAAATCTTTAAGTGAGAAGGAGTGTCCAAACTTTTGGTCTGTACTGTACGTGACCAGGGAGTGTGGGTGTCTGAAAGATAAACATCCCAACACATCAACCCTGTCACCTATGGGCAACATCCAAACTACGTATTCATTTGAGATGGTCTCAATAGACTTTCTACATCTTGAGACGTGCATCTTTGTGGTGATGAACCATTTCACTCGATTTGCTCAAGCATATGCCACCACTAATAAATTAGGTCGAACAGCAGAAGAAGATCTTCAATGATTTTGCTTTGAGGTTTGGGTTCCCTATGAGGTTACACCACGACCAAAGAAGGGAATTTGAGAACCAGCTTTTTGCCAAGCTAGGAAAGTACTGTAGAATTCAGAGATTCCACACAACGCCCTATCACCCAGAGGGTAATGGACAAGTGGAACGTTTTAACCGGACATTATTGTCGATGTTGTGCACTTTAACCCTAGAACGCATGACCATAAAAATCTACACTTTCACATACCTGGCGCCTTTTAGGCCCGTGTGCAAATAATAAATAAATGACCAACTGGAAATGACAAACAACTATATACCTGAGGAATACCTAGAGTTTCAAAATTTTAACTAAAGAAATCTTGCAGAAAATAGAAAACAATTAACAGGGCGGGCCTGCGAGGCCCCAGGTATGCGTTCTAGCGTTAACAGCTGAGGAGAAGAAAGACTGGAAGAGTTCTCTGTCAAAAGTGGTACATGCCTATAACTGTACAAAGAGTGATGCAACGGGTCACTCACCCTTTTTCCTATTGTATGAACGATCGCCAAGACTGCCAATTGACATCATGTTCGATACTCCGATGTTAGAGACTTACAGAACGTATCTGGAGTACGTTCGGAAATGGAAGGAATGGATGGCAGAGGCATAAAACATAGCGTCCAAAGTGGTTACGCAAGGACAGAGCAAAAGTAAGTAGTACTATGATCGAAAATGTTATGCAGCATTATTGACACCGGGAAGCCGGGTGCTAGTCAAGAACGTACGTGAGAAAGGAGGTCCAAGAAAACTTTGGTCATACTGGAAAGACAAGGTGTATGTGCCCGCTCTGTCTGCAACAAGCTCCATTTTGTCCACGACCTCTTTACCTCTTTCAATCTCTTCTTCCTGGGCATCACAGAGACATGGCTGACACACTCCGACACTGCCTCCCCTGCTGCGCTGTGTTACGGTGGCTTGCACTTCACCCACACTCCTCGCCCTGGTAACAGACATAGTGGAGGAGTGGGTATTCTCCTCTCTAACAACTGCACCTTTAGCCCTACTCCTCCTCTACCCTTCCTTATTCTCCCTTCTTTTGAAGTCCACTCTGTCCGCATTTACTCTCCCTCCAACCTCCAAGTGGCTGTCATATACCGACCCCCGGGCCCGATCACTGCCTTTATTGACCAATTCTCCACCTGGCTTCTTTACTTTCTCTGTGCTGACATTCCCACAATCATCATGGTCGATTTCAACATCCCCACTGACACTCGCCAGTCAGCAGCATCCAAACTTTTGTCGATTACTTCATCCTTTGGACTTACTCAGTGGTCCTCCTCAGCCACCCACACTGACGGACACACACTTGAACTCATCTTCACCCGACTCTGCTCCCTATCTAACCTCACAGCCTCCCCCTATCTGACCACCATCTACTCACTTTCTCATCCCTGTCCTCCTCACCTGTCACCCATGTCCAGCAACTAGCACACCCCCACAGAAACCTTGCACATCTAGACACCCACACACTCCCTGACTCTATTCTACCACTGACATCCATATCTTCACTCCATGACACGGACAGCGCCACTGCTTTCTACAATGCCACTCTGGCATCAGCTATTGACTCGGTCGCCCCTCTTATGCATGACAGAGCACGTCGAGTCAATAGGCAACCCTGGCACAACAACCTCACTAAACAGCTTCGACAAACGTCCAGGGTTGCGGAGAGGCGTTGGAAGAAAACACATTCTCAAGATGACTTCACTGCATTCAAACAAGCAACACTCACATTCAAATCAGCACTCACCTCTGCTAAACAGGCCTACTACACAACCCTCATATCTTTCCTATCCTACAACCCCAAACAGCTATTCAACACTTTTAACTCTCTCCTCCACCCTCCACTACCCCCTCCGACCTCAGTCATCTCTGCTGAGGAGTTTGCCACACACTTCAAAAACAAGATTGACCAAACACGGCAAGTCTTTACTGCCCAACCACCACAACCCCTTTGTTTTCCACAGCATTGCCCTTCCCCATAACCTCCCTTCCCAACATCACGGAAAGAGACCTTACTCGTCTTCTCTCCAAATCACACCTCACCACTTGTGCACTCGAGCCCATCCCATCTCACCTCCTCCACAACCTCACCCCCACACTCATCCCATCCCTAACCCATCTCTTCAACCTATCACTAACTTCTGGTACCTTCCCCGCTGCCTTCACACATGCCATAATCACACTCATCCTCAAAAAGCCATCCCTCGACCCAACCACCTTGTCCAGCTATCACCCCATATCGCTGCTCCCATTTGCCTCCAAACTCATTGAGCAACATGTTCACGCTGAACTTTCCTCCCACTTCCCATCTAACTCTCTCTTCTACAACCGACAATCTGGCTTCCGCCCCGACCATTCCACCGAAACTGCCCTTACCAAAATCACCAATGACTTACTTACAGACAAAGCTAACTGACAATTCTCTGTACTCCTTCTTTTTGACCTGTCCTATGCTTTCGATACAGTTGACCACTGCCTCCTACTACAGATCCTCTCTTCCTTTGGCGTCAAAGACCTTGCTGTTATGCACACGCCCGGACAGACTGGCGTGTGCATGTTTAGTGATCCCACTGGACCATGAACCGGAGAGTGCCTGGAGGGGCGTAACTATGTATCTGCCCGAACCGACCAAGGTCGCATGACGGCATACGACGCCAGTGCACCAAGGAGGAACCGAGCAGGGGGACCAGGTGCTACTCCAGGTCAGACCCCGGACACGGCTGTTGACCCACACCGGGGAATACAGGAACAGGCACACTGACTGGTGGGTATAGGCAGGCAAGAGCAAAGCAGGGTGAGACAGCCGGAGCAGTGAGCAAGAGCAGAGCAAGACCGCCTGGAGCGGTGAGCAAAGGCAGAGCAGAGCGAGGCCACCTGGAGCGGTGAGCAAAGGCAGAGCAGAGCGAGACCGCCTGGAGCGGTGAGCAAAGGCAGAGCAGAGCGAGACCGCCTGGAGCGGTGAGCAAAGGCAGAGCAGAGCGAGACCACCTGGAGCGGTGAGCAAAGGCAGAGCAGGCAGAAACCGTGGGAGTGGTGTGCAAGGCAGAGCAGGCAAGAACCGCCAGAGCGGTGAGCAAAGGCAGAGCAGGCAGAAACCGCGGGAGCAGTGAGCAAGGCAGAGCAGGCAATAACCGCCGGAGCGGTGAGCAAGGTAGAGCAGGCAAGAACCGCCGGAGCGGAGAGCAAGGCAGAGCAGGCAAGAACCGCCGGAGCGGTGAGCAAGGCAGAGCATGCAAGAACCACCGGAGTAGTGAGCAAGGCAGAACAGGCAAGAACCACTGGAGCGGCGAACAAGGCAGAGCGGGCAGAAACCGCCGGAGCGGCGAACAAGGCAGAGCGGGCAGAAACCGCCGGAGCGGCGAACAAGGCAGAGCGGGCAGAAACCGCCGGAGCGGCGAGCAAGGCAGAGCAGAGGGGACAGGGCTCTGTTCACACGGAACAGACTGGAAGGGAAAGGCAGAACCAGATACACACAAGATACTTGCAATGAAGTAGCGAGTGGACTCTAAACTCACAAACGGAAGTACAGCGACAACGAGTAGGAGTTAGGAGCAGGTTCAGACTCTGCAGAAAAAGGGAAGGTACGGACATAGAGACAAACAGGAAACAGGGTAGGAGACAGTTCAGACAGGAACTGTTACTGCAACAAATACAGGAACGAGCCAAGGTAAAGCCAAGTGCTGGTTCAGACAATGCAGGAGAAAGGGAAGGTACGGACATAGAGAGAAACAGGAAGCAGGTTAGGAGACAGTTCAGACAGGAACTGTTACTGCAACAAAATACAGGAACGAGCCAAGGTAAAGCCAAGTGCTGGTTCAGACAATGCAGGAGAAAGGGAAGGTACGGACATAGAGAAAAACAGGAAGCAGGTTAGGAGACAGTTCAGACAGGAACTGTTACTGCAGCGAGATACAGGAGCGAGTCTGGGTATGCGGCCCCCAGAGGGCGGGACGAACAGGCTAGGAGTGTGTTCAGACAGGCCTGGAAATACAGCCTCCAGGAAGGCAGACAGGCAGGCAAGAAAACACAGAATAGGACCTGGCACATTCAGAGTGAAAGAGCACACTGTATTAACACATTGCTCAGGCCCCAGCTTCCAGGTGAAGCTGGTTTAAATATCCAGTGACGAACAGCAATAGGCTGAGGACGCATTAGGGGTGTGCCCACAGCAGCTACAAGAAGTAGGAAGAGATCGGGCGCCGCCCTTAAGCAGCCAGAACAGAGGCAAGCAGACAGCATGGAAAGAAGCCAGGCTAGCAGACTGGACTGGTGATCAAGTTTGCGATCTTGCATAGTGGGGGATGGAGCACTATGCAAGAACGCCACCAGGTATGTTACACTTGCCCTATCTTGGATCTCCTCATCCCTTTCTAACCGCACATTTAGCGTCTCCCACTTCCACAGTACCCTCACCCCGCCCCCCTCTCTGTTGGAGTCCCTCAAGGCTCTGTCCTAGGGCCCCTACTCTTCTCAATCTATACCCTTGAAAAACCTACGAGAAGCAAAATGAACAAAAACCCTGCTGTAAATAAATAAATAGCAAGTGCATTTAAATAACATAGGGTTCTTAGTAACACTGTTTTTGATCAAAATAGTATATAAGCCATCCTACCATCGACAAGGTGAACCTGTTTGGGACGGTCCTACGCTGTCTAATATTAAAAACCTTACCATGTGTCAAAGTTGACTTCAATGTGTAAATAAGGGCAGACAAAGGACTGAGTCCCAAACTGTGAGCACCAGCCTAGGGAAGCTTTAAATGTATTATCCAGCTCTAGACAGGAAGGCCACACCCAGGCTTGTACAGAAAAAAAACACAAAATCCTTGGCCTGGGACAGCTCATAAAATCCCATGGCTTAAAGTACCATCGGTACGCTGATGACACCCAGATCTACCTCTCTGGCCCAGATGTCACCTCTCTGCTGTCCTGAATCCCAGCATGTCTAGCCTCCTTCTTCTCCTCCTGCTTCCTCAAACTCAATGTGGACAAAACTGAACTGATCATCTTTCCCCCATTTCGCATATCTTTCCTGCCTGATCTTTCTATCACAATAAATGACATCACTCTTTCCCCTGTACCGACAATCCGCTGCCTCAGAGTAACCCTTATACTCTTCCCTGTCCTTCAAACCCCACATCCAAGCTCTCACCACCTCCTGTCGCCTCCAGCTCAAAAATATTTCCAGAATCCGTACTTTCCTCAACCCTCAATCTACTAAGCTGCTTGTGCATGCCCTCATCATCTCCCGCCTCGACTACTGCAACATCCTCCTGTGTGGCCTACCTGCTAACTCTCTCACACCCCTCCAGCCCATGCTTAACTCTGCTGCGCGACTGGTTCATCTCTTGTCTCGTTACTCCGCTACTACCCCCCTTTGCAAAACCCTTCACTGGCTCCCAATTGCTCAGCGTATCCAGTTCAAACTACTAACACTGACCTACAAAGCCATCCATAACCTCTCTCTTCCGTACATCTCTGAACTAATCTCCCGATACATTCCCTTACATAATCTCCGGTCTTCCCAAGACCTCCTTCTCGCCTCCACACTTATTCGTTTCTCGCCCAATCGCCTCCAAGATTTCTCCCGAATATCCCCCATCCTATGGAATTCTGTGCCTCAACACATCCGATTATCCGCCACACTTGGATCCTTCAGACGGAACCTGAAAACCCATCTCTTCAAACAAGCTTACAGCCTGTCATGACCTTGCCTGCTGCCACCTCAACAACACAGGTGCTACTGCAACTCCCCCAACCTACTGCCTCCTCCCCTGTTCCAGCAGAATGTAAGCCCGCAAGGGCAGGGTCCTCTTCCTTCTGTACCAGTCTATCATTGTTAGTTTGTTTACTGTAAGTGATATCTGTATTTGGTATGTAACCCCTTCTTATGTACAGCACGATGGAATCAATGGCGCTATATGAATAAATAATAATAATGTGGTCATAAGGAGGAAAGCTGATGACAGTCCAGTGTATGAAATCCGATTGGAAATGGGAGACAAGAAACTAGAATAGTCCATCAGAATTTACTGCTACCGTGTGATTATCTCCCACCACAACAAGACTTCCAAGAAGTAGACCAACATCGTTCGAGATCAACTAAGAGACAACCACAGACTGAATCTCCGGAGGTGTATACTGACCTTGAAAGTTCCGATGGAGAAGAACACACCGTTGTATTTCTGGGACCGGCAAGGAGAGGGATGTACCATCCTCAGGAGAGTGAACTAAGTCCTGAGGCTCCAGAGTTCGTACCAAGGAGTACATATGAAGTCTAATTCAGATATGATGATTGAACACTGGCCCCTGAAGAGACTGATTGACATTCAGGAGGAGCGGAATTACCAGACCGTGGGGAAACAAGCGACTCAGGAGAAGTACAGGAACTTACAGAGGCCGGTCCAAGAGCATCTGAGGAAGCATGGGAAATGAGTGCGGCAGAAGAAACTTCTGTGACCGAAGAACCCGTGGTCTCTGAGGAACAATCCACCAGGAGGATGTCGACTCGAGAAGTGAGGAGGCCCGTGATGCTAAAGTATGAGACACGTGGTGAACCGAGTCAA
The DNA here is from genome assembly GCF_046119375.1 of Phyllobates terribilis. NCBI lineage: Eukaryota > Metazoa > Chordata > Amphibia > Anura > Dendrobatidae > Phyllobates > Phyllobates terribilis. Next base: position 370,063,968 of record NW_027362769.1, read on the forward strand.
GTGCCAAGTTCTGGCGACTGGAAACAGGTATCTCTCCCTGTGTACCAGGTAAGCCCACTTGAGTGGTATTCACCACCAAGAGGCAGTATGGAAGATGTTGCCTGGTGAAAAGACTTGTTTTAATGCTTTTATTTTCCTTAAAAGACTTTGTAGAAACAAAGAACTGTTAAAGCATAGAGAGAGAAAGCTGGTTGAAGATGTATGAAAAGCTCCAACTGAAGAGATGCTAATTGTTTAAATTGTGTTAATTGTTTATTTCTTACAGGCATCCTCCAAGAAAAAGGTCATAAGATTAGGTTGTTATCAATGTTTATGAACGTTATACCAATTTCACAATGCCAATTTGTATATAAAGTTAGCCAACTTTCACCACTGTCTCAGAATTGGTTAGATTGACCAATTAAGATGAATGTCGAGGACGACATTCAAAAAGGAGGGAAGAGTGTGACATGCAGAAGTAGTGCTGTTGCTTTAATAGCATTCAGCAACTATTAGAAGTAACACAAGCACATGAGACAGGAAGTGTTGTGCTCCAGAAGCATCCAGCAACTAGAGGGGTTAACACAGTCACAGGAGAAGAGGAGTGTTTTAGCAGAGCCCCAGGGGGATTGTGGGGAAGTTGTTTACAGTCTGTCTGGAGCCGAAGAGAAAGGTGGTGTGTGTGTTCTGTATCTCACAGAAGCACCCCTGCAAGTGAAAAGGATTCAAGTCAGGAGTGACGCTAAGCACAGGTCAGGTAGAGTTCCTGAACTAGCAGTGCAAAGTATTGTCAGGCAGAAAGATAAGGACTGGAAGAAATTGTGTCACAGGGATCATCTACCTCAGCAAACCCTTCCCCCCTCCTCCATCTCACTGTGCTGTAAAGAATTCTGTGTACATTAATGTGACTTTGCATTATAACTGTGCTGTCCTGTACTACTGGGAAGACTGTGAACTCCTGTGCTGCTAAGGAAACTGTACTGTTTGCCACTGGAGCCTGTTGCTCATAAGACTTAACTTGCACTGACTGTGCGGCTTCTTATTAAATGCTACTGTTCTACCGTTTATGAGGACTCTTGTCAAGTGTGTCTGGTCAGCAAGTGAAACAACCTATGTGTCTGTGCCTGAGGGTCAATACCCCTGTGTGCCTAAGAGAAGTTGCAGCACAAAGTAATGAGTAATGGTTCCCCCAGGATTCCAAAGAATTCATGTAACCTGTCTCGCCCCTATCTGAACCTAGCGGCGGGCGTGTAACAAGAGTACACCCTGAGAATTTAGTGCATGAGGTCTGACCCGAGAGAGAGAATGAGGCACCAGGAAGAGTGCTACACCGCAATATGCTTTGTCCCTGTGTGTCTGATGGGAAGAAAGTAACAGAGTTTCCACCAGAACAGAAGAACCCTGCACCACCAGTATTTTGCGGATGATGAAGGAGAGGGGTGGGTAGTACAGGCTGTCCCAAGAGAGGTGACACTACCACCTCCAATTGATCCAGGGATTAGATCAGGGGTTGAACCCAGGAAAGGAGTATCAGAAGGCCAAAGTGCTTTGGAAGAGACAAGCCAAAAGGGGCCTCGCAGAACTGAGTGTGCCAACGATGGTGTCCCACCCACGAGTTATGCAGAAGATGATTTCATCTGGCAATATATTATGTGATAGACACAGGAGTGTGCACGTATATTAGCAACGCTGGCGCTGCCCCCAAGGAACATATAAAATCTAAAGTTATCCTTCTCACCCGAGGACCGGCAAGTTTAAAGAAGAGAGGAATGTAAGGAGATGGACAGATGGAAGATTTCCACAGTTAATGCATAACACAACATCTGCAAGTAAGCACCACCACCTACTTGTCAAAGATTGTAGGACAAGAGAAAGTGGAAAGAACTGCATCAGCAGGAACTGTATAATGAAGAGCATTGGTTCCTGAGGGGTAGAGATTGGAGGAGGTGATAGCTGTGTCACAGATAGTAATTATAAAAGGCCCTGGAGTGCAGTGGAGGGGATGAGTAGGCGCCTGAACCTGTAGCAGGACAGATGTGTGGTGCAGCGAGGTAGGCTTACAGCCACCATTACGAGTGACCAGATACAAGTGGAGAACCGAGTGACTAGACCAGAACCGAGTGAGGGATCAAGTGACCGGATCCTAGTGAAGGATCAAGTGACCAGATCTGAGTGGAGAACTGAGTTACCAGATAGGAACCAGAACCGAAAGAAAAACTGAGTGACCAGACCCGAGTGAAGGATCGAGTGACCAGATCCGACAGAAGGATCGAGTGACCAGATCCGAGTGAAGAACGGAGGGACCGAGACTGGAGCTAAGTGAACGGAGCCAGAACCGAGTTAGTGGGACCAGGGCCACGAGAAGCAAGTAGACCGTGTTAGAGGGATATTTGTGAGATCTGTGAAATGAGGTGCAGAAGTATGGTATACAGGGTGCCAGGGCCACACTTCAGGGGACAGAGGCAGCCAGCGTAACGTGTGCTAGAAGTGACTCACCAAGAAGGGACTTGCGGCCTAATGGTGTAGTAGCATAGACTCCCATTAGGGCCTGGACGGCGTGTGTCATTACCACCAGAGTGACAGGGTAACAACGGTGACGGGTACAAGGCTGACTGTGACGCACCATAGGACAGAGTAATAGAATAGAGACGCTTGTATCTATTGTAAATGTTTAGTGCTTTGTATGATAGAATTTAATTGTTATAACTGCTACCGCTGCTTCTATACAAAGAAGTGACCTATGTTTAAATTGTAAAACATTTTATTGCACTCTAATAATCTGCTAACCTTGTTCAATTATGTATCCGAATCGTTCAAATTGCTGTGATAGAGTAATAAATAATCTTTGGTTAAGTTACCGCTGTGTCCTTGTCTTCTGCGCTGTTGCATCCCAAGCACCTGTTTATGCAATCTTGAGAACGTGACCTCAGAACTGGCCTCTGCAGAGTCCCCATTTTGAAGGGAGCAGAGGTGCACTGTTTCCGGCAATCACATAGACAATTAATGGAGCGGAGGCTGAACTGGATTTCAGAGCCCTGTTCTCAAGGATCACTGGGGGTCTCAGCTAATGATGGGTTGTTCGTGAACAAGTTGGCTCGAAAACTATTGTGTTGACCTGTGTGAATAGGGATCCACTTGTGATCTAAAAAAGCCATCGCTTTTTAGTGAGTGGAGTCAAATGATCCAGATCAGATTTTTCAACTGTAACAGTTTTGTGGGGCTACCTCAACGGTGGCTCAAAAATGATAGTGTTGCCCCCCTCAAAAATAATCTGGGTGAAATGGTGGAAGAGGATGAAAGGACAATATTTAAAAAGCCTTTTTCTCTGCAATATTTACACAATAAAATCCCATGACAGACAACATGATGTGGGATACCATAAATTCTCGATGAAATGCCACCTGCTTAACCCAGTTGCAACTACCTCAAAATCACTTACCGTAAGTAGACAAATCACTGGGCCTGGATGGCATACACCCCAAAATACTGAAGGAATTGTGCTGTGATAGACAGACCATGATTTCTAATATTCAAGGATTTCATAACAACAGGGTCTGTACCACAGGACTTGGGGCATAGCAAATGTGGTGCCAATATTCAAAAATGGGACAAAATCTGAGCCTGGAAATTATAGGTCAGTAAATGTAATTCTTCTGTGGGCAAAATCCTTTCAGGTTTTCTTAGAGATGGTGTGCTGGAGTATCTTGATGAGAATAACCTCAGGACTAGTGATGAGCGAGCACTAAAATGCTCGGGTGCTCGTTATTCGGGTTGAGCACATTCGAATACTCCGGCGCTCGACCCGAGCAACGAGCCCAATGTAAGTCTATGGGAAATTCGAGCATTTTTCAGGCGGCTCCCCCCGGTGGTCTGCAGAGGGCCTAAAAATTCCCCAAGTAGATGGGAACAGTGCTCAAATGACATGGGAACAGCATGGGGAAGACCCCTGGAAGCATCTCTGACTCCCAGGTCACTGCTGTCTACAACATTGTCAGAGGTATTACGCCACTTTTACAGACTCACAATAAAACATACAAAAACTAAACCAAAATGGATTTTCCTGGGAAATATGTTAAGGAACACCCTTTCCAGGGTAATGACTTGTATATAAGGCAAAATAAATAACCAAAAACAAAAATGCTCCTTCGCACCTTGGGCTATGTTCACACGTAGCGTTTTTGATGCGTTTTTGCACTTTTGCATTGCTTTCAACCAAGACAAATGCATTCACTGGGAAATGTCATTTTAACATTTTACAACCTTATCTGGCCATGTGGTGTGTGACACATCATCAGACACATGCATAGAGTGCTGAAAAGACATGGGAACAGCATGGGGAAGACCCCTGGAAGCATCTCTGACTCCCAGGTCACTGCCTAAAAGTGTGCCCATCATAAGTGATCCTTGGCACATGCGAAGATGCCTCCCGCCATGCAACTGTCATTGCAGACTTGCAGCAATCACCGTCCACGTCCTCGTCCCAGTGCAGCGTTCAGTTGTCCCTACCCCATTCATTGGAATTCAATACTATACTGCCAATTTTTTTACAGCTGCTTGCACTTGAAAGGCAGTGCTGCAGTGCTTTCAGCTTGAGACTGATGTGGTCATTTCGGAGATGGAGGAGGAGGTGCAGGAGCTGAACAATGTAATTACATTGAAGTTACATTGGTGACTCTGTTTTTTATACTGAAGAAAGATCCTATTTTTTTTTTTTTTTTTTAACGTTATTTCTTAAGACAAATGCATTCACCGGGAAATGTAATTTTAACATTTTACAACCTTATCTGGTCATGTGGTGTGTGACACATCATCAGACACATCCTGTTTCATTTATGAAGGAAGGACTCTGAAAGTCACAAAGCCTATTTTTATAGGGCCATCAGGCGGCCCTTACTATTCTTAAAGGGCCAGCAGTCGGCCCTCGCTATTGTTAGAGAGCCATCAGCCGGCTATGCTTTGTTGCTCTCATTATTAACGAGTGGGTCTCTTATACTGTTATTGTGTATGTAGTGACTGCAAGGGCTGCCAAAAATTCGGACGCAACCCAATACCCCTTTGAAGAGACATAGAGGAGGGTCTCAGTAAACAAAATGTTCCCATTATAAAGGAGCGGGTCTCCTATAGTGGTAATGCCCATGCTGTGACTGCAAGGGCTGGCAAAATTTGGGAAAAACCCCACTAACAATTTAAAGACACATAGAGGGTCTCCCATACTGTTTGCTTATGCAGTGAAGCAACGGCTGCCAAAAATTTGAAGGAACTCCAATGCCCCTTGCAAGAGATGTAGAAGTCGGAGAGCCTCCTAAAAACAATGTTCCCATTATTAGGAAGTGGGTCTCCCATAGCGTTGGCCTATGCAATGAATGCATAAGCTGCCAAAAATTTGGAGGCACTCCAATTCCCCTTGGAAGAGACGTAGAGGTCAGAGAGCCTCCTAAAAACAATGTTCTCATTATTAGAAAGTGGGTCTCCCATAGTGTTTGCCTATGCAGTGAATGCAAGGGCTGCCAAAAATTGGGAGGCACTCCAATGCCCCTTGGAAGTGACGTGGAGGAGGGCCTCATAAAAAATTGTTCCCATTAGAAAGTAGCGTGTCTCCTATACTTGTAATGCCCATGCACTAAGTGTATAGGCTGACAAACATTTACCCCTGGGGGTATACATGAACATACTGTATAAATTTTTTTTTTTTTACGGGCATCATAAACACCCTTTAAAAAAATTATGTGGATGTTGCATCACGGACCACGGTCACCCTGGTGATATGGTGGTGGAGGATGAGGAAGAGGAGAAGGAGGAGGACAAGAGCAAATAGCCAAAATCAGGAAACGTATACCCATGTGTGGGTGTGAAAAGGTGCAGGGGAATACACCTCCCAAAAAAAGACACTGGATTTGAGTTTATGTTACACTGCTATCATTCGGTGGTGTTTGGCCCAATCCAGCCCTTGTTCATTTTTATAAGAGTCAGCTTGTCAGCATTTTCAGTTGACAGCCGGATGCACTTATCAGTTATAATTCCACCAGCGGCACTAAAAACCCGCTGTGATAAAACGCTAGCGGCAGGGCAGGCCAGGACCTCCAAGGAATAGCGAGCCAGTTCTTTCCATGTATCCAGCTTGGATACCCAATAATTCTAAGGCATAGAGGAATCACGGAGGACGTTGGTACGGTCGGCAAGGTACTCCCTCAGCATCTTCCCAAACTTTGCACTCCTTGCGAGAGTACCCTGCGCTTCAGGGCCTGTGCGATGGGAGGGGCTGAGAAAATTCTCCCAGAACTTTGACAGTGTTCCCTTGCCTCTGCTGGATTGGAGTTGTGTCTCTCTCGCCTGTACTCCTTGGTTGTACAACGAATTGTGACCTCTGCCGCAAGCGTTTTTGATGCGCCCCCTGGGCCCTGGGGTACTCGGTGCCGGGCCGGTCATTGCTAGTGGAGATGTCACAGTGGCGGTGATCCGGTCCGTGACCCAGGGCGGTCAATAAAAGGGGAAATTTACAGGGGGTTATAGTTTTTATGAAATGTTTGTGACGCCACCTGTGGTATGCGGCTAAAGGGAACTGCCGCTGCGGAGCAGGTCCTCTGGACCTGGTATTAATGCAGCAGAGTTGCTCTAGCTCTCCACAGGTAGAGCTTAGCTCCAGGGCAGAGTAATGGGGATGTAATAAATGTTGTTGTTACAATGTAGTGCAGGCAGGTGATGGCGCAGCCATTCACAGAGACAGTGAGGTGCAGTCGTCAGGATTTTACTAACAGTTTGCCAAGATTCCAGGTTACAGTTACCGGTGTATAACCTCCCACGTCGTCCTGTGTCTACTCAGGGAGGGGTACAGCATACCTTCAGGTAATTCAAGAGCACTTAGCGGGACCCCGTTCTGTGTGCCTTTTCTGGTCTACTTCCTGCGCTGGCTCTCACCTTCCTGCCCTGCGCTTCACACCCAGCGTCCCAAGCCAGTGACCGCGGACCGTGTCAGGACCGCGGACGTCTTCTCTCTCCCCTGGGCCCTCTATGGCCTCCTTTTTCGCGATTAGGTGTGGCTGTTGGCTGCAGCACCTGAAATGCTGCACCCTCCGGTTATCTAGTTGAGACTTGAAGAACTCTGCTAGTTTAGGGGCCGGTCCCCTCTCTGTTGCCTGATCCTTCCACTCCTGGTGGGTTCGGGCGCACGGGTGGCATCCGCACTGCCCGTGCCCCTGGGATCCTTTCTGTTCTGGAGCCTTCCTTCCTGCTCCTCTCCTCTCTTCAGTCTGTCCTGGGCCTCTCTCACTAGGCCCTCCTCCCTGAGCAGAGCTCCTGCTCCACACACTCTCTGAATGAACACACTCCACTCACTGACTTGCCAAGATGGCTTCCCTTTTTATATCCTCCTTCTCAAGTGCTCCCCTGATCTTCTTCCTCCACCCACACCCACTACATGGTTCCCCCTCTCTTGGTTCCCAACACTCCAGCCAGGGTCAGGGCTCAGCAGCGCAGCAATGCATCTTGCCCCTCCTACTGATCTGGAGTAGTGTAGTGTTGGATGCAGGTGTTTGGGTCCTGGGTAGTACTCCATCCTTACCTGAGAGTGAGATACCACACCTCTGGGTGAGATGCAGTACCTATGTAGCGACTGAACCCGCAGGGGCGCCACATAGCCCCCTAGTAAAACACAGCACGTCCGCGGGCTGGAACAGAGTAAAAAACACAGCAATTTAAAGACATGCAAAATTTTTAGATGCATCACTTAGAAGAATTTTCAAACAACTTTTCTTCCCTTTATGGGAGGCACATTTCTTAAACGTTACAGGTTTCTTATTAACTTATAAAACATTTTAACGCTTTCTCCAATAAAATTCTCTTTACATTTATAAAACACTTTTTCTCATAAAATACATCTTTCAACTCAACACAGTGAGATCCATAACTGGGTGTACATCTCACTGGAGAAGGTGCAATCTGATGAACATGAGGGACCCGCCCGAAAACCCTCAACGTAGGCCCTGGGAGTGGCTGCAGGACATAGGTGATCCAGCTGTTGGACCACGTCTTCGGCCACGCCAAATGGGTTTTGGTTCAGTGATCTTTTTTTAATATAAAACCAATAAGAGGCACTTTAATAACTACATACAGTTTAAACGTTTTTGGCTACTCACAGTCCTCAGCCTGTCAGTTTGTATACCCTTACCGGGTAATTATGCACACAAAACTTTTTAGTTAACTCAAACAAGGATGTACCCTTCCGGGTAACTATATGTAACGGGGCCGGGTGGTGGAACCTCTGTGCCTTGGAACAAGGAGGGACCCCGAGGGGCAGGTGTTATACTGGGGACGACCTTGTAATAGAGCAGGTGGCTCCCACGGGTCAGGTAGCTGGGACTGACCGGAGTAGCGGGTGAACACAACAGGTAGGTAGCAGTCTCTGGGTGAGTAGGCGGGTGGTCACGGGAAGTGACGGAAGAGCAGGTAAGAGTCTCTTGGCTGGCAGGCAGGTGGTCACGGCAAGTGACGGCTGAGCGGGTAAAAGTCTCTTGGCTGGCAGGCAGGCGTTCACGGCAAGTGACGGCTGAGCGGGTAAGAGTCTCTTGGCTGGCAGGCAGGCGGTCACAGCAAGTGACGGCTGAGCGGGTAAGAGTCTCTTGGCTGGCAGGCAGGCGGTCACGGCAAGTGACGGCTGAGCGGGTAAGAGCCTCTTGGCTGGCAGGCAGGCGGTCAGGGCAAGTGACGGCTGAGCGGGTAAGAGTCTCTTGGCTGGCAGGCAGGTGGTCACGGAAAGTGACGGCAGAGCCTCCAGGTAGGCTAGCAGGCGGGTAGCAGGTGAGCGCTCCCAGGTGAGCGGGCTAGCAGGTACGGCAGGTAGCAGGCAGGTAACTGGCAGGTTCTTCCTGGTCCGCAGGTGGACTTGCCCATAGACAGACTGGCGGAAGCAGGAGACATACTGTCGGGCTGAAGAGAAGACAAGCAGGCAGACAGGACTGGTAGTCAGGCTGGCAACGGGACCTGAGGGCTGAAGCAGAGGTGAGTATGCTTTGCAACAACTTTGCTCGGGCACCTCCATTTTGGAGGAGGTGCCTTAAATATGGGAAGTCCTCCGGCTATTGGCCGGGGACTCCTTAGGACGGCGCGCGCGGTCCCTTTAAGAGAGGGGGAGCATGCACGCGCCCTAAGCACAGTGCCTGGGAAGGAGCGCGCCGGCAGCAGCGAGGGAAGGAGCGCTGGAGGACGCCGTGCGATGAACAGGAAGGTGAGAAGGACGGCGTTTCTGCCTAGCAGGAGGCAGAGACGCCGATGCTACAGTACCCCCCCCCCCCTTTAGGCCCCCCCTTTTTTAGGCCAGAGAGAAATTTCTCAAGTAGAAGCAGAGCGTTGATGTTCTCCCTGGGTTCCCAAGTTCTTTCCTCAGGACCAAACCCCTTCCAATCCACCAGAAAAAAGGTTCTCCCTCTTACCCTCTTGGTGGCCAGGATACTCTCCACTTCAAAGACGTCCTCAGCAGAAACTGGAGTAGGAGGAGTACCTGGATTGTCGGAAAAAGTGTTAAGGACAACGGGTTTGAGGAGGGATACGTGGAAGGAGTTGGGAATGCGTAGGGTGGCCGGGAGTTTTAATTTGTAGGCCACTGGGTTAATTTGCCTGAGGACTTCGAAGGGTCCGATGAATCGAGGGCCCAACTTGTAGGAGGGTACTTTGAGCCGCACATGTTTGGAAGAGAGCCAAACCTTGTCTCCCGGACGGAATTGAGGCGGATCCAGACGTCTCTTATCAGCATATCTCTTCATCCGTTCGGAAGACAGAAGAAGAGCGGACCTGGTACAAGAGACTCCGCGGCAGGGTTGTCCACAGAAGCGGAGACAGGAACTGGAATCCGGGGATGTTGGCCACCGACTATAAAGAACGGGGATTTGGAAGAGGATTCGCTCTCATGGTTATTATAAGAGAATTCGGCCCATAGTAGGAGATCCACCCAATCCGAATGGTAGGCATTAACGAAGTGCCGGAGGTAGCTGGTCAGGATCTGATTGATCCGCTCCACTTGAACATTGGACTGTGGGTGGTAAGCGGAGGAGAAATCCAGGGTGACGTCTAGTAGCTTACATGTGGCTCTCCAGAAGCGTGAGGTGAACTGAACCCCACGATCCGTCAGGATGCGGAGGGGTAGGCCATGGAGACGGAAGATGTGGCGGATAAAGTCTTTAGCCAGCTCGGGTGCAGGTGGGAGACCAGGCAGGGGAATGAAGTGGGCCATTTTAGAAAAGCGGCCAGCGACCACCCAAATGACTGTACAACCGGCAGAAACAGGAAGATCGGTGATAAAGTCCATAGCAATGTGCTGCCATGGAGCAGCAGGTACGGGAAGGGGCAGGAGATGGCCAGCTGGTAGATGTCTGGGAACTTTGTTACGGGCACAGGATGAACAGGCCGCGACGAAGTCTACAACGTCCTTACGCAGGGTAGGCCACCAGTAATGCCGGGTAATGAGCTGGAAGGTCTTCTTTTGGCCAGCATGGCCAGCCAGTTTAGAAGAATGTCCCCAGCGAAGAACCCTCTCCCGATCTGGTACTGCTACAAACGTCTTACCGGGTGGAAGACGAGTCAGATCCAAGGGGGCCACATTCATCACCTTGGAGGGGTCAATGATGTGCGTAGGCTGCTCCTCTTGATCGGAGGACAAGAAGGACCGGGACAAGGCATCAGCTTTGACGTTCTTGTCCGCCGGGCGGAAATGAAGTATGAAGTCGAAGCGGGCAAAAAACGACGACCACCCGGCCTGGCGAGGATTAAGTCTTTGAGCATTTTGAAGATATGCCAGGTTTTTGTGATCCGTGTAGATGGTCACCGGGTAAAGAGCCCCTTCAAGCAGATAGCGCCACTCCCCCAGTGCCAATTTGACGGCTAGTAATTCACGGTCTCCTATGGAGTAGTTGCGCTCAGACGAGGAGAAGATTTTGGAAAAGAAGCCGCAGGTTACCATTCTCCCGGTAGAAGATTTTTGGCTGAGTACCGCTCCGGCTCCGGAGGAGGAGGCATCAAACTCCAGGTAGAATTGTTTATTGCAGTCCAGATGGTGCAGGACGTGGGCAGAGGCGAAGGCTCTCTTTAAGGAAAGGAATGCCTCCTCGGCTTCAGGCGACCATACCTTGGGATTTGCCCCCTTACGGGTAAGCGCAGATATGGGAGCAGTCCGGGACGAGAAGTGTGGGATGAAAAGACGATAGTAATTGGCGAAGCCCAGGAATCGCTGTATCGCCTTCAATCCCTCTGGACGGGGCCATTTTAGGACGGTAGAGAGCTTCTCGAGATCCATTTGCAGACCAGTCTGGGAGATAACATAGCCCAAGAATGGAAGGGAGGTCTGGTCGAAGAGGCACTTCTCGTATTTGGCATAGAGGTGGTTCTGCAGGAGCCTAAGCAGGACCTGACGAACATCCCTCCGGTGTTTGGGGAGATCCGGAGAGAAGACCAAGATATCGTCCAGGTATACCACTACGCAGGAGTACAGGAGGTCACGGAAGATGTCGTTGACCAGCTCTTGAAAGACAGCGGGGGCATTACAGAGACCAAAGGGCATCACAAGGTAGTCATAGTGACCGTCCCGGGTATTGCATGCTGTCTTCCACTCGTCTCCTTGACGGATAAGGACCAGGTTATATGCTCCTCGTAGATCCAGCTTGGAGAAGATCCTGGCGCCCTTGAGACGGTCAAACAATTCGGAGATGAGCGGCAGGGGGTATTTGTTTTTTACAGTGATTAGATTGAGTCCTCTGTAGTCAATACAGGGACGTAGCGAGCCATCTTTTTTTTTGACAAAGAAGATCCGGCTCCAGCCGGGGAGGTAGATTTTCTTCAATGTATTCAGACATGGCCCGGGTTTCGGCCGCAGACAACGGGTAGATACGCCCACGGGGAGGAGTGGCGCCAGGTACCAGGTCGATCGGGCAGTCATATGGCCTATGGGGTGGCAACGTCTCTGCTTCCTTTTTACCGAAGACGTCTGCATAGGGCCAGTATGGAGCCAGGAGACCGGGTAGATTAGCTGGAGTAGGCGGAGGGCGAGCTGGGCTGACCGGAACCAGGCAGGTCTTATGGCAGTCTGGACCCCACCGGAGTACTTCACCGGATCGCCAGTTCAATACGGGTTCATGTGTCTGGAGCCAAGGTAGACCTAGCAACAGGGAGTGAGAGAGTCTGGATAGCACATGGAAGGAGATCTTCTCTGAGTGCAGCATTCCCACCAGCAGAGTTAAGGGTTCAGTGACGAGCAGGATGGGTACTGGAAGGAGTCTACCATCCACGGAGGCAACTGACAAAGGTTCAGTGAGAGGCAGTGGCGTACCGCCAATGGCGGCAGACCATGCCACTGCTATGGGGCCCGCTGCCGGAGGGGGCCCGTGAGGGCCCCAAGCAGCGTGGGAACGAGGAGGATAGGTGAGTAGGAGGTTGCGGCGGCAGAGGAGCGGGTTGCGGCAGTGCAGGAGCGGGGCACACGCTGTAGCCGTTGCTGCAGCTACCACGTGTGCCCGCTGCTAAAGGGACATGAATATTCCCTCTGAGGCCACTCCCATGGGCGTGGAGAAGACGGAATATTCATTCTCTTTAGTAGCGGCACGGAGGAGCGCTGAGCTCCAGCTCCTGCTGTCAGTGCAGAGGAGTGAATGTGCTGGCAGCAGCTCACCTCTGTGTCTGAGAGCGCGTGCTGCTCAGATGCCGACATGAGCTGCTGCAGACAGGACTCAGCGCTGGAGCAGAGGTGAGGAAGGAAGGTGAGTATACGTGTTTATTGTTTTATGTGTGCAGTGATTGGGGGGATGAGGAGGCCACACATACCAGGAATGGGGGATTGAGGAGGCCACACATACCAGGATTTGGGGATTGAGGAGGCCACACATACCAGGATTTGGGGATTGAGGAGGCCACACATACCAGGATTTGGGGATTGAGGAGGCCACACATATCAGGATTTGGGGATTGAGGAGGCCACACATACCAGGATTTGGGGATTGAGGAGGCCACACATACCAGGATTTGGGGATTGAGGAGGCCTCACATACCAGGATTTGGGGATTGAGGAGGCCACACATACCAGGATTTGGGGATTGAGGAGGCCACACATACCAGGATTGTGGGATTGAGGAGGCCACACGTACCAGGATACTTGGATTGAGGAGGCCACACGTACCAGGATTGGGGGATTGAGGAGGCCACACGTACCAGGATTGGGGGATTGAGGAGGCCACACGTACCAGGATTGGGGGATAGAGGAGGCCACACGTACCAGGATTGGGGGATTGAGGAGGCCACACGTACCAGGATTGGGGGATTGAGGAGGCCACACGTACCAGGATTGGGGGATTGAGGAGGCGACACATGCCAGGGATTGTGGGATTGAGGAGGCCACACATGCCATGGATTGTGGGATTGAGGAGGCCACACATACCAGGATTGGGGGATTGAGGAGGCCACACGTACCAGGATTGGGGGATTGAGGAGGCCACACGTACCAGGATTGGGGGATTGAGGAGGCCACACATACCAGGGATTGTGGGATTGAGGGGGCCACACATACCAGGGATTGTGGGGGCCACACATACTAAGGATTGTGGGATTGTGGGGGCCACACATACCAGGGATTGGGGGATTGAGGAGGCTACACATACCAGGGATTGTGGGGGCCACACATACCAGGGATTGAGGGGGCCACACATACGAGGATGGGGAAATTTACCAGTAGCTGCTGCATTTCCCACCCTAGGCTTATACTCAAGTCAATAGGTTTTCCCATTTTTATGTGGTAAAATTAGGGGCCTCGGTTTATATTCGGGTCGGCTTATTTAAAATATACGGTATTTTAAAATCAGTGAGTACGTGGTGCTCATAATACTGCAGGACTGTGGCGTGCATTATACTATATGGGGGCTGCATTTTACCCTATGGGGTGTGTAATATACTGTATGGAGGACTATGGGGAGTGCATTATATTCTATGGAGGACCATGGGAAGTTCATTATACTATATGGAGGATTATGGGGGGCGCATTATACTATATGGAGGTTTATGGGGGGAGCATTATACTATATGGAGGATTATGGGGGCGCATTATACTATATGGAAGATTATTGGTGGTGCATTATACTATATGGAAGGCTATGTGGTGTAGCGCCGGCGTCCCTGCCCTCTGCTAGGCAGGGACGCTGTTCCCCTCACCTCTCTGCTCCGTGCCCGGCGTCCTCCTCCCGCTCTGCTGGCAGCGCGCGCTCCTTCCCGGCCACTGTGCTTAGGGCGCGCGCGCGCGCTCTCCCTCCCTCTTAAAGGGGCCGCAAGCGCCGTCCGAAGGAATCCCCGGCCAATGGCCGGAGGACTTCACAATATATAAAAGCACCTCCTCCAAAATGGAGGTGCCCGAGCAATGTTGTTGCACTGTTCACTACTCTGCTTCAGCCCTCAGGTCCCGTTGCCAGTTACCTGCCAGATACCTGCCAGATTCCTGCCAGCTTGCTGTCTTATTCCTGCCTGATTATCTGCTACCTGCCTGCTAGTCTGAGGTCCGACGGTCTGCCTTACTACTCCTGTCAGTCTGTCTAAGGACCAGCCTGTCCGCTCACCTGGGAGCGCACTTCAGCCACCTGCCTGCTTGCCTGAGGTCCGACGGTCTGCCTTCCAACTCCTGTCAGTCTGTCTATGGACCTGCTTGCCTGCTCACCTGGGAGCACACATCTGCTACCTGCCTGCTAGCCTACCTGGAGGCTCCGCCGTCACGTGCTGTGACCACCTGCCTGTCCAGTGACTCCTGCCCGCTCACCTGGGAGCGCTCATCTGCTGCCTGTCTGCTAGCCTACCTGGAGGCTCTGCCGTCACGTGCTGTGACCACCCGCCTGTCCAGAGACTTCTGCCCGCTCACCTGGGAGCGCTCATCTGCCGCCTGTCTGTTGGTCTTCCTGGAGGCTCCGCCGTCACATGCTGTGACCACCCGTTCATCCAGAGACTCTCGCCTGCTCACCTGGGAGTTCACGTCTATCATCTGCCGCCACAGGTCGTACCAACCCTTTACCCAGAGACTGCCCCGGTCACTTGCCGTGACCATCTGCCCGTTCATTCAGAGACTGCCCCGGTCACTTGCCGTGACCGTCTGCCCGTTCATTCAGAGACTGCCCCGGTCACTTGCCGTGACCATCTGCCCGTTCATCCAGAGACTGCCCCGGTCACTTGCCGTGACCTCCAGCCCGTTCACTCAGAGACTGTCCCGGTCACCTGCTGTGACTTCCTGCCCGTCTTCCCTGGTCGCCACCCGCTCCCTTACAAGGACCGCCCCCTTGTATAGTAGCTCAGAGGTTCCGCCTCCCAGACCCGTTACAGTTTGCTCGGGCCATGGAACCCGGTGGCACCCAAGCTCCCTCGCTCTCGGACCTGTGTCATGAACTGTCCCATCAAAGGTCCCAACAGGAGTCCATCCTGGGTCACCTGCGGAATGTCAATACTCGCCTGGACACTCTGACTGCTCCACCAGCAACCTCCGCCAGTGCCATGTCTCGCAATCCGGCAGCTCCGCTGCCCACTAATACCATGGTATCCTACCCCGGACCCCGGCTTTCTGCACCTCCTCGCTTCGGAGGCGACTCCGCCCAGGCTCGGGGCTTCATAAATCAGTGCACCCTGCACTTTGAACTATTGTCCCACCAGATTAACTCCGACCGAGCCAAAATTGCATTCATCATGTCCCATCTCACCGGGGAGGCTCTGGCCTGGCTAAATCCTCTATGGGAGAGAGGAGACCCCCTGGTGTCCAACTTGCCTGCTTTTCTCACGGCTTTCCGGAAAGTCTTCGACGAACCCGGACGGAAGACCTCATCCGCATCATCACTGCTACGCCTCCGTCAGGGAAGTCTCACCGTGGGCCAATATGCCATACGGTTCCGTACCCTTGCCTCGGAGCTGGCCTGGGATAACGACGCTCTGGTATCCGTCTTCTGGGAGGGTCTGTCCGGCCGTATTAAAGATGAACTTGCCAGTCGGGACATCCCTACCACTCTCGATGACCTAATAACTCTTGCCACTCGGATTGACCTACGGTTCCAGGAGCGTGCCAAAGAGGTCACCCGTGAGAGGAGGTTACCACGTCTAGCTCCTACTTTTCAGAAACCCGTCACTCCCTCCGTCTCTACCCAGGTACACTCTCCTGAGCCTATGCAGGTCGACCAGACCAAGATGGTCAAAACCCGTCAGGACTTACGCCGTGCCGAGGGGAGCTGCTTCTACTGTGGCAGTAAGGAGCACCGGATCCGTACCTGCCCGGAGAGGTCGGGAAACGCCTGTGTCTAGGTTCGCTCAGAGAGGTCGACCTAGACAAGAATAAATCCTCTCCATCTCTGCTGTTGTCAGTCTCAATCGTCTGCGGGGAGAACCGTTATTTCGAACTAGCTCAACTTGACTCTGGAGCAGCCGGGAATCTTATTTCACAGTCCCTGGTAGAGAAATACCGCATCCCCACCAAACCTCTGGCTGTACCCTTGTCTGTTGCTGCCGTGGATGGGGGTCTCTTACCACGCCCCATCCAACTCATCACCGAATCCATTACTCTGCAGGTGGGAATGCTGCATTCTGAGAGTATCTCCTTTCATGTTCTGCCTGGACTCTCCCACGCCCTCTTGCTAGGTCTACCTTGGCTCCAGAGACATGCACCCGTGCTTGACTGGCAGACCGGAGAAGTCCTTCGCTGGGGACAGGACTGCCATAAGACCTGTCTGGTTCCCGTCCATCCCGTCCGTCCTTCTCCTACCCCAGCTAATCTACCTGGACTTCCGATTCCTTATTGGTCTTATGCTGATGTCTTTAATAAAAAGGAAGCAGAGACACTACCCCCTCATAGACCATACGACTGCCCTATCGACCTGTTACCTGGTACTACTCCTCCCCGTGGGCGTATTTATCCATTATCCGCTGCTGAGACCCGGTCGATGTCCGAATATATTGAGGAGAATCTGGCCAGGGGATTCATCCGGAAATCTACCTCCCCGGCGGGAGCAGGCTTCTTTTTCGTCAAAAAGAAGGACGGCTCTCTCCGTCCCTGTATAGACTATAGAGGCCTTAACCAGATCACGGTGAAGAATAAGTACCCCCTTCCGCTCATTCCGGAGTTATTTGATCGTCTGAGGGGGGCTAGAATCTTCACCAAACTGGACCTCCGTGGGGCGTACAACCTGGTTCGTATCCGTCAGGGGGATGAATGGAAGACGGCATTCAACACCCGGGACGGCCACTATGAATATCTGGTAATGCCCTTTGGTCTCTGTAACGCTCCTGCCGTCTTTCAAGAGTTGGTCAATGACATCTTCCGGGACCTTCTCTACTCCTGCGTAGTGGTGTACCTGGACGACATCTTGGTCTTCTCTCCGGATCTCCAGACTCACCGGAGGGACGTTCGTCAGGTCCTGCTCAGGCTCAGGCAGAATCACCTCTTCGCTAAATACGAGAAGTGCCTCTTTGAGCAGACCTCGCTTCCGTTTTTGGGCTACATTATTTCTCAGACCGGCCTACGAATGGATCCAGAGAAACTGTCTGCCATCGAGAAATGGCCTCGACCGGAGGGGTTGAAGGCCATTCAGCGATTCCTGGGCTTCGCTAACTACTACCGCCTCTTCATACCACACTTCTCTTCCCGGACTGCCCCAATTTCCGCGCTCACCTGTAAGGGTACTAATCCCAAAGAGTGGCCGCCCGAAGCAGAGGAGGCCTTTCTTTCCCTAAAACAGGCCTTCTCTTCCGCCCCGGTGCTGCATCGCCCGGACGGCAACAAGCAGTTCTTCCTGGAAGTTGACGCCTCCTCCTCTGGAGCCGGAGCGGTACTTACTCAAAAATCATCTTCCGGGAGAATGGTAACTTGTGGCTTCTTCTCCAAACTCTTCTCCTCTTCTGAGCGCAACTATTCCATAGGAGACCGAGAGTTATTGGCCATCAAGCTGGCGTTGGAGGAGTGGCGTTACCTACTCGAGGGGGCTCTTCACCCGGTAATAATTTACACTGACCACAAGAACTTGGCTTACCTCCAGCATGCCCAGAGACTTAACCCGCGCCAAGCCCGGTGGTCCTTGTTTTTTGCTCGCTTTGATTTTGTTCTTCATTTTCGCCCGGCTGACAAAAACGTCAAAGCAGACGCCTTGTCCCGATCCTTTCTGGTGTCTGATCTTGAGGAGGAACCGAAACACATCATCGATCCCGCCAGAGTAATGCAGGTGGCTCCCGTGAGTCTAAATCGTCTCCCTCCCGGTAAGACGTTTGTTTCAGTACCTGATCGGAAGAAGATCCTACACTGGGGCCATTCGTCTAAACTAGCTGGCCACGCCGGTCAGAAAAAGACCCTCCAGCTTATTGCCCGGCACTACTGGTGGCCTACCCTACACAAGGACGTAATAGACTTTGTTTCTGCCTGTGTGTCCTGCGCCCGCAACAAAGTCCCGAGACACCTGCCAGCCGGTCGCCTCCTTCCGCTTCCTGTGCCTGCTGCCCCCTGGCAGCATATTGCTATGGACTTCATAACTGATCTCCCCGTCTCCGCCGGTTGTACGGTCATTTGGGTGGTCGCTGATCGCTTTTCCAAGATGGCTCACTTTATTCCCCTGCCAGCCCTCCCGTCTGCACCCGAGCTGGCTAAAGACTTTATCCGCCACATCTTCCGTCTTCATGGCCTGCCCCTCCACATCGTGTCGGATCGTGGGGTACAGTTCACCTCACGTTTCTGGAGAGCCACTTGTAAACTGCTAGACGTCACCCTGGACTTCTCTTCCGCTTACCACCCACAGTCCAATGGTCAAGTGGAGCGGATCAATCAGAACCTGACCAGTTACCTCCGGCACTTCGTTAATGCCCATCATTCAGACTGGGTGGATCTCCTACCATGGGCCGAGTTCTCTTATAACAATCACGAGAGCGAATCCTCCTCCAAATCCCCGTTTTTTGTAGTCTTCGGTCAGCATCCTCGGATTCCTTTTCCTGTCTCCACCTCTGTGGACAACCTGGCTGCGGAATCTCTCGTTAGCAAATTTTCCTCCATTTGGGAGAGTACCCGATCCGCACTCCTTCAGTCGTCCGAACGGATGAAAAGACACGCTGACAAAAAACGCCTGGATCCTCCACAATTTCGTCCTGGAGATAAAGTCTGGCTCTCATCTAAATATGTCCGACTCAAGATACCTTCTTACAAGTTAGGGCCTCGGTTCATCGGTCCTCTGGAGGTCATCAGTCAGATCAACCCGGTGGCCTATAAATTGAAACTCCCGGCCAACTTACGGATCCCTAACTCCTTCCATGTATCTCTCCTCAAACCTGTGGTACTTAACTCTTTTTCCAAGTCTACAGGTACGCCTCCTGCTCCGGTTTCTGCTGAGGACGAGTTTGAGGTAGAGAACATTCTTGCCACCAAAAGGGTAAGAGGAAAGACCTTTTTTCTAGTAGATTGGAAGGGGTTTGGTCCTGAGGAGAGAACGTGGGAGCCCCGGGAGAACATCCATGCCCCTCTTATCCTAGCTAAATTTCTGTCTGGCCTAAAAAAGGGGGGGCCTAAAGGGGGGGGGTACTGTAGCGCCGGCGTCCCTGCCCTCTGCTAGGCAGGGACGCTGTTCCCCTCACCTCTCTGCTCCGTGCCCGGCGTCCTCCTCCCGCTCTGCTGGCAGCGCGCGCTCCTTCCCGGCCACTGTGCTTAGGGCGCGCGCGCTCTCCCTCCCTCTTAAAGGGGCCGCGCGCGCCGTCCTAAGGAGTCCCCGGCCAATGGCCGGAGGACTTCACCATATATAAGGCACCTCCTCCAAAATGGAGGTGCCCGAGCAATGTTGTTGCACTGTTCACTACTCTGCTTCAGCCCTCAGGTCCCGTTGCCAGTTACCTGCCAGATACCTGCCAGATTCCTGCCAGCTTGCTGTCTTATTCCTGCCTGATTATCTGCTACCTGCCTGCTAGTCTGAGGTCCGACGGTCTGCCTTACTACTCCTGTCAGTCTGTCTAAGGACCAGCCTGTCCGCTCACCTGGGAGCGCACTTCAGCCACCTGCCTGCTTGCCTGAGGTCCGACGGTCTGCCTTCCAACTCCTGTCAGTCTGTCTATGGACCTGCTTGCCTGCTCACCTGGGAGCACACATCTGCTACCTGCCTGCTAGCCTACCTGGAGGCTCCGCCGTCACGTGCTGTGACCACCTGCCTGTCCAGTGACTCCTGCCCGCTCACCTGGGAGCGCTCATCTGCTGCCTGTCTGCTAGCCTACCTGGAGGCTCTGCCGTCACGTGCTGTGACCACCCGCCTGTCCAGAGACTTCTGCCCGCTCACCTGGGAGCGCTCATCTGCCGCCTGTCTGTTGGTCTTCCTGGAGGCTCCGCCGTCACATGCTGTGACCACCCGTTCATCCAGAGACTCTCGCCTGCTCACCTGGGAGTTCACGTCTATCATCTGCCGCCACAGGTCGTACCAACCCTTTACCCAGAGACTGCCCCGGTCACTTGCCGTGACCATCTGCCCGTTCATTCAGAGACTGCCCCGGTCACTTGCCGTGACCGTCTGCCCGTTCATTCAGAGACTGCCCCGGTCACTTGCCGTGACCATCTGCCCGTTCATCCAGAGACTGCCCCGGTCACTTGCCGTGACCTCCAGCCCGTTCACTCAGAG
This sequence comes from Phyllobates terribilis, assembly GCF_046119375.1. Taxonomy (NCBI): domain Eukaryota; kingdom Metazoa; phylum Chordata; class Amphibia; order Anura; family Dendrobatidae; genus Phyllobates; species Phyllobates terribilis. Next base: position 370,084,565 of record NW_027362769.1, read on the forward strand.
ACTGTCCCGGTCACCTGCTGTGACTTCCTGCCCGTCTTCCCTGGTCGCCACCCGCTCCCTTACAAGGACCGCCCCCTTGTATAGTAGCTCAGAGGTTCCGCCTCCCAGACCCGTTACATGTGGGGCCATTATAATATTTTGAGGGCTATGTGGGGGGCCATTATACTGTATGAAAGCAATTATACAGTGTGAAGGTTTGTGTGGGGTCATTATACTGTTTGGAGGGCTGTGTGGGGGCCATTATACTGTTTGGAGGGCTGTGTGGGGGCCATGAGAGTGTATGGAGGGCTCTGTGGGGTTCACAGTTGGGGGATTATACTGTGTTAGGGTCACCATACTTTGCCGTGGGAGTTGAAGTGGGGTACAATAGGGTCATTATACTGTGCATGTGGAGGAATGCACCATAGGGGTATCATACTGTTTAGGGGGCACTTTTGTTGGCATCATACTTTATGGGAGCAATGAAGGAGGAATCTACGACTTCAGAAGGAGGTAAATTACTATGCAAAGGCTGGAAAGTTATGAGATCTGCTCTTCTGTGACACAGACAAATATTTATTTTTTGTAGGGGGGGGGGGGGCCCAATTAGAGCTTCTGCTATGGGGCCCCATGACTTCTATGTACGCCCCTGGTGAGAGGCTTGGTGGGAATACGGTATCTCTCTACCAAGGACTGGGAGATGAGGTTCCCAGCAGCTCCAGAGTCCAGGTGGGCGATTTCAAAGTGCCGATCCTCTCCCCAGGAGAAAGAGACAGACAAAGTCAGGGAGGGAGAGGACTTACTTTTGTCTAGGACGACCTCTCCGAGCGATCCTAGACACCGGCGTTTCCCGGCCTCTCCGGGCAGGAACGGATCAGGTGCTCCTTGCTGCCACAATAGAAACAGCTCCCCTCGGCCCGGCATGACTCCTGGCGGGATTTGACCAACTTGGTCTGGTCGACCTGCATGGGCTCGGGTGAATGCGCCCGGGGAGTGACTGAAGAAGAGACAGGTCTCTGGAAGTTAGGAGCAAGGCGGGGAAAGATTCTCTCACGGGTGGTTTCCTTGGTACGTTCCTGGAACCGGATGTCAATCCGGGTAGCAAGTGACACCAGGTCGTCCAGGGTGGTAGGGATGTCCCGACCGGCAAATTCATCTTTAATCCGACCGGAAAGACCCTCCCAGAAGACGGACAGCAGGGCCTCGTTATCCCAGGCAAGCTCAGAAGCGAGGGTACGGAACCGTATGGCATATTGGCCTACGGTGAGACTCCCTTGGCGGAGATGTAGCAGAGAGGAGGCTGACGAGGTCTTTCGTCCCGGTTCATCGAAGACTTTCCGGAAAGCAGTGAGGAAAGCTGACAAGTTGGATACCAGGGGATCCCCTCTCTCCCACGGGGATTTAGCCAAGCCAGTGCCTCCCCAGTGAGATGGGACATGATGAAGGCCACTTTGGCCCGGTCGGTGGTAAAGTGATGTGCCAAGAGTTCAAAGTGCAGGGTGCACTGGTTAATGAAGCCTCGAGCCAAGGCGGGATCTCCACCAAAACGAGGCGGTGCTGAGAGCCGGGGACCCGGACCGGGTACCATGGCATTGATGGGCAGCGGCGCTGCCGGGGCCTGAGTCGTACGACTGGAGGCAGGTCCAGGTGGAGCAGTCAGTGAGTCCAGGCGGGAGTTGACATTACGCAGGTGGTTCAGGATGGATTCCTGTTGGGATCTCTGACGGGAGACTTCGTGGAACAGGTCAGAGAGCGAGGGAGCTTGGGTGCCACCGGGTTCCATGGCCCGAGCAAACTGTAACGGGGCCGGGTGGTGGAACCTCTGTGCCTTGGACCAAGGAGGGACCCCGAGGGGCAGGTGTTATACTGGGGACGACCTTGTAATAGAGTAGGTGGCTCCCACGGGTCAGGTAGCTGGGACTGACCGGAGTAGCGGGTGGACACAACAGGTAGGTAGCAGTCTCTGGGTGAGTAGGTGGGTGGTCACGGGAAGTGACGGAAGAGCAGGTAAGAGTCTCTTGGCTGGCAGGCAGGCGGTCACGGCAAGTGACGGCTGAGCGGGTAAGAGTCTCTTGGCTGGCAGGCAGGCGGTCACGGCAAGTGACGGCTGAGCGGGTAAGAGTCTCATGGCTGGCAGGCGGTCACGGCAAGTGACGGCTGAGCGGGTAAGAGTCTCTTGGCTGGCAGGCAGGCGGTCACGGCAAGTGACGGCTGAGCGGGTAAGAGTCTCTTGGCTGGCAGGCAGGTGGTCACGGCAAGTGACGGCTGAGCGGGTAAGAGTCTCTTGGCTGGCAGGCAGGTGGTCACGGCAAGTGACGGCAGAGCCTCCAGGTAGGCTAGCAGGCGGGTAGCAGGTGAGCGCTCCCAGGTGAGCGGGCTAGCAGGTACGGCAGGTAGCAGGCAGGTAACTGGCAGGTGCTTCCTGGTCCGCAGGTGGACTTGCCCATAGACAGACTGGCGGAAGCAGGAGACAGACTGTCGGGCTGAAGAGAAGACAAGCAGGCAGACAGGACTGGTAGTCAGGCTGGCAACGGAACCTGAGGGCTGAAGCAGAGGTGAGTATGCTTTGCAACAACTTTGCTCGGGCACCTCCATTTTGGAGGAGGTGCCTTAAATATGGGAAGTCCTCCGGCTATTGGCCGGGGACTCCTTAGGACGGCGCGCACGGTCCCTTTAAGAGAGGGGGAGCGCGCGCGCGCCCTAAGCACAGTGCCCGGGAAGGAGCGCGCGCCGGCAGCAGCGAGGGAAGGAGCGCTGGAGGACGCCGTGCGCTGAACAGGAAGGTGAGAGGGACGGCGTCTCTGCCTAGCAGGAGGCAGAGACGCCGATGCTACACTATATACAATAGAGTTCCATTTGACTCAATAGTGGTGCTCCCTCATGGTAGACACCTGTCCTGCATAGGCTGGCCCAGCCAGGTCATCAGCCTCTGACGGCAGGGGCATGCTCTCCTCCTCCTCCACTACTCTACGTACATGGAGGGCATACCAGCCCCGCTCACCTCGGTGCCTGGTGTAGGTGACTCGGTCACCTGGGTACAGATCTCGGTCAGGATGTCCTTGCTGGAGGTGGGACTCCACGTCCCTCCGGTTAACAAATAGATCCGTCGCGGCTTGTGGCTCTCTGATGAAGCCCCACTCGGCTGTAACACAGGTACTTTAGATGCAGTGACACAGAAACACAGAGCAACCAGTACAGGGTTAATAAACAAGGGGGGTTTACTGTAACAAGATCAATCTCCACGCAGGGAGTAACAGGGGAAATATGGGGAAATATGGGGAGAAGCAGGTAACAGGCTATAAACGACAATTCACAGTTTGGCTAGATGTAGCAGGGTCGACACGGTTGTAATTGGCAGTTTTACACTTAGCTGACTTTTGTTCCCAACAAGGAAAATGCCGGCTGATGCTGGTGTTGTTTTCTTCTGGCTTCCCCGCCTAAACAATGCTCTGTCTTATGGTGGCAGCGGGCGGTTTTCGGTTTGACCCGCTGAGCCCCTAGTCCATAACACTGCACCTCACTTGCTCGGCTCCACGTCTTCTGGCGGCAGCGGGCGGTCTCCGGTTTGACCCGCTGAGCCCCTAGTCCATAACACTGCACCTCACTTGCTCGGCTCCACGGACCCTGCGTCTCTTCTCCCTCTAGTCGGGCTTGACTCCCACAGTCAACTGCCTGCTTTCCCGCGCAAAACTCCTTTTTCTCCCTCTTCCTAGACACGCTTCCAGCTCTCCGGTCAACTGACCCCTGAGCTCTGGCTTTTGACACGCCCCCAGCTTCCTGGTCACATGACTACTGTGCTCGCAGTCTGTCTTCCCCCTGCAACCAGAGGCATGGCCCCGGCAGTTCTGGATCCCTTGCTCTGAAAGTACTTACACCCCAGTCTTCCCCCTTACACGGCGTCCAGGTTGAACTTCACGACAGTCCCTTCTACGCGGGGACTGGGTGTGGCCGTTTTTGCTTTGCGGGCCCGGGTCTTTTCTTCCATATTAAGGGCCTCCATTCTCTCCCAGTGCACCTGCCGGATGCACTGCTCCTTCTCTAGCTGCAGGTGCTCCCACCGGCAATGCTCCTCCCAGCGTTCAGCCTCCATACGGCTCTCCCGGGGACAACCCATGAGGTCCCCTCCCGGGTTATCCCACAGGAATTGATCTCCTTCTTCCTGGTGGGCGGCTGAGGACTCAGGAGTGGGCAGCAAAAGGGAAGCTCTGGTCTTCCACCTCCGCGGACCAGTCCCAGGGCGTGCATCTGTACACCCATTCGGGTGTAGGGGCAGGTGGCTCTAGCTGGGGGCCCAGGAGCAGGTCCGCCTCACTAGTGCCCGGGGTTAACGGTTCCGGGCCCAGGAGCAGATCTGAGGCGTGAGCGCCCGGGGACGGATGTTACTGCAGGGGGACCAGGGATGGAGCAGCGTCAGCCGCGTCCAGGACAGGGACTTCACTCCTAACTGCTCCCGCGACCGCTTCCGCTCGGCCTGACACCTCCCGGTTGTTACGCAGCTCCGCCAGGGCTGGGGCGCTGCCAGTCACACGCAGCGCCGACTGCTGCCGTGTCACCAACTTCTCCAGCAACTCGCTTCTCCATATGGCGACGGCAGCTTGCTGGGCCTCCTCCATTCTCCTGCCCAGTTCTTGCATCTCATCCCGGATGAAGCTGGTGGCCTTCAGGGACAACTTTGCTAGCATTCTCTCCAGGGTGAGGGGTTCTGCCGCGGGTTGCAGACCACAAGACGGAGCTTCAGGCTGACCTCTATCCATCTTGCCTGCCGGGTGCGGTCTGTCTAGACTGCTGGAGACTCAGCCCAGTCTCCCAGGTTTCTTCTCTCCTCTCCCCTTTCTGGGGTGGTCCCATGGCTGCTTGCTGTCGGCCACACCCGGAGGCGGCTTCCCCAGACTGATGGACAGGTCCAGGTATATGGCCACAGGCGCATGGGGCGGGTTGCGCTTTTTGCGCCATTCTGGGACCTGGCCCACGATGGGAGGTTCTTTGTTGTCCTTGATAACGCACATAATGGCGCCACATTCAGTATAGAACACAGTCTCTATGTGCACAATACCCGGTGATAACGGGTGGGTTCATATCCTGTTCGTGATGCCAAAATAATGACGCGCCCCTTAGGCCGTGGGGTGCTCGGTGACGGGCCGGTCGTTGCTAGGGGAGATGTCACAGTGGCGGTGACCCGGTCCGTGACCCAGAGCGGTCAATAAAAGGGGAAATTTACAGGGAGTTATAGTTTTTATGAAATGTTCGTGACGCCACCTGTGGTATGCGGGTAAAGGGAGCCGCCGCTGCGGAGCAAGTCCTCTGGAGCTGTGGTTCAGCTCTCCACAGGTAGAGCTTAGCTCCAGGGCAGAGTAATGGGGATGTAATAGATGTTGCTGTTACAGTATAGTGCAGGCAGGTGATGGCGCAGCAATTATTCACAGAGACAGTGGGGTGCAGTCTTCAGGGTTTTACCCACAGTTTTCCAAGATTCCAGGTTACAGTTACCGGTGTATAACCTCCCCCGTCGTCCTGTGTCTACTCAGGGAGGAGTACACCATACCCTCAGGTAATTCAAGAGCACTTAGCGGGACCCCGTTCTGTGTGCCTTTTCTGGTCGATTTCCTGCGCTGGCTCTCACCCTCCTGCCCTGCGACTCACACCCAGTGTCCCAAGCCAGTGACTGCGGACCTTGTCGGGCGAAGTCTTCTCTATCCCCTGGGCCCTCTATGGCCTCCTTTTTGGCGATTAGGTGTGGCTGTTGGCTGCAGCACCTGAAATGTTGCACCCTCCAGTTATCTAGTTGAGACTTGAAGAACTCTGCTAGTTTAGGGGCCGGTCCCCTCTCTGCGGCCTGATCCTTCCACTCCTGGTGGGTTCGGGCGCACGGGTGGCATCCACACTGCCCGTGCCCCTGGGATCCTTTCTGTTCTGGAGCCTTCCTTCCTGCTCCTCTCCTCTCTTCAGTCTGTCCTGGGCCTCTCTCACTAGGCCCTCCTCCCTGAGCAGAGCTCCTGCAGAGCTCCTGCTCCACACACTCTCTGAATGAACACACTCCACTCACTGACTTGCCAAGATGGCTTCCCTTTTTATATCCTCCTTCTCAAGTTCTCCCCTGATCTTCTTCCTCCACCCACATCCACTACATGGTTCCCCCTCTCTTGGTTCCCCCCACTCCAGCCAGGGTCAGGGCTCAGCAGTGCAGCAGTGCATCTTGCCCCTCCTACTGATCTGGAGTAGTGTAGTGTTGGATGCAGGTTTTTGGGTCCTGGGAAGTACTCCATCCTTACCTGAGAGTGAGATACCACACCTCTGGGTGAGATGCAGTACCTCTGTGGCGACTGAATCTGCAGGGGCGCCACATTTTCAGATGGGAATTTTTTTAATAGTTCCACAACAAGGGCCTTCTGGTACTGCCCCATTTTTGTAGACCTGTCCACCTCAGGAATAAGAGATATAAAGTTCTCCTTGTAGCGTGGGTCTAGAAGTGTCACCAACCAGTAATGACTGTCACCCAAAATTTTGAGAACGCGAGGGTCATGGGAAAGGCAGCATAACATAAACTCAGCCATGCGTGCCAGACTGCTAACAGGCAAGACTTCGGTGTCCTCACCAAGAGGATGACTGACCATGCTCTACTACTTCTCCTCCTCCTCTCTGTCCTCAGGCCATCCACGCTGAACAGACGGTATGACAGTTGTGCACGTAGTGCCATCTGTAGCGCATGAAACTAGCTCCTGCTCTTCCTCCTCCTCCTCCTCCTCTTCCTCATTGTCACCCAATCCACGTTGGGATGAGATGAGGCTGGGCTGTGTGTAATCACCCTGTATGGTTCCGTGCTCCTTCTCATCGTGCTCCGCCTGCAATGCATCCTCTTTGATTGTGAGCAGAGAGCGTTTCAGAAGACAGAGAAGCGGGATGGTGACGCTAATTATGGCATCATCACCTGTCACCATCTTGGTGGAGTCCTCAAAGTTTTGGAGGATGGTACATATGTCTGACATTCATGTCCACTCCTGAGGTTTTATGTATGGAGTCTGAACTGAATACCGACAGCCTTGTTGATGCTGGTACTCAACAACTGCCCTCTTCTGCTGACAAATCCTTCCCAACCACTGCAGTGTAGAGTTCCAATGTGTGGGGACATCACACACCAGTCTGCGAGCCGGAAGCTGCAAACGCTGCTGAAATACGGCAAGGGCGGCGGAAGCTGTAGGTGACTTTCTAAAATGGGCACACAGGCGGCGTACTTTAACAAGCAGATCCGGCAGCTCCGGGTAGGATTTGAGAAACCGCTGAACCATGAGGTTAAGCACATGGGACAGACATGGTACGTGTGTGAGCTTGCCTCGCCTCAGAGCCGCTACCAGGTTCTGGCCATTGTCACATGACGCGCCCCCTGGGCCGTGTGTGGAGAAATACCCGGAGCCAGGTATCTGTGTAATGCTGGGGGTTGTAGTCTCCGTGGTGGCGACACGGTCCCGTGGCTCAGGGTGGTCAAACCAGTGGCGGACCTGTTTATTTGGTTTTGCAATGTTTAAATGTCCGACCACGCCACCCGTGGACTGCGGTCACTGAGAACCGCTGCTGCGGGGCAGACCGCTGAGGCTGATTTTGTGTGCGCAGCAGAGGGTAGCATAACTCCCCATGGGAGGAGTATAGCCTCAGGGCAGCGTCTATAGATGGTGAGGGTTGTGGTGCGTGGGCGCAGCAGAAATGACTCAGAGTCCGTGTGGTGCAGTTCAGGGTCTTTACTGTTGGTAATGAAGAAGGCCCTGCCGGGAGTACTGGCTAACATTAGAGGCCTGGTCAGTCTGTGAGCGAACAAGAGTCCCCCTGGCCAGGTGGAGGTGTAGGCCTTCCCGTCTGACTGCCCTCTTCCTGGCTACCCTGCTGTAGTCGTGTAGTAGCCCACGTCCCTGAGTGTACCGTGTGGTGCTCACCCGTATGGCTGGTGACTTGGGGTCTTTGGTTCCTTCGGTGTGACTGAGCCTCCGGGCTTTCTATGGCCAGAGGACCTGAAATCCCCTGCCAGGTGGTTTCTGCTGCTGGATGTAGAAATCCTCACAGCCTCGGACTCCGGTGTCCGGTTCTCTGCGTCTTCTGCCAGGATGAGCTCTATCAGCTCCAATCCCTGGCTTTCAGCTTCTGGCTCCTACAGAGCTCCTTGCTGCTGCTCTGTCCCTTCCTCTGGAACTAGACTCACTAACCCCGCCCCAGATCCAGTTTATAAAGGGCAGGTTCCTCCCCTCCCTGGACTGGGGCAGGAAGCGTTGCATGCAAATGTGCTCCTGACCAGGAAAACCCATGCTCGCTCTCAGACATGGTATTTCTACCACTGTGGCAACCAGACCCCTGGGGTGCCACATTCCCCCCTAGTAAATTTTAGTACTCCGGGACTAAACATATTTTATGAAAATATACATAACAGGGTATAAGCAATAACACAACAACATATGTACAAGAAGTTCAGTCTTTATAGGTCACGGCGCTTCCGTAACCAGGTGTCCATGTCACCCAAGATGTATTTTGAGGGACCCGTCCGAAACCCTCCACGTAGGCCCTGGGGTGGCTACAGGGCATCGATGATCCAGCGTTGGACCACGTCTTCAGCCACCTCCACGGGTTTTTGTTCTGTGGTCTGGCACAAAAGGGCACTTAACTGGTGCAACTATTTACAAGGTACAGTTCCGGTTATTCATTGTCCATAACCTGTCAGTCCATAAACCCTGTCGGGTAACTTGAGAAACATAATTAGTATTCAGGTAACAAACACAAAACATTCCAACATTTGCAATATACAGGTATACAGTATATATCACATTTTAAATTCTCCAGCGAGCGGGCTTCTGACCTCTAGTGCTCCTGGTGGACCTACGTAACACACTATCTGGTGGTGTTCTTTCTGGGTCCCCTGTTTCCACCCCTTGAGTAGTGGACTCGCTAGTGTCTATACTACAGGTGTTTGGAGCTGTTACGGGTAGGTTGGGCAGCTTTCTGCGTACTCTTTGGCTTACCACGGGCACGGCAGGCTCACTACTAGCAGAGGGTTGATTCTCCTGGGCTGCTGGTATGGAATGTTCTGCCTCTGGGGCCGGTTGCTCTTCCAACACTACTTGCTCTTCTGTAGGCCCTTGAGGGGCTGGCTGGAGAAAGGTAAGGACGGGTACCACAATAGCGTTGTTAATTTGTGTCAAGGACCGGGGAAATTCTCCGAGTACTGTACTGACCATTTCTTCCCTTTCCACTGCGGGTTGAGGGCTATCTTGGTCTTCCTCGGTGCTTTGCAGCTGCTCGGGACACTTCTTCAGGTGGTCTCTGGAGACAGTGGCTGTGGTCTCTCCTCCATCCTTACTGATAATGCATACTTTCGGATTTTCATGACTTGAGGGCAGTACTGTGTACGGTTCTTTCTCCCACTGGTCATCCAACTTATGGAGCCCCCTCTTCCTCTTCAAGACCTGCTCTCCAGGTGCCAGGGATACAGCGGGAGCATGCTGGTTGTAAGTCCTCTCTTGCCTTTCTCTTGCTTGAGACAGACTTCTCTCAACACTCTCCTGCACTTTCCGGTACTGCTGCTGCCGTTCTGTATCCCAGTCTGCCTTTGGTGAGGTGTCCTCGGGTGTCAGGACTCCCATATCCAGGTCAATAGGCAGCTTACCAGGTCTTGCTCTCATTGGGTAAGCCGGGGTGCAGTTGGTGGAATTTACTGGGATGTGGTTATACAAGTCCACCAGATCGGGCAGTTTTTCAGGTCACAGACTGCGTTCTTCCAGGGGCAACGTTTTCAGCAAGTCTATCACTACCTGGTTCATCTTCTCGCATAAGCCGTTGGTTTGGGGGTGATAGGACGTTGTCCTTATCTTCTTGCAGCCATACAGGTTGCAGAACTCTTGGAAGACCTCCGCTTCGAAGGCTGGACCTTGGTCAGTCAACACTTGGTCCGGATACCTGTGTGGACGGCAGAAGTGCTGCTGGAAGGCTCTAGCTGCTGTCTGAGCTGTTAAGTCCTTGACAGGGACCACCACCAGGAACCGGGAGTAGTGGTCTACGATGGTGAGGGCGTAGACGTACCAGGACCTACTTGGAGCCAGCTTCACATGGTCCAGGGCTACCAGTTCTAGTGGCTGCTTGGTGATGATGGACTGCAGGGGAGTCTTCTGGCTGGCACGGTCCTTTCTTCTCAGGTTGCACGGGCCGCAGTCTCTGCACCATCTCTCAATGGCCCCTCTCATGCCTACCCAGAAGAACCGTTCACACAACAGGAACTCCAACTTCTTCCATCCAAAGAGCCCTGCTCCGTCGTGGTATGCCTCCAGGACCATAGCCGCGTCTCGTCTCGGGACCACTACCTGCCAGGTCAGCTCATGTGTCCGGGAGTTGACAATTCACCGGCACAGCTTCCCCTTGTAGAGAAACAGCTTACTCTTCTCCTTCCACAGCTGTTTGGTCTCTTCCAGAGCGTCTCGGTCAAGGCGGGCATCAGCCTGTGTCAGCATCTCCTTTACCAGGTGGATGGCTGGGTCACTGTCTTGCGTCTCCGCCCAGCTGTAGTGGGGTAAGGGATTGAACGTGGCAGAGTGCCTGTCCCTTACACGGTGGGAACACTGGGTAATCCCACGATGGTGGAACGCAGGGAGTTCAATCTCTTCCAGTTCTTCTGGATCTTCCCCTCCGTCCAGCAAGTTCGGCATCCTGGACAGGGCGTCTGCGTTGGCATTTGCGTGTCCCGCCCGGTATTTGATGGTGAACTCATAGTTGGATAGGCGGGCCATCCATCTCTGCTCCAGGGCACCAAGTTTTGCAGTGTCCAGGTGTGTCAACGGGTTGTTGTCCGTGTACACGGTGAACTTGGAAGAGGCAAGGTAATGTTTAAAGCGCTCTGTCACTGCCCATACCACCGTGAGGAACTCTAGCTTGAAGGAGCTGTATTTTCAGGATTCCTTTCTGTGGGCCGGAGCTTCCTGCTGGAATAAGCGATTACCCGTTCTCTGCCCTGTTGGATCTGGGACAGCACCGCCCCTAGCCCGATGTTGATCGCGTCTGTGTGGAGAATAAAAGGCTGGCCGTAATCAGGGTACGCCAGGATTTCATCCCCTGTGAGGGCCATCTTCAGCCGGCGGAAAGACTCATCCTCCAGCTTGTCCCATTTGAAGGGCGGCTTCTGGTTTTTGGCCTTCCTGGACTGGCCTATCAGGAGGTCCTGCATAGGAGCTGCCATTTTGGTGAACCCAGAGATGAATCTTCGGTAGTAGCCTACCAACCCGAGGAACTGCCGCACTTCCTTTATACTGGAGGGTCTTGGCCAGTCCTTAATCACTTTGATCTTATCAGGGTCTGAAGCTACTCCGTCAGCACTCACCACGTGTCCCAGGTACTGTACCTTTGGTTTCAGTAGATGACACTTGGAGGGTTTCACCTTTAGGCCGTAGCCTGCCAGGGCGTCAAACACCTCTGCCAGGTGTCTCAGATGGTCCTCGTATGTTTTGGAATACACGATGAAATCGTCCAGGTATAGCAGGACCGTCTCGAAATTCCTGTGCACCAGACAGCACTCCATCAACCGCTGGAAGGTCCCTGGCGCATTGCAGAGCCTGAACGGCATACAGTTGAATTCGCTGAGACCCATCGGGGTGGTGAACGCGGTCTTCTCCTTGTCTGCCTCTGCTACAGGAACCTGCCAGTACCCGCTAGTAAGAGCCAAAGTGGAGAAGAAGTTAGCAGACTTTAATGCAGCTAAAGATTCCTCTATCCTAGGTAACGGGTACGCATCTTTGTGTGTGATACGGTTAACCTTTCTGTAATCTACACACATTCTCATGGTGCCATCTTTCTTTTTCACAAGAACTAGTGGAGCTGCCCAGGGGCTACAGCTGTCCCTGATTACCCCAGCCTCCTTCATTTCTCGCAACCTTCCCTTGGCATTCTGATAGTGTGCAGGGGGTACAGGTCAGTATCTTTCCTTTATGGGTAGATGGTCTCCTGTGGGGATGTGGTGTTCTACCCCCTTTACTTGCCCAAAGTCTAGCGGGTGTTTGCTAAAGACTCTTTCGTACTCCTGCACCACCCGGTAGACTCCCTGTTTTTGGTGTGAGGGAGTGGAGTCGGTGCCCACATGCAGCTTCTGACACCAGTCCCCCATTTGTTTCTTGGAGCCGTTACCCTCCTCTGGTTGAGATGGAGGCAAGGGTTCCACGGCCTTTACAGAGTTTTGGTTAATGGTGAACAATTTGGCTAGAGTGGCATACCGGGGCAAGTATACTTCTCTCTCCCCAATGTTTAGGATGCGGATGGGTACCCTCCCATGGCGTACATCGACCACCCCCCGTGCTGTCAAAATGGTGGGCCTACTTTCTGAGTAGACGGGTTCTACCATGGCTTGGTAGTCCCTTCCTCTTAACCCGATTGCAGTTCGGCACCAGATCATCATCTCACTTTTTGGGGGCACGGCGATAGGGAACAGGTCACTCATCCTTACACTACCAATCTCACCACCAGACAGTTCTACCTGTTGCCTTTCATCAGGGCTCTGATCTCTTTTTGTAGGACACGCTGCTGGCTGGAGCTGGCCGCAACCTGCTGTAATATGAGAATTATCTCTGCAAGACAATTTTCAATAACATTAGTACCCAAGGTTATCTTAGGGTGGCTTTCACGACGGTCAATGTCCACAATAATCAGTCCTTGCGCTGGCAGTTCAACCTTACCAATTTTGATGGTCACCTCTTTGAATCCCACCTGTGGTACGGGCTGACCATTGCTGGCGATGATGCTCAAATCGTCGTCTGGGTAGCGGGTAATATCCGAGTCATTCCAGTACCGCTTAAAAAGCACATAGGGGATGGTGGTTACCTGTGACCCGGTGTCCAGTAGTGCACTCATAGGAATGCCATCCAATACCACCGGCAAGACCAGTCGTCCCCCTAGGTACTTATCATGCCAGCTCGATGGGCCTGATAGTCTTACGCCTGGGGGTCGGCCCTCTGCCCCAGGTTGGGCCCGTTTAAATAACAGTACCTTGCCATATGTCCTGGTTGGTTGCAGCGGCGGCAGATGGGTTGTCCGTCCTGGTTGTAGCGGTCGCTGGGCCTTCCTCTGGACGATGGGATCCTCCTCTGTCGACTCCAAGGGACGTCCTCCAGACTGGAAGCCAGCTGGATCTTTCCTGGGGAAGACACCTGTAAAGACTGCACAGTTCTGGTTAGCACGGCAACGCTTTTGGTCAGTTCTTGGACCTGATGGTGCAGGTCTGCAGCCGGGTCTTTGTCCAAAGCCTGTGCATCAGCTCCCACAGGCTCTGCAGACAAGGGCGCCGCCTCCTGGTGATAGGTGATAGCTGGGCGCCTGTGGGTTACAGCGCCACCTGGTGCCGGTTCTCGGAGCACACGGATGGCCCTGTCTTTGAACTGCGCAAAGTCCAAATCAGGGTTCTGCAAGGCCATTACACGCAACTGGGTTCGGTGGGCGCTGGACTGTAGACCCTCAATGAACTGTTCAGTCAACAGCTTATCCTCATTCCGCACGCTGTCAGGGTCTGCCTGCTTAATGGCTCTCAGGGCCTCCTGCAAATTCAAAGCATAGTCCGTATACTGTCTTGTGCCCGCTGTTTGCATCCATAAAATTTTAGTTTAATCTCTGCTGAGGTGCGGGTATCAAAAGTGTCCTTTAGACGGGCCAGTATTTCCTTTACAGTCCCCTTTTCCCTGGCTGACCAGGACTTCACTTCTCTTTGGGCTGCCCCGATTGCAGGATTTGGGAATGTTTAGCTTGCAAAAAAGAAGACTGAGAGGAGACTTAATAGCTGTCTACAAATATGTCAAGGGCTGTCACATTGTAGAAGGATCATCTTTATTCTCATTTGCACAAGGAAAGACTAGAAGCAATGGGATGAAACTAAATGGGAGGAGACACAGATTAGATATTAGAAAAAACTTTTTGACAGTTAGGGTGATTAATGAGTGGAACAGGCTGCCACGAGAGGTGGTGAGTTCCCCTTCAATGGACGTCTTCAAACAGAGGCTGGACAGACATCTGTCTGAGATGATCTAGTGAATCCTGCTTTGAGCAGGGGGTTGGACCAGATGACCCAGGAGGTCCCTTCCAACTCTACCATTCTATGATTCTATGATTCTATGATTAACTGGCCTGTCAGGAGGCTCACTTTTTGTTCCTCGGACAGGGGGTATACTTTGAATAGGCTATACAGTCTTTCTTTAGTCGCTCAGGGTATGCGTCTCCCCTGAGTACTGGGGTAACCATGCCGCTCCGGGGATATACGGCATTGTGAACGGCATCACTGCAGCAGCAGCCGCGCTGGCGGTGGGATCTCCCTCCATTCCTGGCGTCTTCCTCCCCCCTAGTTAACCGTGGCCTACCTTCCGTTGCTTCTTCTCTGTAGGCCGCGGCTCTGCAGGCGATCGTCGGGGTCGAGGACCTTGCGTTGCGCGCTGGTGACGTCAGCGTCCGCTGGGCTCCTTCCAGGACCTTGCGCAGCGTCAGTGCGTAAGGCGGGGCTTCAGCTCTCGCGCGCTTTTGGCGTCTACGCCCCTCTTCTTCCCGCGCGACGTCCCAGAAATCGCGCCGCAATGGCGGGAAAATGGCGGCGGATGGCGGGAAAACGGCTGCGGATGGCGGGTAACTTCACCACGGTAAATATCACAGTCTTTCTTCAGGCACGCAGTACCCAGTGGTTGCGGGCACGAAATCCTGCCGACTACGCCAAAGTTGACGCGCCCCCTGGGCCGTGTGTGGGGAAATACCCGGAGCCGGGTCTCTGTGTAATGCTGGGGGTTGTAGTCTCCGTGGCGGCGACCCGGTCCTGTGGCTCAGGGTGGTCAAACCAGTGGCGGACCTGTTTATTTGGTTTTGCAATGTTTAAATGTCCGACTACGCCACCCGTGGATTTGCGGTCACTGAGAACCGCCGCTGCGGGGCAGACCGCTGGGGCTGATGTTGTGTGCGCAGCAGAGGGTAGTATAACTCCCCACGGGAGGAGTATAGCCTCAGGGCAGCGTCTATAGATGGTGAGGGTTGTGGTGCGTGGGCGCAGCAGAAATGACTCAGAGTCCGTGCGGTGCAGTTCAGGGTCTTTACTGTTGGTAATGAAGAAGGCCCTGCCGGGAGTACTGGCTAACATTGGAGGCCTGGTCAGTCTGTGAGCGAACAAGAGTCCCCCTGGCCAGGTGGAGGTGTAGGCCTTCCCGTCTGACTGCACTCTTCCTGGCTACCCTGCTGTAGTCGTGTAGTAGCCCACGTCCCTGAGTGTACCGTGTGGTGCTCAGCCGTATGGCTGGTGACTTGGGGCCTTTGGTTCCTTCCGCTCCTCGATGCGGTGCCGGTCCCTTGCGTGTGACTGAGCCTCCGGGCTTTCTATGGCCAGAGGACCTGAAATCCCCTGCCAGGTGGTTTCTGCTGCTGGATGTAGAAATCCTCACAGCCTCGGACTCCGGTGTCCGGTTCTCTGCGTCTTCTGCCAGGATGAGCTCTATCAGCTCCAATCTCTGCTTTCAGCTCTTGACTCCTACAGAGCTCCTTGCTGCTGCTCTGTCCCTTCCTCTGGAACTCAACTCTTCTCTGCTCTGACTGGCTAACCCCGCCCCAGATCCAGTTTATAAAGGGCAGGTTCCTCCCCTCCCTGGACTGGGGCAGGAGGCGTTGCATGCAAATGTGCTCCTGACCAGGAAAACCCATGCTCGCTCTCAGACATGGTATTTCTACCACAGTGGCAACCAGACCCCTGGGGTGCCACACACACATGACCATGTCTGGCAGTAGGTTCAGCGGTGTGAGCCACAGATCTGCCTGCTCTTTCAGAGCTGTTTATATACAGAGCTAGTCAAGTGTACTAACAAAGCCTACAGATCTAGGACTTAACCTTAGCCTATCTGGCATTGCTTCATACCCCCCATCCTCTGCCCTAAACAAGGGCTGGTCACCATCGCCAACTCCCCAGTGCCTACAGGAGGCCACTTTACCAAAGTGGATTTTGTGAGGGGATGTTGCCGGTTTTGTATTGCCTCCTCTGAGACTATCTGCTGGTGGGCCTCAGGAATTCTACAGGGCTTTATATTGAAATAAGTTGGAGGCTTTTGTAACTCCAAAACCCTGCCCCTATTTTTGGTACCAATTTCTGGCCATATTGTCTTTGGGAAGGTGACAAATTTCCTGCTACTCTGACATCCGGAACGTTGATTTCTAACTGGTCTAACGAGAGAGGGGGTTCTAGAGTGTCCCTATTCTTCCAGGGGTTTAGCAGGTTGCCATAATATATGGGAAAGGACTTCCGTTTCCCTGGTCGGTGTACTTTTTAGTTTACCTCTCCCACCTTTTCTACCACCTTATAGGTCCCCTGCCACTGGTTAAGGAACACGTTCTCCCCTGTGGGCACTAACACAAGTACCCGATCCCCTGGCTTAAATGGTCTCACTCGAGCCGACCGATTATACCCCTGGATTTCTCCTCTTGGCCTTGAGGAGGTGCTCTTTTACCTGTTCTTTCACTTTGTCCCCACAACACAATATATCATTAGGCCTGGCCCCTTGCGGAAACCGACTATTGGCTCCCGTCTCCTGGGGATTCCCATTTACATTTTCCTTGGCACCTTTTACTGTTAAGACTATGAGCTGGGCAGTCCCAAAGTTGTCCAGGACACCTCCAGGTCAGGGATGTTGGTTTTAAGGGAATTCTTCCTCAACATCCTCTCTAGCCAGTACAGTGAAAGGAAATTCACAGTTTACTTCATGTGACTTTGTTACCATAGCCGACTCTTGGAGGCATTCTGGACTGCTGGGTGCTACAGCTTTAGCCCATAAGTCCCAGAACAAAGGAAAATCTTGACATAACAATAGCATTCAACAAGTCTTTGACCACTCCCTTTTGGTGGGAAATGGAACCACTGTCGACCTGGGCCATTGGATAGTTCTTGTCATCTCCATGGATACACCTTACCCCACACCCTTCCCAGGGACTAGCACATGCGGAAGTGTGGCCCTTGCCAGGGTCACCAAACTCCGGAGTCCAGAAGTCCCATCACTTGGACACCGTTCACAGTCACCTGGCATTCCTGATGCCCTTTGCCAGGGTCAGAAACAGCACTGCAGATAGGGTAGGCGAAGTAGGAGTAGTGCTGGACTGTGCTGCAGTCCATCGGCTCCGAGATCAAGGGACATACGGTTGATATACAGTACAGACCAAAAGTTTGGACACACCTTCTCATTTAAAGATTTTTCTGTATTTTCATGACTATGAAAATTGTACATTCACACTGAAGGCATATATATGTCTTATATTCTAGGTTCTTCAAAGTAGCCACCTTTTGCTTTGATGACTGCTTTGCACACTCTTGGCATTCTCTTGATGAGCTTCAAGAGGTAGTCACGAAATGGTTTTCACTTCACAGGTGTGCCTTGTCAGGTTTAATAAGTGAGATTTCTTGCCTTATAAATGGGGTTGGGACCATCAGTTGTGTTGTGCATAAGTCTGGTGGATACACAGCTGATAGTCCTACTGAATAGACTGTTAGAATTTGTATTATGGCAAGAAAAAAGCAGCAAAGTAAAGAAAAACGACTGGCCATCATTACTTTAAGAAATGAAGGTCAGTCAGTCCGAAAAATTGGGCAAACTTTGAATGTGTCCCCAAGTGCAGTTGCAAAAACCATGAAGCGCTACAAAGAAACTGGCTCACATGAGGACCGCCCCAGGAAAGGACGACCAAGAGTCACCTCTGCTTCTGAGGATAAGTTTATCCGAGTCACCAGCCTCAGAAATCGCAGGTTAACGGCAGCTCAGATTAGAGACTAGGTCAATGCCACACAGAGTTCTAGCAGCAGACACATCTCTTCAACAACTGTTAAGAGGAGACTTTGTGCAGCAGGCCTTCATGGTAAAATAGCTGCTAGGAAACCACTGCTAAGGACAGGCAACAAGCAGAAGAGACTTGTTTGGGCTAAAGAACACAAGGAATGGAAATTAGACCAGTGGAAATCTGTGCTTTGGTCTGATGAGTCCAAATTTGAGATCTTTGGTTCCAACCACCATGTTGGTGAACGGATGGACTCTACATGCCTGGTTTCCTCCGTGAAGCATGGAGGAGGAGGTGTGATGGTGTGGGGGTGCTTTGCTGGTGACACTGTTGGGGATTTATTCAAAATTGAAGGTATACTGAACCAGCATGGCTACCACAGCATCTTGCAGCGGCATGCTATTCCATCCGGTTTGCGTTTAGTTGGACCATCATTTATTTTTCAACAGGACAATGACCCCATACACACCTCCAAGCTGTGTAAGGGCTATTTGATCAAGAAGGAGAGTGCTGGGGTGCTACGCCAGATGACCTGGCCTCCACAGTCACCAGACCTGAACCCAATCGAGATGGTTTGGGGTGAGCTGGACCGCAGAGTGAAGGCAAAAGGGCCAACAAGTGCTAAGCATCTCTGGGAACTCCTTCAAGATTGTTGAAAGACCATTTCCGATGACTACCTCTTGACGCTCATCAAGAGAATGCCAAGAGTGTGCAAAGCAGTCATCAAAGCAAAAGGTGGCTACTTTGAAGAACCTAGAATATAAGACATATTTTCATTTATTTCACACTTTTTTGTTAAGTATATAATTCCACATGTGTTAATTCATAGTTTTGATGCCTTCAGTGTGAATGTACAATTTTCATAGTCATGAAAATACAGAAAAATCTTTAAATGAGAAGGTGTGTCCAAACTTTTGGTCTGTACTGTATGTGGAGTCGGGAAGCAATTTTTCCCCCTAATATGGGACAATTAGAATGTTACCCCCGTATCCTATGGACAGGGGATAACTTGCTATTTTGGAAATAACCCTTTAAACCTCAATTGACACATAGGATTATCTACAGTTTTTCCCATCCATGACATGCCTCTTGTTCTTGTTGCTTGCAATCGATTCTCCGGAGCATGTGGTAGCGTTTATATGCAAAGCTGACAGATCGGCCATCATCAGCCTCGATGCTCATTTTGGGGCAGACTGTGCACAAAAATCATTTTCAAATCTACGACTTGCGAAAATAATGCCCATCTTAGTTATGATGATTGATGGGCATTGACCTTTCCCGATACATGAAGTATCATTATTTCATGTAGCGAGTGTATGGAGTGGAGCTCAGTCCATACAGGGAAGGCGCCAACTGTGCTATACAGCCAGCACCTGCCTCTAACAGCAGTAACTAGAGCGGTTTAACCCTTCAAAATCTGCAGTCAATCTCTGAGAGTGGCATTAAAGTTGTGCAATCCTGGCAAAGCGTTCTTTTGGACACTCTGCATCTTGGGACTCCTGCGTAACCAAGTTACAGGCTGATTATCATAGGAAACAGTGATTTCTCCAATATACTGCAATACTGAGGTTTTGTTGTATATACAGGTGCATCTCACCAAATTAGAATATCAACAAAAAGTTAATTTATTTCAGTTCTTCAATACAAAAAGTGAAACTCTTATATTATATAGAGTCATTACAAACAGAGTGATCTATTTCAAGTGTTTATTCCTGTTAATGTTGATGATTATGGCTTACAGTCAATGAAAATACAAGAGTCATTATCTCAGTAAATTAGAATACTTTATAACAACAGCGTGAAAAATGTTTTTAAAATCTGAAATGTTGTCCTACTGAAATGTCTGTTCAGTAAATGCACTCAATACTTGGTCGGGCTCCTTCTGCATCAATGTGGTGTGGCATGGAGGCGATCAGCCTGTGGCACTGCTGAGGTGTTATGGAAGCCCAGGTTGCTTTGATAGCAGCCTTCAGCTCGTCTGCATTGTTGGGTCTGGTGTCTCTTCTCTTCCTCTTGACAATACCCCATAGATTCTCTATAATAGATTCTCTATGGGGTTAAGGTCAGGCGAGTTTGCTGCCAATCAAGCTCAGTGATGCTGTTGTGTATAAACCAGGTATTGATACTTTTGGCAGTGTGGACAGGGGCCAAGTCCTGCTGGAGAATGACATTTCCGTCTCCATAAAGCTTGTCGGCAGAGGGAAGCATGAAGTGCTCTAAAATGTCCTGGTAGAAGGCTGCGCTGAGTTTAGTCTTGATAAAACACAGTGGACCTACACCAGCAGATGACATGGCTCCCCAAACCATCACTGATTGTGGAAACTTTGCAATAGACCTCAAGCAATTTGGATTGTGGCCTCTCCACTCTTCCTCCAGACTGTGGGACCTTGATTTCCAAATGAAAATTGGAATTCTGGGACCTTGTGGAGGGTGTCAATGACTGCCTTCTGGACATCTGTCAAGTCAGCAGCCTTCCCCACGATGGCGGAGCCTACTGAAACAGGCATTAACAGAAATAAACACTTGAAACAGATCACCCTGTTTGTAATGACTATATATATGAGTTTCACTTTTTTGATTGAAGAACTGAGATAAATTAACTTTTTGATGATTATCCTAATCTTGTGAGATGCACCTGTAGTATAAGCAACATAAAAAAGTGTAAAATAAAAGAAAAATTTACAAAATATTTTTTAAAGTTTTAAAAATAAAGCATAAAAATTAAAGATCCTGGCTTTTACCCAGTCAAGAAATAAAAATTAATATAGTTGGTATCTCAGCATCTGCAAAAGTCCCATCTAACAAAATATTAAATTAATTTAAACCATTAGGCAAACATAGAGAGGAAAAAAGACAAAACATAACAACTGCCAATTTCCAGTTGCTGCATCTGCGCAAAAAAAGCAATAAAAGGCGATGAAAACATCATACACGGCATAAAAGTTTATAAAAACATCAGCTCTCCATGCAAAAAAAACAAAATTAAAAAAACAAGAAATAACACAGCAGCTCTAGCAAGTTTTGTCCGAGGGTGGTGGGGTGGCAGGGCTTCGTCAGCGGGTGGCAGGGCTTTGTCGGCGGGTGGCAAGGTTTCATCCTTTAGTGGCAGGGTTTTGTCTGCGGGTGGCAGCGTTTGGCATCTGTGGGTGGCAGGGTTTCATCCGTCGGTGGCAGGGTTTCATCCCTTAGTGGCAGGGTTTCGTCCGTGGGTGGCAGTGTTTGGCATCCGTGGGTGGCAAGATTTCATCCCTTGGTGGCAGGGTTTCATCCCTTGTTGGCAGGGTTTTGTCCTTGGTAGCAGGGTTTCATCCCTTGGTGGCAGGGTTTCACCCTTTGGTGGCAGGGTTTCGTCCGCGGATGGCGGTGTTTGGCATCCATGGGTGGCAGGGTTTCATCCATTGGTGGCAGGGTTTCATCCATTGGTGGCAGGGTTTCTTCCGTTGGTGGCAGCGTTTCTTCCTTGGGTGGCAGGGTTTCACCCCTTGGTGGCAGGGTTTCGTCCGTGGGTCGTGGTGTTTGGCATCTGTGGGTGGCAGAGTTTCCTCAACAGGTGGCGGTGTTTGGCGTCCGTAGGTGGCAGGGTTTCACCCCTTGGTGGCAGGGTTTCGTCCGTGGGTCGTGGTGTTTGGCGTCTGTTCGTGGCAGGGATTCGTCCGCGGGTGGCGGGGTTACATCCTTTGGTGGCGTGGTTTCGTCTGTGGATGGCAGAGCTTCATCCCTTGGTGGCAGGGTTTCGTTCGTGGGTGGCAGTGTTTGGCATCCATGGGTGGCAGGGTTTCCTCAACGGGTAGTGGTGTTTTGAGTCCGTGGGTGCAGGGTTTCTTCCCTTAGTGGCAGGGTTTCTTCCTCAAGAGGCAGGGTTTCACCCCTCGGTGGCAGGCTTTCGTCCATGGGTCGCGATGTTTGGCGTCTGTTGGTGGCAGGGTTTCATCCCTTGGTGGTAGGGTTTCGTCAACGGGTGGCAGCGTTTGGCATCCGTGTGTGGCAGTGTTTCATCCCTTAGTGGCACGGTTTCGTCTGCGGGTGGTGGGGTTACATCCTTTGATGGCGGGGTTTTGTCCGCGGGTGGCAGGGTTTCATCCCTCGGTGGCAGGGTTTCGTCCGCGGGTGGCAGTGTTTGGCGTCCTTGGATGGCGGGGTTTCGTCAATGGGTGGCGGTGTTTCTCTTAGTGGCAGGGTTTCTTGCTCAGGTGGCAGGGTTTCATCCCTTGGTGGTAGGGTTTCATCAACGGGTGGCGGTGTTTGGCATCCGTGGGTGGCAGGGTTTCATCCCTCGGTGGCAGGGTTTTGTCCGTGGGTCGCGGTGTTTGGCATCCGTGGGTGGCAGTGTTTCATCCCTTAATGGCAGGGTTTCGTCCGCGGGTGGTGGGGTTTCGTCCGCGGGTGGCAGGGTTTCATCCGCGGGTGGCGGTGTTTGGCATCCGAGGGTGGCGGTGTTTGGCGTCCGTGGGTGGCAGGGTTTCTTCCCTTGGTGGCAGGGTTTCTTCCTCGGGTGGCAGGGTTTCACCCCTTGGTGGCAGGGTTTCGTCTGTGGGTCGCAAGGTTTGGTGTCTGTTGGTGGCAGGGTTTCATCCCTTGGTGGCAGGGATTCGTACGCGGATGGCGGGGTTGCATCCTTTGGTCTCGTGGTTTCGTCTGCGGGTGGCAGGGTTTCATCCGTGGGTGGCAGTGTTTGGCGTCCGTGGGTGGCAGGGCTTCTTCCCTTAGTGGCAGTTTCTTCGAGTGGCAGGGTTTCACCCTTCAGTGGCAGGGTTTCATCCGTGGGTTGCGGTGTTTGGCGTCTGTGTGTGGCAGTGTTTCATCCCTTAGTGGCAGGGTTTTGTCCCCGGGTGGTGGGGTTACATCCTTTGGTGGCGGGGTTTCGTCCGCAGGTGGCAGGGTCTCATCCCTCGGTGGCAGGGTTTCGTCTGCGGGTGGCAGTGTTTGGCGTCCGTGGGTGGCGGGGTTTCGTCCGCGGGTGGCGGTGTTTTGCATCCTTGAGTGGCAGGGTTTCTTCCTCGGGTGGCAGGGTTTCACCCCTTGGTGGCAGGGTTTCGTCCATGGATCGCGATGTTTGGCGTCCGTTGGTGGCAGGGTTTCATCCCTTGGTGGTAGGGTTTCATCAATGGGTGGCGGTGTTTGGCGTCCATGGGTGGCAGGGTTTCATCCCTCGGTGGCAGGGTTTCATCCCTCGGTCGCGGTGTTTGGCGTCCGTGGGTGGCAGCGTTTCATCCTTTAGTGGCAGGGTTTCGTCCGCGGGTGGTGGGGTTACATCCTTTGGTTGCAGGGTTTCGTCCGCAGGTGGCAGGGTTTCATCCCTCGGTGGCAGGGTTTCGTCCGCGGGTGGCGGTGTTTGGCGTCCGTGGGTGGCAGGGTTTCATCCGCGGGTGGCGGCGTTCGGCATCCGCGGGTGACGGGGTTTCATCCTCGGGTGGAGGGGTTTCAGCAGCGTCAATTTAATTTTTAATAGGGATCCATTTAGGATCCAAAAGAGCCAGCTCTTGTTGGTGAGCGGAGCTAAGTGACCCAGATCACTAAAAAGAGATGGACTGCCTGTCATTAATAAAAACATCCCCCTTCCCCCCAAAAAACACAAACAAAAAGAAAAACAACAAAAACGTGTAACTGCATTTTTTCCTTCTGCTCCTTCTGGTTCTCGTAGGAAGGGCGGGAAAATGAAAGTGGAAAAACAATTATCAGGCAGAAGCGCGGTGACGGGCGCTTGTCTATCGATCATTCTGGGGGTTAGGACCCCCAAATCTCTGTGCCATTTTATAGGGTTCCATTCTCACACAAATGATTGATTTTATTACTTTTTTTATTAAATAAAAAAAGTCCAGTTGTATCAGCCTTCTTACTGGGTATATTGACATGAGGAGTTTATTATTAGGACGCTAAAAAGCGCTTCACAGATACAACGAGCCCCCCAAAAAATGTCATTACTGTCCGTCTCCTCCGCCCTCTCCTCACACATCTACGCTCTGGGCGTCGCCAAGCGGCTATATGAACGAGATGGGCGTGTCCCAATGCTCCAAAGGCGTGTCTGGCCACGCCCCCTCAGAGTACGTGCGCTCTCCCGCTCCATTCTCCATAGTTGTACGTGCCCCCCTCTCCCTCTCCCGTACGTGCTGCGTGGCCACGCCTCTCCTCCCGCCGTCGTAGAAGAGAGGAGGAAAAAAAAAAAAAAAAAACTTTTTTTTTTTAATTGAGGAATCAACAGCCGCCATCTTGTCGCGGCTCGGTCAGCGCCGGAGATCTCCGGGGCCCCTGCGAGGAACCTAGGGGAGGAGAGGGCTGCCGGCCGGGACAGCGGGGACTCCGGAGGCAGTTTGGGGGGCAGCTCCTTATTCTCCCGGAGGAGGCAACTGATTTATATATTTTTTTATCCGCCCGTTTTGGTGGCGGCTGCTTCATTGTTTTCCCTCCCCTCACGGAGGAGGAGGAAGCGTCGAGCGCACGGTTGCGTGGGCGGGCGGAGAGCACCGAGCAGGGGGAGGGGAGCAGGGACCGAGGCCTGACGCAACCTCCCCACAGCGCGGCCTAGGCCGGCACCCGGCACTTGTGGGGCAGCAGCCCCGGGGTTTCTCGCCGTAGGTTCGGGGGCTTCCCGATCGCCGCTCGCTGGGGGAGTCACCGGCAGGGGGCGCTGCAGTTTGTGGGGCGCAGTGATTTCTGGGCTCGGGGGGCTCAGTCCGGGCCCCCCCTTCGGGATGCAGGACTCGGGGGGCTGCTGAGGGTGGTGGCAGCGGCGGCAGGGCCGGGGCACCCCTCCTCCTCCCCCGTGCACCGCTCCTCCTCCGGGGAGGGAGTCTTGTCTGTCTTCGGTGACCGATCAGAAAAGGGGAGAAGATGGCCGAGAACCTGCTGGACGGGCCGCCCAACCGGAAGAGACCCAAACTCAGCTCGCCGGGCTTCTCTGCCAGCGCGGACAGCACAGGTAGGAAAGGCCGCGGCGCCGGCATCCAGCAGGCCGGGGATGGGAGGAGGCCGGGACCGTGCGGCCGGGAGCGGGGCTGCCTGCAGAGTACAAGGGGCTGCTGCCTGCACATCACACGTTACACGGGGCTGCCGCCGGCAGAGTACACGGGGCTGCTGCCTGCACATCACACGTTACACGGGGCCGCCTGCAGAGTACACGGGACTGCTGCCTGCACATCACACGTTACACGGGGCTGCCTGCAGAGTACACGGGGCTGCTGCCTGCACATCACACGTTACACGGGGCTGCCGCCTGCAGAGTACACGGGGCTGCCGCCTGCAGAGTACACGGGGCTGCTGCCTGCACATCACACGTTACACGGGGCTGCCGCCTGCAGAGTACACGGGGCTGCTGCCTGCACATCACACGTTACACGGGGCTGCTGCCTGCAGAGTACACGGGGCTGCTGCCTGCAGAGTACACGGGGCTGCTGCCTGCAGAGTACACGGGGCTGCTGCCTGCAGAGTACACGGGGCTGCTGCCTGCAGAGTACACGGGGCTGCTGCCTGCAGAGTACACGGGGCTGCTGCCTGCAGAGTACACGGGGCTGCTGCCTGCAGAGTACACGGGGCTGCTGCCTGCAGAGTACACGGGGCTGCTGCCTGCAGAGTACACGGGGCTGCTGCCTGCAGAGTACACGGGGCTGCTGCCTGCAGAGTACACGGGGCTGCTGCCTGCAGAGTACACGGGGCTGCTGCCTGCAGAGTACACGGGGCTGCTGCCTGCACATAACACGTTACACGGGGCTGCCTGCAGAGTACACGGGACTGCTGCCTGCACATCACACGTTACACGGGGCTGCCTGCAGAGTACACGGGGCTGCCTGCAGAGTACACGGGGCTGCCTGCAGAGTACACGGGGCTGCCTGCAGAGTACACGGGGCTGCCTGCAGAGTACACGGGGCTGCCTGCAGAGTACACGGGGCTGCCTGCAGAGTACACGGGGCTGCCTGCAGAGTACACGGGGCTGCCTGCAGAGTACACGGGGCTGCCTGCAGAGTACACGGGGCTGCTGCCTGCACATCACACGTTACACGGGGCTGCCTGCAGAGTACACGGGACTGCTGCCTGCACATCACACGTTACACGAGGCTGCTGCCTGCACATCACACGTTACACGGGACTGCCTGCAGAGTACACGGGGCTGCTGCCTGCACATCACACGTTACACGGGACTGCCTACACATTACACGGGGCTGCTGCCTGCACATCACACGTTACGCGGGGCTGCTGCCTGCACATCACGCGTTACGCGGGGCTGCTGCCTGCACATCACGCGTTACGCGGGGCTGCTGCCTGCACATCACGCGTTACGCGGGGCTGCTGCCTGCACATCACGCGTTACGCGGGGCTGCTGCCTGCACATCACGCGTTACGCGGGGCTGCTGCCTGCGCGTTACGCGGGGCTGCTGCCTGCGCGTTACGCGGGGCTGCTGCCTGCGCGTTACGCGGGGCTGCTGCCTGCGCGTTACGCGGGGCTGCTGCCTGCGCGTTACGCGGGGCTGCTGCCTGCGCGTTACGCGGGGCTGCTGCCTGCGCGTTGCGCGGGGCTGCTGCCTGCGCGTTGCGCGGGGCTGCTGCCTGCGCGTTGCGCGGGGCTGCTGCCTGCGCGTCACGCGTTGCGCGGGGCTGCTGCCTGCGCGTCACGCGTTGCGCGGGGCTGCTGCCTGCGCGTCACGCGTTGCGCGGGGCTGCTGCCTGCACGTCACGCGTTGCGCGGGGCTGCTGCCTGCACGTCGCGCGGGGCTGCTGCCTGCACGTCGCGCGGGGCTGCTGCCTGCACGTCGCGCGGGGCTGCTGCCTGCGCGTCACGCGTTGCGCGGGGCTGCCGCCTGCGCGTCACGCGTTGCGCGGGGCTGCCGCCTGCGCGTCACGCGTTGCGCGGGGCTGCCGCCTGCGCGTCACGCGTTGCGCGGGGCTGCCGCCTGCGCGTCACGCGTTGCGCGGGGCTGCCGCCTGCGCGTCACGCGTTGCGCGGGGCTGCCGCCTGCGCGTTGCGCGGGGCTGCCGCCTGCGCGTTGCGCGGGGCTGCCGCCTGCGCGTTGCGCGGGGCTGCCGCCTGCGCGTTGCGCGGGGCTGCCGCCTGCGCGTCGCGCGGGGCTGCCGCCTGCGCGTCGCGCGGGGCTGCTGCCTGCGCGGTACACAGGCCGCCTGCACATCACACGTTACGCGGGGCTGCCGCTTGAACATCACATGTTACGCGGGGCTGCCTGCACGATACACAGGCCGCCTGCACATCACACGTTACGCGGGACTGCCTACACGGGACTGCCTGCGCGTCACACGTTACGCGGGGCCGCTGCCTGCGCGTCACACGTTACGCGGGGCCGCTGCCTGCGCGTCACACGTTACGCGGGGCCGCTGCCTGCGCGTCACACGTTACGCGGGGCCGCGGCCGCTTGTGGGTCACAAATAGTACATGGAACTGATGTACATTGTGTGGGACTGACTAACCTATTACATGGGGATAATTATGCTCATCATTCATTATGTGGGGCTGACTACAACATCATACGTTATATGGGGCTGAGAATAATGCACATTATGTGTTGCATGGGGCTGCGGCGTGTTGCATTGTTCTGTACATTTTATTTTCCTCACTTATATAGCGCCATTAATTCCACAGCGCTTTACATACAGCTGATAATATAATAGTGTGGACTAGGATACAGCAATTACATAAGACTTGCGGAAACTTGTCAGTCCTATGTAAAGTGTGCTGGGCAGTCCTGAGTGACTGATGCGTTGCAGGTAATTTGCTGATATGTTACATAGGACTGACAGAATCACAGCATAGTATATAGGGCTGCACTCACACCTCCATTGTAGACGTCTGGCCCGTGAGACTCTGCGCGTCCGCTTCATTCTCTGTCATTAGTCTAGAAGGATCGGTTTCTGCAGGGAACCTGAAGACTTTCTTCCTCCAATTTTACGTCGGTGCATAAAACCGTTCAGTCTTCCTGCTTCAGTGTCTAAAAAAAACTATGTAAACCGGGTGAGACGGGAGAAAAGCGTCCGCATTGATGGATGGAAAAATGAAAACAGATGTGTGAATTTCGCCATAATGGGACGTCCAACAGTTTTAAAAAGTCGCCAAAAACCAGGGGAGACATAGAAGTAATGGAACAACGTCCTCACTGATTGTGACCGTACTGCTGTCTGACCATGTCCATGTGACCGCTGCAGCCAATCACTAGTCTGTGTTCTTGTGCCAGC
Source organism: Phyllobates terribilis (assembly GCF_046119375.1). Lineage (NCBI taxonomy): Eukaryota > Metazoa > Chordata > Amphibia > Anura > Dendrobatidae > Phyllobates > Phyllobates terribilis. Next base: position 370,112,498 of record NW_027362769.1, read on the forward strand.
TGTGCACCGGCCCACGTGTGTTGCCGTCCGCACCCCCGTTGGCCCACCATCTCCTCTCCCCCGCGCAGCACAGTCGCTGGCCCACCCTCGCCGCCCACCCGTCACACATGAGCTGCAACACCCCCCAATGTGGCTTCCATTCCCTCCCACCCCCCAATGTGGCTTCCATTCCCTCCCACCCCCCAATGTGGCTTCCATTCCCTCCCACCCCCCAATGTGGCTTCCATTCCCTCCCACCCCCCAATGTGGCTTCCATTCCCTCCCACCCCCCAATGTGGCTTCCATTCCCTCCCACCCCCCAATGTGGCTTCCATTCCCTCCCACCCCCCAATGTGGCTTCCATTCCCTCCCACCCCCCAATGTGGCTTCCATTCCCTCCCACCCCCCAATGTGGCTTCCATTCCCTCCCACCCCCCAATGTGGCTTCCATTCCCTCCCACCCCCCAATGTGGCTTCCATTCCCTCCCACCCCCCAATGTGGCTTCCATTCCCTCCCACCCCCCAATGTGGCTTCCATTCCCTCCCACCCCCCAATGTGGCTTCCATTCCCTCCCACCCCCCAATGTGGCTTCCATTCCCTCCCACCCCCCAATGTGGCTTCCATTCCCTCCCACCCCCCAATGTGGCTTCCATTCCCTCCCACCCCCCAATGTGGCTTCCATTCCCTCCCACCCCCCAATGTGGCTTCCATTCCCTCCCACCCCCCAATGTGGCTTCCATTCCCTCCCACCCCCCAATGTGGCTTCCATTCCCTCCCACCCCCCAATGTGGCTTCCATTCCCTCCCACCCCCCAATGTGGCTTCCATTCCCTCCCACCCCCCAATGTGGCTTCCATTCCCTCCCACCCCCCAATGTGGCTTCCATTCCCTCCCACCCCCCAATGTGGCTTCCATTCCCTCCCACCCCCCAATGTGGCTTCCATTCCCTCCCACCCCCCAATGTGGCTTCCATTCCCTCCCACCCCCCAATGTGGCTTCCATTCCCTCCCACCCCCCAATGTGGCTTCCATTCCCTCCCACCCCCCAATGTGGCTTCCATTCCCTCCCACCCCCCAATGTGGCTTCCATTCCCTCCCACCCCCCAATGTGGCTTCCATTCCCTCCCACCCCCCAATGTGGCTTCCATTCCCTCCCACCCCCCAATGTGGCTTCCATTCCCTCCCACCCCCCAATGTGGCTTCCATTCCCTCCCACCCCCCAATGTGGCTTCCATTCCCTCCCACCCCCCAATGTGGCTTCCATTCCCTCCCACCCCCCAATGTGGCTTCCATTCCCTCCCACCCCCCAATGTGGCTTCCATTCCCTCCCACCCCCCAATGTGGCTTCCATTCCCTCCCACCCCCCAATGTGGCTTCCATTCCCTCCCACCCCCCAATGTGGCCACCAGGTCACCCTCGCCTCCTCTACCTTTTACCCCTCCATATGGCTGCCAGCTTCCCCCTTTTCTATTCCCTCCTCTCCCCCTTGTGCAGCCACTGGCCCCAGTCGCCTCCACCTGTGCGGCCGCATTAAACACCAGCTCCCCTCCTCCTCACCAGGCGGCCGACAGCCCACCTCCGCCTCGTACACAACCCCAACCCCTCTCGTCTGCTCCCCACCCCTCTTGCTGCTGACGGTCCCTCTTGTGTAGCTGCTACCCACCCCTGCACCTCCCTTTTTGCCACTTTTCCACCATTACGAATAGAAGATTTATATGGCGGACATTCGGTGATTGTATGGCGTCCATCACACAACAAGCGTAGACTGATCCTGTCAGTTTCTAGCTTACCTTTTCTGGGCGCTGGGGTATTTGTTGTTTTTGCAGTGTTTTCTTTTTAATGGTATCTGCCCCAAACCTTTGGGATGGATATTCAGTCACCAGAGATTTCGGCAGCATGCGAGTCCACCCATTCATCTGAGTGTGTGTTTCTATAGGTTCCCTCTAGATGTATAGGACGGTGTCAGAAATGCAAACAAAACTGCAGCGTGTGAATAATCAGCAGGGATCGTATCCACACAGCGGATGTGCTGCTGATTTACAGGCAGAAAATCCACAGCGTATCCGTCATACGCAGCCAGAAAAATCCACAGCAGGAATCGACTGAGGTGTGGGTTTTATATCCGCTGCATGCAGATTCACACTGTGGATTATCACTGCTGATTTTTCACGATCTGCAATGCAAATCTGTCGTGATTCGATATAAATAATTTTCTTTAGGTTTCGGCTGATGTGAAGCAGAATTTGCAAAGTAGAATTTAGTCAAGGAAATGGCGCAGATTGGCAGCAACATCCTCACTGTAAATGATTACGATTTTTCCCCACTGCTATCAGTTGGCGCTACAGATTTTTTCCGCCATTGATTGGTCCTGATGACATTGCGCCGTCCAGTTCACCAAGATGCCGCTGGGGAGTAATTAGTAGCCGTGGCAGAATATGGCTTATGAAGGTCCAGCGAGTGAGCAGCAAACTGCAGATTTTAATGCAGATTCATTCCCCTTTCTACATCAAAATAAGTGAAAGCTGCTGTGAAAATCCACAAAAAATTCACGTGCAGCAGATTTTAGGGCTCATCTACTGTACATGCCTGGCTCTGTAGTCTGCGGCGGATTTTAGCCACACAGATCCAACCGGAGAACCGTGCACCATTTCTGTCCTTGACATCAACGGGAGCTGAGCTGCAGTACCCGAGAACGGCCACTAAGCAGCTGATTGGTGGTGGTGGGGGGATGTCTGACAATTGGGACCACCACCAATCTGATACTGAGGACCTAGTCTACGGATCGGTCATTAATATCGTAAGCCTGGAGAACCCTCCTCAGGAGTAAGAGGAACATATGGAAGACATCAGTGTAGATAGGTGAGAAATAAAGGTTGGCTGGACCCTGGTCTCCAGCGGCCACATCCGTAGCCCCTGCGCACCACGCCACGATGATGTCGCGCTGGTCATTCTGGCTGATAGGTGGTGGATCACAGGGCTCTCACCCCGACAGCCACGGGCTAATGTGGGCACAAGTTCCTGCAAATGGATCTGCTCATCTCTATCGCTGGAGCATCTTTACATTCATCTCTGCATTGTGCCATTTATTCATCTTGGAAATGTACAAATTGGTAACTGTTGCTGTTCCCCATGTCCATAGAAGCAAAAAGAGCCCTGGTCCAGTGTTCGCTTTGGTACTTCCGCGGCAGCTGGGCCTGGGCTCCTGGAAACTTCCTTGGCGGCACTCAGATGCCGTAATCCTGGGCATCTTGGGCTTTTACCAAGCCCCTAATACATCATTGAGGAGCCCAGGATGCCAGCGTTCAATTGTGCAGGACCCTGGTCCGACTGTCGTGGATCCTTGACCAGGGTCCTGCAACTCTTTTTTGCTCAGCTCTGGTCCCTACATGCTGCCAGCATCTGATCATTACCTTTTTGACAAGGAGTATGGTAACAACGTCATGGATTTCCAGGAGGCATAAAGTTCTAAGAAAAGATGCCCCAGAGTTGTTTCATGGGGGATATAAGAAAGTAATAGTGTGGACATGTCTGGAGGGAGGAGGGGCTCTGGCGATCATGGTTTCTCCTCGCTGATTTACAGCGGTCGTGGCTTTTACTTGACTTTCTTCCAAATAGTAGAGTTCCTCTGTCGTGGTCTTTGTTGTGAGCGTCGCTCTCGCCGGAGCCAAGTGCCGGTTACCTAGCCGTCCCTCCACACGTTCTGATTTCAGTGGTCTGCTGGTAACCGTCCTCCTGCGAGTTCCCCCTCCAGAGCCGCAAATGATTCGTTGTGATTTCTGTCACCGACTTCGCACAATCAGATTCACCCCCCATGAGCTGACGGATTCTTGATCCTTGCGGCCGAAGAGCATAACCCCAGTTATGGAGAGGGAACACTCCCAATATTGTGTTTTTTATTTTTCCTACAACTTGCATCTCTCCAGCTGTTGCAAAACTACAACTCCCAGCATGCCCCGATAGCTGCAGTCTTGTTCCAGGATCTCAGGGTACGTGCCAGCAGTGATGCCAACATGTGTAGTGTCACCTGTTGCTAAGCAACAGCTCAAACTTGTCTGTGCTGCGCTTAGCAACCATTGCAGGATATTTTTTTTATATATATTTTTACCTCCATTTTAGTAAAAGTTAGGAAATGCATTAAAGAGGTTGTCCAGTGGGTACATTTGTTACTTTTTTTTTTTTTTCAAAAGGCTCACAATGGACCCTTAATAAAAAATAGCAATACTTATACAGGAATTGGCTGCAGGGTTAAGTCAGATGGCCACCGTGGGCAGCGTATAGTATGGTTGTGGACTGCTGCAGACTGGAGCCTTTAATAGAGTGCTGTCTGGATGTACAGCTACATACCCTTAGGCCTTGGCATCGATAGTTGCGCCTGGCATGAACCTGGGTGTCCTAATGCCTGTAAATACATTTACCTTACGGTGGAGATTCTGCCAAGTGCGGGATGTCATCGGCAGCTTTACACTTTCCTCTTCCTTTTTCATCTTCTTGGCATGGGCTGTGATCATAGACGTGGGCGCGTTACCCCTGCCAGGTGCCAGTGGGCTGTGGAGTATCCGCCGCTTTAGATTCACCCCAACTGGCAACACCCAGCTGTTATTGCATTCCTACATTTCCAGGCGGAATAATGGAGGAACAGCACAATGCAGAGTGTTAAGAAAAATATTCTTTAGAATTGTTATATTGTAGTGATGCTGGCCCACCCGTACGCACATCGGATGGTCAGTCCGTCCTGTCAATGTTTGCCAGCATCAGTCTTGTGGTCATGGCTGCTTTTTTAGCGGAATGCAAATAGTTATCAGCAGATCCAGAATTTAAAGGAGTTGTCCACTACTTTCACATTGATGCCCTATCCATAATGTATGATCGACCGGGGTCTTGCACACGGCACCCCCGCCAATCAGCTGTTATCAGTGGTCGTCGGCTGGAAGTCCTTACCTGCGGTGTGTGGCCGTCATCTGTAGTGGCCGCCGCATGGTACTACACATCCGCCTCCCATTGAATTCAATAGAAGTGGATGTGCAGTAACAAGCTCCGGCCACTACAACTTGACTGTCAAGCATCGCAGGTAGGGACTTCCGGCCGGCCCCGATAACAGCTGATCGGCGGGGGTGCCCCGTGCAAGACCCCGGCCAATCATACATTGATGCCCAATCTTACGTGAAAGTAGTGGACAACCCCTTTAATGGTCTGTGGAGCTCCTTCCATCCCCAGCAGATACAGGCCGATTTTTATATAGCCGGTATCTGTCTTTAACCATTTAAATGCCGCTGTTAAGTTGTGATCATGGGGGGACCGAAGGGTTACTTTGACTGTAGGGGTCTGCTGAAGACACCCCCACTCCACCCCCGTTTTGTCATCTCAGCTATAGGTGGAGCACCATAAGGTACCGGAATTTTCATTATATTCTGCAATACTATGGTATGGTAGATATAGCACAAGCAATCGGACTATCGCAGGTTGCAGTCCCCTAAAGAGGCTAACAAGTAATGTAAAGGATAAAGACATTTTTTTCTTGCTAATTTAAAAAAAATTCTCATCGCCCCTTTTATCGCCCGTGAAAAAGAAAAGGTGTAAACAAAACCTATTTGGTATCGATGCGTTCATAAAATTCTGATCTATTAAAATATGGAATTAATTAACCCGATCGGTAAAAGACACAAAAAGAAAAGTCAGAACGCCAGAATTGCAATTTTATTTTTTTGGTCAAATCACCTCTTTAAAACAAAAAAAGTAACACAATGCTTTATGTACACAAAATTGGTATCAAAGATATCAGCTCACCACACAAAAAACAAGGAAAATATTTTTTTTTTCAATATTCCGAATTTCCGATTTTTTTTTTTTTTCATTTAAGTAGAGAAAAAAATCAATGTTTGTCCACGTCAGTCCGATTAGTGATATCCATCGTGTTTCTGGGACATTTTTACTGCACAGTGAACGCCGTTAAAGCATAACCCCCCAAAATTGGCAGATTTGCACTTTTTTTTTTAACCACTTCCATCACACTTTTTTTTTTCCCCCTGTGTGTCAGAATGGGGGGCTGTGAGGCAGAGCGGTCAGCCCACAGCTCTATAGCAGGTGATTGCTGGAAGATGGCGGTGCGGCCGTGAATGCATTTTTCCTGCCGGCCTTTGATCTGTCCTGCCCGGGCTCCTCGCCTGTCTGCTTCCTGAGTTTTGTACTACAGGGCTGCGCGTGTTTCCATCTAATCTCGATGTCGGGGGCTGGTAATTATTTGGGGGTAATAAGCCGGGGGTCTTGTACTTCCCTTGCCTTTTTGATGGATTAGGAAACTGCTCGCTCTCGAGGGTTCTTTAACTTTTTTGTCGTCTCCTATAAAGTTTGCCGTTATTGCATTTTTCTGAACATCAGAGCTGGTTTTGCTGCCAAGGACTATACAGGGAGCGGGGCTCACATACGATGAACAGGCCTTATCCCTAATTCACCTTTGGAAGTTTCCTGAGGTCATCACGTCTGGTTCCTTCAAGAGCCGATGATTTAATGGCAGCTCAGGAAGTGAGGAGATATACTACACCCCGAGCCTTTGTGATAACTTGTACCTTTTTTCTTTTTTTTTCTGCCCTCCTTTTTGAGGATTATCAAGAAATTCTTTTTTTTTTTTTTTTTAATATATGGACTTCATGAGACCTGTACTTGTTACTCTGTAGATCAGATTTTGCAAGAAGTTGTAATTTTTGGAAAGTTTTCCAAACTCGCCCCCCCCCCCCCCAATGTCCTGTGATTGGCTGCAAGCCGGGAATGATGGGAAAGTCCAGCCCTTGTATATAAGCCAGTATTTGGGGTCAGCGCTAGTCATTTTTTTTTTTTTTAAGAGCCAATGGTCACGAAGGTGCGATCCAAGGAAAGGATTAGTATCTAGAGACCTGAAGTTGCCCGCACTATAGCTGCAACATATTCCGCAGCGCTGTGCTGAGATTCATACCGTTCACATTAGCCTCTGTAGCCAGAAAGGGACAATTTCATGCTCTTGGGAGAGTGTGACGAAACCCAGAAAAAACGGTGGAAATATGTCGTCCTTTATTAGATTCATACCTGGGTGCCAGAACTAGGATACAGCAGTGCGAACCCTTAATTTTTACCCCCTGTTTCCCACAAAATTGGACCTCTGCCAATAACAGGGGTCAACAGCAGGGCTGTGGAGTCGGTAAGCCAAACCTCCGACTCCTCGATTTCCATGACACCGACTCCACGACTCCGACTCCCTCATACATGGCTCATGTGTAAGTGATAAATTTACTGTAGCACAGATTCATCTCAGCTAAAAGTCTAGACCCTTAGATCAGGAATAGGACAGACATATATATATATATATATATATATATATATATATATATATATATATATATATATATATATATATATATAGGACATTTCATAATTCTCCCAAATTCTAATAAAAAAATATTCCCCACAAACTGCATTGTACTACAGTACTCAATTTATTATATATTTTAGGAGTCGGTTTTGGTGCATTTTATTCTAACTCCACGAAGATGGGCTCCCACTCCGACTCCACCATTCTTCTCATAGGACTTTGAGTACCCTGTTTTGGACCTGTGCCTCACATACACTTATCACCTATCCACGCATTTAGCTCACATGCTTAAAATAAAAGTTCCTAAATGTTTGTAAAAACAGGCTACTTTATCATTTACTCGTTTTCCAGAGCAGAGTTATTTTTTATGTATTCTATAGAGTACACATTTCCTAGGTTAATGACCACCTCTGCAGTAGTTTGTCTCCAAGGCAAGAAGCGGGCGCTTACAGGCTTGGTTATGCAAGCTTGTAAGCGCTGGACGGATCGCTGCTCTCCAATGATGCTGAAGAGCTAAAGCTGTCAGCAGCCTGGGGGAGAGCTCAATTTGGACTATGCCACAAGTCTGAACAGTCAGCGATTTTGGGAACAACACTTTAATTGTCAAAAGGTGTCATAGACCCCACAGACAGCAGCCAAACACGTGAGCGAGGCACGTGCTTATGGAAGGAGAAAGCTGATGGCGAACTTGATCCATTAGGGACACATGCATGCTCAGCCGAGCCCAGCAGCGCCCCGCTCTGGTAATGACGGCTTTCGCGTGTATTGTGGGATGTCCGGATGTTGGAAGTGACGTCCTAACCATACATTTGCGGTTGTTTAATCTTCACTCGCTCTCGCGATTCTTAATCTCTGGGTTTGATTTAAGATTAGGGAGGTGGAACTTGCAGTCTGATATTATGATGGAGATCACATTAAGGGCTGTACACAGCCCCAACATTAGTAACCACCAAGGATTATGGAAGCGCTCAGCTGCCAGAAGTAAGATCCAACCTGCTGCGATCCCAATGTCAGAACGGAGAGGTGGAAATAGCTGGAACTAAACTTTCAGAAACCCTCTAAACACCTTGTAGATTGGTGGGCTGGGTTGTAAAACCACAGTGCAGTGAACAGAAGGTCTATGGATTCATATCCTGAAGATGAGTGGCTTAAAGGGTTATTCCTCTCTTCATAGGTGGAAATAACTCTTTAAGCGATCGATGAGGGTCTCGGGACCCAGTGATCGTGTTTTTAGTTTGTATCGGTCAGGGCCTTACCTGGATATTGTGTGTATTCACAGCCTGTGATGGAAATGTCCCATGTAATGTAGGATCTTCGTGCTGGAACGTTGCCACTTCCTCCGAGCGGCTGCCGGGAACCACATGTGGGGGGAGGTTTCAGCCGGCCGTACGACCGAGAGCTCGTAATTACTGCACAGTCGTCGCTCCCCGCGTGCCGGGCTCCTCGTTCCTCTTGGCTTATTCACGAACATGCAGATTTTATATTTGTGGTGTTTTTTTGTTTTTTTTTGTCCACGATGGCTTCAGAAAACAAAACAAATAATCGGTATAGGAAGGAAGACATAAGTGTCGAACTCGCCAAGCAGGATTTGCCATCACTATTTGATCACTGGGGGTCCGACTACCATTCCATTCTTTTTTTTTTTTCCTGTTATGTTTTTTGTCAATGTGGGAATGTTATGTACGTTAGATATTTTGGCTCAAATTTAGCAAAAGTTTATTCCTGGAACATACGACTTTTAGTGCTAAGGAGTCACAACGCGTTAGAAATAAAGGGGCCTTTTTTATTTTGCGCAAAGTTCATGAATCGCTGACGCCAATATGTGGAATTTGCAGAAAAAAAATGTCAACGAAAACCACAAGACAACCTCCTCCCCTCCCCTAAAAAACCAAAAGCCGCCAATGAATGAATATTAAGCAAGATAGTTAAAATATAACATTTATTAGATTGATATTAAAATTTCTCTTTTTTTGAGTAAAAAAAACCCCTAATGGGCCAACTTATGAACCCTGGGTCTTCTGAATTACCATATATAGTTTATAATTGTGTACACATGCAAACCACACCTCCAAATGCCAAATACCAAGTATGTAGGGTTTAGAAAAAAACAACCTCAATTCATCCAGAGCATTGAGGATCATACAATTAAATATTACCCTTACTAGTATTGGTTAACATTGATTAATAACAATCATATAGAGATACCATGTATGCGCTCAGAAAATTAGGTATACAATGAAATCCCACATGCCCTTAAACAAAAAAAGGGTACCATGGACTATACAGTAAAATCCCACATGACCTCTATTCAAAAAGGTAAAGGGTCAGGGAAAATCAACAAAGCCTCACTGAAAGATTCCTACCCAATCCTAAAGTGCATCATGGCTTGATTCATCCTGGTGTAATGTCATCCTATTATTCATGACCAAAACATATTGGAGGTATCCAGCTCCCAACGCGTTTCCTCCTAAAATAGATTAATCAGTGGAGACTGAAAGAGGGGCTGAGGGTCTCCACCATTCCAAGCAGCCCATATCCTCCTCTCAAAAGACCCAGGGTTCCACCTGTCACCTCCTACACCATGTCTCCTTTAAACTGCCGCGCTGAACAACACGCCGCTACGTCACTTCCGGTCACGTGGGCTAGTATATCCGGTACCTGGAATGCAAACCATCGGGTGGAACGCATATGTGATCCCGCCGACTTCGCATCCGGTGACGCCCTTCCTGTTTCCGGTTACTGGAATGCATGTATGCATCAATGAAGCGCATCTCAGGCACTCACACTAGCGCTTCAAAAAAACAAAAACCGCCCATCCTAAGCTAATTTTCTGAGCGCATACATGGTATCTCTATATGATTGTTATTAATCAATGTTCACCAATACTAGTAAGGGTAATATTTAATTGTATGATCCTCAATGCTCTGGATGAATTGAGGTTGTTTTTTTCTAAACCCTACATACTTGGTATTTGGCATTTGGAGGTGTGGTTTGCATGTGTACACAATTATAAACTATATATGGTAATTCAGAAGACCCAGGGTTCATAAGTTGGCCCATTAGGGTTTTTTTTACTCAAAAAAAGAAATACATTTTAATATATATCTAATAAATGTTATATTTTAACTATCTTGCTTAATATTTGATTGATCTGGTGGTTACCCCGATAGCTTGTTATTTATTTGCCAATGAATGAAGCATAAATCTTGCGCGTTTCGCTCCTTACCCGCCTGTTACCCCCAGAGGGAGGTCGGATTAGTAGCAGCTCTGATATAGGATTTCCCTTTCATACTGGTGGCATGTACTAGCAGTGGGATTAACTGTTTATGTAGAAGGTGGTGCAGGGGACAGTGTGTATTTTGGTATCGTGGATGCGACGTCCCATCGTTACTGATGCAATTTCTCTTCTGTCTTTCCAGAATTTTCTTTCTTCGATTTGGAAAACGACCTCCCAGACGAGCTGATCCCTAACGGAGATCTCAGCCTCTTGAACACCGGCGGGGGACTAGGACAGGATGCGACTTCCCAGAACAAGCCCCTCTCTGACCTTCTCCGCGGAGGGAATCCAGGATTGGGTGCCGGCATGGGAAGAGGGGGCTCAGGCAGCCCTGTACAACAAACTATGGGCGGTCAAAGCCAGCAAAACAGCCCAGGCCTCGGCAACCTGGGGGGCCTCAATAAGAGTCCCCTGAACCAAGGACTGTCAGCGACTCCTCCATCTGGATTAAACAAGCCCACACCGGGCACCCCTGGTTCATCTGTTCCCACCTCACAATCTCAGAAACAAGTTGGCATGATGGCGGGCAGTCCTGCTGCTCAACAGGCGTCTGCGGGTATCTGCATGAACTCCAACTTTAGCCAAGGGCATCAAGCACTGATGAATAACAGCTCTGGGCACACACTAATGAGCCAAGCCCAGCCGTCACAGGGACAGGTACTGAATGGCTCTCTGGGGCCTGGAAACCGAGGTCGAGGGGCAGGTTTACAGTACAACTCGCCCACCATGCAAGCTAACCCCGGGAGCGTGCTCGCCGAAACTTTAACACAGGGGACGGCGACTATGCCAGCTCACACAGGAATGACAACCACCCAGCCGGGGCCCATGGCAAAGGTAGGTTCAGGCGTACAGTGCCACTTCTGTATATTCTACGTATATACTCTGATACATAGTAAAGCTGTGTTGTGCATTTCCAACCGTTGAAAAACTACTGCTCTCGGCATGCGGCGGTCAGAGTATGCTGAGAGTTGTTGTTTTGCAGCAGCTAGAGGTTTGCGAACACTGCATTAAAGGAATTGTCCCATCTTGGACAACCACTTTTAATGTGAGATCTGCTGCGAACCCCAGCAAAGAGCTGTCTCTGCCAGAGATGTTCATTTCTCCTGCAGCGACCATTAGAGGTGAAGTGTAGTATTGCAGGCGATCAGACATCACGGACTTGAGTGTAATACAAGGACGCATCAGACTTGTTTTAGCTAAGATGAATGGGAGTGAACACTGGCTTAAAATGTCTGCAAAACCCGACACTGCCCAGGAGTCGCGCTGTTTCTGGTCTTTTCTTCAGGTTCCCTCATTAGTTCAGACTTTTGCGCTGCTGTCGCTTGGGCCTCTCGGCTTTGCCTTGTCTTGTGGTTTTTACAGCTTTACTAGTTTTGCATTGAAGTCTTTACTTGTGTGTTCCCTTTTCCCGCAAAATGAGCTGTTGAACGGATGACATGTTGTCCACGCTTCCAGTATTTGGCGTAGGCAATGTCTACCTCTGATGCCCACGTACGTGATACTCCAACTGTCAGGAGCCCACTTCACCAATCTGTGTAAAAAAAAAAAAAAAAAAAGTTAGATGCCAGTTAAACCTGGCTTAGGAATTCAATGAAGAATACACTAGTTTATAGCGCTCTATTAAAGGGGTATTCCCATCTCCGATACGGAACATGCCATAACGGTCTGGTAGCTGCGGACTCGGGGCCCATCTCCATTCACTTCTATCTGCTATAATTTAGGAACACCCTTTTAAGCGCTGGCATATTACTTGACCTTGATAAAAACCGGCAGAGATAGGGTTTCGGCATAGCAGGATATTCGCTAGGGTCCTTAGTGCCTCCTCTGATTAGTAAGCCTGGCACATCATCATGTGGGCGTCACACCGGACCTACTAATCAGAGGAGGCACTAAGGACACTGGCGAGTAGGTGAAGAATGCTGGTGGGTATCCTGCTATGCCGTGGTAATGCCAGCCATCGCTCCGCATTCATGTACAAGTGTTGTGTATTGCTGCTCCGTACGAAGACTTGCGTTGCCCAACGCCATCTGTACGGTGACCTCTTATTGCATTTTTGGAGGTTGCACATGTGCCGATCACTTGACACTTTGCATTTTTTTTCTCCTGTAGATGGGACTCCAAGGCAACAACGGCCCTTTTGGACAAATATTCAACCAATCACAGGCACAACAAATTCGAGCCCAGGGGGTTAATCCTCAGCTTCCCACCAAGCCCACCATGGCAAACAGCCTCCCTCCATTTTCTTCTGACATGAAAAGCTCGCCTGTGGCCAGCGTTCCCAACATGGTAAGCGTTCATAGCGTGCACGTGAGATCGAAACAAATATCGGAAGCAGGAGTCTGACTTTTTTTTTTTGCAGTCTCCTTTGCAAGCGCAAGTTCAACAAGTTGGCATCGGGGCTACCCCGTCTATGGGAACCGGCCCCACCGCCGACCCGGAGAAACGCAAACTCATCCAGCAGCAGCTGGTGCTCCTGCTGCACGCCCACAAATGTCAGCGGCGCGAGCAAACCAACGGCGAGATGCGGGACTGCTCCCTGCCCCACTGCCGCACCATGAAGAACGTGCTGAACCACATGACTCACTGTCAGGCCGGAAAAGCCTGCCAGGGTAATCGCCTCTCTGGCACATTTAGGAGTTGTATGGGTTTTTTTGTTTGTTTTTTTTGTTTTTGTTTTTTTTTTACAAATTTTTGTTTTCTTCCCATAGTTGCCCATTGCGCTTCCTCAAGACAGATCATTTCTCACTGGAAGAACTGCACGCGGCACGACTGTCCGGTCTGCCTCCCTCTGAAGAATGCCAGCGACAAAAGGAACCAGCAGCGTGAGTAGTCGCATCATGAAAAAAGGAAAAAAGTTTAAGGCTGGTCGTACTAATATACTAAGATGAACGCAGGCAGGACCGGCATTTGATGTATATGAGGATTTGTTCGGCTAGGGGTGACAGATTGGATTTCCAGCTATCTAAGATGTTTGGGTATCTGGAAAAAAAAAAAAACACCGCTTGCTGTTCTGGGCCACTAGGTCTGGTATTAGACTCACATGTCTTGTTCTGTACATGGGACTTTCCAGCAGTCTTATTATCATCACAGGATTTCAGTGACAGACAGAGAACCTTTAAGTGTTGGGATTACTCTTGCTCTTTGGTCTTTTCTTGTATATATGATCTTGTCACCCCTGGGAAGCACAGACTCACATGTTCCTCTCCTTTTTCAGCTCTCCTCGTGTCCCCTTCCAGCGGAGTGCAGAATCCTATCGGGACAGGTGGAGGAGCCCAGCAAACGGCTCCCGCCCTCAGCAGCCCAAATCCTATCGACCCCAGCTCTATGCAAAGGGCGTATGCGGCGCTGGGTCTTCCTTACGTTAACCAGTCTCAGGGCCCCGGGCAGCAGCAGTCTCAAGTCCATCAGATTCGTAGCCTCAGTGGACTGAGTAAGTGGTGGTCACTAAAGTGATAAGCAGACAACCGGCTGCAACTTTCTATAGTATAATCCTAATCTGATGCCGTCCTGTAATCGCTCGTTTTCGCTTACCCACCCAGCTGCTAATTCCATAAACCCCTCCGCTGGAGGAATCTCAACGGAACAACAGACCAGCCTGATGAATGAAGCATCACTTCCCGCCGCCCTGGCGAACACAAAGTAAGTGGATCCCTCTATTAAATGTAAAATCCACGGGTGGCGAGGGACGGCTGTAGCAACGTATAAGGCGACGTACGTTCCTTTTGGATTAATTGGCACATTTTCTCGTGCAGCTCCTTGTTGGGCGATGGTAACAATCCCAGCTCTGTTGGCAACATGGGTACCATGCCGACAGCGGCACCACCTTCTTCGACAGGGGTTAGGAAAGCCTGGCATGAGCATGTGACCCAGGACCTCCGAAACCATCTAGTCCACAAATTGTACGTAAAGCCGGCAACGCTTTATGCTGTGCACCCGATAACAGATCACCCAAATATTTATGGCTAATTTTTTCTTTTTTCTTCTCTTGCAGAGTCCAAGCAATCTTCCCCACTCCTGACCCTGCGGCCCTGAAAGATCGGCGGATGGAAAATCTGGTGGCATACGCCCGGAAAGTGGAGGGCGACATGTACGAGTCGGCGAACAGCAGGGTATGCATGGATAAATCACCACAAGCATCCTGTAATGGTAGGGTATATCGCTAGGATAGGGTGTAATCTCTGCGCCCCCCCTTGATGATCGTGAGGTCACTTTGGCATTGCTGCGCATTACCGATCTGGGTTGTGCTGCACTTCCCCTGCACAGGAAAAAAAATGCAGAGTGTGCCACGGTGCATAACTAATGCTGCCGCACCTTTGCTCTGCTATTACATGGCCACGTCTATAGGAGGTAGCTTGTATGAATTAAGTCTCCAGTGTTGGCATTGATGGCACAGCAGTGGAGGAATCTGATGTGACCTTATCGGCTTTACTAAGATGTTTTTGGTTGTTTTTTTTTCCCAGGATGAATATTACCATTTACTCGCTGAAAAAATTTACAAAATCCAAAAAGAACTGGAAGAGAAGCGAAGGTCACGTCTGCAAAAACAAGGCATCCTAGGCAACCAGACGGCTCTGCAGACACCTGGCACACAGGCGCCAACCCTTCCACAGGCGGCTGCTGCCCTTGGCCAACCTCAGCCCGTTCGGCCTGCTAGTACGTTCCTATGAAGCTTGCTAAACTTCTATTGTACTAGTCATATCCAAAGTATTTAGATGGATTGCTAATAATTTTTTTTATTTATTTATTTTTTTTTAAAGATGGTCCTCTCCCAATGTCTACAGTTCCTATGAGTAGGATGCAGCTGCCTTCAGGTAAACAAGACATAATATTGTGTAAGACTGTGTTTCTTTTATCTTGGGGTATGTGCACACCCCAAGACGTTTTTGAGACGTTTTACATTTTTTGACAAGTATTTTGGAGAGTTTCCGCTCCAAAAAAATCCTTGAAGACCTAGATTTATTTCCCCATCGATGACGTTTGGCAGGTCAGGTCCCTTAAATTTTAAATTTTTTTCTTTTCAGGAATGAATCAGTTTAATAACATGCCCATTGGAAATGTCCAGATTCCTTCCGCTCCTATGGGACCTCGGGCAGCGTCTCCCCTCAATCACCCCACACAAATGAACAACATGGGATCGGTGCCAGCTGTAAGTAACGTGTACACCAGGGTGCGTATTTTGGGGCTGTTTTTCTTCTATAGGGTTTATGGTTATTTCTTCCCATAGATGGCAATGTCTCCATCTCGCATGTCCCAACCTCAGACCATGATGGGGGCACACAGCAATAATCTAATGGGTCCAGCACAGACTCCGAATCAGTTCTTGCAGCAAGGGCAGTTTCAGACCAATAATGGCGGCTTAGGAGTGACATTGGGGCAAACGGGCGCAGCGGCTGCAGTGTCACAGGTAAGAGGTCCTCTCTGTATAATATGAAAGAACCCTGCTGTATAAAGATGCAGAAATAACTTTTTTTTACCTTTTCTAGCAGGGACAAGCACCCACCGCATCTTTGCCAATCAGTAACTCCATGAACATGTTGGGCCCTCAAACTAGTCAGCTTCCAAGGCCAGCGCTTTCCCAGTCTCCCCTCCATCAGACCCCTCCTTCGGTTACTGCTGCTGCCACCACTATGCCTCCTGTTCAGCACCCAACACCAACTGGCATGACTCCACCACAACCAGCAGCGCCAGCCCAGCCATCCACTCCGCTGCCACCGGCTGGACAGACCCCCACTCCCACGCCCGGCTCCGTCCCTAATGCCATGCAGACGCAGAGTACCCCGACGGTGCAAGCAGCCGCTCAGGCCCAGCTCACTCCACAGCCTCCTACTCCTGTGCCCAGTCAGTCTGTGCCCACCCCACAGCCATCTCAGCTGCAGCCGTCATCTGTGCATGCAGCAGCCCCCGGCACTCCAGTAAGTATAAGGCTCCTATATACTTTACGCGGTTAATACTTGCATGTCCTCTGTGGGTATGAACATTGACTAATAGCTTGTTGGACGCGTTTTCAGCTTTCCCAGGCAGCTGCTAGTGTTGATAACCGTGTGCCTACTCCTGCATCGGTGGCCAGTACCGACAACCAGTCAGCTCCTGATCATCCAGTGATCGATGTCAAGCCGGAAGTGAAAACTGAGGAGCCAGAGCCTTGTGAGATCCCAGCGGAGCCTAAAACCGAGGTAATTTCCTGCAAGAGGATTGGCTAGGGTATGTTTTTTTATGGCAGATGGCAGGGTTGACGAGCTCTGTAAAGTTGGTAGCAATAGGATCTAGGCCTTAAAAATTATCTCGTACGTCTCAATGCTGTAAGTAGTCTCCAAGTTGTGGCTGACAGGGCATGCTGGGAGCTGTAGTTTCCTAATTGCTGGTCATAAAGGGTGTCTAACTAAAGAAGTTGCTGGTGGGAATATAAAAATATATTTCATTCCTAATTTACAAACATATACTTTCATAGGTGGAAGAAGAGGTACCCGCTCAAGTAAAGGAAGCCCCAGCGGAAGAAACGGAGACCAAAACTGAACCCATGGAAGTTGAGGAAAAGAAGCCAGAAGTAAAAGTTGAACCAAAGGAAGAGGAGGAAAATGCAAGTAATAACACTACCCCACCGTCCACATCACCTTCTCAGCCTCGGAAAAAGAGTAAGTGCAAGGAGTACATGTGTTTTTTTTTTTTTTTTTCTTTTTAATTAGTGTAATTTAGATCTCTCATATGTTTAATTTCTCTCGCTTCAGTATTTAAACCAGAGGAACTCCGCCAAGCCCTGATGCCGACCCTGGAAGCACTATATCGGCAAGATCCGGAGTCCTTGCCTTTCCGACAACCGGTTGATCCACAGTTGCTGGGCATACCGGTGAGTACGACATGTTTTTAAAGGGGTTTTAAAAATGTTTCCGGTAATGTAAAATAACAAAGCAGTGATCGGCCGCAGTGGTGATGTGAGCCGTCACTGCTGTAGCCAAAACCGATGGAAGTAGCAGGGGGGAAAGGTGGGCACTGTCAGTTTATTTTACATTACAGGAAATGTTTGTGGTTCACTTTAACCTCTTCAGATCAATCCTGATACTAAGAAGTATCAGGGATGGTTCTCATAGTATAGTGAGGTTGTTGATCACTTTGAGGCCATTCAGCTTCAGAGAGGGGTTTGAAAGAAACGACTAACGCCCCCAAACTTTCTATTTTAGGATTACTTTGATATTGTGAAGAATCCCATGGACTTATCAACCATAAAGAGGAAGCTGGACACGGGGCAGTACCAAGAACCGTGGCAGTACGTGGACGACGTGTGGCTCATGTTTAATAATGCCTGGCTGTATAATCGCAAGACTTCCCGGGTTTACAAGTACTGCACCAAGCTCGCCGAGGTGTTTGAGCAGGAGATCGACCCCGTTATGCAGTCACTGGGCTACTGCTGCGGACGGAAGGTAAGAGGTGGACTGAAGCTTTCTGCTTTAGTCGACTTGAGGAGGAACCTCGTGTCTTAAATATTTCTTCTCCTTCGCTCCCCTAGTTTGAGTTTTCACCTCAGACATTGTGCTGTTACGGGAAGCAGCTATGTACGATCCCTCGCGATGTCGCCTACTTCAGCTATCAGAACAGGTAACCTCCAGACGTCCATCTGATATTGGTGGCTTATCCTAAGGATAGGTTAACAACCTTAGATAACTTTGGGCCGAACGCTCGTTCATCCGACAGCTGTCGCTCCGGACTCCTCCAGACACATGAACACGCAGGTCGGCCGGTCGTAGTAAACCACTGCCAGTCTCATTTGGCTTTGGCATATCTGCAAGCAGAACTAAAGTGTCGAGAGATCGAGGTCCAATATCTCTGGGAGGGAGAGTCAGTATGTCTCCATACACATTAGGTGGTCGACCGAAATCTGCTTATTCAGCCAAGTTTTATCTTATGTTTATGAGGCCCTTAAGTACCAGTAAGCGCCAACTAGTTAGTGAGGTTTTCATAAAGTTCTTACTAACATAATGCAGTGTTGACCCCGGGAATATTTTGATCCTAATGAGCATTTAATTCTTTTTCACTTTAGGTATCACTTCTGTGAAAAGTGTTTCACTGAGATTCAGGGGGACAACGTCACTCTAGGAGATGATCCTTCCCAGCCTCAAACGTGAGTTATATCACTTCTTACTTTGTCTTATTGCGCTTTCAGACATCCGTGCAAATCAATAGGAGATCAGATCGCAATGCACAGACTGATCATGGGTCTCCGAACCCCAGCGTGACCGCATAATACACTGCTCAAAAAAATAAAGGGAAGACTTAAACAACAGAATATAACTCCAAGTAAATCAAACTTCTGTGAAATCAAACTGTCCACTTAGGAAGCAACACTGATTGACAGTCAATTTCACATGCTGTTGTGCAAATGGAATAGACAATAGATGGAAATTATTGGCAATTATCAAGACACCCTCAATAAAGGAGTGGTTCTGCAGGTGGGGACCACAGACCACATCTCAGTACCAATGCTTTCTGGCTGATGTTTTGGTCACTTTTCAATGTTGGTTGTGCTTTCACACAGAGGCCACACACAATACCGAGCCTCATTTTGACTTGTTTTAAGGACATTACATCAAAGTTGGATCAGCCTGTAGTGTGTTTTTCCACTTTAATTTTGGGGGCGACTCCAAATCCAGGCCTCCATTGGTTAATAAATTTGATTTCCATTGATGATTTTTGTGTGATTTTGTTGTCAGCACATTCAACTTTGTACAGAACAAAGTATTCAATGAGAATATTTCATTCATTCAGATCTAGGATGGGTTATCTGAGTGTTCCCTTTATTTTTTTGAGCAGTGTATATTCCTATGCATTTGTCACACTCTGGTCAGGAAAGCCGCGGCCAGTCCGTGCATTACTGTCCGATCATGGACCAATTTGTACGGATGTCTGAATGCGTTCTTAAGGTGATTTCAAGCAGGTCTATTAAAAGTATGCAGGATGATGAGTGATGATGAATACGAGATGCTTGGAGCTGTGTGAATGAGGTCTGACTAGATGCACAAAGGTAACGGGGGCTAACCCGTCATTATTTATTTTTTTTTTAGGACAATCTCCAAAGATCAGTTTGAGAAAAAGAAGAACGACATGCTGGATCCTGAGCCGTGAGTATCACAGCTGCAATCTGCTGACGTTCCTATGCTTCCTTGCAGCTTTTATAATCTCTTGCTCTTGTTCCCAGGTTTGTAGATTGTAAAGAATGTGGGAGGAAAATGCATCAGATTTGTGTGCTGCACTACGACATCATCTGGCCGTCTGGGTAAGTTCAGATCTGAACATATTGACATATAGGATGTTTCTCCATTCGAGCACGGGGGTCCACCTGATCTCGCTCGAGCGCCCAGCAGTCTTATCTATCATTATGCCGTTTTGGACATTTCATGATTTGATTCGCTCCTTATCTCAATCTTTCGCCTTTCCAGATTCGTCTGTGATAACTGTTTGAAGAAAACCGGAAGGACGCGGAAGGATAACAAATTTTGTGCAAAAAGTGAGTGACTTCAGATTTTTGTCCCCTTTTTAAAGCGATGAATGAATCCAAAATGCCGCTATTATTTCTAAATAAGGCATTACCACTATAATTTTTTTTTTTCTCCCCCCTTTAGGACTCCAGACCACTCGGCTAGGATGTCATCTAGAGGACCGTGTAAATAAATTCCTTCGGCGGCAGAACCATCCTGAATCCGGAGAGGTGTCTGTCCGGGTGGTGGCCAGTTCTGATAAGATAGTGGAAGTTAAGCCCGGCATGAAATCCAGGTATAACTCGCCATCACATTATTGTGAATAAGAAGCAGAAGGACATCGGCCTGTAGATAATTTTACATTATATTGTTAGTTTTCTTGTCACTGATCCATTGTGTTTTATTTCTTCCCTTTTGTTAAGGTTTGTTGATACAGGCGAGATGCCAGATTCCTTCCCTTACCGCACAAAGGCACTTTTTGCCTTTGAGGAGATAGATGGAGTAGATGTGTGCTTCTTTGGCATGCACGTGCAAGAATATGGATCCGATTGCCCTCTTCCTAACACCAGGTAAGCAAAACTCCTCCGTCTGGCTCTTTGTACCATCCATCGGATATGGATTTGCAGCGCGATCGTATGGGCACGACTTCCCTGCTAGTTTTTGTTTCTTTCATCATCTTTTGTGATTTCTCTACAGACGTGTGTACATCTCATACCTGGACAGTATTCACTTCTTCCGACCACGTAGCCTTCGAACAGCGGTTTACCACGAGATACTAATCGGCTATCTGGAATACGTAAAGAAACTTGGGTAACTTTTCCATTGCACCGCACATTAATGGGAATATAACAGGGCGTCCTCACTGCCCAGACCCCAAATGATCGCCGGCAGGGAAATCTGGTACCACGGTGTAAAATGAAGGATTGCTTTGTGCTTAATAAAATAAGTGGGCTTGTATGAAAGGGCAGATCCTCTCTGATTTGGCTAATTAGTGGTGTTTTCATATGAAGGACCCATCAATTAGATATTTTCCATTTTATAAAATGGGATCTGATTTTACTTTGATTGTGGAAGGATCAGATCCCTGAGACACCCCCACTGATCACAAAGGGAAGGCATAACTTGCTAGGAATTTATGAATACCCCTTATATCTTTGGAATGGCATAAATTACTTTCGATGTTCCTACGAGTTCTAAAATTATTTAATTTTTATTTTTTTTCCCTCCATCCATTTCTTCAGCTACGTCACAGGACATATCTGGGCCTGTCCTCCTAGCGAAGGAGATGATTATATCTTTCATTGTCACCCGCCGGACCAGAAAATCCCCAAACCTAAGCGTTTACAGGAATGGTACAAGAAGATGCTGGATAAAGCTTTTGCAGAACGTATAATACATGACTATAAGGTACGCAGAACACGGATTGGTGTTTTAGAAGGGTTTTCTATATAATAACCTTTTCATTTCGATTGCCTTAATATATAATAACCCTGAGCTTCAATTAGAGCAGCCAGACCCTTCAGGCCTAATTATAGATCGGGTGGACGTACCCTAAAGCCCCCGTCTCACATAGCAAGATCGCTAGCGAGATCGCTGCTGTGTCACGGTTTTGGTGACGCAACAGCGACCTCACCAGCGATGTCGCTATGTGTGACACTTTGCAGCGATCAGGCCCCTGCTGTGAGATCGCTGCAGAATATCCTGGACCATTTTTTTGTCTTTGCCCTCCCGCTGGTCAGCACACATCACTGTGTGTGACCAGCGGGAGCAGCGATCAGGCTGGTAACCATGATAAACAGCGGGTTACTAGGGGCGCACGTGCACTTAGTAACTCGCTGTTTATCATGGTTACCACTCTGCTACGGTGAGCGGTAACCTCCCGCTCACTGTAGCAGAGTGGTAACCATGATAAACAACAGGTTACTAGGTGCGCGTGTGCCCCTAGTAACGCGCTGTTTATCATGGTTACCAGCCTGCTCCTGCTTCAGCAGGCTGGCAACCAGGAGCAGGACAACGTGGAAAGATTCTTTCCACGATGTCGCTGCTCCCCTGATCGTTGGTGAGCCTGCCTGTTTGACAGCTCACCAGCGACCACATAGCGACGCAGCAACGATCCCTGACCGGTCATATCGTTGTCGGGATCGCTGTAGCGTCGCGAAGTGTGAAGGGGCCTTAAGGCTATGTTCACACATTGCGTTTTTGCTGAGTTTTTGTATGCAAATTAAAAGCTGCTTTTTACACTACCAGCAAAAGCTATGAGATTTCAGAAATCTCATGCACACATTGTTTTTTTTTTTCCTGACTGAATTGGAAAACTGCTTTTTTTTTAAAAACTGCAGCATGTCACTACTTTCAGCGTTTTTTCACCCATAGAAAGCAATGAGTAAGTGCAAAAAACGGAGCAAAACCTGCTTTTTTACTGCCAAGAGATCAGGTTTTGGCTGCAGAGTAAAAAGTTGCAAAAAAAGCAACGTGTGAACATAGCCTAAATGTTTGTTTTTTTTCCCCCCACCGGAAAATCCTTTTTATTACGTAGCTTAGTTCTCAACACATCTCCCTGTATTTTTGCACACAGGACATATTCAAGCAAGCCACCGAGGATCGTCTCACCAGTGCCAAGGAGCTTCCGTATTTTGAAGGGGACTTTTGGCCTAACGTACTAGAAGAAAGCATTAAAGAACTAGAGCAAGAGGAGGAAGAGCGGAAGAAGGAGGAGAGCACGGCGGCCTGCGAGACCCCGGAGGTAGAGGTCCTGTCACAAACTTTTAATTGGGTGGTGGAGGTCTCTTGGAGACTATGGGATTTTTAAGACTGTAATCCGTAAAATTTCTAAAAGGCCTTTTGTAACTTCTTAGGGCTGCCAGGGTGACAGCAAGAACGCCAAGAAGAAAAATAATAAAAAGACCAACAAGAATAAGAGCAGTATGAGCCGGTCCAGCAAGAAGAAAACCAGCATGCCCAACGTGTGCAATGATCTGAGCCAGAAACTTTACGCCACCATGGAAAAGCATAAAGAGGTACGGGGTGAAGGATCTCTATTCTAGAAAGTTTTGAAGCGGCCGTGCAGCTTTATTGTTGCTCAATGGTTTTAATTTTTTCCTGTAAGTTTGTCCATAATTTACCGACTTCTTCTTTTTGCAGGTGTTTTTTGTGATCCACTTCTACGCGGGTCCGGTAATCAACTCCCTCCCACCCATCGTGGATCCGGATCCCCTTCTGAGCTGTGATTTGATGGATGGACGGGATGCATTTCTGACTCTGGCCCGGGACAAGCACTGGGAGTTTTCTTCGTTGCGTCGCTCCAAGTGGTCCACGCTGTGCATGCTGGTGGAGCTGCACACCCAGGGACAGGACAGATTTGTGTACACCTGCAACGAGTGCAAGCACCACGTGGAGACGCGCTGGCACTGTACCGTATGCGAGGTGAGCGGGGAGCCTTGTGTGTACTGTATGCAAGGTGCACTTACATTGTCTGCGGTGGTGGGTTAACGCTTTCACTCCTTTTGCAGGATTATGATCTGTGTGTGAACTGCTACAACACGAAGAATCACGAGCACAAGATGGTCAAATGGGGTCTGGGTCTGGATGACGAGGGCAATAGTCAAGGAGAAGCCCAGTCCAAGAGCCCTCAGGAATCCCGGCGACTGAGCATCCAGCGGTGCATCCAGTCACTGGTGCATGCCTGCCAGTGTCGCAATGCCAACTGCTCGCTTCCTTCGTGTCAGAAGATGAAGAGGGTGGTTCAGCATACAAAGGGTTGCAAGCGCAAGACGAATGGAGGGTGTCCTGTCTGCAAACAGCTTATTGCATTGTGTTGCTACCATGCGAAACACTGCCAGGAGAACAAGTGCCCGGTCCCTTTCTGTCTCAACATCAAACAGAAGCTGCGGCAGCAACAGATCCAGCACAGACTGCAGCAGGCGCAGCTGATGAGGCGGCGTATGGCCACCATGAACACGCGGACAGTTCCTCAGCAGCCGCTACCTTCCCCTACACCGGCAACTCCTGGAACGCCCACCCAGCAGCCCAGCACTCCGCAAACCCCACAGCCTGCTCCTCAGCCGTCTCCTGGAGGAATGGCCTCGCCAGGCTTCCCTAACGTGGCCAGGACTCAGCCTACCAACGTGGCATCGCAGGGAAAACCAACCAGTACGTTGCCTGTGGTTTCTCCTCAGCCCACTGTACAGCCTCCTCCCGCCGCAGTTGCAGCTGCCCGGCAGATCACGCTGGAGGCCCAGCAACAGCAGCTATACCGGGTTACCAATATTGATGGCATGCCTGGCGTACGCCCGGGTATGGTGAGTCCAACAGTCGGACCGGTAAATCCTTTGCAGCAAATGGGTATGAATGTGCCACGCCCCGGTCCGATCAACGCCCCTCCTATCATGCAGGGCATGCAGCCAGGACAGTGGGCTACCAATCCAATGCCTCAGCAGCCTCAGTTGCAGCAAAATATCCCACGTCCGGCCGTGATGCAAATGGCTGCCGCTCAGCAAGCAGTGGCAGGTCCTCGAATGCAAGGGGTTCCGCAGCAGCCACGCAACATATCGCCCAATGCATTGCAAGACCTCCTACGCACCCTCAAGTCTCCCAGCTCTCCCCAGCAGCAGCAACAGGTGCTCAATATCCTTAAATCGAACCCTCAGTTAATGGCTGCTTTCATTAAGCAAAGAACTGCGAAATATGTGGCCAATCAGCCCGGTATGCAGCCGCAGCAGGCACCGCAACAGCCGCAGCAGCAACCCGGCATGCATCCTCAGCCCAGTCTGCAGAACATGAATCCCATGCAAGTCGGGGTGCAGAGGCCCAACGTCCCCCAGCAACAGCCGGGAATGAGCCCGCAGGGCCAGAGCATCGGCCTCATGAATTCAGGTCACAATCCCAATTTAGCAAATATTAACCCACAGTATCGAGAAATGTTACGGCGGCAAATCATGCAGCAGCAGCAACAGCAGAGCGGAGCGGGCATGGCAGGCGGGATGGCAGCTCACGGGCAGTTCCAGCAGCCGCAAGGAGGATACCCACAGTCTCAGCAAGCCCTTCAGCAGCAACGTATGCAACACCTCTCCATTCAGAGCGGCCCCATGGGACAGATCCCACAGATGGCACAGCAGGGGTTGGGCACGGATGGCACGCCGCCAAGCATCCAGCAAGCATTGCGGATTCAGCAGCAGCTCAAGCAGCAGATCGCTTCCTCCGGCCAGCCTAACCCCATGAGTCCTCAGCAACACCTCCTGACCGGCCAGCCCCCCAATACTCACCTTCCTCCCGGCCAGCAGATCGCCACCTCCCTTAGCAATCAGGTGCGCTCACCTGCCCCCGTCCAGTCGCCTCGCCCTCAGTCGCAGCCTCCACATTCCAGCCCTTCGCCTCGTGTACAGCCGCAGCCTTCTCCTCACCACGTCTCTCCGCAGACGGGCTCACCCCACCCAGGCCTGGCTGCTTCAATAGGAACCTCCTTAGACCAGGGCCACCTGGGAAACTCCGAACAGAGCGCCATGCTTCCCCAGCTAAACCCCCCCAATCGCGGCGCCCTGACGAATGACTTGTCTCTTGTCGGAGATACTTCAGGGGACACCTTGGAAAAGTTTGTGGAGGGGTTGTAGCATCCACAGAACGGCAGCGAACTGGAGAACTGTGGATGGGATGGCGGCGGGAGGGTTTGCTGTCCCTCCCCCCTCTTTGTTATATATATAATTATAAATATATAAATATCTATCCCTCCCTTTGTCCCCCCCACCTGATTTCCTGCCACCCCTCCCCCTTTAATGGACATTTGTTTTAATTTTTATTCGCCTGCTCATTGCTGGTCTGCACATCAGGGACACAGGGTCTCGGTCTGGACTGAGACCACCGCCCATTTGCCAGATACAAAGCCTGCGGAGAGGATGTCAGAGCGCTGCTGAGCACCGCCTTCACCTTCCTCCTGCATCGTCAGTGGCTGCTCTGAGTTTTCAACACAATTGAACCTATTGGGGAATTTAGTTTTTTTTTGAGATGTCATAATTTCCATCGTCTGGTCTGACAAAGGGGGCAACCGGCCCGGGAGCGCGATAGAGGAACTACCCTTCTTCCATCCTCACTCCTCTACGGGGAGGGGGATTCCTCTCCTCTGCCAGATTGGCGCCGAGCTGCATCTGGCAGTGAAGGGGTTGAAATTTTTTTTTTTTTTTTTTATTATTACGCTGACGTGTGTAATTCTATTCATTCTTCTATTTTTGAGGACTTGTCTTATAGTGGGGGGATGTTCTCCTACAGCTACAAGAGAGCCTAAAACAAAGTGTGGTGTAAGGTGGGGGTTTCACTGTTGCCACTTGTAACTACATCAGTCTTTTCCAAACTGGGATTATCTTTTTTTTTTGTAAAAAAAAATAAATAAGGGAGGGAGGTTAAGGGTTAAAGATGCTGTAAAGAAAAACAAAAAACTGTCATGGTTTACTTAACTTTTTTTTTTTTTTTTTCTGGAAACCCCAGACTTCAGAAAGCTCTTCCACCAAATGTTCCCAGCATTATCCCCCCCACCCCCTTCCACTCCTCCTTTTTTCCTCCCTTTCTCGTCTTGTACAGTCTTTTTTTTTTTTTTTTTCCCCCGATTTCACCATCCTAGGAAAAAAAAATCCCTTATTTTATTATTACTTTTATTTTTATGTTTTTTTCTGTTTAAAACGGCCGGGGCATGAAAGAAGATGGAAAGCGGCTCCCTCCAAACGTTGGAACTGTGTATTTAAAATAAAAACTATGGAGAGAATTGAGAAATCCAAGCAATCAAAAAGTGAAAATCATGCTGGTTCTTACCCCCCACCCCACCCCACCCCACCCCACCCTTATTATTATTATTATTTTTTATTATTTTTTTTTTAAAATAGGTGCAAAGAATAAAAGGTGGGGGGAGAAAAACAACACACAACTTACAAAAAAAAATAAAACCAAGAGACTGAATCATTGTACAGAATGGCAGAGCGCGCGTCGATACGTGGGAGCATTTCTTAACCTATGACATTGTGTTAGCCACTTTGCTGTCAGGAGGGAGAGGTGACTTTCATCCCTCTGGCAGGGAAGGGGTGGAAATACTGTCTTGACAGCAGCTATTTTCATGCTGAGTAAAAGTGTACATGGTATTAAAACTTCAGTGTTCTGGGTTTTTTTCCCTCTTTTTTTTTTTTTTTTCTTCTGAAGATGCTGTTTCTGAACATTGTAAGCTGGACTATGCATGTGTTTTTTTGTTTGTTTTTTTTTGGTCTTTTTTTTTTAATTGTATATAAAGTATTGCTTAAAATCGATATAAATTACTGAAATTTTTACCCTGTAGTTTATTCCTTACACCCACCTCCCCTGAGCACACACCGTGCCTTTAAGAGCTGACACTGTGCCTTTAAGTATTTATTAAGACTGATATGACAAGAGGGCGGACGAGTCCCTTTTCGAATAGAAAACACGTTGAGCGCAGATGGGGGACAGTCGTGTCCTATAAATGGCTCTCGAGGTCTGGGGGCAGGAGAGTCGCGCTCTAAATAACGCTCTCGTTTTTATGCCTTCACAAACTGAAAGGAAATGTCATCAGGAAGTGTCCCATTGTTTTTCTTGCTGAATATTTTTCTCTTTGAGGTTTTTTAAAGGTCATTGTGAGGGGAGAAGGTGAGCTGTGATATCGCCTATTAATGGTGGATCCTGTGTTATCTACTGTATATAGAGGTTCTGTCATTGTACAGGAGGAGGTGAGCTGTGATATCACCTATTAATGGTGGATCCTGTGTTATCTACTGTATATAGAGGTTCTGTCATTGTACAGGAGGAGGTGAGCTGTGATATCACCTATTAATGGTGGATCCTGTGTTATCTACTGTATATAGAGGTTCTGTCATTGTACAGGAGGAGGTGAGCTGTGATATCACCTATTAATGGTGGATCCTGTGTTATCTACTGTATATAGAGGTTCTGTCATTGTACAGGAGGAGGTGAGCTGTGATATTGCCTACTAATGGTTGATTCTGGGTTATCAGTCATTGTACAGGAGGAGGAGGTGAGCTGTGATATCACCTATTAATGGTGGATCCTGTGTTATCTACTGTATATAGAGGTTCTGTCATTGTACAGGAGGAGGTGAGCTGTGATATTGCCTATTAATGGTGGATTCTGGGTTATCAGTCATTGTACA
Organism: Phyllobates terribilis; assembly: GCF_046119375.1. Classification (NCBI taxonomy): domain Eukaryota; kingdom Metazoa; phylum Chordata; class Amphibia; order Anura; family Dendrobatidae; genus Phyllobates; species Phyllobates terribilis. Next base: position 370,140,714 of record NW_027362769.1, read on the forward strand.
GGAGGAGGAGGTGAGCTGTGATATCACCTATTAATGGTGGATCCTGTGTTATCTACTGTATATAGAGGTTCTGTCATTGTACAGGAGGAGGTGAGCTGTGATATTACCTATTGTTAATGGATGGTAGATCGTGTGTTATATAGGGGTATCAGTCACTGTACAGGAGGAAGTGAGCTGTGATATCACCTATTAATGGATGGTAGATCGTGTGTTATATAGGGGTATCAGTCACTGTACAGGAGGAGGTGAGCTGTGATATCACCTATTAATGGATGGTAGATCGTGTTACATACTGTATATAGAGGTGTTATCAGTCATTGTACAGGAGGAGGAGGAGGAGGTGAGCTGTGACATCACCTATTGTGAATGGTGGATTCTGTGTTATCTACTGTATATAGAGGTGTTCTCTATCCGTTCCATCCTGTCTGTGATAATGAAATAGCTGACAGGTCTTCTGTACACAATAGAAAATGTGAGTATAATATTATGCTTGGAGCTCGGTGTGAACAATCCAGGGTTTGTTTTTTGTGTGAAACATTCGCTAGATTTTAAAAATCTTAAAACCCTGATTTAAACTGTTATTTTCTGAGGTTTAGAAATCTGTATTAAAGTATAACTCCGGTATTTATTTTTTATATCACATCCGGAGAGTCTGTTCTCTGCCCCTCTAGTATTATACTGACTGGCTGCCATCTTCTGCTCTTCCCGGTGCCCCTCCGGTCCTGTGCCGCCATCTTATGGCTACTCTCAGTAGAAGTCTTTGAGATCCTCATTCTGCCTCTCATAGACTTACATCAGGAAGTGACCTACGGCTCGCCCCCGGCAGACCCTGGAGCCATCCGGCAGGTCACAACCAGCAGAAGGCGACCGGAGCGTCAACGAGGACAGATGAAGATGGCGAAAAAAAACATCGGAGTGGTGCTTTAATAGCTGACTACTTGTCACCACGGTGGTCACTTCTCAGCTGGGACTGCAGGTTTACGTTTTCTATAGTTTATTATCGAGGAGGTGCGTCCTTGAATGTAGGTGGTCCGGAGGAAACACCCGTGCATGGATGTAGCCAGTCCTCCGCAGCAGAGGCCATGGTTGATTGCCTCCTCGTTGATTCTGGAAGGCTTCCTATGAACAGAAGACTTTCTGGCCAAAGGAAACATCTTATGTTGAGGACCCTGGTTGGTGGGAAAACTCTTGACAAAGGTTCTAGTTTGCATCGAGATCAAGAAGTAATTTAGGATTAATGTCCTAGCAGACGTGGAGGAAAAATCCTCCCAATATTGACCTGGAACATTAAGGTGAAGGGCCCTTTTCAGATCAATGGTTCTTGGCTTAGAACGGCAATGAAAGTTGGGTTTCACCTAAACTTAAAGCTCAGCCGTGCCGTAGAAGAGCATGGGCTCGTGTCCTTAATCCCCCGCAAGGACAACCTACTTTTGGTGCACATATCAGTTTATGATGTCCTGGACCTGTCCACACGAGTGATGGCCGCATCAGACAGGTGGTCCGTCTTCAGTAGTGGTGGCTTGGGTTCATTGTTTAGTTTTCCGATCTTGTTAGGAATATTGTGAGAGCCCCTCTGCCTGGAGGAGAGGGTGGATGGCAAGTTACAGATCATGAGCATTTTGGACTTGCCCCAAGCAGAATTACTTTTCGAACTACATTGGCTGTAATTGATCTATCTAGACTTCGGTGACGTCCCCAAACAGCTTGTGGACTTCAGACAATGGTTACCGGCCACAGCGCCATGTTTTGCTTATTTTTTTTGGGGGGGGGGGGTTGTTTGCCATTGGGTGTGTGGGATTTATTTTCCTGATGTTTTCAGACACTTTTTTTAAAGGAGCACTCCTCCTCCCATCAAAGTTTTTATCCTCTTAATATATTGCAATCATCATATTATACAGCACTATACTTACAATTGCTTATTTTGCCTTTCTACCCAGTTAATTCTTTTCCATTAGGTCTATGACATCACGTGATTAAAAACTGACCAGCTGCATCCTTCTAACCTCTATGTAGAATCAGGAGGTCAATTTTCCCTGTATGAGTCATAAGTCACTGCAAAAGTCCCTGGGAGGGGGAACAGCTGGGTCAGGAAGTTGAAAGGAGATGACTCATGCAGGGAAAAGAGACTTGCTGTTTCTACATAGAGCTTAGAAGGATTCAGCTGGTCAGATTTTCACGTGATGTCTGAGACCTAATGGAAAAGAGAAGAATTATCTGGGTAGAAAGGCAAAATGAGCAATTGTAAGTACACAGTGCTGTATAATATGATGACTACAATATACTAAGAGCATAAAAATTTTGATGGGAGGAATGCTTCGGAGGAAATGTACTCCAGTCCCGTTCTTCATGGATTATTGTAATTTTATATTGCATCTAAAAATATATATTTTTTTTTTTCATTTGACTATTGTGTACCATGCAGAGTTGAAACTAGTTTGAGCACTGACTTCAATGGGCTAAAAAGGTTCATGTTCATATCAGTAAGACATGCTGCATATTGAGGAAAAAATAGTTATGGGTATAAAAAAAGTGAGTAATACTGATAAAAAAAAATCCAGTAAGTGTGAATAAGCCCCTAGGCCAAATTTAAGCTTTTGGCTTATTTGGAACATTTTTTTTTTCCCTCTTGTTGACAGTTATGTAAAATTCTGGCAATTTTAACACATTTTTTTTGAAAGTCATGGAAAAAAAATGCACCAGGCACGCATGGTGTGAACACAACCTTATTGCAATGTAAATGATCTGCATGCAAGTTTGCATTGGAAATCTGCAAATACGCATCATGTGAAAACACCCTAATTGTGCAACTTTTTTATTTTTAATTCATAAGGTTTTTGTTGCAATTTTTGTAACACATGCTGCAGACATATTTGCTGGGAGCCGATAGAAGTAGCAGAGCAGACAGTTCTGTGTTTTTTGGTGTGGAAGCCCGTGGGGAAAAAAACAGCAGTTTCTGCACAAAGGAACAAGCCCTAAAAGATCAACCAGGACGACACCCTTTTCTAAAGCAAAAATGTAGTATTAAAGGGGTGGTCCAAAGTAAATTTGCTTTTCAATATCTATTTAGTGCCATAATCAAAACTATTTTCTAATATACTTGAATTAAAAATTCCTTATTTTCACAAACTGCTTTCTATCCATATATATTTTATTTTTTTAATTTTTGATGTTTTGTTTGAGAATCCCAATGCATTCTGGGATACTCAAATGAAGCGTCATCAGGGGGCAGATGTAGTGGTCACTTGACGCAGCCTCTTTCCCATCTCTGAAATGAAGCGTCATCTGTGATGCTCGTTTCAGGGGCTGGGCTAGTCCCTGCTCTGTATCCTTGCGTGGTGTGCACAATGACAGCGCGCGCTCTCTTGCCGGCTAAGATCAGCAGTAACCAGCTGGCAACACACAGCATTGTGAGAATACCTGGCGTGCAGAGTCCAGCGCCGTCTCTGCAAGTGATGTCACTGGTCTCTGCACGCCGGGTATTCTGACAACGCTGTGTTGTTGGGTTTGAGAGAGCGCACGCTGTCATTGTGCACATCGACTGGCCCAGCCCCTGAAATGCACTGGGTTTTTCAAATGAAACGTCATCAAAACAGAAGTGAAAAAAAAATAAATGAAAAGTAGTTAATTTTTAATTCAAGTATATTAGAAAATAAGTTGAATTATGGCATTAAATAAAGATTTAGGAGAAAAATTACTTTGAACTTGAGACTGCCTCTTTAAGGCTTGTTCTTACATAGAAAAAATTTTTTGCAGAAATTGCATTATACACACATTTTATGCAGAAAAAAAACCCAAAACTTATGAAAAATATTTTGTGCTTGTTTGGGTGCACAAAACCTCGTCAACAAATTATGGCCATGCCTGGCTCTGTGTACTTGTCTGTATAATAATAGATAATAAAAAGAACGGACGGGTGCGAGAGCTGCCTCCTATTAACGTGCACTAGTCTGGTCTGTGAAACAGAAAAGATTAGCGTGTGCGGTGCTGTTTTGTTTTTTCCCCCTCCACAAGTTCACATGAGAAATTACTGGAATGTACAGGCACACTGGTTATTGGATTGATCCGTTGTCTGTCAATCACATGGGCCGAGGATCTGCTCGTCTGAATGAGCCCCTAAAGGTTCAATGAATGACTTGATTAATAAAAGTCTTTGAATAGAGAAAAATGTCTGCATCATTTAATGGGCTACTTGCTGTAATTTTGATAAAATCCGCTTTCTCTGCTGCAGATGTAGCAGTTCTCTGAATGCTGATCCCTGTATAACTCCGCTCACACCATTGATTGACAACTTTTTGTGTACACTGCATAGGCAGAAAGCTGCCAATTGGTAGTGGGGGCAGGGTTATACAGAGCTCATGAATATGGAGGACTATATGGCAGCAGGATTACTTGTCCTCTAGTGATAATCTGCTGATAAAAGTGTTATGCTTTTTTTCCAAAACCACAGCAAACAGCCCTTTAAGTGACACATTGCTGAAATCAGGGTCTCTGCCCTCAGCTCATATTAGGTGGCAAAACCAGGTGACAGATTCCCTTTAAAAAAAAAAACTGCTTCAAATCTTCACCCAAAATGCATCAAATAAAGGGGAAAACGCATTAAAAAAATGGAATAATCAGAGAAGATTGTTGTATACATATGTTGGTGCAGACAACTGCAAATAAAAAGCCGCAGGGAAAAAATGCAACATTTACTCTGTGTGAACAGTCACATGTGTTTTTTTTAAGATAAAAACAAAGAGTCATAATTTTGTTTTTTGGGAGTGTGTGTGTGTGTGTGTGTGTGTGTGTGGGGGGGGGGATTATGGTGTTTTAATTTTTTTCCCCAGAAAAACCCTTCCGGGAAAACAATACATGTGCTGTGAATCCGGCCAAAAATACTGGACCCAATGGCGAAAAGCAAACAGACTCCATTCTAGACCGAGGTCTGTGTGGCCCTTGTCGTGCAGCCGGACAGTTCTTCCTATTTCTGATTCTAAAGGTGGAAGTGACACAGGTGTGAACAGCACTTAAAAAAAAGCTCACAAGAACCATGAAAATCAGGATTTTTTTTTACATGGCAAAAGGCTATAATATATATATATATATATATATATATATATATATATATATATATATATATATATATATATATATATACAGTACAGACCAAAAGTTTGGACACACCTCATTTAAAAATTTTTCTGTATTTTCATGACTATGAAAATTGTACATTCACACTGAAGACATCAAAACTATGAATTAACACATGTGGAATTATATACTTAACAGAAAAGTGTGAAACAACTGAAAATATGTTTTAGATTCTAGGTTCTTCAAAGTAGCCACCTTTTGCTTTGATGACTGCTTTGCACACTCTTGGCATTCTCTTGATGAGCTTCAAGAGGTAGTCACCGGAAATGGTTTTCACTTCACAGGTGTGCCCTGTCAGGTTTAATAAGTGGGATTTCTTGCCTTATAAATGGGGTTGGGACCATCAGTTGTGTTGTGCACAAGTCTGGTGGATACACTGCAGATAGTCCTACTGAATAGACTGTTAGAATTTGTATTATGGCAAGAAAAAAGCAGCTAAGTAAAGAAAAACGAGTGGCCATCATTACTTTAAGAAATGAAGGTCAGTCAGTCTGAAAAATTGGGAAAACTTTGAAAGTGTCCCCAACTGCAGTTGCAAAAACCATCAAGCGCTTCAAAGAAACTGGCTCACATGAGGACCGCCCCAGGAAAGGAAGACCAAGAGTCACCTCTGCTTCTGAGGATTAATTTATCCGAGTCACCAGCCTCAGAAATCGCAGGTTAACAGCAGCTCAGATTAGAGACCAGGTCAATGCCACACAGAGTTCTAGCAACAGACACATCTCTTCAACAACTGTTAAGAGGAGACTTTGTGCAGCAGGCCTTCATGGTAAAATAGCTGCTAGGAAACCACTGCTAAGGACAGGCAACAAGCAGAAGAGACTTGTTTGGGCTAAAGAACACAAGGAATGGACATTAGACCAGTGGAAATCTGTGCTTTGGTCTGATGAGTCCAAATTTGAGATCTTTGGTTCCAACCACCGTGTCTTTGTGCGACGCAGAAAAGGTGAACGGATGGACTCTACATGCCTGGTTCCCACCATGAAGCATGGAGGAGGAGGTGTGATGGTGTGGGGGTGCTTTGCTGGTGACACTGTTGGGGATTTATTCAAAATTGAAGGCATACTGAACCAGCATGGCTACCACAGCATCTTGCAGCGGCATGCTATTCCATCCGGTTTGCGTTTAGTTGGACCATCATTTATTTTTCAACAGGACAATGACCCCAAACACACCTCCAGGCTGTGTAAGGGCTATTTGACCAAGAAGGAGAGTGATGGGGTGCTACGCCAGATGAACTGGCCTCCACAGTCACCAGACCTGAACCCAATCGAGATGGTTTGGGGTGAGCTGGACCACAGAGTGAAGGCAAAAGGGCCAACAAGTGCTAAGCATCTCTGGGAACTCCTTCAAGATTGTTAGAAGACCATTTCCGGTGACTACCACTTGAAGCTCATCAAGGAAATGCCAAGAGTGTACAAAGCAGTCATCAAAGCAAAAGGTGGCTACTTTGAAGAACCTAGAATATAAGACATATTTTCAGTTGTTTTACACTTTTTTGTTAAGTATATAATTCCGCATGTGTTAATTCATAGTTTTGATGCCTTCAGTGTGAATGTACAATTTTCATAGTCAAGAAAATACAGAAAAATCTTTAAATGAGGTGTGTCCAAACTTTTGGTCTGTACTGTGTATATATGTATATATATATATATATATATATATATATATATATATATACACACACTGCTCAAAAAAATAAAGGGAACACATAAACAACAGAATATAACTCCAAGTAAATCAAACTGCCCACTTAGGAAGCAACACAGATTGACAATCAATTTCACATGCTGCTGTGCAAATGGAATAGACAATAGATGGAAATTATTGGCAATTATCAAGACACCCTCAATAAAGGAGTGGTTCTGCAGGTGGGGACCACAGACCACATCTCAGTACCAATGCTTTCTGGCTGATGTTTTGGTCACTTTTAAATGTTGGTTGTGCTTTCACACTTGTGGTAGCATGAGACAGACTCTACAACCCACAGAAGTTGCTCAGGTAGTGCAGCTCATCCTGGATGGCACATCAATGCGAGCTGTGGCAAGAAGGTTTGCTGTGTCTGTCAGCGTAGTGTCCAGAGGCTGGAGGCGCTACCAGGAGACAGGTCAGTACACCAGGAGACGTGGAGGGGGCCGTAGGAGGGCAACAACCCAGCAGCAGGACCACTACCTCTGCCTTTGTGCAAGGAGGAACAGGAGCAGCACTGCCAGAGCCCTGCAAAATGACCTCCAGAGGGCCACAAATGTGCATGTGTCTGCACAAACTGTTAGAAACCGACTCCATGAGGGTGGTATGAGGGCCCGACGTCCACAGATGGGGCTTGTGCTCACAGCCCAACACCGTGCAGGACGCTTGGCATTTGCCACAGAACACCAGGATTGACAAAGTCGCCACTGGCGCCGTGTGATCTTCACAGATGAAAGCAGGTTCACACTGGGCACATGTGACAGACGTCACAGAGTCTGGAGACGCCGTGGAGAGCGATCTGCTGCCTGCAACATCCTTCAGCATGACCAGTTTGGCAGTGGGTCAGTAATGGTGTGGGGTGGCATTTCTTTGGAGGGCCGCACAGCCCTCCATGTGCTCGCCAGAGGTAGCCTGACTGCCATTAGGTACCGAGATGAGATCCTCAGACCCCTTGTAAGACCATATGCTGCTGCGGTTGGCCCTGGGTTCCTCCTAATGCAGGACAATGCCAGACCTCATGTGGCTGGAGTGTGTCAGCAGTTCCTGCAAGATAAAGGCATTGAAGCTATGGACTGGCCCGCCCGTTCCCCAGACCTGAATCCGATTGAGCACATCTAGGACATCATGTCTCGCTCCATCCACTAATGTCACGTTGCACCACAGACTGTCCAGGAGTTGGTGGATGCTTTAGTCCAGGTCTGGGAGGAGATCCCACAGGAGACCATCCGCAACCTCATCAGGAGCATTCCCAGGCGTTATAGGGAGGTCATACAGGCACGTGGAGGCCACACACAATACTCAGCCTCATCAGGAGCATGCCCAGGCGTTGTAGGTAGGTCATACAGGCACGTGGAGGCCACACACAATACTGAGACTCATTTTGACTTGTTTTAAGGACATTACATCAAAGTTGGATCAGCCTGTAGTGTGTTTTTCCACTTTAATTTTGGGGGTGACTCCAAATCCAGGCCTCCATTGGTTAATAAATGTGATTTCCATTGATGATTTTTGTGTGATTTTGTTGTCAGCACATTCACCTTTGTACAGAACAAAGTATTCAATGAGAATATTTCATTCATTCAGATCTAGGATGTGTTATTTGAGTGTTCCCTTTATTTTTTTGAGCAGTGTATATATAATGAGTAAGAATAGAAGGAAGCGGCCATGTGTGGCCCTGTCACTGGGGGGCACTATTGGTTGTCACCGGCTGCCATGTGTGGTCTGGGCACTGGGGGGCAGTATTGGTTGTCACCAGCAGCCATGTTTGGCCCTGGCACTGGGGGGCGGTATTGGTTGTCACCAGCTGCTGTGTGTGGTCCTGGCACTGTGGGGCAGTATTGGTTATCACCAGCTGCTATGTGTGGCCCTGGCACTGAGGGGGCAGTATTGGGTGTAACCAGCTTCCATGTATGGCCCTGGCACCAGGACAATAGTACTTGTCACCAGCAGCCATGTGTGGCCCTGGCACTGGGGGGGCAGTATTTGTTGTCAGCAGCAGCCATGTGTGGTCCTGACACTGGAAGCAGCTAGTGACAACCAATACTGCCATGTGTGGTCCTGGCACTGGAGGGCAGTATTGGTTGTCAGCAGCAGCCATTTGTGGCCCTGGCACTGGGGGGCAGTATTGGTTGTCCGCAGCAGCCATGTGTGGCCCTGGCACTGGGAGGTGGTATTGGTTGTCACTAGCTGCTATATGTGGTCCTGGCACTGGGGGGCAGTATTGGTTGTCACCAGCTGCCATGTGTGGCCCTGGCACTGGGGGGCAGTATTGGTTACCACCAGCTGCCATGTGTGGCCCTGGCACTGGGGGGCAGTATTGGTTGTCACCAGCTGCCATGTGTGGCCCTGGCACTGGGGGGCAGTATTGGTTGTCACCAGCTGCCATGTGTGGCCCTGGCACTGGGGGGCAGTATTGGTTGTCACTAGCTGCCGTGTGTGGTCCTGGCACTGAGGGCAGTATTGGTTGTCACTAGCTGCTGTGTGTGGTCCTGGCACTGGGGGGGCAGTATTGGTTGTCACTAGCTGCCGTGTGTGGTCCTGGCACTGGGGGGCAGTATTGGTTGTCACTAGCTGCTGTGTGCGGTCCTGGCACTGGGGGCAGTATTGGTTGTCACTAGCTGCTGTGTGTGATCCTGGCACTGGGGGCAGTATTGGTTGTCACTAGCTGCCGTGTGTGGTCCTGGCACTGGGGGGGCAGTATTGGTTGTCACTAGCTGCTGTGTGTGATCCTGGCATTGGGGGCAGTATTGGTTGTCACTAGCTGCCGTGTGTGGTCCTGGCACTGGGGGGCAGTATTGGTTGTCACTAGCTGCCGTGTGTGGTCCTGGCACTGGGGGGCAGTATTGGTTGTCACTAGCTGTCGTGTGTGGTCCTGGCACTGGGGGGCAGTATTGGTTGTCACTAGCTGCTGTGTGTGGTCCTGGCACTGGGGGGCAGTATTGGTTGTCAGCAGCAGCCATGTGTGGCCCTGGCACTGGCGGGCAGTATTGGTTGTCACCAGCAGCCATGTTTGGCCCTGGCACTAGGACAATTGTGGTTGTCACCAGCTGCCATGTGTGGTCCTGGCACTGGGGGGCAGTATTGGTTGTCACCAGCTGCCATGTTTGGCCCTGGCACTAGGACAATTGTGGTTGTCACCAGCTGCCATGTGTGGTCCTGGCACTGGGGGGCAGTATTGGTTGTCACCAGCTGCCATGTTTGGCCCTGGCACTAGGACAATTGTGGTTGTCACCAGCTGCCATGTGTGGCCCTGGCACTGGGGGCAGTATTGGTTGTCACCAGCTGCCATGTTTGGCCCTGGGGGGCAGTATTGGTTGTCACTAGCTGCTGTGTGTGGTCCTGGCACTGGGGGGCAGTATTGGTTGTCACCAGCTGCCATGTGTGGTCCGGGCACTGGGGGGCAGTATTGGTTGTCAGCAGCAGCCATGTGTGGCCCTGGCACTGGGGGGCAGTATTGGTTGTCACTAGCTGCTGTGTGTGGTCCTGGCACTGGGGGGCAGTATTGGTTGTCAGCAGCAGCCATGTGTGGCCCTGGCACTGGGGGCAGTATTGGTTGTCACCAGCTGCCATGTGTGGTCCTGGCACTGGGGGGCGATATTGGTTGTCCCCAGCTCTCCTCCACCACCAGCAGCCGCCATAGAGCTGGGAACAGTCAGACACGCCCAGCAGTGACGTCACCGCAGTCGGCTTTCTCGGTCGCGGACTAGTGACGTCACTGACGTGCGCGCGTCCCTGAAGAAACATGGCAGCTGCAGCACTGTTCCGAGGACACCTAAGCCGGGCGCTGCGATCGTGGAGCCGAACCGGAGCTTTCACATCAGGGCGGAGCCTGAGCGGTGAGTCTGACGTCACCACCAACCAGCCTGATGTCATACGTAGCTTTTAAGGATTTTTATTTGGAGCAGAGCTGCCATCCGCACGTGGTGCCGGCGATCACTGTGCCCTCTAATGTCCTCTCCAGGGTGGCCAGACAGCAGGGTAAGGCTTCACCTGCAGCGTCCAGCGCCGAGAGCGTCACATGACCGGAGCGGCATCCTCTTGAATCACACAACTTTCTTGTTCACGTCACCTTGACAATATATATATATCATCTATATCCCACCGTACACACATGTGCTGGTGGTGTTCATGTCTTCTCTGTGGGGAGAGGAATTAGCTGGACACTGCTGCCCTGAGACTCAAAGGATCGGGCATATTGAAATCCAATATGCCCAATCCTTTTTTTTTTTTCCCCTCTTGTATCCTCCGGAGTCAGAAGGCCCCTGTTCACATTAGATGGACAGCTGTTTAATCCGTAAGGCCTCCTTAAAGGGATTATTTTCATTTTCATAAATATATACTGTTGAATATCGCTGATAAATACAAGCAATTTTGCAATTTGCTGCTTATTAAAATTTTCCGCCGTTCTTGATTTGATAAACCTTTGTTTACAGCTCGTTGCCTCGGAGACCAACCATCACTGTTAGCAGGGGTTACAAGCTCTTGGTTTGAAGCTATGGATTGCTGAAGCACCCCTTTACCTCCTAATCCCAGCCAGCTTCATTGCAGTGCTTACAAGTTAGACAGTAGGGGTGGTCGGTCTCCAAGGCAACAAGCTGTAAACAAAAGAAAAGTGTTAATATCTCAAGAACGGCTGCAAATTTTAACAAGCCGTAAATTACAAAAGTGTTTGTATTCACAAGCTCTATGTAAGGGAGAGAAAGAAACTCTCGGCAACAAAAGGGTTATAGTGCAATGTCACCGAGGACACAGGTCCTGTATAGTAGGAGACAGTCTGTGTGGACCTGCAAATATTGCATCACCCGCTGACCCCAGTCAGGAGAAGATCAAGAGCGTTATAACCTAGCGAGGGGCTTGTGGCCTCGGGATCATTTTCATTCTTATACACTTACCTTAAAGGGATCATCTCATTTTAAATGGGTAAAATTGCAAAGTGCTTGTAAAAACAAAGCAACTTTACATCTTAGAAATCCTCTCCGTTCTCAGGAACAGAGGGATCTTTAATTTTTATAGTTTGCAACCCGTTGCCTAGGTTACCGGCCACCGCTGCAGTCTGTTAGCAGAGGCGCTGTGACTAAAAGGGCTTTTATGGTGAGGTTACAAGTGGTGTTCAGAAGTTTCTTCATCCCCCGTGTGCTCTGCTGTCAGCACAGATCAGCAGCGCAAGTATGGTCCGAACTGTCAGTCATCCGCAATCAACAACGCACTGCCCCGGAAAACAGGAGGTCGGGAGGCGGAGGAGCGGCCGTTTCTGAAGACAGTAGATGTACAAGCCTTTTAAAGTGTCTGCATCCTAGACCTCCCCTTTATAGGAATTGAAGAAATAGCGCCTCTCTTGTCGCTGGGACGTATGTGGTATTGCAGCTGTTTTCTGAAATGCTACCTGATCTTTTCTAATTTTGGTAAACCCCTTTATTTGTAAGCTCTCTGGTGTTTATCCCGGCCACCCCCCATCCAGTCCAAATCACCGCCACCGGGAATCACCATATTGCAGGGTATTAAAGGGGTTTTCCGGCTCCACTTACTTTTGCATTGGGAAGGGAGCGGACCTGACTGCAGGAATTGTTCACCATTCTGATGAATAGGACTGGTGCACGCAGGCAACACACAAGACAAGCGGTGACGTGACTTCGGCAGCACCGCCCACCTGCCGCTGCGAAGCTGAATTACCCCGTTAAAAAGAGAATCTTCTTCAATCCAGAAACAATCTGTTTATATACCCTCCTCAAAATATGATTGTGGCTTTCAGGGCACACTGAGGGTTGTAGTTCTGCTACAGCTAAAGAGCCGCAAGTCCCTATTCGCCATCATCTGGAGCAGAGTAATATTTACCTATGTCGTACCGATAAGGTTAGTGCAATGCAGGAGAAATCTGGAAAGCCCACATAGCAGACTTATGGCAAAATTTGTGTTATGGTGGTCCCTGTACACATAGTTACGACTGGAAGGCTGTGGAAAACAGAAGTCGGCTGGGGTTTAGATGTCAGACGTCTGTTTGCTAAGGGATGTTTTTTTCAGGTTGCGTCTCCAGGTACCAGCAGTCTCCCTGGCATTCAGTGCCCACCTCCAGGAAGAGCCTGCCCACACTGAGCAGTATAACCTACCGGGGATATACCACGCAAACCGCGGAGAGCAAGGAGGAAGAGCCCGCGCTGCACACAATCATCTCCGACACTGAGAGCGTACAGGGTGAGCGCTCATCTGACATTATGTATAGTTCCATGCATGTGGCTGGGCACCAGTCGGTTTCCTGTGGCTCTAAAGGTACAATTGCCGGCATGTCCTGACAGCACACTAGGTGTTGGAGCATGGAGATGCATCTGTTATCTAAGGAATCTGCTTCCTATTGCTAAACTACAATGCCCAGAAGGCCCTGATGGCACGGTGAGCATGCAAAGTCATTTGTAGGCCTGTGATCCCCAATCTGTGGCTCTTATATGCCATCATCCTTGGGGATCCGAGCTCTAGTCGTACCGAGAATGAAGGGGCTGCAGCACCGATCTGACACTTCACTGCGTCCCCTTGTGCAGCAGGTGGAGGCCGGGATGTTGTTGAAGGGACCACAGTGCTAAACCAGCCCTTCATTCTCAGGATAGGTGGTGGTCCCAGATGTCGGACCCCCACTAATTTGCTAATGTTATCACTTTATAAAGTGGAAATGCAAGGGTGAGATTCAACATAACCCTTCTAACTGGTTACTTGCCTTCCTTGAGGGATTCTAGATGCAAGTTTTATAAATGTTTCCACGATTTTCCAATAATCCAGAACATCCGATAATCCAGGAACCTGTAATATTGTGTTAAAGTAAGATCACAACGGCTTCACAGATCGTCTGTAAATGTCTCACAGGTGTCGCCTCTAAGCACGAATTTCAGGCCGAGACGAAGAAGCTCCTGGACATTGTCGCTCGCTCGTTATACTCAGAAAAAGAGGTGAGAGCGGAGTTTATTTCCTTTTATTTGTTTTATTCTCTATTGATCTGCAAATAGATGGGAAAGACACGTCTGTAAATGAGAGAGATGGTGCCGTCTCGGCAATGAGGAAATGTGGCTTCAGATGAGCCCAGTCTGTCCGACGCTGTTGATATCTGTCTGATGCCGTCTGTCACCAGGTTTTCATCCGGGAACTGATCTCAAATGGTAGCGATGCCCTGGAAAAGCTGCGTCACCAGCTCTTGTCTCAGGGGACCGGCCTGCTGGAGATGGAGATCCACCTGCATACGGACAGCGAGAAGGGCACCCTCACCATCCAGGTAAGAGGAGTCTGGTACTGTGGACATAAATCCCCCCTGGGGCCCCCATTGATAAGCGCTGGATCCACGATCAAGATGTTACCGCCGCTCCCCCCCAGCACCGTCCTCTTCTGTGCTGGTGATGGAAGCATTTAGCACCAGTGCAGATACGGGCAGCAAAACCTGCATCTGCACCGGCCAGGAGAATGGAGGGTGACCAGGCGCGTCCCAACGGTCTCTGTCTAACTGTGCCATCATTCCCATAGGACACCGGAGTGGGGATGACACAGGAGGAGCTCATCTCTAATCTGGGCACCATCGCACGTTCTGGATCCAAGGTAATCCTGCAGACCGGGCTGTTTTCAGGCTCTTCGTACCCAATGGGACTTATGTCTGTGATATGTTTTGCTCTTTTTTCCCGCAGGCCTTTCTAGAAGCTCTGCAGAACCAGACTGACAGCTCCGGGAAGATCATAGGTCAGTTTGGCGTTGGCTTCTACTCCGCATTTATGGTGGCTGACAAAGTGGTCGTCTACTCTCAGGCTTCGGAGCCCGGCAGCCCTGGATATTGCTGGACGTCTGACGGGTCAGTACAGAATTGAGAACGCTGAGACCATCCTTTATATGCAACTGCATATACTATACTATAGCACCGGCCCCTACTATAGCACCGGCTCCTACTATAGCACTGGCCTATATTATAGCACTGTACAGGCATACGGCTCATTATTCACTAAATTGACATCTTTCCTCCATAGATCTGGAGTCTTTGAGTTGGCAGAGGCCGGTGGTGTGAGGCCAGGGACGAAAGTTATCATTCATCTTAAAGATGACTGTAAGGAGTTCGCCAGTGAGGACAGAGTAAGAGGTGAGTCCCCACCATTCACCCCCTGGTAGCACCCCGGCTGTTGTATCGGTCATTTATATATGAATTATCCTAAAATTAATAGACTTTGAGATGGTTAAATTTACTTTGGAGACCTACTGCGGTCTGTGCTGTTTGGTTGCTATTAGCATGTATGACTTGTCCATGTTTTAACCCCTTTCTGACATAGGATATGCCAATACATCCTATGGTCGGGCTCGGGAGCTGAGCCTGCTCAATGTATAAGGCAGCCGGCACCTGCTTCCAACAGCAGTGATCGGAGCTAGCTCTGATCTCTTCTGCTTAACCACTTAAATGCTGATGGGAGGATTTAAGTAGCGTTTGCTGACATATATTTACATCAGTCAGGGTGCGGGTGTAAGAAGCTAGCGCCGATTGCTGCCATTTAGCCGCTTAGATTCTGCTGTCAATCATTGACAGCGGCATTTCAATGGCCCATTTGCAGAAGTATCGACTCCCATCGGCCTCCCTGCAACACTAAAGCCAGATGTCCATGGCTTCCCATGGCTGATGCGGGCCTATGTGGAAGCCATGTTGGTCCTCCTATGAAGTGTATAGTATAAGCAATCAAATACTGCTGATACAAGTTCGAAAAAGGAAAAAAATGGTTAAAGAAAATAAATGGTTTAAAACGCCCAATTAATAAAATTAATAAACATGAAATAAAATAACCCTATTCAGTTTTGTCTTGTTCGATCTATAGAATTATTTTAAATCTGTTACACACCAAAAAAAAGAATAAAACATCTAAATTCCCTAATTCTTCTGCACAAAAGCACAAAAATTATTTTTTTTGATATTTCAGAGGTGGTGACAAAATACAGCAACTTTGTCAGCTTCCCCCTGTACCTTAATGGCAAGAGGATCAACACTCTGCAGGTAGGAGGCAAACCCTCCCTCCCCCCGTCTTCGGGATTCCTCTCCCCTCCTCTGACTTTTATAGGGTCTCTCTTCAGGCTCTCTGGATGATGGACCCCAAAGAGATCGGAGAATGGCAGCACGAGGAGTTCTACCGATTTATCGCCCAGGCTTATGATAAACCGCGCTACATGCTTCACTACAAGGCAGACGCCCCTCTGAATATTAGGAGCATCTTCTACGTGCCGGAGATGGTAAGCGCCATCTATAAAGAGCGGACTCCAATCTGCCCGGATGTAATGATTATTTGTTGTGCATAGAGGGGAGTAGTGAGCGCCGGCCGCTGCTCGCTGTAATGGACGCAGTGTGATCTTTTTTGCAGAAACCTTCTATGTTTGACGTAAGCCGAGAGCTGGGGTCCAGCGTGGCCCTGTACAGCCGCAAGGTCCTCATCCAGACCAAGGCCACGGACATCCTGCCCAAGTGGCTGCGCTTCCTGCGAGGTGAGAACTTCATGTACGATCTCCCCATCGGCAGTACAGCTATGCTTGCCCTGGTTGACATTGCAGCCCTAGACCATCCAACTTTCACGGCCCATGTACAGACCGGCCGCAGGTCTAACATATATGAGGCTGTTGAATTTGGCTCAGGAGACCAGCGGCATGTCCTACACAAAAACCATCACAGGCCTTAAGTTGTCCACATTTGGGAACAATTCTTTTTTTTTTTTTTTCCTTTTTACTTAAAAGCTTGAAATCATTTTTGCAATTGGGTTTCATTAAAAATGTTACACCATTTCCCTTCTAAATCCTCTGGGATTCACTTGCTTCATAATGAGTTAATGGAGAATCCATCAGTGAGCTCGTTTTGACATCTGACGGGGAGTTTGTAACTCTTCTAGCTGTGCTTTTTCGGAGCTCCTCTCTGCTGATTTATGACCACATCAAAGTTGAATGTGCGGGAAAGAAAAAAACCTGTAAAAGCAAAACAGTTGAACGTTTTTAATGTAACCCAATAGCAAAAATGATTTTTTTTAAGTCAAAATACATTCATTTAAGTTAAGAAAAATTGTACCCAAAGATGGACAAAGCCAACGTTGCTACACCAGCACAGGGATCGGCAACCTCCGGCTCTTCGGATATTATTAAACTACAACTCCCATCATTCCCTGACTCTGACAGTTATGTTTTTCTGCTCTCTGCAGGGGTTGTTGACAGTGAGGATATTCCCTTGAATCTCAGCAGAGAATTGCTGCAGGAAAGTTCCCTCATAAGGTGAGAAAAGGAGTATCCGGCCAGAAGCGTGTCATTCATCCACCCATCAGCGCCCTTGTCACATGATCGCGGGGCACCGATGGGTTGTAATGACAGCTGGGGGTCTGCAGAAGACCCCTGTGCCTGACATTGTGAATCCTCTGTGAACGCCGGCTCGTGGCTGGTATTAGACTATGTTCACACTTTGCGTTTTTGCTGGTTTTGTTCCTGCTTTTTTAATGCAAATTAAAGCTGTATTTTACAGCACCAGCGAAAGTTATGAGAGTTGAGAAATCTCATGCACACACTTGAATTTTTTTCCTGACTGAATTGGACACTGCAGCATGTCATTTCTGTGAAACCTATTTATTTTTGTGATTTTTCCAAAGTTGAAACCATAATATCTTGGTATAATCACATGAGCATGAATGTTAGTATTAGTACAGTTTAATTAAAATCAGTAATATGTGTAAAAGTAAACAATGTCCGACCAACTCAATGTCCTACCAATGTCTGAAAGTAAACAATACCCAACCTACTTAATGCCCTACCAATGTGTTAAGTAAACAATGCCCGACCAATTTAATACAATACCAATGTGTGAAAGTAAACAATGCCTGACCAACTCTATGTCCTACCAATGTCTGAAAGTAAACAATACCCAACCTACTTAATGCCCTACCAATGTGTTAAGTAAACAATGCCCGACCAATTTAATACAATACCAATGTGTGAAAGTAAACAATGCCTGACCAACTCTATGTCCTACCAAAGTGTTAAGTAAATAATGCCCGACCTACTCAACTCAATGCCCTACCAATGTGTCAATCCTGACCTACTCGATGTCCTTATCAATGTATGAAAGAAAACGATGCCCGACCTATTCAATGTCCTACCAATGTATTAAGTAAACAGTGCTTGACCTACTTGATGCCCTACCAGTGTATGAAAGTAAACAATGCCCAACCTACTCAGTGTCCTACCAATGTGTTAAGTAAACAATTCCTAACTGACTCAATGCCCTACCAATGTGTCAATCCTGACCTACTCGATGCCCTTATCAATGTATGAAAGTAAACAATGCCCGACCTATTCAATGTATTACCAATGTATTAAGTAAACAGTGCTCGACCTACTTGATACCCTACCAATGTGTCACATAAACAATGCCTTACCAATTCAACTGCCCCTTGCTGCTTTTACATAAAAAAATGTTTTATGGTTTCACATACATCTTGTATTGCTGGCCTAATATCTTGTATTGTTCGCTTCACACTTGTAATTTAGAAGCAAAGCTGCACTTTGGTATCCTGAAAAACAGCAAAAAAAAAGGCTGCAAACCTGAGTTTTGTCTGCAGCTTTTTTACTGCCAAGAGATCAGGTTTTGGCTGCAGAAAAAAAGCAACGTGTGAACATGGTCTAAGGATCCTAGTAGTTACTTGTAAGATTGTGCTCTGTATATGGAATCACCTAAGAAGCTCACCGAGCACAAGAAGGAAATCCTCATTGTGTCTTTAGTCCTTTCCTGGAGATAACCTAGAGGAGTGTTTCCCAACTTGTGGCTCTCCTGTTGTTTCAAAACTAGTCGGTGGCTCTCATGGCATGATGGGAGTTGTAGTTCTGCAGCTGCTGGAGATCCACAGGAGGGGGAACACTGTCCTAGAGGACGTTTCCAAAGGCTTTCAGTATCTGAGCTCCTGCGACTCAGATGTGATGTCTGCGCTCGTACAGGACCTGGGATTGATAAATGAAGTATTTTTTTGATTCCCTTTTTAATCAGGAAACTACGCGATGTGCTGCAGAGACGACTCGTCAGATTTTTCCTCGACCAAAGCAAGAAGGATCCAGAGAAATACAAAAAATTCTTTGAGGACTACGGGCTTTTCATTCGAGAAGGGATTGTGACCACCCAGGAGCAGGATGTGAGGGTGTGTAGCGCACAGGGTGTGTAGCGCACATTGTGCGCACTGAGAACTGCTGACATCCGGGTTGATCTTGCAGTGATGTGAGCTGGACAGGGGATAATAAACCTGCTCCATATTGGATTTTTAACCGTTTCTTTTATTTCACATCCATCATTACTTTTGCAGGAGGACATTGGAAAACTTCTGCGTTTTGAGTCTTCCTCCCTGCCGGCAGGAGAACAGACCAGCCTCGCCGACTACGCCACTCGGATGCCAGCGGGATCCCGCAACATCTACTACTTGTGCGCACCCAACCGCCACCTTGCAGAGCACAGCCCTTACTATGAGGCCATGAAACAGAAGCAGACCGAGGTGCTCAGGTTCTCCCCCATTTTGTATACTCTTCTGCGCCCCCTTTTCTTGCCCTGACTTCCCCGTGGTCTTTGTCTCTCCAGGTCCTCTTCTGCTACGAGCAGTTTGATGAGCTCACCCTGCTGCACCTACGGGAGTTTGAGAAGAAGAAGCTCATCTCGGTGGAGACTGACATCGTGGTTGATCATTACAAAGAGGAGAAGTTTGAGGACGGCCGTGCAGGTAGCTGCCATTCCATTGTGGGCTGGTTGAGGTGAGGAGATGACTTTGGCCACTTACACCGAGTCTTGCTTCTCCTTCAGCTTCTGATAAACTGAGCGAGAAGGAGTCTGAGGATCTAATGGCCTGGATGAGGAACGGTTTGGGGACTCGAGTGTCCAATATCAAGGTATGTGCACACCCTAAGTATACAGAGTGATCTTTATACCCTATACTGGATTAGTAGTGTTTGTCTTCATGTAGGTGACACCACGTCTGGACACTCACCCGGCCATGATTACTGTGTTGGAGATGGGGGCGGCCCGACATTTCCTGCGCACACAGCAGCTTGCCAAAACAAATGAAGAACGAGCTCAGCTCCTGCAGCCCACTCTGGAGATCAACACTGGGTGGGTTTCTACATTCATAAGGCCTAACAGACAGTAGCTGGACCTGCCCTGGAGCTCTACTGGCGAGGTCTTGCAGGTTTTGCTGTTGTTGGTAGTGCTGGCTTGGCGACAGGTCAACTCTCCTACACCACTTGTCCGACGCTTGGCATTGTGCTTGGTGATGTTCAGCTTCTCAGCCATGAAGCTCCCGGCGGGGGAGGAGGTCTGGACTCTGCAGTTATGGGGTCAGCAGAGCGTTGGTGACTTTTCTGCCCTCTGCTCCTCAGCACTCGGCCCCCCGCTCTGTAAAGTTACGGGGTCTTCACTTTGTGGCTGAGTTGCTGCGGTTTTTTCCACTTCTCAATAATATCACTCACAGGTGATTGGCAGATTTAGGAGGAAGAAATGTCATGAACGGACTTGTTACCCCGGTGGCTCCTATTACAGGACCGCGCTGGTATCAGTGAGCTCTGCACCACCGGCCGTTCTGTCACATGTTAGTAAAGGCTGACGGCATGGCGGGGAGCCGGAGGTTATACCCTGGGGGGGGCGGACTTTCTACTTTGGGGGGCGAGGGGCCGGATGTTATACACCAGGTATAACACCGACGTGTAAATTATGGATTTTAAATCCATTTATTAAGATGCTCTGTCACTGTGCCCCCTAGTGGCAGAACATTTTCTTTTAAATCGACTCATTCTGTAAGCCAGAAATACTTTTTATTCTGCAGTAACGAGCTACGAATTACTAAATCAGTGTATGAGGAGTATCAGCCGCTTGTATAACACAGCTCCGTCTAGATTTAAAGGGACACAGCTGAAACAATCCACGCCCATAACTACTTTTTGTGACCGCCCCCCCTTGATCTGACATTATTCTAGGCATCCTCTTATTAAGAAGCTCGGACAGCTGAAGGACACGGACCAAGACCTGGCCAAATTGCTTCTCGATCAGGTGAGACACAAGCTGGAGCCGCAGTGGAGCGCTGGACGCGGCACAGACAGTGATTCTTTGCACCTTTACTCACTGTGAATTTTTTAAACCTAAGCACAGATATATTTTGTATGGCATTAGTAAACTGCATAAGTAATGGCGCCCTAAAATATCTGTATTGTTCTACCCAGATCTATGAGAATGCCATGATCGCTGCCGGGCTGAACGACGACCCCCGGCCCATGGTAGGGCGTCTCAATGAGTTGTTAACGAAAGCCCTGGAGAAGCATTGAACACCTCCACCATCATCATCCTCCTGTAAGATCTGCTCCCGGGAACGATGGACCCCACATCCTGGAGGACAGGAAACGTTTTGGGTTTCTGCACAAGGAGTATCTGACACAGCCGCCATGTTTCCTATGGAAAGAGAGACCGAAAAGATATAATGTGGATGTATTTATTGGACAGTCCCCGCACGTCGGCCCCAGGGTTCCCCAGTGTACGGCCGTGCAGTAACGCTCGCTCATTGTTGTAAATGTTACACTTATAACCAAGAGATATTAAAGATGTCACTAATTTGTATAAAGTCACCTCGTTTTTTATTTCTCTAATATTTATACTTGTCGCTACCTAGACAGCACCCGAGAGTAGTTCAGGATTCCTGTTTTTTTTTTAGCACACAAAGAAAAACGTCAGCAACATGGAGGATATTACACAGTGGTAGTGATCAGGGTATATGTGAATCCAGCTCTGAAATGAGTTAAAAGACTTACTAGAGAGCTCACGGCGATCTTTCTGTGCCTCCCTCTGCCTGTTTCCTCTCCCTTCTCCGTTCTATAGAGTATAAAGGGCTGTGTCACATAAGCCTGCAGTAAAGACAGATTTGAGTTCAAGGGGGAGAGGAAGAAGTGGCTCATAAGTGGGGAAGGAAACCGATTTCTCTGATAAGACATATTACAAAGTTTCTTATCTTTGCCTGTACTGTTAGTTTATGCAAAGTTTGTTTAATGTACAGTTCCTTTTTAAGAGGCTGCAAATGGAAGAAGATGTCCCTTCTAATGCTTATCACCACACCACGCAGGATGATTGAGGAATGCCAATGGCAATGTTATAGCTGCTGGGGGGCTACTGAAGACCCCCGTGTCTGCCATGTTTATACACCTATGAAGCTGCTTAGCCTGTCTCCATAAGCGATCGGTGCTTTCACAATACACTGTAATATCGCTGTATAGCAATGTATTGTACAAGCAACTTCAGGCCCAAGTCCCCCAGGGGGGGACTAAATAAAATGGAAAAAAAAAATATATGTATTAAAAAAAAAAAAAGAAATAAATATATATATACAGTACAGACCAAAAGTTTGGACACACCTCATTTAAAGATTTTTCTGTATTTTCTTGACTATGAAAATTGTACATTCACACTGAAGGCATCAAAACTATGAATTAACACATGTGGAATTATATACTTAACAAAAAAGTGTGAAACAACTGAAAATATGTCTTATATTCTAGGTTCTTCAAAGTAGCCACCTTTTGCTTTGATGGCTGCTTTGCACACTCTTGGCATTCTCTTGATGAGCTTCAAGAGGTAGTCACCAGAAATGGTCTTCCAACAATCTTGAAGGAGTTCCCAGAGATGCTTAGCACTTGTTGGCCCTTTTGCCTTCACTCTGCGGTCCAGCTCACCCCAAACCATCTCGATTGGGTTCAGGTCTGGTGACTGTGGAGGCCAGGTCATCTGGCGTAGCCCCCCCATCACACTCCTCCTTGGTCAAATAGCCCTTACACAGCCTGGAGGTGTGTTTGGGGTCATTGTCCTGTTGAAAAATAAATGATGGTCCAACTAAACGCAAACCGGATGGAATAGCATGCCGCTGCAAGATGCTGTGGTAGCTATGCTGGTTCAGTATGCCTTCAATTTTGAAAAAATACTCAACAGTGTCACCAGCAAAGCACCCCCACACCATCACACCTCCTCCTCCATGCTTCATGGTGGGAACCAGGTATGTAGAGTCCATCCGTTCAACTTTTCTGCATCGCACAAAGACACGGTGGTTGGAACCAAAGATCTCAAATTTGGACTCATCAGTCCAAAGCACAGATTTCCACTGGTCCAATGTCCATTCCTTGTGTTCTTTAGCCCAAACAAGTCTCTTCTGCTTGTTGCCTGTCCTTAGCAGTGGTTTCCTAGCAGCTATTTTATCATGAAGGCCTGCTGCACAAAGTCTCCTCTTAACAGTTGTTGAAGAGATGTGTCTGCTGCTAGAACTCTGTGTGGCATTGACCTGGTCTCTAATCTGAGCTGCTGTTAACCTGCGATTTCTGAGGCTGGTGACTCGGATAAACTTATCCTCAGAAGCAGAGGTGACTCTTGGTCTTCCTTTCCTGGGGCGGTCCTCATGTGAGCCAGTTTCTTTGTAGCGCTTCATGGTTTTTGCAACTGCACTTGGGGACACTTTTAAAGTTTTCCCAATTTTTCGAACTGACTGACCTTCATTTCTTAAAGTAATGATGGCCACTCGTTTTTCTTTACTTAGCTGCTTTTTTCTTGCCATAATACAAATTCTAACAGTCTATTCAGTAGGACTATCAGCTGTGTATCCACCAGACTTCTGCACAACACAACTGATGGTCCCAACCCCATTTATAAGGCAAGAAATCCCACTTATTAAACCTGACAGGGCACGCCTGTGAAGGGAAAACCATTTCCGGTGACTACCTCTTGAAGCTCATCAAGAGAATGCCAAGAGTGTGCAAAGCAGTCATCAAAGCAAAAGGTGGCTACTTTGAAGAACCTAGAATATAAGACATATTTTCAGTTGTTTCACACTTTTTTGTTAAGTATATAATTCCACATGTGTTAATTCATAGTTTTGATGCCTTCAGTGTGAATGTACATTTTTCATAGTCATGAAAATACAGAAAAAACTTTAAATGAGAAGATGTGTCCAAACTTTTGGTCTGTACTGTGTATATATATATATATATATATATATATATATATATATATATATAATATAATATCCATATCACTCTCCTTTTGCCAGGACATAAAAAAATGGTAACATTTTGGTATCGCCATGTGTGTAACTGTCCAAAATAATGAAATATCAGATTACTTCTCCCATACGGTGACTGCCAAAATGGAAATGGCAGAATCGCTGTTATTTTTATCACTTCACCTCCCCCAAAAAAATGGAATAAAAAGAGATCAAAAGTTGTATGGACCTCGAGGTTGTAACAATAAAAATTCCGGCACGTCCCACAATGAAACAAGTCCTGATAAAACAACCGACCGGAAAATAAAACATTAGAAAAGCTCATGGAAGGAGAGAAGGAAAAATCTACAGCTTGAAGAGGCCTCAGTCACAGGCCCACAGAGATCTGGGGTTGAAAGGTCTACATACCCTTTAATGACCAATGTTAAGGGGTCCTTTTATTTTTTATAAAGGTATAGAATATGTTTTATGTATAGGTAACGTCTGTTTATATGGTTTATGTACAGGTACAAGGAAAAGCAAATTCCGGCACACACGTGTTGGTGGTTAATTCGTTTATTCCACAACTTCAAAAAAAAAAAAAAGCATTTCAGCCTGTCCAAGGCTTTTTTCAATTGAATAAACAAATTGACCACCAACACGTGAGTGCCGGGATTAACTTTTCCTATAACACTACTCTCCACGTGTGCCACCCCAGCTACAGGCTGTCTTTATGGTTTACTAGATGGTGGCCCAATTCGAACGCATCGGGTATTCTAGAATAGGTATGCGGCCGACGGGGCGCAATTAGCAGAGCGGCGTATAAATTTGGCGCCCAAATCGCTAATTGGTCGCGTTAGGCAACTGCGACCAATCAGCAAAGCGGTGTTTAAATTTGGCGGCAATATCGGTGATTGGACGCGGGCGGCGGCTGCGACCAATCTGCGAACCGTGTTAGTGAGGAATGGAGAGCGTGTTTAAATTTGGAACCAAAATCGCTGATTAGTCGCGACCAATCAGCAAAGAGGTCTTTAAATTTGGCGACAATACTGCTGATTGGTCGCGGCCGGAGACCGCGACCAATCAGCAGAGCGATGCAGAGCGGGGTTTAAATTTGGCGGCACAATTCCTGATTGGTCGCCGGCCGCGACCAATCAGCAGAGCGGTGTTTAAATTTGGCGCCAAAATCGCTGACTAGTCGCGGCTGACGGCCGCGACCAATCAGCAGAGCGTTGTTTAAAGTTTGCGCCAATACTGCTGATTGATCTCGGCCAGCAACCGCGATCAATCAGCAGAGCGTTGTTTAAATTTGGCGCCAATCTCGCTGATTGGTCGCGGACGCCAGACGCGTCCAATCAGCAGAGCGTTGTTTAAATTTGGCGCCAAGCTCGCTGATTGGTCGCGGCTGGCGTCCGCGACCAATTAGCACAGCAGTGTTTAAATGTGGCGGCAAGATCGATGATTGGTCGCGGCCGCTATTTATATGTGGCGCCCAAATCGGTGATTGGCTGCGACCAATCACCGATCTTGGCTCCACATTTAAACACTGCTGTGCTGATTGGTCGCCGACGCTGGGCGCGACCAATCACCGATTTTGGCGCCACATTTAAATAGCGTCCGCGACCAATCAGTACAGCAGTGTTTAAATGTGGAGCCAAGATCGGTGATTGGTCGCGGCCGATATTTAAATTTGGCGGCCAAATCGGTGATTGGTCACGGGCTGCGTCCGCGACCAATCAGCAGAGCGGTGTTTAACTTTAGCGCCAAGATCACTGATTGGTCGCGTGCGGAGAGCGCGACCAATCAGCGAATCGTATTGGTGAGGAGCGGGGAGCGGAATCGTATTAGTGAGGACCGGGGAGCGCCGCTGCCTGTGCGGCTACTTCCGCTGCGAGAACCCGGGACATGAGCGACTGCTCGCAGCAGAAGTATCCCGACCCGCAGCGCCGCTCCCCGGTCTTCCCTTCACACCCTAGCCGCTGATCTCCCCACAGTATCTGCATGGTGTTACAAAGGTCCGGACATTTGTGTTAAAAATCGTTGATTGGTCGCTGGCGCTGCCCGCGACCAATCACCGATTTGGGCGCCAAATTTAAATATCAGCCGCGACCAATCACCGATCTTGGCTCCACATTTAAACACCGCTGTGCTGATTGGTCGCCGACGCTGGGCGCGACCAATCACCGATTTTGGCGCCACATTTAAATAGCGTCCGCGACCAATCAGTACAGCGGTGTTTAAATGTGGAGCCAAGATCGGTGATTGGTCGCGGCCGATATTTAAATTTGGCGCCCAAATCGGTGATTAGTCGCGGGCAGCGCCAGCGACCTATCAGTGATTTTTAACACAAATGTCCGGACCTTTGTAACACCATGCTGATACTGTGGGGACATCAGCGGCTGGGGTGTGAAGGGAGGACCGGGGAGCAGCGCTGCGGGTCGGGATAGTTCTGCTGCGAGCGCCCGCTCATGTCCCTGGTTCTCGCAGCGGAAGTATCTGCACAGGCAGCGCCGCTCCCCGGTCCTCCCTTCACACCCTAGCCGCTGATGTCCCCACAGTATCCGCATGGTGTTACAAAGGTCCGGACATGTGTTTAAAATCGCTGATTGGTCGCTGGCGCTGCCCGCGACCAATCACCGATTTGGGCGCCAAATTTAAATATCGGACGCGACCAATCACCGATCTTGGCTCCAGATTTAAACACCGCTGTGCTGATTGGTCGCGGCCGATATTTAAATTTGGCGCCCAAAACGGTGATTGGTCGTGGGCAGCGCCAGCGACCAATCAGCGATTTTTAACACAAATGTCCGGATCTTTGTAACACCATGCGGATACTGTGGGGACATCAGCGGCTAGGGTGTGAAGGGAGGGCCGGGGAGCGGCGCTGCGGGTCGGGATACTTCTGCTGCGAGCAGTCGCTCATCTCCAGGCTTCTCTCAGTGGAAGTATCCGCACAGGCAGCGGCGCTCCCCGGTCCTCACTAACACGATTCCGCTCCCCACTCCTCACCAATACGATTCGCTGATTGGTCGCGCTCTCCGCACGCGACCAATCAGTGATCTTGGCGCTAAAGTTAAACACCGCTCTGCTGATTGGTCACGGCCGCTGCCCGCGACCAATCACCGATTTGGGCGCTACATTTAAATAGCGGCCGCAACCAATCAGCACAGCGGTGTTTAAATGTGGAGCCAAGATCGGTGATTGGTCGCAGCCGATATTTAAATTTGGCGCCCAAATCGGTGATTGGTCGCGGGCACCGCCAGCGACCAATCAGCGATTTTTAACACAAATGTCCGGATCTTTGTAACACCATGCAGATACTGTGGGGACATCAGCGGCTAGGGTGTGAAGGGAGGACCGGGGAGCGGCGCTGCGGGTCGGGATACTTCTGCTGCGAGCGCCCGCTAATGTCCCGGGTTGTCGCAGCGGAAGTGCCCGCACAGGCAGCGCCGCTGACATCCATGTGACATCTTGGCCCGCGACCAATCACTGATCTTGCGGCTAAAGTTAACCACTACTGTGCTGATTGGTCGCGGCCGATATTTAAATTTGGCGCCCAAATCGGTGATTGGTCGCGGGCAGCGTCCGCGACCAATCAGCACAGCGGTATTTAACTTTTGCGCTAAGATCAGTGATTGGTTGGGTCCGAAGACCGCGACCAATCATCGAATCGTCTTGGTGAGGACCGGGGAGCGGCGCTGCCTGTGCGGCTACTTCCGCTGCGAGAACCCGGGACATGAGCGGGCGCTCGCAGCAGAAGAATCCCGACCCGCAGCGCCGGTCCTCCCTTCCGCATGGAGGTCAGCGACGCCGGCGGTCCTTCCGCTGCTACCGGCCGGGACATGAGCGCCTCGCGCCGCTCATCTCCCGGCTGCATCTCCGTCCCGCAGATGGGTCCGGCGGTCGGGGTCCTTCTGCTGGTACCGGCCAGGAGATGAGCGCCTCGCGGCGCTCATCTCCCGGCTGCATCGCCGCTGACCTCCGTCCCGCAGATGAGCCGCTAACGGCCGCCATCTTTTTTCTGAAATCCCGCGGCACTGATTGGCCGCTGCCGGACCAATGAGCCAAGTGGGATTTCCTGGACAGATAGACAGACAGACAGACGGGCTAAGACAATTATATAGTAGATGTACAGTCTTTAAATGTTTTATTTGCCAGTGGTTTGGTCACTGCCCACAATACAAGGCTCTAGTCTCTGGTGAGGACATTTGGAGCTCTGCATTTGCTGTGAGCTGAGAGAACGCGGCCGCCATTTTGTCGGAGACTCATTAGTCCAGGCGCCAGTTTCCAGTTTGAATCCGTCGTCATGGGAACAGCCGAGCGCTCGCGCAGGTCGCCTTTGCGCGGTGACGTCATGTGGAGTGTAACTTCCGGGTCCCTTAACGTACGAATGGCCAGAGGTAGGTGAGATTCTGTGGGGGAAACACAATGACGTGAACCGGCGGCTGCACGGGACAATGACGGACACGGCCGAGTCCTATCTAGGCAGCTGGTGGTAGCGGAGAGAGATCTCCCAGCATTCCCTTACACCCTTAGCTTGCTGATGTAGAACTACAAGTCCCAGCCAGGCAGTCTGCTGTATCGGATAGTCTGGTCTGATCTCAATCTGGAATCCATTAGTCTTCCTGGCTTTTTATACAGAGCTGTATATGATGCTTAAAGGGGTTGTCCATTTTTGATTTTTGGGGCCAATATATATATATATTTTTTTAACTTATTTCCTGTATTTGGGACTAAAAATGATTTTTGCCTTTTGGGTTTTATTAGAAACTTTGCACCATTTGGCTTTTCCAGGCCTTTTTTTCCTGCACTTTCAACTTTGCTGCGGTCATAAACCTCAGAAAAAGCCAGATAAAGCAGTCACTGACTCTCCTCGGACCCTCACAGTGGGGCTCACTGACAGATTCCCAGTTGCCTCCTTCTGCAGCAAAAGACAGTGCAACACGGAGGCCGTAGGAGGCAAACGGTGCAAGATTTTTAATGAAACCCAAGTGCAGAAATGATTTTTATCCAGAAATACCTGCATTAAAGTAAGAAATAAATAGTTATTATCCCAAAGGGGTTGTGTGGGGATAAAGCAAATGTCCCGATCTATGCATCGACTTACTGGTGTGAAGCTGCCGTCACATAAGTGCAGGGTAGATGTCCCTTTAATGATCTTGAACTACAAGACCTCGGGTTGATAAAGTCTCACCTCCAGCCCGTCCGAACCAGCATCATCATCAGAGACATTGGACCTGATTCATTATTGCATTTGTGCCTTTTTTGTCTATTTTTTAGCCTATTTTTAATTTCCGCCTTATTCTTCTCTTAATTTGCGCCTTTTTTAAATGCTGCATTATAGGGACACAATGAGACTTGAGTGGAAATGTTTCCCCGTCCCTTTATCAGAGCAGTCCAATAATCTGGTGCCCATTCTCAGGAAGTGTTCAGTTTCTGTGCAGCGCCCCTGCAGGAAGAATGAAGCATTAATTCACTGATTGAGGACCTCAAGACTCCCAAGAAGTCAAATCCACTATACTAGTAAATTCACTGACTGAAGTGGACTAACTATGTTAAAAATCTACCTATATTTTAATTTATTAAAAATATATATTTCCATATCCCCCGTGTTTTTTGCAGTCTATCCGTCATGGTCCTTTTGTTTTACGTTCAGATCATATTGTATTCGTATTAGATCAGGGTTCTTGTCTTCTTTTCTGAACGAATCTGGTGCAGGGAATTCAGAAAACAAGAACCCTGATCTAATACAAATACTGCAGTAATAAAATAGGGGCGATCGATTATTCACCTGATGTGTAGCAGTAGCTTAAAGGGGTATTCCCATCTCCAAGATCCTATCCCAATATGTAGTAGGTATAAAAATATTAGCAAATACCTCCAATTAGAAATGTAGTATAGTTCTTCTGATTCGCTATGTCTCTTTTCTCATGTGCAGGCATTGCAGGACCTTAGATATAGCCATAGTTACGACCACTGATATAGTGACAGCTAGTTGCTAGTGGTCGTAACTCTGGATACCTAAGGTCCTGCAATGCCCTACATTTGCGGGAAGAGGCATAGCGAATCAGAAAAACTATACTACATTTCTAATTGGAGGTATTTGCTAATATTAATATTACACCAACTACACTTTGGAATAAGATCTTGGAGATGGGGATACCACTTTTAATTTCTATATGGACAGCATTTAAAGGGATCCTGTCACCAGTTTTGACATATATGAACTCTAACTATGACTTTATTCAGCGCCTCTGCTGCACTCCATAAATGCTTATATAACCCATGAAATTGAACAATGCCTGAGCATCTCAAGGGCCGACCAAAGTGTAAAGGTATGTGCTCATGATGCAGAAAATTTCTGCAGCGTTTCTGCAAGTTCTTGGCAGTCAAAAACGCTTGCGGTTTTTGCAGCGTTTTTACATGCGGGTTTGACTTGCGTTTTTTAAGCGCATTGGGACCTCAAATCTGCATGCAGAAATGCACAAATAATGGACATGCTGTGGATTTTTCCGCAAGGAAAATTCCGAAGCATGGGCACAGAACATGCAGATTTTCATTGGGGATCATGGGGCACGGATTACCAAGCGTTTTGCAAGCGTTTACGCGGTGGAAAATCCGCATCAAAAACACTTGAAAAACGCAGAGTGGGCACACAGCCTTAAAGTAAACAGTGTCCTACAAACTCAATGCTCCGCCAATGTCTTAGGTAAACTATTCCCGACCAATTCACCTCCCCCCATTTGTAATGTGTATTTTTTCATGAACGTGGTGGAAGCAAAGCTTAACTTTCAGATTCTGAAAAACCCAACAAAAGCAGCTTCTTTACTGCCAAGACATCAGGTTTTGCCTGCAGAAAAAAAGGCAACGTGTGAACATAGCCTAAGAATTTTAGTGCTCGCTATAATGTTAAACTGAAGGCAAAATGCAATAGAAAGTTATTGTTTATATTATAGGCAGAGAAAAGTAGGGGTGAACAAATTCTCCTAATGATGATACATTGGGAATAAATGCACGAATGTCATGAGGAGAGTGCTGGTATCATGATATCTGTGGTGTACAAAGTGCTGCCTGAAGAGTGATAAATACAACACATCACAACTGACACAAAGAAGAGTAGTATACACAGTGTTCTTTTCATTGTATTATGTTAGTATGGGTTTTGTAATCAGACAACTGCTTTAATGACTTTTCTCACCATTTTTCCAGCTGCGGATATTATGATGGAGAGGTGAGATGTTACGCCTACCTCCCCTCCCCCGCTGATTTAACCATCGCTCCAGAGACGACGTCACTAATGGTCGAGTCGGATGATGAATTCGCTGAACTCTGCTCCAAACTCTTGAAACGGGTTAGGAAGAATAACAACCCCATAGAAAGTCAGAATGTCCCCAAAGCCAGCACTACGGCACGGGGGAAAGTCAAGAGGACCAAACCGCCTGCGAGCAAGAAGCAGAAAAAAGATGGGGGCAGCAGAGAGGCCGAAGTGGGTGTCATATCGGGACCTGACGGAGACCGACCAGAGCAGAGGAATCGGACGGCGTGGAGCCACCTTACTAATGGCCTCCAGGACGGTAATAAGAGGCGTCGTATTATGTGCATTTATTTCTGCTCACTGCAAGGACCGCCACAAATCAGATCATAATTATTTCAATAGTAACTGAGCTGCAGTACCTAGAAGCGGCCATTATGCAGTATCCAGCTCTGTGGTGGTCCAGCCTCTAGGTATCTGCCGGGTGTCAGACCCTGACCAATACCTGTCCTAAAGATAAGTCATCTTGGACAGCCCCTGTAACCACAGCTGTAAATTCCATTTTAGCAGATGGTGGCCAAGGAGAAGACCCCAGACCCCTCGACCATGTGAATGTAAGAGATCTTGTCTTGGAACGGATGCAACAGTTCAAGAGGACGGTCCCCAGCCGACTGAAGTTGGACTCCGCAGAGATGAGTGAAGCCCCCAGTGAGATCGCAGCATCATTATCATGTGCGTCTTTCTCCGTCTCCCATCTCTTCATCATTTACAGTGCTAGAATCCTAGAATGTTAGAGTTGGAAGGGACCTCCTGGGTCATCGTGTCCAACCCCCTGCTCAATGCAGGATTCACTAAACCATCTCAGACAGATATCTGTCCAGCCTCTGATTGAAGACGTCCATTGAAGGGGAACTCACCACCTCTCTTGGCCGCCTGTTCCACTCATTGATCCCCCTCACTGGCAAAAAGTTTTTTCTAATATCTAATCTGTATCTTCTCTCTTTCAGTTTCATCCTATTGCTTCTTTTGTTTCCATGTGCAAATGAGAATAAGGATGATCCCTCTACACTGTGACACCCCTTCAGATATTTGTAGACAGCTGTTAAGTCTCCTCTTAGCCTTCTTTTTTGCAAGCTAAATATTCCCAAATCCTCTAACCGTTCCTCGTAGGACATAGTTTGCAGTCCGCTCATCATTCTGGTCACTCTTCTCTGAACTTGCTCCAGTTTGTCTATGTCTTTTTTAAGATGTGGTGCCCAGAAGTGGACACAGTATTCCAGATGTAGTCTGACCAAGGAGGAGTAGAGGGGGCTAATTACTTCACGTGATATAGACTCTATGCTTCTCTTACTACATCCCAGAATTGTTTGCCTTTTTTGCTGCTGCATCATACTGTTGACTCATGTGCAGTCTGTGATCTATTAGTATACCCAAGTCTTTTTCACACGTGCTGTTGCTTAGTTCTATTCCTCCCATTCTGTAGATGTAATTTTAGTTTTTCTTGCCCAGATGTAGAATCTTGCATTTCTCCCTGTTAAATACCATTCTACTAGTCACTGCCTATTGTTCAATCTTATCTAGATCCTTCTGAATCCTTTCTCTGTCTTCTCTAGTGTTAGCTATCCCTCCTAACTTTGCATCGTCTGCAAATTTGATTAGTTTACCTTCAGTTGCCTTATCTAGATCATTTGTAAAAGTGTTGAACACTAGGGCCAGGACAGAGCCTTGTGGTACACCACTTGAAACACTCTTCCAATTGGATGGTCAACCATTTATTACCACTCTTTGAGTATGATCACTGAGTCAGTTATGAATCCACCTAACTGTAGCCTTGTCAATCCCATATTTGGTCATTTTTTCAATAAGGATAGTATGAGATACTTTATCAAATGTTTTGCTGAAGTCGAGCTATACTATATCTACTGTATTTCCCTGATGCACCAAGTCAGTGATTCCATCATAGAAGGAAATTAGATTAGTCTGGCATGACTTGTTTGATACAAACCCATGCTGGCTCTGGTTAATTACTGTATTCTTATCCTTCCTTCTCTCTCACTCTTTTAATGTGTCCTTCTTGTAGTCGGACCTCCTATGGCAGGACCGAGCGTGCAGAACGGTGGAGCCCTGGTGATGCCTCCTTCGGTAGGACTAAGCGTGCAGAGTGATGGAGCTCTGGCCCTGGCGATGCCTCCTACAGCAGGACCGAGCGTTCAGAATGGTGGAGCCCTGGCGATGCCCCCTACGGCAGGACCGAGCATGCAGAGTAATGGAGCCCTGGCGATGCCTCCTACGGCAGGACTGAGCATGCAGAGCGATGGAGCTCTGGCCCTGGCGATGTCTCCTACAGCAGGACCGAGCCCGCAGAGCGGTGGAGCCCAGGCGATGCCTCCTACAGCAGGACCGAGCCCGCAGAGCGGTGGAGCCCAGGCGATGCCTCCTACAGCAGGACCGAGCGTGCAGAACGGTGGCCCTCTGAAGATGCCTCCTACAGCAGGACCGAGCGTGCACAGCGATGGAGCTCTGGTGATGCTAATGGATGTCAAAGAGAAGCCACCTAGCTTGGAAGACCAAGGACTCTTTTTTTGCCAGTTGTGCCAAAAAGACTTGACTGCCATGACCGGTGCCCTGAGGGAGCAGCATGTGAACAGGTAAGGGGGACATTTGCCCAAGTCGCGCTCCATGGCTCACGTCTGGATACGTCTACATTGGTTCCTCCATCTCTTCAGGTGCTTGGACCAGGTGGAGAGTTTAGGAGGAAACGCCATCACCCCTTCGGTTCCTAGTTGTCCTTTGTGCGGGAAACCTTTTAGCACAGAGAAGAGCCGGGCGTCTCACCTAAAACGCTGCGCTGCAAAACTGGATGTTCCTGCTCAGACCTTGCTGCAGGCAGTTCAGAGACAGGCGGCTGAGGCGGGATCGGAGGTGCCACCGCAGTAAGATTCAGACTCTTTTATCTCACAGTAAAAAGTTGCACACATTCTAGATAGACCTGATGAGGCCGGTGTACTTACCTTGAAAATCCGTGTCCAGAATGGCCGTATAATCCTGACAGTAAAAGGAGCATCTTACATGGACTCTCAATTGCGCATCTTAATATCAGGATGATACAGCCAATCTGATCAGATATTTTCAAGGTAAGTACACTGGCCTCATCAAGGACTAAGAAATCAATTTAATACTATATGCAGTTTTGTATTGTGAAATCTGGTGCCGGTTATTTAAAGTTCCCATGCTTCATCTCTCCAGGGTGGTCAGCGGGAAGAGAAGAGGGGTGACAAAACAGAAAGAACCCTCCAAGAAAAGGAAGATGGGCCAGACTGGTGCGGAGATGGAGGATCTGATGGTCGCTATGGCATTGTCCCGATCAATACAGGAAGACAAGAGGGCGCAGACTGCAGCTAGTGGGCAAGTCCCCCTGGAGCTGCCTGCTCGAGGTACTGCGCTGAGATTGGGGCAGTTGTCTGTTTAGTTGGGCACCTCCATGGCGACTGCCATTTGTCCAGCTCTATGGTCGTCGGCCAGCCTTCTTCAGTGGAGAAGTAATTTAATAAGAAAGGCTTTTCTTACTGCAGTCATAAACTAAAGGTGCACCAAATTTATCTAGAGGCATTGACCCTTTAATAAATTTGGAGCACCTCAGACTGTCCAGACGCCAACTTTGAGCAGGCATAGATTTTCACTTTTATTTAGGCCAGTCTTTCAGACCATGGCCCCTTGGCTTAACGGGGTCTTCCACCTTTTTCCCGGCTGCAATTTATTACAAAAACTGATTTACTCACCCTCCCCAGGTCCGGAACTGAGTCTCAGGTGTCTGTTATTGTCTGCAGCTGTAACGTCACATTGACAGCACTGCAGCCAGTCATGGAGCTCAGCAGCTTTGCCCAAAATGACAGCACTAGTCACTTAGAGCCACAGGGGTCATTGATTGGCTTCAGTGCTTAGGACTTGACGTCAGCGCTGCAGACTATAACAGCACAGGGGACTCAGTTCAAGACCTGGGGATGTTGAGTAAGGCACGGTTTGTTTGTTTTTTTTAAATCCCGGAAAACCTCTTTAATCACACACTCGTTTCTAAGCACTATGAAAAGTGACGTGAGAGATGCGAAACGTCTAAAAAAAATGTCCTGCACCCCCCGTTTTGTTATAGAGAAGAAAAGTCGTCGGAAGCAAAAGGATAAGCCCACCCCCCTTCTGCTTTTCCAAGCCCCCGAGGAGACCAAGGAGAAGCTGCAGAAGAGACTGTCCATGCTACTGACCGAGGAGGCTGCGGAGAACAGGGTCCTCACATTGCCCCCGAGCCATTTCTGGTCAATAATGGAAGAAGAGAAAGAAAACTGGAGACTGCGAGGAGGAAAGAGATGTGTCCTGTGGGGTATCAGTAATATGATGGAGAAAAGAGACCCCCAGAGCTACTACACCGCTGAGCTAATGCCCCCCATAACTCCATGGAAATCTCCTGTGAAGGTGAGAAGAGCACACGTACACGCAAGAGCAATATCGGCACTGGATGGAAATTGTCACCGTTTTTCTTGCTTCAGAAGTTGCAGCGTTCGCAGAAAAGTGTGAACACAACCGTACTGCATCCTGAAAAACTACAGAGTCAGACGACCGGTGACCAGGATCCCGAGTCCTGTGAGGATAAAAACCCACTATCCGACAGTCAGAAGGCATTGCTGGACCTGGCTGACCTGGCCGGAGAGGGGATGACGCTCACTCAGTGGAATGGTGGTGTCGGCACTGATCACGAGTGTACAGGTAACATGGCTCCTCAGCTCCTCCGTACAGTACTCCCGTCCGTATACCGTATACTAATGACTCTATTGTACGGCAGGGCGAGAGTCACCGGGCAGTATCACATCGAGCGGATTCATCGCGGCACAAGAGGAGAAGAGCAGAAACGAGGTCCGCGCTCCTGATAATAAGGTACGACAGGAATGATCAGGCTCCTGAGGCTTCGCTGACACCTTTTACTGGTAGCGTCCACTTATGTCTCACTTATCTGTCCTTTCTTTGTGTGTTTTAGCTCCCACTGCTTGTTCTGTCATCCGATTTCATGGAGATGGTGAACAACCCCCATCTGAGTGACGCTCAGCTGCAGACTGACTGCGGGGAGGTGCTGCATGCTCACATGTTTGTGCTGTATGCACGCTGCCCCCTGCTGGTTGAAGCCGTAAGTGAAAGAAGGTCTTATAGATTTTGCATTGATGGCCTATTGTTGGGATATATTTTAAATGCTCGAGTGCTCAGCACCTCGTCCTCAACTGGACTTATTTTACTAATATTTTTCTTTTATCTGATCCTCACTTCTAGATCCACTCTGAAGGCTTCTGGGTAGATGAATCCGGCATGGGACGAGCTCGACGCATCCTACTGAACGATGTGTCTGCGGCGGCCACCCTCTGCTTTCTCCAGTTTATATATTCAGCCACCACGGACATTCCCAGTGGTTGCCTACCGCATGTTTGTGAGCTGGCGCGCAGGTATGTGATATACTGAGGACAGAGGAAACGTTCAGCACATCCCTGTGTGTCTGCCAGTGTCGGTGCACATTTCCTACCTTATTGATCGTAAGATATACCGTATATACTTGAGTATAAGCCAACCCGAATATAAGCCGAGGCACCTAATTTTACCACAAAAAATTGGGAAAACCTATTGACTCGAGTGTAAGCCTAGGGTGGAAAATGCAGCTGCTACTGGTAAATTTCCCCATCCTGGTAAGCATGGCACTCCTCATCCCCCAATCCTGGTATACATGGCCTCCCTCATTCCAATCCTGGTATGCATGGCACCCCTCATCCCAATCCTGGTATGCATGGCACCCTCATCCCAATCCTGGTATGCATGGCACCCATCCCTATCCTGGTATGCATGGCACCCCATCCCTCATCCTGATATACATGGCACCCTCATCCCTATCCTGGTATGCATGGCACCCCTCATCCCCAATCCTGGTATGCATGGCACCCCACATCCCAATCCTGGTATGCATGGTTCCCTCATCCCAATCCTGGTATGCATGGCACCCCTCATCCCCAATCCTGGTATGCATGGTTCCCTCATCCCAATCCTGGTATACATGGCACCCCATCACTGCACACATGAAAAAAAATAAACACTCCTACTCACCTTTCTTCCCTCTGCTTCAGCGCTGCGTCCTGTTATGCCAGCAACAGCTCACCTCGCATCTGAGCAGCATATGACGTCAATGCCATGCGCCCTCAGACGCCGAGGTGAGCTGCTGGAATATTCACTCCTCCCCACGCCAGGACTATGGGCGTTGAGCGGAGTGAATAGTCATTCTCCTTACTAGTGCAGTGTGAATCACAGCTGCCGTTTCCTGCAGCGGCTCAGGAATCCTCTGTGCCCGCTACTAAAGAGAATGAATATTCACTGTTCTGTATGCCCATGGGAGTGAGGAGGAGTGAATATTCATACTCTCTAATAGCGGGCACAGAGGATCGCTGAGCAGCTGCTGGAAGCGGCAGCTGCGACTCACACTGCGCTATTAAAGAAAATGAATATTCACCCCTCTCCACTCCATGGGCGTGGAGAAGAGTGAATATTCATTTTCTTTAGCAGGGGGCACACGTGGTAGCTGCTGCAGTGGCTACTGCCTGTGCCCGCTCCTCCGCCGCCGCATCCCCTCACCACCACCGGTATATACTGTATATATAAGTATATACCGGAGTATAAGCCGAGGGGGGCTTTTTCAGCTTAAAAAATGTGGTGAAAAAGTCGGCTTATACTCGATTATATACGGTATTCTATTGCAAGCAACTTTTGAGACACTTGTTGAGTAGCAGAAAGTATAAACTTCCTATTTTTACACTTTCATAGATCCAAAAAGTTATAAAAGCCGGTTACATGGAGGCCCGATCGCTAGGGTCACCCACCAATTGTGAAATTTGTGAGACCCGGAGAGCAAAACAAGCATGCATTGTCCCGTTTCCAGCAGCCCTATGGTTAATAATATATCAGTCCACTGTAGGTGCCGCAGCTCCCCCTAGTGGTGGGTGAGTTCTGCATGGGAAAATTTTAATACTAAGTTGCTTAGTCAAGATTTTTCAAGGGGGGTCCCTTGTATATCACAAGATGTCAGCACTTTGTGCAGAGGTCGTGGTCACTGCTGCAATCAGCTGATTACTCCAGTTGCTGCTTCTGGCTCCCATGACAAGCGGTGCGTGCTGATAAGGCAAGCGGCAGCCGCCGGAGGGAGAGTGTAGGGGTACACAATGGTCATCCAGATGGTGGAATAAGTCTGCCAGAATAGCAGCTGCTTCATGGGGTGTTTGAGCAGAGGGACAGAACTAGTCCAGGGTCTTAGGGGCTGGTGCACGACACAGTGATTCTATCTGGTGCTTCCTGCACTAGGGAAAATACAGGGTATTAGCTTTGCCTTAAAGTGAACCTGTCCGATACAGTCCAGTCTGCAGGCGGCAGGTTATAGAGCAGTAGGAGCTGAGCGGATTGATACTTTTGTGGTTAAATATTCATTATAACTTCTATTCATTGAAATCCCTGCTCTGGGGTTAGGAGTCCAGTGGGCGGTCCTACTGTGTGATGGGCAGAGCTGTCGGTCACTGATTGGGCCTTTCAGTCCAGTGGGCGGTCCTACTGTGTGATGGGCAGAGCTGTCAGTCACTGATTGGGCTTTTCAGTCCAGTGGGCGGTCCTACTGTGTGATGGGCAGAGCTGTCGGACACTGATTGGGCTTTTCAGTCCAGTGGGCGGTCCTACTGTGTGATGGGCAGAGCTGTCAGTCACTGATTGGGCTTTTCAGTCCAGTGGGCGGTCCTACTGTGTGATGGGCAGAGCTGTCGGACACTGATTGGGCTTTTCAGTCCAGTGGGCGGTCCTACTGTGTGATGGGCAGAGCTGTCAGTCACTGATTGGGCTTTTCAGTCCAGTGGGCGGTCCTACTGTGTGATGGGCAGAGCTGTCGGTCACTGATTGGGCCTTTCAGTCCAGTGGGCGGTCCTACTGTGTGATGGGCAGAGCTGTCAGTCACTGATTGGGCTTTTCAGTCTAGTGGGCGGTCCTACTGTGTGATGGGCAGAGCTGTCGGACACTGATTGGGCTTTTCAGTCCAGTGGGCGGTCCTACTGTGTGATGGGCAGAGCTGTCAGTCACTGATTGGGCTTTTCAGTCCAGTGGGCGGTCCTACTGTGTGATGGGCAGAGCTGTCGGTCACTGATTGGGCTTTTCAGTCCAGTGGGCGGTCTTACTGTGTGATTGGCAGAGCTGTCTGTCACTGATTGGGCTTTTCAGTCCAGTGGGCGGTCCTACTGTGTGATGGGCAGAGCTGTCGGACACTGATTGGGCTTTTCAGTCCAGTGGGCGGTCCTACTGTGTGATGGGCAGAGCTGTCGGACACTGATTGGGCTTTTCAGTCCAGTGGGCGGTCCTACTGTGTGATGGGCAGAGCTGTCAGTCACTGATTGGGCTTTTCAGTCCAGTGGGCGGTCCTACTGTGTGATGGGCAGAGCTGTCGGACACTGATTGGGCTTTTCAGTCCAGTGGGCGGTCCTACTGTGTGATGGGCAGAGCTGTCAGTCACTGATTGGGCTTTTCAGTCCAGTGGGCGGTCCTACTGTGTGATGGGCAGAGCTGTCGGTCACTGATTGGGCCTTTCAGTCCAGTGGGCGGTCCTACTGTGTGATGGGCAGAGCTGTCAGTCACTGATTGGGCTTTTCAGTCTAGTGGGCGGTCCTACTGTGTGATGGGCAGAGCTGTCAGTCACTGATTGGGCTTTTCAGTCCAGTGGGCGGTCCTACTGTGTGATGGGCAGAGCTGTCGGTCACTGATTGGGCTTTTCAGTCCAGTGGGCGGTCTTACTGTGTGATTGGCAGAGCTGTCTGTCACTGATTGGGCTTTTCAGTCCAGTGGGCGGTCCTACTGTGTGATGGGCAGAGCTGTCGGACACTGATTGGGCTTTTCAGTCCAGTTGTCGGTCCTACTGTGTGATGGGCAGAGCTGTCGGACACTGATTGGGCTTTTCAGTCCAGTGGGCGGTCCTACTGTGTGATGGGCAGAGCTGTCGGTCACTGATTGGGCTTTTCAGTCCAGTGGGCGGTCCTACTGTGTGATGGGCAGAGCTGTCGGACAATGATTGGGCTTTTCAGTCCAGTGGGCGGTCCTACTGTGTGATGGGCAGAGCTGTCAGTCACTGATTGGGCTTTTCAGTCCAGTGGGCGGTCCTACTGTGTGATGGGCAGAGCTGTCGGACACTGATTGGGCTTTTCAGTCCAGTGGGCGGTCCTACTGTGTGATGGGCAGAGCTGTCAGTCACTGATTGGGCTTTTCAGTCCAGTGGGCGGTCCTACTGTGTGATGGGCAGAGCTGTCGGTCACTGATTGGGCCTTTCAGTCCAGTGGGCGGTCCTACTGTGTGATGGGCAGAGCTGTCAGTCACTGATTGGGCTTTTCAGTCTAGTGGGCGGTCCTACTGTGTGATGGGCAGAGCTGTCGGACACTGATTGGGCTTTTCAGTCCAGTGGGCGGTCCTACTGTGTGATGGGCAGAGCTGTCAGTCACTGATTGGGCTTTTCAGTCCAGTGGGCGGTCCTACTGTGTGATGGGCAGAGCTGTCGGTCACTGATTGGGCTTTTCAGTCCAGTGGGCGGTCTTACTGTGTGATTGGCAGAGCTGTCTGTCACTGATTGGGCTTTTCAGTCCAGTGGGCGGTCTTACTGTGTGATTGGCAGAGCTGTCTGTCACTGATTGGGCTTTTCAGTCCAGTGGGCGGTCTTACTGTGTGATTGGCAGAGCTGTCTGTCACTGATTGGGCTTTTCAGTCCAGTGGGCGGTCCTACTGTGTGATGGGCAGAGCTGTCGGTCACTGATTGGGCTTTTCAGTCCAGTGGGCGGTCTTACTGTGTGATTGGCAGAGCTGTCTGTCACTGATTGGGCTTTTCAGTCCAGTGGGCGGTCTTACTGTGTGATTGGCAGAGCTGTCAGTCACTGATTGGGCTTTTCAGTCCAGTGGGTGGTCCTACTGTGTGATGGGCAGAGCTGTCGGTCACTGATTGGGCTTTTCAGTCCAGTGGGCGGTCCTACTGTGTGATGGGCAGAGCTGTCGGTCACTGATTGGGCTTTTCAGTCCAGTGGGCGGTCTTACTGTGTGATTGGCAGAGCTGTCTGTCACTGATTGGGCTTTTCAGTCCAGTGGGCGGTCTTACTGTGTGATTGGCAGAGCTGTCTGTCACTGATTGGGCTTTTCAGTCCAGTGGGCGGTCCTACTGTGTGATGGGCAGAGCTGTCGGTCACTGATTGGGCTTTTCAGTCCAGTGGGCGGTCCTACTGTGTGATGGGCAGAGCTGTCGGTCACTGATTGGGCTTTTCAGTCCAGTGGGCGGTCCTACTGTGTGATGGACAGAGCTGTCGGTCACTGATTGGGCTTTTCAGTCCAGTGGGCGGTCCTACTGTGTGATGGGCAGAGCTGTCGGTCACTGATTGGGCTTTTCAGTCCAGTGGGCGGTCCTACTGTGTGATGGGCAGAGCTGTCGGTCACTGATTGGGCTTTTCAGTCCAGTGGGCGGTCCTAATCTGTGATTGACAGCTATCCCTCCATGCACAGTTGTACAAGTAAGACTCGGTAGGACCGCCCACTGGACTCCTAGGTCTCCTAAGCCAAGATTGTGCAGGGATTTCAAGGAAAAGCTATAATGATTCTTTACCACTACGCTATATTAATCTGCTCTCTAACCCGCCGCCTGCAGATTTTTCTGCTTTTCGGTGTGACCTTTTGCCATACATCTGTTTAATTCTGATTTGTGCGACGATTACGTTGAGGAAACTTGTAATACTCAAGAATTTGTCTTTTTTCTAGGTTTGATGTGAAAAGTCTGATAGAAGCCTGTGAATCTGTAATCGCTGGGACGCACAACTCCGAAGGTCAGATATCCACAGAAGAAGAGGAGGGTGATGATGGAGGAGAGCGAGCAGAGACCTTCCAGGAGTTGTTGAAGTCCATGTGGCTGGATGAAGGTGAAGACATCTTTGAAGATTTGAAGCCGGAGGACAAGGAGAAGCCGGATGGTAGTGGCGGTGTAGGAGAGGGAGAGCTGGAAGAGATCTATGAATTTGCTTTGACTCAACGTAAAATGTTAGCGGAGCAAGAATCCA
Source organism: Phyllobates terribilis (assembly GCF_046119375.1). Classification (NCBI taxonomy): domain Eukaryota; kingdom Metazoa; phylum Chordata; class Amphibia; order Anura; family Dendrobatidae; genus Phyllobates; species Phyllobates terribilis. The sequence goes on from NW_027362769.1 coordinate 370,182,914, forward strand.
ACAGTGAAGAGGAAGACCAATCAGAAGACGTCTCTCCAAAGTCTAAAAGTCTTACTCTAGACGAGGGAGAAGGAATGGATTTGGTAATCGCTGCTCCACCTAAAGTGTCTCCAAACACGAAAGTCATGGACAGTTCTCCCAGAAAATCGCCTGCGTGTTTTCTGTCTCACAGCCCTGAATATTCTGTGGTTCCTCCCATAGCTTCTTCTGCCAAGTCCACAATAGAGCAGTCATCTTCTTGCTCTGATGTTCACGTTAATGTTTCAGGGACTTCTCCAACTAAACAAGTCATTTCCTCTGTCATTTCTCTGATCTCCCCAAACAGAGAAGACGACCCCGAGGCCGATATGTTTGCTCCTCACAGTCCTCCACCTCTTGATGATAGTTACGACCGCATGTTCTCACAGACGTGTGGTGAATACGGGGAGCCGTCCGGTATGGGGGAAAGCAAATCCCAAATAAATCCAGCTAGTCCTCCTGATCAGCAACCTGTGCTTACCAGCTCACCTACCGCCATGCCGTATCCCACCCTCGGGTCTTCTCCAAATATCCGGTCACGTTCATTTCCAGACCGGCCTTCGTACTCAAGTGAACATGAAAAATCCCTGCACTCCAGTGTCAGAGATTCTCTTCATCGTACAGCTTCTCAGAATGGAAAAGAGCCTTCTCCCAAATCTCAAGATGCCGACATCATCCTGATCTTGTCCTCAGATGAAGAGGCCGAGTCCAGCAATCAGTCTGCTGCACCGACCAGAAGTTCATGCTTTGCTGCGCCCGATATAGCTAAGGCCATTAAAGATTCTCCGGTTAGTTTTACACAAGGGAGAAGAAGCGAAGGGCTTTCCCGTCTGGAAATGAGCAGTAGCTCAGAGATGTCTTGGTTGGTGCCCGCTACACCCTTACCCCAATTAGCAAGCTCCAGAATTTCCCCATTGCAGACATCATGTATACCTCCGACCACTCAGTCTTTACAGAAGACGTCCCACGCAACTCAGTCACCTCCAAATTCATGGAATATGTCCCACACCGCTCAGTCACCTCCAAAGTCCAAGGTAACGTCCCATGCAACTCCGTCACCTCCAAATTCATGGAAGACGTTCCACACCGCTCAGTCACCTCCAAAGTCCAAGGTAACGTCCCATGCAACTCCGTCACCTCCAAATTCATGGAAGATGTCCCACACCGCTCAGTCACCTCCAAAGTCCAAGGTGGCGTCCTACGCTAATCAGTCCTCTCCAAACTCACGAAAAAAATCCCACACCGCTCAGTCCCCTCCAAACTCATGGAAGACGTCCGACTCAACTAATTCACCTCCAGACTCGAGGAAAACATCTCACACCACTTGGTCACATTCATACTCTCAGAAGTCTCCTCCAACCTCCCGCGAGAGATCATCATCTCAAACATCTAGAAACTTTGACCTTGATGTTTCTTGTAAAAGTTTGGTTTCTCAGACTCAGACAAGCCCAGTGTCCCTTCCATCGATGTCTCCAAAGACTTCTCGGTCACTGCGACCCTCCATACAAGAATCCCTTGAGGCACAGTCTAGTGAGCGTAGTAAAGCCCCTTCTTCCCCATCGATTTCCATTGCTAGCAGCACTGTGTTTGAGGTTGGGGACAGCGAGGACGAGGCCCCTGTAGCAGAGCCCCCGGCCAATATCAGCAACTACAGCTTCCAGTTTGACTATGATGAGCCTCCTATCCCCATGGAGGAAGATTTATGGGGCAGCGTGAACGAGACGCCAAAGAAGCCTCATTCCCCTCCTTCTCCGCCTTTACATTTGAATAAGACACCAACCAAAACCTTGAATTGTAATGTGAACAGTCCTTCAACAGCGAAAAGCGGAACACCAGCAAATATCGAGGGATCTCCACCATACGCAGCCTCTCAGAGCAGCCGTCAGAGCTATCTCAACTCCAGGTTGTGGGAGGACTGGGAGGATGAAGACCCCAAGCTGACAGCTGTCCTCCCTCTGTCTCAGAGACTAGGTAGTGCCCCAGGGATGCAGAAGGAGCTGAGGACTCCAGGTAAGGCACGCTCTGTATCCAGGCGGTTGTGCACCTTAAGGGGTTTATCGTGTGACAAACATTTATCACAAATCCATGGTATTTGGGCGTTTAACATGACGACTTGGCCCAATGTAGGACTCTTCTAACAAACTGTGTGTTTTTTCCGTAGTTTCTATCGTGCGTAGAAGAGAACTTGCTCCCAAGGTTCCCATCACTCCACTGCCTGACTATTCGGACTTGGACACTCCAGTCCTAAAAAAAGAGCTAAGCAAGTAAGTTCTCTCCATGTGCCCCTTTTACACTTGTGTTACTCGCTTATGGCAGAATTGTCACCATTAATTTGCTGCCCTTTTTCAGAAAATTTATCTAGTTTTTCCCAGACCATCCCTTTGTCACCTACCTGTAGGATAGGTGATAACTTGTTGATCAGAGGGGGGTCCGACCGCTGGGATCCGGACCGATCAGCAGAACAAGGCGCTGTTATCATGTCTGACCGCAGCTGCATTCGTTCTCTATGGGGCTGGCGGATAAAGCGGAGCACAGCGCTCGCAGCACCATCGGGGATGAACGGAGTGGTGTCTGAGCGTGCACACTGTGCTCCATTCTAAGGAGGACAAAAGCGCCATGTTCAGCCGATCGTTGCGGGTTCCAGCGGTCGGACACCCACCATTCAATTAGTTATCACCTTGGATTTGAAAGATGATGCAGATTTCATAGCGCAGTTCTTGGGATTGGCAGGGGTCCCAGCAGTCCAACTCCTAGGGATCGGCAAGTCACCTATCCTGTGGATAGCTGATAACTTGCCCAGGCAATAACCTTTTGACCACTTTTTGACATTTGGCGTACATGTATCGTGCATGTCAAGTGTGGGTGTATGGATTGGGATTAGTAGCTGAGCCCAATCTACACACAGCAGGTGCTGGCTGCATTATACAGCTAGCACCTGCTGCTAACATCAGTGACTAGAGCCAGTGCCAATTGCTGCTGTTTAACTCCTGAAATGCCAGTGTCAATCACAGACAATAGGCATTTAAGTGGCTCCTGCCGGAAGGGAAACACAAGTGCAAAAATGAAAATTCAGCACCGAACAGTGTTAAACTTTTTTTTTATTCTATTGTATCTTTATGGATTGCTGTAATCTCTCTCTGCTGTTTAGGTTTGGCGTACGTGCTCTCCCCAAAAAGAAGATGGTGCTAAAGCTGAAAGAGATCTTCCGCTACACCCATCAGGTGATGAGCTCCGAATCTGAGGAGGACGTCCCTTCATCCCAGCCCCATCGAAGCAAAGGCTGCGGCGTAGCTCAAGTGCTGAAGAAACCTCCTGAAGGCAAACAGAGGAAACAAAACAGTACCATGGGGTCCAGCAGCTCGCACCTGGGGAGAAAGGGGACCTCTGTGTGCGCAGTGAATGAAACAGACCCAGGAGACGATCAACCACTGACTGCATCTCAAGAGACTACTATGTCCTCTCTGGCTGCAAGCGATACCTCCTCCTTATCCCAAAGGTAACGAGAGCCACCCGCACTGTATGATTGACAGCGGTAGGGATCATAGGCTGGAGTGGGAGGCAGTGATTGCACCAATGCTGCCCCTTCAACTACGTCTCCTCCGTGTGTCCTGTCGCTTGTTTCTGTATCCTGGCTCCATCTGGACGGACATGCGGACAGTGATCGGCAGCAGAGGTCACATGTTTGTCCAGGTGGAGCAGATCATACAGAGGCCAAATGACTTCATGTAGCTGCCGTTGGGCAGAATGCACCTGTGCACTTCCGGGCGTTTCGCTCCTCACTCAGGGGTTTCTTTTTCACGTCTTTCTGTAGCTCCAACACCAATGAGTTTGAGACGGCGTTTGCAGATGAAGATGACAACGACGACGAGGCACTTCCAGCCTCACAAGCCGCCAACAAAGAGGCTCTGACAGCGGAGGCTGTGAGAAGCTTCATCGAAACGCATCCCGAATTACATAAGCGGATCTTACTCTATCAGCCCCTGGACCTGGCCGCGCTGCAGGCTGAGCTCAAGCTGAACAACATCAAAATTGCCTCTGGGAAACTGCTGGACTTTCTGGATTCGCACTGCATCACTTTTACTACCGCTTCCACACGCAAGGAGAAGAAGAGCCGCACACGGAGGAAAGCAGGGAAGCGCCACTGAGACCGCTTCAAGGGACACTCTACAAGAAGGTTGCCTAGCGACAATGGAACTTTGTTTTTTGCCACTTCTGTGTTGTAGTCACAGAAAGTTCTCAGCTGTGTATAATGGTTTGTGACAATGTTATCCACGGCCTCAGGAGCTGCAGATGACTGCTGTTGCCTCCATTAAAGGGGGACCTCTTTAAAGCCTCTCTTTAAATTAAATGGAAAATAATGGTCATTTCCTTCAAAAAGTTGTAGCAAGGAGATCCGGCTGCAGAGATAACGGTACGGCACTCTTGCTGGAGAGGTATCAGACGTGATATGGTTACTTGAAGGGGTGTTCTGGTTTCAGAAAACTACGTCCTCCGGCTGAAAAACAAACAAACTCCACTTTACTCACCCTCCCCGGGTCCAGCGCCAAGTCTCCACCTCTGCTCCCAGTGTCTTATTGGCTGCAGCACTGACATCACGGTGCTGCAGCCAATCAGAGAGCTCAACAGCTTGTGCCATGAACTCAGGGAGAGCCGCTGAGCTCAGTTATTGGCTGCAGCGCTGTCAATGTGACATCAGCGCTGCAGACAATAATAGACACCGGGAGACTCGGCGCTGGACCAGAGAAGAGGCGAGTAAAGCGCAGGTTTTTTTTTTTTTTTAATAAACTGCAGCTGGGAGGTGGTGCTTTCCTGGTTTTGGAAAACCCCTTTAAAGCAATGGTATCTACCGCGCAGTCAGCTGCTTCTTGTGCTGCCACTTTTGGGGTTTGTTCCCACATTGTGAATATGCAGCAGATTTTCTGCTCGCTTGGGAAGTAAGGAGACAAGGGAGGAATTACTGATCAGTGTATGTATGTGACATCTCCTTTGTATGTTTTAAAGTAACAAAAAACAACATTTGTAAATTATGTATTTTCAGTTTAATTTAATTTGTAATAAATATATAAAAAGTCAATTGTCTAGTATTTGATTAGGACATAGATGAAATTTAGTAATAAAGGGGTTGTCTCAAGATGAATCTTCAGGAGCACACTGCTCCTCTGTCTCAAGGGGGTGACTAATCTTCAGGTGCGCACCGCTCCTCTGCTTCAGGTGGGTGATGAATCTTCAGGTGCGCACCGCTCCTCTGCTTCAGGTGGGTGATGAATCTTCAGGTGCGCACCGCTCCTCTGCTTCAGGTGGGTGATGAATCTTCAGGTGCGCACCGCTCCTCTGCTTCAGGTGGGTGATGAATCTTCAGGAGCACACTGCTCCTCTGACTCAAGTGGGTGATGAATCTTCAGGTGTGCATCACTCATCTGCCTTAGGTGGGTGGCGAATCTTCAGGAGCGCAGCGATCCTCTGCCTCGGGTGGGTGATGAATCTTCAGAAACGCACCGCTCCTCTGCCTCGGGTGGGTGATGAATCTTCAGGAGCGCAGCAATCCTCTGCCTTGGGTGGGTGATGAATCTTCAGGAGCGCACAGCTCGTCAGACTCAAGTGGGTGATCAATCTTCGGATGTGCACCGCTCCACTGCCTCGGGTGCGTGATGGTTCTTCAGGAGCTCACCGCTCCTCTGCCTCAAGTGGATGATGAATCTTCAGGAGCGCACCGCTCCTCTGCCTTAGGTGGGTGATGATATGAAGAGGAATACAGACAGATCTGCTCAGTAGTCTGTGCTGGAGAAGTCTTTAAGCCTCATTTTTTTGCCAGAGTAGATGCAGAGAGCGTCTCTCGCTCTGGAGAACCTGTCCTGTCCTACATTACACGTACAATCCGTTGACTTTAGTGAGAACAGTGTAATACTGCATGTCACCACTGGTGGCGCTGCAGGAACATTGAACACTTCCAGATTTCCCTATTGATTTCAGCTAATCGCTGGGGGACTGTGTGACAAATATTTTTTGGGGAACCCTCCTAATGATATGGATTAACCCCTTAGTGCATAAAACAAGGTAGAAAGATGGCAAATTCTCAAAATGCTTCGAAGACTAAGGAACAGGGCGGCCGTGGCCATAGGGTTGTGGATAAATCCAACCCTCCATGATAGGTGATGCCAGCAAGCAGGTAGCTGTCCCCAGCCACCATACGCAGCAGTGTTGGGACGCCTCCAGACTTTGCAGCGTTTACGCTCACATGTAGGTCTGTCTCCTTCCTCGTGTGGTTTGCTACATCCTGAGTGTGACCTGTGTCAGCCGCGCAGATATTCTTCTTCTATAATTATATAAATGCAAAAAGACCCAAAACATCAGAACCTTCCCCCTGTGCACAGCAGGTAAAGATTACCACCAGGATCATCCCCCGGAGCATAAACCTGCAGCACGGACGCTCGGTGATGGCCATACACCTTTAAATCGATGTTGGGTAAATCCGCAGATTTCTTTTGGACTGGTTGACCAGCAGATGTGCTTGATGGGGATGTACTAACTTTCCCCATATGGCAAATGGCCAGACACCATCAGTTACTCCTCCAGGCCCATCATACACATGACACTCAGTAAGGCCAAGTGTACATGTGCTGTCATTAGTGAGAGGGGTAAACTTCAGAAGAAAGGATTGGGCATATTGAAATTCAACTTGCGTGATCATTTTAGCAACATAATCTGTTGTGAGAGTGATTTTATTAGGCCCCCCATACACACGTGCTACCGAAAATGGCAGGTTTGGCCAATTTCACTCATATATTAGCAGCTTTAGATTTCATCTATCGATATATCTCATATCTATATTATCTATCTCTTCCTAAAACGACACCAGTCACCAGATTTCACAATACACACTCCATGAATTACTTACACCTATTAGACTTGGTGAGACTGGTGTCTTTACTATGAAAATCCATGTCAGAATGGCTGTATAATCCTTTGTTAAATGTTTCCCTGGCTAGTATTAAAATTAGCATTTTTATCAGTCCCGCTGTATCAGAAGTCATAAAATGCTGACATTAAGGGGTTATTCCCATCTCCAAGATCCTAGTATAGTAGGTGTAATAAAAATAATATTAGCAAATATTTCCAATTCGAAATGTAGTATAGTTTTTCTGATTAGCTATGTTACTTACCCCTTGCGCAGGACATTGGGTATCCAAGGTTACGGCCGCTAACAAATAACTGCCACTATATGAATGGTCAGAACCATGGATACCTAAGCTACTGCACGACCCTGCATATGAGGTAACCGAGAAAGCTAATCAGAAGAACTATACTACATTTCTAATTGGAGGCATTTGCTAATGTTATTATTATTACAACTACTACATATTGGGATAGGATTTTGGAGATGGTTATACCCCTTTATCGTCGGTTATAAACATATTTTGATGTGGAGCAGTTCTTTATGCCCCTTGTTTCAGATATAGGGGGTTGGAGGCATTCTAAGTTGGACATTTTAGTCTCTGAAACCCCCACCTCAGTAGCTGCCCCAAAGGTATGCACACCCCTGGTTTACAAACAATTGGTTACAGATTTTCTAGATGATCAGATTCCGGATTACAGGAACTATACGGTATTTCATTTATTTCTAGATGAATCCTCGTCCCTTCTCCTCTCACTTACAGTAAGTGTTTCTCTTTGTGAATTGTCTCCAATGAGAAGCTGATCTTTATTTTCTATTCTTCTAAGTTTAGTTTCAAGACCTGAGACAGGAAGCCTGAGAGGGCGAGACGCCGAGGCGGAAGAGGTGAGATGCTGAGATCAGGGGACCAGACGGAGAGCACAGGCGCATAGCAGAGCTTAGAAGGTGGTCACAAGGCTGGAGGGCTGGGGAGAGGCACCAGGAGCTGTCAAGGAGGACTGGTGACAGGTAACGGAGGTACTGCCGGTCTGAAGCAAGGAGACCGAGATCAGCGGTGATGATACAACACCGCCACTCACCCTAGCTCAAGACAATGGGTATAACAATGGGGCTGATCCTCGTGGATCCGTTTGCGGTAGAGTGATAGTGTCCGTTGCAGAGGGCAATGGGATCCACTCAGGGTCAGTAGCAGAGGGCCAGCTCTGGGATTATATGAGCCTTTGGGTGACAGTGTCCCATTGGGCCCCTCTCTTTCCAAAAGCTATAATTTTTTTTTTTGTTGTTGATATCATTGTACGAGCTGTAGTTTTATTAACTTTTATTGGGGTCAACAGAACATATTTTATTCTATCTATTTTTGTTAATTTTTTTTTGGAGAGTTGTAGATTTAGATTGTGTCTTTTTCCTTTTGGAGTCAAACGTATGGGATAAGTATTATATTTTATTAGTGAAGACATGCAGGTGGCAATAGCAATTGTGTTATTTTTTTTACATTTTTTTTAGATTTTATTATTTGGGAAAAGTACTTTTTAATTTTCATTTAAATAATATTTTTAATTTATTTATTTTTATTGTTCTCCATAGGGAACTTGCGATCACTTGATTGCTTCTACATTGTAATACTGCTATGTCAATGCTGCCTAGTTGTGTAAGAAACCGATGGGCATCAGAAGGGACATCTTCCCCCATTTCCAACCTCTTAGATGCTACTTGCACAGAAGACAGCAGCATCTAAGTGGTTTCATTGCTTTAATACGAGCAGTTAGAAAAAAGTATTTGCCCCCTTTGCAGAGGTCTGCATGAAATGGTCTTCACGAGGGTTCCTGTTTCTGTTCTGGTCCTTTAGATATAGGCAAAGTCTCAGGTTCATTGGGGGATGGGATTCATTTTGGTTTGGACTTTTTGTAATATTTTTTTTCGCATGCTGTTTCCCTCTTAAATCGGAACTAAGTCGACAAATTCATGTTTAAATTAAATGAGAAAAATAGTCGTCATCACAGGGGTTTATTTTCAGCATTTTCTGCCTGATTCTGAGAAGGTCAGTCTTTTAGATAATCCTGCAGAAAACACAGGGGTTAATCTCCCACAGAAGATCAGTGTAATCTTTGCTTGGTTTAAGGGTGTGGAGATTATTGCTCTTTAGTCCTAGCAGTGGGGGGAGGCTCCTGCTGCAGTCAGTTGTCTTACAGCCAGACATCAAATAAAGAGGAGGATGTAGCTGAACTCTTCAGACACAGAGAAGATTTCTTTATCATTTTTTAGTTTCCATAGTAAAACAAGAAAAAAAGGATAAAAATAGAAGATATAAAGCATGCTAGGTTAGACTTTGACTTTTTTAACTGAAGGTTTTAATAATCAAGGTGTTTTGAGTTTATTATATGAATGTTTTTTGTTTTTTATTCCATGTCCGGACTGGCCTAAATTTAGTTTTATTACTTCGATACAGAGTCAGCGGGCTTTATTCTACCTTCAGCATAGATGAAGAGATGACATGGACCGTGATCACGCCTGGAATACTGGAACTTCGTGTTATTTCAAAATAATGACATGGAAGGTTTGTAAATGGCCTTTTAGACACTATATGCTTTGTGCTGTTCAAGGGTACATGTCCTTAGCCCACCTTTTTAAAGTCTTAACCCACTGTGGCTCTGTACACCTCCTGGTAGTAAAGTTATTTAGTAGAGTTCCTCTCTTCTAACCTACTGTGGCTCTGTACACCTCCTGGTAGTAAAGTTATTTAGTAGAGCTTGTCTTCTAACCTACAGTGGCTCTGTACACCTCCTGGTAGTAAAGTTATTTAGTAGAGCTGGTCTTCTAACCCACTGTGGCGCTGTACATCTCCTGGTAGTAAAGTTATTTAGTAGAGTTTGTCTTCTAACCCACTGTGGCGCTGTACGCCTCCTGGTAGTAAAGTTATTTAGTAGAGTTTGTCTTCTAACCTACTGTGGGTCTGTACACCTCCTGGTAGTAAAGTTATTTAGTAGAATTTCTGTCTTCTAACCCACTGTGGCTCTGTACACCTCCTGGTAGTAAAGTTATTTAGTAGAGTTTCTGTTTTCTTACCCACTGGGGCTCTGTACACCTCCTGGTAGTAAAGTTATTTAGTAGAGTTTCTGTCTTCTAACCCACTGTAGCACTGTACGCCTCCTGGTAGTAAAGTTATTTAGTAGAGTTTCTGTCTTCTAACCCACTGTGGCTCTGTACATCTACTGCTAGTAAAGTTATTTAGTAGAGTTTGTCTTCTAACCCACTGTGGCTCTGTACACCTCCTGGTAGTAAAGTTATTTAGTAGAGTTTCTGTTTTCTTACCCACTGGGGCTCTGTACACCTCCTGGTAGTAAAGTTATTTAGTAGAGTTTCTGTCTTCTAACCCACTGTAGCACTGTACGCCTCCTGGTAGTAAAGTTATTTAGTAGAGTTTCTGTCTTCTAACCCACTGTGGCTCTGTACACCTCCTGGTAGTAAAGTTATTTAGTAGAGTTTGTCTTCTAACCCACTGTGGCTCTGTACACCTCCTGGTAGTAAAGTTATTTAGTAGAGTTTCTGTTTTCTTACCCACTGGGGCTCTGTACACCTCCTGGTAGTAAAGTTATTTAGTAGAGTTTCTGTCTTCTAACCCACTGTAGCACTGTACGCCTCCTGGTAGTAAAGTTATTTAGTAGAGTTTCTGTCTTCTAACCCACTGTGGCTCTGTACATCTACTGCTAGTAAAGTTATTTAGTAGAGTTTCCGTCTTCTGAAGTATTTGACTCCAGTATTGTACTTTATTTGAGGAAGCTGCTCAGCCACCAATATGGTGGGCATTTCTTGTAAATTCATGTTTATTAGGTGATTACACAGATTTGGCATTTTGGGATCCTAAAAATAAATATACCGTAAATCCAAAGAGTTTGACTCTTTGACCCAGAATGAAGGGAAATACACGTCAAGATTTTTTTCATTTGTCCGTGGTTTATGTTTTATTTCCTTGGATTTTTTAGCTATTTAGGCATTGCTTACCTGGTAGTAACTACTTCTCTCTGTTGTGGTTAGGCCTATGGATTCTCCGGTACAGGAGACAGCTGGTATCCAGTGCCTGTCCGGAATCGCTCCAGGAGATCATGACAAAGCTACAAGATCTGCAGATGTTGGCTGCAGACGAGGTGAAACGTCTTCAGGAATTACCATTGCCCAAGAGGGCAGAGACTCTTATGGACACTGTAGGTGGGAAGGGCAGGATGCCTCTCCAAGCTTTCCAACACTGCATAGAGAAGAGTCGTACCTGCCTTTATCTGCGGATGCGCCATTTTGGTCAGTGATGTCCTATACGTGAGCTCTAGGGTTTGTCTAAACTTTATTGAAAAGTTTGGACACACTTGTTCACACAATGTTTTTTGTTCTTATTTGAATGTGCACATTATAGATTCAGACTTATGGCAGCAAAACCACAAATGAACAGATAAGGAAACAAACAGTAAAGAACAAACCAGAACATGTGTTAAATCTTATATTCCTCATAGTACTCCGCCACTCTGATGACAGCTGTACATCCCTTTGGCATTCTCTCCAGCAGCTTCATCAGGTCATCGCCGGAATGACTTCCAAAGACCTCATTTGTGGAACCGGCCTTCAAAAAATGTTTGCGACTATCAGGTGTGTTTTACAGAGGTAGAGTTGGTGCACAGATCCATAGTTTACAACTCTAAGCCAAAATATGGCAAGAACCAATGAACTAAGTACAAAGAAAACGACAGTCCATTGTTACTATAAGACATGAAGATCAGTCAGAAAATTACTAGAACCTTGAAGAAACCCTCAAGTGCAGTCATGAAAATAATCAATCACTATTATTAAACTGGCTCTCATGAGGACTGCCCCAGGGAAAGAAGACCAAGAATTACCTCTGCTGCAGAGGATAAGTTCATCAGAGTTACCGTCCTCAGAAACCCCAAATTGACAGCACCTCAGATAACAGCTCTCATAAATTATGCACAGACATCAAGTGGCAGACAAATCTCACCGTGCACTGTCCAGAGGAGACTATGAGAAGCAGACTTTTATGACTGAATTGGTGCAAAGAATCAGATACTGAAAACTGCAAAGAAGAAGAGACTTTTTTTGGGCCAAGCAGCACAAGGTCTGGATATTAGATAAGTGGGAATCTGCACTGTGGTGTGATGAGTGAAAATATGAGATTTTTGGTACCAACCTCCATGGCTTTATGAAGTGCAGAAAAGGTGAGCGGATGGCTTCTAAAAGTGTGTTGCCCTCCGTGAAGCACGGAGGGGGAGGTGTGATGGTGCTTTACTGGTGATTTATTCCAAATTCATGGCACACTTAACCAGCATGGTGACCACAGCATTCTCCACTGACATGCCATCCAATCCTGTTTCCATGTAATGAAACCATCATTTGTGCTGCAAGAGGACAATGTCCCAAAACGCACCTCCAGGCTATGTAAGATCTATATGACTAAGAAAAGGAGGGATGAAGACTGCGTTAAATGACATGGGCTCCACCATCACCTGACCTGAATCAAATTGAGATGGTTTGGGATGATCTTGACAGCAGAATAAAGACAAAGCAGCCAAGAAGTGCTCAGCACAACTGGGAACTCATTCATAATGGTTGGAAGCCATTCTTGGTGATGACCTGACGAAGCTGCTTGAGAGAATGCCAAGGGGGTGTAAAGCTAACATCAAAGTAAAAGAGGGGTACGATGAGGAATCTAAGGATTAACACATATTCTGGTTTGTTTCACAGGCATTTCTTTACTCTTTGTTTCCATATGTGTCCCTATGTGTTTTTTTGCGGAGTTCAGTCTGAATCTACTACGTGCATATTCAAGTAAGAACAAGGAAAAGCATTGCGTGAATAGGTGTGTCCAAACTTTTGACTGGTCCCGTACTTCAACCACATTTGTCTTTTTATAGATCCACTGGTGCGGAAACATTTGGACAATGTGGAATACGATGATCACCAGCCACTTTTGGCACAGTTAGACTCCGTTCTGATGGTGGAAGGTCTCAAAGATGCCCAAATTCAAGAACATGACGTTGGACAGCTAGAACTAGAGCAGACAGGACGAGCAGGCTCTAAGTCGTTGCCTCTTGAAAAAATGCTAATGCCATTGTCACGAGTCAGTCTTCCCCCACGTATCACCCTAACTGTGGGGGTGGCAGGGGCTGGTAAGAGCACTCTTGTTCGACTGTTTGTGGAAAAGTGGACCCGCGGCAAGTTGTGTACAGATATTAAATCTGTGTTGTCTCTGAATCTGTGGGAGCTAAATATTTATGATCGCCTATCTGCAGAGAAGATGGTTCGTATTGCTTGCCCTGGCACTTCCACTCTACCGCCAAGTTCTCTTCTCATTTTGGATGGCTTGGATGAATTACGAGCACCACTCGACTTCTCAGACTCTGTTGGCAGCATTGACCCCCAGAAAGAGCTTTCTCCCGAGTGTCTCATTACCAATATTTTACGGGGTAACCTGCTGCCAGATGTCACCGTGTGGATTACATCAAGACCAGGAGCAGCTGCAAAGATTCCTGGTGGGCTTGTGGATCGTATGACAGAAATTTCTGGTTTAGGGTCAAATGACATCAGGGATCTTCTAGATCATTTGATACATGACACCAATGGCACCCTGGAGAGGGTCTGGGATCATCTACAATGTCATCGTGCCTTGAAGGCCCTTTGTTCTGTGCCCACCTTGTGCCATATTATAGGACTTTCTCTAGGGTTTACATTGCATGCTCAAGACTCAACACATCAACATTTACCAGATACGTTGTCGGACATATTTTCCTGGTACTTAAAAGCCCAATTCTGTGACTCAGAAGGGATAGAACAACCAGCAAATTCCAGGAGAATGGTTGGCAATTTGGGCAAACTGGCATTCCAGGGTCTGCTTAGAAAACGGACCGTTTTCTATGAGTCAGATCTGAAATCTTGTGGGATCGAGACCCCAGTTCTACCCGGCAGCTTAGGTTCACGATTGCTGGTTTCTCAACACTCTCCCTCCTGTTCATCTTTCGCCTTCTCCCATCTTTTGCTGCAGGAGTTCCTGGCAGCCGTCCACTACCACTCTGCTGCCAAACGTGCAATCTTTGACCTGTTTGCCGATGGTGGAGTTTCTTGGCCCAAGTTGGGCTTTCTCAATCACTATAAAAATGCCACCCAGCGCGTTTTACAAGCTGATGGAGTACAGCTGTCTATTTTTCTCCGTTTCCTATCTGGACTTCTTTCACCACAGGTCCCGCGTGTCCTAGCCGGATGTCTTCCAAGTAAAGAGGAACCAAGCAACCATCGTGGGTCGGCTATAGATCACCTTCAGAGCTTGCTCAGTGCGGGAAAGACGATCTCTGGAGGGATGGTGAACTTGGTGTGCTGCCTTTACGAGATGGGTCATACTGAGCTGATCAGTGCGGTGGATGAGGCTCTGAAGACGGGGACTCTTAGGGGTCAACTGAACCCATTGACAAGTTCTGCTCTTGCATATTTGTTACGTGTGTCAGGCAGCTGTTCCCAAGAAACGAACCTCAACCAATGCCTGAATTATGGACTAGTCCAGAACTTCCTCCCTCAGCTCCAGTACTGCACCAACCTCCGGTAATTACTACAAGTCTTGGGACTATCCAAGACATGGTATTACATGTGCGATATGGGGAGTTTGCATCTCATATACATTTCTTTGTACAGAATGGAGAATAACAACTTTAAGGATGATGTTATGGAACTGTTGGCCACCATCCTGCGCGCTAAAGACTGTACCATCCAGAAAATCAGGTGAGTAGCCCATGAGCAAATATCTGTCTGTCCTAAAATACAGGTAATATGAGTAGAGGTCTTGGGTTCATGGAGACGCAATCTATCGCCAGTGAATAAATCTGCCTTTTCCCGATGTTCTTTATTTCCAGCCTTGCAGAGAACCAGTTGGGTAATCGTGGTATTAAAGTGTTGGGCAAAGCTCTCATGGTGAACCGGACTCTATCATCTCTTGAGTGAGTCTCCATGAATCAGAGGGGAACTTGTAGGATGTAATTGCGGTATGAAGCCACGACGCTTGACCGGGGGGGGGGGGGGTTTGTGAGCCACGACGTTTGCCTGGGGGGGTCTGTGAACCACGACACTTGTCTGGTGGGGTTTGTGAGCCACGACGTTTGCCTGGGGGGGTCTGTGAACCACGACACTTGTCTGGTGGGGTCTGTGGGCCACGACACTTGCCTGGTGGGGTCTGTGGGCCACGACACTTGCCCGGTGGGGTCTGTGAGCCACGACGCTTGCCCAGGGGGGGTCTGTGGGCCACGACACTTGCTCAGGGGGTCTGTGAGCCACGACGCTTGCCCAGGGGGGGTCTGTGGGCCACGACACTTGCTCAGGGGGTCTGTGGGCCACGATGCTTGCCTGGGGGGTCTGTGGGCCACGACGCTTGCCCAGGGGGTCTGTGGGCCACGACGCTTGCCCAGGGGCAGTGGCCTACAACGCTTGCTCTAGTGCCACCTATTGGAGGTAGCTACCCTGTACATCATTTGAGACATAAACATACTATTAATTGCCTGCATTTTATGCCACAGCCTGCACAGCAACATCATTGGACCCAATGGTGCCCGAGCCTTGGCGGAATATCTGAGGAATAATCAAGTACTTTCGAGTCTCGAGTGAGTAGACTGTACTGGGTCACACCGACGCCTCCATCATCTGTTACAACAGTCATACATGAAGAAGAAAAAATTGTCTTTGTTGGCCCTAGAAACGAATCAGAGCTCAGCTATAATTTCTTAAACTGACTTGGTAAAATGAAAGCTGCGTTGTGATTGGTTGCTATGAGCAACAAAAAAAAAGACTGTTTCTTTTAGGTAGTTTTGATAACTCTGCCCTAACAAATGCCTCGCTGTAGTGCTCACTGCCAGTACTAACGAATGTGATCTACAAGATCTCCCAGTCTGCACTTAGCAGATGTGTCACTGCCAGTCACAGTCATCTGTAGCCAGCACTGGCCTTACATTGCTTTGTGCCCTGGGCTGCTCCTTCCAGAGGTGCCGTCTACATGGGGTATAGAATAATAATACTTCCATACAGTTGTTTAAATAAATACTGCAACACAGTACTTATATAATACTGCCTTATAGTGCTTATAAAATAATGGCATACAATGACCAAATAATACCACCTAATAGTGCTTATATAATACAATCATAAAGTGACCAAATAATGCCACCTAATAGTGCTCATATAATACCACCATAAAATGACCAAATAATACCGCCATATAGTGCTCATGTAATACTAACATACAGTTACTAAATAATACCACATTGTGGTGCTCACATAATACCGACATACAGTGACCAAACAATACGACTTTATAGTGCTCATTTAATACCGTTATACTGTATCCAAATAATGCCACCTCACAGTTCTCATGTAATACTAACATATAGTGACCAAATAAAACCAACATATAGTGCTCATATAATACCGACATATAATGCTTATAATATTCCCATACAGTGACCAAATAATACCACCTCACATTTCCCATATAATACCAACATAGTGACCAAATACCACCATATAGTGCTCATATACCGACATATAATGCTCATATAATATCCCCCATACAGTGAGCAAATAATACAACCTTATAGTGCTCATATATTACCATTATACAGTGACCAAATAATACCACCTCACAGTTTTTATATAACACCGACGTACATTAACCAAATAATATTCCCTCATATATTGCGCATATAATACCAACATGTAGTGTTCGTATATCATGATAGTGACCAAATAACAGTGCTATACAGAAGTATGGCACTGTACAATGTATAAATAATTCTGCTATACAATTAATGTTAAAATTTGTGTTGGTCACAATATTTGGCCGCTAGTCCATCAGTGGGGCCCCCTACAGCACGGACGGCTGATGCACCTCATACACAGAGCATTTCCCTAATGCCAACCCTTGGCCAACTTCGATGTATTAATGAGGTGTTTTTCCTTGTTCCATGGAAGCTTCATGTACAACCGGAGACCTGGCCCTCCACCCTAGTCCAGAGTCTACTTCTCAGATTCTCGGTAATTGGGGTTGTGCCTTTATCTTTCTTACAGTCTACAAAACAACCGCATCAAATCGGAGGGGGCCGAGCACCTGGCGCAGTCTCTACGGAAGAACCGCAAGCTGAGGGCCCTGAAGTAAGTGGATGCATGTCACATATGTGATGCTTCAGCGTAACGTCAAGATCCTGGACCCCACTGCCAAATCTGTAACCTGGACCTACCATGGGCCATCTGTAATACTACTGGCTTATGTGGTCGAGCAGCATTTGGCCCCTGCAGGCACCAGGTGTGACTGCTTCCTCTACACCCCCACAAATTATCCATTGGGGTCCCATATTAACCCCTTTCCGACGTAAGATGTAATAGTACGTCCTGTAATGGGTGCGGATGTATGGAGTGGACTCAGGAGCTGAACTTGCTTTCCACTGTGCAAGCGCAGGCTGTGTTATACAGTCAGCACCTGCCTCTAACAGCAACCACAGGAGCTAGCTCTGATCGCTGCTGTTTAACCATTTAAATGCCAACCTCAATCTCTGACAAAGGCATTTAAATGGCACGATTGAGTGGCGCAATCATTCCAGCATCCATTGCTCCACTTCCCGCTAGGAGATTGGGGAGAAGATAGGTTGCAATTGTAGCAGAGGGTCTACTGCCGCTCCTTCACCACAATCTTGGTGCTCCTATGGGCTTCATAGAAGATCGCTTGCCCTATGTACTGCATAACAATGGAGTCCCCCAAGGGGACTAAAATAAAATATACAGTAAAAAAATTAAATAAATAAATATATATACATATACAGTACAGACCAAAAGTTTGGACACACCTCATTTAAAGATTTTTCTGTATTTTCATGACTTTGAAAATTGTACATTCACACTGAAGGCATCAAAACTATGAATTAACACATGTGGAATTATATACTTAAAAAAAAAGTGTGAAACAACTGAAAATATGCCTTATATTCTAGGTTCTTCAAAGTAGCCACCTTTTGCTTTGATGACTGCTTTGCACACTCTTGGCATTCTCTTGATGAGCTTCAAGAGGTAGTCACCGGAAATGGTCTTCACTTCACAGGTGTGCCCTGTCAGGTTTAGTAAGTGGGATTTCTTGCCTTATAAATGGGGTTGGGACCATCAGTTGTGTTGTGCAGAAGTCTGGTGCATATACAGCTGATAGTCCTACTGAATAGACTGTTAGAATTTGTATTATGGCAAGAAAAAAGCAGCTAACTAAAGAAAAACGAGTGGCCATCATTACTTTAAGAAATGAAGGTCAGTCAGTTCGAAAAATTGGGAAAACTTTGAAAGTGTCCCCAAGTGCAGTTGCAAAAACCATCAAGCGCTACAAAGAAACTGGCTCACATGAGGACGGCCCCAGGAAAGGAAGACCAAGAGTCACCTCTGCTTCTGAGGATAAGTTTATCCAAGTCTCCAGCCTCAGAAATCGCAGGTTAACAGCAGCTCAGATTAGAGACCAGGTCAATGCCACACAGAGTTCTAGCAGCAGACACATCTCTTCAACAACTGTTAAGAGGAGACTTTGTGCAGCAGGCCTTCATGGTAACATAGCTGCTAGGAAACCACTGCTAAGGACAGGCAACAAGCAGAAGAGACTTGTTTGGGCTAAAGAACACAAGGAATGGACATTAGACCAGTGGAAATCTGTGCTTTGGTCTGATGAGTCCAAATTTGAGATCTTTGGTTCCAACCACCGTGTCTTTGTGCGACACAGAAAAGGTGAACGGATGGACTCTACATGCCTGGTTCCCACCGTGAAGCATGGAGGAGGAGGTGTGATGGTGTGGGGGTGCTTTGCTGGTGACACTGTTGGGGATTTATTCAAAATTGAAGGCATACTGAACCAGCATGGCTACCACAGCATCTTGCAGCGGCATGCTATTCCATCCGGTTTGCGTTTAGTTGGTCCATCATTTATTTTTCAACAGGACAATGACCCCAAACACACCTCCAGGCTGTGTAAGGGCTATTTGACCAAGAAGGAGAGTGATGGGGTGCTACGCCAGATGACCTGGCCTCCACAGTCACCAGACCTGAACCCCATCGAGATGGTTTGGGGTGAGCTGGACCGCAGAGTGAAGGCAAAAGGGCCAACAAGTGCTAAGCATCTCTGGGAACTCCTTCAAGATTGTTGGAAGACCATTTCTGGTGACTACCTCTTGAAGCTCATCAAGAGAATGCCAAGAGTGTGCAAAGCAGTCATCAAAGCAAAAGGTGGCTACTTTGAAGAACCTAGAATATAAGACATATTTTCAGTTGTTTCACACTTTTTTGTTAAGTATATAATTCCACATGTGTTAATTCATAGATTTGATGCCTTCAGTGTGAATGTACAATTTTCATAGTCATGAAAATACAGAAAAATCTTTAAATGAGAAGGTGCAACCAAACTTTTGGTCTGTACTGTATATACACATTATATATATATTAAATGTAAGATAATATAAAAATTGAAATCCCCCCTCTCTCAATTATAAAATTAAGAAATTAAAAACAAACATATTTGGTATTATTGTGCCTGTAAAAGTCCATTTTACAGTCGCTCACCCCCTCCAAAAAAAAAGCTGTAAAAAAAAAACAAGTCCTCATATGGCTATTTCCACTGAAAAATGAAGTATCAAAACTCCATCTTGCCTTACAACAGTATTAAGAAGAACTGCATTGAAGCTGCGGGAGCGGAGGGCCTGGCGTCCAGTCTGAAGGAGAACCAGGTACTCCAGGAGCTGTGGTGAGTGATCTGCTCTGTCGTGTTCCTGACCAATCAGGCCACCGCACGGCGTCATAAAGAGGAAGTTCTCGTGATTTCACATCCTTCGGGTGGGTTTCTTGCAGGTTATCAAGCAACAGCCTGGGAGACCAGGGAGCCGCGGCCTTGGCTGAAGCTCTCACTGCAAACTCAAGTTTAATCACCCTGGAGTAAGTCGTCTCTTACATCTATGAATGGGGGGTCGGAGGGATGGAGAACAGGTCAGGACAATGTGGGACCCACTGATTGCCTTGTTCCCCGTTTTTACCTGGTTCTCCCCCCTGGCGGTAAGACTGAGGCCAGAAAAAGTTAAACGGACCGGCAGGTTGCACATTCGCCCGGACGTTTCACCAAATCTGCACTTGGCTCTATTCGTATTATCAGCGCCCTAGATTTAGTTAACACCAGGAGAGACTGGAACACCCCTTTAAGTAAACAGTTGCCATACAAAATCTAGGACCTCATGCAGCCCTATTACGGCTCCATGTTATATGGATGGTGGCCATAGACAGCTGTGGGCCCGTACCGTACCTGATTTTTTACAGACACATCGGATTGTTTCTCACAGTTGCATATTATGCGGGATGACTAATCTCTGTAATAATATATCAGTATTTATTTCCTCTTTGTGTCAGTGCAGTTCCTTATCCTTCAGCTGAAGTGCACATCCTACCTGTGAAAATCAGGAAAGAGGGACATATAGTGTGGGCAACAGCACTTTCTATTTTACACTATTTCCCTTACCTCGCCTAATCCTTTATATGTACCCACACAGAAATATTGCTCCCTGAAGCCCATTAGTATTCCCACACAGAACAGTACAGTACCCCTTTCATGGCCGCCACAGCCTATGTACGCACACACACAAAGATGTCCCCACCGCACATTCCCCCACACACAGTATGATGCCCCCACAATACATTCCCCCACACACAGTATGATGCCCCCACAATACATTCTCCCATACACAGTATGATGCCCCCACAATACATTCCCACACACACAGTATGATGCCCCCACAATACATTCTCCCATACACAGTATGATGCCCCCACAATACATTCCCCCACACACAGTATGATGCCCCCACAATACATTCCCCCACACACAGTATGATGCCCCCACAATACATTCCCCCACACACAGTATGATGCCCCCACAATACATTCTCCCATACACAGTATGATGGCCCCACAATACATTCCCCCCACACACAGTATGATGGCCATACAATACATTCCCACACACACAGTATGATGGCCCCACAATACATTCCCCCACACACAGTATGATGCCCCCACAGTACATTCCCACACACACAGTATGATGCCCCCACACTACATTCCCACACACACAGTATGATGCCCCCACAATACATTCCCACACACACAGTATGATGCCCCCACAGTACATTCCCACACACACAGTATGATGCCCCCACAGTACATTCCCACACACACACAGTATGATGCCCCCACACTACATTCCCACACACACAGTATGATGCCCCCACACTACATTCCCACACACACAGTATGATGCCCCCACAATACATTCCCACACACACAGTATGATGTCCCCACAATACATTCCCACACACACAGTATGATGTCCCCACAGTACTTCCCCTTACACACAGTATGATGTCCCCACAATACATTCCCACACACACAGTATGATGGCCCCACAATACATTCCCCCACACACAGTATGATGGCCCCACAATACATTCCCCCCACACAGTATGATGGCCCCACAATACATTCCCCCACACACAGTATGATGGCCCCACAATACATTCCCCCACACACAGTATGATGGCCCCACAATACATTCCCCCACACACAGTATGATGGCCCCACAATACATTCCCCCACACACAGTATGATGGCCCCACAATACATTCCCCCACACACAGTATGATGGCCCCACAATACATTCCCCCACACACAGTATGATGCCCCACAATACATTCCCCCACACACAGTATGATGGCCCCACAATACATTCCTCCACAATACATTCCCCCACACACAGTATGATGTCCCCACAGTACATTCCCCCACACACAGTATGATGTCCCCACAGTACATTTCCACACACACAGTATGATGCCCTATAGTACATTCCCACACACACAATATGATGCCCCATAGTACATTCTCCCACACACAGTATGATGGCCCCACAGTACATTCCCCCCACACAGTATGATGCCCGATAGTACATTCCCACACACACAGTATGATGCCCCATTGTACATTCTCCCACACACAGTATGATGGCCCCACAGTACATTCCCCCCACACACAGTATGATGGCCCCACAATACATTCCCCCACACACAGTATGATGGCCCCACAATACATTCCTCCACAATACATTCCCCCACACACAGTATGATGTCCCCACAGTACATTTCCACACACACAGTATGATGCCCCCACACTACATTCCCACACACACACAATATGATGTCTCCACAGTACATTCCCCCACACAGTATGATGCCCCATAGTACATTCCCACACACACAGTATGATGCCCCATAGTACATTCTCCCACACACAGTATGATGGCCCCACAGTACATTCCCCCCACACACAGTATGATGGCCCCACAGTACATTTCCACACACACAGTATGATGGCCCCACAGTACATTCCCCCACACACAGTATGATGTCCCCACAGTACATTCCCACACACACACACACAATATGATGTCTCCACAGTACATTCCCCCACACAGTATGATGTCCCCACAGTACATTCCCCCACACACAGTATGATGTCCCCACAGTACATTCCCCCACACAGTATGATGTCCCCACAGTACAATCCCTTACATACAGTATGATGTCCCCACAGTACATTCCCTTACATACAGTATGATGCCCCATAGTACATTCCCCCACACACAGTATGATGTCCCCACAGTACATTCACCACACATAGTATGATGTGTACATACTCCCACAAACAATATGATGCCCCCACAGTGCATTTACCCACATAATTCACGTCCCTATAGCCACTCTACACAGAATAGTGCCCCAACTGTCCCCCTCATGCTGTTTCATATGATCCCCCATACAGTATGATGCTCTAAGTGTCCACCCACACATGCAGTATGATGCCCCCCACACAGTATGATGACCCCTACAGTCCCTCCCACACAAGCATCACATTTGCCTGTCACACCCCTGCTCGCTGCTCCTGTGCAACTGAACTGGTCTCTGCTGAGTCTAGATAGAGCTTGAAAACCTGCCAAGACCTTCAGGACATGTCACATTCTCAGGTCACGTAACCTGAGGGTCCTTGCAGAACCTTCAGGCTCTGCCTAGACAGAGTTTTAAGAGGTAGAAGGTCCCTTTAAAATGAATGACTATTACTTTTTTCTTCTTCTATAGATGGTGGGATTTGTAGATTTCCCATTTCTGCAGAAGTTTTTTTATGCATGTTCACACTGCGCTTCTTTCTGTTCAGCCTGCAGAGTAATTCCATCAGTAATCATGGCCTGAAGTTCCTGACCGGTGGCCTGAGCCAGAACCGCGGTCTCAGACATCTGAAGTGAGTCCTCAGCGTTTCCTATAGACGGTGATAGGTTCAAATACCGCATATATTATATATTTTTTTGCTGTTTTCCTCTATTTCGCAGTTTGCGGGAGAACTCCATCAGCATTGAGGGCGCCCAGGCCCTGGCACGGTCTCTCCAAAAAAATACCACTCTGACACATTTGGAGTAAGTATAGTCAAACTTAAAGGGATATTAACACCTACCTTCCACTAGTACAACTGCTTGGCTCAGCTAAACCTGCTTAAAGGGGTGGTAAAGCCTCGCCTCTTGTTATCCCTGTCATTCTTGCAATGGTGACGTGACTCACATCAACATGTCTGCTGCAGCCATGTACTGGCCATGGTGGTCCTGTCGCACACATGCCAAGGCCAGTGATTGTCAGCAGTGGTCACATAGATATAAGGCATGTTACCACTGTAGAAAGATCAGCAGACATGTATCAGATGCTGGGGCAGCAATTTAAGAGGTTAAGGTTATGCTTCTTTAATTTTACCAAATTTACAAAATTTCTTAAAATCCAGGACCACCCCTTTAATTGTTACCAGGAGGGGCAAATGTTAAACAGCATATGTACTGCTTCCAAAAAAAGCCATGTAAATGTGATATAGTTGACCTGATAAGGGGTACAGATGGTTACTTTCCACTCAGAGCTGCAATAAGTGGCAACCATTTTCAACCATACTGGATTCTATAACGTTTGGTCACCCGGTCACCGAGCATGCGCCTTACCAGGATTATATGTTACAGCAATGTGGCAACTTCTGACTGAGATGCCATATAGTAACTCAGTATATTTATGACCCCCTCAGTCTGACGGCGAATCTGCTGCACGATGAAGGCGTGGAGGCTCTATCCGGAGCGCTGCGGGAGAACCGGAGCCTGGAGACTCTACAGTAAGTTCTCACAACGGACGACAGCCGTGAGTCGGCCTTTCTTTTTTTCTGATTTTTAGTAAACGGTAAAGATCAAAGCTGTTAAAGGGGCTGTCCAATCAGAAATACGGCATATTGATATCGCGGACGCCGACTCTGTACTCTTTTGTGAGTCAGAGCGGAAAGCCACGTAGCAAGAGCAATGGTGACCTCCAGCAATGGCCTCCCCCCCCAGCACACACAGAAAAGGCCAGGGCCACTACATCCCCCATGGTCTATGGGATGTCAATCAAGCCAGTGAGACGCTCCTGAGAAACCGCCCACAGGACTACTTAACCCGCTCACAGGACTACTTGAAACATCCCTGGCAGCGTGCTGGCATGGCTTACCACCTCCCACCATGCAAGACCGCCATCTTACCTATCAGTCCAGGCTGCACACTTTGCTCCATTACCTGCTGTGTGCATGTCTCTTGTCTGATTGCTTAGGGCGGCGGCGCGGTTACTGCCTGATTCTTAAACTTACAGTGTGCGCAGTCCTAATGCCTCCCCAGCCTATTGCTGTGAGTCACTGGATACTTAAACCCCCTCCACCCAGTAGGAGGGGCCTGAGCAACACTTTCTTTCAGTGTGTTCTGTGCAACCGAGTTGCCAGGTCCTGTTCTGTATCTTGTCTGTTTCCGCCACCCTGGGGGCTGAGTACCCAGGCCTGTTACCTGTATCTGTGACTTCTAGTCTCTTCCGCCACCCTGGGGGCTGTATACCCAGGCCCGTTGCCTGTATCTGCGACTTCTAGTCTGTTTCCGCCACCTTGGGGGCTGAGTTCCCAGGCTCGTTCCTGTATCTTGTTCCTGGTTCAGTTCCTGTCTGAACAGTGTCCTAGCCCGTTACTTGTTTGTCTCTATGTTCATATCTTTCCTTTTCCTGCAGTGTCTGAACTTGCACCTAACTCCAACTCGTTGTCTCTGTACTTCTGTTTGTGAGTTTAGAGTCCACTCGCTACTTCATTGTAAGTACCTTGTGTGTATCTGCTCTGCTTGTCTACCGCACCTGCGGGTTTTGCTCTGCTCTGCTTGTCTACCGCACCTGTAGGTTTTGCTCTGCTCTGCTTGTCTACCGCACCTGCGGGTTTTGCTCTGCTCTGCTTGTCTACTGCACTTGCGGCTCTGTTCCTGTATCCCAGTCTGTACTGGTCCCTATCCTGCCTGCGTTCCTACCTGCCAGTACCCACCTGTCCATATACCAGCTGTGCCTGCCAGTATCCACCTGTCGGCATACCAGCTGTGCCTGCCAGTACCCACCTGTCGGCATACCAGCCGTGCCTGCCAGTACCCACCTGTCAGTATGCCAGCCTAACCTGCCTGTTCCTGCATTCCCCGGTGTGGGTCAACAGCTGTGACCGGGGTCTGACCTGGAGTAGCACCTGGTCTCTCTGCTCGATTCCTCCCTGGTTCACGGAGTCGATTGAGCCGCCGTGCGACCTTGGTCGGACAGAGTTGATACTTAGTCACGCCCCTCCAGGCACTCCTCGGTTCATGGTCTAGTGGGATCACTAACCACGCTCACGCCAGTCAGTCCGGGCGTGTGCGTAACACTACTTAACCCGCCCACCGAAGTACATAACCCGCCCACCAGAATACTGAACCACCTGCCGGACTACTTAACCTGCCCATGGGACAACTGAAACCCACTTTCCGGACTACTTAACACACCCACAATACTACTGAACCCGCCCACAGGACTACTTAACCCGCCCACCGAAGTACATAACCCGCCCACCAGAATACTGAACCACCTGCCGGACTACTTAACCTGCCCATGGGACAACTGAAACCCACTTTCCGGACTACTTAACACACCCACAATACTACTGAACCCGCCCACAGGACTACTTAACCCGCCTACCAGAATACTGAACCCGCCCACGGGACAAGTGAAACCCACTTGCCGGACTACTGAACACGCCCACAATACTACTGAACCCTCCCACAGGACTACTTAACCCGCCCACAGGACTACTTAACCTGCCCACCAGGCTACTTATCATTAGGTCACTGTCCTGGATAACTTTTTGGTGGCACTTTAAGGGAGGGGAGGGCTAAATCACCATGACATGTTCACCATGTTAACACCATCTACTTCCTCTCCGTCAGTCTCCAGTGGAATTTTTTACGGGCGGGCTCGGCACGGTCACTTGCAGGAGCCCTTCGTGTTAACCAGTGTCTGCGCCTTTTAGAGTAAGTATAAACAAAATGTGGGTATATAAGAGGTAAATAATATAAGGCCACGTTTCATACTCATGTCTAATATTCTGTGCTGAATAATTTTCTAATTTATCCTTGTACTGGTTGGTGCTCCAAATCCCCATAGATAGAGGTAGAGTAAATTCTATCTCCCTGCAGCCACCACTAAGGGGAGCTCAGGGAGTTAAATCCTATTTATTGAATTCAATGTATACAGTAAGCTCCTGAGCTCCCTCTAGTGGTGCTGCAGCCAGACAGAATTTATTCTACACAAGCACTAAGTACTGGATACGAGATAGAATATACACCTGAAAAGTTATAAGTTCCAGTTTTTGAATAATAAACGGTATAACTATTCCAATCTGATTAGTTTACAGGAAAATGCCATTGGAGACGAGGGAACGTGTGCGCTGGCTAGCGCCCTGCAAGATAACTGCACGCTTTCTGCTCTTTGGTAAGTCATTCAGTGGACCCGTCATGTGGAAGTAGTGGGGAGATTATGGAAGAATGAATGAAACAATGGCAGATGAGCATAAGAAGGATGAGGAGCACACAGAGATGGCAAGAAGACCTAAGTGGGAGAAGTTGGAATAAGTGCCTGAAAATGGGGGAAAATTGGCAAATGTAGCATTCACTGGGGTTAAAACACAAATACAGACCTGAGAAACAGGAATCACCTGGGGTGTGATGATTTATGTTAGCTGCAAGGAATGGAAGTTGACAGAAAAGTCACCATAAACTGATATCGCCATACTGGCGGAGTATAACCCTGCCCGCAATGACCGAGGAGCGGCAGGAAAGCTACATACGGAGTATTCTCGGTGTGTGTAGTCTCTAGCAGAAGAATTGAGCAGTCATCAGTCAATAGATCCATCTCCTGCTAATGATGAGAGGTCTCTGCTGACTCTGTCCCAATCTACAAAGCAAAGCTGGAAATTAAACTGCAGAAAACAGGAAATATCAACTTGGTGCTGCAGTACCTGATGTGAAAACTGTAATAACACATCGATTCCAATACATGAAAGTACATTTCAGCCCAATACATTCCTCCTGTATCTGATTATGGTTTATTATGTCACAGTCTGCAGGGTGCAGCCGTCGGACCTCCGGGAGCACAGGCTCTAGGAGAGGCTCTGATGGTGAACAAGACTCTGACCGCACTGGAGTAAGTACCTTGCACAGATGTAGCAAAGCTAATTTTGTCATATTGCAGATAAACCTGTTGTAGTGATTATATACAGAGTTGAATGACACGTTCAGCTCTGCTACATCTATAGATCTTGATGATTCATCCATTTTTTGCCTTTCTTTAGTTTACGAGGGAACAATATTGGCCTTCGAGGCGCTAAGGCTTTGGCGGCTGCGCTGAAGGTTAATGGCGCCCTGCAGATTCTAAAGTAAGGACCACACATGGGAAGGTCTATAATGTAATGCAGGCAGATACCTAACAGCCATCTTGTTCTCCCAGCTTGCAGGAAAACTCCATCGGTTTGGACGGTGCCATCTGTCTTGCCAATGCAGTGTCTGGGAACTCTTCTCTGGTCTCCCTTAGGTATGTCTTCATTGCCCACAACATCCAGGTGAGCCCTAACCCTCCCCTTTTAGTAAGAGACCCCCCATTCATGTCTCTTACCTAATAGTGGGAGGGTGACCCTGCATTACAGCCTATTGATGTCAGTGGGAGTGATGTAGTACTTAGTTTTTCCTGAGGTGGCGCTGCAAGGAAATTGAACACTTTAAATATTCAGTTTGCAGGGAAACCACATTGGTCAATCCGGAGCCAAAGTGATTTCAGATACGTTGAAGAATGACGCCCCGCACTGCCAGGTGAACTTGTGAGGAGCCTTCATGCTGCTCGGTGGACCAGGGGACGCTGGACAGAGCACAAGGGTGTCAGACTCATAATGGATATTGGGGAAACCATAAATCGGGCGATGCTACCGTGTGGTCTCATTAAACTATTACTTATAAAGTTTTGGGTGTTTCCCTTTACATTATTCACACACAAAAAAAATTGGGGGGAGATGAATGCTTAGAAGACACAACAAGCCCTCTATCCTCTGATAAAAGTAATAGGACCTCCCGTCACAACATAGAAGGATGTATATACAAAGTGGGGGTGAGCAGAGATACCCCCCTGTAACCACATATATTACCCACAGGGGGCGTGCAGGGGTCGCAACTACTCCCAGGAGCAGAAACATAAGGGGGCCCGAAAAGTTCAGCAAAATGTTATGTTTGGTAGTTTTGATCAGTGGGGGTCCGAGACCTGAGAACCCCCCATAGACTTACTATGGCTGAAGCTGGGGGCGTCTTCCGCCCCTTGTGGGATCAATGGGAACATCAGCGCCCGTCCCCCACTGATCAACACTACGAAAACTTTTTTTTAAAAGTTTAGTTCCCCTTTACCATCTTCTTCTTTTATGGTTTTGTTTTGAACCGCAGATACCAAAAAAAAAATTATATTAATTTATTATTTGTTTTTATTTTTATACATAGATTTAGATTATGTAACAAAAGGTGTAAAAATGTGAAGCGATAAGGGAAGAATAAATACAAGAGGAGGAGGAGGGTTAGAAGTCATTGTCACTCTCCACAAATGATTCATTTTGTCGCAATCGTCTACTAGGTTTACCCAGTCCTCTCTTGGGTCCCCTTGCCCTTACGTTTTCTTCCTCATCATCATCGCCGTCATCATCTTCTTCCTCATCATCATCTTCATCCTCCACATCCATTTCACTGTCTTCTAATGCATCCTGTGTAAAGGAACGACGACAAAATATTAGTACGAGGTCCCTCCATGATGCAATGGTCCGAGCCTCATCTGACACCATTGCCGCCTCTACCATGTCCTGCGGGTAAGGGGCTTGTACCAACCTGCTGGTGGCTGCTCAGAGCCTCAGTGTTAATTATAATGGCAGGACTGGCTGCCGCCTCCACGTAATGACAGCAAGGAAATAAAAAGGAGACATGAGATATGAGGAGGAGGAGGAGGAGGAGGAGGAGAGAGCGCGAGAGTAAAACACCAGCCAAGAATGAACAGGAATGAAGAATGGAATGGGGAATGGATCGAAAAAAGCAGCTACCGGTGCAGTTCCCTTGCTTGGCCACTAAGCTGCAGTAAAGGTTACACTATGTAATATCCCGATTCTTCATTGCACTTACGACTTTTTTTCCTTCTAGTGTTTGGGGTTTTTCATTTGTGCCCCTTTTTAAAGTGTATTATACATGTGTGTGATTGTTTTTTTTTTACTGGTGGCCATTATGGGCGATCTTTGAGATTTCCAAATGCTTTCATCTGAGTCACCAATGTTATCAAAACAGTCTCAAATGTGTCGTCGTCCCCCCAACCCAAAAAAAATGATTTCATGTACATGTGATTTTTTTTTTTTTAGGAGTACATACCCTTTTTAGAGAACAAAAAAAAAAAAGGAAAATTTTTGGTTTTGGGTAAAATTTATGAACCACGTGCACTAGCCTGAAGACTTTGGAGCAAAAAATATCATTGTATACCACAAGAGAAAAAAGAAACTTAAAAACTATCGCAAATGATGATTTGGGGCCCTAGTGTCGATTTCCGGGATTAATAGACACATCCGTATAGTAGTCATCCTCTGCTGCGGTCACTTACCTCGTCGCTGTCGCCTCCGTGCATGGTCCCCACAATACGGCCTCCCCTCCCTGTAACAACACACATTTGTTAATCACGTTCACTGCGAGACACTTCTGCCTTTTATTGCAATCAAAAAGAAAGGGTTAATGTTCCCAGATGCCGTGACACACCACATACTGGAGAGCAGTACCTTGCATGCTGCGCCCCATCTGGAACCTGCCGAGTCTTCTCTCCTCGTCCTCCATCTCGTCAGAGCCGTCGTCCTCCTGGATTTCACTGTCCGAATCTTCATTACTAACTAGAGAGCAGATAAAACCGTGAGGAACACCGACAACCTGGTGCTAATCATGTAACTGACCTGACACTGCGAGAATGACAGGCAGCGGAGGTTGTACGCGGTGACGGGCGGCGGAGGTGGTACGCGAGGACGGGCGGCGGAGGTGGTACGCGAGGACGGGCGGCGGAGGTGGTACGCGAGGACGGGCGGCGGAGGTGGTACGCGAGGACGGGCGGCGGAGGTGGTACGCGAGGACGGGCGGCGGAGGTGGTACGCGAGGACGGGCGGCGGAGGTGGTACGCGAGGCGGAGGTGGGACGCGAGGACGGGCGGCGGAGGTGGGACGCGAGGACGGGCGGCGGAGGTGGGACGCGAGGACGGGCGGCGGAGGTGGGACGCGAGGACGGGCGGCGGAGGTGGGACGCGAGGACGGGCGGCGGAGGTGGGACGCGAGGACGGGCGGCGGAGGTGGTACGCCAGGACGGACGGCGGAGGTGGTACGCCAGGACGGGCGGCGGAGGTGGTACGCCAGGACGGGCGGCGGAGGTGGTACGCCAGGACGGGCGGCGGAGGTGGTACGCAAGGACGGGCAGCGGAGGTAGTACGCAAGGACAGGCAGCGGAGGTAGTACGCAAGGACGGGCAGCAGAGGTAGGCAGCTGTATGTGGATGATCAGGGGTCCGTCCTACCTGCGGACTTCTGCAGTCTGTTCTCCTCCTCTCTCAGTTTGCTCTGCATTAGCCTGAGAGTATTTTCCGCCTCCTATGGACAAAGCACGTCAGTTATTCCCAACACAGTCTTACACACGTATCTCTCTCCTGGAGCAGAACTTTTCATTTTGGCCTCACATGTAGGTACAGTTAAGAAAACTGAAGATGAAATGATCTCTAAAAGGCCTAAAGTGAAAGATGACACATTACCTTTGTATTTTAGGCAAAAAAAAAAAATTATATATATATATTTTATATACACATATACATACACACACATGGTTTTTGCAAGTATCACAGCTTGTAAATGCTTTTTGTAGCCAGACAAGAGTCTTTCAATTCTTGTTTGAGGGATTTTCATCCTTTCTTTCTTGGAGAATTCTTCTAGTTCTGTGAGATTCCTGGGTCGTCTTGCATGTTCTGCTATTTTGAGGTCTAGCCACAGATTTTCAATGATGTTCAGATCAGGGGACTGTGAGGGCCATTGTAAAACCTTCAGCTTGCGCCTTTTGAGGTCGTCTATTGTGGATTTTAACGGGTGTTTAGGATCATTATCCATTTGTAGAAGCCATCCACTTTTCAACTTTATCTTTTTTACAGATGGTGTTATGTTTGCATCAAGAATTTGTTAAAATCTCATTGAATCCATTCTTCCCTCTAACCGTGAAATGTTCCCCGTGCCATTGGCTGCAACACAACCACAAAGCATGATTGATCCACCCCCATGCTTAATGGTTGGCGAGATGTTCTTCTCCTGAAATTCTGTGCCCTTTTTTCTCCACACATACCTTTGATCATTGCGGCCAAAGAGTTCTATATTAACCTCATCGGTCCACAGGACTTGTTTCCAAAATGCATCAGGCTTCTTTAGATGTTCTTTTGCATTCTTCTCACACTAAATTTTAAGGTGAGGATGCAAGAGAGGTTTTCTTCAGATGACTCTTCCATGGAGGCCATATTTGTGCAGGTGTCTCTGAACAGTAGACAAATGTACCACAACTCCAGAGTCTGATAAATCTTTCTGAAGGTCTTTTGCAGTTAAGCGGGGGTTCTGATTTGCCTCTCGTGCAATCCTACGAGCAGCTCTCACTGAAATTTAGCTTGGTCTTCCACACCTTATCTTGACCTCCACTGTTCCTGGTAACAGCCATTTCTTAATTACCGTATATACTCGAGTAGAAGTCGACCCGAGGTACCTAATTTTACCCAAAAAAAAAAGGGAAAACGTATTGACTCAAGTATAAGCCTAGGGTGGGAAATGCAGCAGCTACTGGTAAATTTCCCCAACCTGGTACGCATTGCTCCCTCATCCCCGATCCTGGTACGCATGGCACCCCTCATCCCCAATCCTGGTACGCATGGCACCCCCCCTCATCCCCCAATCCTGGTAAGTATGGTCCCCTCATCCCTCAATCCTGGTACGCTTGGCCTCCTCATCCCCCAATCCTGGTATGCGTGGTGCGTGGCCCCCTAATCCCCCAATCCTGGTATGCCTGGCCCCCTCATCCCCCAATTTTGGTTTGTGTGGCCCCCTCATCCCCCAATCTTAGTTTGCGTGGCCCCCTCATCCCCCAATCCTAGTTTGCATGGCCCCCTCATCCCCCAATCCTAGTTTGCATGGCCCCCTCATCCCCCAATCCTAGTTTGCATGGCCCCCTCATCCCCCAATCCTAGTTTGCATGGCCCCCTCATCCCCCAATCCTAGTTTGCATGGCCCCCTCATCCCCCAATCCTAGTTTGCATGGCCCCCTCATCCCCCAATCCTAGTATGCATGGAACCCCTCATCCCCCAATTCTGGTTTGCATGGTCCCCTCATCCCCAATCCTGGTATGCATGGCCCCCTAATCCCCAATCCTGGTATGCATGGCCCCCTAATCCCCAATCCTGGTATGCATGGCCCCCTCATCCCCCAATTCTGGTATCCATGGCCCCATCACCACACACACAAAAAATAAACACTTATACTCACCTTCCTTCTTTCCTCACCTCTGCTCCAGCGCTGTGTCCTGTTCTCCTGCAGCAGCTCATGTCAGTATCTGAGACCGCATGGAGTCACACCCATGTTCTCTCAGACGCTGATGTGAGCTGCTGTTGCCGGCATATTCACTCCTCTCCACGCCGGGACTATGGGTGTGGAGCAGAGTGAATATACATGCTCTTTAGTAGAGGGCACTGTCAGCAGGCACTGCGGCTCAGCGCTCCTCTTTGACCGCTACTAAAGAGAATGAATATTCATTCTTCTCCACGCCCATGGGAGTGGAGAAGAGGGAATATTCATGTCCCTTTAGCAGTGGGCACACGTGGTAGCTGCAGCAGTGGCTACAGCGTGTGCCCCGCTCCTCCGCCGCTGCAACCCCCCCCACCACTACACACCACCAACAGAATTTCTATATACTCAGGTATATACCTGAGTATAAGCCAAGGGGGGCTTTTTCATAACAAGAAATGTGCTGAAAAACTCATCTTATACTCGAGTATATACGGTACATTTTGAACTGAACAAAGGGCAACTTGAAAACGCTTTGCCATCTTCTTATAGCGTCTCCGGCTTTGTGAGCCTCCACCATTTTCATTTTCAGAGTGCCCGGCAGCTGCTTAGAAGAACCCATGGCTGCTGTTTTTTGGCACAAGGTTAGAGGAGGCTGGTTTTTATAAATCTGGGAAATTTGCATCACCTGATCTTTCCTAATGATGATAGTGAACAAGCCATAACCCTAACAGGCTAATTAAGGTCTGAAGCCTTGGTCAAAGTTATCGGAGCCACAAATCTCCAAGGGTGCCCAAACTTTTGCATTGGCCCATTTTCCTTTTTTGGAATTTTTAAAATAAGAGATCATTTTACCTTCAACTGATCACAATAACAGTAATTTTGACCAGGGGTGCCCAAACTTTTACATGCCACTGTATATGGTATTCAGGATTTCAGCGGCACAATGAGGGCTCATGGCAGGTTTTGTACATTTCCCAAGTTATTTCACATTGACGTGAAGGGTCCTGAGCAGATGCTGAAGCCCCAGAGGCCGGTGACACGGCTGATGTGGACAGGTCTGTGATCAGCAGATGTGCGGGGGATGGGGGTGAGCGATGCTCGGCCGGCTGGGAGGGTATAGGATGCGACAGGTTTATTCATCTGGAGAAGATTCCCAGCACTTATCATCCGCCCGGGACAGAAAGAGAAGCAGCCGCATGGCATCCTGAATCTCAGCGGGCACCGACAACACGACGGGCTTCTTCCTGTAACCCATATATAGCTGATAATACACCACGGGCAAGAGAAGTCACAGGTGAGAGGGACCAGAGACAGACTAATGGGAGTGGAGCTGCAATACCTGAAAATGGCCACTACACATGTACAGCGCTGTGCTGTTCTGACTCAACATATACGTAATAAAATAAAATGGGAGGGGGGGGGGATTTACTTGACAGGAAAAGGTACGTCTCAGGCACTTCATCCGTCCAACAATCCCATGAACAGTGCCGTCCCTCTGTTACTCCTCCTCGAAATGTATGAATAAATTGACACTTGTGTTACCAGTATCAGACGATCCAAGGAAGAATCGAGTTGTCAATGTATTCATGTCTCCAGGAGGAGTAACAGAGGAACGACACAATGCAGGATTCTAAGAGTTTTTAAGGGAATACTCCGAGCAAAACGGATACACCATGTTATGTTTTATCCATTGCATCACCTAGGGGGCGCAGCAAGATCTGAGCTTCCTGTGTAACGCCCCACCCCCGCAGGGCCTTGTATTAGACATAACACGGTATCTCACTTTTACCTGTTCCTTTAAGACATTGCAGCACTGCAGAAAAGCCGGTGCTCCCTTTATTCCGGCCTGTTTATTCCCCCGATGCGCCGGCACATTAGAGGACCCGTCAGCAGCATCTCCGCTTCCACTCGTCCTACTTTCAGCTACAGATGAATAGATACCTGCACCGTATTGATCCCTTTTTCCCCGCACAGCAGTTAGCGCTCATGTGAAGAGGACGGCGAGATGTGAGCTCCGCTAAACTCCATCATTTCAGCAATGAAGACAAGACGGGAGCGAAGAAGAAACGTAAAAAAGGGATCAATAGTAAACATCCATGTATGACACGCAGCGGTCCGCGCTGTGCTGTAGGAAAGTCCCTCTGCTTAGCGGGGTCCCTACCGCTCCGTTCTGGCTCCCCACCGCTCCCGTGCTGGCTCCCCACCGCTCCTTGCTGGCTCCCCACCGCTCCCGTGCTGGCTCCCCACCGCTCCCGTGCTGGCTCCCCACCGCTCCCGTGCTGGCTCCCCACCGCTCCCGTGCTGGCTCCCCACCGCTCCCGTGCTGGCTCCCCACCGCTCCCGTGCTGGCTCCCCACCGCTCCCGTGCTGGCTACCCACCGCTCCCGTGCTGGCTACCCACCGCTCCCGTGCTGGCTACCCACCGCTCCCGTGCTGGCTACCCACCGCTCCCCCTAGTGGTGTCTGAAGGCAGTCAGAATTTTCTCATGGAACTGTATGAAACGGACGTTAGGGATTTGCAGCTCCAACTGTGAAGAATACATCTCCGACAATATAAAATATATTAAATTAAATTACAATGTACATTTAAAAAAAAAAACATAGCTGCTTTCCTCAAAAAAAAAAAAGAGGGCCACACCTGTGTACAGCTTGTGTTTGGTACTCAGCTGCAGTACCAGAAGCAACCTATGGACAGATGTGGTGCTGTTTTAGGTAAAAAGAAGCATTCCTGGATTCAGACGAATAGGAGGCCTTGTAATAAAAGCTTGCACCGAATCCGCCGGAGGTAAGGTCACTATGTAGCGGTATTCTGCTCTGGGGGGCTCTGAATGCCAGACCACCCTTTGTCAATATGCCATAATAGGCCATAGGTGCAGGGGCCAGAACGATCAGGAGGTGATCTCTATGGAACCAGTCAGTTATTCCAGGCTCAGAAATAACTTTATAATTGCTGCATTTATTCATTGCCTTAATGCAGCGGGTGACTGGATGGATCAGGCGTGATTGACAGCCTCATGCGGAGAGTGTGTGCTCCCGGAGTCGGGCGGATGAGCTCCTGGGCTACTGCAGAATAACATATTACAGGCACGTAGTCAGTGACAGGCCGGGAGAGGGACGGCGGGAGCCGGGAGGACGACATCTACAGGAATTGTATCTGTATTATTGAGAGATGGTGCCAGGAATAATAATCAGGGATGGGATCTATGAATACGATATACGATGGGCCACTTGGGGGAATACACTCATTCCCACCACAAAAAATAAACTTGAACTCATGAGAATTCTCTGCAGAATGAAATGATAAAATTGTGTGTACCAACAGCCACCACTAGAGGGAGCCGAAGAACGTACTGCATACAGTTCATGCATAGTACTGAGTAACAATCCTGTATGCAGTGTGCTCCTAAAGCTCCCTCTAGTAGTGGCTGCAGAGAGAGAGTTTATAATTTACAGAAAATCCACCGACTCTTGATATGTCCGGATTAGAAAACACTTGCTCCAATCTAACTTTTCTCCTTCACGTCAAACTCCATAAGCTCATCCGGCCAAGCTGACATATTGTAAATTCTTGACATGTCCATCAGTGAGTTAAAGCAGATCTGTCCGTTTTCACCGCACAAGCTGTATACATTATTTTATAGAGCTCTTAGACCTGATGGGGCTGGTGAACTGACTTTGAAAATCTATATCAGAACAATTCTGTAATCCTTTTGTTAAAAATGTTCCCACCTAAAACCCAGGAGAGCTGGACTAGTAAAACGCTCATCTTAAAGGGATTATTCGATAGTGTAATAACATTTTATTTTTCAGGCCCGTGAAAGTGCGGCATACTTACCTCTAAGAGCGCCTTCCCCCCGTAAGGATCCAGGGCAGGCCACTCGGAGGTCTGCACCAGGTCCGGAAGCTGAGTTTGCAGCAGTAAGGTGACGACAAGACAAGAGCGTCTGATCAGAGAGTCTCCTCCATCAGAAATCAGAGGACCGCTGCAGCCTGTGATTGGCTGCAGCGGTCCTCTGATTTCTGATGGAGGAGACTCTCTGATCCTTCGGAGAGTCCGTCACTGATTCCATGGGGGATGTATCTCGCAACCAGCTCCGGTCCTCACCTCAAAGCGCTCCTGCTCCACCCGATGGTGGTCCTCCAGCTGCTGCTCCAGGAAGCAGAGGTTCCGGTACTTGTTCATGTAGATCTCATACTGCTTTTGTAGCTCTTCCTCCAGCTTCTCATACTCATCCATAAAGGCGGGTCTGTACAGACACAGAAGAGGCCCGTTATAACCCTAAATTGGGACCGTGGCCTCCAATAGTCACGAATTGTGCAGGAGAAGGAGCCAACCTGACGCTCTGCAGGGTCTGGAGTCTTGCTCGATTCCTCTCCAGCTCCTTTTTGCGCTTTTCAATTTTGGACTCCAGGTTCACCTCGTCCGACGAGCCATTGGTTTGGAAATCTCTCATTTTCTGACACTGTTCCTGAAAGAGAGGGAATGACCGGGATAAAGGGGTCGCTCCAACCCTTAATAATATCAGACACACTGTATGACATTTCAACCACATTGCTGCACTTTTCCACAAAGGGCGCCACTCTTTTCTGCAGGACATGTCTGGTACTGCATTAGTCTCTTAAGTGGCTGAGTTGCAATACAATCCATGACCAAGAGTGGCGCTGTTCCTGGAGGAACATGAAATAGTCCCGCTCTATCTAACGATACATTCTACAACAAATTTTTATTAGAAATGATCCTTAAGCCACGTTCACACATTCAGTATTCGGTCAGTATTTTCCATCAGTATTTGTAAGCCAAAACCAGGAGTGGGTGAAAAAGTGCAGAAGTGGTGACGAGTTTCTATTATACTTTTCCTCTGATTGAGGCCACATTCACACGTTCAGTATTTGTAAGCCATAATCAGGAGTGGAACAAAGAGAATCTGTTTTTGCTATTTAATCTGAGAGCAGCATGATGTAGGGGTTGAGACCCTGATTCCAGCAATGTGTCACTTACTAGGCTGTGTGCTGTAAGTTTGAATACAATCAGTGATTTATCAGCAGATTATCACTGCAGGACTAGGTGTCACGAGTCAGGAAGTCCAGCTAATCGGTGTAACCCCGCCCCCAGACACTGATTGGCAGCTTGCGGACAGTGTACACAGGAAGCTGCCAATCAGGGGCGTGGGCGGGGTTATACACAGCGCAGTATTCACAGCACTGGTCGATCTACAGCAGAGAAAACAAGGATATCAAAATGACAGCAAGCAGTCCAGTAAGTGATACATTGCTGGAATCAGGGTCTCTGCCTCTACATTATGATGATCTCAAATTACATAGCAAAATCCTGCCGACAGATTCCCTTTACAATCGCAGGACTCCAAGTGCTGTATCTTCCACAAAGGCCTGAAACTAAGGTTTTTGCTCACCGGTAATTCTATGCACCAAGTATGGCTTTATAGTGTCCAGATCTGGAGCCACTTCTCCAGAGCAGGTAAGTAGCAGGAAGACAAAATAGTCACAAAAAATATCCCAGTAACTCTTGGTTAAATCTTCTCTTCCTCATATTGCAATTAAAAATCGGAGAAATATATAACAAAATTTTCTCTGTGTGTCCCATGAGGTCAGACATGGCCCCTTGTCATCTGCCTATATGCCTTGAGTCTGGCTGTAGGACAACTGGCTGCAGCAGGAGCCTCTCCCCTCTACTCTGCCTGCAGTAGTAGCTCCTCCCCCTTGTGTTACCTCCACCCCATCAGCTGCTCAGATGGAGATAAACCCGTCTTCTCTGCAGGGTTTTCTACAAGACAGTTTCTGGAACTTGAAGAAATGCGGCAGATACCGACGGCAAGGTTATCATTTCTTTCCTTGTGGTATTCAGATATTCAACATTGATGGCACATCTACAAGATATTCCACAAGTGGCTGATAGATGGGATTTTCAAAAGTGGGACCCAAATCTATCTCCAAAACAAGCATCTCCTACTCCAGTCATGATCGCCTCTAAGGAAGTTGTGAAAGCAGCAGAGCATGTTCCATAACTTCCATAGACGTGTATGGAAACGTCTCTGTCTATTCACAGCAAAAAGAAAGGTCGGGGGACTTCTGATCTACGGTCTTTATCCTGCCCACTGATAACCTACAGATCTGATAATCACATCTACCATATAATGATTTCCATGGCAGCCTCCTAACCCAGCAGGTATCACGTATCGTTCCATCAATGATCACGGAATGTTCAGGGGATGTTCCGTATTCTAAGTACATAAATATGAAGAGGACGAGCCCACTTCATGGTCACCTTGACGGAGGCATGTGAACGTCTCGTTGTGAGCAGCCCGAATCTGCCGCAGTATATATAGCCACCTGTAATCCCCCTGCATGATCAGAGGTTGAGCGATCAATCAACTGTTTCCAGGACAAGTAGGAAGAGAAGATCCTTTCATGCCACACATGACTATTACATGCGGCAGCTGAGAAACCATCCGCTAAAGAGTCAGACGAAGAGTCCTGATTATAAGCAGAGGAAATTGTAGCTCCACAAGAGAGAAGAAAGGAAGGTGTCATAGGCCGGAGAGAGGAGGGGGTGCAGGAATTCAGCAGGATGGCTGCGTACATTTTCATAATCTCCATAATGCACAACAAGGTGATTACACTGAAGAGAACTGCGTCACCGAGAGCCGCCGCTAAGTATATGTTGTAAGGCTGGAATTCAAGCAGAATATATATATATATGTAAATATACACTCTCAATCTATGGAGAAAAGTATGTGCCCCTCCATATTACACCTCTAGGAGCTTTTCTGACCTCCCATAGACATTAATATGGAGTAGCCCCTCTGCAGATATAACGGCCCCCGCTCTTCAGGGAAGGATTTCTACAAGATATTGGGAATTTTTGTCCCTTTGCCCAGAAGAGCATTAGTGAGGTCAGATACTGATGTTGGGGAGAGGCCGGGATCACAATCTCTGGTCTACCTCATTCCATAGGTGTTAGATGGGGTTGAGGTCAGGACTTCTCACCAAACTCCCCCCATGTCTGTATGGAGCTTGTGCACTGGGTGCAGTCATGGGGAACAGATAAGGGTCTTCCCCAAACTGTTCCCACAAAGATGGAACTACAATTGTCCACAATGTCTTGTACTGAAAATTAAGATTTCTCTTCACTGGCACTAAGACGCCGAGGCCGCCCCCTGATAACAGTCCGTAGCATTATCCTCCTCCACCATCTGTACAGGGGGCACAATGCAGTCAGGGGGTAACGTTCTCCTGGAATCACCAAACCCAGACTCCTCCATCAGACGCAGATAGAGAAGTGTGATCCGTCACTGCACAGAACATGTCTCCTACAGAATCCAATGGTGGCGGCTTTACACCACTCCATCCGACACTCGGCATTGTGCTTGGTGATGTACGGCTGCATGCAGCTGCTCGGCCATGAAGCTCCCGGCGGGGACGCTGTGTTTGTGATGATACCAGAGGAGGTCTGTACTGGAGTTATAGGGTCAGCAAAGCATTGGTGACTTTTCTGCCCTCTGCTACTCAGCACACCGAAGGCGAGGGGCCGGATGTCATACACCGAGGGCGAGGGGCCGGATGTCATACACCGAGGGCGAGGGGCCGGATGTCATACACCGAGGGCCCGGATGTTATACATACGCCGAGGGCGAGGGGCTGGATGTCGTACATCGAGGGCGAGGGGCTGGAGGTTATAAGGATGGACAAATTGCTGGAGCACGCTGATAACTCCTGATCCCGGCCAGCTACAGTGCTCCTCCAATGCTGCACAGGTAAAGCTGCCTCTGCTTGAGAGCGCGCAGTGTGGGTCAATCAAGTAGAAACACCCCCAAAAAGTGCAAAATCGGGAGGCCGGGTAGCGGCACATTGTGCTCCTGAAGAAAGAAGACATCCCCTTTAAATACCTGTGTCATGCTCCACCTCATCTGTAATAGGCACAACACAGCCGATCAGATTTGCCTGCCGTGTCCCTTTAACACCCATCACTATTATTCTCCTGAATTTTATTTAAAAATAAATATGACTACGAGGACACCGAACCATGAATCATCCTGCACTTCTCCTCTGAATGTGGGAGGATTTCTCCTGCCAGTTCACAGGCGAACAACATGGCCGCGTCCTGGCTGCACACTGACAGGCCTATAAAATATTGATTAGAAGTGCGCACCACATCATTTTCAAGCACCGAGCGGAGGATATGAATTACATCTTACTCCCACCCTGCAGAAAAGTGGAGGCCGCCTGATTGAACGCTGCAATGGCTCCTCTGGTGAACATTGTATGAATGTACGAGGAGCATAATGGAGAAAATCAGCTCCGGCGGGGAGCGGTGGCAAAATCCGGGATTGTAGCTTGGCACAGAGTTGCTGTTCTATGTCTTCTGTACAATATCTCAAAGCGTGGGCAGATGTGAGGTGGAGTAATATAGGTCATCCAAGGTCCCTATAAATGTTGAAAATATAAGGCGACCTCAGCAGGAGCATGTGCGACCACCGGACTATTCACGGACCATAGGAGTGGTGGTCGCACATGTGTACACAGGACTTTGGAGTCAGTGGGGGTCTCATCCGCTGGATCCCCAAAGTCATTATTTAATAATGGATATAGTTTATGGGAAGAACCCCATTAAAAATGGGGATGTCATAAATGTCGGAGTTGGGAGCTCGGATGGCTGGGTGATGGTATCACCATGCACTTACCAAAACTTCTCTGATGGACATCCTCAGCACCTTCTCCGTCTCATTAATTTCCAGAGGACGGGCGATAGCAGCTGCTCTCAAATCCTGCAAAATGACAATGAATGTTATTATAAAGACTCGGAGGAGGGTCACAATCCCCACATCTCGTTCTGCAACCAGCTCAAAAATCAATTATGTAAATGCTGTGGAAAAGCTGTGTAAATGCTGTGGCGTACAAAAGGCGACATGTCCTGGTCAGCGAGCAACATGCAGTTTGGCAAAGAGCGATGAACACTTCACTGGCAAACAGGTCGCCTGACAATGCGGGGAAAAAAAGAACTCACAGCACAAAGAATTAAGTGCTTGTTCCGTACGGGCGCAGCGAGAGGTGTCACTCACCGCCGCTATTTTCTGGCGCGCAAGATTATGATAATTAAGGAATAGCCGACATGAGCGAGAGAAGACCGCGCACTGACATCTGCAAGACAACAAACGGCGTATCGATACCTGGAGCGCTCCGCGGATGAGCTGTATTACACCTCCGGCTGTGGTTCCAGTAATGTATATATACCCTATTAGAAAATCCCAAATACTCTGTTTAGGATCTTCAATGGGGAGCACTGGAGGACCTGTCCTACCCTGACAATGATATGAATGGGTATGGTGTAATACTTTATGTCCCCTGCGGGGGATCTGCAGCAAAACAAAACACTTACTGCCAAGTTTATCTCTTAGATTACTGCTGATCGCTCGGGATTTGTGACAGGGAGACACTTTATGATCAGTTGATTAACAAGGGACCCTTCTACCAAGTAGTTATTGTTCAAGGTGGAGATCCCCTTTAAAGGAATATTCCAGTTCCAGCATATCATATATATATTTTTTGTATATTGGTTTTCAAGATTTCTACGTATCCACGTATTGTGGGAAAGGACAGCCACTAGGGGAGCAAACTAAAGAAGGTGACTAGTACAGTATTTAGGTCTATAAAAAAATCAGTCTACGCAGTGCTCCCCCTAGTGGCGGTCTCGTTCTGAAGAAATATAGGTCTTTGTATAGAGTGAAATATTTTAGTCTGTAGTTGACGTGGATCAACGCAACGAGGTTACTAGACTAGATGCTATTGTAGCAAACTCTCAGCTGTATGTGACCTTTCATTATAGGTTGTTTAACCCTTTAGCATCAGAGTAAATTCTATGGATGCACTCCATACACAGTGGGTGCTGTCTGTGTTACACTGCTAACACACACCTGTCACTCCTGCAGCAGGTCAACCCCTGAGACGTAACATCAGAGCATCTAAGGGGTTATATGACAGAAATGCTGTTTTTTTCTTTTTTCAGTCACTTCATCTCCAAATAGAAAAATGCATAAAAAGTTGTGTATGTGCCAAGAGTTTACTGGTAGGCATTACAACCTAAAACCTCACA
This sequence comes from Phyllobates terribilis, assembly GCF_046119375.1. Lineage (NCBI taxonomy): Eukaryota > Metazoa > Chordata > Amphibia > Anura > Dendrobatidae > Phyllobates > Phyllobates terribilis. The sequence continues at coordinate 370,226,026 of NW_027362769.1, forward strand.
ACACCCCATGCAACTTTTTTTTTCAGTTTTTTTTTGTTTTAAAAGTAGTAAAAAAATATATAAAATTAAGAAAATATATTAAATAATAATATAGCTTCATTTTAATGCACAGAGGTAGTCATGAAATTAAAAGGCATTTTTCCATTTAACCATATAAAAAAAGCGATTTTTTTTGCCCATTTTACAATGTAATATGGGGTAAATTAAATGGCGTCTCAAAAAAAAATAATAAATAAATAAAAAAACAAGCCCTAGGTGAATGGGAAAAAAAAATTATGTCTCTGAAGAAAGGGCAGAAAAAAATGAAAGTGCAAAAATAAAAGGGGTTAAAGGGATGTATTATACCCAATAAGAATCATGCGAAGGTCTCATTAACCTGAATAGTACTCATGTATGATATTCACTGAGCAAGGGTACGCCTGGACAGCCCCTTTAAGTATTAATTTTCAGAAAAGAGGAAGTCAGGCAGAATTTGGACACAATGAGTTTTATCTGCAGTCGTGTTATATACATACAACACATTACCGACCGGCCGGTCCGCTCGCCTCTGCACCTACAGATCTCATTACAGATCTGTCACTATTTGTTCTGGAATATATTCAGATTCTGTAGGGAAAGCGCGGCAGAGATGATTCATAAAGGATGGCTTCAGAGCTGAAATTAGGTGAAGCCGTCCCCGGCCACGCATCCGACGCTGCGTGTAAAAATAGCACTTATTCCCATATGTGCCAAAACCCTAGAAATGAAATGAGCAAGAATAAAATATGAGCAAACTAAATATACACACCACATACTGGCCGAGCTGCGGCCATTAAACCATTCATTTCGCCCCGCAGCCTGGCACTTGTAGGAATAAATAGGATTGTATTAGTTTGTTATTAACAGATGGCGCAGACGCACTGTAAAGAGACGGGCAGATGGAGAGCTGGCTGTGCCGGCCTCAGGGTGCGTGTGTTCACCGTGAGCTCATGAGCGCCTCCGCCGGGCCGTCTGCTTTATTACCGTGATCTAATAGCAAACTGGCTACTAGATAAACCTTTGTGGGAGCTTGTGCCCTGTGATAGAAAGTGTGCCACGGCGAGAACAGGCAAATGTTAGCGGCTGTCAGTAACTCATATGTCACCTACAAGAATTATCATTACTACCCTGTACTGATCCTGAGTTACCTCCTGTATTATACTCCAGAGCTGCACTCACTATTCTGCTGGTGCAGTCACTGTGTACATACATTACATTACTGATCCTGAGTTACATCCTGTATTATACTCCAGAGCTGCACTCACTATTCTGCTGGTGCAGTCACTGTGTACATACATTACATTACTGATCCTGAGTTACATCCTGTATTATACCCCAGAGCTGCACTCACTATTCTGCTGGTGCAGTCACTGTGTACATACATTACATTACTGATCCTGAGTTACATCCTGTATTATACTCCAGAGCTGCACTCACTATTCTGCTGGAGCAGTCACTGTGTACATACATTACATTACTTATCCTGAGTTACCTCCTGTATTATACTCCAGAGCTGCACTCACTATTCTGCTGGTGCAGTCACTGTGTACATACATTACATTACTTATCCTGAGTTACATCCTGTATTATACTCCAGAGCTGCACTCACTATTCTGCTGGAGCAGTCACTGTGTACATACATTACATTACTGATCCTGAGTTACATCCTGTATTATACTCCAGAGCTGCACTCACTATTCTGCTGGTGCAGTCACTGTGTACATACATTACATTACTGATCCTGAGTTACATCCTGTATTATACTCCAGAGCTGCAGTCACTGTTCTGCTGGTGCAGTCACTGTGTACATACATTACATTACTTATCCTGAGTTACATCCTGTATTATACTCCAGAGCTGCAGTCACTATTCTGCTGGTGCAGTCACTGTGTACATACATTACATTACTTATCCTGAGTTACATCCTGTATTATACTCCAGAGCTGCAGTCACTATTCTGCTGGTGCAGTCACTGTGTACATACATTACATTACTTATCCTGAGTTACCTCCTGTATTATACCCCAGAGCTGCACTCACTATTCTGCTGGTGCAGTCACTGTACATGCATTACATTACTGATCGAGTACTGATCCTGAGTTACCTCCTGTATTATACTCCAGAGCTGCACTCACTATTCTGCTGGTGCAGTCACTGTGTACATACATTACTTTACTTATCCTGAGTTACATCCTGTATTATACTCCAGAGCTGCAGTCACTATTCTGCTGGTGCAGTCACTGTACATACATTACATTACTGATCGAGTACTGATCCTGAGTTACATCCTGTATTATACTCCAGAGCTGCACTCACTATTCTGCTGGTGGAAGATTTCAGCTCTGAAGCCAGAATTGTGAATACTGAGCATCAAAAGGCAAGCAATGTATCTACAAGGTGACTTAAAGGACCACTAAATTGACTGATGAGTTGACGTTTCTCCCCTCCCTTATGACCTTCACAGGTCCCAAGAGCAAAGCGGCCAAGGTGTCGTAAAGTCAAAGAATCAGTGGTGGGTCCTGTCAGTCTCACCAATTTAGTCCATGCCTTTTTGCAGATGATAATATCCCTTTAAGTATTTAAAGATGGCGTCTATATAGAGGTTGTATAACCCCATAAACCCAGAAGTGAGATCTAACGTATATATAGGAGGATAATAAATATGGATGCCTTCTTTAATTATATCCCTGGATGTGATAGATGGAGGACCCCAGATAAGCAGAGAGACTTGTGGGATAAGGAGATTTATTACATACAGTGCCTACAAGTAGTATTCAACCCCCTGCAGATTTAGCTGGTTTGATAAGATGCAAATGAGTTCGAGCCTTCAAACTGCAAACGAGAGTAGGTTTTATGAACAGAAGCATAAATCTTACAAACCAAAAAGTTATGTTGCTCAGTTGAATTTTATTAAATTTTAAACATAAAAGTGTGGGTCAATTATTATTCAACCCCTATGTTTAATATTTTGTGGAATAACCCTTGTTTGCAATTACAGCTAATAATCGTCTTTTATAAGACCTGATCAGGCCGGCACAGGTCTGTGGAGTTATCTTGGCCCACTCCTCCATGCAGATCTTCTCCAAGTTATCTAGGTTCTTTGGGTGTCTCATGTGGACTTTATTCTTGAGCTCCTTCCACAAGTTTTCAATTGGGTTAAGGTCAGGAGACTGACTAGGCCACTCCAACACCTTGACTTTTTCCCTATTGAACCAGGCCTTGGTTTTCTTGGCTGTGTGCTTTGGGTCGTTGTCTTGTTGGAAGATGAAATTACGACCCATCTTAAGATCCTTGAGGAGCGGAGGTTCTTGGCCAAAATCTCCAGGTAGGCCGTGCTATCCATCTTCCCATGGATGCGGACCAGATGGCCAGGCCCCTTGGCTGAGAAACAGCCCCACAGCATGATGCTGCCACCACCATGCTTGACTGTAGGGATGGTATTCTTGGGGTCGTATGCAGTGCCATCCAGTCTCCAAACGTCACGTGTGTGGTTGGCACCAAAGATCTCGATCTTGGTCTCATCAGACCATAGAACCTTGAACCAGTCTGTCTCAGAGTCCTCCAAGTGATCATGAGCAAACTGTAGACGAGCCTTGACATGACGCTTTGAAAGTAAAGGTACCATACAGGCTCGTCTGGAACGGAGACCATTGCGGTGGAGTACGTTACTTATGGTATTGACTGAAACCAATGTCCCCACTGCCATGAGATTTTCCCGGAGCTCCTTCCTTGTTGTCCTTGGGTTAGCCTTGACTCTTCGGACAAGCCTGGCCTCGGCAGGGGAGGACACTTTCAAAGGCTGTCCAGGCCATGGAAGGCTAACAGTAGTTCCATAAGCCTTCCACTTACGGATGATGCTCCCAACAGTGGAGACAGGTAGGCCCAACTCCTTGGAAAGGGTTTTGTACCCCTTGCCAGCCTTGTGACCCTCCACGATCTTGTCTCTGATGGCCTTGGAATGCTCCTTTGTCTTTCCCATGTTGACCATGTCTGAGTGCTGTTCACAAGTTTGGGGAGGGTCTTAAATAGTCAGAAAAGGCTGGCAAAAGAGATCTTTAATCCACACATGTGAAGCTCATTATTCTTGGTGCCTGAACTACTTCTTAATACTTTAGGGGGACCAAACAGAATTCTTGTGGTTTGAGGGGTTGAATAATAAATGACACTCTGAATTAACTTTTAACGTTTTTTTTAAAAAAAAAAAAAAAAAAAAAATTAGCTGCAGTGCATTTCCCACTTCCAGGCTGATCTACAGTACAAATGTCACAATGCCAAGTTAATTCCGCATGTGTCAACCAGCTAAATCTGCAGGGGGTTGAATACTACTTGTAGGCACTGTATATGCGGTTTCATCCTTGTATGTTCCAGCAGATTAATGGTGGAATCACACAGGAGCTCCTTGTGGGACGGCAGCAATTACTCCACTGCCATACTGTGTCATACATGACGGAGAGACATATATTGCGGTCAGTAATCTAGGCCGAGCTCAGGACACCGGAGCTGGATTACTGCATGTTCTGTAAGTACACCCTGATAGTGTCACTTGCTTTATGATAAAAGGCCTCGTGCATAATTAACAGAGTTCCATTAAATACTCTGTGCTGCATTTATAACTATGACCTAATTTGTCAATGCTGGAATGATATCTGATCACCACTGTGGGGTTACAATATTATTACATCTCTCACAGTGTAGTTTGTGCCCAGATGGTTCACTTTTGTGGGCCAATGCAGCAGTGATGAGCACACGCTGGGCCCAAACACCGCACATAGGAGATTTCCTTTTAAAGGGGACCTCCCCCTTTGTTCACACCTGACATCAGTCAATTGACATCAGACTCGGGCAGCAGAGATAACCAAGATGGATTTCAGGAAGTGGCCGTTTATTTTTCCTCTCTACAGAAGTGGGGGCGGGTCTTTTTCATCTATACAGGAAGTGGGCGTGTCTTTCATCTCTACAGGAAGTGGGCGTGTGTTTTCCCACTGTACAGGAAGTGGGCGTGTCTTTCCTCTCTACAGGAAGTGGGAGTGTCTTTTTCCTCTCTACATAAGTGGCGGAAGGTCTTTTTCCTTTCTACAGGAAAAGTGGGCGTGTCTTTTTCCTCTCTTCAGAAATGGGTGTCTTTTTATCTCTACAGGAAGTGGGCGTGTCTTTTTCCTCTCTACAGGAAGTGGGCAGGTCTTTTTCCATCTCTACAGGAAGTGGGCGTGTCTTTCCCCCTCTCTATGGGAAGTGGGGGCAGGTCTTTTTCCTCTCTACAGAAGTGGGGGCATTTTTTTGTTTCTCTACAGGAAGTGTGTGTGGAGGTTGTTATGTCTCTCTGCTCCTGCTCTTTGTACGTTAAATTGTAAACAGGCATAACAAAGAGGCAGGATTTCACGTCATGACACTGCACAATAACAGAAGCAATGCATACTGGGAAAATGATGGAAATGAAGTTCCAGCTCCTACAGTGCTGGCAGAATGCCGTTGAAAAGAAACCCCACTTCAAAAAAAAAAATTAGGTGGCAAGTTACATGGCAAGAGAATCCCTGGACATATTAGACTGGTATGCACACCAAAAGCAGTTTTGCCTTGCTGTGAGGGATGAGGGCAGCAAGACCAGGATTTATTAATGTTTTTGTGTGTATTATGTGTTTATGTAATCATTGTGCTGACACAGGAATTGGAAACTGCACAATTATGTTGTCATCTCTCCTGGATCCAGCATTGGAAGCTGCGCATTCCTCCTCTCTGTCCCTCAGTGCATCAGCTTGCCATGGAACACATCACTCTTGACAGACTTATAGGTCGGCTCAGGCAGTAGATAAATGCCTGAGTATTGGGGTTGTTGGCATTCGCACCATTACTGCTTGCTTGCACCAGCTTTGCATTAAACTCTGAGACAAACCCAGCTCTACCGCTGAGTCAGCTCTGCTACACTGCTGTGACAATTTTGCTTTGGACTCTCTGACAAACCCAGCTCTGCTATTCTGCTACGTCAGTTCCACATTGCTTATGTTGCAAAGTCAGCTCTGCTATACCGAGATATTAGGATTCTGCAATCTCAGTTCAACCACATTACTGAGTCTACCCTGTGGCGCCTGCGAGAAGATCAGCAGGTGAAATCTCCAGGGGAAGGGGGATCTTTCTCTGACGTTCTGCAGGACTAGTTAACGCATGACAATGGCTATTTAAATCTCCTGAAGTTTAAAGAATGGGGGTGAATGTCGCAATGGCGGTGACGGTGAGCACTGCCATCCATCACGCCGAGGTGCAGCTCATTAGCGGCGGTGAGTAATGGGCTCGCGGTGGCGTCATGGCGGTCTGTGTGCACATTGGCTGCCACTTTGCTTCCTATTCCAGTCTCAGATTTCTAATTATACCCATCGTGTGTCACCGGCGACCACGTTTCTCGCCTGCGTCACCTCAGGAGGCGCAATAAAAGAGAAAAAAATTTTTAATTGTGCTCAGCACGGTGGACGGCCTGGAGAACTGCAGCAGGGAAAAACAAAAGATGAAGATCTGCAGACCCTCATTAACAGGATCGTGTGGGGTCCCAGGGATCAAACTATTACTAATCTGATGGTGATGGCCTATCCCAGTGATATGTCAGCACCTTATAAGATGAGACAGACGCTGTAAATGGTCGCTGTCATTTCAACAAACCTTACGTAGATCAATAGTACAAGTGAATATAAGAAACTTTCTGATTTATCAACAAAATTTAGCTTTTCTACACTTATGAGCCACTTCTCCTCTGCCGCCTGAACTCATCATTCACTATGAAAAAACGCTCAAATCTGTCTAGGTCTAAACAAGATGGACTGCCAGCTCACTGAGGGATCAGAAGTCAGCTGCCTATTGAAGTCTAAGGAGAGGGGAAATGGAGAGGAAAAAGACTGAGCATGCTGCAGCTTTCTAGTAAGTGTTTTATCTTACGCGAGTGCTGGATTGACAGCTATACTGCTCAGTACAAAGGTATAATGTCCCCCATGTGGCTGCTGTTTCCAAACATGAGCTAAGTAGAAACAGGACAGCAGGAGTCCCTCATGTCTGTGTGTGCTGTGTTTGAGCTTAAGTGAGTGCTGGATTCACAGCTACACTGCTCAGTACAGCTGTATAATGTTCCCTATGTGGCTGCTGTTTCTGAACATGAGCTACACAGAAACAGGAGTCCTTCATTCCTGCGTATGCTGTGTTTTATCTTACGCGAGTGCTGGCTTCACAGCTACACTGCTCAGTACAGATGTAGAATGTCCCCCCATGTGGCTGCTGCTTCTGAACATGAGCTACATAGAGACAAGAGAGAAGGAGTCCCTCATGTCTATGTGTGTATGGTCGTCTGCACCCATTCCCATCTCAGACAACCCCTATAACAATCCCTTTACTTACTCTCAGGTCCGCTTCGTTGCCCAGGATGTCATACAGCAGGGCTCCCTTCGAGGTGATTTCGGATGCGAGCTGTCTGGCATTCTTCAAGTCAGTAATCTGGAAAATAAAGGCAACTGGCAAAATTAACAGCCGCAACTCCGTAGAGAAACAGCACTATAATGACGTGGAGATAACCTTAAAGGGGTGTTCCGCTATTGGAAACCCTTAGGCTATGTTCACACATCATGGTTTTTCCAGCGTTTTTTTGCTGCAGATTTTTATACAAATTTTCAGCTGCTTTTTGCAGTACCAGCAAAGTCTGTGAGAAACCAGAATTTTCTCTTCACACGTCATGGTTTTTTTGTTGTTGCGTATTTTGTGCCTTGCAGCCTTTTTTGGAAAATAGAGAATGTCACTTCTTTCAGCGCTTTTTTTACCCTTAGGAAGTAATGGGTGATGAAAAACACTCTGAAAAAAAAACACAACAAAATTTGCATCGGTGTTTTTGATGGCAAAATAGAAAGGGGTTCTTTTTTTTTCACAGAACTTTATGTACATGCATAAATAAAGACATAAGCACAGTGAAAAAAAACGCAGAAAAAAAATCTGAAAAAACGCACCAAAAACGCATCAAAAAGCAAGAAAAATGCTGAACAAAATGCTCCTGAAGATAAAGTTTTGCTGCAGATTTGTGACGCAAAAAAAAACATGATGTGTGAACATAGCCTTATACTCAAGATGCAGTTTGTTTTAAAAAAAAAAACAACAACAACTATTCTTTACTTGCCCTCCCCAGGTCCACCACAGAGTCTCCGCTGCTGCTCCCAGTGTCTGTAATTGCGGACAGCGCTGCGGGCAATCAATCAGCTCAATGGCTCATGCAGGTTTTTTTTTTTCCTGCAGCGCTGTGGATGTGATCTCAGCGCCATAGGCAATAGATCACGGGAGCAGCGGGCTAGACTCAGCACTGGACCCGGGAAGGGCGAGTAAAGCACAATTTAATTTATTTTTAAAACTAAGAGAAACTGCAGCTGGGGTACAGGGATTTTCCCAAAATGGAAAACCCTTTTAAAAAGTACATGTTCCCATGTAGGAAATATACAAAAGATTTTCAGCTGCAGCTCAGCATGGCATCATATCACAGTATCGGTATTTTGGATGAGGTTTTACCAAACACGGGGCAAAAAAAAAATCTGCAGATTTCACCCTTTAATTCCACCCCCTATATCGGCTGCTGCAGGAATATTGGGTTTAAAGTCGGATCATCCGAAATAAAAACATGCAAAGGTTTAGAGGGGTCTTCATCAACCCCCTCCAGAAAGACTGGAAATCCTGCACCACTCACTTTAGTTCCCAAGTCAAACTTGAATGTGGAAGTGTCTTCCTCCCCGATCTGGGTGCTGTCGATGCCCTTGGTCTTCATGGCGTTGTACAGCACGGTGGTGACCTTCAGCAGCTCCTTCACAGAGTAGCCGTCCGCCTGGTACAGCTTCTTGGTGTTCAGCTTGATGTGAGCTTTAGTGGCCTGAAATAACAATTGCAGAAGGTGAAACCTTATTGTAACTTTCTAACCTGCAGCAATTATTCTGATATTCGGGCAGAGGACTGCAGGGCAGCTCCATTGAAGTAGATGGGGCCGGCTCAGATGGCAGGGAGATAACCAATACAAAAAAGGCCTCATCAAGAACCGTGGTTATTAGCCAGCAGTTAAAGAGGGATGTCTCATCAGGAAATAAGCTATTGTTTAAATCAGGTTTTTACATTAATTTTAGTTTTGTTTTTTATAATTATATATATATATATATATATTACACACACTGCTCAAAAAAATAAAGGGAACACTTAAACAACAGAATATAACTCCAAGTAAATCAAACTTCTGTGAAATCAAACTGTCCACTTAGGAAGCAACACTGATTGACAATCAATTTCACATGCTGTTGTGCAAATGGAATAGACAATAGATGGAAATTATTGGCAATTATCAAGACACCCTCAATAAAGGAGTGGTTCTGCAGGTGGGGACCACAGACCACATCTCAGTACCAATGCTTTCTGGCTGATGTTTTGGTCACTTTTGAATGTTGGTTGTGCTTTCACACTCGTGGTAGCATGAGACGGACTCTACAACCCACAGAAGTTGCTCAGGTAGTGCAGCTCATCCAGGATGGCACATCAATGCGAGCTGTGGCAAGAAGGTTTGCTGTGTCTGTCAGCGTAGTGTCCAGAGGCTGGAGGCGCTACCAGGAGACAGGCCAGTACACCAGGAGACGTGGAGGGGGCCGTAGGAGGGCAACAACCCAGCAGCAGGACCACTACCTCCGCCTTTGTGCAAGGAGGAACAGGAGGAGCACTGCCAGAGCCCTGCAAAATGACCTCCAGCAAGCCACAAATGTGCATGTGTCTGCACAAACGGTTAGAAACCGACTCCATGAGGGTGGTATGAGGGCCCGACGTCCACAGATGGGGGTTGTGCTCACAGCCCAACACCGTGCAGGACGCTTGGCATTTGCCACAGAACACCAGGATTGGCAAAGTCACCACTGGCGCCCTGTGCTCTTCACAGATGAAAGCAGGTTCACACTGAGCACATGTGACAGACGTGACAGAGTCTGAAGACGCCGTGGAGAGCGATCTGCTGCCTGCAACATTCTTCAGCATGACCGGTTTGGCAGTGGGTCAGTAATGGTGTGGGGTGGCATTTCTTTGGAGGGCCGCACAGCCCTCTATGTGCTCGCCAGAGGTAGCCTGACTGCCATTAGGTACCGAGAGGAGATCCTCAGACCCCTTGTGAGAGCATATGCTGGTGCGGTTGGCCCTGGGTTCCTCCTAATGCAGGACAATGCCAGACCTCATGTGGCTGGAGTGTGTCAGCAGTTCCTGCAAGATGAAGGCATTGAAGCTATGGACTGACCGCCCGTTCCCCAGACCTGAATCCGATTGAGCACATCTGGGACATCATGTCTCGCTCCATCCACCAACGTCACGTTGCACCACAGACTGTCCAGGAGTTGGCGGATGCTTTAGTCCAGGTCTGGGAGGAGATCCCACAGGAGACCATCCGCAACCTCATCAGGAGCATGCCCAGGCGTTGTAGGGAGGTCATACAGGCACATGGAGGCCACACACAATACTGAGCTTGGATCAGCCTGTAGTGTGTTTTTCCACTTTAATTTTGGGGGTGACTCCAAATCCAGGCCTCCATTGGTTAATAAATTTGATTTCCATTGATGATTTTTGTGTGATTTATATCTTGCAATTTTGTTCTGGCCATTAGGCATTATAACAGACTCATACTTCCTATTTTGCATAGAAGACTTTTCAGCAGTCTCATTATCACCACAGACAATATTAGAATGAAAGGTAAAATCTCTATATACAGTAGATAAGACAGGATCCACCATTCATAATAGGTGATGTCACAGCTCACCTCCTCCTCCTGTACAATGACTGATATCTACTGCATATATAAGTGTTATCACAGGATCCACCATTCACAATAGGTGATATCACAGCTCCCCTCCGCCTTCTGCACAATGACTGATCACACCTCTATATACACACAGGATCCACCATTCACAATAGATGCTATCACAGCTCACCTCCCCCTCCTCCCTTCGCCTTTGCTCTTATGAGAGGATAGATCTGTCCAGAGACAGCAGAGTATTTCCACTCCGTATCTGTAGTGATTCCACACCACATTCTGAAGGTGCCACACGCAGATTTTGCAGCTGATTTTACCCCCTTCTCATCATTATATTATTTTCCATGGTGAAAAAAAAATCCTAATTCTATGAACAAGACTAGAAAACCGGGTAGATAAGAGCACCTTTACAGTAACGAAAAAGCCATTCGAGGATGATATTTCAACCTGGGATTTGCTTGAAAGGAGAAAGTTTAATGCACAGAACATGTCAATTTGCAGACATAAAAGGAGCGAGCGGGATCCCGCTGCCCCCTGATCAAGAGGCACTGCAGTAATGACTTTCAGGAGGGACGCGCACCCCGCCAGGAAACCCCAACCTTCAAAGCAAATTGACCCGCTTTTCCCTGTCCGTAATTGTGCCGGAAGGCTCGGCTTAATTGCACATGTCTTGGGGGAGGTGGAGGGGGGTAATATAGGAAAAATATAAAAAAGTAGAGTCTACAAGTGTTCCTATAGAAAGTTAGCGTAGGTAATTACATTATATATATCCAGGCGGTGACTTGTCATGTGTGACAGAAGAATATCCTTTTTTCCCCCTTTCTCCGATCTGTGTTACACGTTTTAATAAGCCGCATAGTTAGGATGACAAAGCCGCCTGGGACACAAGTGTTCGGGATCTAAAAGCGCCGGCATCATTACGTTGGCTCGTAATCCACTGCAGGAATGTAGGAAAAAAATCCCCCCCCAAAAAAAAAGTCCAATTATGTGTCAGAGAATTGGTAAGATTCCAGCGTGACGGTAGAAAACATTGAGCGTCAAGAGCCTAACCAAAGGTCAAAAAGTCTTGAGACTTCCGAAAGGATTTGACCCATGTAGGGACCCGTAGGCAATCAGAAGATCCAGCAGCCGCCGCCGCAGGAGAAGCGCGATGCTTCACCATTCCCCTTCTTGTTTCTATGCTCTTTCGTTTTTTCCTCCTTAGAGTCACAGTAACGCCATCTCCTGAGCAATTCTGATGTTTTCCCACTTGAAGACTTTCCTCCATCTTTCATCCTTGATATGGAGCCTGCGATTCTCTTCTTGAGAGCTGGATTCTTCCTGGTACAGATAATTCATCTAAGCAGATAAGAGCCGTCATCACCGTCAACTCCAAAGTTATCTGGACCCCTCGCTCTTAACCCTTTGCTGATGGAAGCAGTTTTGGTGGAGACGTTGACCTTCCGAGAGCTAGAACTTTTGGATTTTGATCAAGGCATCGTTCTAATGAGAAGGGATTGTCCAATGCGGAGAACACTTTACTGGTAAAGGGAAAATATTCTCAGTGCAATCATTAATATGTTATAAAGTTGTCCGGGGGCGGCCAAAGACTGATGGGCATCCTTCTCAGGTTTTACACTGATTTCTGTACATTGATAAGTAAAGAATTTGCCATCAGAAAATTACCTCTTGTTTAACATTAGGTTTTTATGCTAAATCTTTTTTTTTTTTAATTTTCCATATCAATCCAATCCAAATCATATATCTAAAATTGGAAAATCTTGCTATTTTCACACTGGGAACACTTCAGGTTCTGAACTGAAGACTTTTCAGCAGTCTCATTATCATAAGAGACCGGATTACAATGACTGAGAACACCTCTATGTACAGTAGATAACACAAGATCCATCATTTACAATAGATGATGTCACAGCTCACCTCCTCCTCCTTCTGTACAATGACTGATTACACCTCTATACACAGCTAATAACACAGGATCCACCATAGATGATGTTACAGCTCACCTCCTCCTCCTGTGCAATGACTGACAACACCTCTAAATAAAGTAGATAACACAGGATCCACCATTCACAATAGGAGATGTCACAGCTCACCTCCTCCTCCTGTACAATGACTGATAACACCTCTAAATAAAGTAGATAACACAGGATCCACCATTCACAATAGGAGATGTCACAGCTCACCTCCTCCTCCTCCTCCTGTACAATGACTGAGAACACCTCTATATACAGTAGATAATACAGGATCCACCATAGGTGATGTCAATCATCTTGGTCACACTAGGGGTGACAAGTAAAAGGCTATTGCACCACTACCCGGTCCGTGTGACTGCACAGATTTATAGGATATCACTTTCAGCCCACTTACAATGCCCACAATTACCATTAATCTTAGACGGCGGCTTTGGGTCATTTACAGGAGATTATTACCAGATGCGGTTGGAATTAATGGCATCGAACGCAAACAACTGTACTACGATCTCGCGCCTCAATGTGACTGATGGGCGCTGTCACTAGAAGACGACAGTCCTCATGTCTCCGATCTCAGCACCTCGCTTCTTCATTTCTGAAGACGTAAAGATTGACTGGTAATGAGATTTCTTCACGTCGCTGTGTGGAGGCTTTATTCATAGGCTTCCCATGTGAGTCATTCTGTACCAATAATCCTCGCGTCATGCATCTTGATTTATTGCACATTATATACATATACACACATACATACACATCCAGTGCTCAGCATAAATGAGTACACCCCCTTTGAGAAGTAAGATTTTATTCAATATCTCAATAAACACAAGAACAATTTTCTAAATACATTTTGACAGGGCCAAGTTTCATAGAACATTTTTTAACCCGTAACATGAAAGCAAGATTAATGGTATAACTTTCACTACAAAGTCTTCTAATTTAAGTAAAACTGTTGATGCAAAAATGAGTACACCCCGCATCAAAAACTACTACATCTGGTATTGTGTATGACCTCCATGATTTTCAAGGACAGTACCAAGCCTTCCAGGCCTGGGATGAACAAGTTGGCGACATATTGCAACATTTATCTTTTTCCATTGAAGAATGAGCTCTTTTAGAGGCTTGATGCTGGAAGGAGATTGAGGACAACTTGTCTCTGCAGAATTCCCCATATGTTTTTGGTTGAGTTCAGATCAGAAGACACTTGGCCGCTGAATCACTTATACCCAATTCTTCTTCAAAAATGCAGCAGATGTATTCAGCAGAAATTGTTCCAGAAGTTGTCCACTTCTAGCCAGACATCTCTGAACCATAGATGAGTGTAGACATTTCCCACAGGTTGCTGCCATTTCTGAATTGATGGCACTGCTGAACATCTTCCGATTTCTAAAGGAAGTAACATGATGCGCCTTTCGTGTGCTGCAGTAAGATTCCTTGGATGACCACTGTGTCTACAACCCTCAACGCTGCCCAATTATTGGCAATTCATCAAAGGAGCTTGAACAGAAAATCTTGAAACCCCAGTCTGCTTTGAATTTTTTTGCCTTGGAGAGACCTTGCTGATGCAGTATAACTACCTGGTGTCTTATTCCTTTGCTCTGCTTACCATGGTGTATGACCTGTAACATGAAACTGTCTTCTACAACCTCACCTTTGTAGCATAGTTTGTTTGTTCCTTACCCAGTTGTGAGCCTCCCACAGATGTTTCTGTTTCAGTTAATGACTGTTTCAATCTACATATGAAAACAATCATCATTCGTTTTTTTATAATTGGTCAATAATACACCTGACGATAATCCTACAACATCCCTGGCTGTTTGCAAGTGTAACTAGAAGAACTGATGCTGTTTTGAAGGCAATGGGCGGTCACCAAATATTGATGGGATTTAGATTTCGCTTTTGTTCATTCACTTTCCACTTTGTTAACTGCTAAAAATTAACGATTAACACCTCCATCTTTGAAAACATTCTTACTTTCTAGCATGTTTTTCCACAGCTGCCTAAAACTTTTGCATTGTTTTTTTATATATACAGTTAGGTCCAGAAATATTTGGACAGTGACTGAGTCTTCGTGATTTCAGCTCTGCAGGCCACTACTTTGGCTTTAAAATTAAACGGCTGAGATGCAATTGAAGTGTAGATTTTCAGGTTTAATTAAAGGGGTTGAACAAAAATATCCTGTGAAATATTTAGGAATTTCAACCATTTTCCTACAAAGCCTCCTCATTTCAGAGGCTCAAAAGTTGTTGGACAAATTAACTTTACCATAAATAAAATGTTCATTTGTAATACTTTGTAGAGAATCCTTTCCAGGAAATGAGGGCCGGAAGTTTGGAAGCCATGGACCATGTGACCATCACTGGGTTTTCTCCTTTGTGATGCTTTGCTGGTCTTTACTGCAGCTGACTTCAGTTGTTGCTTGTTTGTGGCTCTCTCTGCCTAAAGTTTTGTCTTAAGTATGTGAAATGCTACTCGATGGGCTGAGATCTGGTGATGACTCGGCCATTGCAGAATATTCCACTTCTTTGTATGTTTTGGGTCATTGTCCATCTGTACTGTGAAGTGTCGTCCAAAGCAACCTTGCTGCATTTGGTAGAATCTGAGCAGAAAGCCTCGCCCGGTACACACAGAATTCATCCGGCTACTTCAGTCATCAGTCTCATCGTCAATGAACACTAGTGACCCGGTGCCATTGGAAGCCATGCCTGCCCGTGCCATCACACCACCTCCACCGTGTGTTACAGAGGATGTGCTGAGCTTTGGATCATGAGCCGTTCCAAGTCTTCTCCAGACTTTCATTCTGGTACAGGTTGATCTTCGTTTTGCTTTTCCAGATCTGGGCGGCTTCTTTAAATGTTTTTTTTGGCAAAAGTCTAATCTGCCCTCTCTATTTTTAAGGCTGATCATGGTTTGCACCTTGTGGTGAACCCTCTGTATTTGCCTTCATGAAGTCTTCTCTTTATGGTAGACGTAGATACCAAGACACTGACTTCCTGGAGAGCGTTCTTCACTTGGGTGGATGTTGTGAAGAAGTTTTTCTTCAAAGAATTCTACAATCATCCACCACTGTTGTCTTCTGTGAAAGTCCAGGACTTTTTGAGTTCCCAAGCTCACCAGTGTGCTTTTTTTTTTGCAAAATGTACCAAATTGTAGATTTGGCCACTCCTAACATTTCTGCCATCTCTCTGATGGATTTCTTCTCATTTTCAGCCTAATGATGGTCTGTTTCACTTCCATTGAGAGGTCCTTTGACCGCATGCTGTGGGTTCACAGTAACAGCTTCCAAATGCCACACCTGGAATCAGATCGAGACCTTTTACCTGCAAAATTGATGATGGATTAACGAGGGAATAGCCCATGCAGCTCATTTATGAGCTTTTGAGATAATTGTCTAATTACTTCTGGTCCATTTAAAATGAGGCAGGTGCATATTAAACAGCTGTAATTCCTATATCCTTACCAATTGAGATGTGAATGCCCTCAAATTAAGAGTCTGCACTTCAGGCCAATATTTATTATACAACTGTATCTTGAATAGGTTTTTGTTAGAACTCTCCTGTTAGGTTTTTTCTAGTTTGCTGGTCACATGACCATTTTTGCCTATTTAATCTGGCTCTGCCCTCCTGGCCTTGCTGGACTTCATTGTATTTACTACTCTTGAGCTAGCTTGGTGCTCTGTTACCGTTCTCTGTTAGTTTTGCTAGGTCTTCGGACCTCTATGTTCTTTGTTGCGTGTTTGTCTTTGACTGCTACAATTTCTGCTAGGAGGTGTCCAACTTTATCCCAGTCCCTAGTTCTTGTAGGGATCCCTCCCTTGCATCTATAGGTCTTCGTACAGACTAGCCGAGGACTTTAGCGGGTCTGATCGCAGGATCAGGTTCCCCGTTACATCGTATGGATCTAGCTTAGTTCTATTGTAGGGACAGATCTCCTGTCTTTCCTTAGTGCTTGTAGCAGATCATAACAGTTTTTGATAACAGCAAAAATGACATTTGCAGCATTACAGGACTAACAGCTCATTTACTTCATACTGAATATGTATCCAAGCTACATATAACAATCATGTGAAAAAGACTATAGGCTGAACCGGCACCACATCATAGGAAATGCCGAGACTGCTGTATAGACATCCCATAGGGTACGCTGAGACTGCAGTATAAGCGTATCCTATGGGATGTAGAGACTTCTGTATATACATCCCATAGGATACACAGAGACTGCTGTATATACATCCCATAGGGTACACAGAGACTGCTGTATATACATCCCATAGGATACGCTGAGACTGCTGTATATACAGTACAGACCAAAAGTTTGGACACACCTTCTCATTTAAAGATTTTTCTGTATTTTCATGACTATGAAAATTGTACATTCACACTGAAGGCATCAAAACTATGAATTAACACATGTGGAATTATATACTTAACAAAAAAGTGTGAAACAACTGAAAATATGTCTTATATTCTAGGTTCTTCAAAGTAGCCACCTTTTGCTTTGATGACTGCTTTGCACACTCTTGGCATTCTCTTGATGAGCTTCAAGAGGTAGTCACCGGAAATGGTTTTCACTTCACAGGTGTGCCCTGTCAGGTTTAATAAGTGGGATTTCTTGCCTTATAAATGGGGTTGGGACCATCAGTTGTGTTGTGCAGAAGTCAGGTGGATACACAGCTGATAGTCCTACTGAATAGTGTAACATACCTGGTGGTGTGCTTGCATAGTGCACCACCTCCCACTATGCAAGACCACAATCTTACCCATCAGTCCAGCCTGCAAACCTGGCTTCTTGTCTGATTGCTTAGGGCGGCGGCCCGGTTACTTCCGGATTCTTATAGCTGCTGTGGGCGCGCTCCTAATGCGTCTCCAGCCTATTGCTGTGAGTCACTGGATATTTAAACCCCCTCCACCCAGAAGGAGGTGCCTGAGCAACACCTTCACTCAGTTTGTCTTTTCAACTGAATTGCCAGGTCCTGTCCTGTATCTTGTCTGTTTCTGCCACCCTGGGGACTGCATACCCAGGCCTGTTATCTCTGACTTCTAGTCTGTTTCCGCAACTCTGGGGGCTGTATACCCAGGCCTGTTGTCTGTGACTTCTAGACTGTTTCCGCCACCCTGGGGGCTGTATACCCAGGCTCGTTCTTGTATCTCGTTGCAGTAGCAGTTCCTGTCTGAACTGTATCCTAGCCTGTTACCTGTTTGTCTCTATGTCCGTACCTTCCCATTTCCTGCAGTATCTGAACCTGCACCTAACTCCAACTCGTTGTCTCTGTACTTCTGTTTGTGAGTTTTGTGTCCACTCGCTACTTCATAGTAGCCTTCCTCCATATCCATCTCTTGTATTCTAGCCATCTTCCAGCATTTTCCAGTCTGTTCCATGTGAACAGAGCCCTGTCCTCTCTACCTGCACCTTCAGCCCTGTTCTGTTCTGCCTTGTCCATCGCACCTGCGGTTTCGCTCCGCTCTGCTTGCTCACCGCGTCAGTGGTTTCCCTCTGCTCTGTCTTGCCCACCGCTCCGGCGGTTCCTCTCTACTCTGCCTTGTCCACCGCACCTGCGGTTTCGCTCTGCTCGGCTTGCTCACCGCGTCAGCGGTTTCCCTCTGCTCTGTCTTGCCCACCGCTCTGGCGGTTCCTCTCTACTCTGCCTTGTCCACCGCACCTGCGGTTTCGCTCTGCTCGGCTTGCTCACCGCGTCAGCGGTTTCCCTCTGCTCTGTCTTGCCCACCGCTCTGGCGGTTCCTCTCTGCTCTGCCTTGTCCATCGCACCTGCGGTTTCGCTCCGCTCTGCTTGCTCACCGCGTCAGCGGTTTCCCTCTGCTCTGTCTTGCCCACCGCTCCGGCGGTTCCTCTCTGCTCTGCCTTGTCCACCGCACCTGCGGTTTCGCTCACCTCAGCTTGCTCACTGCGTCAGTGGTTTCCCTCTGCTCTGTCTTGCTCACCGCACTAGCGGTTCCTCTCGGCTCTGCCTTGTTCACCGCTCCGGCTCACCGCACCTGCGGTTCCTCTCAGCTCTGCCTTGTCCACCGCTCCGGCGGTTCTGCTCTGCTCTGCCTTGTCCTCCGCTCCGGCGGTTTCGCTTTACTCTGCTTGTCTACCGCATCCGCGGCTCTGTTCCTGTCTCCCAGTCTGTACTGGACCCTATCCAGCCTGCGCTCCAACCTGCTAGTACCTCCCTGTCTGCTCCCCAGCCATGCTTGCCAGTATCTCCCTGTCTGCACTCCAGCCGTGCTTGCCAGTACCCACCTGTCTGCATTCCAGCCGTGCTTGCAAGTGCCCACCTGTCTGCATACCAGCCGTGCTTGCCAGTGCCCACCTGTCTGCATACCAGCCGTGCTTACCAGTATCCACCTCTCTGCATACCAGCCGTGCCTGCCAATACCCACCTGTCTGTATGCCAGTCTAACCTGCCTGTTCCTGCATTCCCCGGTGTGGACCAACAGCTGTGACCGGGGTCTGACCTGGAGTAGCACCTGGTCCCTCTGCTCGGTTCCTCCTTGGTTCACGGAGTCGACTGAGCCACCGTGCGACCTTGGTCGGATCGGGTTGATACTTAGTTACGCCCCTCCAGGCACTCCTCGGTTCATGGTACAGTGGGATCACTAATCACGCTCACGCCAGTCAGTCCGGGTGCGAGCGTAACAAATAGACTGTTCGAATTTGTATTATGGCAAGAAAAAAGAAGCTAAGTAAAGAAAAACGAGTGGCCATCATTACTTTAAGAAATGAAGGTCAGTCAGTCCGAAAAATTGGGAAAACTTTGAAAGTGTCCCCAAGTGCAGTTGCAAAAACCATCAAGCACTACAAAGAAACTGGCTAACATGAGGACCGCCCCAGGAAAGGAAGACCAAGAGTCAGCTCTGCTTCTGAGGATAAGTTTATCCGAGTCACCAGCCTCAGAAATCGCAGGTTAACAGCAGCTAAGATTAGAGACCAGGTCAATGCCACACAGAGTTCTAGCAGCAGACACATCTCTACAACAACTGTTAAGAGGAGACTTTGTGCAGCAGGCCTTCATGGTAAAATAGCTGCTAGGAAACCACTGCTAAGGACAGGCAACAAGCAGAAGAGACTTGTTTGGGCTAAAGAACACAAGGAATGGACATTAGACCAGTGGAAATCTGTGCTTTGGTCTGATGAGTCCAAATTTGAGATCTTTGGTTCCAACCACCGTGTCTTTGTGTGACGCAGAAAAGGTGAACGGATGAACTCTACATGCCTGGTTCCCACCGTGAAGCATGGAGGAGGAGGTGTGATGGTGCTTTGCTGGTGACACTGTTGGGGATTTATTCAAAATTGAAGGCATACTGAACCAGCATGGCTACCACAGCATCTTGCAGCGGCATGCTATTCCATCCGGTTTGCGTTTAGTTGGACCATCATTTATTTTTCAACAGGACAATGACCCCAAACACACCTCCAGGCGGTGTAAGGGCTATTTGCAAAAAAAGAAGCATGGACCGCACCTCCAAAAATCATACATTTGATCTAATGCCTCTCGGCAAAAATATATATAACTGAACATGAGGTTCTTAGTTTAACATTCTGATCAGACTGTATGAAGCCCACTGCCACGTCACGGCAAACCTCGTAGTGGGTCCTAACATTTCCTACCTGAACGGGAGCGGAGCTATGCGCCAACCACCGCCACAGCGACAATGCACCAGCAGGGCGGGCGGCCTGGTGCCTCACAGCACCCATGCTGCAAGACCGAGTCCCCATGACTCCAGGCCACGCCGCCCCACATGCACAAAACCACAGCAACAATGGCCAACACACTGCACCAACCCACATGAAAGGAGCATTGTGACTCACCTTCCTCAAACTCTCAAGTGAGAGCAAAAATAGGCTAGACCCTCTTTGCTGTGGTTTTGTGCTTGTGGGGCGGCGCGGCCTGGACTCATAGGGACTCGGCCTTGCAGCATGGGTGCTGTTAGGCACCAGGCCGCCCGCCCTGCTGGTGCATTGTCGCTGTGGCGGTGGTTGGAGCACGGCTCCGCTCCCGTTCAGGTAGGAAATGTTAGGACCCACTATGAGGTTTGCCGTGACGTGGCAGTGGGCTTCATACAGTCTGATCAGAATGTTAAACTAAGAACCTCATGTTCAGTTATATATATTTTTGCCGAGAGGCATTAGATCAAATGTATGATTTTTGGAGATGCGGTCCATGCTTCTTCTTTTTTTTGTAAGGGCTATTTGACCAAGAAGGAGAGTGATGGGGTGCTACGCCAGATGACCTGGCCTCCACAGTCACCAAACCTGAACCCAATCGAGATGGTTTGTGGTGAGCTGGACCGCAGAGTGAAGGGAAAAGGGCCAACAAGTGCTAAGCATCTCTGGGAACTCCTTCAAGATTGTTGGAAGACCATTTCCGGTGACTACCTCTTGAAGCTCATCAAGAGAATGCCAAGAGTGTGCAAAGCAGTCATCAAAGCAAAGGGTGGCTACTTTGAAGAACCTAGAATATAAGACATATTTTCAGTTGTTTCACACTTTTTTGTTAAGTATATAATTCCACATGTGTTAATTCGTAGTTTTGATGCCTTCAGTGTGAATGTACAATTTTCATAGTCATGAAAATACAGAAAAATCTTTAAATGAGAAGGTGTGTCCAAACTTTTGGTCTATACTGTACATCCCATAGGATACACAGACCTGCTGTATATACATCCCATAGGGTAAGCAGAGACTGCTGTATATACATCCCATAGAATATGCCGAGACTGCTCTATATACATCCCATAGGGTACGCAGAGACTGCTGTATATACATTCCATAGGGTACGCAGAGACTGCTGTATATACATCCCATGGGGTACGCTGAGACTGCTGTACATACATCCCATGGGGTACGCCGAGACTGCTGTATATACATCCCATAGGGTACACCGACACTGTAGTATATACATCCCATAGGATACGCTGAGACTGCTGTATATAAATCCCATAGGAGAGACCGAGACTGACGTGTACACATCACAGAGACACAGAATGCAGTATACACATCACATAAGATACACAGACTGCTGTATACACATGACATAGGAGACACTAAGACTCCTGTATATATGAAAGCAGTGATAGAGTAGATGAGACCAAGAGAGGATGAACCGGCACCACATCATAGGATACGCTGAGACTGATGTATATACATCACATAGGAGACATAGACTGCTGTTTATACATCACATATGATACATTGAGACGGATATAGTTTTATATATATATATATATATATATATATATATATATATATATATATATATATATATATATATATATATATATATATATATATATATATATATATATATATATATACATATATATACACACACACACACACACACACACACATCATATAGGATATACAAAGACTGCTATGCACATATCACAGGGCCACTGCTCTAATTTTAACTCCTGAGGTGCTGCAAGCCCACAGCATACTCAAATGAGCGGTATTATCGTATCTTGAAAGCACAAGCAGAACTTATATATAACACCATGCTACACTATATTAATACATACATTCATGCATGAATATAATCAAATAAACAAAAAGGGATTAATGTGGTATTATAAAAACCTATTACAAACCAGAAAAATATAATTCAGCAGACAGAAATGGACTGAAGAGGCCTCACCACAAACATTACTCCATTATGTTTCACAGTATACTATATATGGCAACAATCTGCCCAATATATAGAACAATAGGGACAGATCGGAGAGACCAGAGTGAGGCCATCCAGATGAAAAAGCTCATACATTTCTCATTTGCAAAGCCTACAAAATCTCCGCATAAGATTTTTCAATTCTTTCTTGGGGGGGGGGGGATGACCTATTAAGAGACCAGAATTACTCTGCTGTTCCATCACACAGTGCCTTCACACACCATGATTTACCACCACATGCTAACTCACGCGTCCTACATACTGGAGGAGGTATATCACATCATCATTTCCACAATTTAAATATTCCTTAATAGCAAATTTTTCCCATGATCGTATGATCACTCACAGGAGGATAGATTTTTTTTTTTGTGAATAAGATCAGGAGAAAATTTTGAAGATCAGGCGAGACCAGACTAGTCCGATGGCGTTCCTGACAGGCTTTTCCCGCACTGCTCCAGTTGTGTAAATCAAGACGCTGGGAAGAGCCGGCCAAGAGCAGAGCCGGACTAGTTTTGCCTCCTCCTATGGCTCCGGTCTGGATCTTCAAACTATATTTTCTCTGAAACGCCAGAAAAATATACCATATATGAATCAGTGATAAACATCTTTCATGGGCACGGACCCTTTAAAATTCTTACCATGAACTGCGCAACTGCCTTGATGAAGAAGACCCTGTCCTGCTCCGTGTCCACATCCACAGGTAAGGTCATGTTAGGTTCATACCTGGAGAGGAGGAAAAAAAAAAAAAAGAAAAAAAAGTTATGAAGATGCTGATCGTACATCACAAACAGGCCGGAATAGTGTCTGACGTATAATAAATGGATACATTTTACCTTTTCACCAACCAAATGAGAACTTCTGAGACCAGAGGAAAGTTGGGGCTGCGGAAATTCTCCATGGATATGAGGCGAGGGTAGCCGAGCGCCCGCATCATTTCTGTGAAATCTGAGGACAGAGAAGGACACAATTAGATTATACAGAGTAATGGTGGACGAAAGAGAAAGGGTCTGGTCCCCCTCACTGGCCGGGGATGTAACCTCAACATAGAATACACCACAGGAAAGATAAATGTATCAACTGCAGCAGCCGGGAAACATAGAAAACCCTAAAAGTTATGTTCACACATTGCGTTTTTTCAGCGTTTTTTTTCCTGCAGGAAAACCTGATCTCTTGCCAGGAAGGTTTGTTCAGGAATTTGCTTGTTTTTTTTCCTTGTTTTCTTGCTGCGTTTTTCAGAATCCCAAAGTTCAGCTTTGCTTCTACCACAGAAGCATGAACACAGGTCACCAATGCAAGACATATGTGAAACCATATTAACCAGAATTACAAATGTAACAGTGGGGGGAGGTGAATTGTTCAGGAATAATTTACAAAAGACACTGGCAGTGCATTGAGTTTGCAGGACAATATTTATTTTCACACTATGGTCTGCCATTGAATTGCTCAGAGATTGTTCAATTTCACACCTTCCTGGGCCACAGGTATTGTTCAATTTCACACCTAGCTCAGCCAATGTTTACATCACTAATTTAATTAAACTGTCCTAATCCAAACTGCCATCTCAGGTGGCTAAGACAAGATGGTAAAATCAAAATAAATGAGTTTCACATACGGCTCTACTTGCTTTTTTTCACTAAAAACACAGAAAAACCTGTTAGCAATGTTCACACAAGGCGTTTTTTAACCACTCATTACTTCTAATGGGAGAAAAACACTGAAAAACGTTGAAAGAAGTAACATGCTCTATTCTGCAAAAAAACATGCAAAGCACAAAATACTGATCAAATAAAAAACAAAGGTGTGTGCATGAGATTTCTGGAATCTCAGACTTTGCTGGTACTGTAAAACACAGCAGAAAATTTGCATATAAAAAAAAGCAGCAAAAACGCAATGTGTGAACATAGCCTAATACCGAGAGTAGGTCTCATGAACAGAACAGGCAATGTGAGGGGGTTAGGTGCCCCCCTTAGGCCCTTAAGGGGAGTCTGTCAGCACAAAATGGCTATTCAAACTAAGCACAGCAGCTTGTAGGGGAAGCAGGAAAGGGTCTTTGCCTCGCCACAGGAAGCGGGCCCTCTGTCTCCCTCTCTCCCGACGGGAAACGGGGGCGGCCCTTTGTCTCTCTCTCTCTACGGGAAGCGGCCCTTTGTCTGTCTCTCTCTCTACGGGAAGCGGCCCTTTGTCTCTCTCTCTACGGGAAGCGGCCCTTTGTCTCTCTCTCTCTCTCTACGGGAAGCGGCCCTTTGTCTCTCTCTCTCTCTCTACGGGAAGCGGCCCTTTGTCTCTCTCTCTCTCTACGGGAAGCGGCCCTTTGTCTCTCTCTCTCTCTCTCTACGGGAAGCGGCCCTTTGTCTCTCTCTCTCTCTCTCTCTCTCTACGGGAAGCGGCCCTTTGTCTCTCTCTCTCTACGGGAAGCGGCCCTTTGTCTCTCTCTCTCTCTACGGGAAGCGGCCCTTTGTCTCTCTCTCTCTCTCTCTACGGGAAGCGGCCCTTTGTCTCTCTCTCTCTCTCTCTCTACGGGAAGCGGCCCTTTGTCTCTCTCTCTCTCTCTACGGGAAGCGGCCCTTTGTCTCTCTCTCTCTCTCTCTACGGGAAGCGGCCCTTTGTCTCTCTCTCTCTCTCTACGGGAAGCGAGGGCGGCCCTTTGTCTCTCTCTCTACGGGAAGCGAGGGCGGCCCTTTGTCTCTCTCTCTCTACGGGAAGCGAGGGCGGCCCTTTGTCTCTCTCTCTCTACGGGAAGCGAGGGCGGCCCTTTGTCTCTCTCTCTCTACGGGAAGCGAGGGCGGCCCTTTGTCTCTCTCTCTCTACGGGAAGCGAGGGCGGCCCTTTGTCTCTCTCTCTCTACGGGAAGCGAGGGCGGCCCTTTGTCTCTCTCTCTACGGGAAGCGAGGGCGGCCCTTTGTCTCTCTCTCTCTACGGGAAGCGAGGGCGGCCCTTTGTCTCTCTCTCTACGGGAAGCGAGGGCGGCCCTTTGTCTCTCTCTCTACGGGAAGCGAGGGCGGCCCTTTGTCTCTCTCTCTACGGGAAGCGAGGGCGGCCCTTTGTCTCTCTCTCTACGGGAAGCGAGGGCGGCCCTTTGTCTCTCTCTCTCTCTACAGGAAGCGAGGGCGGCCCTTTGTCTCTCTCTCTCTCTACAGGAAGCGAGGGCGGCCCTTTGTCGCTCTCTCTACGGGAAGCGAGGGCGGCCCTTTGTCGCTCTCTCTACGGGAAGCGAGGGCGGCCCTTTGTCGCTCTCTCTACGGGAAGCGAGGGCGGCCCTTTGTCGCTCTCTCTACGGGAAGCGAGGGCGGCCCTTTGTCGCTCTCTCTACGGGAAGCGAGGGCGGCCCTTTGTCGCTCTCTCTATGGGAAGCGAGGGCGGCCCTTTGTCGCTCTCTCTACGGGAAGAGAGGGCGGCCCTTTGTCGCTCTCTCTACGGGAAGCGAGGGCGGCCCTTTGTCGCTCTCTCTACGGGAAGCGAGGGCGGCCCTTTGTCGCTCTCTCTCCGGGAAGCGAGGGCGGCCCTTTGTCGCTCTCTATCCGGGAAGCGAGGGCGGCCCTTTGTCGCTCTCTATCCGGGAAGCGAGGGCGGCCCTTTGTCGCTCTCTCTCCGGGAAGCGAGGGCGGCCCTTTGTCGCTCTCTCTACGGGAAGCGAGGGCGGCCCTTTGTCGCTCTCTCTCTACGGGAAGCGGGGGCGGTCCTTTGTCTCTCTCTCTCTACGGGAAGCGGGGGCGGCCCTTTGTCTCTCTCTCTCAGTAATCATTTAAGCATGGAGACTGTCAGGCGCTGTATCCGTACACCACGACGCGCATTTTGCCTTGCTTCTTCCAGGTACTTCTTGCAAGAAGGGACACAGGAAACACCGATTACTGCCACTATAGGTAATATGTACTTACTTTTTCAGATATTATTGGCATTATGATTATTGATGACCCTGCTTTGAAAGACGTGCAACTATCATAGATTAGAAATGTTGCACAATCTCCCCCCTCTGTTGTTACACTATGTTATACCTAGAATGTTCATTCTATTGATGTTAGGAATTTAGTGTTTTGCTCTTTTCTGGGGCATTCCCTTTTTTTAAGCAAATATCTATATAAACAAACTAATTTGTATTTTAAACATTTAAGGATCTTCTATTCGCTGGGTAAGGATGTATACGTTAGAAAAATGGGCTAGTATATTGTTGACTGAAGCACCATATCTTTCATTTATTTTGGACATTTTTTTTTGTAATAGCCTTCCATACAGTATAATGGGCCCCACATAGTCCTCCATACAGAATAATGGCAACATAAAAAAAAGTAAATACTGACTTCTCATTCCCCGCTGCTCCGGTCTCTGCAGCGCATATTCTGATCCTCTGCACTGCTGGGCACAGCGGGAGTGTTGTAATGAGACATCAGACACAGAGGGAGAATGATGACTGTATCGACATGATGCTCGTTCCGATAAAAGTGCGATACCGGATGGGGGGCCCGCCCAGCATCTCAGGCCGAATAAAGTCACCCTGCAGCCCAGAGTTTGACATGTGAGGTCTACAGGAAGTGTGGGCGGGCCTTTGTCTCCCTCTCCCTACAGGAAGTGTGGGCGGGCCTTTGTCTCGCTCTCTCTACAGGAAGTGTGGGCGGGCCTTTGTCTCGCTCTCTCTACAGGAAGTGTGGGCGGGCCTTTGTCTCGCTCTCTCTACAGGAAGTGTGGGCGGCCCTTTGTCTCCCTCTCTCTACAGGAAGCGGGGGGCGGCCCTTTGTCTCCCTCTCTCTACAGGAAGCGGGGGGCGGCCCTTTGTCTCCCTCTCTCTACAGGAAGCGGGGGGCGGCCCTTTGTCTCCCTCTCTCTACAGGAAGCGGGGGGCGGCCCTTTGTCTCCCTCTCTCTACAGGAAGCGGGGGGCGGCCCTTTGTCTCCCTCTCTCTACAGGAAGCGGGGGGCGGCCCTTTGTCTCCCTCTCTCTACAGGAAGCGGGGGGCGGCCCTTTGCCTCCCTCTCTCTACAGGAAGCGGGGGGCGGCCCTTTGCCTCCCTCTCTCTACAGGAAGCGGGGGGCGGCCCTTTGTCTCCCTCTCTCTACAGGAAGCGGGGGGCGGCCCTTTGTCTCCCTCTCTCTACAGGAAGCGGGGGGCGGCCCTTTGTCTCCCTCTCTCTACAGGAAGCGGGGGGCGGCCCTTTGCCTCCCTCTCTCTACAGGAAGCGGGGGGCGGCCCTTTGTCTCCCTCTCTCTACAGGAAGCGGGGGGCGGCCCTTTGTCTCCCTCTCTCTACAGGAAGCGGGGGGCGGCCCTTTGTCTCCCTCTCTCTACAGGAAGCGGGGGGCGGCCCTTTGTCTCCCTCTCTCTACGGGAAGCGGGGGGCGGCCCTTTGTCTCCCTCTCTCTACAGGAAGCGGGGGGCGGCCCTTTGTCTCCCTCTCTCTACGGGAAGCGGGGGCGGGCCTTTGTCTCCCTCTCTCTACAGGAAGTGTGGGCGGGCCTTTGTCCCTCTCTCTCTACAGGAAGTGTGGGCGGGCCTTTGTCCCTCTCTCTCTACAGGAAGTGTGGGCGGGCCTTTGTCCCTCTCTCTCTCTCTATAGGAAGTGTGGGCGGGCCTTTGTCCCTCTCTCTCTCTATAGGAAGTGTGGGCGGGCCTTTGTCCCTCTCTCTCTACAGGAAGTGTGGGCGGGCCTTTGTCCCTCTCTCTCTACAGGAAGTGTGGGCGGGCCTTTGTCCCTCTCTCTCTACAGGAAGTGTGGGCGGGCCTTTGTCCCTCTCTCTCTCTCTATAGGAAGTGTGGGCGGGCCTTTGTCCCTCTCTCTCTATAGGAAGTGTGGGCGGGCCTTTGTCCCTCTCTCTACAGGAAGTGGGGGCGGGCCTTTGTCTCAATACAAGAAGTGGGGGCTGTCTTTGCCTCTCTGCTCCTGCCTACCAACCTGCATACAGACAGAGCCTAGAAACTGTAATTCAGTCCGCAGCAGGCAAGCCATTGAAAATGGCAAGAGCAAAACATGTTGGGAAGTGAGGAAAAGGACAGTCCAGCACCTATAGCACTGGTAGAATGATAATAAAGAGGAACCCACACACACACACACACACACACAAAGAGTGGGCAGCAAGTTACAGAGGAGGAGAGTCAGGCCAGTCCCCAGCCATATTAGATGGGTATGTGCAACAAAAGCAGCTGTACCTTGTTGTGGGTGATGAAGGCGGCAAGATCATGCTTGGTCTACAGGATTTTGTTCAAAGGTCAGATACGCCAATACAGCTCAGAAAGCCCCCTAAGTTTTAATGTACTCAACATAATGAATGGAAATGTACAAATTAATGAATTGTCCAGCACTACAGAACACGGACGCATGTGAGAATTGTGTAAAGTGCTTTTCATCCGCGTCAGGTGCCGCTTACACCCATAACTCACGCACGGCCTTCATATTCTGCATTAACTATGACTGGCACTCATAACCTGCTATGTACTTTTAGTCTGTGGCCATTACCTTAAGTATGGCCATTAGCTGAAGTATGAGAAATTAGAATTAATCCTGATTAATATGATGCATGCAGACTGTACCTTACCTGCCACCACCGCACTCTAATCAACATCTGTTTATCCATTCCTCTTACAGGTATGTGACCCAGCTTTCCCATCTTGACTTCCATGCAGATTTGTCTATACTTTTCTACTCTTATTTCTTAATGATATGTGACCCAGCTCCCCCCACTTTAATTTATGACCTTGTTTACGTAGTCTTTGAGTATCCAGCATCTGGCTCTGCCTAATCAGCTGATCAAGATGAGCACAGACCACTCCCCCCTGGTTCACAGCTGAATGCATTCTGTTACAAATATATTGAGAGCCATGAGTCTGTGTCAGACTTTAGTCTGTGGCCATTACCTTAAGTATGGCCATTAGCTGAAGTATGAGAAATTAGAATTAATCCTGAATTGAACCTGAAGGGAACTGGATACTAAATCACAGTAAACAATGTTTGTCTTTGTTTTCACTCTCACCCCCTTAATCCTTCACTTCTTACAACCACCCCTAATCCCTACACCTAGTAAGGAACTCTTCATCTCTCCCTCCATTCTCCCTACCCACCTCACCTCCTCCTCAGAGCTATTCCTCAACATACAATCCTTTGTCTCCAAACACAGACAGCCACCTCATGCCCTCTCCTGCTCCCACCTGCTAACGCTTTCTCTGCTCCTCCTTACTGCTGGCGACATCTCTCCTAATCCTGGCCCTCCTCACCACATCCCTACAATCACTTCCACCTCCTACCCACGATCTACCCCAAACTCTCGTAACCCTTCTAACCTTATACCTATACGCCCAGCCCCTGCTTCCCCAATCCCCCTAATTGGAGCTCTATGGAACGCTCGCTCTGTCTGCAACAAACTTTCCTACATTCACGACCTCTTCATCACTAACAAGCTTTCCTTCCTCGGCATCACTGAAACCTGGCTCACCCACTCTGACACGGCCTCTCCTGCTGCACTTTCGTACGGCGGATTCCACCTCTCCCATACCCCCCGCCCCACCGGCAAGCACGGTGGAGGAATAGGTTTCCTCCTCTCAGATAACTGCTCCTTCACCCATATCCCACTGCCACCCTCAATTACTCTACCCTCTTTTGAAGTGCACTGTGTGCGCATCTACTCCCCCTCCAACCTCCAACTGGCTGTCATTTACTGCCCCCCAGGATCAACCACCACTTTCTTTGACCACTTCACCATTTGGCTACTTAATTTCCTCTCCGTTGACATCCCCACTATCCTCATGGGTGACTTTAACATCCCCACTGACACTTCCCTCTCAGCTGCCTCTAAGCTTCTATCCCTCATTTCCTCCTTCGGTCTTACCCAGAGGTCTTCCACACCCACCCACAAAGACGGCCACACGCTGGACCTCATCTTCACCCGCCTCTGTTCCCTATCTAACCTCTCTAACTCACTTCTCCCTCTCTCTGACCACAACCTACTTACATTCTCTACCCTCTCCTCTCCAGGTCAACAATCCCAACTCCACAAACTTGCACACCCTCGCAGAAATCTCAGACACCTTGACCTACACTCACTCTCTGAATCCCTTCTTCCTCTTACAGACATTAGTTCCTTACATGATGCAGATGTTGCTGCCACTTTATACAACACCACAACAGCTGCAGCTCTCGATTCGGTCGCCCCCCTAACACATACCAAAGCTCGCACAAACAACAGACAACCCTGGCACGCCAGCCTAACTAAAGAACTGCGACGGGCCTCCAGGGTTGCCGAGCGTAGATGGAAAAAGTCCCACTCCAATGAGCACTTCATTACATTCAAACAGTCCCTCACTACCTTCAAGTCCACACTCACTGCAGCAAAACAAACATACTTCGCATCCCTCATATCCTCCCTGTCTCACAACCCTAAACAGCTATTCAACACCTTCAATTCTCTCCTCCGTCCCGCAGTGCCTCCTCCCTCTCCTCTTATTTCAGCCGAAGACTTTGCTTCATTCTTCAAGCAGAAGATTGACACCATCAGACAAAGCTTTTGCCTAAAGCCCCCACAGCCCCTCCCCACACCTACTCAACCCTCTTCCTCCAAAACCACTTTCTCCACCATTTCTGAAGATCAACTTTCCTCTTTACTCTCCAAATCACACCTCACCACCTGTAAACTTGACCCAATCCCGTCCCACCTCATCTCAAACCTTATCACTATCTTCATCCCAGGCCTAGCCCACCTCTTCAACCTGTCACTAACAACTGGTGTCTTCCCCTCATGCTTCAAACATGCCTCAATCACACCCATCCTCAAAAAGCCCTCCCTTGACCCATCCTCTCTGACTAGCTATCGCCCCATATCACTTCTCCCCTATGCCTCAAAACTACTGGAACAACACGTCCATTCTGAGCTGTCCTCCCACCTCTCTTCCTGCTCCCTCTTCAACCGCCTACAATCTGGTTTCCGACCGCACCATTCTACTGAAACTGCCCTGACTAAATTCACCAACGACCTACTAACCGCCAAATCCAAGCGACACTACTCTGTCCTCCTCCTCCTAGACCAGTCATCTGCCTTCGACACAGTGGACCATTCCCTCTTACTACAAACTCTCTCATCTCTCGGCATCACAGACTTGGCCCTATCCTGGATCTCCTCATACCTAACAGACAGGACATTCAGTGTCTCCCACTCACGCACCACCTCCTCATCTCGCCCCCTATCTGTCGGTGTCCCCCAAGGTTCAGTCCTAGGACCTCTGCTCTTCTCCATCTACACCTTAGGCCTGGGGCAGTTCATAGAGTCCCATGGCTTTCATTATCACCTCTATGCTGATGACACACAGATCTACCTCTCTGGACCCGAGATCTCCTCCCTACTAACCAAAATCCCACAATGTCTGTCCGCCATTTCATCCTTCTTCTCTGATAGATTTCTAAAACTTAACATGGACAAAACAGAATTCATCATCTTTCCGCCATCCCATTCACCCCCCCCCCCAACTGACCTATCTATCAATGTCGATGGCTGTCCACTCTCCCCAGTCCCACAAGCTCGTTGCCTTGGAGTAACCCTGGACTCTGAACTCTCCTTCAAACCACATATCCAAGCCCTTTCCACTTCCTGCCGACTCCAACTCAAAAATATCTCCCGGATCCGCACATTCCTCAACCATGAATCTGCAAAAACACTAGTGCATGCCCTCATCATCTCCCACCTCTACTACTGCAACCTCCTGCTCTGTGGCCTCCCTTCTACCACTCTTGCACCCCTCCAATCTATCCTAAACTCTGCTGCCCGACTAATCCACCTGACCCCCCGCTATTCCCCGGCCTCTCCTCTCTGTCAGTCAATCTCTTCACTGGCTCCTCATTGCTCAGAGACTCCAGTTCAAAACCCTAACCATGGCATACAAAGTCATTCACAACCTGTCTCCTCCATATATCTCTGACCTAGTCTCCCGTTACATACCCGCACGCAACCTCCGGATCCTCACAAGATCTCCTTCTCTACTCCCCTCTTATCTCCTCCTCCCACAATCGCATACAAGATTTCTCCCGTGCTTCCCCCCTACTCTGGAACTCTCTACCCCAACACATCAGACTCTCGTCGACCGTGGAAACCTTCAAAAGGAGCCTGAAGACCTACCTCTTCCGACAAGCCTACAACCTGCAGTAACCACCGCTGCATGACCAGCTCTACCCTCACCTAATGTATCCTCACCCATCCCTAATAGATTGTGAGCCCTCGCGGGCAGGGTCCTCGCTCCTCCTGTACCAGTCGCTGTCACATTGTGTTCAAGATTATTGTACTTGTTTTTGCTATGAATACCCCTTTTAACATGTAAAGCGCCATGGAATAAATGGCGCTATAACAATAAATAATAATAAAAAAAATGTACAAGCATAGAGACACTAAAGTGGAGTTGTCACCAGACTTCACAATGCAAGCTGCATACATTAATGAACAGATAATAGTCCTGATGATGCAGGTGTACTTACTTTGAAAATCCATATTAGAACGGTTGTGTTATCCTGATATTAAAATGAGCATTTTATGAGTCCAGCTGAACAGTGAGAGAGCCGAGTCCGATGTATTCAGCCTCTGCCCACCCAGCCTGACAGCTGCAGCCTGTACTGAGCAGTGTGGGGAGGAGGAACATTGGGGAACTGTCAATCAAGCGAGGTGGATGGAGCTGGAATCTAATATTATGCGGCACTGTAGCACAATGTAACATGCTATTATAGGGGTTTTCCCAGAAAAAAAACATATAAAATATATCCCCAAGGGTAGGTGATGAATGTATGATCAGAGAAAATCTCTCTATGCCACTACGTCACAGCACAATGCAGGCAAATGGGGTCGCATTTCAACCCACAAGGCAACACCACTGTGACAAGCAAGTGGCAAAAGATCCAAATGGTTCCAACTTTCTGTGAATTGCTTATGGCACCTGTGGGTCAGAATGTGCACCATTCACTTGAATTATGCTGCTTGAACAGAACATAGCAGAGGATTATCGTCTGCCATATGCATCAATATACCGTATTTTTCGGACTATAAGACGCACCTAGGTTTTAGAGGAGGAAAATAGAAAAAAAAAAGTAAGCAAAAAATGTGGTCATGATGCCCTGTTAAGGGGTGGGGGACTGCTGCTGACACTGTTATAGGGGTAATGTCCCCCAATTCTGTTAATATCCCCCATCCTGGTATATATGGCCCACTCCTTCCTGTTATACTTGGCCCTCATTCCCATCATGATATGCATGCCCCCCCCTCACACCCATCACTGTATGTATGGCCCCCCATCATCCCTGTATGTATTGCCCCCACATCATCCCTGTATGTATGGCCCCCACATCATCCCTCTTACTGGTATGTATGGCACCCTTCATCCTGGTATGCTTGGCACCCCCTGATCCCCGTCGCACTGCACAGAAAAAAATAAAACAATTATAATCACCTCCTCTCTCCTCCAGCGCTGTGTCCCGCTCTGTGCTGGAATAGTCACTGCTCCCCACGCCGGGACTGCGTGCGTGGGGAGCAGTGACCATTCATTCTCCTGCTGCACTCGGCTGTCAGCGTGCCCGCTATTAAAGTCCATGAATATTCACCACACCCATCATCAAGCTCTGCTGATGCATATGGCAGATGATAATCATCTACCATGTGCTTCAACAAAATGGCATTTTCATATTTACAACATTGATCTGTAGAGAGAGAAGAGAAAAAAAGAGAAAGAAAGAAAGAAAGAAAGAATCTTCCAGCTCCAAAGTTCAGGTTGCCATTGACTGGGGTTCAGGTACTGTTCTGGTACCCGAACTGAACTTTGGACTAGACTAAAGTTCAGTCGGGTACCAGAACCCGAACTTCCATGGGTCCGCTCATCCCTAGTCAGGAGCACACAGGAGAGGTAGGCAGGGGCCTGAAGCACGGAAGAGAAGCAGGGTGCTTCTGGGAAATATAGTTTTGTAACAATAGGACCACCCATTCAGCTATGTGAAGCTGGATGCACAGAGGGGCAAATGGAGATTTTTAAAAAAAAAAGAGATACAAAAAAGGTACAATAAAAGAAACGTTAGGTTGAGCTTGATCTGTATATTAACAATAAGCATATACTGCACTTTGGCGGCTGCTTATGACGCATGCACTTTACATGTGATCTGGGGGAACCACGTCTGGCGACATGTTGTGAGGGCATCGTGGTCCCTCTGAGACCCCCACTCACAGGGGCACTTTTTTAGGCTGAGAGGGTTGCACTATGGGGGGCCAGTTTCACACATTCGCCATTCACAGTACAAATAAACACCGCCATGTCTGAACCGGCTGAGGGTCTCCTAGGCAAATAAGAGGCCATCAATCCGTATGTGCCCCCCAAGTAAAACAATAACACCTATACTCCCCTCCGGTGTCGGCGCTGGCTCTCCCAGGGTTTGCCAGCACATAATGTCACGCTAGTCCCACCGCAGACATCGCTGGACCGCTGCTGGCACCGGAGGGGGGTATAGGTGTTATTGCTTTACTTGGGGGGCACATACGGATTGAGAAGTTGTCCGAGTAGTGGACAATCCATTTAACTTCAGATCAAGAACCCCGTGCCTGGTCCAGACATGGTGGGGTGTACTCAGACTATGAATGTCGCTTGAACCTCAGGATATTAACCCACAATATCACGATGAGGTGGTAACTGGTTAGGACAATTCTACTACAACACGACAAATACACTATGACGTCATCTTCATGTTTACAAGCTGTGATGTCATTTAAAAAAAAAAAAAACAATCACAATACAGGAATTAGATCACAACCTGAGCTGCTGCCCGCATCAACCAATCACATCACAGCTTGTGTGGTGCAGGTTAGAGACCAGCGATCTGATAGGTTGTCTCCCTTTTGAGGTGACGTCATTAAAACTGCGCTCCTGCGCTCTATATATAAGGCATACAGACTGATTTATCGTGAGGAAGAGATGAGGCGAAGACCAGAGCTCTTACTTCTTAGGTCCCGGTAAGACATGGCGCAGAGTCCCGCTCCACGACTGCTCACCGACGAGATTAGGCCGTTACCAGGCGGAGGAGTTTCGTTGCCATGACAACTGCTGCTTGTACGGAAGCTCGCTCAGACCATAAAGGAGACGTGCGAAGCTTGGAGCATGCGCAGTGTGCAATTTTTTTCAAGCTGCAGGAAAGCCTCTAGTTTATCATGACTCTAATGGACAAGCACTTACTGATGGGAAAGATATGTTACAGCTCCCCTCAGTGCTCCCACAACAGAGGCTGCTGCATTCACAAAAGTCTAGCAGGGCTTTGGTCATATTTGCCTTAAAGGGGTTATCCACTTTATGGCTAAAAATCTGCTAATGACCTTGTAAATCACACCCCACTGTGGAAATAAATACCCCTGGATGCTCATATTTTGATGCAGAGCATCGCAGCTATGACAGAAAGGTGTCAGGATACGCAGAGCATCGCAGCTATGACAGAAAGGTGTCAGGATACGCAGAGCATCGCAGCTACGATAGAAAGGTGTGAAGACACGCAGAGTATCGCAGCTACGATAGAAAGGTGTGAAGACACGCAGAGCATCGCAGCTGTGATAGAAAGGTGTGAAGACACGCAGAGCATCGCAGCTACGATAGAAAGGTGTGAAGACACGCAGAGCATCGCAGCTGTGATAGAAAGGTGTGAAGACACGCAGAGCATCGTAGCTACGATAGAAAGGTGTGAGGACACGCAGAGCATCCCTGTTGTGATAGAAAGGTGTGAAGACACGCAGAGCATCGCAGCTGTGATAGAAAGGTGTGAAGACACGCAGAGCATCGCAGCTACGATAGAAAGGTGTGAAGACACGCAGAGCATCGCAGCTGTGATAGAAAGGTGTGAAGACACGCAGAGCATCGCAGCTACGATAGAAAGGTGTGAAGACACGCAGAGCATCGCAACTGTGATAGAAAGGTGTGAAGACACGCAGAGCATCGTAGCTACGATAGAAAGGTGTGAGGACACGCAGAGCATCACAGCTGTGATGGGAAGGTGTGAGGACACGCAGAGCATCCCAGTTGTGAGAGAAAGGTGTGAAGACACGCAGAGCATGGCAGCTACGATAGAAAGGTGTGAGGACACGCAGAGCATCGTAGCTATAATAGAAAGGTGTGAAGACACGCAGAGCATCGCAGCTACGATAGAAAGGTGTGAAGACACGCAGAGCATCGCAGCTACGATAGAAAGGTGTGAAGACACGCAGAGCATCGTAGCTATAATAGAAAGGTGTGAAGACACGCAGAGCATCGCAGCTGTGACAGAAAGGTGTGAAGACACGCAGAGCATCGCAGCTACGATAGAAAGGTGTGAAGACATGCAGAGCATCGCAGCTGTGATAGAAAGGTGTGAAGACACGCAGAGCATCGCAGCTGTGATGGAAAGGTGTGAAGACACGCAGAGCATCGCAGCTACGATAGAAAGGTGTGAAGACACGCAGAGCATCGCAGCTGTGATAGAAAGGTGTGAAGACACGCAGAGCATCGCAGCTACGATAGAAAGGTGTGAAGACACGCAGAGCATCGCAACTGTGATAGAAAGGTGTGAAGACACGCAGAGCATCGTAGCTACGATAGAAAGGTGTGAGGACATGCAGAGCATCACAGCTGTGATGGGAAGGTGTGAGGACACTCAGAGCATCCCAGTTGTGAGAGAAAGGTGTGAAGACACGCAGAGCATGGCAGCTACGATAGAAAGGTGTGAGGACACGCAGAGCATCGTAGCTATAATAGAAAGGTGTGAAGACACGCAGAGCATCGCAGCTACGATAGAAAGGTGTGAGGACACGCAGAGCATCGCAGCTATGATAGAAAGATATCAGGAGATGCAGAGCATCGCTGCTGCGATGCAAAGCCGTCAGAACATGCAGAGCATCGCACCTGTGATGCAAAGCCGCCAGGACACGCAGAGCATCGCAGCTGTGATGCAAAGCCGTCAGGACACGCAGAGCATCGCAGCTGTGATGCAAAGAAGTCAGGACACGCAGAGCATCGTAGCTGTGATAGAAAGGTGTGAAGACACGCAGAGCATCGCAGCTACGATAGAAAGGTGTGAAGATACGCAGAGCATCGCAGCTACGATAGAAAGGTGTGAAGACACGCAGAGCATTGCAGCTTTGATAGAAAGGTGTGAAGACACGCAGAGCATCGCAGCTGTGATGGAAAGGTGTGAAGACACGCAGAGCATCGCAGCTGTGATGGAAAGGTGTGAAGACATGCAGAGCATGGCATCTGTGATAGAAAGGTGTGATGACTCGCAGAGCATCGCAGCTGTGATGGAAAGGTGTCAGCCAGGCACCGGGTCCTGTTTTCCATCATGTGGACGGCTGGTGCATGTGCGTCACTTACCCGGGAAGAGATGGCAGCAGGATGCACGATGAGAAGAAGACAAGATGGCGGAGGCCGTGTGATGGGTTATGTCCTGCTGGACACCTTGTGTCCTGGCCTCATGTAAATGTGACACCTCCCTGACATTGTACAGACCATGTACCCTTCTTGTTGACAGTGGGACTCGCTAATGGCAGCGCCCCCTTCAGCAGGAGAATGATCTGAGGAACATGACATAGAGATCAAGGCCATGACCTGTCTCCAAGTTCTCCAGATCTCAGTCTGATCAATCCCCTGTGGGATGTGCTGAAAAACAAGTATGATCCATGGAGGCAACACCGAGCTGCGCATAGATCTTACAGTGAGGCCCAACATGGCCAAAACTCCACCATCATGGTGGCCAATGGCCACACAATATTAAAAAATTTTGGCTTCACCCTTAAAGGATCTGCCGCTAATGTCTGTGGCGCTATAAGACCCAAAAAAAATTGGAGGTATGCCCATGATTTAGGTAGCTTGATGGTGTAACACCTGGTGATATATAGCCAATCACTAAATGCCCATTTACACAAGCTGATAACTGATAACGAGCGTTTGTTATGACGCTCATGTGTAAACATGTCAGCGATCACCCGATGCTTATTTGTTGCATTATTCAATTGCTCATGACTGCATTACAATCATTGTTCTCGGCAGCACATCGTCCTGTGTAAACAGG
Source organism: Phyllobates terribilis (assembly GCF_046119375.1). Lineage (NCBI taxonomy): Eukaryota > Metazoa > Chordata > Amphibia > Anura > Dendrobatidae > Phyllobates > Phyllobates terribilis. The sequence continues at coordinate 370,264,474 of NW_027362769.1, forward strand.
AGATATGCTTTCGATAGCGATCATATTCTTTGCACACAGAATGATCATGTTAACAATCGTTCTGTGCGTATAGTATACTTGTCAGTCTGTATAAACAAGCCAATAAACGACCTCCGCATGGCCTGTATATATTCCATCAGCAGCCGCTTAACGCCCGCGTTCGTCAAGTGCAAACGCAGATTGGGCGCATTCAGACTTCCGTCTTTCGCATTTCCAATGGCTGTTCACAAACTGTATACATTTGAGGACGGAGCGGTCCTCACCAAAACAAGACTTATCCGATTTCGGTGCTCGTCACTGATTAAACTCGCCAATGCAAGGCTATGGATCCGTGAAAAAATTTGATAAAGAAAAATTTGGAAAAACTTTTCGTACGCAAAAATAAAAAATGATGAAACTCTGAAGGTATAAAACTGTCACACGATCCAAACACTGATTGAAATCTGATCCGAAACCGCAATGAAAAAAAATCCTTTTTTTGAGTGCAAAAAAAAAAAATCATCGATGTCTGAATGAGCCCCTATTCTCCGTTTCCTGCGCCCCTCCGCTATGCGCACACGGAGACTGTCACGTCCGCAATTTGCAGACGTGACCGGCTCGGGATTTACAAAAGGAGTCTGAACTTACCTTTAATGTAAGTGAAGCAATTAATCTTCATCTGCTCTGGAAAGCAATTAGTGATGATTAGCGGCAGCAAGGAGCATCCTGCAGCTCAGACGCCGCGGATACAGCAGAGGCAGATCGCTAAACCTTAGTTAATTAGCCCTCTGTGCTCCTGTTCCCCAGTGTTCATGACAATCACAATTATCATGTTACACAACAGAGTCTGGTGCCGAAACCCAGAGCGAGATCTCCGCGTAATCGATAATAATCACATTCTTTACAACATAGTAAGTAATATCAAGTGCATCGATTCTTTTGTGAAGTCTTGTAATGCTGGTTATTAGGTGATATGAGCAAGTTATATTAGAGTATTCAGACCCCTCATATCAATATATGACCCCTATATTAAAGGGGTTTTATAATTCATTTTTTTCTTTAATGTCCAGAGGATTGCGCTAGGGAAAAATAATAAAATCAGTAGTGCTCACCTCCCGCAGGTCCAGTGCTGCCTCTCTGTCGCTGCTCATGGCTTTTCTTGACAGACAGCAGCGGTTACATCTTGACTATAGTATGCATGGCCACTGCAGACAATCCCTCCAGACCCCAAATATATATAGATATATATATATATATATATACACACGTGGTCAAAATTGTTGGTACCCCTCGTTTAATGAAAGAAAAATCCACAATGGTCACAGAAATAACTTGAATCTGAGAAAAGTAATAATAAATTAAAAATCTATGAAAATGAACAAATGAAAGTCATACATTGCTTTTCAACCCTGCTTCCACAGAATTTAAAAAAAAATTAACCTTATGAAATAGGCCTGGACAGAAATGATGGGACTCTCAACTTAATATTTTGTTGAACAACCTTTTGAGGCAATCACTGCAATCAAACGATTCCTGTAACTGTCAATGAGACTTCTGCGCCTCTCGACAGGTATTTTGTCCCACTCCTCATGAGCAAACTGCTCCAGTTGACGTTGACATATACATATATATATATATATATATATATATATATATATATATATCAGTACAGACCAAAAATTTGGACACACCTTCTCATTTAAAGATTTTTCTGTATTTTCATGACTATGAGAGTGTGCAAAGCCGTCATCAAAGCAAAAGGTGGCTACTTTGAAGAACCTAGAATACAAGACATATTTTCAGTTGGTTTACACTTTTTGTTAAGTATATAATTCCACATGTGTTAATTCATAGTTTTGTTGCCTTCAGTGTGAATGTACAATTTTCATAGTCAGGAAAATACAGAAAAATCTTTAAATGAGAAGGTGTGTCCAAACTTTTGGTCTGTACTGTATATATATTCAAATTCCTCTATATTAATGTCAGATACCAGATCCCTGAATTAATATCAGATCCCACACCTAGCCCCTATTTATTGTACAAAAAGGTCCATAGTGGTCTTAAAATGAAAAAACCCAAGCATATCCAGTATTTCTCTACCAGATCTCTGATGTTCTTCCACATCATTATCATTATCTTCTCTTTTCCTTTACCTAGGGTAAGGGATAGTGTTGGGCGAGCACTAAAATGCTCGGGTGCTCGAAGCTCGGGCCGAGCTCACAGTGATACTCGGGTGCTCGACCCGAGCAATGAGCCCAATATTAGTCTATGGGAGACCCGAGCATTTTTGCGGCAGCACCCCCGGCAGTCTGTAGAAAGCCTAAAAAGTGCCCAAAACAATAGTGACAGTGCTCAAATGACATGGGGACAGCATGGGGATCGCCCCAGGAAGCATTTCTGACCCCCAGGTCACTGCTGTCAACAACGTGGTCAGAGGTATTAAGCCACTTTTACTGGCTCACAATAAAACGTTCAAAAACGAAACTGAAACGGTTTTCCTGTGAAATATGTTAAGGAACTTCCTTTCCAGGGTAAAGACTTGTGTATAAGGTAAAATAAATAACCAAAAACAAAAATACTCCTCCACACCTTGGGCTATGTTCACAAGTAGCATTTTTTATGCGTTTTTGCACTTTTGTATTGCTTTCAACCGTGACAAATGCATTCACCGGGAAATGTCATTTTAACATTTTACAACCTTATCTGGCCATGTGCTGTGTGACACATGCATACAGTGCTGAAAAGACATGGGAACAGCATGGGGAAGACCCCTGCAAGCATCTCTGACACCCAGGTCACTGCCTAAAAGTGTGCCCATCAGAAGTGATCCTTTCCGCATCAGAAGATGCAGACTTGCAACTATACCCGTGCAAGTCCTTGTCCCAGGGCAGTGTTCAATTGTACCTTCCCCATTCCTTGCAATGCAAGCGCAAATATGCAGCCAACCACCCACCCACCCGCAGACTGCAATACTATACTGCTAGCTTGCACTTGAAATGGGGCCTTTTAGTTTGGAGGAGGCCGAAGCTGGTCACTACCTCATGGCTGCTTCGGCAGCGAGGTCTCCATACTCAGTCCCCAGCCGCCACTATTTCTCCTGGTAACCTTCCCCACACTTTTCTTAGCCTGGCCTGCTTTAGGGCAGCATTGGATGAGCCCACCAGACAACCAGAATCCTCCGGTGGGCCCTGGCTTCTCCATCAGGGGAGTTGAGAGTGCCAAGGTGAGGAGCATGATGATGATGATAGAAGTTAGCATCTGCTTTGTTTTCTTGGAATGCAAGCGTAAGTGTGCAGCCTGCCACCCACCCACCCCCAGGCTGCAATACCATACTGCTAGCTTGCTTGCACTTGAAATGAGGCCTTTTAGGCTTGTGGAGGCAGACGCCGTCCACCATGTCATGGCTGCGTCGGCAGCCTGGTATCCATACTCAGTCCCCAGCCGCCAAGCGGCCGGGTGTCCACACTCGGTCCCCAGCCACCAGGGGGCGGCCGGGTGTCCATACTCGGTCCCCAGCCACCCCTATTTGTCCCGATGCGCCTTATACACAAGCACGCATACCAAAACATTACCTGTGCCCTCCCCAGTGCATTTAGTGGGAAGGACAGCCTATTCCGCTGTAGTGTGTGCACGCCAACCCCCTGTTCATGGCACATGCGAAGATGCCTCCCGCCCTGCAACTGTCGTTGCAGACTTGCAACTATCCCCGTTCAAGTCCTTGTCTCAGGGCAGTGTTCAATTGTACCTCCCCCATTCCTTGCAATGCAAGCGCAAGTATGCAGCCTGCCACCCACCCACCCCCAGGCTGCAATACCATACTGCTTGCTTGCTTGCACTTGAAATTGGGCCTTTTAGGCATGTGGAGGTGGAATCTGGCCACCACGTCATGGCTGCGTCGGCGGCCTGGTATCCATATTCAGTCCCCAGCCGCCCGGCGGCCGGGTGTCCACGCTTGGTTCCCAGCCGCCAGGGGGCGGCCGGGTGTCCATACTCGGTCCCCAGCTGCCCCGCGGCCGGGTGCCCACACACACGGTCCCCTGCCGCCTGGGGGCGGCCGGGTGCCATAACCGGTCCCCAGCCGCCCCTATTTGTCCCGGTGCGCCTTATACACAAGCGCACATACCAAAACATTACCTGTGCCCTCCCCAGTGCATTTAGTGGGAAGGACAGCCTAACCACAAACACGTGGACAAGTGAATGTGGCCAGGGATGGTCCATCTCACTGACGCCTTCACACTGGGTTAATATTGTGGAAGCCGGGACACAGTTGGACACTGGGATGCAACACGTCCTCCAGACATAGAGGATTGCGGGTCCTGGGTCAATCAGACTTCAACACAAAGTTCAGAAGGTAGACAGCAGCAGTGGTCGGCCTCCTACACAGCGAGTAAATTATTCATGATCATGAGGCCATCCATCTCCTTAGCTTTCTGTTCCTTGGAATGCAAGCGCATGTATGTAGTAGCGGCTAGGCCTGAGGTGGTCAGCGTTTTGGCGCATATCCTACCTCCTCTGAGGATTGCTGGATGTTTTCCTGCTACTATCCCAGTTCTATGACTCCCGTTAAAACAAAGCTTCATGTGATGAATGATGGATGAGGTGGTGGCAAAGGAGAAAGAGTAGGAGGAACAGGGACCATTCACATCAATATCAGGCCAGTCAACCACACATGTCTTGTAGGATATGTTTCTGTACCAAAAGGAGCGGTTCGGCTACACAGTTATAGGGCATACAGTGAGTGCAATGCCTACCAAAAATTTCGAGGCACTCCAATGCCCCTTGGAAGTGACATGGAGGTCAGAGGGCCTTAACTAAACCGTTTTTTCCATTTATAGCAACTGGGTCTCCTGTACACTGTGGGCCTAAGCAGTGAATGGAAGGCTTTCCAAAAATTATGAGGAACTGCAATGCCCCGTGAAACAGACGTGGATTACAGCGTACTAAAAACCTTCTACCCATTATTGGGGAGTGGGTCTCCCTTAGTGTTCGCCTATGCATTGAAAAGCAAAAGCTGACTAAAATTAGGAGGAAATGCAATGCCCGTTGGAAGAGTCGTGGAGGTTAGAGGTAATTAAAAACAACATTTCAATGCCCCTTGGAAGAGCTGTGGAGTTCAGAGTGGTTTAACGAGACGGTTTTAATGCCCCTTGGAAGAGACGTGGAGGTCACAGTAGCTTAACAAGACGGTTTTAATGCCCCTTGGAAGAGACATGGAGTTCAGAGTGGTTTAACAAGACGGTTTTAATGCCCCTTGGAAGAGACGTGGAGGTCACAGTAGCTTAACAAGACGGTTTTAATGCCCCTTGGAAGAGACATGGAGTTCAGAGTGGCTTAACAAGACGGTTTTAATGCCCCTTGGAAGAGACGTGGAGGTCCCAGTGGAATAAAAAGACAATATCAATGCCCCTTAGACGAGTGCTGGAGGTCGCAGTGGAATAAAAAGACAATATCAATGACCCTTGGAAGAGACGTGGAGGTCACAGTAGCTTAACAAGACAAATTTAATGCCCCTTGGAAGAGACGTGGAGTTCAGAGTGGTTTCACAAGATGGTTTTAATGCCCCTTGGAAGAGACGTGGAGGTCACAGTAGCTTAACAAGACGGTTTTAATGCCCCTTGGAAGAGACGTGGAGGTCACAGTGAATAAAAAGACAATATCAATGCCCCTTGGAAGAGACGTGGAGGTCCCAGTGGAATAAAAAAGACAATATCAATGACCCTTGGAAGAGACGTGGAGGTCACAGTAGCTTAACAAGACGATTTTAATGCCCCTTACAAGAGCCATGCAGTACAGCATATTAAAAACATTATTCCCATTATTGGGGAGTGGGTCTCCCATAGTTTTTGCCTATGGCTTCCAAGCAAAAGCTGCCAAAAATTAGGACGGAGGAACTTGCAATGCCCCTTACAAGAGCCATGCAGTACAGCATATTAAAAACATTATTCACATTATTGGGGAGTGGGTCTCCCATAGTCTTTGCCTATGCCTTCCAAGCAAAAGCTGCCAAAAATTAGGACGGAGAAACTTGCAATGCCTCTTATAAGAGCCATGCAGTACAGAATATTAAAAACATTATTCCCATTATTGGGGAGTGGGTCTCCCATAGTCTTTGCCTATGCCTTCCAAGCAAAAGCTGCCAAAAATTAGGATGGAGGAACTTGCAATGTCCCTTACAAGAGCCATGCAGTACAGCCTAGTAAAAACATTATTCCCATTATTGGGGAGTGGGTCTCCCATAGACTTTGCCTATGCCTTCCAAGCAAAAGCTGCCAAAAATTAGGACGGAGGAACTTGCAATGCTGGCAACACAGGCCACGGTCACCCTGATGGTATAGTGGTGGTGGAGGCTGAGGATAAGGAGAAGAGCAAAAAACAGCCGAAATGAGGAAGCGTATACCCATGTGTGGGTGTGAAGCGGTGCATGGGAATACACTTCCCGAAATAACACAGTGGATTTGACTTTATGTTACTCTGCTGTCATTTGGTGGTGATGAGAAGTCTGGCCCAATCCAGCCCTTGTTCATTTTGATAAGGGTCAGCTTGTCAGCATTGTCAGTTTAAAGGCGAGTGCGCTTATCAGTTATAATTCCCCCAGCAGCACTAAAAACACGCTCCGATAACACGCTAGCAGCAGGGCAGGCCAGGACCTCCAAGGCGTACAGAGCGAGTTCATTCCAAGTGTCCAGCTTGCATACCCAATAATTAAAAGGCACAGAGGAATCACGGAGGACGCTGGTACGTTCGGCAAGGTACTCCCTCACCATCTTTTGAAACTTTCCACTCCTTGTGGGAGTACCCCGTGCCTCAGGGCCTGTAAGCTGAGCGGGTCTCAGAAAACTGTCCCAGAACGTTGACAGTGTTCCCGTGCCTCTGCTGGATTGGAGTTGCGTCTCTCTCGCCTGTACGCCTTGGTTGAGCAACGAACTGTGACCTGCCGCTAGCTTGTTCAGATGGGAATTTTTTTAACAGTTCTGCAGCAAGGGCCTTCTGGTATTGCCCCATTTTCGTAGACCTCTCCACCTCAGGAATAAGAGAGTGAAAGTTCTCCTTGTAGCGGGGGGTCTAAAAGTGTCACCAACCAGTAATGAGTGTCACCCAACATTTTGACAACGCGAGGGTCACGGTTAAGGCAGCGTAACATAAAGTCAGCCATGCGTGCCAGACTGGTAACGGGCAAGACTTCCGTGTCCTCACCAAGATGACGACTGACCATGCTCTCCTCCTCCTCCTCCCCCCTGTCCTCAGGCCACCCACGCTGAACCGACGGTATGACAGTTGTACAGGTACTACCGTCTACAGCGCATGATACCAGCTCCTGTTCTTCCTCCTCCTCCTCCCCCTCATTGTCCCCCAATGCACGTTGGGATGAGATGAGGCTGGGCTGTGTGTAATCGCCCGCTACGGCTTCTTGATCCATCTCATCATACTCTGGCTGCAATGCCTCCTCTTTAATTCTCTGCAGAGAGCGTTTCAAAAGACAGACAAGTGGGATGCTGACGCTAATGATGGCGTCATCACCACTCACCATCTTGGTGGACTCCTCAAAGTTTGTCAGGATGGTACATAGGTCAGACATCCAGGTCCACCCCTGAGGTCTTATGTGTGGAGCCTGACCTGAATATCGACGGCCTTGTTGCAGCTGGTACTCCACAACTGCTCTCTACTGCTCACAAATCCTTTGCAACATGTGGAGTGTAGAGTTCCAACGTGTGGGGACATCACACACCAGTCGGTGTGCTGGAAGCTGAAAACGCTACTGCAACACAGTAAGGGCGGCAGAAGCTGTAGCCGACTTCCGAAAATGAGCTGACAGGCGGCGTACTTTGACGAGCAGATCTGGCAACTCGGGGTACGATTTAAAAAACCGCTGAACCACGAGGTTAAGCACATGAGCCAGGCATAGTACGTGTGTGATCTCGCCTCGCCTCAGAGCCGCCACCAGGTTACGGCCATTGTCACACACGACCATGCCTGGATGTAGGTTCAGCGGTCTCAGCCACAGATCTGCCTGCTCTTTCACAGCTGTCCACAACTCACAAGCAGTGTGAGGTTTATCACCTAGGCTTATGAGTTTCAGCACAGCCTGTTGCCGCTTGGCTGAGGCAGTACTGCAGTGCTTCCAGCTTGTAACTGATGTGGTGATATCTGAGATGGAGGCTGAACATGAGGAGGAGGAGGAGGATGATGCGCAGGAGCTGTACACTGTGGGGGCAACTCTGACTGACATAGGGCCCGCAATCCTCGGTGTGGGGAGGATGTGTTCCGTCCCAAGGTCCAACTGGGTCCCGGCTTCCACTATGTTTACCCAGTGTGCCGTCATTGAGATGTACCGTCCCTGGGCACAAACACTTGTCCACGTGTCCGTTGTCAGGTGGACTCTCCCAGTAACTGCGTTGTTGAGGGCACGGCAGATGTTTTGGGACACGTGCTTGTGTAGTGCGGGGATGGCACACCGGGCAAAATAGTGTCGGCTGGGGACCGAGTACCGAGGGACGGCCACCGCCATAAGGTTGCGGAAGGATTCCGTCTCCACCAGCCTAAAAGGCAGCATTTCCAACGCAAGCAGTCATGAAATGTGCGAATTTAGTACTGTGGCCTGTGGGGCGTTGGCTGCGAATTTGCGCTTTCGCTCAAAGGTCTGGGATATGGACAATTGAACGCTGCGGTGGGACGTGGATGTGGACGTTGATACTGTTTCTTGAGAAACTGCCATAACAAGTGAAGACTGAGAGGAGGGGGCATCTTTGCATGCAGTATGGACAGGGGATTGCCTTGCACACACAACAGGGGGTTCTCTTACACGCACAACAGCGGAAGAAGCAGTGGTGACACCCGCTGACACTGGTCGTGGACCCTGGGGTTCGCCCCACAAACTCGGGTGCTTTGCTGACATGTGCCTGATCATGCTGGTGGTGGTCAGGCTGGTAGTTTTGTCACCCCTGCTGATGCTGGCCTGGCAGGTGGTACAAATGGCCTTTTTCGGGTTATCAGCAGAGTCTTTAAAAAAATTCCAGACTCAGGAAGACCTAACGGTTGTACTGGCAACGTGCCTCATGTTGGTGTTACGGGTAACGGTTGCCCGCCTTCTGTCTGCGGCCACCACACTGCTTCTTCCTGCCTGTTGGTGTACTCTGCCTCCCTCCCCCTGTGTGCTACTGGCCTCGCTCTGCGTGTCCTCCTGCCACGTTGGGTCAGTTTCTAGATCACCACCTCCTCCTCTTCCACTTCCGCATCACGGTCCTCCTCCTCACTTCGTGGCAATTGTGTAGCGTCATCGTCCACCTCTTGTGACAAATTGCCAGCGTCGCCTTCCTGTGGCCGTGGCTGTTCAAATATTTGGCCATCGCTACATGGGATCTCCTCTTCCACCACTTCAAGCGGAGCAAATATGGAAATGGACCAGTGAACAGCTCTTCAGAGTGTCCAACTGTGGGATCGGTTGCTGTCTGATGACACTCGGCATGGTGGGAGGAAGGAGCATCAGGGTGAGGAGGAGTATGCAGTCGAGACTCACAGCTACTAAGACTTGACTGTGTGGAAGACAGACCGGAGATGGTGGTGCACAGGTGACTGGAAGTATTATCTGCTATCCAATTAATAACCTGCTCACACTGATCAGTTCGCAATAGTTGTGTTGTGTGCTTCCCTAGTAATTTGGTCAAGAACTGGGAGCGAGAAGATGTGGCTGTTGGTTGTGGCACATTTTCACCTTGGCCATGTCCTCGTCCTCTGCACGCACCATCACCAGAACGTTCAGTTCCACGTCCCTTGCCACGCGCCTTGCCCATTGTAAATGAAGTAAAATAGCTTACACTCGCACAATCAATGGCAAAAGGGTAATAAAAAGTAGATTAGAACCGTGGAAGAGGAAAACCACAGTTCTAGTTCTCTGGCCTACACCAGAATCTTTTAAACAGATATATTTGTGTCTGAACAGTCAGCGAGACACTCAAACTGTTTTGTTTTATGGAAAAAAGGCAAAAAAGTGGATAATACAGAGATTTGAACCGTGGAAGAGGAAAACCACAGTTCTAGTTATCTGGCCAAAACCAGACTCTTTTAAACAGATATATTTGTGTCTGAACACTCACAGACACACTCAATTTTTTTTTTTTGGGGGGGGGGGAATACCAAAAGGTAGTGAGATGCTCGCGCGAGTACCCAGCAGTGTCGAGCATGCTCGCTCAACACTAGTAAGGGAGCATCATATCAGCACTACAGCCAGTCTGCAGCTACTGATTGGCAGCAGCTGTGTTGTTTGATAACACAGTATCCACCATTCACAATACTTGATGTCACAGCTCACTTCCTCCTCCTGTACAATGTCTGATAACACCTCTATATACAGTAGATAACACAGGATTCACCATTCACAATAGGTGATGTCACAGCTCACCTCCTCCTCCTCCTGTACAATGTCTGATAACACCTCTACATACAGTAGATAACACAGGATCCACCATTCACAATAGGTGATGTCACAGCTCACCTCCTCCTCCTGTACTTTGGCCTTTGCACACACTCATTAAATGCTTCAATACAACAGATAGATCTGGGTTAAGCTATTGCTGCTCATGTACATGTGACTTTGTCTAAAATAGCCCCAGTGGCCGGTGTAAAAATGGAAAAAAAAATGTTTTTAATTCAAATAATTAGATATTTAGAGATAAAAATAACATAAAAACCTGATTTAGGTAATTTTCTGATGACACTGGATTTAAAGGGCTATTAGAGCATATGAATAGTGGTAAGAGGGTACCATACTTGAGACCCCCCCTTCAATAGCCAGATAGGGGAGCCTCTTACGAGCTGCAGACTTGGGCTGTCCATGCAATACATAATGGCTGCATGTAATACTGTAATCTGCCCTGTAGTGGGTGCTGTTTGCAGAAGGACCCAGCAGTTTGAAGAAACAACTCAATAAAAAGGTGAAATCCAAGGGAAGTCATTTCACCCCCATCCACCCTGTTTTCCTGACATGGTCTTCGGATATTCTGCATTTACCGTGCTCAGGTGTCTTGTACACAGGCGGAACCAAAGAATTTGAGGCAGCAACAAAAGATATTTGTATTCAGAGCTTGTTTACTGGATGGCATTCCTGAATGATTTATTCTTTGTGAGCCAAGAATACTAAAGGGAAATATGACGCAGTCACCGCTGTCCGCAGAGCGGATCTACATTCAACAATGGTTCTAGAATTCCGTTATTACCGACTGTAAGGCAGCACTAGTCATCATAATGGGGAATACTCGCTGCAGCGGGTAAATCAAAGCACACCAGCAATGTCCTTCCGGTATTTCTTAATGCTGCAGTTTATTACACTTCATAAACCACAGTTCACACAGTCCATCTTAGTCCGCCACCGGCATGTTTACACACTTAACATCCGGGAGTTTCTCAAGTAGCAGACAGGCCCAAGTGGCCCAAGTAACAGCCTTCAGCAAGGTAATAAAATAGCAATGTCCATATTAATGTCCATATAACACAGGGTATTACCTTTACCGGGTTTAGCTGTCTCAGTCCGTTACTCCGCCACCACTGTGGCTTTGCGGCTTCCCAGGTCGGGGTCTCCAGCCGTCGTTCCCTCAAAGGCCACTGACATCCACACAGGATTCAGGCTCTGCCTTTCAGGACTCTTACTCAAGTCTCTGCCTTCCAAGGCCACTAGCATCCACACAGGATCCAGTCTTTGCCTTTCAGGCACCAGGCTTCACTAGGCCTCACACGGTCGGTGTCCCACACACACGGGAACAGGCCTTACGCCTCTCTCACAGAACACCCCTGTCTCCCATCAAGCAGGGTTTATATATGCATCCCGTGCACACACACACACATACTGACAGGACCTTGCTGATGTCACAGTCATGAGATCAGACAGACATTCTGTGCGTGCAAGACCTGTGCTATGTCACAGTCATGTGACCAGTCACCTGAGGGGGAAGGTACATGGTCAGGTAAAACACATCCTGGACCATTACCGTAATGGCAGCAAGTCGCTGCATTACATATCCCCCCCTCTGTTCAAACTTGTGGGGTTGAACATATAATATACACAATGACATTATAACCCCCAGTTCACATAGAGACCATGTATTTTACAATTGTGCTGCTCAGCCCCTGGAACATTAGTCAACGACATTAGCCCATTCCTTAGGGACCTACCATTTGTCACTGTCACTGACTTCGTCAGGTCACCTCTCCGGGTCGTAACCTTGTCAGAGCTCCCCCGCTCCCAGCGGTCAGTTGTAACCTTGTCAGGTCTCCCCTGCTCCCAGCGGTCAGTCGTGATCTTGTCAGACCTCCCCCACTCCCAGCGGTCAATCATACAGCGGTGTGACTCACATGCCCTGGTATCTAAGGTCCGGTTCGACTCCGTAATGTCGCGTCCTCTATTGGGTCGTTTGTATGGGCTGCTCAAACCTGAGTTACTGGAGGTCTCACTACCTCTAAACCCACGCCCACTACTCTCAGGACATCTTGAAAGGTCCCTAACTCCAGCTATAGCTGTTCTGTTATTTAGGGGGCCCTTTCTCTGTCTGGTCTCATCATTTCTAGACGGCTGCCATCTTCTGCTACTCAGATGATGCTGTCTATCCACTCGCAGTCTAGCGAGATTCAACTGTTCTACCTCTCGCAGGTAGATCACCCGGTACTCCAACAGCATGCGCATATATCCCAGGCTTTCTTCTGTTCCTACAGCGGAGAATGATACCATGCCGTCTTCGTCTGGTATCCAGTCCTGACGATCACGTGGACTGCTTATTTTCACCACACCAGACTTCTTGACCATCACCTGCATGGCTCGACCATTTCTCCCAACGAGCTTCCTCACCAGAACATGAGGCACCTGGATGACCTCTTCACGCATACTGTGAGCTTTCCTCATCAACTCCAGTTGTCTAACGGCTTGTTCCGTCTTCAACCGGAGAAACCGCTTCGTGCGAATACATCGCCAGTGCATGTCACTTAGGATAGCCACCCTTTTCACTGTGACTTCGGTCGTGGACAGGACCACCAGCTGTTTAGCTTCTGAGGTCAAGTACACCTTACAGGTTCCCACGGCCTTCTTAAACTCCTCATGTACGGACTCACTGGTGCATTCTTCCCTCAAATCCTCGGGTACATCTACAAGGCACTTGTACCGAGACGTTTCGGACTCACCAGTGGTTTCCAGACGTTCAACCAGCTCAGGTTTCAGGGGCAACTGACCTCCAGCTTCTTCACCCTGTATGCTTCCCCTGAGCTGACTCACAGCTACAAATTCACGAATTTTCGTCTTGACCACTTCCATCTCATATTTATCTGTGGTTAACACTCTCTTAGCTCTCCTCAGGTCCACCTTCTCATGGTATAAGGGAGTGAGTGCAACGTGTTCGCCCTTTTCCTTCTCCAAGAAGGCCTCGTTCACTGAGTGATACTTTGTCAGGCGACTTTTGAGCCCGGAAACTTCTTCCTCTAGCTTCGCCACTCGCCTCTCAGCGGCCCGTCTCTGAAGCTCTTCCTGCTTCAACTGCTCTTCCAGCAGCAGAGCTCTCTCAGACCTCTCAGTCTCCAACGCGCCCGCTCGGCTCTCAATAGCCAGTCTCTCACGCTTCTCTTGCGTCCACTGGGTTTGTAGCAACTCCTTGAGCTGCTTGATCTCGGCTCCGACATCCACCGAACCCTCCGAGCCCACATCACTCGAGGAGGTATCTGCTTCATACCTCCCATCACCAGCGGTCAACTCCTGGCCCTGGTCTGTGGCTTTTCCGATGGACTCCTCCATCCTGTCTCGCTCAGCTTCCATCTTGCTGACTGTTTCCTTAAGGTACGTCTCCGCCTTCTGGAGAGTATCACAGGACATCTGTAGCTCCTTCACCTGAGCTTCCAGATCTAGGGTCTTTCCCCGGAGATCATCATTCTCCTCACGGGTGTCTTGCAGAGTGGTCTCAACCACTTGGTGCACTTGCTCTGCACCCGCCTTATCCTCCTCTAGTTTTTTCTTCACCTTGAGGAGATCCTCATAATCTCTCTTACTCTGTTGCAGTTCCCTACTGCGTTCACCACACTCCTTCTTGGAGTCACACAGCTCCTGGTTGAGCTGTTTGCGCAGTCGTTCTAGGATTTGTTCGCGTCCAGAAACACCATCCTGCCGCGCCTCCTTCTCAAGCTTCAACTGCAAAACCTCTTCCTTGATTTTGCTGTGTTCCTCCTTAATTGCGTAGAACATTTCCTTCCACTGGTTATAACGCGCCCCTGGGCCTGTGTCGCGCAGCGTTGCACACGCGGGAGCTTACCCGGAGCCGGATCTGTTGAGGGTTGTAGTCTCGTGGCGGTGATCCGGTCCGTGCCCAGGGAGTCAAACTAAGTGGCCGTCTATGGCAGTAGATGTTAACTTGGATGTCGACTACGCCACTCGTTGAGTGCGGCTTTGCAGCCGCCGCTGCAGAACAGTCCGCTGAGGCCGGTGGTATGGGTGCAGCGATGATGGTATAACCCCCAACGGGAGGAGTATGGCCTCAGGGCAGCAGGTGAAGATGATGGGGGTTGTGACGGTGCAGTAAGAAGAGTCAGAGTCAGGAGATGCAGTTTCAGGGTTTTTACTCACGGGTGTTCTCTCAGTCACTCTGGCCTTGAGTGACCACCCGAGCCGTGCTGCGTCCACCAGGTCCTGGACTCGGCTAACCCCCAGGCAGTTCCGGAGCGTGGTCCTGAGCTCCCTTCTCTCTCTCTGTCTCTGGCCGTTCCCACCAGGGATCCACCTTTGGCCGGCTCCCTCGGGTCTCTTGGTGGTCAAACCTCCTCTGGGTTCCCTGACCCTATACTTGGTGTGCCTTTCTGGTGGATTTGGTGAGGGTCGTGGCAAATCTTGACCACGACCTCCGGTTCCTGGCTGAGGATAAGTGGCCTCCACCAGTTCGGGTTCCGGTACCCGTGTCCGCCAACCCTTCACCCTTTTTTTGGTCTGATTCTGGGTTCTTAGGGTTCCCTCTGGTCTTCCACTCTGGGCCTTTCTTTCTCCTCTCTCCTCTGCAGGCTTGGCTCTGGAGCTGGGCCCAGCCGGAGCCACAGCTCCCTGTCAGCCCTCCTGGCTGAGCTCCTCTGCTCTGCTCCTCCTCAGACTGACTGACTCACCCTCTTCTAAGATGGTGCCCACCTTATATACTCCCTCTATGTGTGAGCCCAGGTGACTAGCACCCAATGAGCTCCTAGCTTTACCCAGAGTACTCCCCCTATCTGCCCCTACACTACTGGGATGTTCCACCCCCCTCCCACTCCAGCCAGGGACAGACGCTGTCGTACCT
This sequence comes from Phyllobates terribilis, assembly GCF_046119375.1. NCBI lineage: Eukaryota > Metazoa > Chordata > Amphibia > Anura > Dendrobatidae > Phyllobates > Phyllobates terribilis. The sequence goes on from NW_027362769.1 coordinate 370,279,737, forward strand.
GCACATTTACTTGGTGGAAGTACCGTAGTTCTGTCCCCCGGAAATGGGATGTATGTAGTGCATGCAGCCTACTGAGCTCAGTCCCACACTCCATCCTTACCCGGGAGTGGAATACCACACCTCTGGGTCGAGGTGCAATACCCCTGTAGCAGCCGAGTCCTCAGGGTGCTACATTCCCCCCTGGTAAATCACAGCACGTCCTCGGGCTGTAAAAGAATAAAATATCCAAAAACATACAATTTTTTTTTTCAAAACATACAAGAACATATCAAACATTAAACATTATCAGATTTAAACAAGATAAACTTTTTCTTTCATATAAAACTCTTTCATAATAATGTTCTTTGAGTTACTGGCCACTGTGCGCTTGTGACCAGGTAGAAGTGCAACAGTCAGTTCAAGAACAACAGTTTCCTATAAAACCAGTAGGGGGCGCCTTAGAAAGCGCAACTATATACAAGGGGAGGTGGCCGCTCTCAGTCTTCGGCCAGTGGGGAAAAGGAATGGCTGTTCACAGTCCTCAGCCTGTTAAGGGATAGGGGACACACGGGTTTAAGTTCACACTTGTCCCAACGGGGAACATATTTAAATTAGCAGCAGTTCTTATACCCTTACGGATAACTATGTACAGTTCTTTTTTACCGTACTCTAATAACGGCGTCCTCCTGATGCTTCCTCCCTGTATTCTTCAGACCCGTCCGGGTCCTCTTGCTCCTCCTGACACCTCAGCTCTTCCTCCGTCAACCGGTGTACATGAAGGGCATAGGGTCCTTTGGCACATTGGTGCCGGGTAAAGGTGACCTCATCACCCAGGTATAGGTCACGACCTCTGTGTCCCTCCGGCAGGTGGGACTCGACATCCCTGCGGGTCACGAAGACGTCGCCAGGGGTGCGGTGATCCCGGATGAAGCCCCAACCGTGCTGCAGTTGGAATTTAATTACAGTCCCGGTGGCACGGGGACCGTGGGCTGCACGGGGGTTCCGTCGGGTCCGGCTCTTCTGTTCTGCACTCCTCACTTGCAGCCGCTCCTCGCGGACCCGCCTCTCTCGTCGTTCCCGGTCGAAAACCTCTAATTGCTGCCGGCAGCACTCTGCTCGCTGGGCTGCGGCCGCCCGGGTCTCTTGGGTGAAGCCGATGAGGTTTTCCCCGGTGGGGTCCCATTCAAATTGGGCCTCCTCCAGCGGGAGCGGGACAATCTTGACAGGCGCCGGAGCCGGAATCAGGGGCTCATCCAGGGGCCTTTCCTTCCGGAGTCGGGGATGGTAGTACTCCGGTGGCCACTCAAAGGGCTGCCCATCCGGGCAAGTATGTTGGGCGAACAAGTCTTCACCCAGGGGTAGGACTTTGTGGGTTGAGGGCGCGGTGGTGGTAGCGGCGCCCGGGTTCACCAGGCCTTGCGACCAGGCCTGGGGCACCCTGAAGGTGAAGGGCACCGTGAAGACGGCGGCGCCCGGGTGTACTTGACTTTGCGACCAGGCCGGTGGCGTCTCCTGCTTGGCCGCGCTCAGGGTTGAGGCGCGTGACGTCACAAGAGGCGTGGCCGCGGCTCCTGCTTGAGGCCTAGTCTGGAGCGGTAGCGGTGCGGCAACGGGCACGATCGGTGGGATTTCGGGCTCTGCGACGGGGAGCGGGGGTAGGCTTACGGTGGCTGGGCTTGGGGTAGTGACGTCCCCTTTACTTGCCTCCGTCTCTTCAGCTCCCTCTGCGGCGTCGTCTCCGGCCTCCGTCCCTTCTGCATCCTCTTCAGGGGCAGGCGTGCTCCTCGTTGCGGGTGGTGTGCTTCGCTGGCGGGTTCCAGCCTGCTGGGCCATCTCCCTGCTCCACTCCGTCAGCGTTTCTCGCTGCACCTGGGCCATCCTCCGTGCGAGGCCCTCCAGCGCGGTCTGTGCACGCTCCCGGTCTCGGGGGAGCTGTGCCAGGATCTCCACCAGGTCTTGTGGAGTGGTAGCTTGCAACAGGCTCCTGACCACAGGGTCGGTGCTGCCTGACTCTCCCTCCATCTCCGGGTACGGCTTCTCCAGACTCCTCCAGGCTGCACCCATCTTCTCTGTTTTGTTCTGTATCCGCCCCCATTGAGGGCGGTCCTGGGGCAACTTGGTGATTGTCAGTTCCAGGGGCAGACCCCCCACGCTGATGGACATCTCAATCATTGCAGTCTCTGCTGGTGGGGGCGGTCTTCGTTTTTGGCGCCATTCTTGGTCCTGGCCCACGATGGGAGGTGGCCTCTTGCCACCCTCTGGCACGCCCATAATGACGTCCGCTCTGCCAGGGCGGGAAACTGTCCAAGATGGCGGGAATCGCCTCCCAGTGGCGGGAAACTCTGTGGATGGCGGGAAAAAGCTGCAGATGGCGGGAAACGACCCGTGATGGCGTCCGATGGCGGGGACCCTCCGGAATTGGCGGGAGACTCCTTTTTACGGTACAGATAAACTTTTCTTCAGGCACGCAGTACCCGGTGGTTGCGGGCACGAGATCCTGCCGACTACGCCAAAGTTAACGCGCCCCTGGGCCTGTGTCGCGCAGCGTTGCACACGCGGGAGCTTACCCGGAGCCGGATCTGTTGAGGGTTGTAGTCTCGTGGCGGTGATCCGGTCCGTGCCCAGGGAGTCAAACTAAGTGGCCGTCTATGGCAGTAGATGTTAACTTGGATGTCGACTACGCCACCCGTTGAGTGCGGCTTTGCAGCCGCCGCTGCAGAACAGTCCGCTGAGGCCGGTGGTATGGGTGCAGCGATGATGGTATAACCCCCAACGGGAGGAGTATGGCCTCAGGGCAGCAGGTGAAGATGATGGGGGTTGTGACGGTGCAGTAAGAAGAGTCAGGAGATGCAGTTTCAGGGTTTTTACTCACGGGTGTTCTCTCAGTCACTCTGGCCTTGAGTGACCACCCGAGCCGTGCTGCGTCCACCAGGTCCTGGACTCGGCTAACCCCCAGGCAGTTCCGGAGCGTGGTCCTGAGCTCCCTTCTCTCTCTCTGTCTCTGGCCGTTCCCACCAGGGATCCACCTTTGGCCAGCTCCCTCGGGTCCCTTGGTGGTCAAACCTCCTCTGGGTTCCCTGACCCTATACTTGGTGTGCCTTTCTGGTGGATTTGGTGAGGGTCGTGGCAAATCTTGACCACGACCTCCGGTTCCTGGCTGAGGATAAGTGGCCTCCACCAGTTCGGGTTCCGGTACCCGTGTCCGCCAACCCTTCACCCTTTTTTTGGTCTGATTCTGGGTTCTTAGGGTTCCCTCTGGTCTTCCACTCTGGGCCTTTCTTTCTCCTCTCTCCTCTGCAGGCTTGGCTCTGGAGCTGGGCCCAGCCGGAGCCACAGCTCCCTGTCAGCCCTCCTGGCTGAGCTCCTCTGCTCTGCTCCTCCTCAGACTGACTGACTCACCCTCTTCTAAGATGGTGCCCACCTTATATACTCCCTCTATGTGTGAGCCCAGGTGACTAGCATCCAATGAGCTCCTAGCTTTACCCAGAGTACTCCCCCTATCTGCCCCTACACTACTGGGATGTTCCACCCCCCTCCCACTCCAGCCAGGGACAGACGTTGTCATACCTGCACATTTACTTGGTGGAAGTACCGTAGTTCTGTCCCCCGGAAATGGGATGTATGTAGTGCATGCAGCCTACTGAGCTCAGTCCCACACTCCATCCTTACCCGGGAGTGGAATACCACACCTCTGGGTCGAGGTGCAATACCCCTGTAGCAGCCGAGTCCTCAGGGTGCTACAGTTAATTTCCTCGTTGCTTCCCTTTAGATCTCGCTGTAAGTTCTTCACAAGCTGGTGTATTTTCTGCTGTTCAGACTCCAGGATCAACTGGTCTGAGGACACGTTCCCCAGGTTTTCACATAATTGCTGCACGTCACTCTGACCCTGCTGGCCGATAGGCTCCAGCTCTTCGTCACGACTGGCCGCCTCCTCTTTCAGGGCTGTCAGATCCTTCTGTCTCAGTACTGTACCGGTGGTTGCTACTGGCAACGTCACCTCCTCTTCTACCTCTAATGGAGGATCCACACTTGAAGCAAAGGCACACAGTACTACATTCTCTTTATTTTCATTTTCAGCCAAGTCTACAGGAGCAACCTTTTTGTGGCCCTTGCACCGTCTACGAGATGGGGACTTTCTTACCTCGTCTAGCCCCTCCTGACTGACCTCTCCTTCTACTTTCGTAGTGTCACCATCAGCTACGGGGTCTGTGTCACTCCCCATGGTGTTGTGGACTAACAGGTCACCTCCCACTTTGACGTCACCCCCTTCTACTGGAGCTACCCCGTTATCAACGGTCACATTGTCATTTTTAGGAGGTACCAACCCACCACCAGTAATTTTTTTTTATTTTCTATCCTCCACGCTGTTTTGAACAACCGCCCCTTTTTAGACTCCGCCCCCTTTTTAACAACCACACCGGCAGGGGAATTTTTACAAGAAAAATCAGCAATAGTCTTAGGACTTAGTTCACAACAGCTCTTACCACCTCCACGGGCACTCTGGGACAACACTGGCGCCCCCGGAGAGTTCATAGAATGGTCCACTGCCACCATTCTATACGGTGCCCACGGCTTCTGTGGTTCCTGCACCATGTCCAGTTTCATGTCCAGTAGACGTTTCTCAAATACCTGCTCCGGTTTTAACAGGCACTTTAATCGCTCTAATCGCTCAATAGCTTCAGACTCAGTTGCTGCTCCTTTCACAGCCATTTTTATCTGCTCCTGCATTTCCTCAGGACACTATTCACACACCGCTCTCCCCGGAAAAATTTTCGTGGCCCCGCCGAGCCACAGCAAAACCGGATTTGAGTGCGATGACAACCTTCGCAACCCCGCCGAGTTGCAGCCAGATGCTTTAAACTTCGTGAGCCCCGCCGAGCCACAGCAAACCAGGTTTGAGTGTGACGCCAATCTTCGCAACCCCACTGAGTTCTTTGAGCTCGCGGAGACTCTTCACTTACCCCAAAATGCAGTGGGAATATGCAAATTATCTCCTCAGGACTCCTCCCCTGGTTTACCGATGTCCTCTTTTCAGCTCCAACAGCCAAAATCCAGTGTTCTTTGAGCTCGCGGAGACTCTTCACTTACCCCAAAATGCAGTGGGAATATGCAAATTATCTCCTCAGGACTCCTCCCCTGGTTTGCCGATGTCCTCTTTTCAGCTCCAACAGCCAAAATCCAGTGTTCTTTGAGCTTGCGGAGACTCTTCACTTACCCCAAAATGCAGTGGAAATATGCAAATTATCTCCTCAGGACTCCTCCCCTGGTTTACCGATGTCCTCTTTTCAGCTCCAACAGCCAAAATCCAGTGTTCTTTGAGCTCGCGGAGACTCTTCACTTACCCCAAAATGCAGTGGGAATATGCAAATTATCTCCTCAGGACTCCTCCCCTGGTTTGCCGATGTCCTCTTTTCAGCTCCAACAGCCAAAATCCAGTGTTCTTTGAGCTCGCGGAGACTCTTCACTTACCCCAAAATGCAGTGGGAATATGCAAATTATCTCCTCAGGACTCCTCCCCTGGTTTACCGATGTCCTCTTTTCAGCTCCAACAGCCAAAATCCAGTGTTCTTTGAGCTCGCGGAGACTCTTCACTTACCCCAAAATGCAGTGGGAATATGCAAATTATCTCCTCAGGACCAAATTATCTCCTCCCAGTATTAGCAAATTATCTCCTCCCAGTATTTCACAGGCTTGTCTAAATGTTGTTGAGCAAACTTTAATGTGCCTTAAACATGCTTTTTGTTCAGCAAAATCATGTTTGTTCAAGAAGCAAATTAGCTTTTCCGCCAGGTAGAGACAGGCAGTACTATCCTTACCTACATCATTCGCAAAGAGAGACAAATGAGCGGCATTATCAGGGCTTACAAGAAGGGACAGGAAACAGTGATATCTGTATCTACATAATTTACAGGAAGAGACAGGGAGGCAGTACTATCTGTTCTTATATGATTTACATTTGCAAATAACCTCTGCAGGTAGGAAGAAAGAAGGCGCTCTTCTGCTAGGTAGAGACAGGGAGGCAGTACTATCGTTACCTTCATCATTTACAGGTGAGCAGTATTATCAGTACTTATAAGAAGAGAAATCTGTACCCACATCATTTACAGGAGAGATCTAGATCATTTGCTTAGAGAGACAGGTGAACAGTATTATCAGGACTTACAAGAAGAGACAGGAAAACACTGGTATCTGTACCTACATAAATTACAGGAAGAAACAGGGAGGCAGTACTATCTGTTCTTATATGATTTACATATGCAAATAACCTTTGCAGGAAGGAAGAGTGAAGGTGCTCTTTTGCCAGGTAGAGACAGGGATGCAGTACTATCCTTACCTTCATCATTCACAGAGAGAGACAGGTGAACAGTATTATCACGACTTACAAGAAGAGACAGGAAAACAGTGGTATCTGTACCTACATAATTTACAGGAAGAAACAGGGAGGCAGTACTATCTGTTCTTATATGATTTACATATGCAAATAACCTTTGCAGGAAGGAAGAGTGAAGGTGCTCTTTTGCCAGGTAGAGACAGGGATGCAGTACTATCCTTACCTTCATCATTCACAGAGAGAGACAGGTGAACAGTATTATCACGACTTACAAGAAGAGACAGGAAAACAGTGGTATCTATATCTACATAATTTACAAGAAGAAACAGGGAGGTGGTACTATCTGTTCTTATATGATTTACATATGCAAATAACCTCTGCAGGAAGGAAGAGTGAAGGCGCTCTTTTGCCAGGTAGAGACAGGGAGGCAGTACTATCCTTACCTTCATCATTTACAGGTGAGCAGTATTATCAGTACTTATAAGAAGAGAAATCTGTACCCACATCATTTACAGGGAGACATATGGGGGCAGTACTATCTGTGCCCATATAATTTAGAGCAAGAGGCATAAAAGCAGTGGTATCTATGCCTACATTGTTTACAAGGACTCTCATCCTCTTACTTTTTTCAGTTTTGTATTTCTGGCAACGTTTCCATGATTCAGAGGTATCAGGATGTGTAGAGCGATAGGTGCCATCAGGATAGAGCAGAGTGCGGCGCAGCAATCAGAAGGTGATTGTGACTTGTAATTGATGCTGTTTTTGTGTCTCCACTCGAAACCTCTTCGCGTTGGATATTTGCTGTGTCTCCTCCAGATAACACACACATTTTATTTCAAGCATTACTTTCTCTTGAAATAATCTTTCTCATGTTCAACGACAAAATATCGATTGTCTCACAGATAACTGCACATTTCTTGGACCGCTGCTGAGCATTGATTATCTCATTGATGGCCAAATAAGACTTACGGCAGAAATGCTCCTCATCTGAACGGGTGTGGGAACCATAACGTTATATTATATTATAACATACAGGTGTTTCTCACAAAATTAGAATATCATCAAAAAGTTAATTGATTTCAGTTCTTCAATACAAAAAGTGAAACTCATATATTATATAGAGTCATTACACACAGAGGGATCTATTTCACGTGTTTATTTCTGTTAACGTTGATGATTATGGCTTACAGCCAATGGAAACACAAAAGTCATTATCTCAGTAAATTAGAATACTTTATAACAGCTTGGCAAATTATTTTAAAATCTGAAATGTTATCCTACTGAAATGTATGATCAGTAAATGCCCTCAATACTTGGCCGGGGCTCCTTCTGCATCAGTTACTGCATCAATGCGGCAATGTGGCATGGAGGTGATCAGCCTGTGGCACTGCTGAGGTGTTATGGAAGCCCAGGTGGCTTTGATAGCAGCCTTCAGCTCGTCAGCATTGTTGGGTCTGGTGTCCCTCATCTTCCTCTTGACAATACCCCATAGATTCTCTATGGGGTTAAGGTCAGGCGAGTTTGCTGCCAATCAAGCACAGTGATACTGTTGTGTGTAAACCAGGTATTGGTACTTTTGGCAGTGTGGACAGGGGCCAAGTCCTGCTGGAGAATGACATTTCCATCTCCAAAAAGCTTGTCGGCAGAGGGAAGCATGAAGTGCTCTAAAATGTCCTGGTAGACGGCTGCGCTGACTTTGGTCTTGATAAAACACAGTGGACCTACACCAGCAGATGACATGGCTCCCCAAACCATCACTGATTGTGGAAACTTCACACTAGACCTCAAGCAGCATGGATTGTGGCTTCTCCACTCTTCCTCCAGACTCTCGGACCTTGTGGAGTGTGTCAGTGACTGCCTTCTGGACATCTGTCAAGTCAGCAGTCTTCCCCGTGATTGTGGAGCCTACTGAAACAGACTAAGGGACCTTTTTAAACACTTAGGAAGCCTTTGCAGGTGTTTTTTGATAATTATTTTAATTTACTGAGATAATGACTTTTGAGTTTCATGGGCTGTAATCCATAATCATCAACATTAACAGAAATAAACACTTGAAATAGATCACTCTGTTTGTAATGACTCTATATAATATATGAGTTTCACTTTTTGTATTGAAGAACTGAAATAAATTAACTTTTTGTTGATATTCTAATTTAGTGAGATGCCCTGTATTATATTAGAACATATAACATAAATGTTATATTAATGTCTATTTAGCCCAACATAGATAGGACAACATGGGTAGTGCATACCTGGAAATGTAAGACTCTAAGTTGTCTTCTTCTGGGAAATCTTAGAATGTCCTGATTAACCATTTCTGAGCAATCTTGGCTTTTTACATGGCTAACACTTGCCAGAAATAACTACTTAAACCTTTTCTGGATAATCAAGACGTCTTCCAAAAAAAGGAAGGCTTCTTATTGAAAGATTAGTCCAATGCTATTCCCACCAAACCTAATAGCACCCACCACTGGGGGGAGTTTGGTGTGTATTTATTTATTTATTTTATTGGAAGCTTAAAGGGGATATATCACTTACCATAAATATGTAATTTTTTTAATTTAGTGTAAATGCGACTGTTCTCCTTTATCCAACGTTGTTTTTATTTTGTTTCTGTGCCTCTCCGTTCCTGAGATGTGACCTCCTCTTCCCTGTAAATAAATCTAGTCTTTTTGTTTAAGTGGGTGTGACGCGCCCCCAGGGCCGTGGAGTATTCGGCAGCCGGGCCTCTGGTCGCTGGGGGATATCACGGTGGCTGGCCCGGCCCGTGACCCAGGGCGGTCAGTAAAAAGGGGGATATTTATAGGGGATTTGGAAAGTTCGTGACGCCACCTGTGGAATGCGGCTAAGGGGTGCCGCCGCTGCGGAGCAGTCCTCTGGAGCTGGTGTTACGGCAGCAGGGATGGTGTGGCTCTCCACAGGTAGAGCTAGCTCCAGGGCAGTGTAGGGGTAGATGGTGGATGCTGGGGAGAGGGGACCCAGCCGGGTCAGAGGAAGAACAGACACACACACCGGGGCTAGTTTCAGTACCTTTACTGCAGATGGTAGTCAGGTACAGTCCGGGGTACTTGTAGGTGGTGTGCACTTCTGGTCTAGCTCCCCAGTGAGCGGGTGTAAGGCCTCCTTCCTGTATCTTTCTGTCTCTCTCCCTGGAGCTTCTGACCTGCCTGGAACAGGGTCTAGCTCCCTTGATGTTTCTCTCACCCGTATGCTTGGCGGCGAGAGCTTTCCCACTGGTTACCACTAGAGATGAGCGTTGTTCTACTCGAACTGTTCGCCAATCTCAAATTCGAGCTGTTTTGGGCGGTGTTCGAGCCGGTCGGCGAACACGAACAATTTGAGAAAAATTCGGCTGTTCGAGGTTATGTTCGATAACTGTTCGTGCACCAAAATCATAACTGGATTTTTTCTCAGTAATGATGAAAATTAATGTTAATACGCAGTTTGAGTGTACAGTGGGTGGGGGGAGGGGCAGGGGATGGATCTCTGCAGGAACAATGAAGATCTCCATTTTTTTTTCTCTTTCCCACATTTGCAGTGGGGAGGTGCAATCTGTCAGCCTATCAGCAGCGCACACACGGAGCGAAGTGCTTTTTTTCACACAAGCAAGGGCATGTGTGATTGGCAGTGTATGTCACATGTCCTTGCCCTATAAGACCAAGCCATTTTCCCCGTCGCCACCATTTTCTCACTGCTGCAGCAGCGTGTTAGACGGCACCGCTGTTGCTGTGTGCGCTATACCTTGTTAATTTCAAGCCAATTTTCGCACAAATATACAGATAGCTTGGGAGTAGGGAATAGTTGTGATTGCAGTCCTTTTAAGGACTAGGTTACAGCATTTCCTACGACTTTTATCAGGCAGGTCTGTGCTCTTAAATAGATAGATTGTGGGAGTAAAGACTAATTGTAATTGGAGTCCTTTTCAGGACTAGGTTACATCAGTTCCTATCAGTTTTTGCCAGGCAGGTCTGTGCCAGTGCTGTGCAAGTTTTTTTCACAGCATTTGGCTGAATCTAGCAAAGCTAATCCTTTTTGGCCTATTGCAGAGTGTGTTAGTCAGTGGAGTAGCCTATCTGTGTTGCAAGATATACCACCTGTGTATAGAATACCAATTTTTTTACTGCACCTAGTGAAGTAAAATCTTTTGGGCATAGCATCATTCTATTAGTCCATCTATACTGACCTCCATCAGGTTGCAAATTAAAAATAATTTTTTTCTTCATTTAGCTCTGAAAAAATATTTGGGCTTCTAGCAGTGTGTGGGACTTGTTCTATTAGTCCTTCTATACTGACCTCCAGCAGGTTGCAAATTGAATATAATTTTTTTCTGCATCTAGCTCTGAAAAAATATTTGGGCTTCTAGCGGTGTGTGGGACTTGGTCTATTAGTCCATCTATACTGACCTCCATCAGGTTGCAAATTAAAAATAATTTTTTTCTGCATCTAGCTCTGAAAAAATATTTGGGCTTCTAGCAGTGTGTGGGACTTGGTCTATTAGTCCATCTATACTGACCTCCATCAGGTTGCAAATTAAAAATAATTTTTTTCTTCATTTATCTCTGAAAAAATATTTGGGCTTCTAGCAGCGTGTGGGACTTGTTCTATTAGTCCATCTATACTGACCTCCATCAGGTTGCAAATTAAAAATAATTTTTTTCTGCATCTAGCTCTGAAAAAATATTTGGGCTTCTAGCAGTGTGTGGGACTTGGTCTATTAGTCCATCTATACTGACCTCCATCAGGTTGCAAATTAAAAATATTTTTTTTCTGCATCTAGCTCTGAAAAAATATTTGGCCTTCTAGCAGTGTGTGGGACTTGGTCTATTAGTCCATCTATACTGACCTCCATCAGGTTGCAAATTGAATAAAAAAATTTTCTGCATCTAGCTCTGAAAAAATATTTGGGCTTCTAGCGGTGTGTGGGACTTGGTCTATTAGTCCATCTATACTGACCTCCATCAGGTTGCAAATTAAAAATAATTTTTTTCTGCATCTAGCTCTGAAAAAATATTTGGGCTTCTAGCAGTGTGTGGGACTTGGTCTATTAGTCCATCTATACTGACCTCCATCAGGTTGCAAATTAAAAATAATTTTTTTCTTCATTTAGCTCTGAAAAAATATTTGGGCTTCTAGCAGTGTGTGGGACTTGTTCTATTAGTCCTTCTATACTGACGCCCAGCAGGTTGCAAATTGAATATAATTTTTTTCTGCATCTAGCTCTGAAAAAATATTTGGGCTTCTAGCGGTGTGTGGGACTTGGTCTATTAGTCCATCTATACTGACCTCCATCAGGTTGCAAATTAAAAATAATTTTTTTCTGCATCTAGCTCTGAAAAAATATTTGGGCTTCTAGCAGTGTGTGGGACTTGGTCTATTAGTCCATCTATACTGACCTCCATCAGGTTGCAAATTAAAAATATTTTTTTTCTGCATCTAGCTCTGAAAAAATATTTGGGCTTCTAGCAGTGTGTGGGACTTGGTCTATTAGTCCATCTATACTGACCTCCATCAGGTTGCAAATTAAAAATAATTTTTTTCTTCATTTAGCTCTGAAAAAATATTTGGGCTTCTAGCAGTGTGTGGGACTTGTTCTATTAGTCCTTCTATACTGACCTCCAGCAGGTTGCAAATTGAATATAATTTTTTTCTGCATCTAGCTCTGAAAAAATATTTGGGCTTCTAGCGGTGTGTGGGACTTGGTCTATTAGTCCATCTATACTGACCTCCATCAGGTTGCAAATTAAAAATAATTTTTTTCTGCATCTAGCTCTGAAAAAATATTTGGGCTTCTAGCAGTGTGTGGGACTTGGTCTATTAGTCCATCTATACTGACCTCCATCAGGTTGCAAATTAAAAATAATTTTTTTCTGCATCTAACCCAGCCAATAGTTTTGGCCTAATACCACAGTTTGGCCACTCAGCTCTGCTCGGTTACCATCCATTGTTTTTTTGTGCAAACAACTCCAGAGTTGTGAATTAGTTAACCACCAAAATGAGTGGAAAAAGGCCTGCTGCTGGTGGAAAGGGGAATAGGCGTGTTGGGAAGGGGAAAAAAGGTTGTGTCCGTGGGGTAGGTGCAGAAGAAAGACCATCTTCCAGCCAAACTAAAATGTCTACTTCTTTTAGCGGACAATGTGATAAGATCCCTTTCTTACGGCCACGCCAATCGCTACAAATTCCAGATGAGGCACAAAAACAGCAGGTGCTTCAACGGATATCAAGTGCTCCTTTAAGTGGGCTCTCCTCCACATCAACTTCAACATCACAAATACTCCAGTCCTCAAAGGTGTCACCCAAATCGCACTTGCTTCCTCACAGCTCCCAAATCTCCAGCTGCCCGTCTGAGTATGAGGTAGAACAGATGGTTGAGTCTGCAGAGCTGTTTACTCATACTATAGCCTGGGAATCAGAGGTTGACTCCAGCGCTTCTGTGAATCCAGACGAGGAAATGATCTGCACTGATGCCCAGAATCTTTATGAGTCGGATCCAGGACCAGACGCAGAAGGTTCTGACCATAATGTAGACCCTCATTCCCAAACTGTAACTCCTGTTGGTGGAGACAATGAGGAAGACGATGATAAGACTCAAATACCTGATTGGAGCGACAACTTTAGTTTTTTGTCAGGGCAGGAACAGGTTGGCTCTGAGGACGACGGGTGTGATAACGCACAGGGTGATGATGATGAGGTCGGAGATCCCACTTACTGTCAACCCACAGTCAGCCAAGAGATGAGGTCAGCAGAGGAGATGGAGGAAGATGCTAGTGACGACGAGGTCAGGTTGCGCCTTCCTGGACAGAGACGTAGTACTGGAAGCACGTCAACAACTGCATCCTCAAACACAACTCTGCCTCTCACCACAAGTCGTGGTGGCTCTTCAGGTCGCATGGGTGCTAAGCCTTGCATAGCCTGGGCATTTTTTCAGATCGATAAAGATGACCCAACTCGTGTTATCTGTAACATTTGTCAGCAAAAGCTAAGTAGAGGCCAAAAAATACATAGTTTGAGTACTTCATGCATGAACCGGCACATGGACATGAAGCATAAGTTGCAGTGGGAAGCTCAGTGTGCTACAATGCGGTCTAGCCGGCCGGGCCAACCACCGTCTGCCATATCTTGTGCATCCGCGGCCTCTTCATCCTCTGTGACTGGGGGGACAGCAGTCACACCTGTTTTGGGGCGCAGACCTGCCACCTCTTTACCCGCAACAGCCAGCGTGATTGGCAGGTCATCATTTTCTTTGGAGGTGGTAACACCAGCTGGTCTTGAGCGCTGTCCGACATCGATAGCACCACCTTTGGATCAAGGCAACCTAACATGTCCGCCTGCATCTTCCTCACAGACCGGCAGTTTGCCGGGGACACCCTTATCAACCCCGTCTAAGCACAATAGCCAGCCCTCGGTACCTCAGATGTGGACAAGTAAAAGACCATTTCCTCCTAGCCATGAGAAAGCTAAGAGGTTGAATTTCACCATCTGCAAGCTCTTGGCTACAGAAATGCTGCCTTTCCGCCTGGTGGACACAGAGGATTTTCGAGACCTTATGTCCGTCGCAGTGCCCCAGTACCAGATGCCCAGTCGGCACTACTTCTCAAAGAAAGGTGTGCCTGCGCTCCACCAGCATGTCGCACACAACATCACCGCTTCTTTGAGAAACTCTGTGTGTGACAGGGTGCATTTCACCACAGACACTTGGACGAGTAGGCATGGACAGGGGCGTTACATGTCGCTGACTGGGCACTGGGTAACTATGGTGACAGCAGGACAAGGGGCTGCTGTCCAAGTCTTGCCGTCCCCACGAGTTGTGCGTCAATCCTCTTTATGTCAAAGTTCCTCCACTGCTTCTGCCTCCTCAACCTCCTCTCGGTCTTCCACCTGCACCCAAAGCCTGTCTGGTCATGCCACAAGCTTTCTAACTGCGCAGAAGGGATCCTGCACACCTCCTTACTATGCTGGAAGTAGGGCTCAACGTCATCAGGCGGTTTTTACATTGAAATGTCTGGGAAATGTGAGTCACACAGCTGAGGAGTTGTGGTCAGCTCTGGAGAACCAATTTCATGAATGGTTGTCTCCACTGGACCTGAAACCAGGGAATACCGTGTGTGACAATGCTGCAAACCTGGGTGCGGCCCTTCGCCGGGGCAATGTCACACACGTGCCTTGTATGGCTCACGTGTTGAACCTGGTTGTCCAGCAATTTTTAGCCCACTATCCCAGACTAGATGGCCTTCTGCAGAGGGCACGGTCGCTGTGTGCTCACTTCCGCCGTTCGCATCCCGCAGCTCAGCGACTTACATCTCTACAGAAGTCGTTGGGCCTGCCACTTCACCGGCTAAAATGCGATGTGCCTACCCGGTGGAATTCAACTCTGCACATGTTGCAGCGACTGTGGCAGCACCGACAAGCCCTGGTGCAATACGTTCTGACGTATAGCCTGGGCCAACGACATTCAGAGGTGGGGCAAATCACGCTGGAGGAGTGGTCTCAGATCAGGGACCTATGCACCCTTCTGCACAGTTTTGAAATGGCGACGAAGATGTTTAGTGCTGACGATGCCATTATCAGCATGACTATTCCGGTGATTTACATGCTGGAGCACATGTTAAACAGAATTCGGAGTCAGGTGGTGGCACAAGAGGAGGTGGAGGAAGTAGAGGAGGAGGAGTTGTATGCGGAAGGGCTAACATCTGCAAGGTCCAGACGGTCGGCAGCACCAGGGCGGCAGGCATGTGAGGGTGGGGGAGATGATTTTACCAGGGCGCATGGTAGCAGCCAAACTAGTGAGGAAGGTGCAGGAGCCCAGGAAGAAGTGGAGGACGAACTGATGGAAGACTCATCAGATGAGGGAGACCTTGATCACATTTCTGTTGTGCGAGGTTGGGGGGAGAGGACAGAGGAAGGAAGCATGATTGTTACCTCGCCACCAACACAACAGGGACTTGGTGCTCCTGGATGCGCAACACACATGAGTGCCTTCTTGCTGCACTACCTGCAACATGACCCTCGAATTGTGAGAATTAGAAATAATCCTGACTACTGGGTTGCCACACTGTTAGATCCCCGGTACAAAAGTAAATTTGCAGAAATTATTCCTGCCATAGAAAGGGATGCACGCATGCAGGAGTATCAGCAGAGACTGTTGCAGAATCTTACATGTGCTTTTCCACAAAATACCAGTGGTGCACGTAGTGAATCTCACAGTTCCAACTTGCCAACCGTGGGACCGTCAAGTGTTCAGCACTCAAACCGTAACAGAACCACAGTATCTGCTGGTAACATCAATTTTGCGGAATCATTTCACCACTTTTTTAGCCCATCCTTTGCAAGGCCACAGGAGACAAGAAGTCTGACACATAGTCAACGCCTAGAGACGATGGTACAGGAGTATCTCCAAGTAAACATTGAAGCCACGACTGTGTCACTGGACCCTTGCTCTTTTTGGGCTTCCAATCTGGATAAATGGCCGGAGCTAGCCACTTACGCCTTGGAGATCTTGTCATGCCCCGCAGCCAGCGTTCTGTCTGAACGTGTGTTCAGCGCTGCTGGTGGTGTGCTGACAGATAAGCGCACGCGGCTCTCCACTGATAATGTAGACAGACTCACGTTCATAAAGATGAACAAATCATGGATCCGAAACGACTTTTCTACCCCTGTGTCATCCTGGGGAGAGTAAAAGCTTGATGATTGGTTAAAATCACCCTACCAACCGTTTTAAGCCTTCAAATTACTAATCATGTTTATCTGTATCTTGACTGGAAAATAATTTGGGCTTTGTAGCAGTGTGCAGCACTGATCCTATTAGGCCATCTATAATAAGCTCCACCAGATTTAAAATTAAAAATAATTTTTAGCTGCATCTAGCCCGGAAAATAATTTTGGGGCTCCGAGATGCGCAAGACACATAAGTGCCTTCTTGCTGCACTACCTGCAGCATGACCCTCATATTGTCAGAATTCGAAGTAATCATGACTACTGGGTTGCCACACTCTTAGATCCCCCAAACTTTTCGATCAACCTTTTCATTTTAATAAAGACCAAAAAAATGGTCATTTTTGAAATTATAAGCATTAGCAGGTTGTTAGAAACTGAAATCAAACAGTTTTCAACTCAAAACTTTATTCTAGGTGATGTTACATTTTCACATAGGACCCCTTGTTCGAAAGGAGCTTCTGAACTCTCTCGTCCATTGAATTTGTCAGGTTTTGGATGGTTTCTGCTTCAATTGTTTTGCATGAGGACAGAATACCCTCCCAGAGCTGTTGCTTAGATGTGAACTGCCTCCCGCCATCATAGACACTCCTTTTAATGATGCTCCAAAGGTTCTGAATGGGGTAGAGGTCAGGGGAGCATGGGGGTCACACCATAAGTTTGTCCCCTTTTATGCCCATATCAGCCAGAGATGCAGATGTTTTATGTGCAGCATGAGATGGTGCATTATCATGCAGAAAAATGATCTTGCTGTGAAATACACGGTTCTTCTTCTTGAACCATGGCAGGAAGTGCTGTTTGAGAAAATCCACATACATTATGGAGTTCATCTTTAGCGCCTTCAGGGATCCTAAAGGGGCCGACAATCTCTCTCCCCATGATTCCAGCCCAAAACATTACTCCACCTCCTCCTTGTTGGCGCTGTAGCCGTGTTTGCGTGGGGTGTCCATCAACCAGCCATCCTCCACTCCATTCATCTGGACCATCGAGCGCTGCACGGCACTCATCCGTGAACAAAACAGTTTTGAAATCAGTCTTCATGTAATGTTTGGCCCACTGGAGCCGTTTCTGCTTGTGTGAAGTGGATAGAGGAGGTCGACAGGATGGCGTATGCACAGCTGCAAACCTCTGAAGGACCCTGCATCTTGTTGTTCGGGGGACGTTGGAGGCACAAGCAGCTTCAAAAACTTGTCTGCTGCTATGACAAGGCTTTTTTGCCGCTGCTCTTTCAACCTGACGTAATTGCCTGTAGGAAAGAGTCCTCAATTTGCCCTTATCAGCACGCACACGTGTGTACTGTGAATCAGCTACATACTTCTTGATTGCCAAGACACTTCATCCTGATCATCGCACAATGTTGATTGTAGTCATGCCTTGACCTAAACACTCCACAATTTGTTGCTTCTCAGCACCCGACACATCCTTTTTCTTTCCCATTTTGGCAGAAAATGTAGGCTGCTTAATAATGTGAGAGAGCCTTCTTAAGTAGTCTTGCCTTTCATTGGACACACCTGCCAAACTAATTAGCACAGGTGTCTGCAATTGCTTACAGTGATATAAAGAGCCCTGACACACATCACCATCAATGAGTTTAACTGACAAACAAACAAATTCTTCCCTTATCACTCCTAAACACTTTTTGCATAATAATTTGGAACGCGGTGTACATGTGCTTTTCCACAAAACACCAGTGGTTCACGTAGTGAATCTTACAGTTCTAACTTGCCAACCGTGGTCTGTATGGAATTGTTCAAGAAAGGGCCCAAAATTAAGATAACATAGATGGGAGAGGTCTCTATGAATAGGAATTCCTAAGTATTTGATACCCTGTGAGGGCCAGGCAAAGGGAAAGTTGGACTGGATGGAATCCTATATGGATTTAGGGAGGGAGACATCGAGGGCCTCAGACTTCGCTGCATTGATTTTAAAATTTTACCATGTAACAAAGTGATCTATTTCAGCCATAACAGCAGGGATGGATATATGTGATTGAGTGATATATACTAGGACATCATCAGCAAATAGAGAGCACTTGTACTCGGTGCCTCCCACCTCAATCCACCTAATATTGGGGTTATGGCGAATTGATGAGAGCAGGTGCTCCGTCACTAGGATGTATAAGAGAGGGGACAGAGGACATCCCTGCCTTGTCCCATTGGTGATTGTGAAAGGTGATGAAAATGTTCTGACGCACCCCCTGGGCCTTGGGACACCCGGAGCCGGACCCTTTTTGGTGGATGCTGGTGGTTGTAGTCTTCGTGGCGGTGATCCGGTTCCGTGGCTCAGGGCGGTCAAACCAGTGGCGGAACTATTTATGTGGTTTTGATGTTTAAATGTCCGACTACGCCACCCGTGGATTGCGGTCAGAGTGAACCGCCGCTACAGGGCAGACCGCTAAGGCTGGTGTTGTGGGTGCAGCAGAGCGTAGCATAACTCCCCACGGGAGGAGTATAGCCTCAGGGCAGTGTATGCGGAGGATGGGGGTGATGGTGCAGGGCAGCAGCAGTAACGACACGGAGTCAGTGATGCAGTTCAGGGCCTTTACTCACAGTTCTTATTATCCAGACCACGTCTGCAGGTAACGGCTGCCCACGTCGTACTGTGCTCACCAGGTGAGGGGCTCAGACAACTCCCAGATAACTTTGGAGCGCTTCACAGGACCCCCTTTGTGTGTCCTTTGTCTGGCCTTTCTTACCAACACTTCTGTCCGGCTGCCTCGGGCCTCCTCTTGGTAAACTTGGCGCCAGTTTCCCTGACCCTATGTGGTGCCTTCCTAGCGGGTGGAGCAAGGGGCTGCGCCACATAAAATGTCAGAGCCTCCGGTTTCTAGCTGAGGGTCGTTTCCTGCCTCCACTAGTTCGGGGACCGGTCTCCCCCTTTGGCCTGACCCCTCCACGCAGGTGGATTCGGGCGTGCGGTGGCGACTCGCCCGTCCGCACCCCTGGGATCCCTTCATTCCTCGTTCCTGGAGCCTTCTCCGCTCCTCTTCCTTCCTTCTCCCTCTTGCAGGCCTGGGCCTCTGTTACTAGGCCCGCCTCCGGAGCAGAGCTCATGCAGAGCCCCTGCTCCCTGCCACTTCTGCTCAGACTTCTCTGCACTGAACTAAGATGGTGCCCACCTTTTATACTCCCTTCTCAATGCACCCAGGAACTGCTTCCTCCCTGCTCCTGCACTGCAGGGTTCCCCTTCCTCAGTGTTCCCTCCCCCCACTCCAGCCAGGGACAGGGACTGTCGTGCCCATCTCAGGGGCATATTGGTCGCCCTGCCCCACGGCAATGTGGTGTAATGCATGCAGGTGTCGGGTCCTGATCCACACTCCATCCTTATCTGAGAGTGAGATATCACACCTCTGGGTGAGGTGCAATACGTCTGTAGCAACCGAGCCCTCGGTGCTACAGTTCCATTTATCTTCAGCCTAGGTGACGTATTGTGATACAGGGCCGTGATTTTGGCTATAAAAGGGTCCCCTAGACCCCTACCCCAAGCTTTTTAAGAGAATCATATATGGCGTGCCAGGAGACTCTATGGAATGCTTTCTCAGCATCCAACGAGAGTATCTACTTACAAATTTTTAACTGCATCTAGCCCAGGAAATACTTTGTGCCTAGTAGCAGTGTCTGCTAGTCAGCGGATTATCCCGGCTGTTAAGCAAGCTACACCACCTGTAGTTTGGACACTTAATTTTTTCAAAGGAAATGCTTCGGGACCACGGGATACTTAGTGAAGAGCATCAGGAGGCACCCCAAGGCATAGGGGCTGGGACTGGCACTAGGATGCCTTGCGGTGGACAGCCGAGCTCGATCCTTATAAAAGCTTTTTAACTGCAGCAGCTTTAGTGGACGCTACTGGAGCTGGAATTACGCGGCTGCTGGCATGAGACTTGCCCTCCAATAGATCCTTGTAAATGGATTTAAAGTGTATTCATTCAAATTAGAGAGACAATTTAAATTAAAAAGCTTAGAGCTGCCTCCACCACAGGGGGGCTCTCTCGACCCACCAGCGGACAGGCACCAGTATTGGGAGAGGGGGGCTGGCCGTCAGGGTTCACCGCGGCTCTGGCACAAACCCGGCGACACGGAGGTGGCACGGGCAGGAGCGGACTGGCCGTCTCGGCTTCTCACTTTTTGGATTTTAGAAGGGCATGACATGCCTATATCTGTGTCTCCCCCTCCTTTTACTCCTCCACCTCTTTTCTTTTCGCATGACTATATGTACTTGTCACTTTTCCATGTGTTAGTTGTGTCTTCTGAGCAGTTTGTCAGCTTTTGGACACCTTTGAAGGTGTTTTCTATGTGTTTCTATGTGTTTTTGTTTGCCTGCCATTGGTTTTAACGGTGTTCGAAGGTGTTCGACGAACAGTTCGACGAACAGTTCGGCGAACACACGGGTGTTCGACGAACCGAACCGAACTCGAACACTACGGGGGTGGCTCAACACTAGTTACCACGATCCCTGGACGCTGGGGCCTTCGTGGTACCTAGTCCTCTGAGTGTGCGCTATTCACGGGTGGACTGAGGGATATGAAATCCTCCTCAGTATGCCGGATTCCCTACTGGGCATACAGATCCCAATAGGCTCGGGCCCGGTGCCCGGCTTGCATCAGGGGACGAACTCTCTGTGGTTCCTCTGTCCCTCATGGCTCTTTTCTTCTCCTCACGCCTTCTAGCCCACTCTAGGCTCTCACTGGCCACACTAGCCCACAGCTTGGGCCTAGCCTGGCTTTCAGCCACACAAACTTCAGCTTGTCTGGTGCTGCAGCATCAACTCACACTGACTGCTTCCCACTGACTGGCTTCCTGAACTCCACCCCCCAGTATATATATACCTGACAGGGCTCCATCTAGTGGACTTGGGTGGAGGTGTCTGCATGTATTGAGGCCACTGGGGAGAATCCGTCTGTGCAACACCCAGGAGTTCTGTGACAGCCTGCAGCTGCAGGGCGTCACAGGTGTGGTCTACAACTCTTCTCTGTGGGTGTGTTTTTGAGAAACTCACCCAATTGGCTAATAAGCATAAATTTATACACAGGGAAGATGGGGCCATAACTCAGGAACGGAGAGGCCCAGGAACAAAAGAAAAATATCGCCGGATTCAGAAGAACAGCGGCATTTACACCAGGTTAAAAAAAATACATATTTATGGCAAGTATCAGGTCCTCTTTAACTGTGTATGCAGGGAGTTCCGCCTTGTGGTGGCTACAGGCAGCGAGAATATTTCACTTTTTGACTGTGATGGGAAGCACTATAGTGACAATATTTATGCATATTTGCCAACATTTGTGTTCATAGTCAAGTCCTGCCCCAATTCTGAGCAAAAACACCCCAAAACCAGGTGGGACCACCTTCTTTCAAGCAAGTTTTACATAAAGCTCATTTCCTTTTTGGACAAGGATAGGCTCAAACGTGCAAAAATTGTAGTAACTGAAAAATTAGGACTCTTCTGGGAAATTTGGGATAGTAGCTAGCCATGGTTTATAACGGGGCCTCCTGTTGTTTATTTGGAACACTGTCATACTTACCAACATTTTATTCCAAATCATTCATGGTTGGCCAGCATGCTACGCCCTAATACAGTACTCACCTAGTTTGAGCGACAAACTCTTCTTCTCCCCTGCACACAGATCAGGCCAGCATAATGCAGTGACATCAGTGTGCTGCTTGACCTGGATGTTGACATCTTATAGCTATAGGTCTCGTGATCTACAGGACGGAGTATGGTGGGGTAAGGAGCCCATGTGAATCGACCCAGATCTTTGGCACTAGCAACACCACGGCTACTTTTTTTTTCTTTTGAAATATTGTGTGTAACGGGTCTGGGAGGTGGAACCTCTGAGCAACGATACAAAGGGGCAGTCCTTGTAAGGAAGCGGGTGGCTCCCAGGGTAGGCGGGCAGGTAGTCACGGCAAGTGACGGGGACAGTCTCTGGGTAGAAGGGCAGGAGGTCACGGCATGTGACGGGGACAGTCTCTGGGTAGAAGGGCAGGAGGTCACGGCAAGTGACGGGGACAGTCTCTGGGTAGAAGGGCAGGAGGTCACGGCAAGTGACGGGGACAGTCTCTTGACAGGCGGGTGGTCACGGCAAGTGACGGCTAAGCCTCCAGATAGGCTAGCAGGCGGGTAGCAGGTGGGCGCTCCCAGGTGAGCGGGCAAGAGTCTCTGGACAGGCAGGTGGTCACAGCAAGTGACGGCAGAGCCTCCAGGTAGGCTAGCAGGCAGGTAGCAGGCGGATGCTCCCAGGTGAGCGGGTAAGAGTCTCTGGACAGGCAGGTGGTCACAGCATGTGATGGCAGAGCCTCCAGGTAGGCTAGCAGGCAGGTAGCAGGCGGACGCTCCCAGGTGAGCGGGTAAGAGTCTCTGGACAGGCAGGTGATCACAGCACGTGACGGCAGAGCCTCCAGGTAGGCTAGCAGGCAGGTAGCAGGCGGACGCTCCCAGGCAGGTATCAAGCAGGAATCTGGCAGGTAACTGGTAACGGGACCTGAGGGCTGAAGCAGAGTGATAGGCTATGCAACAACATTAGACAAGTATCAGGCAGGTATCAAGCAGGAATCTGGCAGGTAACTGGCATGTAACTGGTAACGGGACCTGAGGGCTGAAGCAGAGTGATAGGCTATGCAACAACATTGCTCGGGCACCTCCATTTTGGAGGAGGTGCCTTATATATGGTGAGGTCCTCCGGCCATTGGCCGGGGACTCCTTAGGACGGCGCGCGCGGCCCATTTAAGAGAGGGGGAGCGCGCGCGCGCCCTAAGCACAGTGGCCGGGAAGCAGCGCGCGCTGCCAGCAGAGCGGGAGGAAAACGCCGGGCACGGAGCGGAGAGGTGAGGGGAACAGCGTCCCTGCCTAGCAGGAGGCAGGGACGCCGACGCTACAGTACCCCCCCCCTTTAGGCCCCCCTTTTTTAGGTCAGACAGAAATTTATCAAGGATGAGAGGGGCATGGATGTTCTCCCGGGGCTCCCACGTTCTCTCCTCAGGACCAAACCCCTTCCATTCCACTAGAAAAAAGGTCTTTCCTCTTACCCTTTTGGTGGCCAGAATGTTCTCTACCTCAAACTCGTTTTCAGCGGAAACCAGAGCAGGAGGCGTACCTGTAGACTTGGAAAAAGAGTTAAGTACCACGGGTTTGAGGAGAGATACATGGAAGGAGTTAGGGATCCGCAAGTTGGCCGGGAGTTTCAATTTATAGGACACTGGGTTGATTTGTTTGATAACTTCCAGTGGGCCGATGAACCGAGGCCCTAACTTGTAGGAAGGAATCTTGAGCCGGACATACTTGGACGAGAGCCAGACTTTATCTCCAGGACGGAATTGTGGAGGATCCAGGCGTTTTTTGTCAGCGTGTCTTTTCATCCGCTCGGACGACTGAAGGAGTGCGGATCGGGTACTCTCCCAAATGGAGGAGAATTCACTAACGAGAGATTCCGCAGCCGGATTGTCCACTGAGGTGGAGACGGGAAATGAGATCCGAGGATGCTGACCGAAGACTACAAAAAACGGGGATTTGGAGGAAGATTCGCTCTCGTGATTATTGTAAGAGAACTCGGCCCATGGTAGGAGATCCACCCAGTCCGAATGGTGGGCATTAACGAAGTGCCGGAGGTAACTAGTCAGGATCTGATTGATCCGCTCCACTTGACCATTGGACTGTGGGTGGTAAGCGGAGAAGTCCAGGGTGACGTCCAGCAGCTTACTTGTGGCTCTCCAGAAGCGTGAGGTGAACTGAACCCCACGATCCGACACGATGTGGAGGGGCAGGCCATGGAGACGGAAGATGTGGCGGATAAAGTCTTTAGCAAGCTCGGGTGCAGACGGGAGGCCCGGCAGGGGAATGAAGTGAGCCATCTTGGAAAAGCGGTCAGCGACCACCCAAATGACCGTACAACCGGCAGAGACAGGGAGATCCGTTATAAAGTCCATAGCTATATGCTGCCACGGGGCAGCAGGTACTGGAAGAGGAAGGAGGCGACCGGCTGGCAGATGTCTCGGAACCTTGTTGCGGGCGCAGGACACACAGGCTGAAACAAAGTCTATTACGTCCTTGTGCAGGGCAGGCCACCAGTAATGCCAGGTAATAAGCTGGAGGGTCTTTTTCTGACCGGCGTGGCCCCAGTGTAGGATCTTCTTCCGATCAGGTACTGTTACGAACGTCTTACCGGGAGGGAGACGATTTAGATTCACGGGGGCCACCTGCATCACTCTGGCGGGATCAATGATGTGCTTAGGCTCCTCCTCTAGATCAGACACCAGGAAGGATCGGGACAAGGCGTCAGCTTTGATGTTTTTGTCTGCCGGGCGAAAATGAAGAACGAAATCAAAGCGGGCAAAAAACAAGGACCACCGGGCTTGGCGCGGGTTAAGTCTCTGGGCGCTCTGGAGGTAAGCCAAGTTCTTGTGGTCCGTGTAAATAATTACTGGGTGAAGAGCCCCCTCGAGCAGGTAACGCCATTCCTCCAGTGCCAGCTTAATGGCAAATAACTCTCGGTCTCCTATAGAATAATTGCGCTCAGAAGGGGAGAAGTGTTTGGAGAAGAAGCCGCAAGTTACCATTCTTCCGGAAGATGACTTTTGGGTAAGTACCGCTCCAGCTCCAGAGGAGGAGGCGTCCACCTCCAGGAAGAATTGTTTGTTGCCGTCCAGACGATGCAGCACTGGGGCGGAAGAGAAAGCCTGTTTTAAGGAAAGAAATTCTTCCTCTGCTTCGGGCGGCCATTCTCTGGGATTAGTGCCCTTACGGGTGAGCGCAGAGATTGGGGCAGTCCGGGAAGAGAAGGCGGTATGAAGAGGCGGTAGTAGTTGGCGAAGCCCAGGAACCGCTGAATAGCCTTCAACCCCTCTGGTCGAGGCCACTTCTAGATGGCAGACAGCTTCTCAGGATCCATTCGTTGGCCGGTCTGAGAGATTATGTAGCCCAAGAACGGAAGCGAGGTCTGCTCAAAGAGGCACTTCTCATATTTAGCGTAGAGATGGTTCTGCCTGAGCCTGAGCAGGACCTGACAAACATCCCTCCGGTGAGTGAGAAGATCCGGGGAGAAGACCAAGATGTCGTCCAGGTACACCACTACGCAGGAGTAGAGAAGGTCCCGGAAGATGTCATTGACCAACTCTTGAAAGACGGCGGGAGCGTTACAGAGACCGAAGGGCATTACCAGGTATTCATAGTGGCCGTCCCGGGTGTTGAATGCCATCTTCCATTCATCCCCCTGACGGATACGGACCAGGTTATACGCCCCACGGAGGTCCAGCTTGGTGAAGATTCTAGCCCCCCTCAGACGGTCAAATAATTCCGGAATGAGCGGAAGGGGGCATTTATTCTTCACCGTGATCTGGTTAAGGCCTCTATAGTCTATACGGGGACGGAGTGAGCCGTCCTTCTTTTTGGCAAAGAAGAAGCCTGCTCCCGCTGGGGAGGTCGATTTCCGGATAAATCCCCGGGCCAGATTCTCCTCAATATATTCAGACATGGACCGGGTCTCAGCAGCGGACAAAGGGTAAATACGCCCACGGGGAGGAGTAGCGCCGGGCATCAGGTCGATTGGGCAGTCGTATGGTCTATGAGGGGGTAATGTCTCTGCCTCCTTTTTATTAAAGACGTCCGCATAAGACCAATAGGGAACCGGAAGACCAGGTAGATTGGCTGGGGTAGGAGAAGGACTGACAGGATGGACGGGAACTAAACAAGTCTTATGGCAGTCCTGTCCCCAGCGAAGGACTTCTCCGGTCTGCCAATCAAGCACGGGTGCATGTTTCTGAAGCCAAGGTAGGCCTAGCAAGAGGGCGTGAGAGAGTCCAGGCAGAACATGAAAGAAGATGCTCTCTGAGTGCAGCATTCCCACCTGCAGGGTTATGGATTCGGTGATGAGTTGGATGGGATGTGGTAAGAGGCCCCCATCTACGGCAGCGACAGATAAGGGTACAGCTAGAGGTTTGGTGGGAATGCGGTATTTCTCTACCAGGGACTGAGAAATGAGATTTCCGGCAGCTCCAGAGTCAAGTTGGGCTAGTTCAAAATAACAGTTCTCCCTGCAGATGATAGAGACCGACAGCAACAGAGATGGAGAGGGTTTACTCTTTTCTAGGACGACCTCTCTGAGCGATCCTAGACACAGGCGTTTCCCGACCTCTCCGGGCAGGAACGGATTCGGTGCTCCTTACTGCCACAGTAGAAGCAGCTCCCCTCGGCTCGGCGTAACTCTTGACGGGTCTTGACCATCTTGGTCTGGTCGACCTGCATAGGCTCGGGTGAGTGCGCCTGGGGAGTAACGGGAGAAGTGACGGGCTTCTGGAAGGTAGGGGCTAGACTTGGAAACCTCCTCTCACGGGTGACCTCTTTGGCGCGCTCCTGGAACCGGATGTCTATCCGGGTGGCAAGAGTTATTAAATCGTCGAGAGTGGTAGGAATGTCCCGACCGGCGAGTTCATCTTTAATACGGCCGGACAGACCCTCCCAAAAGACAGACACCAGGGCGTCGTTATCCCAGGCCAGCTCCGAAGCAAGGGTACGGAACCGTATGGCATATTGACCCATGGTGAGATTTCCTTGACGGAGGCGTAGCAGAGATGATGCGGATGAGGTCTTCCGTCCTGGTTCGTCGAAGACTTTCCGGAAAGCCGTGAGAAAGGCTGGCAGGTTGAACACCAGGGGGTCTCCTCTCTCCCATAGAGGATTTAGCCAAGCCAGTGCCTCTCCCGTGAGGTGGGACATGATGAAGGCTACTTTGGCTCGGTCGGTGGAAAACTGGTGTGCCAACAGTTCGAAGTGCAGAGTGCACTGGTTAATGAAGCCCCTTGCCTGGCTGGGATCTCCGCCAAAACGAGGAGGAGCGGAGAGGCGGGGACTGGGAAGAGATGCCATGGAGCTGATGGGTTGCGGCGGTGCCGGGGTAGTAAGTGTGCGTGTGGAGGCAGCTCCTGAAGAGGTAGACAATGTGTCCAGGCGGGAGTTAACACTACGCAGATGACTCAGGATGGACTCCTGTTGGGACCTCTGGCGGGAAAGTTCATGACACAAGTCCGAGAGCGAGGGAGCTTGGGTGCCACCGGGTTCCATGGCCCGAGCAAACTGTAACGGGTCTGGGAGGTGGAACCTCTGAGCAACGATACAAAGGGGCAGTCTTTGTAAGGAAGCGGGTGGCTCCCAGGGTAGGCGGGCAGGTAGTCACGGCAAGTGACGGGGACAGTCTCTGGGTAGAAGGGCACGAGGTCACGGCAAGTGACGGGGACAGTCTCTGGGTAGAAGGGCAGGAGGTCACGGCAAGTGACGGGGACAGTCTCTGGGTAGAAGGGCAGGAGGTCACGGCAAGTGACGGGGACAGTCTCTTGACAGGCGGGTGGTCACGGCAAGTGACGGCTAAGCCTCCAGATAGGCTAGCAGGCGGGTAGCAGGTGGGCGCTCCGAGGTGAGCGGGCAAGAGTCTCTGGACAGGCAGGTGGTCACAGCAAGTGACGGCAGAGCCTCCAGGTAGGCTAGCAGGCAGGTAGCAGGCGGATGCTCCCAGGTGAGCGGGTAAGAGTCTCTGGACAGGCAGGTGATCACAGCACGTGACGGCAGAGCCTCCAGGTAGTCTAGCAGGCAGCTAGCAGGCGGATGCTCCCAGGTGAGCGGGTAAGAGTCTCTGGACAGGCAGGTGGTCACAGCACGTGACGGCAGAGCCTCCAGGTAGGCTAGCAGGCAGGTAGCAGATGAGCGCTCCCAGGTGAGCGGGCAATCAGATCCATAGACAGACTGGCAGGGCTGGTAGGCAGACTGTCGGACCACAGGAATGCAAATAGATAGACAAGTATCAGGCAGGTGTCAAGCAGGAATCTGGCAGGTAACTGGCAGGTAACTGGTAACGGGACCTGAGGGCTGAAGCAGAGTGATAGGCTATGCAACAACATTGCTCGGGCACCTCCATTTTGGAGGAGGTGCCTTATATATGCTGAGGTCCTCCGGCCATTGGCCGGGGACTCCTTAGGACGGCGCGCGCGGCCCCTTTAAAAGAGGGGGAGCGCGCGCGCGCCCTAAGCTCAGTGGCCGGGAAGCAGCGCGCGCTGCCAGCAGAGCGGGAGGAAGACGCCAGGCACGGAGCGGAGAGGTGAGGGGAACAGCGTCCCTGCTTAGCAGGAGGCAGGGACGCCGACGCTACATTGTGCCCCTAAAATGTTTGCATCTAGGACAACTGTCCCTATGACCTTACCCTAACTATACTGCTTCATATGCTGCAACCCTTTTCACGGTTCTATTATAAACTACTGTGGGGTTTGTCGCTCTGCTAGTCGGTAGCTTACACACAGGGCAGTTTATTACAAAGTCCACAAATGTTCAAAGCACACAAATGAATATAGCCCTCCTTTGTCATAAAACGGGTGCAACAAAAATAAACAAAAACAATTCCCATATGGATCACCCGTTTGCAAATTAGGTCCACATTTAGTCAGACTCTGGCAGAGACTGACTGGCATATCAGAGGTCTTTCCACCTCAGCTCACAGATAATGAATAAAGCAGCTGATCTGCCTTAAATAGACGGCCAGTCCCACCCAGCTCTAGTAGTTGTTCCTAAAACCCAGACCCAAAATTCAGGCCCATTAAAAAACCCTCTCAACACTAACTGTGCTGGAGCCTGATTTTACAGGTGTACATCACCAAGGCTAACCACCTCAGTGACACATATCTCCCATCCCGTACCTGTCCAGCTGAAAGCCTACAATATGTAGAGACTTTTGTAAACCTTTTTCATTTCTCTTTAAATCCATCACACTGCGTATTTTGTCGTGTTTTTTTCAGGTTTTTTTAGTTCACTTGTGGGTTTTTTTCTGTTCCAGGCAGTTTGTAGTCTTTTTCTCCCACTGACCTCTATTACTTTTTTTTCTCTCTGTTAAGATATGCCAAAATATTTTGTCTTTGGACGGTCACTTCTAGAGACAACCCTCATCTGTGGGCCACAGGTGTCCAGATGCCCTGATGACAGCTCTATGCTGCTGTAGTATAGCGAGTGACAATCCCAGCTGTCACGAGCTGCTTTTCACATATCTGGTTGCTGAGCAACAGTCTAAACATTAACGAGCATTACCAGTGAAGAATAAGGCAATAAAAAGGAATCCATGATCAATAGAATCTCATTGTCTTATATAACCTGGCCATTTTGTGCAAGTATACCAAGGTCTTAGGTACAAGTGATTTCCATAACTTGTTATTCTCGCATTCTAGATGACAAGGGGAGGACATCATGTTCCCACTTCACAATAAACTCTGGTCAAAAGATTCAAATCATTGTCTATTTAGTGGAACACAAAAGGTAGAATTAATGTTTTATATTTTTTCTTAAAGCCCATGAGTAAGTGATTTTCATCTAAGGCCACATAGTGGGAGGAAAATGGCCGTATGTTATAGGCTCATCTGGTGAGATGGATTCTCCAAGTTGTACGACAGAGTGAGCAGACGGACTGGAGGTGATGGTGCAGCAGAGAAGGCCTTGATGGCAGTAAGCACATGGATCAGCGAGAACAGGGACAGCTGGATATGCAGGAGGGCAGACAGACAAATGAAGCATGAAACACCGGATGAAACAGAGCCAAGTGTGCTTATACACACAGATAGTCCAGGACTTGTATAGTCAGTCCAGGACTTGCAGCAGTTTGAAAAAAAGAGAAATGCCCATCAAGTTCAACCAAGGGATAGGAAAGGATAAAAGGAAGGGGTATATGTATGACCACAATGCATGATCCAGTCCGACCCAGAAGAGCTCATCTTTCCTTCCTGATCCTAATTGTTGAATCACTGGCTTAATATTCAAAAAAGACCATTACATAAATTATTTTTTTTCTCCAAAAAAAGCATCTAAGCCTTTTTTTTTTAAACCATCAATGGTTCCACTGTGACCAGCTCCTGATATAAACTATTCCACAGATTAATAGTTCTCATGGTAAAGGAGGCCTGTCTCCTCTGCAGATTGAACTTTTCTTTATCCAGGTGCAGTGAGTACCCCCATACATCTCGGCCATTGACCATTTGCCTGCTGACAGCATACAACGCTGCCTTTAAGCAGTTGTCTGATGTAAGGCTTGGATTGATTCGTCTTCAGTTCCTGAGTATATTAACACTCTTGGCTCCCTGTTTTCTGCTGTTTCTTGCTCTGCTTGTCAGCCGGCTATCCTGCATATCCCACTGCCCTGGTCCTCATTGATCCTTGTTTCATCCAACACCACTGTGACATCGCCTTGGTCCGTGCTGCACACCTTAACCTATGGTGAAGTGAGCCCCAAACAGTGGTATTGCAGATTAGCCAGATTAATTTCCATAGAGAAGAGCTGCAATACTAAAAAACTTTGAGTCAATGATATAAAGAAAATTAATATGTGTGAGCATAGTCAATCAAATGAGATTAATTACGCTTATAGACTTCTACGTCTTGGCATCAGGACTTTTTCATTCATTTCACCGGTGTCTGTCAGTATTCCGAGGAGTCGTCTTGTATTATGATAATGGATCTGTGATCCGGATCTCTTACCAGATCAAGGACAGGAGAGTCGATGGTATAGGACATACTAGGGAAACACTTAAAGATATTAATGGCTGAAGCCGAGGTATCACAGTAAACTGCCAGGTGTGATTGAGATCTAATACAGTAAAGGAGAAAACCATGTAAAGTTCTCAGAGCTGAACACCACGGTGTTATTTATAATAATGCGGCCGGGGGGGCGCTCGTAACGTGACAGATGTCAGGAGGTGTCAGGATGAAGAGCGTATGTCGTAGACCAGTGAATTATCACAGTATGATTATAGGTCTGGGGGAATGCAGTGTTCCCATTAATGTTATAATCAGTCATTCATGAGAGGATTGATATTTTTGTTCCTATGTCACATTAAGATGTCACCTTGATGTTGCAAACAATATAACCGAAAATTCAGGAACAGTTTCCTCCACTTCCAAAATATATATATAAAACATGTCATTCCACAATACCAGACATTGGCATAGGTTTATCGAAACTGGGACAGTTGCTCACGGCAATCAATTAGAGTGCAGATTTCATTTTTTCATAGGCCCTCTTATTATTTGCAATTGGCAAATGCAACATACACTATGTGAAGAAAAGTATGTTCCCCCTCCACATTCTACCTACAGGAGCTTTTCTGACCTCCAATTCTCCATCCATAGACATTAATATGGAGTCGGCCCCTCTGCAGATATAACGGCTCCCGCTTTTCTGGGAAGGATTTCTACAAGATTTTGGAGGCGTCTGTGGGAAGTTTTGTCCCTTTATGCAGAAGAGCATTAGTGAGGTCAGATACTGATATTGGGGAGAGGCCGGGATCACAATCTGCATTATTGGTGTTGGATAGAGTTGAGGTCTGGGCTCTGTGCTCATGTTCTTCCACCGATCTCCCCCAATCATGTCTGTATGGAGCTTGTGCAGTGGGCACAGTCATGGAGAACAGAAAAGGGTCTTCCCCAAAGTGTCCCTACAAAGCTGGAAGCTACACATAGAACAACGTTGTGTGCAGCACTATTCAAAATGATGGAAACCACAATGGACCCCATTGTAAGTCAAACGAGTCTTGTAGGCTCCATCGCGTGGAAGCCTCCAACAGTGATGTAATCAGAGACTTATAGTGACTGCCATGCATGCTCCATACAAGGCTTCCCATAGATGTGAAATACACCCATCATAGCAAAATCACCCATAATATATCTGTTTCTCTTGCATGCCAAAAAAAATATCCCATCCCAAAAGTGCCCTTAGCCACATGCTTCCTTCTATCACCATATTTTATGAATTTGCACCTTGTTCTGACTCTTTGTACATTACCCATCCCATTCCTTTCATATTGTTGTGCCCATGATATGTAGTATATCACGGAAATAAAGAAGAAAGTAGACAAGTTTCCTCTCCTCCATTACTGTATTGTTATGACATTCTCTTTCTCTGATGCTTTCTTTGATGTTCCTCATGTACAGTACAGACCAAAAGTTTGGACACACCTTCTCATTTAAAGATTTTTCTGTATTTTCATGACTATGAAAATTGTACATTCACACTGAAGGCGTCAAAACTATGAATTAACACGTGTGGAATTATATACTTAACAAAAAAGTGTGAAACAACTGAAAATATGTCTTATATTCTAGGTTCTTCAAAGTAGCCACCTTTTGCTTCGATGACTGCTTTGCACACTCTTGGCATTCTCTTGATGAGCTTCAAGAGGTAGTCACCGGAAATGGTCTTCCAACAATCTTGAAGGAGTTCCCAGAGATGCTTAGCACTTGTTGGCCCTTTTGCCTTCACTCTGTGGTCCAGCTCACCCCAAACCATCTCGATTGGGTTCAGGTATGGTGACTGTGGAGGCCAGGTCATCTGGCGTAGCACCCCATCACTCTCCTTCTTGGTCAAATAGCCCTTACACAGCCTGGAAGTGTGTTTGGGGTCATTGTCCTGTTGAAAAATAAATGATGGTCCAACTAAACGCAAACCGGATGGAATAGCATGCTGCTGCAAGATGCTGTGGTAGCCATGCTAGTTCAGTATGCCTTCAATTTTGAATAAATCCCCAACAGTGTCACCAGCAAAGCACCCCCACACCATCACACCTCCTCCTCCATGCTTCAAGGTGGGAACCAGGCATGTAGAGTCCATCCATTCACGTTTTTTGCGTCACACAAAGACACGGTGATAGGAACCAAAGATCTCAAATTTGGACTCATCAGACCAAAGCACAGATTTCCATTGGTCTAATGTCCATTCCTTGTGTTCTTTAGCCCAAACAAGTCTCTTCTGCTTGCTGCCTGTCCTTAGCAGTGGTTTTCTAGCAGCTATTTTACCATGATGGCCTGCTGCACAAAGTCTCCTCTTAACTGTTGTTGAAGAGATGTGTCTGCTGCTAGAACTCTGTGTGGCATTGACCTGGTCTCTAATCTGAGCTGCTGTTAAACTGCGATTTCTGTGGCTGGTGACTCGGATAAACTTATCCTCAGAAGCAGAGGTGACTCTTGGTCTTCCTTTCCTGGGGCGGTCCTCATATGAGACAGTTTCTTTGTAGCGCTAGACGGTTTTTGCAACTGCACTTGGGGACACTTTCAAAGTTTGCCCAATTTTTCGCACTGACTGACCTTCATTTCTTAAAGTAATGATGGCCACTCGTTTTTCTTTACTTAGCTGCTTTTTTCATGCCATAATACAAATTCTAACAGTTTATTCAGTAGGACTATCAGCTGTGTTTCCACCAGACTTCTGCACAACACAACTGATGGTCCCAACCCCATTTATAAGGCAAGAAATCCCACTGATTAAACCTGACAGGGCACACCTGTGAAGTGAAAACCATTTCCGGTGACTACCTCTTGAAGCTCATCAAGAGAATGCCAAGAGTGTGCAAATCAGTCATCAAAGCAAAAGGTGGCTACTTTGAAGAGCCTAGAATATAAGACATATTTTCAGTTGTTTCACACTTTTTTGTTAAGTATATAATTCCACATGTGTTAATTCATAGTTTTGATGCCTTCAGTGTGAATGTACAATTTTCATAGTCATGAAAATACAGAAAAATCTTTAAATGAGAAGATGTGTCCAAACTTTTGGTCTGTACTGTAGCTTCATAGATCTGGGTTGAAAAACACACATGTCCGTCAAGTTCAGCTCCTGTAAGATCTGGATGTTTGTTTCAGAAAAAGCCAAAGCAAAAAACCCTAAGACGATCGGGCGGAAACCGTCCATCCTTACCCGCCAAAAACAATAGATTGCGGATGCCTGAGGAGTAGCTTGAAGTTCTTGGACCCCAATGCAAAAATATATAAAAGGGATCCCATTGACCATGCGCCATTTAGAGCTTAGTTACATCTGCTACCAACAGCACCTCCTTATAATTATTCCTCAAAAAGTAAGTAAAGCTTCTTTCGGAGGACAGCCTATCTGGAACTTGGTCCTGTATCCAGGTGTGTAAGATAATCTGGTCTATTTAAGTCAATACTTTCATTTGGACAATATTTTTTTCTTTCTGTAACTTTTCCTTAGAGCTGAGTTTTTCGCTCGTGTTCTTCTGGACCTGTGATTTCAGCAGCCTCTACACATTCCAGTGAAAGCGAAATTGTAGCGCCCGGTATTCTATTTTATTTTGTAATAGATTTTCAGTAACAGGGGAACGGTAGAGTTCTAAGAAAATAAACTTTTTAATTGCAAAAATTAGAACATTTAAACACCCCCTAACCCAAAGTGTCACAGAACGGACCCAATCGATTAAGTTTAAGTGAGGTTTGTGTGATGTAGTGTAGTGAGCATGTGTTACACACCTGTCCTGGGTTATCTAGGCTCCGCTTCCTTCCCTTGGGTTCGCTGCCCTCTGCTGTGCTCCACGTTGGGTTTTGCAAGTTGTCTATAGTGGATCTATGACATCATCTCCCTAGAAATATTCAAGGCCCATTTATACACTCACCTGTGTTTTGGGATTGAGACTCCAGTCCTATGTTTGGTGTGGTCCATCATCTGTGCTTTTTGTGTTTGTGCATGCTACTTATCGTCATAATCCCACCCTCTTTTATGATGACCATACCCCATCGTACACAGCACCAGCTAAAAGGGTTATTCCCGTCTCAGTTTTTTTTCATGGAGGTTGAGCTACAAAATCAGCCAAGAGAGGCTGAGTTATTCTGGTTTTGTAACTCCCATAGAAATTAATGCAGTGCTATGCTATTTCCATTTGTTTCTATGGGGGTTATGGAATCAATGTAATTCAACTGCTTTTGCCTGACTCCATTACTCCACCTCTAGTAATCAGAGGTAGATGGCGTTACTCACATCTCAGCCATGAAACGGTAACCAAAATGTGTGATATGTCGTTTCTCCTGTTCAATACTGTCAATTAATGACTTAAGGTCTTGGTCTTGAAACCCCCAATGATCACTCCAATCATCAGGCAGAAGCAGTCAGCTCATCTTACCAGTGCGAGCGGTGTACGAGTGGTGTAGGAGTTTAATAGAAAGTCTAGGGCTTCATACACTGCCCAGCTTACACTAGAGCATAAATTGAGCGCCTCTCACCTTACTTTAAGATGACATGTGGATTACCATAAATATATATATTTAATTTATGTAAATGCTGCTGTTCTCCTGAATCCGGCGTTGTTTTTCTTTTGTTTCTACGCCTCACCATTCCTGAGATATGGCCCCATCTTTCCTGTGTATAAATCTAGTCTTGTTAGACAAGTGGGTGTGGTCATAGAAAAATCTTCTCCATGGGCGTGTTTTTGAGGACCATGCCCAGTTGGCTATAAAGGCTAGAGTTACATACAGGTAAGAGGGGACCATATCTCAGGAACAGAGAGGCACAGGAAGAAAATAAAAACAATGCCGGATTCAGGAGAAAAGTGAGATTTACAACGGGTAAAAAAAAAAATATTTAAGTGATCGTCGGTGGTCAAAGTACCTGATGTATACTACAAAGCAGGGGTCATAGCATATCAAAAATATTATATACTGTAACGCTAATGCTGGCGTCCCTGCATGCATCTTCCCCCTCCTCCCGGCAGGGACGCCGACATACCCACTGACCCGGCTGCTCAGTGGTGTCTCCGTGCCCTGCACAGCTTCTTGGTCCCCTTGGCCTGCGCACGCCGTGCCAGTCTCCCGGCGGTGCGCCTAGTGTGCGCACGCTCTCCGATTCTTAAGGGGACAGGGCGCGCATTTTGGAAATACCCCCAGCCAATAGCTGGAAGGCATCTAGTATTTAAGGTACATTCCCCTGTAGGGAGGTGCCTCTACAATGCCCTTCTTAGTGTTAGTTTGAGTTTTTCCCTGCTGAGTTAGTTGTCAGGTCCCTAAACCTATTCTGTTAGTACCTGAACCTGTTGTAGAGCCCGCTTAGTCTGAATCTATGCTTGTGAACCCTGTTGTCCAACCCAGAACCTGTTCCCGTTGCCGGTGTTACCTGAGCCTGAAGTCGCTCCGGCAGTACGTGAGGTTGAAACTGCTCCGGCAGTATGTGAGCCTGAAACTGCTCTGGTGGTACGTGAGCCTGACGCTGCTCCGGCGGTGCCAGAACCTGAAACCGCTCTCTCAGTATGTGAGCCTGAAGTCGCTTCAGCAGTATGTGAATCTGAAACCAGTCCGGCAGTACGTGAGCCTTAAACCACTCCGGTGGTACATGGAAGCTGCTCCGGCGGTGCCAGAACCTGAAACCGCTCTCTCAGTATGTGAGCCCGAAGTCGCTCCAGCAGTATGTGAACCTGAAACCGGTCCGGCAGTATGTGAGCCTGAAACCGCTCCAGCAGTACGTAAACCTGAAACCGCTCCGGCAGTATGTGAGCCTGAAACTGCTCCAGTGGTATGTGAGCCTGAAACCGCTCCAGCAGTATGTGAACCTAAAACTGCTCCAGCGATATGTGAGCCTGAAACTTCTCTGGCAGTACGTGAGCCTGAAGCCACTCCAGCTGTACCAGAACCTGAAACCGCTCTGGCAGTATTGTAGCACCCTGAGGACTCGGCTGCTACAGGGGTATTGCACCTCACTCCAGAGGTGTGGTATTCCACTCCCGGGTAAGGATGGAGTGTGGGACTGAGCTCAGACAGCTGCATGCACTACACTCATCCCATTTCCGGGGGACAGAACTACGGTACTCCCATCAGTTAGATGTGCAGGTACGACAGCGTCTGTCCCTGGCTGGAGTGGGAGGGGGGGAGGAACATCCCAGTAGTGTAGGGGCAGATAGGGGAGGGACTCTGGGCATAGAGGTAGGAGCCCATTGGGTGCTAGTCACCTGGGCTCACACATAGAGGGAGTATATATGGTGGGCACCATCTTAGGACAGGGTCAGTCAGTCTGAGGAGGAGCAGAGCAGAGGAGCTCAGCCAGGAGGGCTGACAGGGAGCTGTGGCTCCGGCTGGGCCCAGCTCCAGGGCCAGGCCTGTAGTGGAGAGAAGGAGGAAGAAAGGCCCAGAGACACAAGACAAGAGGGAACCCTGAGATCCCAGAAGTAAACCAAAAGGGTGAAGGGTTGGCAGAAACGGGTACCGGAACCCTAACTGGCAGAGGCTAATGATCCTTAGCCAGGAACCGGAGGTCGTGGTTAAGTTTTGCCACGACCCTCACCACATCCACCAGGAAGGCACACCACGAATAGGGTCAGGAAAGCCAGAGAAGGTTTTACCACCAAGAGGCCCGAGGGAGCCGGACAAAGGTGGATCCCTGGTGGGAACGGCCAGCAGAGAGAGAGAGAGAAGGGAGCTCAGGACCACGCTCTGGACTGCCTGGGAGTTGGCCGAGTCCCACACCTGGTGGACGCAGCACGGCTCGGGTGGTCACTCAAGGCCGGAGTGACCGGAGCAACACCTGTGAGTAAAAACCCTGAAACTGCATCACCTGTCTCTGAGCTTCCTTGCTGCACCATCACAACCACCAACTTCCACATCTGCTGCCCTGAGGCCATACTCCTCCCGTTGGGGGTTATACCATCCTTGCTGCACAATCCTACCACCGGCCTCAGCGGTCTGCTCTGCAGCGGCGGCCTCCTAGCCGCAATCAACGGGTGGCGTAGTCGACACTTAAACAACATCTACAAAGACTGCCGCACACTTAGTTTGACCACCCTGGGCACGGACCGGGTCACCGCCACAAGGACTACTACCCCTATCTAGATCCGGCTCCGGGTATCCCTTGAACATGGCCCAGGGGGCGCGTCAACTTTGGCGTAGTCGGCAGGATTACGTGCCCGCAATCACCGGGTACTGCGTGCCTGAAGAAAAGTTCATATTTACCGTAAGAAGAAGTCTCCCGCCGGTTCCGGAGGGTCCCCGCCATCGGACGCCATCTCGGGTCGTTTCCCGCCGTTTGCCCGCCATCTGCAGCCTTTTCCCGCTATCCACGGAGTTTCCCGCCATAAAGAGACAATTCCCGCCATCTGAGACGATTTCCCGCCCTGGCAGAGCGGACGCCATTATGGGCGTGCCAGAGGGTGGCAAGAGGCCACCTCCCATCGTGGGCCAGGTCCAGGAATGGCGCCAAAAGCGGAAACCGCCCCCACCAGCAGAGACTGCAATGGTAGAAATGTCCATCAGCGTGAGAGGGCTGCCCCTGGAACTGACAATCACCAAGTTGCCCCAGGACCGCCCTCAGGATGGGCGGATCAAGAACAAAAGAGAGAGGATGGGTGCAGCCTGGAGGAGTCTGGAGAGAACGCACCCGGAGATGGAGGGAGAGTCAGGCAGCACCGACCCGATGGTCAGGAGCCTGCTGCAGGCCGCCACCCCAGAAGGCCTGGTGGAGATCCTGGCACAGCTCCCCAAAGATCGGGAGCATGCACAGACCGCGCTGGAGGGCTTGGCTCGGAAGATGGCCCGAGTGCAGCAAGAAGTACTGGCCGAGTGGAGCAGAGAAATGGCCCTGCAGGCTGGAACCCGCCAGCATAGGACGCCACCCGCAACGAAGAGCACGCCTGCCTCTGAGGATGGTGCAGGAGGGACGAAGGCCGGAGACGACGCCGTGGAAGGAGCTGAAGAGATGGAAGCAGGTAAAGGGGACGTCACCACCCCAAGCCTAGAAGCAGTAAGCCTGCCCCAGCTCCCCGTCGCAGAGCCCGAAGTCCCACTGATCGTTCCCGTTGCTGCACCGTCACCGCTCCAAACTAGGCCTCAAGCGGCAGGAGCCGCGGCCACGCCCCCTGTGACGTCACACGCCTTGACCCTGAGCGCGACCAAGCAGGAAACACCACCGGCCTGGTCGCAAGGCCGAGTACCCCCGGGCGCCGCCGTCTCCACAGTGCCCTTCACCTTTAGGGTGCCACCGGCCTGGTCGCAAGGCCTGGTGCATCCGGGCGCCGCTACCACCACCGCGCCCTCAACCTTCACTGTGCTACCCTTGGGTGAAGACCTGTTCACGCAACATACTTGCCCGGATGGGCAGCCCTTTGAGTGGCCACCGGAGTACCTCAATCCCCGACTCCGGAAGGAAAGACCCCTATGTGAGCCCCTGATCCCGGCTCCGGCGCCCGCCAAGATCACCCCTCTCCCGTTGGAGGAGGCGCAGTTCGAATGGGACCCCACCGGCGAAAACCTCATGGGGTTCACCCAAGAGACCCGGGCGGCCGCAGCCCAGCGTGCGGAGTGCTGCCGTCAGCAGCTGGAGGTCTTTCAGAGGGAACGGCGAGAGAGGCGGATCCGCGAGGAGCGGCTGCAGGTCCAGAGCGCGGAGCAGAAAAGCCGGACCCGGCGAGACCGCCGAGCGGCCCACGGTCCCCGCGCCACCGGGACTGTCATCAAGTTCCAACTGGAGCACGGTTGGGGCTTTATAAGGGATCACAGAACCCCCGGCGACGTCTTTGTCACCCGCAGGGATGTCGAGTCTCATCTGCCGGAGGGACACCGTGGTCGTGACCTTTACCTGGGTGACGAGGTCACCTTCATCCGGCATCAGTGTGCCAAAGGACCGTACGCCCTTCATGTGCACCGGTTGACGGAGGAAGAGCTGCGGTACGAAGAAGAACAAGAGGACCCGGACGGGTCTGAAAATTACCATCAGGAAGGAGCAGGAGGGCATCGTTACCACTGAACGGTAAAGAGAACTGTATAAAGTTACCCGTCGGGGTATGAGAACTGTTACAAGAACTGTTATGTGCATTGCTGCTAAGTGAAGTGTGGTCCCCGTTGGGACTAGTGTGAACTGTTACCTGTGTGCCCCTTTTCCCCACAGGCTGAGGACTGTGAGCAGCCATCCCTTTTCCCCACAGGCTGAGGACTGTGAGCAGCCATCCCTTATCCCCACTGACCGAGGACTGAGAGCGGTCGTTCTTTCCCTCTACCTGGCCGAGGACTGAGAGCGGCCATAACCTGTACATAGTTGCGCTTCCCAAGGCGCCCCCTACCGGTTTTATAGGAAAACTGCTGTTTTCTTCTAGTGACTGTGGCCCTTTACCTGGTCACAATTTGCACAGTGGCCAGAAGCTTAAGAACATTTTATATGAAAAGTTTTATATCAAAAGTTATATTGCTAAAATAATATATGAGAAGTTACCTGTCATATTATATGTGTTTATAATGTTTTATATGTTAGTGTATGTTTTAAAAAGTTTGTATGTTTTGGTATGTTTTATTCTTTTACAGCCCGAGGACGTGCTGTGGTTTACCAGGGGGAAATGTAGCACCCTGAGGACTCGGCTACTACAGGGGTATTGCACCTCACTCCAGAGGTGTGGTATTCCACTCCCGGGTAAGGATGGAGTGTGGGACTGAGCTCAGACAGCTGCATGCACTACACTCATCCCATTTCCGGGGGACAGAACTACGGTACTCCCACCAGTTAGATGTGCAGGTACGACAGCGTCTGTCCCTGGCTGGAGTGGGAGGGGGGGAGGAACATCCCAGTAGTGT
The DNA here is from genome assembly GCF_046119375.1 of Phyllobates terribilis. Lineage (NCBI taxonomy): Eukaryota > Metazoa > Chordata > Amphibia > Anura > Dendrobatidae > Phyllobates > Phyllobates terribilis. Next base: position 370,320,088 of record NW_027362769.1, read on the forward strand.
AGGGGCAGATAGGGGAGGGACTCTGGGCATAGAGGTAGGAGCCCATTGGGTGCTAGTCACCTGGGCTCACACATAGAGGGAGTATATATGGTGGGCACCATCTTAGGACAGGGTCAGTCAGTCTGAGGAGGAGCAGAGCAGAGGAGCTCAGCCAGGAGGGCTGACATGGAGCTTTGGCTCCGGCTGGGCCCAGCTCCAGGGCCAGGCCTGTAGTGGAGAGAAGGAGGAAGAAAGGCCCAGAGACACAAGACAAGAGGGAACCCTGAGATCCCAGAAGTAAACCAAAAGGGTGAAGGGTTGGCAGAAACGGGTACCGGAACCCTAACTGGCAGAGGCTAATGATCCTTAGCCAGGAACCGGAGGTCGTGGTTAAGTTTTGCCACGACCCTCACCACATCCACCAGGAAGGCACACCACGAATAGGGTCAGGAAAGCCAGAGAAGGTTTTACCACCAAGAGGCCCGAGGGAGCCGGACAAAGGTGGATCCCTGGTGGGAACGGCCAGCAGAGAGAGAGAGAGAAGGGAGCTCAGGACCACGCTCTGGACTGCCTGGGAGTTGGCCGAGTCCCACACCTGGTGGACGCAGCACGGCTCGGGTGGTCACTCAAGGCCGGAGTGACCGGAGCAACACCTGTGAGTAAAAACCCTGAAACTGCATCACCTGTCTCTGAGCTTCCTTGCTGCACCATCACAACCACCAACTTCCACATCTGCTGCCCTGAGGCCATACTCCTCCCGTTGGGGGTTATACCATCCTTGCTGCACAATCCTACCACCGGCCTCAGCGGTCTGCTCTGCAGCAGCGGCCTCCTAGCCGCAATCAACGGGTGGCGTAGTCGACACTTAAACAACATCTACAAAGACTGCCGCACACTTAGTTTGACCACCCTGGGCACGGACCGGGTCACCGCCACAAGGACTACTACCCCTATCTAGATCCGGCTCCGGGTATCCCTTGAACATGGCCCAGGGGGCGCGTCAGTATGTGAGCCTGAAGTCGCTCCGGCAGTACGTGAGCCTGAAACCACTCTGGCGGTACATGAGCCTGAAACTGCTCCGGCGGTACGTGAGCCTGAAACCTCTCCGGCGGTACATGAACCTGAAACCACTCTGGTGGTACGTGAACCTGAAACTGATCCGGCGGTACGTGAGCCTGAAACCGCTTCAGCGGCACATGAGCCTGAAATCTCTCCAGTGGTACGTGAGCCTGAAACTGCTCCGGTGGTACATGAGCCTGAAACTGCTCTGGCAGTATGTGAGCCTGAAACCACTTCAGCACTAAGTGAGGCTGAAACCGTTCCTGTGGTAAGTGAGCCTGAAACCACTCCGGCAGTAAATGAGCCTGAAACCGCTCTGGCGGTGCGTGAGCCTGAAACATCTCCAGCAATGTGTAAACCTGAAGCCGCTTCGGCAATATGTGAACCTAAAACTGCTCCAGCGGTATGTGAGCCTGAAACTGCTCTGGCAGTACGTGAGCCTGAAGCCACTCCAGCGGTACCAGAACCTGAAACCGCTCTGGCAGTATGTGAGCCTGAAGTCGCTCCGGCAGTACGTGAGCCTGAAACCACTCTGGCGGTACGTGAGCCTGAAACCGCTTCGGCGTTACGTGAGCCTGAAACTGCTCCGGTGGTACGTGAGCCTGAAACCGCTCCGGCGGTACGTGAACCTGAAACCGCTCCAGCGGTACGTGAGCCTGAAGCCGCTTTAGCGCTACCCGAATGTGAAACCGTTCCAGTGGTCCTTGAACCAGTACCAGTGTCTGTCCTAGTGTTCCAGAGTCCGTACTGTCGGAACTTGTTCCAGAGTCCGTACTGTCGGAACTTGTTCCAGAGTCCGTACTGTCGGAACTTATTCCAGAGTCCGTACTGTCGGAACTTGTTCCAGAGTCCGTACTGTCGGAACTTGTTCCAGTATCCAAATCCTATCCTGCCTGTGAATCCGAGTCAGTGTCCATTCAGCCCGGTGACCCAGAACCCCCTGTAGTCTGAACAATTACCGAATCCTGTCCTGCCAGTGACTCAGAGCCCGTGTCCATGTTTGAGATCCTGACCCCTAGGGTCAGCAGCTGCAGTACCGGGGACTGCATAGGAGTGCTACCTGGTGGCTACCTGCAGCCCAAGCCTGACTCCACCATCAGGAGCTCCAGCGAACATCAGGAAGCCCGGTCCATGGCACAGTAGGCCACGATCCACGTGTGCGACATATACAGTTATACCCCTGACTGTGTACTTAAGACTGGCTTTAATTGGGAAGGGGTGTGCCATGTTTTAACAAGACCTGTCAGAGCCTTGGGTCCATAATACGGTACCCATTAGGTTAATAATATGGCAATTTATCTTTCCATTTTTTGCCATACAATATTTTATACATAAGCCTCTCTCTATATTTTCAGTATATAATTGATGTGGCGGATTACACTTGAGAGATTACATTTGTCTTTAGTCTTTGTGGTTTCGACATCTGGAATTACGGCTCCTGCTTTTTAATTCAGCTACTGAAAAGAGAACATACTAAGGTTAAAGAACGATTGAGTTTCTATCTTTTCCCTGTAGACAGGAACTACAACTCCCAGGAGTTGTTGTAATCTAGATGCAAGAGTTTATGCTTGAGGAATCATAAGAAAAGCAAAAATCCAAGGATTAATCGTTGGTGATTTTTATGTACAGGCACAAGGAGGACGAGGCTGGGGAGGAGTGGGCAGAGGAGGGGTCTCGTGGAAAGATGTATAGTATAGATGGGAATCCTCGCCAGAGACATCGCAGGGAAGGGGTTTGGAGAGCAGGATGGTAAGTGTGTCTGTATAGAGGAAGCCATAGACTTGGGAAATAAAGACTTCTGCATGTGGAACTAGTGGCACATCAATGGGCACCTACCAGGGGACGACACGGGCACAGGGTTAGCTGCATTTGCACATTGCTCTCTATGCCAGGTAAGTGAACAACTAATAGGATGGCATTATACTAATATATACAGCTGTTTTACTCCTCTCAAGGGAGCAATTATCTATCCTGAAAGTGTAGAATCTGCAAAATTAACCCCCTATAGCTCTCATGTGTTTAGGAAATTGAGATATAGGGAGCTGTTTGCATGGTCCTAGCAATGGTTCTTACACTATTTTAGTGCATAAAGAAAAGAATTATTGATCATCGGTTCTCCAGCTGTTGCCATCAAACAGCTCCTTATATCTCAGCTTCCTCAGTCGCAATGGGATCTCAGGTTAATTGCAGCCTAAAATTGTAATTTGTGGTGTTTTACATAGGACTGCAAGTGAAAACTACTGCAATTATCATACCTGAGAGAAAGCTGTCAGTGCCAGATCACTTCACTTTTGTGATCGGTGGGGTTTCCTGTGACCAGATCCTCGTCAATTGCACTTTTATGATGTGACCGATGTAGTAAGCGTATGGCTGGAAAGCAGAAACCTCATTGAAATAACCCACTCAGCTCTGCTACACCATTATACTGTACCCTATGACATACTGGTGTTATATATTATGAATCAGCTTCGCACATGTTCACACTTTAAAAAATTTCTTATTGTGTTTGGTGGAGATTAAAAGAAGGCAGAAAATGTTGCAACCTGCTAGATGCGTAATACACTACTTTATAGTTTTATCGGTTTCCAGGAAACCTAGGTGACAACCAATATGGCTGCCTTTGGATCTGTCATGACAATTTTATTACGGAGACTAGTGGCATGGCTGTATAGGTCCTAGTACGACGATAAAAATGATACCTTTCTTGTAATAATCTGATGCACCAGTGCTGAGAAATTAAGCATTGAAGCCATATGTAAATTAGCCTAGAAGTGAACTGGGGGTGTGTCAGAGAACAAGATCATGCCCCCAGTGCACTTCCAGGCTAATTTGAATGTGACTTCAAAGCTTGATTTCTCAGCGCTGGCATATCGGATTACTACAAGACTGGTATAATTTTAATCGTAACATCAGGATCTATAGAATCGTATCACTAATTTCAGCAGTAAAATTCTCCTTTAACGCTCCTACATGGGATGTCACTCAGTTTTCCTTGAGCCCTGAATGGTAAGCTTGGCTAGTAAATCAGCCGCATCAGATAACTAAGTGGATTTGCTGTTCAGGACTGAAGGAAAACTAGATTTCAGCACATGTAACGGTAGCTCCCAGTATGTCTTTGGAGTGTGGGAGGAAACCGGAGAACCTGAAGGAAACCCAGGCAAACACAAGGAGAACATACAAACTCCTGGCAGATGTTTGTCCTTGGTGAGATTTGAACCCAGGACCCCAGCGCTGCAAGGATACAAAGCTAACAAACAGCTGTATGGAGGATTTCAATAACTTTACAGATGGAGGGAACTCACAATCTTTCACCATGTATTAAAGATTTAGAACTGTCTCATTCACAAAGTGACGACATCGTGGTTGCCAACATGCGATCGTCTCGGCGGGATTGTTCCTGGCTGAGAAAGAGTTAATCAGATGACAGTATGAATTATTTATTGCATGTTCAGATGTGTTACGCAGGAGCAGTGTGATGTTGCATAATGACAGTCGTCTGCTGCAAAATGCTTGGGAGGCAGAAATTTAATGGCGTTGCTAGTTACATTCATGCATGAGCTTTACTTCGAGGGTATGTAGACTTTTGCAACTGATTTTCTAGTGCTTCAAGGCATTGTTAGTAAAACCATGAAGCAACTTGGCAGCTTGTCCTAATTAAGAATCACCTATTATTTTGTGTATGCAGCTCCCATGCAGACCAATGTATCTCCATGATTACACATATCTCCTATATATGAAAGATAACAAAGAGGGACACATACTGTGTAGTGCACCGCGGTAATTTTTATTTTACACCAAGCCAGTACCAAAACATTGCCCAGTCCTTTATATGCGCCCCCACACAGAAATATTCTCTTAATCAGGACCATTAGTGTTCCCATACATCATGTAAACACTTTTATGGGTCCCACAGTACCCACCACACAAAATATGATGCCCCACCACACACAGTATGATGCCCCACCACACACAGTATGATGTTGTCACAGGTGTGTCAGATGTGACAGACAGTCGCCCTGCAGTTGGTTGCAGAAGATCTCTTCATTTGGCATTACAGACACCTTCTTAGATCTGTCCCACCCTAAGACCCAGCGGCTACCTCCCTTCTGCTAATTGACACCCAGGCCTGGGTGTTTAAATACTTTCTGTTTGCTACAGGGAGGTGCCGGTGATATTCACATGTTCCTTTGTGAAGGCTTGGAGCTATTGCAGTCTGCTTACTTCCTCTCTGGTGCTAAGAGGACGTGTGGTGTAATCTCTCTGAAGTCGGCTCAAGCTAAGTTACTTTCCCCCGTATTTGTCTCCCTTGTTGTCTTTAGTTGTTAGTGGGGACTAACTAGTGCTCATTCCTCCTTTCCCTATCCAGGACCTAGGTCTAGGAAAATACAGGGTTCAGTTTCCTGTGTGGCAATTGGTGAGGGACCAATATAGGGGAGACAGGGTGATATCAGATCAGCCTAGGAAATCTCCACTCCCCCTTTCCCTAGTGTCTGGGCTCCCTTCCCCTCATCCCTTCGTGTTGCACTTAGTCTTTCCCACACCTTGCATGACACATGTCCCACCACACACAGCATGATACCCCACAGCCACCCTCACAGAATGTAAGGCCCCCACATAGCCCTTCATAAAGTATGATGCCTCCACAGCTGCCCTATGGATAGCGGGGGCGTGTTGGACTGTCAGTGTTGTGAGTGACAGCTCAGCCACCCTATGAATAGCGGGGGGCGTGTTGGGCTGTCAGTGCTGTGAGTGACAGCTCAGTCGCCCTATGGATAGCAGGGGCGTATTGGGCTGTCAGTGCTGCGAGTGACAGCTCAGCTGACCTATGGATAGCACTGGCGTGTTGGGCTGTCAGTGCTGAGAGTGACAGCTCAGCTGCCCTATGGATAGTGGGGGCATATCGGGCTGTCAGTGCTGTGAGTGACAGCTCAGCCGCCCTATGGTTAGCAGGGCATGTCGGACTGTAAGTGCTGTGAGTGACAGCTCAACCATCCTATAGATAGATGGGGCATTTCGGGCTGTCAGTGTTGTGAGTGACAGCTCAGCCGCCCTATGAATAGCAGGGTGCATGTCGGGCTCTCAGTGCTGTGAGTGACAGCTCAGCCACCCTATAAATAGCAGGAGCATGTGTGACACCCCAGGGGTCTGGTTGCCACAGTGATAGAGATATTACGTCTGAGAGCAGGTGGGAGGTCTCTTGGTCAGGAATCCTATGCATGCCACACCTCCTGCCCAGTCCTGGGAGGGGAAGAACTTCCCCTATATAAAACTGGGGCTGAGGCAGGGTTAGGGAGTTAAGAAGGAGAGTTAAGAAGAGGAGCAGCTATAGGAAAGAAAGATCAGGAGCTCAGTGGGAGCAGTGCTACAAGGAATCAGGGGCTGGCAGCTGAAGAGCTCGCCCTGATTGAAGAGTTACCACCGGACCCGGAGTCCGAGGCTGTTGGGGCTAATCCTTACCCAGCAGCAGAAACCGACCGGCAGGGGATTTCAGGTCCTCTGGCCAAGAAACCCGAAGGCACGGTCACACGCGTGGGACCAGCACCGCCGTCGTGGAGCGGAAGCCACTAGAAGGCCCCGAGTCACCGGCCATACGGGTGAGCACCACACGGTACACTCAGGGACGTGGGCTACTTTTACCCGCCTCTAGCAAGGTAGCCAGAAGAGTACAATTAGTTGGGGAGGCCTACAACTCCGCCTGGCCAGGGGAAATCCCATCTGCTCAAAGACTGACCAGGCCCCGATCGCTAGCCAGTACTCCGGGAGGGTCTATCTTTATCACCAGTAAAGACCCTGAACTACACCGCATCGTCTCTGAGTGGTTCCTGCTACCCCCATCATCCACGTCGGCTGCCCTGAGGCCATCTTATACCATCTACGCTGCACAATCGTACCACCGGCCTCAGCGGTCTGCCCTGCAGCGGCAGCTCCATAGCTGCATTCAACGGGTGGCGTAGTCGTCCAACATCTACTGCTACTACTCAGCCACACAGTTTGACTCCCTGGGCACGGACCGGGTCACCGCCACGAGACTACTACCCCCAACAGGCCCGGCTCCGGGTAGTCCCCGCGTGCGCAACGCTACACCAAGTAGGCCCAGGGGCGCGTCAACTTTTGGCGTAGTCGGCAGGATTTCGTGCCCGCAACCACCGGGTACTGCGTGCCTGAAAAAGACTGTTCAAACTTACCAGTGGTGAAGATTCCCGCCATCCGGCGCCATCTTCTACCTTCTTCCCGCCATCCGGCGCCATCTTCTACCTTCTTCCCGCCATCCGCGAAGTTTTCCCGCCATCCGGCGCCATCTTCTGCCTTCTTCCCGCCATCCGTGGAGTTTTCCCGCCGTTGGACGCCATCTTGAAGACGCCGCGCGGGAAGAAGAGGGGCGTGGACTCCGAAAGCACGCGAGAACTGAAGCCCCGCCTCACGTCCGGACGTTGCGTAAGGTCCTGGAAGGAGCCCAGCAGACGCCGACGTCACAGGAGCGCGACGGAAGGTCCTCAACCCTGACGATCCACTGCGGAGCCGCGGCCTACGGAAGAGGATCATCGCAAGGTAGGCCACGGTCCACTAGGGGGGGAGAAAGATGTCGGATACGGAGGAGAGCTTCACTGCCTCAACCCCCGCCAGCGCCACCGCTGCTGCGGTCATGCCTTTCACCATGCCCTGTATCCCGGGAGCAGCCTGGCTACCCCAGTACTCAGGGGAGTCACATACCCTGAATGACTTTAAAGAAAAGCTGGATAGCCTCTTCCAGGTGTACCCCCTCACAGAAGAGCAAAAAGTGAGCATCCTGGTGGCCCAACTAACCGGGGCAGCCCAAAGGGAGGTAAAGTCCTGGCCACCTGGGAGGAGGACTGTCGCAGGGATACTAACCCGGCTGAGGGACACCTTTGATACCCGCACCTCAGCCGAGATTAAGCTTAGATTCTATGGGTGCAAGCAGCGAGCACATGAGAGTATAAGGGACTATGCACTAAACCTACAAGAGGCCCTGAGAGCCATTAAGCAGACCGACCCTGACAGCGTGGGAAACGAGGACAGGCTGTTGACCGAGCAATTTATAGAGGGACTATATTGCAATGTCCACCGAACCCAGTTGCGGGCCATAGCCTTACAGGATCCTCATCTGGACTTTGCACAGTTCAAGGACAGAGCCATCCGGGTGCTCCGAGAACCGACACCGGGTGGCGTTGTGACCCACAGGCGCCCAGCTATCACTTACCACCAGGAGGCGGCGCCCTTGTCGGCAGGGCCTGTGGGGGCTGATGCGCAGGCTTTGAACAATGACCCGGCTCCGGACCTGCACCATCAGGTCCAAGAGCTAGCTAAAAGCGTTGCTGCGCTAACCCGAACTGTGCAGTCTTTACAGGTTTCCACTCCAGGGAAGATCCAGCTGGCATCCGGACCGGAGGACATCCCGTGGCGTCGACCAAGGAGGACCCCACCGGCCAGAGGAAGACCCAGCGACCGGTACAACGAGGACGGACAACCTATCTGCCGCCGCTGCAATCAACCCGGACATATGGCAAGGTACTGTCCTTTAAACTGGCACAACCTGGGGTAGAGGGCCAACCCCCAGGAAAAAGATCACCAGGCCCATCGAACTGGCGCGACAAATATGTGGGAGGACGTCCAGTCTTGCCTGTGGTACTGGATGGCATCCCTATGAGTGCCCTACTGGACACCGGGTCACAGGTCACTACCATCCCGTACGTGCTCTTCAAGCAGTACTGGAATGACTCGGATATAACCCGCTATCCAGACGACGACTTGAGTATCATCGCCAGTAATGGTCAGCCCGTGCCACAGATCGGATTTAAAGAAATGACCATTAAAATCGGTAGAGTCGAACTGGCAGCACAGGGACTGATCATTGTAGACATTGACAAGCGCGAGAGTCACCCAAAGATAACTCTAGGAACTAATGTGATTGAAAATTGTCTTGCAGAGGTGATTTTCATTTTACAGCAGGTTGCCAAGAACGCCAGCTCCGGCCAGCAGCGAGTGCTCCAGAAAGAGATCCGGTCACTGATGCGACGGCAACAGGTGGAACTCTCCGGTGGTGAGATTGGTAGCGTAAGAATGTGTGACCCTTTCCCTATTGCCATGCCCCCGAAAAGTGAAATGATGATTTGGTGCCGGGCAGCTATTGGTCTGAGAGGTAGAGATTACCAGGCCATGGTAGAACCAGTCTACTCAGACAGTAGGCCCACCATTTTGACAGCACGGGGGGTAGTTGATGTACGCCATGGGAGGGTGCCCGTTCGTATAATAAATATCGGGAAAAGGGAAGTATACCTGCCCCGGTATGCTACGCTAGCCAAATTATATACTATCAACCAAAATTCTATACAGTCTGTGGAACCCTTGCCTCCATCTCACCCGGAGGAAGGTAACGGCTCTACGAAAATAATGGAGGATTGGTGTCAGCAACTACATTTGGGTACTGACTCCACTCCCTCCCACCACAAACAGGGGGTCTACCGGGTGGTTCGAGAGTACGAGAGAGTGTTTAGTAAACACCCGTTAGACTTCGGGCGAGTCAAGGGGGTAGAACACCACATCCCCACGGGAGACCATCCTCCCATAAAAGAGAGGTATCAACCCGTACCCCCTGCACACTACCAACACGCCAAGGGGATGCTTAGAGACATGAAGGAGGCTGGGGTAATCAGGGATAGCTGTAGCCCCTGGTCAGCTCCACTAGTCTTGGTCAAAAAGAAAGACAACACCATGAGAATGTGTGTAGATTACCGGAAAATTAACCGTATCACACACAAAGATGCGTACCCCTTACCAAGAATAGAGGAGTCTTTGGCTGCTTTAAAATCTGCTAACTTCTTCTCCACCTTGGATCTCACTAGCGGGTACTGGCAGGTTCCTGTAGCAGAGGCGGACCGGGAGAAGACCGCATTCACCACCCCGATGGGACTTAGCGAGTTTACCTGCATGCCGTTCGGACTCTGCAATGCACCAGGAACCTTCCAGCGATTGATGGAATGCTGTCTGGGACACCGAAACTTTGAGACGGTCCTGTTATACCTGGACGATGTCATCGTCTATTCCAAGACCTACGAGGACCACCTGAAACACCTGGCGGAAGTGTTCGAAGCTCTGGCAAGTTACGGCCTAAAGGTGAAACCCTCCAAGTGTCACCTCCTGAAGCCAAAGGTGCAGTACCTGGGACACGTGGTGAGTGCTGACGGAGTGGCTCCCGACCCTGATAAGATCACCGCAATTAAGGAATGGCCAAGCCCCTCCAGCGTAAAGGAAGTGAGGCAGTTCCTCGGGTTGGTAGGCTACTACCGAAGGTTCATTCCCGGTTTCACCAAAAAGGCAGCTCCTATGCAGGACCTCCTGATAGGCCAGTCCAGGAAGGCCAAGAACCAGAAGCCACCCTTCAAATGAGAGAAGCTGGAAGAAGAGTCCTTCCGCCAGCTGAAGATGGCCCTCACGGGGGATGAAATCCTGGAGTACCCTGATTATAGCCAGCCCTTTATCCTCTACACCGACGCCAGTAACATCGGGCTAGGAGCCGTACTGTCCCAGATCCAGCAGGGGAAGGAACGGGTAATTGCTTACGCCAGCCGAAAACTGCGACCCACCGAAAGAAACCCTGAGAATTACAGCTCGTTTAAGCTAGAGTTCCTGGCAGTGGTGTGGGCAGTCACCGAACGCTTTAAGCACTACCTCGCTGCTTCCCGGTTCACCGTGTACACGGATAACAACCCGTTGACACACCTGGACACTGCAAGACTCGGTGCCCTAGAGCAGAGATGGATGGCCCGCTTGTCCAACTATGAGTTTACAATCAAATACCGGGCAGGACGCTCCAATACCAACGCGGACGCCCTGTCCAGGATGCCGAACCTACCGGACGTAGGGGAAGATTCAGAGGAACTGGAGGAAGTTGAGCTCCCCGCGTTCCACTGTCATGGGACTATCCAGTATTCCCACCGTGTAAGGAGTAAGCAATCCGCTACGTTCAACCCATTACCTCATTACAACTGGGCGGAGACGCAAGACAGTGACCCTGCCGTCCGACTGGTAAAGGAGATGCTGACTCGGCCAGATGCACGCCTTGACCCAGACGCTCCGGAGGAAGCCAAGCAACTGTGGGCTGAGAAGAGTCGACTGTTCCTTTACAAGGGGAAGTTGTGTCGCAGAATGGTTAACTCCCGGACGCATGAACTAATCTGGCAAGTAGTGGTGCCACGAAGAGACGCAGCTATGGTGATGGAGGCATACCACGACGGAGCTGGGCACTTCGGATGGAAGAAGCTGGAGTTCCTGCTGCGCGGGCGGTTCCATTGGGTAGGCATGAGAGGAACCATCGAGAGGTGGTGCAGAGACTGTGGCCCATGCAACCTAAGAAGGAAGGACCGTGCCAGCCAGTAGACTCCCCTGCAGTCCATCATCACCAGACAGCCGTTGGAACTGGTAGCCTTGGATCATGTAAAACTGACCCCAAGCAGAAGTGGCTACGTCTACGCGTTAACCATCGTAGATCACTACTCCCGGTTCTTGGTTGTCGTCCCCGTCAAGGACTTAACGGCTCAAACAGCAGCTAGAGCCTTCCAGCAGCACTTCTGCCGTCCGCACGGATACCCGGAGCAGGTGCTGACGGACCAGGGGCCTGCCTTTGAAGCGGAAGTCTTCCAGGAGTTCTGCACCCTGTATGGCTGCCGGAAGATTAGAACAACACCCTATCACCCGCAAACTAATGGACTTTGTGAGAAAATGAACCAGGTGGTGATAGATCTTCTGAAAACATTGCCCCTGGAAGAACGTAGTCTGTGGCCTGAAAAGCTGCCCGACCTGGTGGACCTATACAACCACATCCCTGTATGTTCCACCAACTGTACCCCGGCTTACCTAATTAGGGCAAGACCTGGTAAGCTTCCTGTTGATCTGGAGATGGGAGTCCTGACACCCGAGGACACTTCACCAGAAGCAGACTGGGACACAGAGAGGCAGCAGCAGTACCGGAAAGTACAGGAGAGCGTGGAGCGAAGTCTCTGTCAAGCTAGGGAAAGACAAGAGAAAACTTACAACCAGTATGCTCCCGCTGTTCCCCTGGTGCCCAGAGAGCAGGTCTTGAAGAGGAAAAGACGGCTCCACAAGTTGGACGACCAGTGGGAGAAGGACCCGTACACCGTACTGCCCTCAAGCCACGACAACCCAAAGATCTGTACAATCAGTAAAGACGGAGGGGAAACCACAGCCATTGTATCCCGAGATCACCTGAAGAAGTGTCCCGAACAGCTACGGAACCCTGAAGAGGAACAAGAAGACCCTCGACCCGTAGAGGAAAGGGAAGATATGATTAGTACTGTGCTCGGAGACTTCCCTCGGTCTTGGACTCAAGTCAATGGTGCTGTTGTGGTACCCGTCCTCACGTTCCTCCAACCAGCATCCCAAGTGCCTACGGAGACACAGGTAGAGCTGGAAGAACAGCCGGTCCAGGAGGCAGAAGACCCCACACAAGCAGACCAGGAGAATCAACCCTCTGCTTATAGTGAGCCTGCCATACCCCTAGTGAGCCAAAGAGTCCGTAGACGGCTGCCCAGTTTACCCTTGACAGCTCCTATACCCTGTAGCTCAGGACCAGTCAGCCAGCTCCGTAGGTCCACTAGGGTCACTAGAGGCCAGTTGCCCATACGGTGGAGGATCTAAATGTTCAAGCTATTTTATTAATGTTTACCTGTTTATTGTTGCTTGTGTATAATTATGTGTTTCTAGTTATTTGTAGGAGTCTTTGGTGGATTTACCGGGAATCCTTTGTGCATATAGTTGGAGCGTAACCCAGGACGGACTAAAAGACTGATAAGGACTCGGGGCAGGACAGACCCCTACCTGGTTACGTCTCCCTGTTTTGGTGAAATGGACACCTTTGTTTTTCTCAAAAACTGCACCCGGTTGCGGACACGCCGTGACCATCCTAATGTTTTTCTTTATTGCGTTGTTTCTGTTTGTAATTTGTTATGTTACAAAAATATGTTTAGTCCCGGAGTACTAAATTTCACTAGGGGGGAATGTGACACCCCAGGCGTCTGGTTGCCACAGTGATAGAGATATTACGTCTGAGAGCAGGTGGGAGGTCTCTTGGTCAGGAATCCTATGCATGCCACACCTCCTGCCCAGTCCTGGGAGGGGAAGAACTTCCCCTATATAAAACTGGGGCTGAGGCAGGGTTAGGGAGTTAAGAAGGAGAGTTAAGAAGAGGAGCAGCTATAGGAAAGAAAGATCAGGAGCTCAGTGGGAGCAGTGCTACAAGGAATCAGGGGCTGGCAGCTGAAGAGCTCGCCCTGATTGAAGAGTTACCACCGGACCCGGAGTCCGAGGCTGTGGGGACTAATCCTTACCCAGCAGCAGAAACCGACCGGCAGGGGATTTCAGGTCCTCTGGCCAAGAAACCCGAAGGCACGGTCACACGCGTGGGACCAGCACCGCCGTCGTGGAGCGGAAGCCACTAGAAGGCCCCGAGTCACCGGCCATACGGGTGAGCACCACACGGTACACTCAGGGACGTGGGCTACTTTTACCCGCCTCTAGCAAGGTAGCCAGAAGAGTACAATTAGTTGGGGAGGCCTACAACTCCGCCTGGCCAGGGGAAATCCCATCTGCTCAAAGACTGACCAGGCCCCGATCGCTAGCCAGTACTCCGGGAGGGTCTATCTTTATCACCAGTAAAGACCCTGAACTACACCGCATCGTCTCTGAGTGGTTCCTGCTACCCCCATCATCCACGTCGGCTGCCCTGAGGCCATACCCCTCCCGTTGGGGGTTATACCATCTACGCTGCACAATCGTACCACCGGCCTCAGCGGTCTGCCCTGCAGCGGCAGCTCCATAGCTGCATTCAACGGGTGGCGTAGTCGTCCAACATCTACTGCTACTACTCAGCCACACAGTTTGACTCCCTGGGCACGGACCAGGTCACCGCCACGAGACTACTACCCCCAACAGGCCCGGCTCCGGGTAGTCCCCGCGTGCGCAACGCTACACCAAGTAGGCCCAGGGGCGCGTCACATGTCGGGCTGTCAGTGCTGTGGGTGACAACTCAGCCACCCTATAGATAGTGGGGCGTGTCGGGCTGTCAGTGCTGTGCGTGACAGCTCAGCTGCCCTATTGTTAGCGGGGGCCTGTCGGACTGTCAGTGTTGTGAGTGACAGCTCAGCCACCCTATGGATAGTGGGGCGTGTCGGACTGTCAGTGCTGTGAGTGACAGCTCAGCTGCCCTATTGATAGCAGGGGCGTGTCGGGCTGTCAGTTTTGTGAGTGACAGCTCGGCCACCCTATAGATAGCAGGAGCATATCAGGCTGTCTGTGCTGTGTGTGACAGCTCAGCCGCCCTATGGATAGCAGGAGCATGTCAGGCTGTCTGTGCTGTGTGTGACAGCTCAGCCGCCCTATGGATAGCAGGAGCATGTCAGGCTGTCTGTGCTGTGTGTGACAGCTCAGCCGCCCTATGGATAGCAGGGGTGTGTCGGACTGTCAGTGCTGTGAGTGACAGCTCAGCCACCCTATGGATAATGGGGCGTGTCGGACTGTCAGTGCTGTGAGCGACAGATCAGCCGCTCCTATTGATAGCAAGAGCATGTCAGGCTGTCTGTGCTGTGTGTGACAGCTCAGCCGCTCCTATTGATAGCAGGGTGTGTCGGACTGTCAGTGCTGTGAGTGACAGATCAGCCGCTCCTATTGATAGCAGGGCGTGTCGGACTGTCAGTGCTGTAAGTGACAGATCAGCCGCTCCTATTGATAGCAGGGCGTGTCGGACTGTCAGTGCTGTGAGTGACAGATCAGCCGCTCCTATTGATAGCAGGGCGTGTCGGACTGTCAGTGCTGTAAGTGACAGATCAGCCGCTCCTATTGATAGCAGGGCGTGTCGGACTGTCAGTGCTGTGAGTACAGCTCAGCCGCTCCTATTAATAGCAGGGCGTGTCGGACTGTCAGTGCTGTGAGTGACAGATCAGCCGCTCCTATTGATAGCAGGGCGTGTCGGACTGTCAGTGCTGTGAGTGACAGATCAGCCGCTCCTATTGATAGCAGGGCATGTCGGACAGTCAGTGCTGTGAGTGACAGCTCAGCTGCCCTATTGATAGCAGGGGCGTGTCAGGCTGTCAGCGCTGTGAGTGACAGCTCAACCATCCTATAGATAGATGGGGCATTTCGGGCTGTCAGTGTTGTGAATGACAGCTCAGCCACCCTATGAATAGCAGGGTGCATGTCGAGCTCTCAGTGCTGTGAGTGACAGCTCAGCCACCCTATAGATAGCAGGAGCATGTCGGGCTGTCAGTGCTGTGGGTGACAGCTCAGCCACCCTATGGATAGTGGGGCGTGTCGGGCTGTCAGTGCTGTGCGTGACAGCTCTGCTGCCCTATTGATAGCGGGGGCGTGTCGGACTGTCAGTGTTGTGAGTGACAGCTCAGCCACCCTATGGATAGTGGGGCGTGTCGGACTGTCAGTGCTGTGAGTGACAGCTCAGCTGCCCTATTGATAGCAGGGGCGTGTCAGGCTGTCAGTTTTGTGAGTGACAGCTCAGCCGCCCTATAGATAGCAGGAGCATGTCGGGCTGTCAGTGTTGTGAGTGACAGCTCAGCCACCCTATAGATAGCAGGAGCATGTCGGGCTGTCTGTGCTGTGTGTGACAGCTCAGCCGCCCTATGGATAGCAGGAGCATGTCAGGCTGTCTGTGCTGTGTGTGACAGCTCAGCCGCCCTATGGATAGCAGGGGTGTGTCGGACTGTCAGTGCTGTGAGTGACAGCTCAGCCACCCTATGGATAGTGGGGCGTGTCGGACTGTCAGTGCTGTGAGCGACAGATCAGCCGCTCCTATTGATAGCAAGAGCATGTCAGGCTGTCTGTGCTGTATGTGACAGATCAGCCGCTCCTATTGATAGCAGGGCGTGTCGGACTGTCAGTGCTGTGAGTGACAGATCAGCCGCTCCTATTGATAGCAGGGCGTGTCGGACTGTCAGTGCTGTTTTTTCTCCAGGTGTTTTCCTTTCCAGATAATTGCCAGGATATTTATCTGACTAGCACTGTCAGATCATTGCCAATTGTAGCTTCAGTTCAGTGGTGTACTTACTCTGTGCTTTGTATTTTGATATTCTGATCTTTTGTTGTCGGACTGATTTTCCTTTCGACTACCTGTTTGTATAACCCCTTTTGCCTTTGACACAGGGGTGGGCAATTCATTTTCCCGAAGGGCCACATGAGAGACTGTGACTGTTGTGGAGGCCGAACCAATAGGCTGAAATTAATTCTGCACAATATTAATATTAACATATTAAGAATATTGTATGCGCCCACACACTGCCCCTATCCGAATTAGCCCAAACACAGTGCCTTATATAAAGTATGAGCCCATATAGCCTCCTATATACAGTATGAGCAACCACATAGCCTCCTACATACAGTATGAGCCCCACATAGCCTCCTATATACAGTATAAGCTCCCACATAGCCTCCAATATACAGCGTGAGCCCCACATAGCCTCTCTACATACAGTGTGAGCACCAACATAGCCTCACTATATACAACGTGAGCCCAACATAGCCTCCTACATAGCGTGAGCCCCTCATAGCCTCCCTATATACAGTGTAAACCCACATGGCCTCCCTATATACAGTGTGAGCCCCACATAGCTTCCCCATATACAGTGTGAGCCCCACATAGCCTCCCTATATACATTGTGAGCCTCCATATATACAGTGTGAGCCCCACATAGCCTTCTGTATACATACAAATATCCCATACACATTAAAAGAAAACAACAACACATACTCTCCTCGCTCCCGTTCCCCCAGCGTTCTGCTCCTGTCTCCTCTGCACTGAGTCTCAGCAGCAGCACGATGAAATGACATCATCGAGTCTGCTGTCCCACACGCTGATTAGTAGAGGATGAAGCCGGTGTCGCCATTCTCCGTCAATGTATTCACCGTTGTCTTATTCCTCTGTCTCTGATGTACTTTCCTGGCTTTTGACCTTGGACCTTTGACCACATTGCTTCACAGCTAGTCCGTGAGTAGCGACAAACGTCACAAGTACATTACCCCACACACAGTATGATACTCTCAAAGCCACCCACCGCTGTATGATGCCTCCACAATACATTCCGCTACTCACAGTATGATGCCCCAAAGTTCCCCATCACACAGTAGGATTCTCTCGAAAACCCTCCATCATACACAACATGATCCTCCCAAAGCCTCACACCACACACAGTATGATGCCTCCACAGTGCCACCATACAGTATGATGTCCCATAAAACACTTTCGCACACACAGTATGATGCTCCCAAAGCCCCACACCAAACAGTATGATGCCACCAAATCCCCCCAACACACACAGTATGATGTCTCCACAGTGCCCCCCATACAGTATGACGCCCCCACAGTACATTCCCCGACAAACAGTATAATTCCCCAAAGCCCTCGGCACATAGGATGATGCCCCCACAGTGGAATCCCCCACACACAGTAGGATGCCCCACAGCAACCTACAAAGAGACAATATGATGCCCATACAGTACACCTTCCCTCCATTTATGATGTCCCCACAGTGTACACACACAACTCTGCTACAAGACACACACACCTTTGTTTTAATAACACACACAGCTCTGCTATATCAAGACACATATACCTTGCTTGTGTTCTGCTCCTTTGATCAATTGTATCTGTGTTTTGAGAACACAGATGAAGCTGAAGTCGGGACATATCCCGACCTCCCAGGACAGCAGGACAGCTCCCCAAATGTAAGATGGTTGAGAGGTTTAATTACAGACTACAAACAAACTCTGTACATAGTTGGCTCCTGCAGTCAGAATTTACTCTCTTCCATCTGTCTTCTTTTTATACAGTATGTAGGGTTGCAAGAAGAAGGGCAGAAGGAGTGGAGTAACATGTTGGCAGGATCACACTATGCAGGGTTCATTTGTGATCAGTAATCATACAGACAAATTAGTCTGCATAGGAGCTGAATACTCAAAACAGCAGGAGATAGTTAAAAGGGTTGTGTAGCTTTAAAAAGAAATAATCCTTAAGGAGGACTGAATATGCAGTGCCCCGAGGGTTCGGTCGCTACAGAGGTATTGCACCTCAACCAGAGGTGTGATATTCCACTCCCAGGTAAGGATGGAGTATGGACCAGGGCTCAGTTAGCTGCATACAGCACACACACCCCATTTCCGGGGGACAGCTCGACCGTGCTCCCAGCTGTGGGCACAACTGACCATGTCCCTGGCTGGAGTGGGGAGGGGGGAGAGAACCCAGTGATGTAGGAGCAGAAGAGGATGGTTTCTGGAGCATAGGAAGGAGCTCATTGGGTGCAGGTCACCTGAGCTCAGACACAGAGAAGCAGATAAACGGTGGGAGCCATCTTAGTTCAGAGTTCAGTTCAGTCAGAGCAGAAGGGAGAGAGAGCTGACAGGGAGCCGAGGCTCAGCCTGAGCTCAACTCCACGAGGCAGGCCTAAAGAGAAGGCTGGGGCCTTAGTGGAGAAGAGGAGAAGCAGAAGGAAGGAAGGAGAAGAGACAGAGGAGTGGAAGGGCTCCAGAAACAAGAAGGCAGAAGGGACCCTAAGAGAGCAGAACGGATAGCAACCGTTGCATACCCCATTATACCGGGTGGAAGGGTCAGGCTGTGGAAAGGTACCGGATTCCTAATTTGGTGGAGGCGAATCTACCCTCAGCCAAGAACCAGAGGTTATGACCATTTATTGGTGCGACCCCCCGCTAAACCTGCTAGGAAGGCACCATATAGGATAGCGGGAAGTGAAGGCCAACGCTTACCCGACACGGTCCACGGTAGCTGGACAGAAGTCAGGACACTGGTGGGGCACGAGAGGCCAGAGAAAGGACAAAAGGGGGTCCTGTGCCATACTCCTGAATTGCATGGGGGTTGACCGAGCCCCTCACCTGGTGGACGCAGCACGGCTTGGGCAGTCATTGCTGACAGAAATGACTCGGATAACAACTGTGAGTAAAAGGCCTGAACTGCACCATTGGACTCTGTGTGATTTCTGCTGCGCCTGCACCATCACCCCCAGCATCCACCTACACTGCCCTGAGGCTACACTCTTCCCGTGGGGAGTTATCCTACCCCTGTGCTGCACACCAACACCAGCCTCAGCGGTCTGCCTTGCAGCGGCGGGTATCCCTGACCACAATCCACGGGTGGCGTAGTCGGACATTCAAAACACTGATAAATAGACTGCCACAATTTGGTCTGACCACCCTGAGCCAAGGGATCGGGTTGCCACTACTACCCCCAGCATCGTACAGAAGCCCGGTTCCGAGTACCCCACGGCCCAGGGGGCGAGTCAAATACTTACAGTAAATATAATTTTTTTATTACCTGGTATCAAACCCGCTGTTCTCCTGAATCCGGCGATGCTTTTCTTGGGTTCCTGCGCCTCTCCGTACCCGAGGTATGGTCCCCTCTTTCCTTTATCTAAATCTAGCCTTGTTAGCCAAGTGTGCGTAGTTCTCAAGAAGACTTCCATAGAGAAGAATTGAGGACCCCACCCACTTGCTAAACAAAAAGAGGACAATATCTTATGAACGGAGAGGCGCAGGAAAAAAAAAGAAAAGAACACCGGATTCTATCAAACAGCAGCATTTACACCGGGTAAAAAAAATGTATATTTTTGGCAAGTGAAATATTTTCTTTATACAGTCATGGCCAAAAGTGTTGGCACCCTTGAAATTGTTCCAGAAAATGAAGTATTTCTCCCAGAAAATTATTGCAATTACACGTTTTGCTATACACATGGTTATTTCCTTCGTGTATATTAGAACAACACAAAAAAAATGAGAAAAATGGCAAATTGGACATAATTTCACACAAAAAACCCAAAAATGGGCCGGACAAAATTGTTGGCACCTTTCCAAAATTGTGGGTAAACAACTTTGTTTCAAGCATGTGATGCTCATTCAAACTCACATGTGGCAAGTAACAGGTGTGGGCAATATGAAAATCACACCTGAAACCAGATAAAAAGGGGAGAAGTTGACTCAATCTTTGTGACGCGCCCCCTGGGCCAGTGTTGTTGGGGATACCCGGAGCCGGATCAGATGGGGGTTGTAGTCTCCGAGTGGCTGTGACCCGGTCCGTGCCCAGGGTGTCAAGCTCAGTGTGTGGCAGTCCTTACTGATGTTACTAAAGTTCTTTATGTCGACTACGCCACCCGTTGAATTGCGGTCACTTCGGCCGCCGCTGCAGCAGGGTCCGCTGAGGCTGATGGTGTTTGTGCAGCCCAGGTAGTATAACCCCCAACGGGAGGGGTATAGCCTCAGGGGGTCAGGTGCAGAGGATGGTGGTTGTGGAAGTGCAGGGAAGATGGTAATGAGAGTCAGAGTCGGGTTGTGCAGTTCAGGGTTCTTTACTTACTGCTGTTCTTGTACCGGTCACTCCGGCCTTGAGTGACCACCCGAGCCGCGCTGCGTCCACCAGGTCCTGGACTCGGCCAACCCCCAAGTAGTTCTGGAGCGTGGTTCTGAGCTCCCTTTCTGTCCTGTCCTCGTCTCTGGCCTTCCCCACCAGGGATCCACCTAAGTCCGGCTCCCTCGGGCCTCTTGTTGGTGAACCCTTGTCTCTGGGTTCCCTGACCCTATGCGTGGTCTGCCTTCCGGGTGGATATAGTGGGTGGCCGTGGCAGATTCTGCCCACGGCCTCCGATTCCGGGCTAAGGTGTGCTGTAGCCTCTGCCAGTTTGGGATCCGGTACCCTGTTGCCAACTCTTCACCCTTTGATTTAATTTGGGCTCTCAGAGTTCCTTCTTTCTCCCCCTCTGGGTCTTTCTTTCTCCTCTCTCACTCTTGGCCTTGGGGCTGCTCTGCTCTTCTGCTCTCTTCCTCTGCAAAGACTTACTGACTGCTTCTCACATACTGACCGACCCTGATCTAAGATGGTGCCCACCTTATATACTCCCTCTATGTGTGAGCTCAGGTGACCAGCACCCAATGAGCTCCTAGCACTACCCAGACTGCTCCCCCTATCTGCCCCTACACTACTGGGATATTCCACCCCCCTCCCACTCCAGCCAAGGACAGACTCGGTCGTACCTGCACATTATTAAGTGGGAGTACCATTGGTCTGTCCTCCGGAAATGGGATGTGTGTAGTGCATGCAGCTGACTGAGCTCATTTCCACACTCCATCCTTACCCGGGAGTGGAATATCGCACCTCTGGGTTGAGGTGCAATACCCCTGTAGCAGCCGAATCCTCAGGGTGCTACATTCCCCCCTGGTAAATCACAGCACGTCCTCGGGCTGTAAGATATAAAAACATCCACAAACATACAATTTTTTTTTTCATAAACATAAACATATAAAACATATAAAACACCATATACATCATCAGCAGCATAAACTTTTCATATAAAACTTTTCATAAAAACTTTTCATAAAAACATTCTTGTCTTCTGGTACCTCCGGTCACGGTGCAACTTGTGACCGGGTAAAGTGCGACAGTCTCTTGAAGAAACACGGTTTCCTATAAAACCGGTAGGGGGCGCTTTAGGAAACGCAACTATATACAAGGGGATATGGCCGCTCTCAGTCCTCGGCCAGGTATTAGGAAAGGGATGACCGCTCTCAGTCCTCGGTCAGTGGGGAAAGGGACACACGGGGTTAACAGTTCAATTTGCTGGTCCCAACGGGGACTATATTTTAACTAGCAGCAGTAACAGTTCTTATACCCTGACGGGTAACTTTATACAGTCTCTTCACTACCGTACTCAACGACGGCGTCCTCCTGCTCTTTCTTTGGATTCAGTTTCAGTTTCAGACCCGTCCGGGTCCTCTTGCTCCTCCTCACACCGCAGCTCCTCCTCCGTCAGGCGATGCACATGGAGGGCGTAGGGTCCTTTGGCACACTTGTGCCGGGTGAAGGTGACCTCGTCCCCTAAATACAGGTCACGACCTCTGTGTCCCTCCGGTAGGTGGGACTCAACGTCTCTCCTGGTCACGAAGACGTCGCCTGGGGTGCGGTGATCCCTGATGAAACCCCACCCATGCTGCAGATTGAACTTTATCACAGTCCCGATGGTACGGGGACCATGCGCTGCACGGGGGTTTCTCCTGGTCCGGCTCTTCTGCTCCGCGCTCCTTATTTGGGCTTGCTGTTCCCGGACCCGCCTCTCTCTCCGCTCCCTCTCAAAGACCTCGAGCTGCTGGCGGCAGCACTCTGCACGCTCCGCTGCGGCTGCCCGAGTCTCCTGAGTGAACCCCATGAGGTCTTCTCCGGTGGGATCCCACTCAAACTGGGTCTCTTCTAGCGGGGGTGAGGTCCTCTTTACAGGCTTCGGAACCGGAATCAGGGGTTCGTCTAGGGGTCTCTCTTTCCGGAGTCGGGGATGGTGAAACTCCGGTGGCCATATGAAGGGCTGCCCATCCGGGCACGTATGCTGGGCGAACAGGTCTTCACCCAGGTGCGGTACTTTAGGTGTTATGGGCGCCGTGGTGGTAGCGGCGCCCGGGTTAACCAGGCCTTGCGACCAGGCCTGGGGCACCTTGAAAGTAAAGGGCACCGTAAGAACGGCGGCGCCCTGTGTTACTTGGCCCTGCGACCAGGCCGGGGGCTCCGCGGAGGTAGGGGGCGCTGTTGGTATTGCGGCGCCCGGGGGTACTAGGCCTTGCGACCAGGCCGATGGTACTTCCTGCTTGGCCACGCTCGGGGTCGAGGCGTGTGACGTCACAGGGGTCGCGGCTTCCGTTTGAGGCCTAGTCTGCGGCGGTGACGTTGCAGCGACGGGCACGGCAGGGGGTACTTCGGGCTCTGCGACGGGGAGCTGGGGCAGGCACGCGGTTTCCCGGCTCGGGGTAGTGACGTCCCCTTTACCTGCCTCCATTCGTTCGGCTCCCTTCTCGGCGCCGTCTCCGGCCTTCAGTCCTCCTGCGCCATCCTCAGAGGCGGTCTGTCTCCTCGTCTCGGGTGGCGTGCTCCGCTGACGAGTCTCGGTCTGCTGGGCCATCTCTCGGCTCCACTCCGCCAACGTCTCTCGCTGCACCCGGGCCAACCTCTGTGCGAGGCCCTCCAGCGCAGTCTGTGCACACTCCCGATCTCGGGGGAGCTGTGTTAGGATCTCCAGCAGGCCTTCTGGAGTGGCGACCTGCATCAGGCTCCTGACCGCTGGGTCGGTGCTGCCTGGCTCTCCCTCCATCTCCGGGTAGGCTCTCTCTGGACTCTCTTCCAGACGTCTTGTCTCCGGGTGCGCTCTCTCCAGACTCCTCCAGGCGACACCCATCTTTGTTCTCTTGTTCTGTCTCCGCCCACATTGAGGGTGGTCCCGGGGCAACTTTGTGATTGTCAGTTCCAGGGGCAGTTCTCTTACGCTGATGGACACTTCCAGCATCACAGTCTCTGTTGGTGGGCGCGGTTTCCGCTTTTGGCGCCATTCTTCGACCTGGCCCACGATGGGAGGTGGCCTTCTGCCACCCTCTGGCACGCCCATAATGGCGTCCGCTCTTCCAAGGCGGGAAATCTTTGGAAATGGCGGGAATCGTCTCCCAGTGGCGGGAAACTCCATGGATGGCGGGAAAAAGCTGCAAATGGCGGACAACCGGCGGGAAACGACCTGTGATGGGGCCCGATGGCGGGGACCCTCCGGAACCGGCAGGAGACTTCTTTTTAAGGTAACGGTGTACTTTTCTTCAGGCACGCAGTACCCGGTTGTTGTGGGCACGTAATCCTGCCGACTACGCCAAAGTTGACGCGCCCCCTGGGCCAGTGTTGTTGGGGATACCCGGAGCCGGATCAGATGGGGGTTGTAGTCTCCGAGTGGCTGTAACCCGGTCCGTGCCCAGGGTGTCAAGCTCAGTGTGTGGCAGTCCTTACTGATGTTACTAAAGTTCTTTATGTCGACTACGCCACCCGTTGAATTGCGGTCACTACGGCCGCCGCTGCAGCAGGGTCCGCTGAGGCTGATGGTGTTTGTGCAGCTTAGGTAGTATAACCCCCAACGGGAGGGGTATAGCCTCAGGGGGTCAGGTGCAGAGGATGGTGGTTGTGGAAGTGCAGGGAAGATGGTAATGAGAGTCAGAGTCGGGTTGTGCAGTTCAGGGTTCTTTACTTACTGCTGTTCTTGTACCGGTCACTCCGGCCTTGAGTGACCACCCGAGCCGCGCTGCGTCCACCAGGTCCTGGACTCGGCCAACCCCCAAGTAGTTCTGGAGCGTGGTTCTGAGCTCCCTTTCTGTCCTGTCCTCGTCTCTGGCCTTCCCCACCAGGGATCCACCTAAGTCCGGCTCCCTCGGGCCTCTTGTTGGTGAACCCTTGTCTCTGGGTTCCCTGACCCTATGCGTGGTCTGCCTTCCGGGTGGATATAGTGGGTGGCCGTGGCAGATTCTGCCCACGGCCTCCAGTTCCTGGCTAAGGTGTGCTGTAGCCTCTGCCAGCTTGGGATCCGGTACCCTGTTGCCAACTCTTCACCCTTTGATTTAATTTGGGCTCTCAGAGTTCCTTCTTTCTCCCCCTCTGGGTCTTTCTCTCTCCTCTCTCTCTCTTGGCCTTGGGGCTGCTCTGCTCTTCTGCTCTCTTCCTCTGCAAAGACTTACTGACTGCTTCTCACATACTGACCGACCCTGATCTAAGATGGTTCCCACCTTATATACTCCCTCTATGTGTGAGCTCAGGTGACCAGCACCCAATGAGCTCCTAACTTTACCCAGGCTGCTCCCCCTATCTGCCCCTACACTACTGGGATATTCCACCCCCCTCCCACTCCAGCCAAGGACAGACTCGGTCGTACCTGCACATTATTAAGTGGGAGTACCATTGGTCTGTCCTCCGGAAATGGGATGTGTGTAGTGCATGCAGCTAACTGAGCTCAGTTCCACACTCCATCCTTACCCGGGAGTGGAATATCACACCTCTGGCTGAGGTGCAATACCCCTGTAGCAGCCAAATCCTCAGGGTGCTACATTTGCATTGTGTGTCTGTGTGTGCCACACTAAGCATAGAGAACAGAAAGAGGGGAAGAAAACTGTATGAGGACACGAGAACCAAAATGTTTGAAAAATATCAGCAATCCCAAAGTTACAAGTCCAACTCCTGAGATCTTGATGTTGCCTTGTCCACAGTGCGCAACATAATCAAGAAGTTTACAACCCATGGCACTGTAGCTAATCTCCCTGGACGTGGACAGCAGAGAAAAAATTGCTGAAAGGTTGAAAAGCAGGATAGTCCGGATGGTGGAAATGCAGTCCCAATCAAATTGCAAAGAAATTCAAGCTGTTCTGCAGACTCAGGGAGCATCAGTGTCCGCTGACATTTGAATGAAATGAAACGCTATGGCAGGAGACCCAGGACAACCACACTGCTGACACAGAGACATAAAAAAGCTAGACTGCAGTGTACAAAAGTAAGACAAAAATCCTTCTGGGAAAGCATCTTGTGGACAGATGAGACCAAGATAGAGCTTGTTGGTAAAGCACATCATTCTACTGTTTACCGAAAACTGAATGAGGCCTACAAAGAAAAGAACACAGTACCTGCAGTCAAATATGGTGGAAGGTCAAATATGTTTTGGGGTTGTTTCCTGCCTTTGGCACTGGTTGCCTTGACTGAACAGGGCATCATGAAATCTGAAGATTACTAATGGATTTTGGGGGCAATGTAGTGCCCAGTGTCAGAAAGCTGGGTTTGCGTCCTAGGTCATGTGTCTTCCAGCAGGACAATGACCCCAAACATACTTCAAGAAGCCCCCAGAAATGGATGGAAACAAAGCGCTGGAGAGTTCTGAAGTGGCAGCAATGAGTCCGGATCTAAATCCCATTGATCACCTGTGGAGAGATCTTAAAATTGTTGTTGGGAGAAGACGCCTTCACATATGAGAGACCTGGAGCAGTTTGCAGAAGAAGACTCCAAGATTCCAACTGAGGTGTAAGAAGCTGATGGTTATAGGAAGCGATTGATTGCAGTTATTTTTTCCAAAGGGTGTGCAGCCAAATATTACGTTGAAAGTGACAATTTTGTCCGGCCCATTTTTGGGACTTTCTGTGAAATTATGTCCAATTTGCCTTTTTTTCTCAGTTTTTTTTGTGTTGTTTTAATACACACAAAGGAAATAAACATGTGTCTAACAAAAGATGTGGAATTGCAATAATTTTCTGAGAGAAATACTTCACTTTCTGGAACAATTTCAAGGGTGCCAACACTTTCGGCCATGACTATATGTGCTTAAAATAAAAGTTACACTTTTTACTTCATGTAAAAAAGGTGCCTGATCTGTCAATATCAGCGCACACCCGTCAGTTCCACTTCTGTTTTTTTTTTTAAAACGGACAGATTCCACTGTCAGCATGCCATTAGTGCTGTATGTAAACGGGGCTGGCCGTCTGGTTCATTTCAATAGCCAAGCCAGCCCCCTTCTCTTTGCTTATGTGCTATCACAGGGAACACAAGCTGGAAGTGGCGCTGATGTCGACAGATCAGGCACCTTTTTCAGGTGAAGTATATGAGTACATTTTAGATTTTGTTTATTTAAGGAACATTTTTTCCAGCTGGAGAACCCCTTTAATAATCCTAGATATAGAAAATAAGTGCTGGAAATGGTTGGAAAATTGTACATATCCTCTAATCAATGGAAAACAGGCAATTAGATGCAGGTTTCATTTTTTTTATTCCTTTTTATCCAGTGTTATATTTATGCATGAATGCAGCTGGCATCCTTATATACATATTTTCCGCTCATAAACTGCCCTCGGGTTATTTTTCTGTTAATAATGTTTGTGGATACTGTATATGAGGGAGTGTAGCGGGAGGGGTAGATCAGCTTTCCGCTATCCATACAGACTCCTCCATTGTCAGTACCTGTACGATCCTTGTGCCAGATGCTTTCTTCGCTGTATGCGAACAGCCTGAAGGTCAATTCCCTGGAGCTACTTAGAAAATAAGAGGCATCAGAAGAGACTTTGTGGTTCCTGACCCCTGTGGGAGTCATAAAATGCAGGTCTGAACAGCGCCATGACAGGTGGATAATAATTAGTTTGGTTTGTATCAATATAGTTCCATAGTTGTCATTACCATGAATGATCATCTAGTATGTCCTCCCTGTGGATTTTTAGGTTCTCTCTATGTCGAAATGAGTCTATGGAGTATGCCCAAAAATTCCAAAAATTTCGGTATGAAATCGGTGGCGCCATGCACCACTCTACCTGAGGGTTATGGAGTCATATGACTGTCTATATCAGGGATGTGAAACTCAAACACACAGAGGGCCAAAATTAAAAACTTGGACAAAGTTGCGGGCCAACCAGTGTACAGTATAATGGGCCCCACATAGTCCTCCATACAGTATAATGGGCCCCACATAGTCCTCCATACAGTATAATGGGCCCCACGCAGTCCTCCATACAGTATAATGGGAACCACATAGTCCTCCATACAGAATAATGGGCCCCACATAGTCCTCCATACAGCATAATGGGCCCCACATAGTCATCCATACAGTATAATGGGCCCCACATAGTCCTCCATACAGTATAATGGGCCCACATAGTCCTCCATACAGTATAATGGGCCCCACACAGTCCTCCATACAGAATAATGGGAACCACATAGCCCTCCATACAGAATAATGGCCCACATAGTCCTCCATACAGTATAATGGCCCCACAAAGTCCTCCATACAGAATAATGGCCCCACATAGTCATCCATACAGTATAATGGGCCCCACATAGTCCTCCATACAGTATAATGGGCCCACATAGTCCTCCATACAGTATAATGGGCCCACACAGTCCTCCATACAGTGTAATGGCCCCACATAGTCCTCCATACAGTATAATGGGCCCACATAGTCCTCCATACAGTATAATGGGCCCACACAGTCCTCCATATAGAATAATGGGCCCCACAAAGTCCTCCATACAGAATAATGGGCCCCACATAGTCCTCCATACAGAATAATGGGAACCACATAGTCCTCCATACAGAATAATGGACCCACTTAGTCCTCCATACAGAATAATGGGCCCACATAGTCCTCCATGCAGTATAGTGGGCCCCACATAGTCCTCCATGCAGAATAATGGGCCTCACATAGTCCTCTATACAGAATAATGGGCCCCACATAGTCCTCCATACAGAATAATGGGAACCACATAGTCCTCCATACAGTATAATGGACCCACTTAGTCCTCCATACAGAATAATGGGCCCACATAGTCCTCCATGCAGTATAGTGGGCCCCACATAGTCCTCCATGCAGAATAATGGGCCTCACATAGTCCTCTATACAGAATAATGGGAACCACATAGTCCTCCATAAAGAATAATGGGAACCACATAGTCCTCCATACAGAATAATGAGCCCCACATAGTCCTCCATACAGTATAATGGGCCCCACATAGTCCTCCATACAGAATGATGGGCTCCACATAGTCCTCCATACAGTATAATGGGCCCCACATAGTCCTCCATACAGTATAATGGGCCCCACATAGTCCTCCATATAGTATAATGGCCCCACATAGTTCTCCATACAGTATAATGGGCCTCAGATAGTCCTCCATACAGTATAATGGACCCCACATAGTCGTCCATACAGAATAATGGGCCCCACATAGTCCTCCATACAGAATAATGGGCCCCACATAGTCCTCCATACAGTATAATGGGCCCCACATAGTCCTCCATACAGTATAATGGGCCCCACATAGTCCTCCATATAGTATAATGGCCCCACATAGTTCTCCATACAGTATAATGGGCCACACATAGTCCTCCATACAATATAATGGGCCCCACATAGCCCTCCATACAGAACAATGGGCCCCACATAGTCCTCCATACAGTATAATGGGCCCCACCTAGTCCTCCATACAGAACAAAGGTGGTGGTTCTGGTGTCGCAGGCCAAATAAAACCACCCTGCGGGCCAGATTTGGCCCATGGGCCAGTGTTGGACATGTATGGTCTACATGAATTGATTTTTGCCACTCAGATTGCCCAATGTACAAACATCCTAAATGTGAATGGGGTAGTAACCCAGATGGATTCAGTCCTGGTGCCAAGCAATGTAAACTTTGCTCCTGATGGGGCCAAAGCCTAAATGGCACCGAGCTTGAGAGATATAATCTTTGACAGTACCATGGTCAGCAAGTGCTGGGTTCCTTTCACGCCCGATGGCTTCATTCGGCCTTGTGTGTGTAGCACCCTGAGGATTCGGCTGCTACAGGGGTATTGCACCTCAACCCAGAGGTGTGATATTCCACTCCCGGGTAAGGAAGGAGTGTGGAACTGAGCTCAGATAGACTGCATGCACTACATACATCCCATTCCAGAGGAGCAGGCCGACGGTACTCCCACTTAGAAATGTGCAGGTACAACCGAGCCTGTTCCTGGCTGGAGTGGGAGGGGGGTGGTACATCCCATGTAGTGTAGGGGCAGATAGGGGGAGCAGTCTGGGTAGTGATAGGAGCTCATTGGGTGCTGGTCACCTGAGCTCACACATAGAGGGATATATAAGGAGGGCACCAACTTAGATCAGGGTCAGACGCTGAGAACAAGTCAGTTGGAGAGGAGAGAGAAGGAAACAGCAGCCCTGGAGAGAGAGAGAGTGGAGCAGAGAAAGACCCAGAGGGGGAAGACTGAAGGGACCCAAGAACCCAAATTAGAGCACCGGGTGAGGAGTCAGCAAGAGGGTACCGGAACCCAAGCTGGTGGGGGCAAAGACATTCCCCAGCCAGAGACCGGAGACCGTGGGCAGTGTCTGTCACGGTCACCCACCACATTCACCCCGAAGGCACACCACATGAAGGGTCAGGGAACCCAGGGCCAAGGGTGTCCCAAAAGAAGGCCCGAGGGAGCTGGACCTAGGTGAATCACTGGTGGGGACGGCTGAAGAAAGGACAGAGGGAGAGCTCAGGGCCACGCTCCGGACTTGTTTGGGGGTTGGCTGGATCCAGGACCTGGTGGACGCAGCACGGCTCGGGTGGTCACTAGCAGCTGGAGTGACCAGTACAACATCTGCAGTAAGTAAACACCCTTAACTGCACAACCCGAGTCTGTCTTCATTGCCGGCTGCATCGCACCACCACAACCCCCATCCTCTGCGCCTGTCCCCTCTGAGGCTATACCCCTCCCGTTGGGGGTTATCTCACCAAGCTGCGCACCCACCATCAGCCTCAGCGGACCCTGCAGCAGCGGCGGCCACAGTGACCGCATCACAACGGGTGGCGTAGTCGACACAAAAGAACTTTAGTAACATCTGTAAAGCTGCCACATAACACTTAGCTTGACGCCCTGGGCACGGGACCGGGTCACAGCCGCTCGGAGACTACAACCCCCCATCTGATCCGGTGCCGGGTATTCCCCTCAAAAAGGAATATGTCCCAGGGGGCGCGTCAGCTTTGGCGTAGTCGGCAGGATTACGTGCCCGCAACACCCGGGTACTGCGTGCCTGAAGAAAAGTGCAAGTTTACCTCAGAAAGAAGTCTCCCGCCGGTTCCGGAGGGTCCACGCCATCGGACTCCATCACCAGTCGTTTCCCGCCGATTGTCCGCCATTTCCAGCTTGTTCCCGCCATCTGCAGAGTTTCCCGCCACTGGGCGACGCTTCCCGCCAAAACCGCAGATTTCCCGCCTTGGAAGAGCAGCGGACGCCATTATGGGCGTGCCAAAGGAGGGCAAGAGGCCACCTCCCATCGTGGGCCAGGACAGAAAATGGCGCCAAAAGTGGAAACCGCCCCCACCAACAGAGACTGTGATGCTGGAGGTGTCTGTCAGCGTGAAAGAACTCCCCCTGGAGCTGACAGTCACCGAGTTGCCCCGGGACCGCCCTCGAGGTGGGAGGAGACGAAAGAGAAGAGAAAAGATGGGTGTCGCTTGGAGCAGTCTGGAGCGAGCGCACCCGGAGGCAAGAGGTCTAACAAGGAGTAGCGGAGGAGCTTACCCGGAGATGGAGAGAAAGCAGAACAGCACCGGCCCGCTGGCCAGGAGTCTGCTAGAGACCGAGGAAGGAGGGCAGAGCAGCACCGGCCCGCTGGCCAGGAGCCTGCCGGAAGCCGAGCAGAGCAGCACCGACCCGATGGTCAGGAGCCTGCTAGAGTCCACAACCCCGCTAGGTCTAGCGGAGATCCTAGCGCAGCTCCCCCGAAACCGGGAGTGTGCACAAACTGCCCTGGAGGGCCTCGCAAGGAGGATGGCCCGGGTACAGCGTGAGATACTGGCGGAGTGGGGCCGGGAGATGACCCAGCAAGCAAAGACCAGTCAACGGAGCACGCTACCCTGGAAGAGGAAGCAGACCGCCTCTGAGGATGGCGCGGGAGGACCCAAGGCCGGAGACGGCGCCGAGGAGGGAGCCGAACGCATGGAGGTAGGTAAAGGGGACGCCTATACCCCAAGCCGAGAAACCGCCCACCTGCCCCAGCTCCCCGTCGCAGAGCCCGAAAGTCCCCCTGCTGTGCCCGTAGCCGCCAGGTCACCGCCATGGACTAGGCCCCGACCGGAAGCCGCCGCAGCGACCCCTGTGACGTCACGCGCCCCGACCCGGAGCGTGACAAAGCAGGAAGTACCACCAGCCTGGTCGCAAGGCCTAGTACCCCCGGGCGCCGCACCACCAACAGCGCCCCCTACCTCCGCGGAGCCTCCGGCCTGGCCGCAAGGCCAGGTAGCCCAGGGCGCCGCCGTCCTAACGGTGCCCTTCACCTTCCAGGTGCCCCAGGCCTGGCCGCAAGGCCTGGGCAACCCGGGCGCCACCACCACCGCGCCCGCGCCCGCAATACCTAGGGTGCCACACCTGGGGGAGGACCTCTTCGGCCAGCTCACATGGCCGGACGGGCGGCCCTTCATCTGGCCCGAAGGGTACCCTGAGCTGGAGCGGCAGCAAAGACTAGGGCCCTTGTGTGAGCCCCTAATCCCGGCTCCGAAGCCCGTGGCTCGGGTCTCGCCTCCTCTAGCAGAAGCCCAATTCGTGTGGGACCCCACGGGAGAAGATTTGATGGGGTTCACCGGAGAAACTCGGGCAGCCGCAGCTGAACGTACAGAGTGTTGCCGTCAACAGCTGGCAGAGTTTAAGAGAGAACGGGAGGAGAGGCGGGTCAGAGAACAACAGGCCCAAATCCAGAGCGCGGAGCAGAAGAGCCGGACTAGGAGGAACCCCCGTGCAGCGCATTGTCCCCGCACCATCGGGACAGTGATAAAGTTCAACCCGCAGCATGGGTGGGGCTTTATTCGGGACCGTAACAACCGCGGTGACGTTTTTGTGACTCGCAGAGACGTCGAGTCCCACCTGCCGGAAGGTCACAAAGGCCGTGACCTCTACGTCGGAGACGAGGTCACTTTCACCCGGCACAAGTGTGCCAAAGGACCTTACGCCCTCCACGTACACCGCTTGACGGAGGAGGAGTTGCGGTACGGAGAGGAGGAGCCAGAGGACCCGGACGGGTCTGAAGAAACATCATATCAAGAAAGAGCAGGAGGAAGACGCCGTTGAGTGCGGCAGAGCAGGAGCTGTAAATAGTTACCCAATCGGGGTATATAGAAACTGAAACTGTTGCTGCTAAAATAGTCCCCGTTGGGACCAGGGAACTGTTTACCCGTTAACCCCTTCATCCTACAGGCTGAGGACTGTGAGCAGCCATTCCCTACCCTCTACCTGGCCGAGGACTGAGAGCGGCCAACTTTCAACTTCCCCTGTATATAGTTGCGCGTCCTAAAGCGCCCCCTACCGGTTTTATAAGAAAACCAGATTTTTCTAAGAGACTGTCGCACTTTTCCCGGACACACGTTGCACAGTGTCCGGAGGAGGAACCAGAGACAAGAGAAGTCTACGAGAATGTTTATATAAAAAGTTTTATATATATATAATGTTTATATGTTTTATATGTTCATATAAAAATTTTGTATGTTTTGGTGTTTTATGTCTTACAGCCCGAGGACGTGCTGTGATTTACCAGGGGGGAATGTAGCACCCTGAGGATTCGGCTGCTACAGGGGTATTGCACCTCAACCCAGAGGTGTGATATTCCACTCCCGGGTAAGGAAGGAGTGTGGAACTGAGCTCAGATAGACTGCATGCACTACATACATCCCATTCCAGAGGAGCAGGCCGACGGTACTCCCACTTAGAAATGTGCAGGTACAACCGAGCCTGTTCCTGGCTGGAGTGGGAGGGGGGTGGTACATCCCATGTAGTGTAGGGGCAGATAGGGGGAGCAGTCTGGGTAGTGATAGGAGCTCATTGGGTGCTGGTCACCTGAGCTCACACATAGAGGGATATATAAGGAGGGCACCAACTTAGATCAGGGTCAGACGCTGAGAACAAGTCAGTTGGAGAGGAGAGAGAAGGAAACAGCAGCCCTGGAGAGAGAGAGAGTGGAGCAGAGAAAGACCCAGAGGGGGAAGACTGAAGGGACCCAAGAACCCAAATTAGAGCACCGGGTGAGGAGTCAGCAAGAGGGTACCGGAACCCAAGCTGGTGGGGGCAAAGACATTCCCCAGCCAGAGACCGGAGACCGTGGGCAGTGTCTGTCACGGTCACCCACCACATTCACCCCGAAGGCACACCACATGAAGGGTCAGGGAACCCAGGGCCAAGGGTGTCCCAAAAGAAGGCCCGAGGGAGCTGGACCTAGGTGAATCACTGGTGGGGACGGCTGAAGAAAGGACAGAGGGAGAGCTCAGGGCCACGCTCCGGACTTGTTTGGGGGTTGGCTGGATCCAGGACCTGGTGGACGCAGCACGGCTCGGGTGGTCACTAGCAGCTGGAGTGACCAGTACAACATCTGCAGTAAGTAAACACCCTTAACTGCACAACCCGAGTCTGTCTTCATTGCCGGCTGCATCGCACCACCACAACCCCCATCCTCTGCGCCTGTCCCCTCTGAGGCTATACCCCTCCCGTTGGGGGTTATCTCACCAAGCTGCGCACCCACCATCAGCCTCAGCGGACCCTGCAGCAGCGGCGGCCACAGTGACCGCATCACAACGGGTGGCATAGTCGACACAAAAGAACTTTAGTAACATCTGTAAAGCTGCCACATAACACTTAGCTTGACGCCCTGGGCACGGGACCGGGTCACAGCCGCTCGGAGACTACAACCCCCCATCTGATCCGGTGCCGGGTATTCCCCTCAAAAAGGAATATGTCCCAGGGGGCGCGTCATGTGCACTGCACGTATGGAGCAGGCTCAAGAGCTGAGACCGCTTCCCATAGAGGAGGAGCCGACTGTATTCTACAGCTGGCACCTGAATCTAACTGGAAATGGGGTTCCAATGGCCCCTGAAGGCTGCTGTGTCTGCCATGTTTGTACATTATGAAGCCCTGCCTGTGGCTGAGCTTCATAGGAGATAGGTAATTTTACAATTCACTGCAGTATTGAGAGAAAAGAGTTACAAATTCTCCCACCAGAACAAGCTCACTGACAGATTCTCGGTTAACTCATTCTTCAGCAATAGAAAGTGCAACCCAGAAACTAAAAAAAGCAAACATTTTAATGAAACTCAATTGCAAAATGTTATTTTAGCCCCAATTACATATAGTTAAGTGTGACTGGTGCACTCCCACTAGTGGCGTAGGTAACACTGTCATGGGGTAGCGACACTGTAGGACAGGCTGTGTACCCTGCTGTCACTTTGGTCCACATTGAGATCCACAGCACCGGTCAAGGGAATTTCGTGCCTAAGAGTAAAGGCCCCCAATCACATTAGATGAAAGTTGGTCAAACCCACAATTTCGGCAGGATCGACCTGATGTATAGGGGCTTCTGATTCTCCCCGGACAGATGATGTCAGTGGGATAGAAGGATGGGGCAGTTGGAATTTTGATGCCTGATCCTTTTATTTCCCCAGGAGACAGTTGTGTATGGCAGAGACTTTCTCCTCTCTCCCCATAGAAAACACATAAGCTGAGCTCTCACGTATATGGAGAGTCATGAGCAATGGCTTTTACGCTGAACCAACTTTCAGCCGACAGCTATCTCATGGGTATGGTGTGATGTTCGGCAGGACCAAAGATATATAATAGACGCGCGAGAGAGTGATGCTCTGCAGATCCCACCGTAACAAGTAGATATGAGACTTTGTGATGTTCTGCAGCTCACTAGACCGATGTCGGGTAAAACATAATGGTGTGCAATGTTCTGCAGAGCACTAGAACATGATTGGAAAGAAATAATAATGCTCTGCAGTTCTTTCCGTAAGTTACGTTCAATGCAATACTCTGCAGGTCTAATTTGTACTGATATTGGAGGGATCCCTGATACTGTTTTGTCTCCTTTGACCCCACAGCTGGATGAGACCCTCACCTCTTCTCTCCTTTCTCAGCCTCTGCGCCCTCTGTCACTCACAGGTAAGGGAGAAGGTCATTTGGCACTTTAACGAGTCCCCAGTTTGCCACAATAATGATTTCCCAGGAGCCTCCAGGATAATATGCCATTTGCTCCGGGGAGGATGACACTTGTGGCATTTTATCGTTCATTGCATTTTACGCCTGACTGTTTCCCAACTATTCTATTACTATTAAAGTATAAGGTAAAATGGTAGATATGTGGGAATTATCCCGTCTTACCTTTATGGCATGCAATGAAATCAATAAGTTAGTAGGATTTCATATCTAGGATCAGAGAAGTATGAAGGCTGTGGCATCTATATGCTGACCGTTCATACCATGGATGGGCTACTGGCGCCCAGGGTGCAAAGCACAAATTTTGCATCACCTTAACCAGTGAACTGTTAGCATTCCCGGAGTCCCTTCCACCAGTATGGGCCCCCTTTATATCCCAAGCACACGCATTGTATTTTAGGAAAATATTGATGTAATTATAGTTTGCCATCTTCTTGCCCTCCCTCTAGTTTCTTGAAATACAACATTAATTTTTAAACATAAAAAGTTATAGTCTAGTCCATACCTTAGCCCTAACCCTAACTCTAGTCCATACCTTAGCCCTAACCCTAACTCTAGTCCATACCTTAGCCCTAACCCTAACTCTAGTCCATACCTTAGCCCTAACCCTAACTCTAGTCCATACCTTAGCCCTAACCCTAACTCTAGTCCATACCTTAGCCCTAACCCTAACTCTAGTCCATACCTTAGCCCTAACCGTAACTCTAGTCCATACCTTAGCCCTAACCGTAACTCTAGTCCATACCTTAGCCCTAACCCTAACTCTAGTCCATACCTTAACCCTAACCCTAACTCTAGTCCATACCTTAGCCCTAACCGTGACTCTAGTCCATACCTTAGCCCTAACCATAACTCTAGTCCATACTTTAACCCTAACTCTAGTCCATACCTTACCCCTAACTCTAACTCTAGTCCATACCTTAGCCCTGACCCTAACTCTAGTCCATACCTTAGCCCTAACTCTAGTCCATACCTTAGCCCTAACCGTAACTCTAGTCCATACCTTAACCCTAACTCTAGTCCACACCTTAGCCCTAACCCTAACTCCAGTCCATACCTTAGCCCTAACCCTAACTCTAGTCCATACCTTAACCGTACCTCTAGTCCATACCTTAGCCCTAACCCTAACTCTAGTTCATACCTTAGCCCTAACCGTAACTCTAGTCTATACCTTAGCCCTAACCCTAACTCTAGTTCATACCTTAGCCCTAACTCTAACTCTAGTCCATACCTTAGCCCTAACCGTGACTCTAGTCCATACCTTAGCCCTAACCATAACTCTAGTCCATACTTTAACCCTAACTCTAGTCCATACCTTAGCCCTAACCCTAACTCTAGTCCATACCTTACCCCTAACTCTAACTCTAGTCCATACCTTAGCCCTAACCGTAACTCTAGTCCATACCTTAGCCCTAACCCTAACTCTAGTCCACACCTTAGCCCTAACCCTAACTCCAGTCCATACCTTAGCCCTAACTGTAACTCTAGTCCATACCTTAGCCCTAACCCTAGTCCATACCTTAGCCCTAACCGTAACTCTAGTCCATACCTTAGCCCTAACCCTAACTCTAGTCCATACCTTAGCCCTAACTGTTACTCTAGTCCATACCTTAGCCCTAAATGTAACTCTAGTCCATACCTTAGCCCTAACCCTAACTCCAGTCCATACCTTAGCCGTAACCCTAACTCTAGTCCATACCTTAGCCCTAACCCTAACTCTAGTCCATACCTTAGCCCTAACTATAGTCCATACCTTAGCCCTAACCGTAACTCTAGTCCATACCTTAGCCCTAACTCTAACTCCAGTCCATACCTTAGCCCTAACCCTAACTCTAGTCCATACCTTAGCCCTAACCGTAACTCTAGTCCATACCTTAACCCTAACTCTAGTCCATACCTTAGCCCTAACCCTGACTCCAGTCCATACCTTAGCCCTAACCCTAACTCTAGTTCATACCTTAGCCCTAACCGTAACTCTAGTCTTTACCTTAGCCCTAACCCTAACTCTAGTTCATACCTTAGCCCTAACCCTAACTCTAGTCCATACCTTAGCCCTAACCGTGACTCTGGTCCATACCTTAGTCCTAACCATAACTCTAGTCCATACTTTAACCCTAACTCTAGTCCATACCTTAGCCCTAAACGTAACTCTAGTCCATACCTTAGCCCTAACCCTAACTCCAGTCCATACCTTAGCCGTAACCCTAACTCTAGTCCATACCTTAGCCCTAACCCTAACTCTAGTCCATACCTTAGCCCTAACTATAGTCCATACCTTAGCCCTAACCGTAACTCTAGTCCATACCTTAGCCCTAACCCTAACTCTAGTTCATACCTTAGCCCTAACCCTAACTCTAGTTCATACCTTAGCCCTAACCGTAACTCTAGTCTATACCTTAGCCCTAACCCTAACTCTAGTTCATACCTTAGCCCTAACCCTAACTCTAGTCCATACCTTAGCCCTAACCGTAACTCTAGTCCATACCTTAACCCTAACTCTAGTCCATACCTTAGCCCTAACCCTAACTCCAGTCCATACCTTAGCCCTAACCCTAACTCTAGTCCATACCTTAACCCTAACTCTAGTCCATACCTTAGCCCTAACCCTAACTCTAGTTCATACTTTAGCCCTAACCGTAACTCTAGTCTATACCTTAGCCCTAACCCTAACTCTAGTTCATACCTTAGCCCTAACCCTAACACTAGTCCATACCTTAGCCCTAACCCTAACTCTAGTCCATACCTTAGCCCTGACCCTAACTCTAGTCCATACCTTAGCCCTAACTCTAGTCCATACCTTAGCCCTAACCGTAACTCTAGTCCATACCTTAACCCTAACTCTATTCCATACCTTAGGCCTAACCCTAACTCCAGTCCATACCTTAGCCCTAACCATAACTCTAGTCCATACCTTAACCCTAACTCTAGTTCATACCTTAGCCCTAACCCTAACTCTAGTTCATACCTTAGCCCTAACCGTAACTCTAGTCTATACCTTAGCCCTAACCCTAACTCTAGTTCATACCTTAGCCCTAACCGTGACTCTAGTCCATACCTTAGCCCTAACCATAACTCTAGTCCATACTTTAACCCTAACTCTAGTCCATATCTTAGCCCTAACCATAACTCTAGTCCATAACTTACCCCTAACTCTAACTCTAGTCCATACCTTAGCCCTGACCCTAACTCTAGTCCATACCTTAGCCCTAACTCTAGTCCATACCTTAGCCCTAACCGTAACTCTAGTCCATACCTTAACCCTAACTCTAGTCCATACCTTAGCCCTAACCCTAACTCCAGTCCATACCTTAGCCCTAACTGTAACTCTAGTCCATACCTTAGCTCTAACCCTAGTCCATACCTTAGCCCTAACCGTA
Source organism: Phyllobates terribilis (assembly GCF_046119375.1). NCBI lineage: Eukaryota > Metazoa > Chordata > Amphibia > Anura > Dendrobatidae > Phyllobates > Phyllobates terribilis. Next base: position 370,358,858 of record NW_027362769.1, read on the forward strand.
ACTCTAGTCCATACCTTAGCCCTAACTCTAACTCTAGTCCATACCTTAGCCCTAACTGTAACTCTAGTCCATACCTTAGCCCTAAACGTAACTCTAGTCCATACCTTAGCCCTAACCCTAACTCCAGTCCATACCTTAGCCGTAACCCTAACTCTAGTCCATACCTTAACCCTAACTCTAGTCCATACCTTAGCCCTAACCCTAACTCTAGTTCATACCTTAGCCCTAACCGTAACTCTAGTCTATACCTTAGCCCTAACCCTAACTCTAGTCCATACCTTAGCCCTGACCCTAACTCTAGTCCATACCTTAGCCCTAACCGTAACTCTAGTCCATACCTTAACCCTAACTCTAGTCCATACCTTAGCCCTAACCCTAACTCCAGTCCATACCTTAGCCGTAACCCTAACTCTAGTCCATACCTTAGCCCTAACCCTAACTCTAGTCCATACCTTAGCCCTAACTATAGTCCATACCTTAGCCCTAACCGTAACTCTAGTCCATACCTTAGCCCTAACTCTAACTCCAGTCCATACCTTAGCCCTAACCCTAACTCTAGTCCATACCTTAGCCCTAACCCTAACTCTAGTCCATACCTTAGCCCTAACCCTAACTCCAGTCCATACCTTAGCCCTAACCCTAACTTCAGTTCATACCTTAGCCCTAACCGTAACTCTAGTCTATACCTTAGCCCTAACCCTAGCTCTAGTTTATACCTTAGCCCTAACCCTAACTCTAGTCCATACCTTAGCCCTAACCATAACTCTAGTCCATACTTTAACCCTAACTCTAGTCCATACCTTAGCCCTAACCCTAACTCTAGTCCATACCTTACCCCTAACTCTAACTCTAGTCCATACCTTAGCCCTAACCTTAACTCTAGTCCATACCTTAGCCCTAACTCTAGTCCATACCTTAGCCCTAACTGTAACTCTAGCCCATACCTTAGCCCTAACCCTAACTCTAGTCCATACCTTAGCCCTAACCCTAACTCCAGTCCATACCTTAGCCCTAACTGTAACTCTAGTCCATACCTTAGCCCTAACCCTAGTCCATACCTTAGCCCTAACCCTAACTCTAGTCCATACCTTAGCCCTAACACTAACTCTAGTCCATACCTTAGCCCTAACTGTAACTCTAGTCCATACCTTAGCCCTAAACATAACTCTAGTCCATACCTTAGCCCTGACCCTAACTCCAGTCCATACCTTAGCCGTAACCCTAACTCAAGTCCATACCTTAGCCCTAACCCTAACTCTAGTCCATACCTTAGCCCTAACTATAGTCCATACCTTAGCCCTAACCGTAACTCTAGTCCATACCTTAGCCCTAACCCTAACTCCAGTCCATACCTTACCCCTAACTCTAACTCTAGTCCATACCTTAGCCCTAACCCTAACTCTAGTCCATACCTTAGCCCTAACTCTAGTCCATACCTTAGCCCTAACTGTAACTCTAGCCCATTCCATACTTTAAACCTAACTCTAGTCCATACCTTAGCCCTAACCCTAACTCTAGTCCGTACCTTACCCCTAACTCTAACTCTAGTCCATACCTTAGCCCTAACCCTAACTCTAGTCCATACCTTAGCCCTAACTCTAGTCCATACCTTAGCCCTAACTGTAACTCTAGCCCATACCTTAGCCCTAACCCTAACTCTAGTCCATACCTTAGCCCTAACCCTAACTCCAGTCCATACCTTAGCCCTAACTGTAACTCTAGTCCATACCTTAGCCCTAACCCTAGTCCATACCTTAGCCCTAACCGTAACTCTAGTCCATACCTTAGCCCTAACACTAACTCTAGTCCATACCTTAGCCCTAACTGTAACTCTAGTCCATACCTTAGCCCTAAACATAACTCTAGTCCATACCTTAGCCCTAACCCTAACTCCAGTCCATACCTTAGCCGTAACTCTAACTCAAGTCCATACCTTAGCCCTAACCCTAACTCTAGTCCATACCTTAGCCCTAAATATAGTCCATACCTTAGCCCTAACCGTAACTCTAGTCCATACCTTAGCCCTAACCCTAACTCCAGTCCATACCTTAGCCCTAACCGTAACTCTAGTCCATACCTTAGTCCTAACCCTAACTCTAGTCCATACCTTAGCCCTAACCCTAACTCTAGTCCATACCTTAGCCCTAACCCTAACTCTAGTCCATACCTTAGCCATAACCCTAACTCTAATCCATACCTTAGCCCTAACCATAACTCTAGTCCATACCTTAGCCCTAAATATAGTCCATACCTTAGCCCTAACCGTAACTCTAGTCCATACCTTAGCCCTAACCCTAACTCCAGTCCATACTTTAGCCCTAACCCTAACTCTAGTCCATACCTTAGCCCTAACTCTAGTCCATACATTAGCCCTAGCCCTAACTCTAGTCCATACCTTAGCCCTAACCCTAACTCTAGTCCATACCTTAGCCCTAACTCTAGTCCATACCTTAGCCCTAACCCTAACTCCAGTCCATACCTTAGCCCTAACCCTAACTCTAGTCCATACCTTAGTCCTAACCCTAATTCTAGTCCATACCTTAGCCCTAACCCTAACTCTAGTCCATACCTTAGCCCTAACCCTAACTCTAGTCCATACCTTAGCCAAAACTCTAGCCCATAATTTTGCCCTAACCCTTACTCTAGTCCATACCTTAGCCCTAACCCTTACTCTAGTCCATATCTTAGCCCTATCCCTAACTGTACTCATGGTTAGAAAAAGTGTGTAAAAACGTAACATTTATTAATTAAGGTTAGTGGGGTGTTTTGTTTTTTTTATACCAGGAACTTTTTCTTTTAATTTGTTACAACGTGTTTCAGTCTCTACTCTCTCAAAATTCAATACTATCTACATTTATTAGCTGCTCAGGATCTGTTATCACAATCATTGCCTATACAGAGCGCAGCAGTCAATGACAAACTCATCTTGTCTGCTGCACTCTGCATTGGAGCTGATGTCAACAACTGAGATGACAAAGCAGCCCATAGCTGCCTTACTTGTTCAGCTCCGCGCCTGCGTACTTTGGCGCCCGCACAGCACTCCAAGAAGTAATGTTTGCCATTGCCACAGTTTTCCCAGCGCTAGTCCTCCAAGATCTTTCTCCTCCTGGACTGATCTTTTTTCTCTCAATTCATGGGTAAAATCTGTATTCAGTGAAGACAGATTTTTACCATTACTGCGATAGGAGATGAGGGTTGGTGCTTATATAGTTCTATGAAGAGAGGAGGAGGAAAGAGAATCTAGAGGCTGCAAGTTCTCTTGAGTTACACTTATGTAAAAGTCGTTTCAGGAGAACTTGCAGCAGAATGTCTGTGTCGGCCTATAGCTCCTCCCCTTCTCCATAGAATTTAAAAAGCACCAACTGTCATTTCCTAGCTCAGTAATGGGAAAAAAATGTTTTTGTTGAATACAGATTTTTACAGTTTATACCCATGAATTGAAAGTGAAGTATTAATCCAGGAAGAATAAGCAGCAGATTTCACTGATAAGATATATTACAAAGTTGCTTATTTTCAAGTGTACTATTGATCTTTGAAATAAAAATGAAATGAAAGAGTTACTCTTTAAATTTCTACCCACTTAGTCCACTCCATTATTGTGTGAAATAATAAAATTCCCTTATACCATACAAACCAAACACACAACTATTCTGGAATTCAGCCTCTTAACGCACCCGAAAGAATGAAGGAATTTGATAAATTGATTATAACAATAATTGAGGTTACATGTCGGTTGTGAAGATACATTTCTAATTTATGACATCCCCACTCACCGCGGAGGAAACATGGTGTGATACATTATCCGAGAATTATTCTCACGTAAATGCATTCATTCTTGTTAATTAAGGGCAAAAGGTTTCAAATTAAAAGAAGTATAAGACGCAAATGAAAACGAGCGAAAAATATAAAAAAATATAAAAAAATAGACAAAAATAAAGGAGCATGTGCGATAATGAATTGGACCCACGGTGCAGAAAACTCCTTTATGTCTAGTTAAAGATTGGTTCTCGTTCAGATTTTTACTGTTCTAGATGCCGAGTGGAGGGGACAGACCTCATGCACATGTTTTGGGGGTGTGCGAGACTAGGACCCTCCTAAGAAGTCAGAGAATCAAAGTTAGAGTCAAAGAAAAGCTTTAAAGAGGACCTATCGTTGTCAGAACTATGTCATTCTTTTATGTGGTGTAAATGCAGCTGTTTTCCCGATTCCGGTGTTATTTTTCTTTTGTTCTTGCACCTCTCCATTCCTGAGATATGGCCTCCTCTTCCCAGTATATAAAGCTAATTTTTTTAAGCCAAGTGGGCGTGACAATCAACTTTTCTCTATGGGAGTTTTCTTGATGACTATGATAAAAAAAAGGCTTGATATCAGATTCATCTACAACAACTACTTTTTAGTGTTTTTGCCCCCTTTTATTTTTTAGTTTGCACCATATTTATCTTTTCATTTGCACCCTTTTTGAAGGCCCTTTTTTATGTGTTTGCATGTTTTTTTTTAGTTTGCCATCATGGCCACTGGAGTTTAGGGTTTCTAGATGTTTTTGCCTGATTTGTGACTCTTCAAAGAGTCGTAAATGTACTCCAGTCCCCCCGCAATGATTTTATATGCGCCAAATATTTTGGATCAATTTGTGCACCATTTTGGGAAACATGCCACATTTTTTCTGCTAAATAGTCACCAAAAAAGTTTAAAGACAAAACTAAAGACCATTTTTTAATTTTTTTTGTGCCAAAAAGCCACCTGTCTGGTGTATTCATTTTTTATTTTTTGTTACGCTGTTTACCATACGGATTCATTTATTTTATATTTTGATAGAACGGCGTTTTACGAATGCAGCAATACCAAATATGTATATTCTTTATGAATTAAATTATATTACTTTTCACTGTATTTGTTAGTCCCTTTAGGGGACTTGAACCTGCAATCATCTGATCGCTTGTGCTATACAGAGCGGTGCTACAGTATTGGTGCATATAGCAAAAATCACTGTCTCCTATGAATGCTAGGCCAGCTACAGGCTAGCTTTCACACAAGTACCATCATGACAGGTACGGAAGTCTTCAGCAGACCCCTGGCCGTGATGGCAATCCATCGATGCCCCGCGATCAGGTCATGGGTGCACCGATGGACGCATAGAAAGAGCGCCCCCTGCCGGTGTGCTGTCAATGCCACTGTCACAAATTGACAGTGGCATTTGACAGATTAACAGACAGGGCGGACTTCCACTTCTTCTGATAAGCTATGTTGCTTACCCCATGTGCAGGGCATTGCAGTAGATTAGGTATCCGTGGTTAAGACCACTCATATAGTGACAGTTAGTTGTTAGTGGTCATAGCCATGGATACCTAAGCTACCGCAATGCCCTGCACATGGGGTAAGGGACATAGCTAACCAAAAGAACTATACTACATTTCTAATTGGAGGTATTTGCTAATATTATTATTATTACACCTATTGGAATAGGATCTTGGAGATGGGAATGCCCCTTTAAGGGGTTAAATACAGAGACCGCAACACTTCAATTGTCTTTTATATAATATTTATTATTCTGAACACTAATTTACATTAGTTATGTACACACAGGAGACGTTACTAGTACTGTCAATGACTTAAAGACATTTTAAATTTCATACATTTTTTTGTTTTTGTTCCCAACGGGAAAGGGTGTTTGTATTTGCTTTGCTTGTATATTTTATTGCTTAAATTGATGTAATGTACACTGCTCAAAAAAATAAAGGGAACACTGAAATAACACATCCTAGATCTGAATGAATGAAATCTTCTCATTGAATACTTTGTTCTGTACAAAGTTGAATGTACTGACAACAAAATCACACAAAACTCATCAATGGAAATCACATTGATTAACCAATGGAGGCCTGGATTTGGAGTTACCCCAAAAATTAAAGTGTAAAAACACACTACAGGCTGATCCAACTTTGATGTAATGTCGTTAAAACAAGTCAAAATGAGGCTCAGTATTGTGTGTGGCCTCCACGTGCCTGTATGACCTCCCTACAACGCCTGGGCATGCTCCTGATGAGGCTCAGTATTGTGTGTGGCCTCCTTGTGCCTGTATGACCTCCCTACAACGCCTGGGCATGCTCCTGATGAGGTTGCGGATGGTCTCCTGTGGGATCTCCTCCCAGACCTGGACTAAAGCATCCGCCAACTCCTGGACAGTCTGTGGTGCAACGTGACGTTGGTGGATGGAGCGAGACATGATGTCCCAGATGTGCTCAATCGGATTCAGGTCTGGGGAACGGGTGGGCCAGTCCATAGCTTCAATGCCTTCATCTTGCAGGAACTGCTGACACACTCCAGCCACATGAGGTCTGGCATTGTCCTGCATTAGGAGGAACCCAGGGCCAACCGCACCAGCATATGGTCTCACAAGGGGTCTGAGGATCTCCTCTCGGTACCTAATGGTAGTCAGGCTACCTCTGGCGAGCACATGGAGGGCTGTGTGGCCCTCCAAAAGAAATGCCACCCCACACCATAAGGCTGTGTGCCCACGATGCGTTTTTTAAGCGTTTCTGCAGCGGCAAAAACGCTGCAGAAACGCTTAAAAAAAATGCATGGTAGAAGGCCTGCCATGTTCCCCAATGATAATCCGCATGTGCTGTGTACATGCTGCGGAAATTTCAGCTGCGGATTATCATTGCGGAAAAAAACGCAGCACTACCAATTATTTTGCAGAAGCGCTGCGTTTTCGACGCCATTGACTTGCATTGAAACGCATGGATTACGCATCACTGTATATGTAGATGCGCATTCCATGCATTCCAATGTGAAGATGGTACCCGGGAGACTCTCCTCCGGACCCGGGTACCATAGAACCTGTGAAAAAAAGAACAAAAAAAAAAATAAATGTTATATTTACCTTCTGATGGCCCCCGCTGCGCTCGTCCTCACTTGCCGGCAGATCACGGTGGACCGAAGGACCTGCGCTGACGTCATAGTCATGTGACGGCAGGTCCTTCAGTGCAGTGTACCATGAGCTGCCGACAAGGGAGAACGGAGCGAAGCAAGACTCCGGGGGCCATCGGAAGGTAAGTATAGATTCATTTTTTTATTTTTAACCATTCTTTAAGGTCACACTATATAAATCCATGCCGTTTGCATGGATTTATATAGTGTGACCAAGTTGTCAAGCACTTTCCAAGTGATGCTAAATGCTTGGAAAGCGCTTGACACCCGCATGCGGAAATGCACGTGAAGAACGCTTCACATCCGCATGTCCCTGGCAGGAAAAACATATGTACAATCCGCATGCATTTTTTTCTGCCAGGGAGATTCAGAAACGCTCAGGAAAAATCCGGAGCCTTTCTGCATCGTGGTCACATAGCCTTACTGACCACTGCCAAACCGGTCATGCTGAAGGATGTTGCAGGCAGCAGATCGCTCTCCACGGCATCTCCAGACTCTGTCACGTCTGTCACATGTGCTCAGTGTGAACCTGCTTTCATCTGTGAAGAGCACAGGGCGCCAGTGGCGACTTTGCCAATCCTGGTGTTCTGTGGCAAATGCCAAGCGTCCTGCACGGTGTGGGGCTGTGAGCACAACCCCCATCTGTGGATATCGGGCCCTCATACCACCCTCATGGAGTCAGTTTCTAACTGTTTGTGCAGACACATGCACATTTGTGGCCTGCTGGAGGTAGAGGTCCTGCTGCTGGGTTGTTGCCCTCCTACGGCCCCCTCCACGTCTCCTGGTGTACTGGCCTGTCTCCTGGTAGCGCCTCCAGCCTCTGGACACTACGCTGACAGACACAGCAAACCTTCTTGCCACAGCTCGCATTGATGTGCCATCCTGGATGAGCTGCACTACCTGAGCAACTTCTGTGGGTTGTAGAGTCTGCCTCATGCTACCACAAGTGTGAAAGCACAACCAACATTCAAAAGTGACCAAAACATCAGCCAGAAAGCATTGGTACTGAGATGTGGTCGGTGGTCCCCACCTGCAGAACCACTCCTTTATTGAGGGTGTCTTGATAATTGCCAATAATTTCCATCTATTGTCTATTCCATTTGCACAACAGCATGTGAAATTGATTGTCAATCAGTGTTGCTTCCTAAGTGGACAGTTTGATTTCACAGATGTTTGATTTACTTGGAGTTAGATTCTGTTGTTTAAGTGTTCCCTTTATTTTTTTGAGCAGTGTATGTACACTGGGGAAAAAAAGTGAAAAATTTACTTTAAGAAAAATGATCTGAATAAAGAATTCATACTCTCATTTCTAATTATAGAAGACCAAGTACAGGTGGTATAACTAGGAGTCACAGAGAGCATAGTTACTCCACAGATGCTTAGCGAGTAATCGGCCTTGCCATTAGGAGGGATTATTACTTGATAAGACAAAAAAAATTGTTGAACAATGTCCAAAGGCAGCCGGGACTGACCCCAAAAAGGTAACGCGTAAGAACAGGGTGGGATCTGTGTGCCCCAATGTATTCAATGAGAAAAATATTTTACGCTAAGTATAAGAAGGGAAGAACGTACTTAGGGGCAGGGAGAAGAACTCTATCTTGTGACCCACAGATACAACATCCCTAGACCAAGCGTCATCTACGTCAGCAAGCCAGGCCTTTCCGAGAGATAGAAGATGTCCTCCAACCCAAGGAAGACCTTGATGCACAGAAGGTCTTAGATGAAAGGTTAGCGACCTTGGAGAAGGTAAGTGAGGAAAGTTTCAGCTTGAATCTGAGGGTCTTCTGAAATCACTTCTGTTGGCAAAAGAGTTGTGACTGGAGAGAAACATCTAGGATCGCCTAGTTGTCTAAGAACATGTATGAATTGGGAGAGAAAACCATGTTTCTCCCATCCTGTCAGAGATGATTTTATTCAGACGCTTGCCAAGAAGTCTTGATGGACAACACTTGGTTGCTCGTAGCCAATGCTGTCTGAAGATAAACCTTTGTGCAGTAGCGAGTGCAGACATAACTCTCTCCTCACTGCTGACATCGCTTGGGTATAGCTTTGTAGTGGGTGGTGTGCATGTGTTAGCTGTCTAGTCTTCAACAAGCTTGGGTACCTAGGCTGGTCAATTCTACCTGACAGAGAATATCTCATCTCTAACAATGGTTAGCGGCCTTGAAGCAAGCAAGTCAAGAAGACTTCTGCTTAAATCCGAGGGTCTTCTGGAGTCAGAAGACTTGTCACCTTTGTTGGCAGAAGAGTTGTGAATGGAGCAAAACATTTAGGATCACCTGGTTGTCTAAGAACATGTACGATTTGGGGGAGAAAACCATGTTTCCCCCATCCTATCTGAGATTGTTTCATCCTGAAGCTTGCCAAGGAGTCTTGATTGACAACACTTGCTTGCCCGGAGCCAATGCTGCCTGAAGATAAACCATTGTACAGTAGCGAGTGCAGACATCACTCTCTCCTCACTGCTGACATTGCTCAGGTATAGCTTTGTAATGGGCAATGTCAGCAGAGAGGAAAGAATGATGTGTATGCTTTCTTCTGCACTGAGGTGATAGCAGAGGAGATCAGCGAAGTCAGCAGGGAGGAGAGAGTGATGTGAGCACTCTCTCCTGCACTGATGTGATAGCAGAGGAGATGAGCAATGACAGCTGAGAGGAGAGAGTGATGTGAGTACTCTCTTCTGCACTGAGATAATAGCAGAGGAGATGAGCAATGACAGAAGAGAGGAGAGAGTGATGTATGCACTCTCTTCTGCACTGATGTAATAGTAGGTGAGACGAGCGATGACAGCAGAGAGGAGAGAGTGATGTAAGTGCTCTCTTCTGCACTGAGATGATAGGAGAGAAGATGAGCAATGACATACAGCAGAGAGGGGAGAGTGATATGAGCGCTCTCTTCTGCACTGAGATGATAGCAGAGGAGACGAGCGATGTCAGTAGAGAGTGATGTGTGCGCTCTCTTCTGCACTGAGGTGATAGCAGAGGAGACAAGCGAAGTCAACAGGGAGGAGAGAGTGATGCGTGCGTTCTCTTCTGTACTGTGGTGATAGCAGAGGAGATGAGCAATGACAGCAGAGAGGAGAGAGCTCTCTTCTGCACTAATGTGATAGCAGAAGAGACGAGCAATGACAGCAGAGAGGAGAGAGTGATGTGAGCGCTCTCTTCTGCACTAATGTGATAGCAGAAGAGACGAGCAATGACAGCAGAGAGGAGAGAGTGATGTGAGCGCTCTCTTCTGCACTGAGATGCTAGCAGAGGAGACGAGCGATGACCGCAGAGAGGAGAGAGTGATGTCTGTACTTGCTCCCGCACAGGGACAGTGTGCACATTATGATGGTTTATCTTCAGACAGCACTGGCTGATGAAAATTGGATGATTTTTCAGATGGTCTGATGGACAGTAGTGAGATGTAAATGAATGTGTTACAGTCTATGATGTGCTCCTCTTTCTATGTAACATGTCGGTTATCAGCTCTGCCAATATTAGTAGCAAACCTATTGAGAGACAACTGGCCGCATGTGCGTAGGCAGCCAACTTGGCACGTAATATTGATCAAGACTCGGAGATGAAGTGGATCAGGTGGATGCTGTGATGCAGGACGTCTGTCTTCTGCTTTCTTTTCATCCTGAGCTATATTCAGAACTGAAGAACACATTGGCTTCTTCTCCCCTGGGAAACTGCCATTGTGGAAAGGAAGGAGGCGGGCGATAATCCTGCAAATAGCAGAAAGACAAATGTAAAAAAAAATGGGTAAGATAATTAAGGTGCAAACATGACATTCTCCTACGTATTCTGACTCCTTCACCTTTGTGGAATAAAATAGATTTTCCGCTACGTGAAATGTACCGTGGATATAAAAAGTCTACACACCCTTATTAAAAATGCCTGTTTTTTGTCATGTAAACGCTGCAGCCAATCAGCAGCCAATGTCCGGCTGCTGCTTTACTACTTCGTCAGACCACTGATTGGCTGCAGCTCTTGCGTGACATTGCACCAGGGGACACGGTGACAGCATGGCAGGAATGGCTCTGGTGAGGGAGGTGAGTATAAACAAACTTTTCTTATTTTATTTGGGGACTTGGATAACATTTTCTTGCCCAAGTAGTGAACAACTCCTTTAATAAGGCTTATGCTGCAAAATCCTTTTGACCTATTAAAGGGAATTTGTCACCAGTTTTTTTTCTACTGCCATCTGAGAGCAGCATGATGTAGGGGCAGAGACCCTGATTCCTGCGATGTATCACTTACTGGGCTGCCTGCTGTAGTTTTGATAAAATCACTGTTTTCTCTGCTGCAGATCTAGCAGTTCTCTGAATGCTGAGCTCTGTATAACCCCGCCCACACCACTGATTGTACACTTTCTGCATATAGGCAAAAAGCTGCCAATCAGTGATGGGGTGTGTGGTTGGACTACCTGGCAGCAGGTCTGCTAGTCCTCTTAGTGAGAATATCCTGCTGATAAAACAGTGATTTTATCAAAACTAGAGCAAGCAACCCAGTAAGTGACACAGCACTGGAATCAGGGTCTCTGCCTCTACATCATGCTGCTATCAGATTAGGTGGCAGAAACCTGGTGACAGATTCCCTTTAAGTTGCTGGAAGCTCCATGCTTTACATGGACACTGTGAAGTTTGCACAAATCTTAAACATGGAAGAATTCAATATGGGGAGCAGCCGCCCCATTGACATATACAGAGATAAGCTGCAGTACCTGACACAACCCATGGACGAGAGTGGCGCTGTTTGTGAAATAAAAGCAAACTCTTTTTATCCTAATAATATACAAACCGTTTTCAGGTTGTTTCTTAGCAATGGTCTTTTTATACAGAAAACTACGTGGTGGCATTGTGCTGTCATACTTCTTTCATGGCTTGTTTTTATATAAATTCCTTATATACAATGGAAGGCATCAGGTGCAATGTTCTGTGCAATGCTCCAAGACAAATGTTATTTTAATGATATAACAAAATGCTGGAAACGATGAGTATCACTTTTCTGTAATCAGTAAATAGAATAAAAAAATACATTATATTTTTGGGGATTTTTTTTTACCTAGCATTAGTACTGATTAACAAAAGCTGCTAATAAACTAATGGTAAATGCGTCACATCCCCCCCCCCCAAAAAAAAAATGCATGAGTGAGAGAAAGTTCCCCTGATATTGAGCAGAAAATCATTAGTAAATCCTTCTAATGAGCCAACGATTGGTAATATCAGCTCTTAAAGGAAACATCAAACCTTAATGAAGATTTTGTATATGAACATTTTAGGATTTCGTGCCACAAAAATACAACTATACAGTGCTCAAAAATACTGCAATATAGAGCCCATATTATATATATAAAACAATATTGCTATATGGAACCCATGTAATACCACTATAAATTGGCTAATAACTATACAATGTCCATATAATACCAACATACAGTGCTGAATTATTCCATATACAATCTCCACAGTATAATGCACAAATAACATTATATAATGAAGAAATAATACCATCATATAGTACCAATTTTTTCCATTATACTGCTATACAGAGCCCAAATAATATCAGTATACAGTGTCAAATAATTCACTGTACAGTGCCAAAATTATACCACAGTAGAGTGCCCTAGTGAAACCAGTACATAGTGCCCAAATAGTACCGCTATACTGTCTCCACATAAGCCTAAATAATACCTCTGAACAGAGCCTATGTAATAATACTATAGAACATAAATTATGCTACTGCACAGTGCCTAAATAAATATTCTGTAAGTCTTAACTAATACCACTACATGGTGCTCAAATATTACAGAGCCTACATAATACTTCATACTTACATGATACCACCATACAGTGAAAAATTATACTACTACACAGTGCCTAAATAAATATTCTGTCAGTCTTAAATAATACCACTACATGGTGCTCAAATATTACAGAGCCTACGTAATACCTCTATATCGTACTTACATGATACCACTATACAATGCAAAATTATACTGCTATACAGTGCTTAAATACCATTATACAGTGCCCAAATAATAACATTATATAGTGCCCAAATAATACCATCGTATAGTGCCAACTTTTTCCATATATAGTGCCCAAATCATACCACTATACAGAGTCCAAATAATATCAGTATACAGTGCAGAATAATTCACTATAAATTGCAAAAAATTCACCACAATATAGTGCCCTTGTGAAACCACTATAGTGCACAAATAGTAGCACCATACTTTGTCCACATAATAACACTATACAAAGCCCAAATAATACCTCTGAGGAGAACCCATGTATTACTCATGCAATACTACACAAATGATACTACTATACAGTGACTAAATCATTATTCTGTAAACTTCTTAAATAATATCACTACATGGTGCTCAAGTAATAATACTTTACAGAGCCTATGTAATACTTCTGTATGGCATCTAAGTGAAAACACTATATAGAGCCAAATTATACTACTATACAGCGCTCATATATCATTATACAGTGCCCAAATAATAACAACACACTGGGCTCAATTAATACTACAATAAGGTGTCTACTGTAAATAATACTGCTATACAGGGCCGGCATAAGGCTATTAAACAAAGCCCAAATAATACAAAATACCTGAGTGACAAATTATACTTCTATACAATACTCAATATTTCTATCCAGCTCTCAAATAAAACTGCTATAGAGAGCGCAAATAAAAGCACTATAATGCGCTTTAATGCCTCAGTAATTTCAAGTCAGTAAAAAGGAAAGAGGACTCTACAGGGTAAAGGAAAACACAATGGAAGTTCTTGGATGGTGATGGCAAAAAAGTCCTGTATCTGTTCTCCGAAACCTAAAATATGTCAACTCCACAATACTGGACCCTAAAATATTGGATTACTGACCTGATACAATGTAATTAACGCCATTAGAGAAGTAAACTTTCATGTGTTTAATTCCTGGAGCAATTAATTCAGGATGAGATTTCTATAATTACATTTATTAATCTTAATGACCTTCCTCTCAAACACAATCACATCTTCTATGACTTGAGATGAGGGAGATAAGAAGGCTGATTGGGCTCGAAAAATATCACGCCGGTCCCTGCGGTATCTTCCTTGCTTCACTCTTAGTTCCATCTTCTTCCACTTTTTTACTTTTACACTTACACGTCACAGTCCTTTTATCAAACTTTGTATATATCAAAAGTGCAAACGAGGATAAGAAACTCTCTAATATATCTTAACAGATAAATATGCTTCTTTCTCCACTTATGAGCCACTTCTTCGCATCCCCCTGGCCCCCTGAACTGAAGAATCATATTACAGCTCCCTTTTGAAAACTATGCAGCGGGGAGGTGAAAGGAGATGATAGGAGCTGAGTCATAGATGCAGAGAATGAAATACAAACACACAAATCTTGCTGCCTTTTAGTAAGTGTTTTACCTCACCCATGAGCTGTATGCACAGCTACCCTGCTCAGTCCTGCTGTACTATGTCATCCATGCTGCTGCTGCTGCCTATTAGTGTTTTATCTCACCCATGAACTGTATTCCCAGCTACAATGCTCAATCCTGATGTATAATGTCCTCTATGCTGCTGCCTTTTAGTTAGTGTTTTATCTCACCCATGATTTGTATTCACAGCTACACTGCTCAGTCATGCTTTATAATGTCCTCCATGCTGCTGCCTATTAGTGTTTTATGTCACCCATGAGCTGAATGCACAGCTACACTGCTCAGTCCTGCTGTATAATGTTCGACATGCTGCTGCTACCTATTAGTGTTTTATCTCACCAAGAGCTGTATTCACAGCACTGCTCATTCCTCCTGTATAATGTCTTCCATGCTGCTTCCTATTAGAAAGTGTTTTATCTCACCCAAGAGCTGTATTCGGAGCTCCACTGCTCAGTACTACTGTATAATGTCCTCCATGCTACTGCTGCCTATTAGAAAGTATTTTATCTCACTCAAGAGCTGTATTCACAGCTGCACTGCTCAGTCCTGCTGTATAATATTCTACATGCTGCTGCTGCCTATTATTGTTTTATCTCACCCAAGAGCTGTATTCACAGCTGCACTGCTCAGTCCTGCTGTATAATATCCTCCATCTGCTACCGGAAAGCAGAAGAAATCCTTCATGTATATGTGTGCTTTGTATAGGAGACATCATTATCGCTAGTCTCCTTCCACTAGCACAGGGACAACTGAAAATTGGAGATAGAGTCTGCAGAGGGGAAAACTTGGGGAAAATGCAGGATACAAGTCATTTATTGGCAAGAAATAGTGTTATTTTCCTCATGTACACACACGGGAGCAAATTCTGAACAGTCACCTGAAATAACTGGTACAATTTAAATGGATTTTACAGTTTGAGTAATAAAGTTTAATTATTGTAAAAATGTAAAAGTTCTTCAACTTTTTAATAGTCCCAAGCATTCTCAAGATCTTTGTCAGTGAATGAGAACGTTCTCCTATGGAAACCTGTACATAGTTAATGCGGCACTCGGCTGAGAAGCAAGTATATTTGTATCAAGTCTAATTTATATACACTGCTCAAAAAAATAAAGGGAACACTGAAATAACACCTCCTAGACCTGAATGAATGAAATATTCTCATTGAATACTTTGTTCTGTACAAAGTTGAATGTGCTGACAACAAAATCACACAAAAATCAATGGAAATCAACTATATTAACCAATGGAGGCCTGGATTTGGAGTCACCCCAAAATTAGGCTATGTGCCCACGATGCAGAAATGCTCCGGATTTTTCCTGAGCGTTTCTGCACCTCCCTGGCAGAAAAAACGTATGCGGATTGTACATGCGTTTTTCCTGCCAGGGACATGCGGATGTGAAGCGTTCTTCACATGCATTTCTGCATGCGGATTGACAAGCGCTTTCCAGGCGATTTTAGCATCACTTGGAAAGTGCTTGACAACTTGGTCACACTATATAAATCCATGCAACCGGCATGGATTTATATAGTGCGACCGAAAGAATGTCAAAAAATAAAATAAATGTATACTTAGCCTCCGATGGCCCGCGCTGTCTTGCTTCGCTCGGTACCGGCTGCCGGCAGCGGTACACTGAAGGACCTGCCGACGTCAGAGTTGCATGACCCGTCACATGACTCTGACGTCAGCGCAGGTCCTTCATTCCATCTCGAAGTGCCGGGAAGCAAGGAGGAGCGCAGCGCGGGCCGCTAGAAGGTAAGTATATATTTATTTTTTATTTTATTCTTGTTTTACAGCTTTTTTAATGGTACCTGGGTGTGGAGGAGACTCTCCTCTCCTCTACACCCGGGTACCATCCGCACATTAGAACGCGCCAATAACGCAAGTACAGATGCAGTCTTGCGGAATTGTCACGTTCTAATGCAAGTCAATGGCGGCGAAAACGCAGCACTTCCGCAAAACAATTGGTAGTGCTGCGTTTTTTTCCGCAATGATAATCTGCAGCGGAAATTTCCGCAGCATGTGCACAACACATGCGGATTATCATTGGAGGACATGGCAGGCCTTCTACCATGCATTTTTTTAGCGTTTCTGCAGCGTTTTTGCCGCTGCGGAAACGCTTAAAAAACGCATCGTGGGCACACAGCCTTAAAGTGGAAAAACACACTACAGGCTGATCCAACTTTGATGTACTGTCCTTAAAACAAGTCAAAATGAGGCTCAGTATTGTGTGTGGCCTCCACGTGCCTGTATGACCTCTCTACAACGCCTGGGCATGCTCCTGATGAGGCTGAGTATTGTGTGTGGCCTCCACGTGCCTGTATGACCTCCCTACAATGCCTGGGCATGCTCCTGATGAGGTTGCGGATCGTCTCCTGTGGGCTCTTCTCCCAGACCTGGACTAAAGCATCCGCCAACTCCTGGACAGTCTGTGGTGCAACGTGACGTTGGTGGATGGAGCGAGACATGGTGTCCCAGATGTGCTGAATCGGATTCAGGTCTGGGGAACGGGCGGGCCAGTCCATAGCTTCAATGCCTTCATCTTGCAGGAACTGCTGACACCCTCCAGCCACATGAGGTCTGGCATTGTCCTGCAATAGGAGGAACCCAGGGCCAACCGCACCAGCATATGGTCTCACAAGGGGTCTGAGGATCTCATCTCGGTACCTAATGGCAGTCAGGCTACCTCTGGCGAGCACATGGAGGGCTGTGTGGCCTCCAAAGAAATGCCACCCCACACCATTACTGACCCACTGCCAAACCGGTCATTCTGAAGGATGTTGCAGGCAGCAGATCGCTCTCCACGGCGTCTCCAGACTCTGTCACGTCTGTCACATGTGCTCAGTGTGAACCTGCTTTCATCTGTGAAGAGCACAGGGCGCCAGTGGCGACTTTGCCAATCCTGCTGTTCTGTGGCAAATGCCAAGCATCCTGCATGGTGTTGGGATGTGAGCACAACCCCCATCTGTGGTCGTCAGGCCCTCATACCACCCTCATGGAGTCGGTTTCTAACCGTTTGTGCAGACACATGCACATTTGAGGACTGCTGGAGGTCATTTTGCAGGGCTCTGGCAGTGCTCCTCCTGTTCCTCCTTGCACAAAGGCGGAGGTAGCGGTCCTGCTGCTGGGTTGTTGCCCTCCTACGGCCCCCTCCATGTCTCCTGGTGTACTGGCCTGTCTCCTGGTAGCGCCTCCAGCCTCTGGACACTAACCTGACAGACACAGCAAACCTTGCCACAGCTCGCATTGATGTGCCATCCTGGATGAGCTGCACTACCTGAGCAACTTCTGTGGGTTGTAGAGTCCGTCTCATGCTACCGCGAGTGTTAAAGCACAACCAACATTCAAAAGTGACCAAAACATCAGCCAGAAAGCATTGGTACTGAGATGTGGTCTGTGGTCCCCACCTGCAGAACCACTCCTTTATTGAAGATGTCTTGATAATTGCCAATAATTTCCATCTATTGTCTATTCCATTTGCACAACAGCATGTGAAATTGATTGTCAATCAGTGTTGCTTCTTAAGTGGACAGTTTGATGTCACAGAAGTTTTTATTCACTTGGAGTTATATTCTGTTGTTTAAGTCTTCCCTTTATTTTTTTGAGCAGTGTATAAAGGCTGAAATGATCATTTGCTTCTCACAGCTGAGGCTTTGTTACAGTTGTATCCAGTCTTCACAGTTCTCTGTGAATTAAATATACCAACATTTCTTCTGTGTGACAGTTTGTTACAATGTATCAGTGCAGGTGAACTGCAGTTAGACTGTTGACTCAGAGAATTGTCTCGGTTTGATACAATTGTAGCAAATCTCCAGCTTTTCCCATTACTTTTTGGCTTCTCTTCTCGGTTTGCAGAGCGTTGCAGGTAAAGTTCTGGAGAAAACGATTGAAGAATGGATGAAATATAAAGAAGACTGCTACAGATGGATGGAAAGCATGCCGCGTCCCCAAGGTCATCACCGCCATAGTTTCTTGTGGGATAATAGTCACTATTGGAAGCATAGGCATTATCATTAACCACTTAAAGGCTGGGCTATTTTTCACTTTTGCGCTTTCCATTTTTCTTCCCCTTCTTCCAAACGCTATAGCTTTTTTTATTTTTCTGCCCACATGGCCATACATGGGTTTGGTTTTTTGGGGGGGACGAGTTGTACTTTTGAATGACACCATATTGTACTGGAAAACTGGGAAAAATTCCAAATATGGGCAAATTGTGAAAAAAAAAAAGTTTATTTTTTGCGCTGATCTGACATTTTTATTCATACCATTTTGGGGCACATATGACATCATAATTGTCCTTTCTTTTTTCCTTTTAAGGTATGGCGACCAAAAAATGTAAATTCTGAATTGAAATGATAATAATGAAAAAAACGACATAAGTTTGGTATCGCCGTAATCGTACTGACCTGGAGAATCATATTACCGGGTCATTTTACCACACAGTGGATGCTGTAAAAACAAAACCTCAAAAAACAATGACATAATTGCTGTTTTTTCATCATTTTATCCCAGTTGGAATTTTTTACCCATTTTTCAGTACATTCTATGGTAAAATAAATGGCGTCGTTCAAAACTACAACTCATCCAGCAAAGATTTGTAAAAATCAGTGTCATTTACATGGCGGCCAGTGTCACATTGCTGCGGGGCAGGTGAACGGCCGGAATTTTTTAGGCTTTCAGTTTGGAAAGACTGGTGACACTTGACCCCATAGGTCAGTACAAGGAAATGACCTTTCCTATAGCATCTGTCCACATATTTACAAGACGTGTGATTGCAGGAAGTGACACGGAGCTTGCACTCTATTATCCATAGCAGCTGTCTTTACTTGTAGGGTAATCTCATCCCGAAAACCTGAGAAATTCTGAATTTAATACCCAAACACACACAGACACATATATATACACAGGTGCATCTCACTAAATTAGAATATCATCATAAAGTTAATTTATTTCAGTTCTTCAATACAAAAAGTGAAACTCCTATATTATATAGAGTCATTACAAACAGAGTGATCGATTTCAAGTGTTTATTGCTGTTGATGATTATGGCTTACAGCCAATGAAAACACAAAAGTCATTATCTCAGTAAATTAGAATAATTAACAAAAAACACCTGAAAAGGCTTCCTAAGCATTTAAAAAGGTCCCTTAGTCTGTTTCAGTAGGCTCCACAATCATGGCGAAGACTGCTGACTTGACAGATGTCCAGAAGGCAGTCATTGGCACACTCCACAAGGTCCCAGAGTCTGGAGGAAGAGTGGAGAGGCCACAATCCATGCTGCTTGAGGTCTAGTGTGAAGTTTCCACAATCAGTGATGGTTTGGGGAGCCATGTCATCTGCTGGTGTAGGTCCACTGTGTTTTATCAAGACCAAAGTCAGCGCAGCCGTCTACCAGGACATTTTAGAGCACTTCATGCTTCCCTCTGCCGACAAGCTTTTTGGAGATGGAAATGTCATTCCCCAGCAGGACTTGGCACCTGTTCACACTGCCAAAAGTACCAATACCTGGTTTACACACAACAGTATCACTGTGCTTGATTGGCAGCAAACTCGCCGACCTTAACCCCATAGAGAATCTATTATAGAGAATCAATAAAAACAAAAACCTATGTAAATTTGGTATCTCCGTAATTGTGCTGGGCCTGCAGAATAAAGTTACCATGTCTTGTTTACCTCGTATTGAATGGAAACCCAAAAAAAGCAGCGGCAAAATTTTTTTGCAGTTATACGAAAGATTTTTTTTTAACGTTTTCGACAACATTATATGGTATATTAAAAAGGTGCCATTGAAAAATACAACTAGTTTTGCCAAGAATTAAAAAAAAAAAAAAAAAAAAGAAATAGAAAAGTAAAAAAAAAGTTTTGGATCTTGGAAGACGGGGATGAAAAAAACAAAACGAAAAAGTGAAAACTGTCTGTGGCGGGAAGGGGTTTAATACAATAATAGCATATTGATAGGATCAGTGGGGTTCCAACCGATGGGATCCTCAGCAATTAAATGAGTAGGGGGCACAAGTCCAGATTGGGATCCTCAGCTGTTTTCCATGCACTACTGTATATTGTAAAGTGACCGACAAGTCACTGCTGTGCCTTGGATCCCATCATTGCATCTTCTGACTTTCTTGATTTTCATGCCCCTCCTCATAGGTCTGCATTGCAATCGCACTTTTGATATGTATGCCTGCTGGCCAGATGGCACGCCCGGAGCGATCACCAGCGTGTCTTGTCCTTATTATCTTCCTTGGTTCCAGAAAGGTAATTACATACTTATGTCATCTGTTTAGAATGCTTTGTATCCATTCTTTAATAACCTTATAGCCTCTTGAGGCACGAGGCACTGGATGCCTCGTGAATCGATATGTGAACTGACTTCATATTGCAATCTTCTGTCTTTATAATGAAGTATTCTATTGGAAAATCCCTAGCGGTGGAGGTGAAAATATGCTGACAGTAATTTGCAAATAATCTTTAGGATGTGGGGGCCTCAGGGACCACTTGGAGAAAAACTTTTCAGCATCTGTCATCTACACGAATGGAGTTTAGGCTTTCTTGTTCCCTCTAGTGGTGATTTTGTAAACTGCATATTAAAGAGAATTCACCTTTTTGGGTGAAATTTTTGGCTGCTGAGATATTATATAACAATTATATATAATTTTTTTTATACATATGATATATATATATAATTATATATCCTGTGTATAACAAATAAAATAAATTAAATTAAAAAAAAATATTTTTTTAAGGATAGATTATGCTATAAATACTTATTAGGGGTACTGTTGACTAAAAATAAGGGGATGCAGCCATAGTAAAGTATGGCCTTTGCTTACACCGTAGCATCGTTTACTGGTCGGGAGCAATCCTGAGCAGAGAAAAGTGCTATGAGAAGGGGTCTGTGGCATGCAGGTTGGCTGTCACGTGGATATGCATACTTTTAAGCTTGTTGTCCCCTTATAGGAATACCTATGATTATCCACATATGGGTTGGTAGATGAATGCACAGTACTCAGTATTGTTGTTTCATGACAGTAAAACATGGAGAAGTATCCCGCCGCTGCGGACTGGACGGATTCTGGGTGATGATCAATGGGACACAACCGTGGAGGAACTCATCACAGTGTGAAGACGAGACGGAGCTGACGAAGGAGGAGGTGACACCATTATTATGTAGATACACTGGATAATGAGATATAGCGATACATGTTCTAGCCGCCTTTTCACTATTAAAATTCTGCCTATTGGGTTATAATTGGGTTTAAAGGGTATTTCCTTCTTTTGGAAAACCAGTCCATTAAAATTTCCTTTACTCCCCTGGTCTGGCATTGCCTGCAGAGCTAACATCACATCTACAGCGCTGCAGCCAATCAGTGAGCTCAACAGCTTTGAGTCGCTCATACCGTCAACTCTGGTAAAGCTGCTGCGCTCAGTGATTGGCTGCAGTGCTGTCAATATGGTGTCAGCGCTGCAGATAATAGCAGACACCAGGAGCAGCGGCAGAGACTCAGGGCTGAACCAGGGAAGGGTGAGTAAAGCTCAATTTCTTTATTCAAAGCAAACTGCATCCGGGAGACAAGTGTTTTCTAAAAGTGGAAAACCCCTTTAATGCACATGCTATAAGTCGTGATCGTAATAATTCTCCGTGTCTGTTTTTCTAGGTGGGCACCAAGGATTTACTGCTGAGTTTCAGAGCGCTGTACACTGTGGGTTACTCGGTGTCACTGATGGCCCTGCTGTCATCTCTACTGATACTAACCATGTGTAGGTAAATATCGCCTCTAATGAGGCCAAGTTATATCATAGAATCCTAGTATGTTAGAGTTGGAGGGACCCCCAGGGTCCTCGTGTCCAACCCCCTGCTCAATGCAGGACTCACTAAACCATCTCAGACAGATGTCTGTCCAGCCTCTGAAGACTTCCATTGAAGGAGAACTCACCACCTCTCGTGGCCGCCTGTTCCACTCATTGATCTCCCTCACTGTCAAAAAGTTATTTCTAATATCTAATCTGTATCTTCAGTCTTTCGGTTTCATCCCATTGCTTCTCGTGTTTCCATGTGCAAATGAGAATAAAGCTGATCCCTCTACACTGTGACATCCCTTCAGATATTTGTAGACAGCTATTAAGTCTCCTCTTAGGCTGCGTTCACACATTGCGTATTTTCGCGCGTTTTTTTGCGCGCGCTTTTTGAAAATACGCACTGTGCTTTGTGTCTGCCAGCAAAGTGAATGGGAAATTCACTTTGCCGTTCAGACACTGTGTAATTTTACGCAGTGGGAAAGCGCAGCTGCGTAAAGAATTGGCATGTCAATTCTTTACGCAGCTGCATCCCGCGCTTTCTCTCTATTGTGCCCATTATAAGCGATGGAATTACGCAGCGGTGTTCACACACTGCGTAATTCCATCGCTTTTAACGGAGGCGCAGGATGGATACTCACCTACCCGATGTCAGGGGAGAGGCGTCCGGTCCGGTCCGCTCCAATCCCGCGCTTCCAGCATCTGCCGGTGAATCGATCAGCCGTTAGCTAACCGGCTTATAACCGGCTTCCGGTCAGCTGATTACAAGCCGGTCACGTGACAGTCAGCTGATCGCTTCACGGCAGATGCTGCAAGCGCGGGACGGAGCAGACGCGTCTCTCATCCATCGGGTAGGTGAGTATCCATAGTCTGTACATACACTGCTAGGGACACACACACGACACATAGACACACAGGACACATAGACACAGACAGTACACACACGACACACAGACACAGACAGTACACATGTCACCCTTCATTTTCACACTGCGTTTTTTGCTCCGCTTTTTTACGCAGTGTGTGACTGGAGGTGCTTTTTATACCTGCTTAAAAAAACGCAGGTAAAAAAAGCAGGAAAATACGCAGCGTAAAAAAACGCAGGGAAATACGCAATGTGTGAACGCAGCCTTAGTCTTCTTTTTTACAAGCCAAACATTCTCAGATCCTTTAAACGTTCCTCGTAGGACACAGTTTGCAGTCCACTCAACATTCTGGTTGCTCTTCTCTGAATTTATTCCAGTTTTTCAATGTTTTTTTTAAATGTGTTGCCCAGAAGTGGACACAGTATTCCAGATGAGGTCTGACCAAAGAGGAGTAGAGGGGAATAATTACTTCACATGATATAGACTCTATGCTTCTCTTACTACATCCCAGAATTGTGTTTGCCTTTTTTGCTGCTGCATCACCCTGTTGACTCATGTGCAGTCTGTGATCTATTAGTATACCCAAGTCTTTTTCACACGTGCTGTTGCTTAGTTCTATTCCTCCCATTCTGTAGATGTCATTTTCGTTTTTCTTGCCCAGATGTTGAATCTTGCATTTTTCCCTGTTAAATTCCATTCTACTAGTTGCTGCCCAATGTTCAAACTTATATAGATCCTTCTTAATCCTTTCTGTCTTCTCTAGTGTTAAGGCCCCGTCACACTTAGCGACGCGGCAACGATCTCGACAACGATACGACCTGTCAGGGATCGTTGCTGCATCGCTATGTGGTCGCTGGTGAGCTGTCAAACAGGCAGGCTCACCAGCGATCAGGGGAGCAGCGACATCGTGGAAAGAATCTTTCCACGATGTCCTGCTCCTGGTTACCAGCCTGCTGAAGCAGGAGCAGGCTGGTAACCATGATAAACATCGGGTTACTAGGGGCACACGCGCACCTAGTAACCCGTTGTTTATCAAGGTTGCCACTCTGCTACGGTGAGCGGGAGGTTACCGCTCACTTTAGCAGGCTCGTAACCATGATAAACAACGGGTTACTAGGTACGTGTGTGCCCCTAGTAACCCGATGTTTACCATAGTTACCAGCCTGATTGCTGCTCCCGCTGGTCACACACAGCGATGTGTGCTGACCAGCAGGAGAGCAACGACCAAAAAATGGTCCAGGACACTTTGCAGCGATCAGCGACCTCACAGCAGGGGCCTGATCGTTGCAAAGTGTCACACATAGCGACATCGCTGGTGAGGTCGCTGTTGCGTCACCAAAACCGTGACACAGAAGCGATCTCGCTAGCGATCTCGCTATGTGAGACGGGGGCTTTAGCTATCCCTCCTAGCTTTACATTGTCTGCAAATTTGATTTGTTTACCTTCAGTTCCCTTATCTAAATCATTTATAAAAATGTTGAACACTAGGGCCAGGACAGAGCCTTGTGGTACCCCACTTGAAACACTCTTCCAGTTGGATGTGCAACCATTTATTACCACTCTTTGAGTACGATCACTGAGCCAGTTATGAATCCACCTAACCGTAGCCTTGTCAATCCCATACCTGGTAATTTTCTCAATAACGATAGTATGAGATACTTTATCAACTGCTTTGCTGAAGTTGAGATATACTATATGTACTGCATTTCCCTGATCCACCCAGTCAGTGATTCCATCATAGAAGGAAACTAGATTAGTCTGGCATGACTTGTTTGCTACAAACCCATACTGGTTCTGGTTAATTACTGAATTCTTATTCAAGTATACTTACATACATGCTGTTTAATAATTTGTTCAAAGATCTTTCCTGGTATAGAAGTAAGGCTCACTAGCATATAATTTCCTGGCTCCATATTCTTTCCTTTTTTGAAGATAGGGAAAATATTTGCCCTTTTCCAATCTTCTGGGACTTCTCCTGTTCTCCAGGAATTTTCAAAGATTTTGGCTAATGGTTCTCCAGTTTCCTCTGCTATCTCTTTCAGTACCCTAGGATGTACATAATTCATCTGGACCAGGAGATTTAAATAAATTTGTGTTCCCTCACCGTCTCTCTGTTTATAGATAGTGTGGATTCTTTTATTCCTTTGATAGCACCGTGAAGATCAGTTGATTCGCTTTCTTAGAAAACACAGATGCAAAATAGGAATTTAAAAGTTCAGCCTTCTCAACATCATTTTTGACCACATTTTTGTACTTCCATTTTTTCCTCCCCTTCTTCAAAGTACTAGAGCTTTTTTATTTTTCTGTCCATTTAGCCGTATGAGGGCTCATTTTTTTTCCACGACTAGTTGTAGGTTTGGGTGAAACCATTCACTTTACCATATACTGTACTGAAAAGTGTTAACAAAAAATCTAGGTGCAGTGAGATGGTGAAAAAAACTCACAATATTTCAGTATAAAGATGGCCAGATATAGAAGTATTGCAGTATATAGCGAATTTAACAGGCTGGCAATCATAGGAAACATGGCAGTAAGGGGGTCTTCAGTAGGCTTCTGGCTACCATGGGAAAGGGGGAGCATGATGGGCACCCAAAATGGAGAGCCACTTTCAGAGGTGATGGCTTCAGAGCGATCTCGGATCCCTGTTGTTAGAGGCAGTTGCTGGCTGTAAAACACAGCTGGCGCCTTCCATGTATGGAGCAGACAAAGCTTTTGAGCCTTTTCCAAGAAACAATCACTAAAGGATTTTCCGTCATCTTAGGCAGGTGACCTTCACATGATGTCCATATCCACGCTTTCTGTATAGTACCTACATGATCTGAGAGGTTCAGCTATAATGGGTGCGTAGGCTGCAGACGGGCCTTGGCGCCAGTGAAGGTTGGATACCCTGGTCAGACTTTGCATTAGAGCTTTGAGTTGAATGATGTATAAGGCTTATGAAGTATCTTTTTGCTCACTTAGCCTCCTCCTGAGAGCCCATAACAACCTTCTCCATAGGCCATTTTTCAGAGGTGTAGACCATTGATTCTTCTGACCTCGATCCACCAAGTTCCTTATATCGTTCCAGGAAATTGCGCTGCACCAGGAATTACATCCACGCCAACCTGTTCTTCTCCTTTGCCCTGCGTGGAATATCGGTCATTGTGAGGGATGTTTTACAGGAGAAGAGATGGGGCATGCAGATCATTGAGGTGTCAGACTGGGAGCTTCTCATCAGCAACAAGGTAAGAGAGGGGATGCCGACATGCACAATCCTCCAATGATCAAGGAGGGTCCCGGATGACATCCCACCACTCTTCATATATTGATTAACCAGCGCCGTCAGTGCATGCCTGCTCAGTAAATCTGACTAGTTGTCAGACGCTATGGATGACCACCCCCTATAATTATCTCGTTATCGAAGAAAAAGAATTAACTGGACACCTAAAATTAACCTTTGCGCCCCCTTGTTCTTCTATATTTCATCTTATTCAGGATCCTTTGGTTCTCCAAGGTTCCTTGAGACTTTATTATATTGGGTAGCCCCCAGGGGACCTTACTTTTACTAAATAGACTTATTAATATCTGTACAGAGCAGCACTTCTCCAAAAGGACCTGGACTCTTTAGTGCCACCTAGAGGTGACTTTCCTGTGAAACATTGTCTAAATCTTCATGTTATGTGCACGGAGACTCTTCCACTGTGGAAAGTCTGCAGCAAAATCCAGAGTAGCAATAATTTATGCAGTTCGTTGTGGAAAGGAGGTGCGCCTTTAAAAAAAAATGCCTCTTGTAAATACATACATCTGTCCACATAATCGTACAAGGGTTTGTTTTTTAGAAGGACAAGTTGTACTTTTGAATGACACTATTCATTTTATCATGTGATGCACTCGGAAGTGGGTAAAAAAATTCTAGGTGTGTTAAAATTGCAAAAAAATAAGAAATAAAAAATTTATGTCGCCATTTTCCGAGACCTGAAACGTTTTAATTTTTCAGGATCTGGGGCTGAGTGATGGCTTATTTTTTGCGCCCCGACATGACGTTTTTACTGATACTATTTTCATTGCCTCTTATTGTAATTTTGCATGGGCCAAAAAACATAATTCTGGACTTTCTATATTTTTTCTCTCGTTACGCCGTTCACCGATCGGATTAAATTATTTTTTATTTTGATATCTGACGTTTCTGAACGCAGCGATACCAAATATATATTTTTATTTCATTTTTAATGGGGCAAAAGGGGAATGATTTGAACTTGGTTTTTTTTTTTTTTTTTTCATATTTTTAAAAACATTTTTTTTTTACTTTTTACTGTCTATCTATACATATAATTGTCTTATCCCGTCTGTCTGTCTGTCTGTCTGTCTGTCTGTCTTGGAAATCCCGCGTCGCTCATTGGTCCGGCAGCGGCCAATCAGCGCCGCAGGATTTCTGAAAAAAGATGGCGGCCGTTAGCGGCTCATCTGGCGGACGGAGGTCAGCAGCGATGCAGCCGGGAGATGAGCGGCGCTAGCAGCACAACTACCCCGACCGGCGCCGCTGACCTCCATGCGGCTAACGCCGGAAGATCAGCGGCTGGGCCCGCTGATCTCCCGACAGCAAGTGTGAACGGAGGACCGGGGAGCGGCGCCGCCGGTCGGGATGCTTCTGCTGCGAGCAGCCGCTCATCTCCCGGCTTCTCGCAGCAGAAGGAGCCGCACAGGCAGCGCCGCTTCCCAGTCCTCGCTAATACGGAGCCGCACAAGCAGCGCCGCTCCCGGGCCCACACTAATACGACGCTGATTGGTCGCGGTGGCCGGCCGTGACCAATCAGCGAGATGGGCGGCAAATTTAAACGCCGCTGTGCTGATTGGTCGCGGTGGCCGGCTACCGCGACCATTCAGCGAGATGGGTGGCAAATTTAAACGCCGCTCTGCTGATTGGTCGCGGTGGCTGACCCCATCTGCGGGACGGAGATGCAGCCGGGAGATGAGCGGCGCGAGGCGCTCATCTCCCGGCCGGTAGCAGCAGAAGGACCCCGCTGCGGGTCGGGATACTTCTGCTGCGAGCGCCCGCTCATGTCCCGGGTTCTCGCAGCGGAAGTATCCGCACAGGCAGCGCCGCTCCCCGGTCCTCACCAAGACGATTCGATGATTGGTCGCGGTCTTCGGACCTGACCAATCACTGATCTTACCGCAAAAGTTAAACACCGCTGTGCTGATTGGTCGCGGACGCTGCCCACGACCAATCACCGATTTGGGCGCCACATTTAAATAGCGTCCGCGACCAATCAGCACAGCGGTGTTTAAATGTGGAGCCAAGATCGGTGATTGGTCGCGGCCGATATTTAAATGTGGCGGCCAAATCGGTGATTGGTCGCGGGCAGCGCCAGCGACCAATCAGCGATTTTTAACACAAATGTCCGGACCTTTGTAACACCATGCGGGTACTGTGGGGACATCAGCGGCTAGCGTGTCAAGGGAGGACCGGGGAGCGGCGCTGCGGGTCGGGATACTTCTGCTGCGAGCGCCCGCTCATGTCCCGGCTTCTCGCAGCGGAAGTGTCCGCACAGGCAGCGGCGCTGACATCCATGCGGCTAGAGTGTGAAGGGAGGACCGGGGAGCGGCGCTGACATCCAATTGGTCGCGGCCGCTATTTAAATGTGGCGCACAAATCGGTGATTGGTCACGGTCTTGGCCCGCGACCAATCACTGATCTTGCCGCAAAAGTTAAACACTATTGTGCTGATTGGTCGCGGACGCTGCCCACGACCAATCACCGATTTGGGCGCCACATTTAAATAGTGTCCGTGACCAATCAGCACAGCGGTGTTTAAATGTGGCGCCAAGATCTGTGATTGGTCGAGGCCGATATTTAAATGTGGCGCCCAAATCGGTGATTGGTCGCGGGCAGCGCCCGCAACCAATCAGCGATTTTCAACACAAATGTACGAAGCTTAGTAACACCATGCGGCTACTGTCGGGAGATCAGCGGCTAGGGTGTCAAGGGAGGACCGGGGAGCGGCGCTGCGGGTCGGGATACTTCTGCTGCGAGCGGCCGCTCATCTCCCAGCTGCTCGCAGTGGAAGTAGCCGCACAGGCAGCGGCGCTGACATCCAAGCGGAAGGGAGGACCGGGGAGCGGCGCTGTGGGTCGGGATACTTCTGCTGCGAGCAGTCGCTCATGTCCAGGCTGCTCGCAGCGGAAGTAGCCGCACAGGCAGCGCCGCTCCCCAGTCCTCACCAATACGATTCTGCTCCCTGGTCCTCACCGATACGATTCGCCGATTGGTCGCGGTCCCCGCACCCGACCAATTAGTGATCTTGGCGCAAAATTGAAACACCGCTGTGCTGATTGGTCGCGGCCGCTGTCCGCGACCAATCACCGATTTGGGCGCCACATTTAAATATCGGCTGCGACCAATCACCGATCTTGGCGCCACATTTAAACACCACTATGCTGATTGCGCCCGGTCTGCCGCATACATATTCTAGAATACCCGATGCGTTAGAATCGGGCCACCATCTAGTATTTAATAGTCCCCTTAGGGGACTTGAAGCTGCAATCGTCCAAACTCTTGTGCTACACATAGCAGTGCATCAGTACTGCTATGTGTAGTGAAAATCACGATCCCCTATGTCACGGGCGCATGGAATGACGTGCACCCCGGACGGTAGGATACGACATGTAACGTATATTTATGTCACATGTCGTAAAGGGGGACAGGTTTTTTTCAAACTGGAAAACCCCTTTAATAATTCTTTATACTGTATATTATTAATGTCCTACAGGCCGCCATTGGATGCCGCACGGCGCAGGTGATAATGCAGTACTGTATCCTGGCCAATCATTACTGGTTTGTGGTGGAGGCGGTCTACCTGTACAAGCTGCTTATCGGGGCCGTGTTCTCCGAGAAGAATAATTACACCTTGTATCTGTATCTAGGATGGGGTAAATACGGATATTATACTATTCTTCCTATGCCAGTATGGGAAAGGTGAGGGGCGCTCATGCCATGTTCATTCGTTTCTCTCTCCGTCACAGGGACGCCAGTTTTATTCGTAATTCCCTGGATGACGCTAAAGTATCTCAAGGAGAATAAAGAGTGAGTGAGGCCATATTATAGGTCCCGGACATGTTTAATTTTGCCATATTTTTACTTTTTTCCATTTTTTTTTTTAAACTCTGATTGAAGTTTCCCTTTTCCAGATGCTGGGCCCTGAATGACAACATGGCCTACTGGTGGATTATCCGGATCCCCATCCTGCTGGCGTCTGTGGTGAGAGCAGACATTGGTGTTACACTATATGGCGGATACACTGGTGGGATGTCGGCAACATTTAATACCAGCTCTTGTGTATAAAACAACAACAAGGCCCGGCCTGGTCATCTCGGCCTGGTCATCTCGGCCTGCCAACTGGTTACTAGGCGATTCCCAGAACTCATTGGTGATGAGGCCTAACATGATTGGGGGTCATTAAAGGGGTCTTTTTTTGCAATTTATTGATGACAGAACTAGTGAGTTTGTCAAATTTGTCAGGATGGTCCTGATATTTTTGGAAACAAAAATATTTTCATGGATGGCACCCATACCTACGGTATTCTACAAGGCTGTGCACATGTCCGATTTTTTTCTCAGACTGAGCAGTCCGTGGAAAAAAAAAATCAGAGACATGTCCGAGCATCAGATCAAAATCGGCAATGCAAGTTAATGAGTCTGTGAAAAAAAATCAAAATAAATTTGGGCCGCACTTGGATGACATCTGAGTGCAGTCCAATTTTCATGGACTGACAGAATGGAAAAGATAAAAAAAATTTTTTTTTTTCATTTTTCTTCTCTCCACATCTGAGAAAAACTGATCTAACTCTGATCAAAGTCGGATAAGAATAATCAGACCGTTTTTCTCCGATGTGAAGACCTCAGTCGTGTGAACCTACCCCAAACATCTATTTTTTTTTCCGCAAGAAAAAAAAAAAAAAAAGTTTTTTAATCAGGTGCCGGATCGGATTTCCACCCATTTTTAGTCTGTGTGTCGGTTGTTACCATCACTGTTTAATTTTTTTTTGCAAGCAACAAAAACATAAGAGAAGCCGCTTCTCCTACCCATTAAAGTTAAAAAAAACAGAGAACACTTAGGTGGCACACAGAGGACATCCATGTGTTGCCCATTATTTTTCTTTAAAGGATCCACTTATTTTATATTTTTGGTCCTCAAAAAACACATGCATGTGAACAGCTCCATAGATTATAATGGGTGTGTGTTCTATCCATGAAAATAACAGATAGGACATTTATGTGAAAAACTTTTAACAGATTGGAAATTTTTAATTTTCTTTTCAATTTTGGCTCGGGCTAAAGGGTGATTTTTGCAAATGTCACCATGCCGTAGATGGATTGCGACAAGTTGTGATTGGACTACAAAAAAAACAACAACCGAATCGTTGACAGGTCGCACACCATATACTGGTCTATGATGGCAAAGACTCAAGTGGTTAGATTTTCGGTGACAGTCGGGGCATGTTGCATGCGACTATGTGACCGTGTTGACAATCATTAGTTGCAATAGCGCAATACAACATCATGGTCGCCATGTATCCCCAGCCTTAGTCACCACATAGTATACCATTAGTTTTTACGTTTCCGATGATGTGCTCCTTACACCCAATGTCTTCCTTACTCCTTAGATTAACCTTGTGATTTTTATGAGGATCTTGAAAATGATATTGTCCAAGCTGAGAGCCAATCAGAAAGGTTTTGCGGACTATAAACTGAGGTGAGGATCAATTATCCCAATTATGTCCTATATCTCCCCTCTCTCCATCCAGAGATGTCTATTCATTGCCTTTGCGAAGATTGTTGTCCATCAGAATTCCTGTTGTCCTTCTACAGTTTGACCACTAGTGGCTGCTATTGTTCACCTTAATAATTGTGCTGCAGTCATACTCCTTACCGCTGGAGGCTGCTGTTGTGTTCTGCAATTGCCCTTTACTAAGATAGCTGATTCTTCAGATTTGGGCCTAATTAAAGCCGCATGGATCTCTCACTCATTGCTTGAGTATTTTGTCTAGCTGTTAGCCTAGTTCCAGTCTGCAGCTCCTGAACATTCTTACCCAGACTGTTTTCACCTATCTACGGATTGTTTCCTACAAATCCTTTGCTAAATGCCAAGAACTACTACTAGCGCTTGCTGTTCCTGCTCGTGCTCCTTCGACCACTGGTTTCCAGCAGTACTACGCCAGTATCGTAACATAGTCGCACTTTGTTCTGGCTGATGGAGAGGGTATATCCTGAACACATTAGGGCGGCACTATTCTACACACAGTATAAGAAAGGATCTGCACTAGAGTTGGTGGGAATTGATTTTTAGGACCCGGTCCATTGGCTACGTCCGCAACGTGTGCCCATTGGATGGGAGCCCCAAAAATCGTCTCCCATCTCCCGGCATCTGTGGCTCTTCTTTTGATTAGGTGGCAAAATAGGAGCCGTAGATGCCAGGAGGAAAGAAGCGGCTCTGAGGGCTACTGACTAGCGACCACAGATTACCAACATGACTGGCAGACCGGATCCTGGGAATCAATTTGCACCATCTCTAATCTACTCCTGATAAGGGGGCAGCTAAAAAAAAAATGGCAGCTATGGGCGTCTCCTTCATGTTTTTGTTTTTTTAAACTCTTGGCTTCCATAAATAAGCCTTATGAATGGAATGGGTCTTGCAGGTGTGGTGCCGCTTCCAACCATTCATTAATTATGATACGTTTCTCTGATTGCTTCGCCTGTCATTCAAATCAATTAGCGCTATCCCCCGCCGCTTTAAACAGCTCCTCTTGGTGCTGATTGCACACTTTGTGCCTGACAGATCCTTGTCACAGCAGAATTCGCACTGATGGGGCTGCCATTCATCACTTACCCACGACTGGAGGCCACACAAATACCATCTTGATTATTTAGATGCCTTGTCCTATAAATACTGTGTATTTTTAGCATTTCTAGGCCTAGAAAAGTCTTAAAGGGGACACATCACCTGCCATAAATATGTAATTTGTATTACCTGATGTAAATGCCGCTGTTCTCCTGAATCCAGCGCTGTTTTTCTTTTGTTCCTGCGCCTCTCCGTTCCCGAGCTAGGGACCTCTGTTCGGTGTATGTAAATTTACTGTGGTCCTAAACTCTTCTCTGGGAACGTTCTCTTCATGACCACACCCAGTTGTCTAACAAGACTAGATTTATATAAAGGGAAGAGGAGGCCATATCTCGGGCACGGAGAGACGCAGGAAGAAGAGAAAAACATCGCCGGATTCAGGAGAACAGCGGCATTTACACGGAGTAAAAACAAATTACATATTAATGAAAAAAGTGACAGATCCTATTTTAAAAAGACAGAGAACTTTAGAAAAGTTTTCCAAACAATATTTGGGGTCTATGATGACATTTTATTGATGCCTGGTATCGACAGTAGCAGGTTTGGATGTTTCATCCTTGGTTTAGCACTAGCCCATGTCCCGCAGGCCTATTCACTTGAATAGAAACGCTCTGCAGTGGGTGGCTAGAAGCAACGCTGTGCAGAGGAAGCAGCAGCCTCATCATTGTCAATGGTCGGCTGGGGGCCCCACCAATCCTAAGCGGCAGCATATCCTAGTAATAAGCGATTACTTACAGAGCTAGGAATACCCTTATGACCCTTATCACATTCTGTGTGTAAATTTGTCCATTTGTACATTTACAGACTGGCTAAGGCGACACTGACTCTCATCCCGCTCTTTGGGGTCCATGAGGTGGTGTTCATCTTCGCCACGGATGAGCAGACATCAGGGATCCTGCGGTACATCAAGGTCTTCTTTAACCTCTTTTTCAGCTCCTTCCAGGTAAGATGAGCTCAGAGAGAAAAAATGAGCTAACATTTTAATGAAGTTTTTATGATAGATTTATGTATAAATCTATGTATCGATCTAGTTTTCATTTCAGAACAAAAGCAAACAGATCTAGAAATTTTTCACACAATGGCCGCTAGGTCTTCTACTACACACTCAGTCTTCCTGATCTTTACAGGAGACTTTTCAGTAGTCTCATTATCAGCACAGACAGGATTACACTAACCATTCACAATAGGTGATGTCACAGCTCACCTCCTCCTGTACAATGACTGATAACACAGGATTCAGAGGAGGTCACAGTCCGAATACTCTGGGATGTTTGTGGAAACCTGTTGACGTCCCATAGACAGTATACTTGGAGAGATATTAGGATAATTTTACAAACTGCATTATTTTTTTCCCTCTTTTTTGGGGGGTCTGGGATTTTTTCCCCTTAAGTGTTACAAACTTCAGATGTGTTTTTTTAATGTCTGTGCTCTCTATAAGAAAGAAAATACATGAAAGAAATGATGGCAGTATATATAAAACAGTCTACAATAAAATCAAATAAAAACTGAGTGAAAAACGTGGTTTACTTAACTAATTCTGGCAGTCTGAGAGCAAACGAAGCAATGGGGTGCCCCGTCCTCAGGACCGCTAGGGAGTCTAAAGGGCAAACGAAGCAATGGGGTGCCCCGTCCTCAGGACCGCTAGGGAGTCTAGAGGGCAAACGAAGCAATGGGGTGCCCCGTCCTCAGGACCGCTAGGGAGTCTAAAGGGCAAACGAAGCAATGGGGTGCCCCGTCCTCAGGACCGCTAGGTAGTCTAGAGGACAAACGAAGCAATGGGGTGCCCCGTCCTCAGGACCGCTAGGGAGTCTAAAGGGCAAACGAAGCAATGGGGTGCCCCGTCCTCAGGACCGCTAGGGAGTCTAGAGGGCAAACGAAGCAATGGGGTGCCCCGTCCTCAGGACCGCTAGGGAGTCTAGAGGGCAAACGAAGCAATGGGGTGCCCCGTCCTCAGGACCGCTAGGGAGTCTAAAGGGCAAACGAAGCAATGGGGTGCCCCGTCCTCAGGACCGCTAGGTAGTCTAGAGGACAAACGAAGCAATGGGGTGCCCCGTCCTCAGGACCGCCGCTAGGGAGTCTAGAGGGCAAACGAAGCAATGGGGTGCCCCGTCCTCAGGACCACCGCTAGGGAGTCTAGAGGGCAGTACGTTTTCTACCCATAGGAGAGGGGATAACAACTTTCCACCTGTGTGAAGTGTGGATGTCATCTAACCACAGTTATCGCTGTCATTGTGTCTTGCAGGGTTTCCTGGTGGCGGTATTATACTGTTTTGCTAATAAAGAGGTAAGGTAATAGGACGTCCATTCATTATAAATTGCAGCCCTGGTTCTAGTAATGTACATAGGATTAAAGAGGAGCAAAGAAATTTGCAGAACTCTGCTCCAGCGGGCACGTCCGTAATATATGGTAGCCGGACGGGAACCCTGCGAATGGCCACCACCTGCCAGAAGACCCGTCTCCTCTTCTGACTTCTGGGACCAGCACCACACCGAAATAATGAAGCTGCAAGGGTCTACAAATGAGAACAGGCGCCGGGGATGCGGGCAGGAGGTAGTGTGCAGAGCCATGGACTACAGACCTGGGCGCTGGACTAGAGTCCTCCAAATCTATTTGCTCATATCTAATACAAACCAATAGGATTTTTTTTTTCTCATTATTAAAAACTGAGTTGGACTGAACAAAATGCACGCCTTTCACACTGATCTGAGGGATTTGGGGACTACAGTGTATCTGTTAAAAAAATAAATAAAAATAAAATAATATTATAAAATAATAACAAAAATAGACTTATTTTAGATTATTATAAATATATAATATTTTATATTATATATTAAAAATATAAATTTGTTTTAGATTATACAATATTAAAATGTATAATAAAAATATTGTTATTTTTAATATAAAATATTATTTATATTCATTATAAAGAAATATCATAAATATTTTATGTTTAATATAAAATACAATTTATATTAAACATTTATAAATATAAAAAAAATGTTTTATTTATATTATATATTATAAAATAAATTATATTTTAAAATATTGTATAATATAAAATAGAAAAATGTTTTATTGTTTTAGATTATTAATATAAAATATATATTTGTTATTATTTTATATTAATATAAAAAAAATAAAAATAATTATATACACACAATGACAAGTTAACCCTCTCCCAAAGGCCCTTTTATTCTGCCGATTGCAATAAGGCCTTGACAACCCCATTAATATTCTGCATCATTATATACGTCTGCATTGTAGACAGTAATAATAATTACGGCGCGTTTTCAGGTGAAGTATGAAATACAGAAAAAGTGGCAGATGTGGAAAATGGACGGCTCCTCTCTGCTGTGCGTGCGGTGACCAACACCTGCTTATACGACAAACTTTACAAACTTTTAATCTAAGCCGGTTTGCACGGATTCTAGACGTCAAGTAATGGCTGCTGCACAGACTTCACCCTGACAGGCGAGAGCCGTCATAAAGAAGACTACCTGCTAAGTATCGAGGGGTCCCCGGCCTTAGAAGAGAAAAAGGAACATTTAGCAGAACTCAAAATCCCAATAGGGCTGCAAATAATGAAAGTGTTGCCAAAAACTTTGCTTGCTCTGGAAGTTTCTTTGTCCTGAACTTCTTCATCAGAAATGGAGTCTGCAAGTTTTTTTTTTTAATTTTATTTCGAGTACATAACGTCCAGCTGTGCACCATTGTTGCAGCTTGCGAGGCACCATCTACCCGTTAAAACCTTCTGCTAAAATAAAAATCATGGACAGGAGTCTAAACCCTATGATCCTGCCCCTGTCCGAGACAATAAAAAGTCTTGTGAATTGCAATGGCTGCTTCAACGAGAACGCATAAAAATTTCACCTTCCTCCTTTGCACCTTGTGCGAAAAAAAGGGATCAGTAGAATATCACCGGAGATTGCAGTCTGCCTCCGACATCGTCAGCCCAGAAAGGGTACTGCATCTGTGTCGCCATCTGAGCCGAGAAGATCGGGGGCTGCTATGGGCGGTGTGATCAAGGATCTGGAACATCTTCGGGGTGGAAAGTTTCACCCACCGTCTGAGGTATGGTAAAAGCATCTCCTAGAGAGGGGAACATTAGTGTCGTTATGCAATATTCAGTGGTGGAGGCTTGAAATGACCAAAATACGGTAAATCACTAATATATAAAGTCCATACAACGCCAGCCTTGTCTACAGTGTGTTATACAAGGACTTGGGAAAAGGTTTACAGGAGTCTTCTGGTTATATGTAAATAAAGAGTCCGCACTGTATAATAAAGAAAATTACCAAATTGCGGACCTTTTTAGGTTTTGTTTTCTGGCAGACCCCCATATAGGTAGAGGGGGTAAAGGACATTGATAAAACCTTCCTCTAGATCTAATCTTGTATAATGACATTAGAAAACCATCTTTTTTGGAATCACTGACCTCTCATTTTCCCCAAAGCAGCACCACCTTGCCCAAAAGCCAGGACTGTCAGCATAGAATGACTGTTCAAACCAAGCTCAGGTTCTCGGTGCACCCTTGGTGTGGCCAAACAGTTCAGCGCATATTCCCACCTATCTATGCCTCTTTAAATCCAGAGTGGCCAATCAAAATAGAAAAGGGAAGACAGGTAGGTGAGAAGCTGCACTGAACTGTTTGGCCACACCAAGGGTGCACCGAGCGCCTGTGCTTGGGTTGAACAGGCAATCTGTACTGACATACTCCCTTTAAGGCACTGTGTAATGCTGCGGAGACGCTGTAGGGAAATTGAACACTTACAGTTGAGTTCCATCAGCTTAAAGGGGTTTCCAAGTTGTCAATATATTAGGCAAGGGAAAGGTAGGGGGGAGCAGTCCTGTGCTGTATACTGCCGAGGTTGGTCACATGTGATATATAGCACGTCATTGCTGCAGCCAAATAAACAAAGACCAGCTCGGAGCGGCAGGGCTGCCATGGTGGGTATTCACCAAGTAAGCAATGCTTCTCTTACTATTTTATTGCGCCCCCACCTATCTAACAAAAAAGGCACTGATAAAAGGAGATGGAGCTGAGTGGCGGTCTCCATAGTGCGGCCTTTGATCACTACCTAACGAAGCATCTTTAGATCACTTATTGCTGCATACACATTAGATGGAGGTGGTCTGACCTCACCAGTCTCAGCAGGAGCGGATGACCCTCTGATGTGTATGGGAGATGGGGAGTCACGATTCTTCCCCAATGAAGAGGTCAAGAAAAAGAAGGAGAGGGCATGAATCGAGTGTGGAAGGGATCTAGAGTAGGTTTCCAAGAAAGGATCGCTGCCAAATAGAAGAAAACCACGTCTTCCGTTTTACCTGGCTCCTCAGGGGTCCGGCCATTTATGTCTCCCCTTGTCTGAAGTGCTCATCTTCTCCAGGTTCTCCTGCAGCGATCGCACTGCCTTCTCTGCAGAAACAGGACCCGTTCACATCTCCATTCTCTAATAGAGAGTTTTAAGGTTTCTCATCTAGAGAACGAGCCCACTACTTACCCAAGACCGCCGTGCTTTCCTCTAGAGACGACGAAAGCTCCTGCACGTTAAAAGACTTCATCGGAGCAGCGTTACTGACCTGTGCGGCTAAGAGGAGAAGCAAAAGTATTATCACCCGAAATCCAGGTCACTCATTGTATCCAGCCCATGCCTCCCCACAGCAGCCATTAGTGGAGGAGGAACCTGGTGCCAAATAGTTAAAGAGTACTTTAACTATTCAAGAATAGGTTGATCGGTGAGGGTCTGACCGCTGAGACCTGCACCAATCGGCAGGATTGGACAAAAATATTACACCAACGCACATGTCTGACCGCTGCTCCAGTCATTCCTTATGCGGCTGCTGATGGCAATAGTGCATGAAAATAACATTGGGTACTTTGTTACTATATACTGTACTGAAAAACAAAAAATTCCAAGTGGGATGGGAAAAAAAAAAAAAAAGTTTTGAACTTTATAACAAAAAAATATTTTGCGGTGTCACCCTACCAACATGGCAATACCCAGTACATTGATATATTTCTTTATTTTTAGATGGTTAAAAAAAAAAAAAAAAAAAAAGAGGCGATTCTAATTTTTATCTCAGTAAAACTTTTTGATTTTATTACATCACACTTCTTATTTCAGTCTCCCAAGGGAGTTTGAACTTTCGATCGCTTGCACTATATACTACGATA
Source organism: Phyllobates terribilis (assembly GCF_046119375.1). Classification (NCBI taxonomy): domain Eukaryota; kingdom Metazoa; phylum Chordata; class Amphibia; order Anura; family Dendrobatidae; genus Phyllobates; species Phyllobates terribilis. Next base: position 370,397,933 of record NW_027362769.1, read on the forward strand.
TTGTAATATATAGTAAAAATCATGACCTCCTATGAAGTCAAGCTGGCAGAGTCTCCATTGACGCAACCATCTGCCATGGTGACATCCATGCAGGCACGGAGTGACAATTTAAATGCTGCTGTGACAAGTGGCATCTAAATGGTTAAACAGCAATGATCAGAGCTAACTACAATCACTGTTAGTTAGAGGCAGGCGTCGGCTGTATAACACAGTCGGCATCTGCGCTGTAAGGAGTGGGATCATCTTCTGAGCCCGCTCCATACACCCGAACCCTGTATGTGACCTACAGTACATGGACGTCAGGGTGCAATAAGGGGTTAATGGACCTCACATTCCTAGTTGAATGCTTACCATCCACTAGCCTCTTACCTGTAAGTCTACAGCTGGGTGGCCTTGTCCTTACAGTGCTGCCCTTGCCCAGCCGCAGCGACAGCTCTTCCTGGCAGCTCCTATGGGCAGTCCACAAAACTATAAGCGCTCATCGTGGTCACATGGCATTTTTGTCCAACATTGAATATCGTGGGCACCTGAATTGGGCTAGTGCCCGCTGGGCATCAGTAGCCAGGTTGTTAGTGCCCTCCAACTGGCTGCGAAAAGTCCTCCATTTAGTCTCTTGCTCCATAAGACACCCCTCGGCTACGGCTCGGAGCTCCCTCTCCTGGTCCACTTGTCCTTTCAACGTCTCCGTCTCCTCGCAATTCTATGTGGGAAAAGAGAAATTATATAGATCCGTCACCTGGTACATGGGGGTCCGGGAGGCAAATAACGACTAATCGCACCGCACGTGGCTACCTTATGAAGCTGTATGGCTAGTTCCTGCATCTCGGCTTCCAGACGGTCGGCATAGGCTTGTTCCAGTGCATCTCCTGGTGGCCGGGTAGAACTATGCCAACGGGCAATGGCAGACGTCATTTTCCGCTTTGGCCCAAATAAGCTATAAAACAAAATAAAAAAAACCACATAATATAAAGAGTGTCTAATCTTTATTTACTGCTGGGGGTACATTCTAACAACACTTGGCTCAGCTGCTGCAGAATCTCTTTTTGAAGGAGCATCATGTAGTCACCATATCGTTTACACAGTACATTCTCTTTGTGCAGCCTCAAATGCCACTCGCCCTTTACTTACGTGATGCCCACCTCCCTCAGGTCACTTTCAGTAAGGGTAAGGAAGATTCGGAGATTAACGTCCTGCTCTTGGAAGACAGACAAGTACTTGGAGCAGCCGATCTGCTCTAGAAGCTCCGCCAGGTCCTGACCATGGAAGATAAAGCAATGAGGAACACGGGGGTTAGAACAGGAATGAATGACCGGCCTTCATCTTAACCATTGCCGCAGCCAATTTTCATTTTTTGCACTTTATTTTTCCTACCCACCGTTGCTTTTTTTGGGGTTTTGTTTTTATGGTGTTCAGTGTGCGGTAAAATATACCTGGTACCACGATTCTGGCCATACCAATCTAGTATAGTTTCTTTTATATTTTAGTAATTCCATTTTTTTTTTCTTTAAACGAAGATTATGTATATTTTTTATTTTTATTGGTACCATTTTGGGCAACTTCTAATATATTGATTACTTTTTATTGTTTTTTTTGTGGGGGAAGGAGGAAAGTTGCAGTGACAAAAACAAACAAAAAACACAACAACAACATAACACTAGAGCTTTGATTTTTCTTTTCCCTCCAGTCTTGAGGGGACTTGAACCTGCGATCACTTTATCTCTTGTATTGTATACTGCAATACTATTGCAGTATCGCCTAGGAAGCCTAGCCCGAAGCTGGGCATCATAGGAATAAAGATGGCATATATGGAGTCCTATAATAGCCCCTGGCTGTCAACACAATCCATCACCACTCCACGATTGTGACGGACACCAGAACGCGCACACACCCTGAATCGCACCACTGTCAGGTTAAGTAGGAGCAATCTTGCTACTAAGTGCGGCACAGCCTCAGCTCCCGAGCTCGCCCCCTGAACGCGGCGCAGCCTCAGCTCCCGAGCTCGCCCCCTGAACGCGGCGCAGCCTCAGCTCCCGAGCTCGCCCCCTGAACGCGGCGCAGCCTCAGCTCCCGAGCTCGCCCCCTGAACGCGGCGCAGCCTCAGCTCCCGAGCTCGCCCCCTGAACGCGGCGCAGCCTCAGCTCCCGAGCTCGCCCCCTGAACGCGGCGCAGCCTCAGCTCCCGAGCTCGCCCCCTGAACGCGGCGCAGCCTCAGCTCCCGAGCTCGCCGCCTGAACGCGGCGCAGCCTCAGCTCCCGAGCTCGCCCCCTGAACGCGGCGCAGCCTCAGCTCCCGAGCTCGCCCCCTGAACGCGGCGCAGCCTCAGCTCCCGAGCTCGCCCCCTGAACGCGGCGCAGCCTCAGCTCCCGAGCTCGCCCCCTGAACGCGGCGCAGCCTCAGCTCCCGAGCTCGCCCCCTGAACGCGGCGCAGCCTCAGCTCCCGAGCTCGCCCCCTGAACGCGGCGCAGCCTCAGCTCCCGAGCTCGCCCCCTGAACGCGGAGCAGCTTCAGCTCCCAAGCTCGCCCCCTGAACGCGGCGCAGCTTCAGCTCCCAAGCTCGCCCCCTGAACGCGGCGCAGCTTCAGCTACCAAGTTCGCCCCCTGAACGCGGCGCAGCTTCAGCTCCCAAGCTCGCCCCCTGAACGCGCAGCCTCAGCTCCCAAGCTCGCCCCCTGAACACGCACCCGATATCTGCAACAGATATCAGGATGAGGCTATATAGGCATCAACTTATCATTAATGAGGGGGTCTGATGTTTGACACCCACGGTTCTTGAAAATGAAACGGTGAAGCTACTTTGGAGAAAGCGAGAAAGGATCACACAGCTGATTAAGTGCTGTAGCCCCTTCATAATCAGTGGATCGGACCCCTGGAATCATACATTTATGGCATACCCTAGTGACATCCCACCACTTTATGAGATCTTTAAGTGCAGGTCACACGGGATAATAATGCTGCTGTTCAAAAACTGAACTACGGATGAAGTTTCCAACATAGTTGCCCAGGTTGCGTCACTAAGCGCCACGATTGGCATGCTAATGGACATTTTAATGGGTAATGGCACCCAATTTACCAGTTTATATAGGAACAGAATTCCTATAAATAGTCATATATTAGGTCTGCATATTGTACCTTGGGTCCGGTATATGATGGGATGTTTGGTTCTGCCAAGGGGTTGGACGCCCTGCAGTGCGAGGATCCGGGGGCAGTATGGGCGTCACCATTGCGCTGTCTCCCCTTGACGTAGGATTTGGTGTGCTTCCTGTTGGCGGTTTCTAACGCTGGATCAGAGTCCTAAAAATAAAGATGAGCTTGGCTTAAAGAAAAGAAAAAAAAATTGAGGGTCTTTTCAGTGCTGTTGTAACCTAAGAGGGGCACCATTTAAAAAAAAAACAAGACTCTTGTAAATGCTTGATCCTTTTATATCTGCATAGAGGTTGGACATGCGAGGAGGCAGTGAGCGCAAGCTTACCGCGTCGGTCCTGCCTACCTCATTGCTCTCCAGGGAGGCCTCGCTGCTCATGCCTGTGCTGATACATATCCCCTCACTGCTGCTGCTCCGCGGCCCCCCGGCGTACCCCTCCTCTGAAACAGAGCAGATTTCCTTCAATAAATCATATACTCATTGGTGCTGTGGGTATTCTATATTTGGAGTACCAACCTTTACTGCTGCCATTACTCTCCACGTCACGCTCGTTGATAGGCGAGGTGACATCCCGATATCGGAGATCTGAACCTCCAGACTCATAGTCGCCGTCACTGAAAGTAACGTAGCCCTGAGGAGGAGCCTGAACCTCTAAAGTGAAGGGAAAAAGGGGACATCTCATACTATGCAGCTCTGACTCTCCGACTGATGCAGAACTACAACTCCCAGCATGCTCACTACAAGGAGGGGGGAAATTTCTCAGATAGCTAGTGGAGGATAAATGTACTCACTGGAGCTGGGCCCACCAGCCGTTATCTTGGCCAGGGCTTGCGGACCATCATGAATACTGGGACCTTTAGCCTTACGTTGGTGCCTTGGTCGGTGGGGGATGAAGGAGGACTCATCGGAGGAGCTGAGATCCTCATGACGTGCTGAAAAAACAGGAAAGCAATGTGACATAATGATACCCAGAAGATCAGAACACTCAATGACTGTATTACCGCCATCTAGGACGTAGGAAAGGTCATCAATATCAGTATGGTGGGGGTCCGACACCCAGCACCCCCACCAATCAGCTTTATGGAGCCAGAAGGGCACCGCTCCATGCACAGTGTAGTGGTCGTTCTGGGTGCTGCAGCCCAGCTCCCATTCAAGTCAATAGGAGCAGAGCTGCAAAATCTGAGAATGGCCACTACACCGTGCACGGATCGCCCGAACGCCATGCTACTATCTAGAAGGAAAACCTGCAATGCATGTGACCTAGAAATCCGAATATTGTGCACGCTCTTATAGCATAATCACTTTAAGACGGCGCAGATCTTACCTGATCCTCGATTGTGAGCCCGGGATCCCTTGACACGATGGGAGTCCAAAAGTGATACTATCCTAGAATGGCCGAACCTGGCTGCTAACATGCGGGCGGTGTCTCCATTGTGATCCGTCTCAGTCGCTTTGACCCCCTTTAAAACACAAAGAACTGGTCTGATTTTTTGGGGGGACGAGAATAAAGTCAGAGGACCCGCAACAGGAAAAAAAAAGAAATACAAATCTGTAGACGATCTTGATTTTGTGCAGTTTTACAATGTGCCCAAGGCGACATCTTCTACCTCTTGTAAAGCCTGGCAGAGACCAGTCAACGGGACGTCATCAGAACCAGAAGGAAGCGGAGCCGGAGCAAGTACCGTCTCCGGAGACTTACGTGGCTCAGTAAATGCTGCACTATGATCTCGTGTCCTGACGCTGCAGCCTCCATTAGCGGAGTGAAGCCGAACACCGGTTCCCTAGAAGGAGTCAAGCAGTTTTCCAGTTAGCGATATGTTCAAGCAAAAGGAATCTCCAAATCCAATGCAGGCAATGTCTTCAAGGAGCAAATGTCTGCATGTTACATCAGGCTTAAAGGGACTGTCCAGTCTAAGATGACAAGTCTGCTGTCCTTCTATGCTGAAAGGTGACGGTTCACGATTCCCCTGTGGCACACTCCCTTTATAAAGTGTGGGTGGACGGCCACGTGAGCGAAGGAAATTGTGAACTGTTAGGATTCAGCTGTCTGCATTCACAATTCACGGAGTGACCGCAGGCTTCGCTTAGACTGGACAACCACTTAAAAGGGAGGTTGTCAGCCCGAACTGACAGTATAAACTAAGCTCCCAGCCTTGGAGGGGCATGTCGCCCCAATAATAATTGCACCTTTATTATTCTACTCGTTGCCTCCGTTCTGCAGAAACTGAAGCTTAATCATATATGCTAATTAGATGATTAGTGCACCCTGGATGTGGCTAAACAGCTCAGTGCACCATTACCTGGAATGATCACTGTCTGCACAGAAAACTCAGACAAACCAGAGCTGTCAATCACCATTGAAAGAGGCAGGGCATGCAAAACCAGTGGGTGGAATGGTACATTGAGGCTCTTGGCCACACCCAGGGTGCCCCAAGCTCCTTAATTAGCATATTTAATTCAACTTAATTTTCTGCAGCACGCAGGCAGTGAATAGATAAATAAAGGTGCTATTTTTATAGGGTGTACTTCCCCTACAAGGCTGTCTGCTCACTTTATACAATCAGCAGACTTCCTCTTAAAGAGATTTCCCCAAGATAGTAAGGGGTCTCCTTTCCATAGAATAGGTGATCACTTACTGACTGACGGGGGTCCAACTGCTGGGGCACCTACCGATCCCAAGAATGAGGCTCTGCACCTCGGCTCCATTCATTGTCTATGGGGTTGCTGGACAAAGTAGATCAATGGCCACTTCCAGTGATCCCATAGCCAATGGAGCAGAGGTGCTGTACTTCATTCAGATGGGGCTCTGCAGAGCACCATCCTCAGATCACTGGGGGTGCCAGCAATCAGCAAGTTATTCTGTGCCTGGCAAACAATGAACAGGACCCCAGAGTGCTAAGACCCCATCCAACAGCTGATCTTTGGGGTACAGGGAGTCAGACTGCACAATGTGACCCATAAGGACTTTGCTTTCTTACTTGGCATCTGCATTGGCTCCATTTTCCAGCAGGAATCGCAGCATCCGCTGGTGCCCAGCGCTGGTGCAGTGGAATAAGGCGGTCCAGCCACGGGCGTCTCTCGCCTCAATCTCAGCCCCCTGCTGCAAGTGTAAAACAGAGACCAATAGTAATAACTGAATATGCAGCAGAAGACAAGAACTAATCCCACCCAAAAGCCAGGGTCGTACCTGGATCAAGAAGTAAGCTACGCTTTCATTGCCGCAGCTGGCTGCCAGTATGAGAGGGGTCTGCCCGCTGGGGGTCCTGCAGTTCACATCCACCCCGGCCTCCAGCAGCAGGCTGACCACAGCGTCGTGGCCTATGTATGAGGCATACATGAGCGGCGTCCATCCGCCCCGATTCGCCTGGTTCAGATCCACATCTTTGCTGTGTAAAGACAAATCACACAACATTACCAGGAGCAGTGACAGCACTGATGAGGGGGAAAAGGGCACCCACCATAAAAATAACCAGCAAATACAGCAGAAAGGAGCTGAAAGGGGTTGTCAAAAACAGAAGACGGCACAAGGAGGGTTAAACAGTTCTTAAGTATGTTAAATGGGAAATGGTAAGAACATCGTATTAAACTAATCATCCTCCTCATCATCACTTACCTGCGCACACAGGACTGAACCACCTCATACTGACCAATGGAGGCCGCGGTGTGAAGGTCCAGGGACAACTCCTGACCGTCCAGAGGTTCTCCATACCAGATAGACAGGCTGCAGCTCAGCATCTCCGTCTCACTGGCCTCATCGCTGAGCTCTGCCATGTCACCAACCTATACCGCGATGTCCTACAACATAAGGAGACCAATGACAGCCCCGTCCTCCTCCTAATACGCAGGGGTCGGGACGCGGCCCCGTCCTCCTCCTGATATGCAGGCGTCGGGACGTGGCCCAGTCCTCCTCCTGATATGCAGGCGTCGGAACGTGGCCCAGTCCTCCTCCTGATATGCAGGCGTCGGGACGTGGCCCAGTCCTCCTCCTAATACGCAGGGATCCTCCTCCTAATATGCAGGCGTCGGGACGCGGCCCAGTCCTCCTCCTAATACGCAGGGATCCTCCTCCTAATACGCAGGGATCGGGACGTGGCCCCGTCCTCCTCCTAATATACAGCCACCGGGACACGGCCCCGTACTCCTCCTAATATACAGCCACCTGGACACGGCCCCGTCCTCCTCCTAATATACAGCCACCTGGACACGGCCCCGTCCTCCTCCTCCTAATACACAGGGATCAGGACACGGCCCCGTCCTCCTCCTCCTAATACACAGGGATCGGGACGCGGCCCCGTCCTCCTCCTCCTAATACACAGGGATCGGGACGCGGCCCCGTCCTCCTCCTCCTAATACACAGGGATCGGGACGCGGCCCCGTCCTCCTCCTCCTAATACACAGGGATCGGGACGCGGCCCCGTCCTCCTCCTCCTAATACACAGGGATCGGGACGCGGCCCCGTCCTCCTCCTCCTAATACACAGGGATCGGGACGCGGCCCCGTCCTCCTCCTCCTAATACACAGGGATCGGGACGCGGCCCCGTCCTCCTCCTCCTAATACACAGGGATCGGGACGCGGCCCCGTCCTCCTCCTCCTAATACACAGGGATCGGGACGCGGCCCCGTCCTCCTCCTAATACACAGCCATCAGGACACGGCCCCGTCCTCCTCCTAATACACAGCCATCAGGACACGGCCCCGTCCTCCTCCTAATACACAGGGATCAGGACACGGCCCCGTCCTCCTCCTAATACACAGGGATCAGGACACGGCCCCGTCCTCCTCCTCCTAATACACAGCCCCATCCTCCCCCTAATACACAGGGATCAGGACACGGCCCCGTCCTCCTCCTCCTAATACACAGGGATCGGGACGTGGCCCCGTCCTCCTCCTAATATACAGCCACCGGGACACGGCCCCGTACTCCTCCTAATATACAGCCACCTGGACACGGCCCCGTCCTCCTCCTCCTAATACACAGCCCCATCCTCCCCCTAATACACAGGGATCAGGACACGGCCCCGTCCTCCTCCTCCTAATACACAGGGATCGGGACGCGGCCCCGTCCTCCTCCTCCTAATACACAGGGATCGGGACGCGGCCCCGTCCTCCTCCTCCTAATACACAGGGATCGGGACGCGGCCCCGTCCTCCTCCTCCTAATACACAGGGATCGGGACGCGGCCCCGTCCTCCTCCTCCTAATACACAGGGATCGGGACGCGGCCCCGTCCTCCTCCTCCTAATACACAGGGATCGGGACGCGGCCCCGTCCTCCTCCTCCTAATACACAGGGATCGGGACGCGGCCCCGTCCTCCTCCTCCTAATACACAGGGATCGGGACGCGGCCCCGTCCTCCTCCTAATACACAGCCATCAGGACACGGCCCCGTCCTCCTCCTAATACACAGCCATCAGGACACGGCCCCGTCCTCCTCCTAATACACAGGGATCAGGACACGGCCCCGTCCTCCTCCTAATACACAGGGATCAGGACACGGCCCCGTCCTCCTCCTCCTAATACACAGCCCCATCCTCCCCCTAATACACAGGGATCAGGACACGGCCCCGTCCTCCTCCTCCTAATACACAGGGATCGGGACGCGGCCCCGTCCTCCTCCTCCTAATACACAGGGATCGGGACGCGGCCCCGTCCTCCTCCTCCTAATACACAGGGATCGGGACGCGGCCCCGTCCTCCTCCTCCTAATACACAGGGATCGGGACGCGGCCCCGTCCTCCTCCTCCTAATACACAGGGATCGGGACGCGGCCCCGTCCTCCTCCTAATACACAGGGATCAGGACACGGCCCCGTCCTCCTCCTAATACACAGCCATCAGGACACGGCCCCGTCCTCCTCCTAATACACAGGGATCAGGACACGGCCCCGTCCTCCTCCTAATACACAGCCATCAGGACACGGCCCCGTCCTCCTCCTAATACACAGGGATCAGGACACGGCCCCGTCCTCCTCCTAATACACAGGGATCAGGACACGGCCCCGTCCTCCTCCTAATACACAGCCATCCGTACACAGCCCCGTCCTCCTCCTAATACACAGCCATCAGTACACGGCCCCGTCCTCCTCCTAATACACAGCCATCCGTACACAGCCCCGTCCTCCTCCTAATACACAGCCATCAGTACACGGCCCCGTCCTCCTCCTAACACACAGCCCTCCGTACACAGCCCCGTCCTCCTCCTAATACACAGGTTCCTGTATATACAGCAGCAAATAACCACCTTTCTCGGCTCTCGCAGTGCACAGACTTCAGCCTCCAGCAGTTGTTCCCCTTCCCGCTCAGGACTCTGGATTCTGTAGTTCTCTAGTAATTAGTAACTTCTAACTTGCAATTTTCTGCCAACTACATTTCCCACAGTGCTTTGCGGCAAGCTCCGCCTATCTTCTGAGTGACAACAGATGTGGCCAATCCAATTAGCAAATACCTGAAGGGCGTCTAGTAAACAACCAATTGGAAGACACCACACTACGTCCTGTCTACTGCACTCTGTAGACTACACATAAGCCCTGCTTTACCCAATAGAAGTGACATAGAAGTGAATCTCCAGTCGCAGGACTCTCCATCTTTATATTATGAGCCCCGTCTTGTGGCCGGACACCACTTACCAACACTGAGATGAAGTCTTTATTTTATCTATCTGCCAGGACCTCAAGAGGCGGAACCTGAACTGGTTGCCTAGGTGACCAAAAAGGTGAGCGACGCTATGGACGTTATGGGCGTGGCTATAAAGCGTTTAGTGGGCGTAGCTTGGCAGTTGGCAACTCCACCCACTAACTTGGATGTGGGCGTGGTATACGCGCACTCATGTAGTTATTCCGCAGGTAGGCGTGTCCTGTAAAAGGAGGCGGGGCCGTGCCCGGTGTTTTTGAAGGAACACAATAAGTGACTGACGGTTGTCCGGTGAACGTCGGTATTAAGGTTAAGGCCCCGGAGGGGAAGGTGCTGGGAAATAGGGATTATATACAGGAGGCGAATATTCACCGCAGCCAGACCGGCACACACTGAGCAGGTAGACGGGGTTTCCATGGAGACAGGTACGCGGTCAGGAGCGCGAGACGTGACGGTTTATAGTGAGGTGCATAGAAGTGTCCGGACACAGCGGGGCGCGGGGGACACGGCCCCCCAAAAAGAAATATATATATCCATATTGTATTGTAGCCCCTTAGTGTCTCACCAGCAGTGCCCCTATTATAGTACAGCATAATTATCCCCAAAATGCCCCCAGCTACACACTGAGAATGATGGAATCCCCCACCGGCCCCCCAATCAGTATACTGCCCCCCCACCAGCCCCCAATCAGTATACTGGCCTCCACAAGCCCCGCCAATCAGTATACTGGTCCCCACCAGCCCCCAATCAGTATACTGGCCCCCAATCAGTATACTGGCCTCCACCAGCCCCCCCCCCAAACAGTATGATGGTCCCCACCAGCCCCCCAATCAGTATGGTGGACCCCACCAGCCCCCCAATCAGTATGATGGACCCCACCAGCCCCCCATCAATATGATGGCCCTCACCAGTCCCCCAATCAGTATACTGGCTCACACCAGTACCCCAAGCAGTATAATGGCCCCCACCAGCCCCCCAATCAGTATGGTGGACCCCACCAGCCCCCCAATCAGTATGATGGACCCCACCAGCCCCCCATCAATATGATGGCCCTCACCAGTCCCCCAATCAGTATACTGGCTCACACCAGTACCCCAATCAGTATAATGGCCCCCACCAGCCCCCCAATCATTATGATGGCCCCCACCAGCCCCTCAATAAGTAGGATGGTCCCTACCAGCCCTCAAATCAGTATTCTGGCCCAAACTAGCCCCCAATCAGTATACTGGCCTCCACCAGCCCCACCCCCCAATCAGTCTGATGGCCCCCACCAGCCCCCAATCAGTCTGATGGCCCCCACCAGTCCCCAATCCGTATACTGGCCCCCACCAGCCCCATTCAGTATACTGGCTTCCACCAGCCCCCCCCCAATCAGTATGATGGTCCCCACCAGCCCTCCAATCAGTATACTGGCTCACACCAGCCCCCCAATCAGTATAATGGCCCCCACCAGCCCCCCAATCAGTATGATGGCCCCCACCAGCCCCTCAATAAGTAGGATGGTCCCACCAGCCCCCCAATCAGTAGGATGGACTCCACCAGCCCCCCAATCAGAATAATGGCCCCCACCTGCTCCCATTCAGTATACTGGCCTCCACCAGCCCCACCCCCCAATCAGTCTGATGGCCCCCACCAGCCCCCAATCAGTCTGATGGCCCCCACCAGTCCCCAATCCGTATACTGGCCCCCACCAGCCCCATTCAGTATACTGGCTTCCACCAGCCCTCCAATCAGTATACTGGCTCACACCAGTCCCCCAAGCAGTATAATGGCCCCCACCAGCCCCCCAATCAGTATGATGGCCCCCACCAGCCCCTCAATAAGTAGGATGGTCCCACCAGCCCCCCAATCAGTAGGATGGACCCCACCAGCCCCCCAATCCGTATACTGGCCCCCACCAGCCCCCATTCAGTATACTGGCCTCCACCACCCCCCCCCCAATCAGTATGATGGTCCCCACCAGCCCTCCAATCAGTATACTGGCTCACACCAGTCCCCCAATCAGTCTAATGGCCCCCACCTGCCCCCCGATCAGTATGATGGCCCCCACCAGCCCCTCAATAAGTAGGATGGTCCCACCTGCCCCCCAATCAGTAGGATGGACCCCACCAGCCCCCCAATCAGAATAATGCCCCCCACCAGCCCTCCAATCAGTATTCTGGCTCCCACCAGCCCCCCAATCAGTATACTAGACACCACCAGCCCCCCAATCAGTATGATGGCACCCACCAGCCCCTCAATAAGTAGGATGGCCCCCACCAACCCCTCAATCAGTATGCTGGCCCCCATCAGCCCCCCAATCAGTATACTGTACACCACCAGTCCCTCAATCAGTATACTGTACACCACCAGTCCCTCAATCAGTATACTGGACACCACCAGTCCCTCAATCAGTATACTGGACACCACCAGTCCCTCAATCAGTATACTGGACACCACCAGTCCCCAATCAGTATACTGGCCCCACCAGTCCTCCAATCACTATACTGGACATCACCAGTCCCCCAATCAGTATGATGGACTGCACCAGCCCCCCAATCAGTATGGCGGTCCCCACCAACCCCCCAATCAATATAATGGCCCTCGATCAGTATGATGGCCCACACCAGCCCCCAAATCAGTATAATGGCCCCCACCAGCCCCCCAATCAGTATGATGGCCCCTACCAGTCCCCCAATCAGTAGGATGGACCCCACCAGCCCCCCAATTAGTATTATGGCCTCCACCAGGCCCCAATCAGTATGATGGCCCCCACCAGCCCCCCCAATTAGTATGATGGCCCCCACCAGCCCCCCAATCAGAATGCTGACCCCCACCAGCCCTTCAATCAGTAGGATGGTCCCACTAGCCTCCCAATCAGTAGGATGGCCCCTTCCAGCCCCCCCCCTCCAATCAGTAGGATGGCCCCCACCAGTCCCCCAATCAGTAGGATGGCCCCCACCAGCCATTAAATCAGTATGATGGCCCCCACCAGCCCTCCAATCAGTATACTGCCCCCCACCAGCCCACCAATCATTATGTTGGCCCCCTCCAGCCCTCCCCAATCAGTATGATGGCCCCCACCAGCCCCCCAATCAGAATAATGGCCCCACCTGCCCCCCACCAGCTCTCCAACCAGTATACTGGCCCCCATCAGCCCCCCAATCAGTAGGATGTCCCCCTCCAGACCCCCAATCAGTATGATGGCCCAAGCAGAATAGTGAGTGCCTCTCTGGGTAATATTAATTGGTGGAGGCCATAGCTCAGTATGTAGAAATGTGATATACAGGGCAGGATGCACTATAGGGGGTGCCGAGGGGACATTCTCCCACCTACCATCCATTATGTATATATTCAGTATATATATATATATACACCTTCTCACAGGTCCGTGAAGTTGACAACATGGCCAGCGAGAACCGACAGACGTCTCATGAGCTGGAGCTGCTCCTCTCCTCTCTGAAAGCTCCCTCCATAGCTTCGGATGTCGGCTCCCTGGTGAGCGCCTTATGGGGGGAGACGGCACCCCCCGAATGATGTGCGCACAGTTTACATTCTGATGCTTCTGTCTCTGCACATTAATCACTCATGAACTTGTCACTATTTCCAGTCTGACCTGGAGTCTGAGGATGCAGAGATCTTCCAGATGGACGACTGCCACGTGTCGGATGATGGGAGTGATGATTTTATAAGGAAGGTGAGAAAAGCCAGGAGCAAAGTCAGGAACGTAACGTGTACGAAGGCGAAGTCACCTGTCAGTGCTCTGGTTAAGGTCATTTAACCCCTTCCCGCAGCAATTTTCATTTTTTTGCGCTTTCGTATTTTCCTTTTTTTTCCAAGTGCTACAATTGGTTTTATTTTTCCATCCACATCGCTGTACGAGGACTTGATTTTTTTTTTTGTGGAACAAGTTATATTTTTGAATGACTCCATTCACATTACGATATTAAGTCCTGAGAAACGAGGAAAAAAATAAACGCAGTGAAATGGTAAAAAACAAGCAATTCCACCATGTTTTTTGGGTTTGGTTTTTATACCGTTCATTCATAGTATGGTAAAAATGACCGCGTAACGTGATTCTTCAAGTCGGTACGATTATGGCGATGTGTGAGATTTTTTATTACATTTTCTGAGGAGGTGCAGTGCCAATTTTGGCATTTTGATTTTTTTTCTTTACAGCATTTATTATACGGGATGAATCATTTTATTTTATTATTTATTTATTATTTTAACTTTGTATGTTTCTTTTTTATTTATTTATTTAGCATCTATTTTAATTTTTTATGTTTATTTTGTTTATTATTTATTTTAACTTTTTATGTTTACTTTTTATTAATTATTTATTATTTATTTTAATTTTTTATGTCTTTAATTATTTGTTTTAACTTTTTATGTTTATTTTTTATTATTCGTTTTTTATTTATTTTAGCTTATGTTTATTAATTATTTAATTTAAATAAATGTATGTTTATTTTTTGTGATTTATTTATTATTTTAACTGTATGTTTATTTTTTATTTATTTAGTATTTTTATTTATTTAGTATTTATTTTAACTTTGTGTGTTTATTTTTTATTCATTTATTTAAACTTTTTATGTTCATTTTTTATACACTGTATTTTTCGGACCATAAGACGCACATAGGTTTTAGAGGAGGAAAATAGAAAAAAAGGAAAAAATTGTGGTCATAGTGCACTGTTACGGGGGAGGGAGTCTGCTGCTGACAATGGTATAGGGGTAATATCCCCTAATTCTGTTAATATCCCCCATCCTGGTATATATGCCCCCCCCCCCCACCCCTCCTATTATACTTGGCCCTCTTCCTGGTATGCATGGCAACCCTCATCCCCATCCTGGCATGCATGGCACCCCAATCCCCCATCCTGGTATGCATGGCACCCCTCATCCCTGTCCTGGTATGCATGGCACCCCTCATCCTTATTCTGGTATGCATGGCACCCCTCGTCCCTATCCTGGTATGTATGGCCCCCTCATCCCTATCCTGGTATGCATGGCACCCCTCATCCCTATCCTGGTATACATGACACCCCTCATCCCCATCCTGGTATGCATGGCACCCCTCATCCTTATCCTGGTATGTATGTCACTCCTCATCTTATCCTGGTATGCATGGCACCCCTCATCCTTATCCTGGTATGTATGTCACCCCTCATCCTTATCTTGGTATGCATGGTACCCCTCATCCCTATCCTGGTATGCATGGCACCCCTCATCCTTATCCTGGTATGCGTGGCACCCCTCATCCTTATGCTGGTATGTATGGCACCCCTCATCCCTTTCCAGGTATGCATGGCACCCCTCATCCTTATGCTGGTATGTATGCCCCCCTCATCCCTATCCTGGTATGCATGGCACCCCTCATCCTTATCCTGGTATGCATGGCACCCCTCATCCTTATCCTGGTATGCATGGCCACCTCATCCTTATTCTGGTATGTATGGTACCCCTCATCCCTATCCTGGTATGTATGGCACCCCTCATCCCTATCCTGGTATGCATGGCACCCCTCATCCTTATCCTGGTATGCATGATATCCCTCATCCCCATCCTGGTATGCATGGCATCCCTCATCCTTATCCTGGTATGCATGGCACCCCTCATCCTTATCCTGGTATGCATGGCACCCCTCATCCTTATCCTGTTATGCATGGCACCCCTCATCCTTATCCTGGTATGATTGGCACCCCTCATCCTTATGCTGGTATGTATGGTACCCCTCATCCCTATTCTGGTATGTATGGCACCCCTCATCCCTATCCTGGTATGCATGGCACCCCTCATCCTTATCCTGGTATGCATGACATCCCTCATCCCTATCCTGGTATGCATGGCACCCCTCATCCTTATCCTGGTATGCATGACATCCCTATCCTTGTATGCATGGCACCCCTCATCCCTATCCTGGTATGCATGGCACCCCTCCTCCTTATCCTGGTATGCATGGCACCCCTCATCCATATCCTGGTATGCATGGCACCCCTCATCCATATCCTGGTACGCATGGCACCCCTCATCCTTATGCTGGTACGTATGGCACCCCTTATCCTTATCCTGGTATGCATGACACCCCTCATCCTTATCCTGGTATGTGTGGCACCCCTCATCCTTATGCTGGTATGTATGGCACCCCTCATCCCTTTCCAGGTATGCATGGCACCCCTCATCCTTATCTTGGTATGCATGGCCCCCTCATCCCTATCCTGGTATGCATGGCACCCCTCATCCTTATCCTGGTATGCATGGCACCCCTCACCCTTATCCTAGTATGCATGATATCCCTCATCTCCATCCTGGTATGCATGTCATCCCTCATCCCCATCCTGGTATGCATGGCACCCCTCATCCTTATCCTGGTATGCGTGGCACCCCTCATCCTTATCCTGGTATGCGTGGCACCCCTCATCCTTATCCTGGTATGCGTGGCACCCCTCGTCCCTATCCTGGTATGCGTGGCACCCCTCATCCTTATGCTGGTATGCATGGCACCCCTCATCCTTATGTTGGTATGCATGGCACCCCTCATCCTTATGTTGGTATGCGTGGCACCCCTCATCCTTATCCTGGTATGCGTGGCACCCCTCATCCTTATCCTGGTATGCGTGGCACCCCTCGTCCCTATCCTGGTATGCGTGGCACCCCTCATCCTTATGCTGGTATGCATGGCACCCCTCATCCTTATGTTGGTATGCGTGGCACCCCTCATCCTTATCCTGGTATGCATGACATCCCTCATCCCTATCCTGGTATGCATGGCACCCCTCATACCTATCCTGGTATGCATGGCACCCCTCATCCATATCCTGGTATGCATGGCACCCCTCATCCATATCCTGGTATGCATGGCACCCCTCATCCATATCCTGGTATGCATGGCACCCCTCATCCATATCCTGGTATGCATGGCACCCCTCATCCTTATGCTGGTATGTATGGCACCCCTCATCTTTATCATGGTATGCATAGCACCCCTCATCCCTATCCTGGTATTCATGGCACCCCTCATCCCTATCCTGGTATTCATGGCACCCCTCATCCTTATCCTGGTATGCATGACACCCCTCATCCCTAGCCTGGTATGCATGGCACCCCTCATCCTTATCCTGTTATGCATGGCACCCCTCATCCTTATCCTGTTATGCATGGCACCCCTCATCCTTATCCTGGTATGCATGGCACCCCTCATCCTTATCCTGGTATTCATGGCACCCCTCATCCCTATCCTGGTATGCATGGGCCCCTCATCCCTGTCCTGGTATGCATGGCCCCCTCATCCTCATCCTTATCCTGGTATGCATGGCACCCCTCATCCTTATCCTGGTATGCATGGCACCCCTCATCCTTATCCTGGTATGCATGGCACCCCTCATCCTTATCCTGGTATGCATGGGCCCCTCATCCCTGTCCTGGTATGCATGGGCCCCTCATCCCTGTCCTGGTATGCATGGGCCCCTCATCCCTGTCCTGGTATGCATGGGCCCCTCATCCCTATCCTGGTCCTGGTATGCATGGCACCCCTAATCCCCATCATGCTGCACATAAAAAAAAAAAATCCTCTCACCTTTCTTCCCTGTGCTCCAGCATTGTGTTCTGCTCTGTTGCCAGCACTGATTTCACCATGTGAGCCGCGCATGACGTCACTGCCATGCGCCCTCACACGGTGAGATCAGCTGCGGGAATAGTGTGCGTGGGGAGCAGTGACTTCACTCACCTTAATAGCCGGCACACAGTGTAGCCGCAGCGCGGGTCCTGCTGCTGCTGGGCGATCGCTTGTGCCCGCTATTAAAGAACATGAATATTCACCCCTCTCCACTCCCATGGTCATGAAGAGTGGTGAATATTCATGCCCTTTAATAGCGGGCACACGCGATCGCCCAGCAGCAGCAGGACCCGCGCTGCGGCTACACTGTGTGCCGGCTATTAAGGAGAATGAATATTCAGTGCTCCCCATGGGCTTGGGGTGCAGTGAATATTCATTTTCTTTAGGAGCGGGCACAGTGTAGGCTGCTGCAGGTGGCTGCTGCCTCCTGTGCCCCAAGCCTCAGCTGCTACCGCACCCCCCACTGTATGTATATATATATATATATATATGTATATATATATATATATATATATATATATATACACACATTTGGACTATAGGACGCACCCCCTACTTTCCTCCAAAAATTTAGAATAATTTTTTTTTACTTTTCACCTTAGGTGACTTGAACCTGCGATCACTTGTACTACTGCTGCAGTATACCGTACTGTATACTGCAATACTTCAGTAATGCCGTATATAGCACAGATCCCTATCTCCTTGTATATGTCCTGTACTAACACTATTCTTCTATCTGTCCATTGTTAGATTCTGCCTGCTCCAGCGATCGGACAGACAGACAGTGATGGTACGGTGGCATCAGAGAGTACGGCGTCACAAAATCTTCCAGATTTGTCAAGGTCATCACTAGAGCGCAATACTTCACCCCAAGAAGACCCAACACATGCAGCTCCTTCCCAGACGCTGCCAGGAACTGTTATCTCACCAGAGCTGGATCATCTTGAAAGAATAGCCGCAGACCACCTTGTAAAATCAAGAAGTGGTCCAAAAGAGTACGACTCCCATCAGGTGGAGGAACCATTGTTCCCATCGCCCAGAGTACAGGTGTGAGACACTCCCCAAACTGGGCAAATACCTGAGCAAAAAAACTATAAAAAACTTTAGTATGGAGCTGAGCCCCAACCATATGAGGAGAATGCTGGCTGTGTTTTACAGTCAGCGCCTGCTTGTAACAGCAGCGATCCGAGCTAAGCTCCGATTGCTGCTCTTAATCCCTTAAAAGCTGCTGTCAACCTTTAAAATGTGCGGTCCCAGGAGCGTGCCATTCCGGACACTGATTAGCCCGCTTGCATTCCGATTGCAAGGTGCCGATAGGTCATCTTGGCCACCGGGGGTCTGCTAAAAGACCCTGTAGCTACCATGTAATTACTCTTGTGATGTCAAGCCACAGAAAGACTGATATTTAGCTATATCCTACAATACGGTTGTATTGCAGTATATCGAATAAGAGATCAGACCATCGGAAGTTCAAATCCCCCATTGGGACTACAAAAAAAAAGTAAAAGCTTTTAAAAATATATATAAAAAATGAAAATAATCCAAATTAACCCTAGTTCTCCCATTAAAAATAAAGACATAATAAAAATAAACATATTCAATATTGTCGACCCCATAAAAATCTGTTCTATGCAAATCGTACAATAAAAGCGTAACGCAAAACAAAAACGCCCAAATTGCCGTTTTTCGGTCCCAAAAATGCAATAAAAAGTGATCAAAACAGTGTACATACCCCAAAATGATGTAAGTGAACTGAAACTGAAAAATGTCAGCAAGCCCCTTTATTGCAGGAAGAATATAAAAAAGAGTTGGGGGTCCCAGAAAATGGCAACATAAACTAATTTTTTTTTCAGCACGAAAAAAAAAACCTACACAAATTTGGTATCGCCATAATCATACTGACTTAGAGAATCGGGCCATTCTTTGCAGAACTGTGAGTTTATTTTCTCCGCTATTTCAAAGCACTCGGAGTTTTTTTTTCTAGTTTTCCAGCACAGTATGTAGTAAAATGAATGGTGTCATTCAAAAACTCCCGCAAAATAAAAAAATCCCTCTTAGAGCTGTGTGACCAAAAAAATAAGATATGACTCTTGGAAGAAGGGAAGGAAAAATCAAAAGCGCAAGAGCCAAAGTTCGATTTGGGTTGAAGGGGTTATATATGGTTATTGGCTTAGAGTGAAAAGCGCAAGACTTTTTTTTTTATATAGATAAAGTATGAAAAAAAATAAACCAAACTATAAAAAAAAAACTTGATTTTAAAGGAGTCAGCAGAAAGTGACTGTTCAAACCAAGCTCAGGCGCTCGGTGCACCCTTGGTGTGGCCAAACACTTCATTGCTCCTTCCCATCTACTTGTTTTCCATCAATCTCCACCCTCCTCTACCTTGATTGACAGCTCTGGCTTTACAGGAGCAAAAGAAGGGTGGAGATAGATGGAAAGCAAGTAGGTGGGAAGAAGCACATCAGATAATGACTCATGGAATCTGTCAGCAGAAAATGACTGTTCAAACCAAGCACAGGCACTCGGTGCATCATGGAGCGGCCAAGCAGCTCATTGCTCCTTCCTGCCTGCTTGTTTTCCATCTACCTCCACCTTTCTTTTTCACCTATAAAGCCAGAGCTGTCAATCAAGGTAGAAGAGGGTGGAGATAGATGGAAAACAAGTAGGTGGGAAGGAGCAGTGAGCTGTTTGGCCACACCAAGGGTGCACCGAGCGCCTGTGCCTGGTTTGAACAGTCATTTTCTGCTGACAGATTCCGTAGTTCATTATCTGATGACCATTTAAATGAACTCTGGGTGCAAAATTGGTCCTAGTACATGGCCTGTGGTGTGAAGCACAGACACTGGGGGGTAATGTATCGGTTACATGGACAGTTCCTTTAATTGGGGTCCAAACACCACGAAATCTATAAAGACCGTCTCTCTAAAATGTCTTCTTTTCCATTTCAGCCGATGGCTCAGGAGGATTTGGAGACGATCCTTCTACGACTGGCGGCCGAGGATAAAATATTGCGTTCTTCTTCGGATCCGGGTGAGCGCTGTATACATGGGGACTGGCACCAGATCCTGCGCCATCCTAGCCGTACCTGGCACAATGAGATTTTCTGACTTTCGCCATATGTTCACGGCCTTTTTTCTGCTCACAGAAGAAACAGCGCCCCCATCAGTACCGTCGCTGGAGAACAGTGCGAAGAAACGGCAAGAGCAGATCATGGAGCAGCTGGCAGAATTAAGTGCCTGGCAATCACAGGGTCAGAGTCTTAAGGGGGGACACGTGGACAATGAAGGAGTCAAACCCAGTGGTAACAGGTAACCAGACCCGGGAGCGAGAGCCTTAGTTGGGTATTGGGGGTGGTGGCAATAATTTAGCATCATTGGCCTTTATGTAAGGCACGTTCCTTCCACTAGGGGTCGCATCATCTCTACATCTATTATCGCTCCATGCCCCATGTAACTGATTGCATCATATAACGATGTCTTCAGCAGCGCAAATGTGACCGAGAAAAAAGTCCACGTGGGGCATAAAGAGAATGACCCCACAGTCTTCATAGACCTGAGAGCTGCTTCATCCAGTCCAAGCCGGACAACCGGTATCAGGGGAGAACCAGCGCAGAAGACCCAGAGGAGAACAGACGTGCCACGGTACGTGGAAGACGCTGCAATTACTGCGAATATCGGCCCCCTGCGTCCACAGAACGCATACAAATATAAGTTTCCACACGTCGCCATCTAGTGGACATTGTTGGCACTGCAGCTTTACACTACGTTTTATATCTTTATTTTATTTTATTTGTGCCACTGCTAATTTTAATTTTTGCTAAATTCTTGTTTTCCTTCGGCCAAATACAATTCCGCCTTTTTCACGATTTTTTTTTTTTTTTTACGGCTTTCAGCTCACAATTAAAATGACATGACTGTATAAATCTTCAGGTCAGTACAATTACAGAGATAACAAACTTGTATAGGTTTTTTTTTTATTTAGTGAAAAAAAAATAGTTTCGTGTCTCCATTTTCAGAGATCCATAAGTTTTTTATATTTAATTTTTTTGTCGATGGAGCTGGTGGAGGGCTAGTTTATTTGTATAATGAAGCTGTTGTTTTTATTGGTACAGTTTTGGAGTGCATAGGATATTTTGATTGCTTTATTTTGCATTATTTGGGAGGGGAGGTACGGAAACTGGAAAGCTGCAGTTCTAGCATTTTTAATTTATTTTTAATTATTAAGTTTTTTTTTTTCTGTAGTGGGTTTACCCTATGGGTTAATTTTATATTTATATCTATAATATATATATATATAGATTGATCCGACTTTTATTAATATGTTAATTTTTTTCATATTACAATGTGAAACAGGGAGTGATTTGTATTTTTATCTTTTTTTTCCGTTGTCTTATTTTTTAAAAAAAAATTTTTAATACTGTTTAACTTGTTATCATTTGATCTCTTGTACTATATACCTAAGTATTACAGTAAAAATCACAGCCCCCTGTGAAGTCCAGCCTGGGATTCACAGGAGAACTTACATGGCGATAACAGACCCCCAACAACAATCCATTGGCACCCTTTGATCGCTTCACTGGGAAAGTGGGGGCATTGGTGGATGGACCCTTCAGGAGGATCACTGCAGCAATTGATGGTGGCATTTCAGTGGTTAAACAGCTAGCTGATAATGGCAGGTGCTGGCTGTATAACACAGCTGGCACCCTCCATGTGCAGAGCAGCATCAGTATCACCATACACGTGCTCAAGCTCCGTGACATTTCCTTTTTTACGGGGCTGTTTGTAATTATTTGGCATTAATCTGATACAGAGAAATCCCCTGCTATGTGTCCCTACTCTTCTTGCTAACAGAAGGAGATGAGAGCCGATAAAATGAACACGAGTCAGGATCAGACTACACTGGGTTGTTTGTAGTCTGTAACCATGGTGACACATAGGAGCTGTTTACACAAAACCATTGTTTATTTATTTTTAGTATTTTTGATGCTTTACAGCAGTAACAATATTGGTTGCACGGATGGATGTTGCCTTTTAAGTGCCTGTTTATACCCTTAATAAAATCAGCACAAGAATAACATTAAGATACATGTAAAAAAAAACAATTGTACCAAGGCAAGCATGAGATGGAGAAGAGCTCGGGCTTAATTCTACATATTCATTGTGACCATTACACCTTTATCCCGTAGGTTAGTCCACACCGGGAAAAGTGCGTTGCTGCACCAGCTGCACTCAAACAAGATGGGACCTCCGGACTATAGTGCTCAGGCGCCTGACGCCGGCAGCTCACAACCGCCCAAAAAGATCAGATGCCATCAGCTGCACAGACCGAACATCAAGGCGGATGAAGAAAAGCCAGAGATGGACAGCAGTTTCAAAGATGGAGATACGAAAGAAGAAAGTCCAAGGAAAGAGACTGAGGAACCCCAAAAAACACAGGAAAGTCGCAGGTAAAGAGAAACTTTACATGAGCCCTTAGGACTTTTGGCAGCAGTATGCATTTAAAAAAGTTTTGGGGTCTTTTTGTTTTCTTCTCACAGCAGCACAGAGGAACTGTCACACATAGAAAAGCAACTGAGGGAGAAGAAAAGCAGACAGAACATGCAGACCCAGATAGAGGGGATGAAACCTCAAAGCTCTGTGAGCGGCCGGCAGCCGACGGCGGAGCAAACACCAGCGCTGTTCCATCTGGTAAAACTTCTGATCCGTGATAAGATGGCACAGGAGGGGGCATGTATGTGATAACCAAGTGCTAGGTCGCAGGGACCCCTCATGCTCCTCCATAAGTCATGCTTCCTTAACTTCTTAGAGGAAAACACTTGCGACCCCTTTGTTCCATTGATGGAAAATGTTTAGCTTTTTATGACTTTGGACAATTGTATGCAGCAATACCAAATATGGTAATTTTTTATTTCTTACATTTCATTATTTAATTTAGGGGAAAAGGAGAAACTAAAATGTTTATATTTCTTGATTTTTTTATTTTATTTTTTTAAATATTTTTTATTGGTTTACCTAACGGAGATGATCCTTCGATCGCCAATACAGTACTATAGTATTGCAGTGTATTGTGGAACTGGATTCCTCCTATGAAGCTCAGCCACTGGTTGGGCTTCATAGCAGTGCTATAAAGCCCAACTGATGGCCGGCATCTTTTAAATGCCACTGTTGACCTTGACAGTGGCATTTAAGAGGTTAAACTACTGCGATCGGCACTAGGTGTAACACAGCCGTCACCCACGCTGTATGGAGCAGGCTCAACTCCTGAGCCCCCTCCATACAAGCAGTGTGCACAAGGGGTTAATCGGATTTAAATCAGTGAGGGTCTGACCTCTTGGACCCCCAAATTAAGGGGCTGCAGTACTAATGCGGCGCTGCATCTCCGTTACTGTTATTCTTGCACAGCCGCGCTCCCCACCACCCAGCTGGGAAGTGAATGGAGATGATGTAGTCCCTTGTGCATCCAGTAAGGGAAAACAGTGATGGAAAAGCAGCTCTGTTCCTGTGCTCCTTCCGCTTTTTTCACAGGATCGTGGAGATCCCATAGGTCGGACCCAAGATGATCATAATTATAAAATTAGAATACCCCTTGTTTTAGGGACCCCCGCTCTTTGGTAGCCACTAGTGTACACACAGGCGATATCGATTGTACAACATGACGAGGTTTATTAAGTTCATAAACTCCGGCGGATTCCAGACAAAACAAAAACAGCGTTTTCTGGCATAAAGGTATAACAGAGAATAAACAGCTCGGACTGCAGTACAGGCACACCTGCTCAGATACAGGTCCAACTCTCACAATCTTGCAGAGACTAAACAACCTTAGAGTCCTTCTCTCCTCCCCCACACAGACCCTTTCTGAGACAGCTCAGCTGCCTTTTATAGGAGCTGCAAAGCCCAGTTTGGAGATATGGGAGCGACCATTCCAACCCATGCTCTTCTGATCACTCCTAAAACCTTGATCCATTAAAGTCTAAGGGGTAACGTTTCTCCTTATGGAGAGTGACACACCAGCTCTGGCACGTCAAGGTAAGGAGGCTTATTCGCCATGCAATGTTCCTCTGGGAAATTTAATATGCAAATTGCCTCTTCAGAGAAAAAGAGGACTTGTACTCTACAGCGCCACCTATTGGAAGCAGCAATCCTAAAAGTCACAATCGACCCTTTAACGAGCTGGTGTCATTATCCATAAGGAGAAACTTACCCCTTAGACCTCAGTCCAGAGCCTCTCATCTAGCCAAATCAGTTCTCGTACTTTGCACTGACGAGGGCCAACAGCCCAAAACACTGTGTCTGCAAATTGAGATTCTGATTTGGCTTTTATCCTAAGTCATATCGCTCGACTCGTTAAAGGGTTGATTGTGACTTTTAGGATTGCTGCTTCCAATAGGTGGCGCTATAGAGTACAGAACCCATTAAAAAAAATTTCCAACAACCTTTTATTGCTGGAATCTTCATTTCCCAGACTTATATCACCAAGGCTAGCCACCATGGTGACACATATCTCCTGGCCAGGACTTTACCACATGCTGCTTTGCACCCTTTGATAGTTTTATGTGCTACTGCCGCCCCTTATTACTATATTCTGTGTCCTGGATGGCAGGTTTTATATAAGTGTCCTAATATATGAAAAGGATACGGTAAAGAATGAGCTCTGTCATGTTTCCACAGGAAACCTCCTACAGCCCGGAGATTGACACGTTGCCACCAAGAAGTGGAGTGGAGACTTTACTCCTCACCATCTGGCTGTCCAGCTGCGGGCAGCTTCTCATGCCAGGGCAGCACATCAGCCGCTCCGCCGCACTGCCAATGGCCAATGCTTACAACGCTCTGCTCGTCTGGCTTCTCTCCCTGGTAAGAAAGATAAGTGCTCCCTCCTTCTCCAGTTCAATATTCAGCATCATCTAGTCATGGTGTCCTCTGTCACTGTAGGTTGCCCCTTTACACCCCCAGTACAAGGGCGATGCCCCCTTCCAAGTGCTGGGACTTCAACAGATGTGGCGGGAGGAAGGATTGGCACTGTATGTCTGTGTCTCGCCACGAGACGTGCCAGCCCGCAAAAGCATCAGGACGCTAAAGAGCAAGGTAGGAGACCTTAGATGCCTGATTATAGGGGGCAGCGTCACATTCTGGTGCATTTTATTTTATAAAGGACACCTGTTTTCACTTTTTTTCATGTCCGTTCCAATGTAATGACGATTCCGGCTATTTTGTGCGGTGCCGTTCCTATATTATTCCTCCTGGAAATTCTTGTATAAATTGACCATACTTGCTGCTGTCAATTAATTTCTGTAATATTATGTAATAATATACTTGCATTACCCATAAAATTGCAGTTCAGTCAACGATGTGCTGTACCGTTCCTCTGTTATTCCTCCTGTAAATGTAAATTGACAACTGGGTGTTACCAGGAGGATGCTGTGACTTGGGATTTATGGTTTTGCCCTGCAGTCACTGACAGAGGGCTTACGTGGGACTTCGAGTTTCTACCAGCACGTGTCCACGTTCCTGTCGCACCGCACCCTGCAGAGCGTTAGCAGCTGGACGGAGGGCGTCATAGAGCAGCTGCAGGGGCGACTGTTCCCACTGCACCTGGAGGTCCCTGCCGTGAGGTTAAGCAGCATAGTCCTGCTAAACCCGGACCCACAGGTAACAAGATCCACCCAGGTATATAAGTGTATATGCAGCGGCACAGACAGGGCCGGCTCCAGAGATATCCGGGCCCTTGCCCGAAAAAAGTCCCAGTGGGGCCACTCGTCGATTTCTATTTATCTGCCTCACTTTCCAAGGGCTATAGCTTATTTATTTTTTGGTCAATAGACTTGTATCCAGGCTTGTTCTCTGCGTTACGAGCTGTAGTTTTTTTTGCGTCCAATTTGGTGTCCATACGACTTTCTAATCTCTTTTTATTCCCTTTTTTTTTTTGGAAGAGGTGACCAAAAATCAGCAATTTTGTAATTTTATTTTATTTTGGGATAAATATTACAATATTTTATTAGTTCATCCAAATACTGTATGGAATTCTTTTTACTTTTTTTTTTTAGATTTTTCAATCTTACCCAGCCAGTTTTCAGGAAAAGTGGGCAACATGAACACATACACACACACACATATATATATATACACACCGCGTGCAGAATTATTAGGCAAATGAGTATTTTGATCACATGATACTTTTTATACATGTCGTCCTACTCCAAGCTGCAGAGGCTTGAGAGCCAACTACCAATTAAGTAAATCTGGTGATGTGCATCTCTGTAATGAGGAGGGGTGTTGACTAATGACATCAACACCTTATATAAGGTGTGCTTAATTATTAGGCAACTTCCTTTCCTTTGGCAAAATGGGTCAGAAGAGAGATTTGACGGGCTCTGAAAAGTCCAAAATTGTGAGATGTCTTGCAGAGGGAGGCAGCAGTCTTGAAATTTCCAAACTTTTGGAGCGTGATCACCGAACAATCAAGCGTTTCATGGAAAATAGCCAACAGGGTCGCAAGAAGCGTGTTGGCCAAAAAAGGCGCAAAATAACTGCCCATGAATTGAGGAAAATCAAGCGTGAAGCTGCCAAGATGCCATTCACCACCAGTTTTGCCATATTTCAGAGCTGCAACGTTACTGGAGTATCAAAAAGCACAAGGTGTGCGATACTCAGGGACATGGCCAAGGTAAGGAAGGCTGAAAAACAACCACCTCTGAACAAGAAACATAAGATAAAACGTCAAGAATGGGCCAAGAAATATCTTAAGACTGATTTTTCAAAGGTTTTATGGACAGATGAAATGAGAGCGACTCTTGATGGGCCAGATGGATGGGCCAGAGGCTGGATCAGTAAAGGGCAGAGAGCTCCACTCCGACTCAGACGCCAGCAAGGTGGAGGTGGGGTACTGGTATGGGCTGGTATCATCAAAGATGAACTTGTGGGACCTTTTCGGGTTGAGGATGGAGTGAAGCTCAACTCCCAGACCTACTGCCAGTTTCTGGAAGACAACTTCTTCAAGCAGTGGTACAGGAAGAAGTCGGTATCGTTCAAGAAAAACATGATTTTCATACAGGACAATGCTCCATCACATGCATCCAACTACTCCACAGCGTGGCTGGCCAGTAAAGGTCTAAAAGAAGAAAAAATAATGACATGGCCCCCTTGTTCACCTGATCTGAACCCCATAGAGAACCTGTGGTCCATCATAAAATGTGAGATCTACAGGGAGGGAAAACAGTACACCTCTCGGAGCAGTGTCTGGGAGGCTGTGGTGGCTGCTGCATGCAATGGTGATCGAAAACAGATGAAGCAACTGACAGAATCTATGGATGGAGGCTGTTGAGTGTCATCATAAAGAAAGGTGGCTATATTCATCACTAATTTTTTTGGTTTTTGGTTTTGCATGTCAGAAATGTTTATTTCTAAATTTTGTGCACTGATATTGGTTTACCTGGTGAAAATAAACAAGTGAGATGGGATTATATTTGGTTTTTATTAAGTTGCCTAATAATTCTGCACAGTAATAGTTACCTGCACAAACAGATATTCTCCTAAGATAGCCAAATCTAAAAAAAAAACACTCCAGCTACCAAAAATATTAAGCTTGGATATTTATGAGTCTTTTGGGTTGATTGAGAACATAGTTGTTGATCAATAATAAAAATAATCCTCTAAAATACAACTTGCCTAATAATTCTGCACACAGTGTGTGTGTGTATATATATATATATATATATATATATATATATATATATATATATATATATATATATATATATATATATATATATATATATATATATATATATATATATATATATATATATATACAGTGCCTACAAGTAGTATTCAACCCCCTGCAGATTTAGCTGGTTGACACATGCGGAATTAGCTTGGCATTGTGACATTTGTACTGTAGATCAGCCTGGAAGTGGGAAATGCACTGCAGCATATTTTTTTTATTTTTATTTTTTTTGAAAAA
Source organism: Phyllobates terribilis (assembly GCF_046119375.1). Taxonomy (NCBI): domain Eukaryota; kingdom Metazoa; phylum Chordata; class Amphibia; order Anura; family Dendrobatidae; genus Phyllobates; species Phyllobates terribilis. The sequence goes on from NW_027362769.1 coordinate 370,426,254, forward strand.
CGTTAAAAGTTAATTCAGAGTGTCATTTATTATTCAACCCCTCAAACCACAAGAATTCTGTTTGGTCCCCCAAAAGTATTAAGAAGTAGTTCAGGCACCAAGAATAATGAGCTTCACATGTGTGGATTAAAGATCTCTTTTGCCAGCCTTTTCTGACTATTTAAGACCCTCCCCAAACTTGTGAACAGCACTCAGACATGGTCAACATGGGAAAGACAAAGGAGCATTCCAAGGCCATCAGAGACAAGATCGTGGAGGGTCACAAGGCTGGCAAGGGGTACAAAACCCTTTCCAAGGAGTTGGGCCTACCTGTCTCCACTGTTGGGAGCATCATCCGTAAATGGAAGGCTTATGGAACTACGGTTAGCCTTCCACGGCCTGGACTGCCTTTGAAAGTGTCCTTCCGTGCCGAGGCCAGGCTTGTCCGAAGAGTCAAGGCTAACCCAAGGACAACAAGGAAGGAGCTCCGGGAAGATCTCATGGCAGTGGGGACATTGGTTTCAGTCAATACCATAAGTAACGTACTCCACCGCAATGGTCTCCGTTCCAGACGAGCCCGTAAGGTACCTTTACTTTCAAAGCGTCATGTCAAGGCTCGTCTACAGTTTGCTCATGATCACTTGGAGGACTCTGAGACAGACTGGTTCAAGGTTCTATGGTCTGATGAGACCAAGATCGAGATCTTTGGTGCCAACCACACACGTGACGTTTGGAGACTGGATGGCACTGCATACGACCCCAAGAATACCATCCCTACAGTCAAGTATGGTGGTGGCAGCATCATGCTGTGGGGCTGTTTCTCTGCCAAGGGGCCTGGCCATCTGGTCCGCATCCATGGGAAGATGGATAGCACGGCCTACCTGGAGATTTTGGCCAAGAACCTCCGCTCCTCCATCAAGGATCTTAAGATGGGTCGTAATTTCATCTTCCAACAAGACAACGACCCAAAGCACACAGCCAAGAAAACCAAGGCCTGGTTCAAGAGGGAAAAAGTCAAGGTGTTGGAGTGGCCTAGTCAGTCTCCTGACCTTAACCCAATTGAAAACTTGTGGAAGGAGCTCAAGAATAAAGTCCACATGAGACACCCAAAGAACCTAGATAACTTGGAGAAGATCTGCATGGAGGAGTGGGCCAAGATAACTCCACAGACCTGTGCCGGCCTGATCAGGTCTTATAAAAGACGATTATTAGCTGTAATTGCAAACAAGGGTTATTCCACAAAATATTAAACATAGGGGTTGTATAATAATTGACCCACACTTTTATGTTTAAAATTTAATAAAATTCAACTGAGCAACATAACTTTTTGGTTTGTAAGATTTATGCTTCTGTTCATAAAACCTACTCTCGTTTGCAGTTTGAAGGCTCTAACTTATTTGCATCTTATCAAACCAGCTAAATCTGCAGGGGGTTGAATATTACTTGTAGGCACTGTATATATATATATATATATATATATATATATATATATATATATATATATATATATATATATATATATACACACACTGCTCAAAAAAATAAAGGGAACACTCAAATAACACATCCTAGATCTGAATGAATGAAATATTCTCATTGAATACTTTGTTCTGTACAAAGTTGAATGTGCTGACAACAAAATCACACAAAAATCATCAATGGAAATCACATTTATTAACCAATGGAGGCCTGGATTTGGAGTTACCCCCAAAATTAAAGTGGAAAAACACACTACAGGCTGATCCAACTTTGATGTAATGTCGTTAAAACAAGTCAAAATGAGGCTCAGTATTGTGTGTGGCCTCCACGTGCCTGTATGACCTCCCTACAACGCCTGGGCATGCTACTGATGAGGCTCAGTATTGTGTGTGGCCTCCACGTGCCTGTATGACCTCCCTACAACGCCTGGACATGCTCCTGATGAGGTTGCGGATGGTCTCCTGTGGGATCTCCTCCCAGACCTGGACTAAAGCATCCGCCAACTCCTGGACAGTCTGTGGTGCAACGTGACGTTGGTGGATGGAGCGAGACATGATGTCCCAGATGTGCTCAATCGGATTCAGGTCTGGGGAACGGGCGGGCCAGTCCATAGCTTCAATGCCTTCATCTTGCAGGAACTGCTGACACACTCCAGCCACATGAGGTCTGGCATTGTCCTGCATTAGGAGGAACCCAGGGCCAACCGCACCAACATATGGTCTCACAAGGGGTCTGAGGATCTCATCTCGGTACCTAATGGCAGTCAGGCCACCTCTGGCGAGCACATGGAGGGCTGTGCGGCCCTCCAAAGAAATGCCACCCCACACCATTACTGACCCACTGCCAAACCGGTCATGCTGAAGGATGTTGCAGGCAGCAGATCACTCTCAACGGCGTCTTCAGACTCTGTCACGTCTGTCACATGTGCTCAGTGTGAACCTGCTTTCATCTGTGAAGAGCACAGGGCGCCAGTGGCGACTTTGCCAATCCTGGTGTTCTGTGGCAAATGGCAAGCGTCCTGCACGGTGTTGGGCTGTGAGCACAACCCCCATCTGTGGACGTCGGGCCCTTATACCACCCTCATGGAGTCGATTTCTAACCGTTTGTGCAGACACATGCACATTTGTTGCCTGCTGGAGGTCATTTTGCAGGGCTCTGGCAGTGCTCCTCCTGTTCCTCCTTGCACAAAGGCGGAGGTAGTGGTCTTGCTGCTGGGTTGTTGCCCTCCTACAGCCCCCTCCACGTCTCCTGGTGTACTGGCCTGTCTCCTGGTAGCGCCTCCAGCCTCTGGACACTACGCTGACAGACACAGCAAACCTTCTTGCCACAGCTCGCATTGATGTGCCATCCTGGATGAGCTGCACTACCTGAGCAACTTCTGTGGGTTGTAGAGTCCGTCTCATGCTACCACGAGTGTGAAAGCACAACCAACATTCAAAAGTGACCAAAACATCAGCCAGAAAGCATTGGTACTGAGATGTGGTCTGTGGTCCCCACCTGCAGAACCACTCCTTTATTGAGGGTGTCTTGATAATTGCCAATAATTTCCATCTATTGTCTATTCCATTTGCACAACAGCATGTGAAATTGATTGGCAATCAGTGTTGCTTCTTAAGTGGACAGTTTGATTTCACAGAAGTTTGATTTACTTGGAGTTATATTCTGTTGTTGAAGTGTTCCCTTTATTTTTTTGAGCAGTGTATATATGTATGTATGTCTGTCCATCTATCTATCTAGCTACATTTTTTTACATATTTATTGGGCCCCCTAGGGCACTTGGATCTGTGATCACTTATATCACTTGTACAATACTCTGCATTTCCATAAAAATTAGCAATATATGTACAATCATGGTAGACATGTTGGCCTTCAGTAGGCCCCCGGCTACCATGACAATGCCATTGGCACCCTAGGATCATGTTGTTGGGAGAAGGGGGGGGAGCAAAGGGATCCCTATCCTAATTTCCAATCTCTTAAATGCTACTGTCATGATTAGCAGCGGCATCTAAGAGGTTAAACTACTACTTGCTCCTTGCACAGAAGTGACTCTTGAATGCTGGCTATATAACATAGCTCCATACTTGCACACGTCCACCATACCCGAGCAGCCCCCTAACACCATGGGGCCCCTGCTCTTGCCCACTTTTGGCCCTGCGAATAGGCATAGATAAAATATATATATAATTCTGACCGCCACTAGAGGGAGCCGCGGTTTTAGTATTGAGTATATGAGCTCCCCCTAGTGGTGGCTGACTGGTTGTACAAATTTTACAATGGGAATTATCTCTTGAAATTCCAGAATATTATTAGTTTTTACTATTTTGTCATATTCTAATAATACATGACAGGGACGCTGGTTTTCTGCAGTGATCTGTTCACATTGTTGCCCTTTGTCAGGCGGTGGAGAAGGTTTTCTTTTCCCCCTGTGGATTCTTCTGGCAGACGATGGACACTGAGGAGAAGCTGAGTCCTCTGACCCCGGACTTCTTCGAGGATGGTGAAATCGAGGTGGGAATTTTTCTTCCAACCAGTTATTTAAATCCTACAATCCTGTATATTCCATGTCCTGGTCCAGTAATTCTGCAGAACTAGACCTCCGAGAAGTCGGCTGACAACCCCCCTTTTTCCTGGCTTCCATTACTGCTTGTCACTCAGCTTTCTAAGAAGAAAATAAAGCAGATTGTAGGAGCGTTCCTGGACTAATTTGGGTCTTTCCTCTTTCATTAGGTGGTTCCTGTCAAAATCTATGATACCCTCTTGCAAGATTCTCTGGCTTTCCACCAAGCTTTACACCTCATCCTCACCGCAGGGCTGGACGTATGTGGAATAAGACTGCTATACCCACAAGCCTCTGCTCTATGTCCCAAACTATGTACGTATGAGTCTATAATATATATATATATATATATATATATATATATATATATATATATATATATATATATAATGTGTGTACCTATCATACATAGACCTGCCTAATATTGTGTAGGTTTTGTGCTCCAAAGCAGCTCTGACCCATCGAGGCCGGATCACCAGATCCTGTGGTCCCGTGCTTTGCTCGGTGCGGCCTCAATGGATCAGACTTGTTTTTACGGATGAGTCGGATTCAGATCTGGAGAATTTAGAGACAAATCATCACCTTCATCTCTTTGTCATGATCCCTGGACTATTCCTGATTGACCATTATCCTACTGTGAAGGGCCCTTCTATTAGGGAACCCCGCTGCCATGAAGAGGGTGCTGGGTCTGCACAGTGTTAGCCAGGTGTCTTGCCGTATACCGGGAACACCCCACAAGACCTGCTGTATACCGGGAACACCCCACAAGACCTGCCGTATACCGGGAACACCTCACAAGACCTGCCGTATACCGGGAACACCTCACAAGACCTGCCGTATACCGGGAACACCCCACAAGACTTGCCGTATACCGGGAACACCCCACAAGACCCGCCGTATACTAGGAACAGCCCACAAGACCTGCCGTATAACGGGAACAGCCCACAAGACCTTCCATATACTGGTAAGACCCCACAAGACCTGCCATATACCAGGAACACCCCACAAGACCTGCCGTATGCCGGGAACACCCCACAAGACCTGCTGTATACCAGGAACACCCCACAAGACCTGCCGTATACTAGGAACACCCCACAAGACCTGCCGTATACCAGGAACACCCCACAAGACCTGCCGTATGCCGGGAACACCCCACAAGACCTGCTGTATACCAGGAACACCCCACAAGACCTGCCGTATACCGGGAACACCCCACAAGACCCGCCATATACCAGGAACAGCCCACAAGACCTTCCGTATACAGGGAACACCCCACAAGACCTGCTGTATACAGGGAACACCCCACAAGACGTGCCGTATACCGGGAACACCCCACAAGACCTGCTGTATACCAGGAACACCCCACAAGACCTGCCGTATGCCGGGAACACCCCACAAGACCTGCTGTATACCAGGAACACCCCACAAGACCTGCCGTATACTGGGAACAGCCCACAAGACCTTCCATATACTGGTAAGACCCCACAAGACCTGCCGTATACCAGGAACACCCCACAAGACCTGCCGTATGCCGGGAACACCCCACAAGACCTGCTGTATACCAGGAACACCCCACAAGACCTGCCGTATACCGGGAACACCCCACAAGACCTGCCGTATTCCAGGAACAGCCCACAAGACCTTCCGTATACAGGGAACACCCCACAAGACCTGCTGTATACAGGGAACACCCCACAAGACCTGCCGTATACCGGGAACAGCCCACAAGACCTGCCGTATACTGGTAAGACCCCACAAGGCCTGCCGTATACTAGGAACACCCCACAAGACCTGCCGTATACCGGAAACACCCCACAAGACCCGCCGTATACCAGGAACACCCCACAAGACCTGCCTTATACAGGGAACACCCCACAAGACCTGCCGTATACCGGGAACACCCCAAAAGACCTGCCGTATACCGGGAACACCTCACAAGACGTGCCGTATACTGGGAACACCCCACAGGACCTGTCGTATACCGGAAACACCCCACAAGACCTGTCGTATACCGGGAACACCCCACAAGACCTGCTGTATACCGGGAACAGCCCACAAAACCTGCCGTATGCCGGGAACACCCCACAAGACCTGCCGTATGCCGGGAACACCCCACAAGACCTGCTGTATACCAGGAACACCCCACAAGGCCTGTCGTATACCGGGAACACCCCACAAGACCCGCCGTATACCAGGGACAGCCCACAAGACCTGCTGTATACAGGGAACACCCCACAAGACCTGTCGTATACCGGGAACACCCCACAAGACCTGCTGTATACCGGGAACAGCCCACAAGACCTGCCGTATGCCGGGAACACCCCACAAGACCTGCCGTATGCCGGGAACACCCCACAAGACCTGCTGTATACCAGGAACACCCCACAAGACCTGCCGTATACCGGGAACAGCCCACAAGACCTGCCGTATACTGGTAAGACCCCACAAGACCTGCCGTATACTAGGAACACCCCACAAGACCTGCCGTATACCGGAAACACCCCACAAGACCCGCCGTATACCAGGAACACCCCACAAGACCTGCCTTATACAGGGAACACCCCACAAGACCTGCCGTATACCGGGAACACCCCACAAGACCTGCCGTATACCGGGAACACCTCACAAGACGTGCCGTATACTGGGAACACCCCACAGGACCTGTCGTATACCGGGAACACCCCACAAGACCTGTCGTATACCGGGAACACCCCACAAGACCTGCTGTATACCGGGAACAGCCCACAAAACCTGCCGTATGCCGGGAACACCCCACAAGACCTGCCGTATGCCGGGAACACCCCACAAGACCTGCTGTATACCAGGAACACCCCACAAGGCCTGCTGTATACCGGGAACACCCCACAAGACCCGCCGTATACCAGGGACAGCCCACAAGACCTGCTGTATACAGGGAACACCCCACAAGACCTGTCGTATACCGGGAACACCCCACAAGACCTGCTGTATACCGGGAACAGCCCACAAGACCTGCCGTATGCCGGGAACACCCCACAAGACCTGCCGTATGCCGGGAACACCCCACAAGACCTGCTGTATACCAGGAACACCCCACAAGACCTGCCGTATACCAGGAACATCAAACAAGATCTGCCGTATACCAGGAACACCCCACAAGATCTGCCGTATACAAGGAACACCCCACAAGACCTGCCTTATACCGGAAACACCCCACAAGACCCGCCGTATACCAGGAACACCCCACAAGGTCTGCTGTATACCTGGAAAACCCCACAAGACCTGCCGTATACCGGGAACACCCCACAAGACCTGCCGTATACCGGGAACACCCCACAAGACCGGCCGTATGCCAGGAACACCCCACAAGACCTGCTGTTTACTGGGAACACCCCACAAGACCTGCCGTATAGTGGGAACACCCCACAAGACCTGCCGTATAGTGGGAACACCCCACAAGACCAGCCGTATGCCAGGAACACCCCACAAGACCTGCCGTATAGTGGGAACACCCCACAAGACCAGCCGTATGCCAGGAACACCCCACAAGACCTGCCATATACTGGTAACACCCCACAAGATCTGCCGTATGCCAGGAACACCCCACAAGACCTGCTGTATAATGGGAACACCCCACAAGACATGCCATATACTGGGAACAGTCCACAAGACGTGCTGTATGCTAGGAACAGCCCACAAGACCTTCCATATACTGGTAAGACCCCACAAGACCTGCCGTATACCAGGAACACCCCACAAGACCTGCCGTATGCCGGGAACACCCCACAAGACCTGCTGTATACCAGGAACACCCCACAAGACCTGCCGTATACCGGGAACACCCCACAAGACCCGCCGTATACCAGGAACAGCCCACAAGACCTTCCGTATACAGGGAACACCCCACAAGACCTGCTGTATACAGGGAACACCCCACAAGACCTGCCGTATACCGGGAACAGCCCACAAGACCTGCCGTATACCAGGAACACCCCACAAGACCTGCCTTATACAGGGAACACCCCACAAGACCTGCCGTATACCGGGAACACCCCACAAGACCTGCCGTATACCGGGAACACCTCACAAGACGTGCCGTATACTGGGAACACCCCACAAGACCTGTCGTATACCGGGAGCACCCCACAAGACCTGTCCTATACCGGGAACACCCCACAAGACCTGCTGTATACCGGGTACAGCCCACAAAACCTGCCGTATACAGGCAACACCCCACAAGACCTGCCGTATGCCGGGAACACCCCACAAGACCTGCTGTATACCAGGAACACCCCACAAGGCCTGCCGTATACCGGGAACACCCCACAAGACCCGCCGTATACCAGGGACAGCCCACAAGACCTGCCGTATACAGGGAGCACCCCACAAGACCTGCCGTATACTGGGAACAGCCCACAAGACCTGCCGTATACTGGTAAGACCCCACAAGACCTGCCGTATGCCGGGAACACCCCACAAGACCTGCCGTATGCCGGGAACACCCCACAAGACCTGCTGTATACCAGGAACACCCCACAAGACCTGCCGTATACCAGGAACATCAAACAAGATCTGCCGTATACCAGGAACACCCCACAAGATCTGCCGTATACAAGGAACACCCCACAAGACCTGCCTTATACCGGAAACACCCCACAAGACCTGCCTTATACCGGAAACACCCCACAAGACCCGCCGTATACCAGGAACACCCCACAAGGTCTGCTGTATACCTGGAAAACCCCACAAGACCTGCCGTATACCGGGAACACCCCACAAGACCTGCCGTATACCGGGAACACCCCACAAGACCGGCCGTATGCCATGAACACCCCACAAGACTTGCTGTTTACTGGGAACACCCCACAAGACCTGCCGTATAGTGGGAACACCCCACAAGACCAGCCGTATACCAGGAACACTCCACAATACCTGCCGTATGCCAGGAACACCCCACAAGACCTGCTGTTTACTGGGAACACCCCACAAGACCTGCCGTATAGTGGGAACACCCCACAAGACCAGCCGTATGCCAGGAACACCCCACAAGACCTGCCATATACTGGTAACACCCCACAAGATCTGCCGTATGCCAGGAACACCCCACAAGACCTGCTGTATAATGGGAACACCCCACAAGACCTGCCATATACTGGCAACAGTCCACAAGACGTGCTGTATGCTAGGAACAGCCCACAAGACCTTCCATATACTGGTAAGACCCCACAAGACCTGCCGTATACCAGGAACACCCCACAAGACCTGCCGTATGCCGGGAACACCCCACAAGACCTGCTGTATACCAAGAACACCCCACAAGACCTGCCGTATATCGGGAACACCCCACAAGACCCGCCGTATACCAGGAACAGCCCACAAGACCTTCCGTATACAGGGAACACCCCACAAGACCTGCCGTATACCGGGTACAGCCCACAAGACCTGCCGTATACTGGTAAGACCCCACAAGACCTGCCGTATACCAGGAACACCCCACAAGACCTGCCGTATACCGGAAACACCCCACAAGACCCGCCGTATACCAGGAACACCCCACAAGACCTGCCTTATACAGGGAACACCCCACAAGATCTGCCGTATACCAGGAACACCCCACAAGACCTGCCGTATACCGGGAACACCTCACAAGACGTGCCGTATACTGGGAACACCCCACAAGACCTGTCGTATACCGGGAACACCCCACAGGACCTGTCGTATACCGGGAACACCCCACAAGACCTGCTGTATACCGGGAACAGCCCACAAAACCTGCCGTATGCCGGGAACACCCCACAAGACCTGCTGTATACCAGGAACACCCCACAAGGCCTGCCGTATACCGGGAACACCCCACAAGACCCACCGTATACCAGGGACAGCCCACAAGACCTGCCGTATACCGGGAACACCCCACAAGACCTGTCGTATACCGGGAACACCCCACAAGACCTGCTGTATACCGGGAACACCCCACAAGACCTGCCGTATGCCAGGAACACCCCACAAGACCTGCTGTATACCAGGAACACCCCACAAGACCTGACGTATACCAGGAACATCAAACAAGATCTGCCGTATACCAGGAACACCCCACAAGATCTGCCGTATACAAGGAACACCCCACAAGACCTGCCTTATACCGGAAACACCCCACAAGACCTGCCTTATACCGGAAACACCCCACAAGACCCGCCGTATACCAGGAACACCCCACAAGGTCTGCTGTATACCTGGAAAACCCCACAAGACCTGCCGTATACCGGGAACACCCCACAAGACCGGCCGTATGCCAGGAACACCCCACAAGACTTGCTGTTTACTGGGAACACCCCACAAGACCTGCCGTATAGTGGGAACACCCCACAAGACCAGCCGTATGCCAGGAACACCCCACAAGACCTGCCGTATACTGGGAACACCCCACAAGACCTGCCGTATACTGGGAACACCCCACAAGACCTGCCGTATACTGGGAACACCCCACAAGACCTGCCGTATACCGGGAACACCCCACAAGACCTGCCGCATACCGGGAACACCCCACAAGACCTGAAGTATACAGGGAACACTCCACAAGACCTGCCTTATACTAGGAACACCCCACAAGACCTGCCATTTACCGGGAACAGCCCACAAGATCTGCCGTATACAGGGAGCACCCCACAAGACTTGCCTTATAATGGGAACACCCCACAAGACTTACCATATACCGGGAACAGCCCACAAGACCTGCCGTATACCGGGAACAGCCCACAAGACCTGCCGTATACCAGGAACAGCCCACAAGACCTGCCGTATACCGGGAACAGCCCACATGACCTGCCGTATACCGGGAACACCCCACAAGACCTGCCGTATACAGGGAACACCCCACAAGACCTGCCGTATACAGGGAACACCCCACAAGATCTGCCGTATACCGGGAACACCCCACAAGACCTGCCGTATACAGGGAACACCCCAAAAGATCTGCCGTATACCGGGAACACCCCACAAGACCTGCCGTATACAAGGAACACTCCACAATACCTGCCGTATACAGGGAACACTCCACAAGACCTGCCGTATACAGAGAACACCTCACAATACCTGCCGTATACAGGGAACACTCCACAAGACCTGCTGTATACAGGGAACACCCCACAAGACCTGCCGTATACAGAGAACACCTCACAATACCTGCCGTATACAGGGAACACTCCACAAGACCTGCCGTATACAGAGAACACCTCACAATACCCGCCGTATACCAGGAACACCCCACAAGACCCGCCGTATACAGGGAAAACCCCACAAGACCTGCCGTATACCGGGAACACCCCACAAGGCCCGCTGTATACCAGGAACACCCCATAGGACCTGCAGTATACCAGGAACACCCCACAGGACCTGCCATTTTGGTGATGACCCAGCCATTTACCCGTCACAATTTGGCCCGTGCCTCTGTCGCTCACGTCCTTACACTTTCCCCTTTTTCTTGCTTCCAGCACATCACTAACACCTGACCGGTCTCTTGCTGATAATATCTCCCTGCTGACCGGCGCTGTTGCCACCAGATTATAGTGTCCTTCACTTCCGCTGTCGGTGGCGATGGCTGCTCTGTCCATATATACGCTGTGTACCTATATACATATATATCCATGAATCCACAATTGAATGAATTTACATTCACCCTTTCCTTTCCAGACGTCATTCCTTTTTCCTACACCAGACGAGATGGTGAGATCTGCCCAGTCCTGGTCGTGGCACTTCGTGGCTTCTGTGCATTGAAGACCTGGGAGGACATATCCGGTCCTTGTGACCCACAGCTTGCCCGTCAGACAGACCCCAACTCACTGAGCGCTCTCTACGGTCTCACAAGGGAATCTCCCCTCCTGCATCATTCCCGCACTTCTGGCCACATAATAAGGGACCTTTGTCTTTGGTTTGGGGGCAGAATACCCAGTAATGGCATCCTCAATACCAGACTTCCATACTCCTCAGGAGGGAGCGTGCCGCCCAGGTAATAAGGTTCATTGTCTGTTATTATGTTCTTTATTGTTATTATTTGATTTTTTTTTTTTTTTTTTTTAGATCTCAAAACCCAACCGAAATTCAGTACCGTCCTCCGGCTCTACTGACAGCGACCACTAGGGGTAAGTCAGACCATGCACGGTGTATATTACTATAGACCCATTCTTTATGGTTCCCTACTGCAGGGGTCTCCAGCTGTTGCCTACGGCTGTCTGTGTATGCTGGGAGTTGTAGTTTTGTAACCTCTGGGATGGGAATGATAAATCGCTGCCATGTTGTGTGTGACCTGGTACTGTTATGTTGGCCCCTACAGGTGACGTTTTTATGGTGGTCTCTCCTGCTGTGCCACCGTGCGCCTACGGGGATTTGATTGACACCTGCTGCCAGCGAGGATTTGCAGTTCACGGTATCCGACGCCTCCGTCTCGCTGCTAAACGTGGAGCCGTGCTGAACATGTCTGCTGCCCAGGTAGAATATTTAGTTTCCCCTTGGTCTGGACGTTCATTTAGCCGACAGCGGTCTCTGCTGACCCCCTACATACATGCACGATTGACTGGGCTGAGTGTGTCTGTGTAGGGAGTAAGCTGGTGACAGACACCTACGCTTGCTGCTTATCTTCCATGAGAACATAGCACGGGGTATATACAGGGTGGGCCATTTATATGGATACACGTAAATTAAATGGGAATGGTTGGTGATATCAACTTCCTGTTTGTGGCACATTAGTATATGGGATGGGGAAAACTTTTCCAGATGGGTGGTGACCACGGCGGCCATTTTGAAGTCGGCCATTTTGTTTCCAACTTTATTTTTTTTCAATGGGAACAGGGTCATGTGACACATCAGACTTATTGAGAATTTCATAAGAAAAACAATGGTGTGCTTGGTTTTAACATAACTTTATTCTTTCATGAGTTTTTTACAAGTTTATGACCACTTATAAAATGTGTTCATAGTGCTGCCCATTGTGTTGGATTGTCAATGCCGCCCTCTTCTCCCACTCTTGACTCATTGATAGCAACACCGCAGAAGAAATGCCAGCACAGGCTTCCAGTATCCGTTGTTTCAGATGCTGCACATCTCGTATCTTGATGGTATGGTGTGGTATATGGGGTACAAAGATAGTGGGGTCATTCTTCATCAATGGAAACCTCAATGCCACTGGATATCTGAAATTGCTACATGATGATGTGTTGACCTCTTTATGCACTGAAGATGGCACGTTCCCTGAGTTTTTCCAACAAGATGGTCACCACCACATTATGGGTGTCAGGTCCGAGCATTCCTACATGAACAGTTTCCTGGAAAGTGGATTGGTTGTCATCGACCAGTTGAATGGCCACCAAGGTCCCCCGATCTGACCCCCTTAGACTTTTATCTTTGGGGTCATCTGAAGGCAATTATCAATGCTGTGAAGATACGAGATGTGCAGTATCTGAAACACCGGATACTGGAAGCCTGTGCTGGCATTTCTTCTGCGGTGTTGCTATCAGTGTGTCAAGAGTGGGAGAAGAGGGCGGCATTGACAATCCAACACAATGGGCAGCACTATGAACACATTTTATAAGTGGTCATAAACTTGTAAAAAACTCATGAAAGAATAAAGTTATGTTAAAACCAAGCACACCATTGTTTTTCTTATGAAATTCTCAATAAGTTTGATGTGTCACATGACCCTCTTCCCATTGAAAAAAAAAAAGTTGGATCCAAAATGGCCGACTTCAAAATGGCTGCCATGGTCACCACCCATCTGGAAAAGTTTTCCCCCTCCCATATACTAATGTGCCACAAACAGGAAGTTGATATCACCAACCATTCCCATTTAATTTAGGTGTATCCATATAAATGGCCCACCCTGTAGATGTCCTCCCTGCCTGGAAGTCATCACCCTTGGTCTCTGCCTTGTATATAACATACATAACCACCCTTATAGGGCTTGTCCAGTGGAGACAAGCATGTCTCTTTAAAGGGGTCGTCCACAAGATAGGTGATAACTTATTGATCGGGTAACTTTTTTTTCTGTTACAAAAAAATGGACCATGGTTCCATTCCTTCTCTATGGGGCTGCCGGAAAAATCCAAGCGCAGCAGGATGAATGAGCTACAGGTCGCACATGGTGAAGGTGCCCGGTTCTCCCGATCAGTGCGGGTCCCCGCGGTCGGACATGTCTTCTCTTATCACAGCTTCCCTATAAATGTTCTCTCTTTATTGCAGGTGAGTTTCTTCTGCCCCAATAAACCATCATCCCCCCTAGAGGAGAAGCCGAACGTCTCCGCTCCTGCACCGCATCTCCACTGCTTACTGCTCCTCCTGAGGAAGGAGAACGCCGGCCATCACACCGCCGCTCTCCTCCAAGGTGACGTCCTTATAAGTGTGCTAATCCAATATGCCCCATCTTTCTTTCCTCCTGGTCACACCGAGATCGTCAGGTTTACCCAACGTTAATCCAATGTGAATGGTGACCTGTTTGTGGCAGCTACTTTCGCAAAAGTGACCACAGGACGCGCATACATATTGGATGCTACTTATGAATTAAAGGGGTATTCCCATGTCCAAGATCCTAACCCAATATGTAGTAGGTGTAATAATAATAATATAATATTAGCAAATACCTCTAATTAGAAATGTAGTATAGTTCTTCTGATTCACTATGTCGCTTACCCCATGTGCAGGGCATTGCAGTAGCTTAGGTATCCAAGGTTACGACCACTAACAACTAACTAACTGTCACTATATGAGTGGTCGTAACCACGGATACCTAAGCTACCGCAATGCCCTGAACATGGGCTAATCAGAAGAACTATATAACATTTCTAATTGGAGGTATTTGCTAATATTGTTATTATTACACCTACTACATATTGGGATAGGATCTTGGAGATGGGAATACCCCTTTAACAACTCAGAACCTGACTTTCATTTTGTAATCATGTTCATTAAAACAATGAGGATTGTCTTTCCTCTGTCACTTTTGCAATGGCGCCACAATTTTTTATTATTATATCGAATACTCTAAAATGAAAAATAAAGCAATTTAGTAAATAATATAAATTAAAAAAAAATGTCCTATTGTTTTGCGTGCACAGCTCCTATGCAGACCTATGTGTCTCCATGGTAACAGACTACTAATAGGCCCGGCTCCGTCAGGTGTATTCTCTTAGGTTATATTCTGATGTACATTTAGTCTGGACTTGGGGAATAATAGGGGGTGCCGGCAGTGGGACCCTGGGTGATCGTACATTTATCATCCATTGTATCCTGTGGGTAAATGATAAATGTTGTTTGTGGGATAACTCTTTAAAGAATGAATCAAAGGGAGTGCGACTACAGGGTTTGTTTGTAGTCTGTTACCATGGAGATACATAATTCTGCATAGAAGCTGTATACACGAAAGGATAGATTTTGATCTGGCTTCTTTTCAGGGTTTTTCTGTAAGAGAGCGGCCTATAGGTGACATAGATTGATCACGTAAAGCCCCTTCTTTCTTCCAGGACTGATGAACAATCTGGCTGAGCAGGGTCTCCTGGGTGTCGTCCGGACCAGCGAGCTTCCTTTGGATCACACTTTGTGCTTCCATGCTGTGCCTTTTACTGACAGTCTGCTACAAAGCCTTGGTAAGACGTGGTCAGGATACCTTCAATGGCCAAAAATCAGTGTGATGGGAAGGGAGAGGGGGGAGATGCCGCTGCAGATTCCTTCTTTTTTCGAGGGTTTTGGGTGCAGGAAGCGCCAACAAAGGAAGGGTAAATATCAAACCGGGGAAAGTGATCCATGTAGCGCAGGTTGGACACAACATTTCTGGTTGCACTATGTCCAAGATGCCTCTAAAATCGTATGAATGGGCAGGTCACTGCCTTCTACAAGGTCAGCACACTCTGCTCCCGCTGCTCTTCTCATTCCACACCTCCGTTATTTTTGTGATTTTCGGCAGGCGGCACTTTGCACTCTGTACCAGACTCCAGCACCGTATGGCACATGCAGTCCAGGCGACCCTGTAGTTTTGACCCCGAAGTGGAACAAGTGGTGGTCCTGACTATTAGCGGCAGGCGAGCCCTGCAGAAAGCTGGACACTTCCTCCGTCAGATCCTTAGACCAAAGCCTAAACTGCAAGAGTCAGCGCCAGGTAAGAATAAGTATCTATAGGGTGTGGGGTGATCACTACATCGAAAAATGTACCGCAGCCCATGGGGCATGCATCCATACGTATCTACACAGAAAGGCGATTGATTTCTTGTGTTGTCTTCCTAGTCCTTTAAGGATAAAATGGTATTACATTTCTTCCTGCCATCCTGTAGGTTCTCTAATCCATAGAATAATCAATAGTCTGATTGGTGATAATGTCATCATCTAACCATCAAAATATATGTTGTGTGCTATTCACAAACACGCCACTAGGTGGCAGCACACACATTGTAATAAATAGGTTTATTTTCTTCTGTATCTGCTGATGGCAAATTCTGCAAATACAGAAGAGTGTGAAGAACATAGAGTCTGCCGTGCGGCACGATGGCAAATAATCTGATATACAATAATTATTCTTAATGATTTATTGCCATAGCTTAAAGGGATATGGTAAATATTGCAAGGATATGCCATCACTATATGATCAGTGGGCGTCCGATCTCCAGGGCCCCCCACCAATACTGAGAATGAAAGGACCATAGCACCGATTTAGCGCTGTGTACAATTCACTGCACAGCAGCTTTTTTTATCACTCAATTTGACCGGAAATTGCAGTCGGCCTCATTCACTTGAATGGGGCTGCCATTTAATTCCATGCTCAGCGGGTGGACAGGTTGTCACCGTGCAAGATGAAGAGGCGGCAGCACTATACCAGCATTGCATCAAAATCAGTGGGGGTCCGGGAGTCAGATCTCCACTGATTTAGAAGGTGATGAAGCATCCTATCAATATGGCTAGAGACTGGACTTTTATAGCTGGCTCTGGATCATGTTATGATATAGGACAATACAGGTATGGCTGTATAAGGGGCTTGTCCCCCGATAAAAATGATACCTTTTTTGTAGAAATCCGATGTGCCAGTCATGAGAAATCTAGTGTAGAAGCCAGATGCAAATCAGACAGGAAGTGCACTGGGGGCGTGTCAGGAAGCAGCGATGACACACCCCCAGTGCACTTCCAGCTGGATTTGCATATGGCTTCTACACTTGATTTCTAATGACTGGCACATCGGATTTTTACAAAAAAGGTATCATTATTATTGGGGGACAAGCCCCTATACAGCCGCATCACTACTTCCATATGTAAAAACGTGCTGACTGGTTCACTTCAAGTCCCAGCAATTTTTAGAACTGAATATAAGATCTCCCATCTCATATACTAGATCATTAGACAGAGAAGTAAGTACGCCCTTCCCCCAAAGCTTCCCATAAGGCTGGGGCTTTCCGCTGACTTTGGCCATGACACCCATGGCATAATGAACGTGAATGTGGTTCACACCTGCTGGATGTTCTGCGACTTTT
Source organism: Phyllobates terribilis (assembly GCF_046119375.1). NCBI lineage: Eukaryota > Metazoa > Chordata > Amphibia > Anura > Dendrobatidae > Phyllobates > Phyllobates terribilis. The sequence continues at coordinate 370,443,747 of NW_027362769.1, forward strand.
GCAACTCGTGGTTTGCAACACAACTATGTTCACTTTCCTTATGACGCGATGCGATTTTTGGCCGCGTTATATGTATCATCCCCCAAAGTCACCAGTGTAAGAGTAATGAATCTTCCGTTAGACGGCTGAAGAGTAAACTCTGAATCCACAATCTGCAGGTCTGTACTCTCCACCGTTCCCTTTTTTTATCAGATCCTTCCCAGTCGTCATAAATACAGTTATAACCTTGGCCATCGCTTCCAAACTGCCCAAAAAAATGTAGTTCCCATCACAGATGTCCTTGCCAGACGGACACAAGTCATTTGTCATCGCTGCCATATTCCGATATTAATATATCTCACAGATGTAATCTGCAGAGTGATGGTCCAGGGTCTGCAGCACATTTAAAGGGGCCCTCCTCATACAATGCGTCTACAAGGAAACCAGCAGCGTTAATAACGTAGATCATTTCCCTAATATATTGGATAAGGATCCAGGGCAGCATTTAGTGAATAAATTCCACAAAACTAGATGTCAGATGTAGCAGGGCTGAATATGTGAGATGTAGCAGAGCTGAATATGTCAGCTGTAGGAGAGCTGAATATGTCATGTAGCAGAGCTGAATAAGTGAGATGTAGCAGAGCTGAATATGTCAGATGTAGCAGGGCTGAATATGTCAGATGTAGCAGAGCTGAATATGTCAGATGTAGCAGAGCTGAATATGTCAGATGTAGCAGAGCTGAATAAGTCAGATGTAGCAGAGCTGAATATGTCAGATGTAGCAGAGCTGAAAATGTCAGATGTAGCAGAGCTCATCTACAACCAGTCCTACTGCATTATCTAACCTTGCATTAGTTATCGCAATAAAAGTAGTTAACACTAAGCTCTGATAAATCTTAGAGTAAAGCCAGAAGAAGCGGCCGTGAATTGTACCCACTTGTGATGTCACAGCAGCATGTCTGAGGGATACCCACTTGTGATGTCACAGCAGCATGTCTGAGGGATACCCACTTGTGATGTCACAGCAGCATGTCTGAGAGATACCGACTTGTGATGTCACATCAGCATGTCTGAGTGAAAACAACTTGTGATGTCACAGCAGCATGTCTGAGAGATACCCACTTGTGATGTCACAGCAGCATGTCTGAGTGAAAACAACTTGTGATGTCACAGCAGCATGTCTGAGTTATACCAACTTGTGATGTCACAGCAGCATGTCTGAGAGATACCAACTTGTGATGTCACAGCAGCATGACTGAGTGATACCCACTTGTGATGTCACAGCAGCATGTCTGAGTGATACCCACTTGTGATGTCACAGCAACATATCTGAGAGATACCAACTTGTGATGTCACAGCAACATGACTGAGTGATACCCACTTGTGATGTCACAGCAGCATGTCTGAGAGATACCGATTTGTGATGTCACAGCAGCATGTCTGAGTGATACCCACTTGTGATGTCACAGCAGCTTGTCTCAGTGATACCCACTTGTGATGTCACAGCAACATATCTGAGAGATACCAACTTGTGATGTCACAGCAACATGACTGAGTGATACCCACTTGTGATGTCACAGCAGCATGTCTGAGAGATACCGATTTGTGATGTCACAGCAGCATGTCTGAGTGATACCCACTTGTGATGTCACAGCAGCATGTCTGAGTGATACCCACTTGTGATGTCACAGCAGCATGTCTGAGTGATACCCACTTGTGATGTCACAGCAGCATGTCTGAATGATACCCACTTGTGATGTCACAGCAGCATGTTTGAGAGATACCCACTTGTGATGTCACATTGCAGCGACATTTTACTCTGTGTCAGGACTGTGCCTTTAATGTGCATTATGAAAAGAGACAATGGTGACCTTGAGTCTCATCTATGCACAGTCCGTGCTGCACTTAACCTGTTCTTATTTGCCGTGGTGCAATGCTCTGCAGATCTTTTCATAACATCACTGGGAGCACCTGTGTCCTGCAAAGAGCCGACACCACTCCGCTGCTTCCAAACAAAAGTGAGATCCTCGGCGCCCCAGCAGGGATGACTCAGCAGTACGACAATATAGAGTCAGGCCCCCGGGACCTGGGATCAGATAGAAACAGGGCTCAGCTTTTGTGCTGGGAGATTTCTGCAGACACAGGCACATCTGGCCGGACTGCAGACGCTCCTGACATGACGGTGCCGGGCAGCAGCTGCTGGAGAGCCCAGCGCACACAGATGCCCCGCTGTGCCGCCCCGCTGCGCCGCCCCGCTGCGCCTCTACTAGTCCGTGACATCATTTTCTTCTTTCCATCCACACTGTCAGGATTTTACTGGGTTTCCCCAGAGGCCACAAATGGAAGTTTCCTTATGTCTATCCATGAAGTTTATGTAAAATTTCTTTGTGCGCAAAAGAAAGCATCTCACTTTACAGCCTGCAGTAAAAGTTATAGCCTCAATATAATTAGCAGGTAGACATAGCGCAGCGTGAGGGGGCAGGGGTACCTTGGCAGGGTTGGTGACATCACAGAGTGAAGGGCAGAGTAATCTGTGGTTTGTTGATGATGTCACAGTGAAGGGGTGTGGTTATCTAGGTGTTCTTGAGTAAGGGTGTGTGGTTATCTGAGAAATGCTGATGTCACTTAGGAGGCGGAGCTGTTTGAAGTGGGCTGATGATGTCACTGAGTGAAGGGATATGGTTTTCTAGATAAGGATGTAATGTCATTAACTAGGTGGCCAGGGTTATGTGGGGATGGCTAGTGATGTCACATAGTGAGAGAACATGGTTAACCGGGATGGCATAATGGTGTCCCAGAGGTGTAGGGTTATTTGGAGGGGGCTACTGAAAGGGTAATGGAGAGCTGATGATGTCACTGAGTAACGGAGAGCTGATGATGTCACTGAGTAATGGAGAGATGACGATATCACTGAGTAATGGAGAGATGATGTCACTGAGTAAGAAACAGGTTAACTGGGTAAGGCTGATGATGTCACTGAGTAAAAGGACTAGGTTACCTGGGGAAGGCTGATGATGTCACTAAGAAGAGCAGGATTATCAGGGGAGAGCTGGTGATGTCACTGAGTGAAAGGTGGTGATGTCATATAAGGAGCGAGTGGAATTATGTGGATAGAGATGATGTCACTGAGTAAAGGAATCAGGTTACCTGGGTAAGGCTGATGATGTCACTGAGTGTAGAGCAGGGTTATCAGGGGAGAGCTGGTGATGTCATTGGCTGAGGGGCGGTGATGTCACTGCCCATCTCCATTTCTAGATTCTGTTGCCCATAAAGCGCCCCTCTTCTGCTGTGATGTCAGATTGTGGGGGGCAGTTGAGAACTGGCTCTAGGAATATAAAACAATGGAATAAAAGACGTGATTTATATAAATATTCCACTACTTTAGTGGACCGTGTCTCTCCAGGCTTTGACCATTATCTTTCCCACATTGACCTCAGGGGGTAAACCTGTATTAGAGCGCCCCCCTCTGCCTTCCACAACGGGTGTGAAGGATTTTCCTCCTGCTCTGTGTCCTTCTCATTACAGATTTCTCAGCTTCCAGTCTGCACATTGTTCCCATCCCCCGAGGCTCGCCCTCCTTAATGGGCACACAGAGCCTGAGGCTTTGCCACTAGCTCATCCGAATGTAAAATGGTCTATTTTAGGGAGTTTCCGTATATAGGAGTCCGAGGGCTTCCCCACTGGTGTCGTCTGAGCTCCCTGCTGCCAGTGCGTCCCTGGTTCTGATAAATGCTGGCAAATGGGGCGTCTGGTGGGACCCTGCTTCCAAACAAAATCCCAAAGAGATGGCCCAGTATTGTCATCCACATAATCCCGACCCAAGGGATCAGAATCAAAGACGGTAGGGGTGGTCACCCAGCTTCTCTGGGGTGCTGCATGGCAAATATGCCCCTCGATCCCTGCAGAACCATGCACATGGTCAATGCAGCGGTGCGATATAGATGGGAGCTCTGACAATGTCTGCCATTCATCGCCATCCTGCTTTCTCACAACTGGCTGGATAGAAGTTTCTGCAGCCTAACAGAAGGAGGCAAATTAATAATTTAGTGCCACCTATAGGTAGCCAACCTGTATGTTCTCACCCATTGTCAGTGCACGGTATTGACTTACCTGGAGATGGCACTAATGAGTTTTCTTTCTTCTAAAAGAGAGCTACTTTGCATTTTTTTTCCCTTGGAACATTGTAATACTTCACACATTGGATCTCCTCAATGATAGTCACATCATCAAAGGCATCTCATTCAACCAGCCAGAACCCTACTCCGAAACATCTGTCTACAAATGGGTGTTTAGTTTAGGTAATATCCCTATTAAAGGGGTCATTCCCATCTTCATGGATAGGTATTGTCGGATAGAGCATGTAATAACAAGCACTTTTGTAATTGACTGCTTATTAAAATTTTCAGCCGTTCTTGAGATATTAACACTCTTCTTTTCAGCTTGTTGCTTTGGAGACCGACCACCACTGCTATTGGTCTCCTAGGCATCAAGCTGTAAACAAAAGAAAAGTGGTGATATCTCAAGAACGACTGTAAATTTTAACGAGCAGTAAATTGCAAAAGTGCTTTTTTTCACAAGCTCTATCCAACAAAATATCAATCTATGAAGATGGGAATAACCCTTTAATGTTTTATGGCACATTTATAGATTGACATTTTTGTCTTCCCCACCCCCTTCTTATCTATTAGAGGAGAGGTAGGTGTTTTGAAGCTGCTCATACCAGAGGTGTCTTTTGTTTTCTTTGTTTTTCTTTCCAGCAGGAAGTGAGTGTCAAGGTTTCGAGCTCCTGGGTCTGAAGTGGATGCCTTCCCTGAGTTTGGTCCAGGCTACTGAGATCACCCCGTATGAGGTGGGAGAACATCTCTGGCAGGAGAGCGTGGGCCAGCTAGCCTCCAACCCAGCGCTGGTGTGTCTCCTGCGCCGCGTCCAGGCCTTCTCCAAACTAGCAGACGTCATCAAACACCTTGTTCCAAGGACTGGAAAATGCCCAGGACCTTTCTTCATGTCTGCTACCCCTGAAGTGGCTTTTCGCCAGGCCGTCCACTTTTTCACAGAGAGGGACTTGGTTTCTGGTAATCAACATCTTAAGTGTCAGCTCCGCTCTTCCTTATTGTTTATGTCTTCCTTTTATCCAACTGATCCTTCCATCCTTTGATTCCTCAATAGAGATGACCTTGTAATCTTGCAATTTGTTGTCCTCTGTTATCAGCCACTGTTATACAGAAAGCACAGGGATTGTCCACGGTGGCTGCCTTAGGTTCCTTCTCTGCTGGTAACGCATCCTTATAGTAATATTCTACTTTTAGATTCCCAAAGGCGACCCGTTCTGAAATATCTCGCTCCTCCTGAGATCTACTGCAAGTCGGAAGGTGAGTGGGACAGTAACCTCATGGATTAGGAAGAGCGGAAAGTAGGAACCAAGAGGGTCTTCCTCTGAAGGATCTGGTACATCCATTCAGCACGTGGACACCCTATTCATATCACTGAGATCTGTGTAATGCTTCATTTCACCTGTGGGAGCACTGCAGGGAAATAGAACACTTCCTCTAGATTACCACTGATCACTGGGAGTAACTGGGCTTCTCTGATGCATTGTTTCCCTTACTATATAGACAGTTGACACAACGACTATGGACTGGGACGTCATACTATCATCTGTGTAAAGCCCCGACCTAAATAGCGTTTTTGGCCTTTCTGACAGGTGGAGGAGAGCACACGAAACAGACGGAGTCCATATTTACATACATGCTGTCTGGTAAGCTCTCCATGTCACTTTTGGGGGAAAAAAAGAAGTAATTCCAGCAATCTGAAGGAGGGACAATCTCCAAAGTTGTAGAATGACCAAAGATATATCTTAAAGGGGTGTAAGCAGGTTACCACCTATCCACATGATAGATAATGCCAATCGGTGAGGTTCCCATTGGTCCGACCCGCGCCGGTCCTATGGCGCGGGTCGGACCTATGGGACCTATAGTTTATCATCTATACTGTGGAAACCCCTTTAAACCTCCTTATCTACAGACTGTTTTCTCTGCCCTCCCTGAAACTATACATGCTTTCTCCTCCTTACATATGGGACATGCTTTGGTATGCAGTCTGCTGTTTTATGTTATCAGCCATGTCAGGCTGGGGAAAGGATAACTGAAGTCCACCGAATCCATTTCAACAGCTTTAAATATGTCCCAGGAGGCAGTCGCTTTGTCTTGCCTTAGATCAATGGTGACCCGACCCTTTAAATTTAGTGGGATACATCGAATGTGTATCGGGGTGTCCCATCGTTCCCCAGCATCAGATGTTGGAGGAAAAAAAGGATTGGGATTTGTTGGATTTCATTCTCAGGGGAGATTAGATGTCAGGCTTGGACCTATTCTTTTTCGCCAGGAGAACTCATGCACGCTCTGCTGAATAGAACATGCACGTGTATAGGGACAAGCATTGATCCCATAGCTATCAAAAGTGTCACGGCCAGCTGTAGTCTCCACTTTCTTCCCATTTTGCCTGCAGTGGATACCAGGCAAGGTGCCACCTCCGCTTTAGCCAAACCATGCCCCTTCATCAGCCAGGCCCAGACTAAAACGGATGAGGAGCATTGAAATCGTTTTCAGTTCTCGAACGTGTTCATCTCTGGGTTTATCGTCCCTATAAATGATGTTCTGCTGGACAATGGCGGCTCTGTTAGTGCAGGTCACCTGGGAGCGGCCATGTCCCTGCACCGTAATAGGAGCTCCAGGTCTTTCCAGGCAACAGAAACAACAAGACTGGTGGGAAATTGGCTGAAGATCAGCTTTGGATTAAGGCTGTCAACACATGGACTGTTCCCGCTACAGGATTTCATTTTGTTTGGCCCCTTGGGTCTAGTGGCCTAATTACTTTCGGCTACATAATCATGGCAGCGCTCGGTGTTCGGCTCCGGCGTGCTTTGATGTGTACGGTAAATTAAGCTTGTTTTGTCCTCGCGCTTCCTCTAGGTCCTCCTCTGTTGTTCACCGTTCTTCTCCTTAAGCCCCGATCCTGGAGCGCCAACCTGGGGAGGATCATGCGCAAGATTGAGCTGCAGAAGTTCGTCCTGGTGGGAATGAAGCTGGTGACACTGACCACAGAAGACACATTACAGATCATCCCCACCGAGACCAAAGGGGTGAGGCGTCCGCCTGGCCTTGGCTTTAAATTGTCACATCATGCAAATACAGCCGGGTTTACATCCCTCATTCATGACCCCGTCCTGGGCAACATCTGAAAGAGGATTCAGACGTGTCCTCCGTGAAACCATTGACTTCAATGAGGGAAGTGGAGTCAAAAATATGGAACTTTGGACACTTTTTGACCTCCAAAACACAATAGCGTAATAGGCTTAGCCTTTGCATTGGGACCCAGAATCTGTCAGAGACTTTTGCCCCCCAAAATCATTAAGCCAGTCTTTCCCTTTATGACCCCAAAGTGCTGCTCCGGCAGTCAGAAATCCCATTTTGAAGCTGTGTCACTCTGGAAGTGCATTGGAGTGTAAAGATGCACTTACAGCTTCTCAGCCTCACTCTGTATTTACTACCCAGCAGCACCCTCCCCTGGCTGATTGACAGGTCAATTACTTTCGTATATGGCCACCGACGTGTCAATCAGCCAGGTGAGGGTGCTGCTGGGTAGGAAATACAGAGGAGGATGAGGAGCTGTAAGTGCATCATCACGCCCCAATGCACTTACAGTCACAACTTCAAAATGAGATTCTCGCTACTGGAGCAGCACTTTGGAGTCATAAAAGGATCGACTCGCTTATCCTTTGAAGGTCTAGAAGAAGTAGGCCACTGCTAGAAACTTCCATGGACAAGAGAGGTGCTGTTTCTGCAAAAGAAGACCCTATTTTCTAAGCTTAATGCACTTTCCATTATATTTCTTCAATAGATACTCACCATGCAGTTGTTGATATCTTTACAGGACAAGCCGCTCTGTCAAGCGCACTGTGACTACCTGACCTCAGCGCCGAGCCTTGTGCTGTGTCTACGGAGGATCAATGCAGTTCGCAAACTCCTAGACGTCCTGGGCCCAGACGATCCCCAGCTGTGTAAAGCCCAAGACCAGTTCCTCTGGAGAGCCCATTATGGAACCAGTTCGGTGCAAAACGCCATGTATGGTATGTGTGTCCTCCACATAAATTTCCTTTCATTATGTCCCATATTTATGAAACGGATCCTTTATTCTCTGGATCATTGGTGGTCTAAGAGGTAGGATCCCCAGAGATCGAGTGATTTCATATCCTTTACTAGGAAGGGAATACACCTTTAAAGGCTGTGGACACAACACAATAGACATGGAAAACTGAATTTTACATGCATTACTAGTTACCTTTAGTTGGTTTCAGACTGCAATCTTCATTCATTTTCAGACCCCCGATATGCATTTTACAGCTTGATCCAAATTTCAGATTTTACTCTTGTGGGTGTGTCTCTACCAGTAATACCGGCTGCATGTAAGGACTGTCTGTATCCATGGTGCTGCTATCATATATCAGCACAGCTTCTACCCTGCGCTTATCTATGTGATTTTCTCCTTATCTACAGACCGTTTTCTCTGCCCTCCCTGAAACTATACATGCTTTCTCCACCTTATCTCCAGACTGCTTTCTGTACCCTCCCTGAGACTGTAGATGCTTACTCCTCCTTATCTACAAACTGTTTTCTCTGCCCTCCCTGAAGCTATATATGCTTTCTCCTCCTTATCTACAGACTGTATTATCTTCCCTCTCTGAGACTGTACATGCTTTATCTTTTTTTATCTTCAGATTGTTTTCTCTGCCCTCCCAGACTGTACAAGTTGTTTTTTCCTCATCTTCAGACTGAGTTCTCTGCCCTCCCTGAAACTTGACATTCTTTCTCCTCCTTATCTGCAGACGGCTTTCTCTGCCCTTCAGATTGAACATGCTTTCTCCTCATATTCAGACTGATTTCTCTTCCCTCCCTGAAACCTTAATGCTTTCTCGTGCCTGGTTCTGACCGCTTTGAAACATTTTTGAAGAAAAAGTAATCATCTAGATAAGGACTTACAAACACCCGGTATAAAAAATTATAACGAAGGCTATTTAGAAAGTTTCTTAATTTTGCATTCAGGAAGCAAACGAACAATAAAAATAAAATTCAAAGCCAAGACGTATATAGCCTTGTAAAAAGAAAAATAAGTGTGCCAGTACCACTGATCACCTCTAGATGTCACTGCGCTGATGCCTGTTCATTAGTCTGAATAGATCATGTATAGTATATTACCATCATATCACATGGATGCCGCGTATTAAATATGCATGCTGCATACGATAAAACGGTCCTCTTGAAAATTCAACGCTCTCCTCACCCATTTTGGATCCCTTCAGTTCTGGGATCCTGCTCTTTACCTTCGCTTGCTAATTAATTTTAGTTCCTAAGATGATCATTTGCCTTCTGATATTTCCCTCCGAGCCGTCATTTCAGAATTTCCAGTGTGTAAAGGGGGTAAGTGCTGAGCGTTTTACACAATTAATGACCCGCCGGAGAGGACAGCCGAGGACCATTATTAACCACCTTGTCAGTCCAGCGTTCTGACTTACTGGAAAACCTCAGGATGGAGCGACTCCATTATTGATGCTTTTCCTGTATCACTTCCAAGGATTGTGATAGCTGTCATCTCCTCGGCTATAAATCCTGCTTTTATGGACCCCGGTGAACATTTTCCCCCATAACATCACATACAGCTGACGAGTAGATCTGACCCCAATCTCTGGTCATAGGGAGGTCTCTGAATTTAAAGCGGATCTGTCACTTCTTGCTATTTCACATGTATTAACAATCTTGGTGCATATTTTCATACAATTCTGCATTGTGCTATTCCTCTATTACACCTCCTAGAAATGTGCAAATTCTCTACAGTTAATGCATATAATACACAGAAGTGATTAGATTATGTAGGGGTTCTCTTCAGTTCAGTATTTGTTGGCACATCAGTTACATACGGCATGAGGGGCTGCCTGGTGAAGGTCTGACCACCGGGAGTTATGTCAATGCCTAAAAGTTATGGGTCAGGGCAGTCTGTAAAGAGGAGGCTCCACTTCGGGATTTTATAAACTGCCATCATATAAGAACTGAATTCACAGCCCAATTCACAATGTAGGATTATCTACAGTAAGGGCACATAGATTCTTGACAATGAAGTAGATGGAGTAGGTAGGAGTTCTCTAAGGTAAGGACATGTAGTATCCAGTAATGAATGAAAATGACGCAGATTGGAGTAGGTAGGTGTTCTCTACAGTAAGGGCATGTAGTATCCAGTAGGGAATGAGAATGAAGTAGATTGGAGTAGGTAGGTGTTCTCTACAGTAAGGGCATGTAGTATCCAGTAGGGAATGAGAATGAAGTAGATTGGAGTAGGTAGGTGTTCTCTACAGTAAGGGCATGTAGTATCCAGTCGTGAATGAGAATGAAGTAGATTGGAGTAGGTAGGTGTTCTCTACAGTAAGGGCATGTAGTATCCAGTCGTGAATGAGAATGAAGTAGATTGGAGTAGGTAGGTGTTCTCTACAGTAAGGGCATGTAGTATCTAGTCGTGAATGAGAATGAAGTAGATTGGAGTAGGTAGGCGTTCTCTACAGTAAGGGCATGTAGCATCCAGTAGTGAATGAGAATTAAATAGATTAGAGTAAGTAGGCGTTCTCTACAGTAAGGGCATATTACTAAAAGAACATCAAGTAGTGAATGAGAAGGACGTAGATTAGAGTAGGTAGGGATTCTCTACAGTAAGTGCACATAGTATCCAGTAGTGTATTGAGTGAAGTAGTTTGGAGTCGCTAAGGATTCTCTACCGTGAGTGCACATAGTATCTAGCGGAGAATGAATCACTTCTTGCACAAGGCCTTCTGTGTGTTCCTGACCGCTCACCATTGTGTCCCGCTCTCCAGGTTCCACCTCTTACCAGGCTGCCATCCGAGAGATAAAGCGCTTTTTCCCTGACGGACTTGTCTGTGATCACCGGTCCATTGTACTAGAAGAAGGACAGGTAAATGTCTCCCTTTTCTTCTTCCTGTCATGAAAATCTCCTTTCCGGGATCCATGCCAAGTAAGCCCGACTGACCTCTTTTATTTCGGAGATTGACCCCATTTTACAATCCACCGGACCCAACATGAAGTGAAGGAAATGGAACGTATTAGTGTGCGCACGCTTCCTAACCGAATGCTGCATGAACCATGCGGTGCCGCGCGCCTCAGCAATTTATAAGAGATGTCTCCTCTGCCTATAAATTGGCTGATGGCTCCATGGGGTAGACAACTGCAGGGCGTCAAATCAGAGCTTTTATTGTCCTCCATGTGTTTCTTTCATTTAAAGGGCAACTTACACTACATCTCATAATGGCAGGGAATATCACTAGGATACATCATGACTGTATGGTCAGCACCCGCGGCCCCCCAGCTGTGCCGAGACCTGCAGCCATCCCTATTCACTCCAGTAAAGTTGTGCTACAGTTCCCATAGATATATCCTGGGCCGAGGGGAGTGGGCATACCCTGAGGGACGCTAGTGGGCATACCCTGAGGGACGCTAGTGGGCATACCCTGAGGGACACCAGTGGGCATACCCTGAGGGATACCAGTGAGCATACCCTGAGAGACACCAGTGAGCATACCCTGAGGGACACCAGTGAGCATAACCTGAGGGACGCTAGTGGGCATACCATGAGGAATACCCTAAGGCAGGGTTCCCCAACTCCAGTCCTCAAGGCCCACCAACAGGTCATGTTTTCAGGATTTCCTTAGTATTGCACAGGTGATGTAACTATTGCCTGTGCTGATGATGGAATTATCACCTGTGCAATACTAAGGAAATCCTGAAAACATGACCTGTTGGTGGGCCTTGAGGACTGGAGTTGGGGAACCCTGCCCTAAGGGACACCAGTGAGCATACACTGAGGGACGCTAGTGGGCATACCATGAGGAATACCGTAAGGGACACCAGTGAGCATACCCTGAGGGACGCTAGTGGGCATACCATGAGGCATACCCTGAGGGACACCAGTGAGCATACCCTAAGGGACACCAGTGGGCATACCCTGAGGGACGCTAGTGGGCATACCCTGAGGGACACCGGTGAGCATACCCTGAGGGACATCAGTGAGCATACCCTGAGGAACACCAGTGAGCATACCCTGAGAGACACCAGTGGGCATACCTTGAGGGACATCAGTGAGCATACCCATAGGCATACCCTGAGGGACACCAGTGAGCATACCCATAGGCATACCCTGAGGGACACCAGTGGGCATACCTTAGGGACACCAGTGAGCATACCCATAGGCATACCCTGAGGGACACCAGTGAGCATACCCTAAGGGACACCAGTGAGCATACCCTGAGGGACACCAGTGAGCATACCCTAAGGGACACCAGTGAGCATACCCTAAGGGACACCAGTGAGCGTACCCTGAGGGACACCAGTGGGCGTACCCTGAGGGACACCAGTGGGCATACCCTGAGGAACACCAGTGAGCATACCCATAGGCATACCCTGGGGGACACCAGTGGGCATACCCTGAGGGACACCAGTGGGCATACCCTGAGGGACACCAGTGGGCATACCCTGTGGGACACCAGTGGGCATACCCTGTGGGACACCAGTGGGCATACCCTGAAGCATAACTAGGGGGACACCCGTGGGCATATCCAGAGGGACACCATGGGGCATACTCAGAGGGTCACTAGTGGGCATACTCAGAGGGACACTAGTGGGCATACCCAGAGGGACACTAGTGGGCATACCCAGAGGGACACTAGTGGGCATACCCAGAGGGACACCAGTGGGCATACCCATAGGCATACCCTGAGGGACACCAGTGGGCATACCCATAGGCATACCCTGAGGGACACCAGTGGCCATACCCTGAGGGACACCAGTGAGCATACCCATAGGCATACCCTGAGGGACACCAGTGGGCATACCCTGTGTCACACCAGTGGGCATACCCTAAGGCATACCTAGGGGGACACCAGTGGGCATATCCAGAGGGACACCATTTGGCATACCCAGAGGGACACCATTTGGCATACCCAGAGGGACACCATTTGGCATACCCAGAGGGACACCATTTGGCATACCCAGAGGGACACTAGTGGGCATACCCAGAGGGACACTAGTGGGCATACCCAGAGGGACACTAGTGGGCATACCCAGAGGGACACTAGTGGGCATATCCAGAGGGACACCAGTGGGCATACCCTGTGGGACACCAATGGGCATACCCTGAGGCATACCTAGGGGGACACCAGTGGGCATATCCAGAGGGGAACCAGTGGGCATATCCAGAGGGGCACCAGTGGGCATACCCAGAGGGGACACTAGTGGGCATACCCAGAGGGGACACTAGTGGGCATACCCAGAGGGGACACTAGTGGGCATACCCAGAGGGGACACTAGTGGGCACACCAGTAATAGTTCTCATATGAGGGACTGGGATGATATTCCTCGATCATTCGTGGGGCTATATATTTGCAAGCCTTGCCAGTTTTCACACTTAGGTGTAGTTGGGGGTAAACTTTTCTATCTGGATAAAGTTGATCTGATGAATTAAAGGCGCCTTAAATGGTCCCTGTGCCTTTAGACAATGTGATCCCATTTGATAGACAATGTGATAAACAGACAATCTGCAAATTACTTTATTCACAAATTATGTTGTCTTACCGTCAGAAATTCACTGCATAGTATCAGCCGCCAGGGACGTGGGGGTGGATCTTTATCTCTACAGGAAGTGGGGGCGAGTCTATATATTTACAGGACGTGGGGGTGGGTCTATTTCTCTACAGGAAGTGGGGGCGGGTCTGTATATTTACAGGACGTGGGGGTGGGTCTATATCTCTACAGAAAGTGGGACGGGTCTATATGTTTACAGGACGTGGGGGTGGGTCTATATATTTACAGGACGTGGGGGTGGGTCTATTTCTCTACAGGAAGTGGGGGCGGGTCTATATATTTACAGGACGTGGGGGTGGGTCTATATCTCTACAGAAAGTGGGACGGGTCTATATGTTTACAGGACGTGGGGGTGGGTCTTTATCTCTACAGGAAGTGGGGGCGGGTCTATATGTTTACAGGACGTGGGGGTGGGTCTATATTGCTACAGGAAGTGGGGGCGGGTCTATATGTTTACAGGACATGGGGGCGAGTCTATATCTCTAAAGGAAGTGGGGGCGGGTCTATATGTTTACAGGATGTGGGGGTGGGTCTATATCGCTACAGGAAGTGGGGGCGGGTCTATATGTTTACAGGACGTGGGGGCGGTTCTATATATTTACAGGACGTGGGGACTTGTCTTTATCTCTACAGGAAGTGGGGGCGGGTCTATATCTCTACAAGAGGTGGGGACTTGTCTTTATCTCTACAGGAAGTGGGACGGCTCTATGTTTACAGGACGTGGGGGTGAGTCTATATCTCTACAGAAAGTGGGACGGGTCTATATGTTTACAGGACGTGGGGGTGGGTCTTTATCTCTACAGGAAGTGGGGGCAGATCTATATGTTTACAGGACATGGGGGCGAGTCTATATCTCTACAGGAAGTGGGGGTGGGTCTATATGTTTACAGGACGTGGGGGTGGGTCTATATCGCTACAGGAAGTTGGGGCGGGTCTTTATCTCTACAGGAAGTGCGGCGGGTCTATATGTTTACAGGACGTGGGGGCGGGTCTTTTTCTCGACCAGAAGTGGGAGCCGGTCTATATGTTTACAGGAAGTGGGGGCGAGTCTATATCTCTTCAGGAAGTGAGGGTGGGTCTATGTTTACAGGACGTGGAGGTGGGTCTATATCTCTACAGGAAGTGGGGGCGGATCTATATGTTTACAGGACGTGGGGGTGGGTCTATATCTCTACAGGAAGTGGGGCCGGGTCTATATGTTTACAGGACGTGGGGGTGGGTCTATATCTCTACAGGAAGTGGGGGCGGGTCTATATGTTTACAGGACGTGGGGGTGTGTCTATATCTCTACAGAAAGTGGGATGGGTCTATATGTTTACAGGACGTGGAGGTGGGTCTTTATCTCTACAGGATGTGGGGGCGGGTCTATATGTTTACAGGACGTGGGGGTGTGTCTATATCTCTACAGGAAGTGGTGGTAGGTCTATATGTTTACAGGACGTGGGGGTGGGTCTATATGTTTACAGGACGTGGGGGCGGGTCTATATGTTTACAGGACGTGGGGGCGGGACTATATCTCTGCAGAAAGTGGGACGGGTCTATATCTCTACAGGAAGTGGGGGCGGGTCTATATGTTTGGACGTGGGGGTGGGTCTATATCTCTACAGGACGTGGGGATGGGTCTATATCTCTACAGGAAGTGGGGGCGGGTCTATATGTTTACAGGACGTGGGGGCGGGTCTATATCTCTACAGAAAGTGGTGGTAGGTCTATATGTTTACAGGACCTGGGGGCAGGTCTATATGTTTACAGGATGTGGGGGCGGGTCTATATCTCTACAGGAAGTGGGGGCGGGTCTATATGTTTACAGGACGTGGGGGTGGGTCTATATCTCTACAGGACGTGGGGGTGGGTCTATATCTCTACAGGAAGTGGGGGCGGGTCTATATGTTTACAGGACATGGGGGCAGGTCTTTATCTCTACAGGAAGTGGTGGTAGGTCTATATGTTTACAGGACGTGGGGGCGGGTCTTTATTTCTACAGGAAGTGGTGGTGGGTCTATATGTTTACAGGACGTGGGGGCGGGTCTATATGTTTACAGGACATGGGGGCAGGTCTATATGTTTACAGGATGTGGGGGTGGGTCTATATCTCTACAGGAAGTGGGGGTAGGTCTATATGTTTACAGGACGTGGGGGCGGGTCTTTATCTCTACAGGAAGTGGTGGTAGGTCTATATGTTTACAGGACGTGGGGGCGGTCCTATATGTTTACAGGACGTGGGGGCGGGTCTATATGTTTACAGGACGTGGGGGTGGGTCTGTATGTTTACAGGACATGGGGGTGGGTCTATATCTCTACAGGAAGTGGGGGCGGGTCTATATGTTTACAGGACGTGGGGGTGGGTCTATATCTCTACAGGACGTGGGGGTGGGTCTATATGTTTACAGGACGTGGGGATGGGTCTATATCTCTACAGAAAGTGGGGGCGGGTCCATATGTTTACAGGACGTGGGGGCTTGTCTTTATCTCTACAGGAAGTGGTGGTAGGTCTATATGTTTACAGGACGTGGGGGCGGGTCTATATATTTACAGGACGTGGGGGCGGGTCTATATGTTTACAGGACGTGGGGGTGGGTCTATATCGCTACAGGAAGTGGGGGCGGGTCCATATGTTTACAGGACGTGGGGGCGGGTCTTTATCTCTACAGGAAGTTGTGGTAGGTCTATATGTTTACAGGACGTGGGGGCGGGTCTATATGTTTACAGGACGTGGGGGCGGGTCTATATCTCTACAGAAAGTGGGACGGGTCTATATCTCTACAGGAAGTGGGGGCGGGTCTATATGTTTGGACGTGGGGGTGGGTCTATATCTCTACAGGACGTGGGGATGGGTCTATATCTCTACAGGAAGTGGGGGCGGGTCTATATGTTTACAGGACGTGGGGGCGGGTCTTTATCTCTACAGAAAGTGGTGGTAGGTCTATATGTTTACAGGACCTGGGGGCAGGTCTATATGTTTACAGGACGTGGGGGTGGGTCTATATCTTTACAGGAAGTGGGGGAGGGTCTATATGTTTACAGGACGTGGGGGCGGGTCTATATCTCTACAGGACGTGGGGGCGGGTCTATATGTTTACAGGACGTGGGGGTGGGTCTTTATCTCTACAGGAAGTGGTGGTAGGTCTATAAGTTTGCAGGACGTGGGGGCGGGTCTATATCTCTACAGAAAGTGGGACTGGTCTATATCTCTACAGGAAGTGGGGGCGGGTCTATATGTTTACAGGACGTGGGGGTGGGTCTATATCTCTACAGGACGTGGGGATGGGTCTATATCTCCACAGGAAGTGGGGGCGGGTCTATATGTTTACAGGACGTGGGGGCGGGTCTTTATCTCTACAGGAAGTGGTGGTAGGTCTATATGTTTACAGGACGTGGGGGCGGGTCTTTATCTCTACAGGAAGTGGTGGTAGGTCTATATGTTTGCAGGACGTGGGGGCGGGTCTATATGTTTACAGGACCTGGGGGCAGGTCTATATGTTTACAGGACGTGGGGGTGGGTCTATATCTCTACAGGAAGTGGAGGCGGGTCTATATGTTTACAGGACGTGGGGGCGGTTCTATATATTTACAGGACGTGGGGATCGGTCTATATCTCTACAGGAAGTGGGGGCGGGTCTATATGTTTACAGGACATAGGGGCGGGTCTTTATCTCTACAGGAAGTGGTGGTAGGTCTATATGTTTACAGGACGTGGGGGCGGGTCTTTATTTCTACAGGAAGTGGTGGTGGGTCTATATGTTTACAGGATGTGGGGGCGGGTCTATATGTTTACAGGACATGGGGGCAGGTCTATATGTTTACAGGATGTGGGGGTGGGTCTATATCTCTACAGGAAGTGGGGGTAGGTCTATATGTTTACAGGACGTGGGGGCGGGTCTTTATCTCTACAGGAAGTGGTGGTAGGTCTATATGTTTACAGGACGTGGGGGTGGGTCTGTATGTTTACAGGACGTGGGGGTGGGTTTATATCTCTACAGGAAGTGGGGGCGGGTCTATATGTTTACAGGATGTGGGGGTGGGTCTATATCTCTACAGGAAGTGGGGGCGGGTCTATATGTTTACAGGATGTGGGGGTGGGTCTATATCTCTACAGGACGTGGGGGTGGGTCTATGTTTACAGGACGTGGGGGTGGGTCTATATCTCTACAGGAAGTGGGGGCGGGTCTATAAGTTTACAGGACGTGGGGGTGGGTCTATATCTCTACAGGAAGTGGGGGCGGGTCTATATGTTTACAGGATGTGGGGGTGGGTCTATATCTCTACAGGACGTGGGGGTGGGTCTATATGTTTACAGGACGTGGGGATGGGTCTATATCTCTACAGAAAGTGGGGGCGGGTCCATATGTTTACAGGACGTGGGGGCTTGTCTTTATCTCTACAGGAAGTGGTGGTAGGTCTATATGTTTACAGGACGTGGGGGCGGGTCTATATGTTTACAGGACGTGGGGGCGGGTCTATATGTTTACAGGACGTGGGGGTGGGTCTATATCGCTACAGGAAGTGGGGGCGGGTCCATATGTTTACAGGACGTGGGGGCGGGTCTTTATCTCTACAGGAAGTTGTGGTAGGTCTATATGTTTACAAGACGTGGGGGCGGGTCTATATGTTTACAGGACGTGGGGGCGGGTCTATATGTTTACAGGACGTGGGGGTGGGTCTATATCTCTACAGGAAGTGGGGGCGGGTCTTTGTATTTCTACGTCTAGAGGGAGTGGGTCCTTCTCTACAGAAAGTCGGGTGGGTCATTGCATTTCTGAAGGAAGTGGGGGGCGAGTCTTTTTATCTCTACAGGAAGTGGGGGTGGATGTTTGTATTTCTATAGGAAGAGAGGGTAGGTCTTTTTCCCTCCGCAGGACGAGGGCTGATCTTTGTTTTCTACAAGAAGTTGCAGCGGGACTTTGTATCTCTGTTTTCACTCTTCTATCAGACTTCATACAGGTGTAACATACAGGCAGGCTTTCAGTTCAGGGCAGACAAGCTATTGGATAATGGCAGGAGCAGTGTATGCTGGGAACTGAGGGGGAAAACAGTTCCAGCTCCTATAGTGCTGTCAGAATGCTGATAAAAGAGAGATATAAAATAGTGAATGTCAGGTGACAGAGCCTGAAATTTGCGACATATCAGGTATGTGCATGTGGTTTATCTGTATGATGGGTGATAGCACTATGTATAGGTTGCACATCCTCTGTAATCTAGCAGACACTGTGTTCTAGGCCTCTCACTGGAATAAACCTCCTTGATTTTCCTTTTTTTTTAAATGAATTTCCTGGAAGAGTTAACACAGTCCAAAATAATATTTTTGGCCGGGAATTGGGCTACCAGACAGACTGTACAGATTTTACGGAACACACCATGAGACTTTTGCCCAAAATAGCTACCATGAAAGTACAAGGCGTATGCTGATATTTTTGGTTGTCCTGGATTGTGCAGGCAGAATATATACGGGAAGGTCTGTATCTGATGTATGCACAGCTGTGTCCGCAGGGTCACCTGCCCGGGGGGACGTCATTGCTGGCAAATACGTCATTGTGCAGGAAAGGTAATTATTTACATGCTGAATCTGCGCCGCCATCCTTTATATAAAGTCATTACCTGGGTTTTCAGAAGGGAATAAGGCTGATGAACACGTGGCGGCTTCTTGGCACCTTGTGCTGAACATCCACATTGAGATGCCCTTCACCCTTACGCCACAGGGACAACTTTACAAATTAGACATTCTTTCAAGAGGAAATCGTTTTCCAAGTGCCACCTATATATGTTTTCGTAACTTAAAGGGATTATTTAGTTTTTTTGGACAGTGTTTTTTTTTTTTATTAAATGCATGTATCTGGGGCTTAAAATCTTTTTCTCAATAGGGTGTCATAAAAAAATTTGCACCGTTTACCTTCTATTGGCCCTGTGTTGCACTACTAATTTCTGGCTGCAGAATGAGTCAACTGAGTTTCCAACAGCGAGCCTGGTCTGTTAGTCTTACAGGGGAGTTTGTACCACTTATCTGTCTATTTTTCTGAGCTCCTCGCGGCTGATTTATGGCCACGTCTCACCTTTTTGGGTTCTAATGCCAAAATCTCCAATGATTCCAAGAAAGGGGGGCGCTGGACTCTCGCTGCCCGTGGTCTATTCAGCATGAATCAGGTGACAGGTTCCCTTTAATGGACAGTTGATGAAGCAGTGGTTGCACATGCTCAGTAACACTTCATTCACGCAGGAGACTTTAGGACCCTCTTTCTCTTGATCGGTGGGAGTCCAGCGATAATGCATGTATCATCTATCCTGTGAATAGGGGATACATACTGTTAATGGCACAACCCCTTGAAGTCTTTAAGGCTCAAAAGGCAGAATACAGGCCACCCAAGTGGCAGCCCATACTTTGTTATGGAATTAAGTTTCTCGTTCCGATCCTGCTCCGTTATTGGATCGTTTATGTTCCTACAGGCAGCGTTCCCTGGAATAGAAGCATAACGGGGAGTTCAGGTTTATGTTCTTTATGAGGCTCAAGACAAGTGGACCCCCACAGATTGTGCAGGCCGATATATCGATTCCTGCCCCTAGGACTGGGTGGGGGTCCCAAAGGTCAGACCTCCATCGATCATAAACTAACGGCACATCCTAGCAATATGTCATCACTTTATAAGATGAGACACCCCTTTAATAGTCATCATTGAGTATCATTTTATTATTATTACTATATTATATTTTAAGCTTTTTGTTGACTGTTTTATTACTGTAAATAAAAATATACCGCAATTATTTTTATTGTATTTTAGGCTTATTCTATTATTTATATTATTATATTTTAGTTTTACTGTTTTCACTACTTTATTATTTATTATATTAGGCTTTTTGCTATCCCTTTTTTATTACTACATTATATTATAGCCTATTTTCTATGACTGTTTTTTATTACCATGTTATAGTATTATATTTTACGCTTTGCTATTACTTTTTTACTATTTTATACTGTATTTTAGTCTTTTTGCTGTGACTGTTTTTTATTATTATATATTATATTTTAGGCTTTTGCTATTACTGTATTATTATATTTTATTATCTTAAGCATTTTATTTTCGGCTTTTTGTTATCCTTTTTTATTACTATATTATATTTTAGGCTTTTGCTATTACTCTTTTATTACTATATTATAGATTATATTTTAGGCTTTTGTGATTACTGTTTTTATTATTATTATTATTATTATTATTATTATTATTAGGCTTTTTATTTTAGGCTTTTTGGTATGCTTTTTTATCAGACTTTTGCTATGACTGTTTTATTACTATATTATATCTTAGACTTTTGCTATGATTATTTTATTACTATATATTATATTTTAGGCCTTTTGCTATGACTGGTTTTTATTACTATCTTATATCTTAGATTTTTGCTATCCTTTTTTATAACTATATTATATATTATATCTTAGACTTTTACTATGACTGTTTTTTTACTATATATTATATTTTAGGCTTTTTATTATCCTCTTTTTATAACTGTATTATATCTGACTGTTGCTATGACTGTTTTATTACTATATTATATATTGTATTTTAGGCTTTTTTCTATCATTTTTATTACTACATTATATATTATATCATTGACTATTGCTTTGACTGTTTTATTACTATATATTATTTTAGGCTTTTTGCTATGACCGTTGTTATATTATTATATTTTGGTCTTTTTTTGTTACATTGTGTAACTGACTTTGTGACCGTTTATTGTCGGGAAAGTGGGTCTTTGTGTATCCAGCTTCCTTTGTAACAGACCCAGATTTTCGGCACCTCCAGGGTAAGGTCTAATCTGCCGTCTTGGCTTCCTTCGCTGCTGCGACACATCCTCGGGCTCATTTTTTCATGTACAAGTGGCTTAATACAAAGGGACTGAACTGCATCAGAAAACCTGGCACATTGATATCCTTACAGAGTCACGACGGTATTAATCATTCCACCTTACAAGACTTCCAGTAACGATACCCCCAAAAATAACAGGGACCCCTTTAATATTCTGCGCAGCCTTGTTGTGGGTAGTTGTCTTCTGCACAGGTAACAGATGTTGATTGCTTCTCTTAATTGAAGCCATTACAGAAGTCTAAGGGGTCGAAACCAGGCATGAAATAATGATATCACTACTGGGCTATCAATGTTAGTTGTAGCAGAGCTGTAGATCTCACTCATGAACCAGGAGGATCAGGATGAGCACTTGAGATAGGACTGAATTGCAGGTGTCAGCACCAGGGCAGTTGCTTCTTCCCACCAGTAGGAAGTGATGGTGTATCCTGACAGTGTGCCATCACGTCTGACTATAGTTTACTATGTCGCCTTCACCTTTGTCTCTTCAGATCCCCAGAATGACACAGGACGTCATATTTAACAGCCGAACACAAAGACAAACTGTGAAGAATCAAGATTGCAATGGCGGACTGTCACTGAGTGCAGGTAACCGGGTGCAAACATGCCCGAGAAAGTTAGACAGTTCTTAGGGCTGGGGTCCTATATGAGAAGCAGGGTCCATAATAATTCAGAATGGTCAAGATGGTGACTTCACCTAAAGGCATAGTATATCAAAAACACCCCACAAGACCTGCCGTATACCGGGAACACCCCACAAGACCTGCCGTATACCGGGAACACCCCACAAGACCTGCCGTATACCGGGAACACCCCACAAGACCTGCCGTATACAGGGAACACCCCACAAGACCTGCAGTATACTAGGAACACCCCACAAGACCTGCCATATATCGGGAACACCCCATAAGACCTGCCGTATACTGGGAACACCCCACAAGATCTGCCATATATCGGGAACACCCCACAAGACCTGCCGTATACCGGGAACACCCCACAAGACCTGCCGTATACAGGGAACACCCCACAAGACCTGCAGTATACTAGGAACACCCCACAAGACCTGCCATATATCGGGAACACCCCATAAGACCTGCCGTATACTGGGAACACCCCACAAGATCTGCCGTATACCGGGAACACCCCACAAGACCTGCCGTATACCGGGAACACCCCACAAGACCTGCCGTATACCGGGAACTCCCCACAAGACCTGCCGTATACCGGGAACACCCCACAAGACCTGCTATATACAGGGAACACCCCACAAGACCTGCCGTATACCGGGAACACCCCACAAGACCTGCCGCATATCGGGAACACCCCACAAGACCTGCCGCATATCGGGAACAGCCCACAAGACCTGCCGTATACCGGGAACACCCCACAAGACCTGCCGCATATCGGGAACACCCCACAAGACCTGCCGCATATCGGGAACACCCCACAAGACCTGCCGTATATTGGGAACACCCCACAAGACCCGCCGTATAGAGGGAACAGCCCACAAGACCTGTATACCGGGAACACCCCACAAGACCTGCCGTATACCGGGAACACCCCACAAGACCTGCCGTATACCGGGAACACCCCACAAGACCTGCCGTATACCGGGAACACCCCACAAGACCTGCCGTATACAGGGAACACCCCACAAGACCTGCCGTATACAGGGAACACCCCACAAGACCTGCCGTATACAGGGAACACCCCACAAGACCTGCCTTATAATGGGAACACCCCACAAGACCTGCCGTATACCGGGAACACCCCACAAGACCTGCCGTATACCGGGAACACCCCACAAGACCTGCCGTATACCGGGAACACCCCACAAGACCTGCCGTATACCGGGAACACTCCACAAGAGCTGCCATATACTGAGAGACCTGGAGGCCATTGTCCATGAGGACTAACCTAAGATATCACAGGAGCACTGACCAATGCTGGTGTCTGGCTATGGATCACTTCTGCAGCAGGTTATAACATTCAGAGTGGCAGCACGTCATAACAGCCAGAAGGGCTCTACTAAGTATTAAATATGTCATAGAGGGGGTAAATAATTCTGAGATGTCAGTAAAAGTGGCATTTTGTTGTGAGTTTAGAGAAACCGTTTGTTCTGTCGTGTTGAAATATGTACTTTATTATTTTTTTTATTGGTTTATTGTAAGCAGCGGAAAGTTTGTACATTTTGCTAATAAGCGAATTTGTAATGGGGGATGAATAGTTTTGGTTGCATCTGCACCCCGCTCCTTACAGGCGCTATTGTCAGCAGATATCCGTGTTATCCCCTTCACCTTTACATGCTCTGTCTGATGGGTGTGTGAGGGATCTGCCACACGCGGGGTTAATGGTAAGGACCTGCGGCTGCCGTGACAAGTGCTGGCAGCTTATAGTCTAAGTATATGGAAAATGCAAGTCACATACAGAGCGACACGTGTGCTCGGCTAATGACGCACGCGGTGTCAGCGTCTCTGCACAGGAGCGCAGCTGCCCCGTGCTGCCGCCACTATCCCGCTCCTTCAGGACCAGGCGGCTTGTTAACCCTTTCCAGCCCCGCAGCCGGGCTCAGCTGGCGGCTACGACTTCAGCTTAAAGTTAAATAGTTTCCGCTGCCGAGCGGATGAGCAGGATTGTGTTATTGTGTCAGCAACAATGGAAAGTCTGAGGCCAGAGATGTGGACCGGCCTAGTGAGGTCCTCACGTGATCCGCACCGAGGAGCCGAACCTTCCGAAATGAGATTTTCAGATGTCTTTATCACCATGTGCCGCTGTGAAGTCTTCGGAGTTTCTATTAATTGAGATTCTTTGCTGAATAGATCTGTCAAAACATCACAAATGGTGGATGAAGACAATGGGATGGAGGAGCCTGGTGCAGTGTGCAAGGTGGTACAGGGTGGTGCAGTGTGCAAGGTGGTACAGGATGGTGCAGTATGCAAGGTGGTACAGGCTGGTGCAGTGTGCAAGGTGGTACAGGCTGGTGCAGTGTGCAAGGTGGTACAGGCTGGTGCAGTGTGCAAGGTGGTACAGGCTGGTGCAGTGTGCAAGGTGGTACAGGATGGTGCAAGGTGGTACAGGATGGTGCAAGGTGGTACAGGCTGGTGCAGTGTGCAAGGTGGTACAGGCTGGTGCAGTGTGCAAGGTGGTACAGGGTGGTACAGTGTGCAAGGTGGTACAGGATGGTGCAAGGTGGTACAGGATGGTGCAGTGTGCAACGTGGTACAGGATGGTGCAGTGTGCAACGTGGTACAGGATGGTGCAGTGTGCAACGTGGTACAGGATGGTGCAGTGTGCAACATGGTACAGGATGGTGCAGTGTGCAAGGTGGTACAGGATGGTGCAGTATGCAAGGTGGTACAGGCTGGTGCAGTGTGCAACGTGGTGCAGTGTGCAACGTGGTACAGGATGGTGCGGTGTGCAATGTGACACAGGCTGGGGCAGTGTGCAACGTGTTACAGACTATGCAATGTTCAAAGTGGTAGGGGATGGTGCAGTGTGCAAGGTGTCATAGGCTGGTGCAAGGTGTTATAGGCTGGTGCAGTGTGCAAGGTGGTACAGGATGGTGCAGTGTGCAATGTGATACAGGATGGTGCAGTGTGCAAGGTGGTACAGGATGGTGCAGTGTGCAAGGTGGTACAGGATGGTGCAGTGTGCAAGGTGGTACAGGCTTGTGCAGTGTGCAAGGTGGTACAGGCTTGTGCAGTGTGCAAGGTGGTACAGGCTGGTGCAGTGTGCAAGGTGGTACAGGCTGGTGCAGTGTGCAAGGTGGTACAGGATGGTGCAGTGTGCAAGGTGGTACAGGATGGTGCAGTGTGCAAGGTGGTACAGGATGGTGCAGTGTACAAGGTGGTACAGGATGGTGCAGTGTGCAAGGTGGTACAGGATGGTGCAGTGTGCAAGGTGGTACAGGATGGTGCAGTATGCGAGGTGGTACAGGCTGGTGCAGTGTGCAACGTGGTACAGGCTGGTGCAGTGTGCAACGTGGTACAGGATGGTGCAGTGTGCAACGTGGTACAGGATGGTGCAGTGTGCAACGTGGTACAGGATGGTGCAGTGTGCAACGTGTTACAGACTATGCAATGTTCAAGGTGGTAGGGGATGGTGCAGTGTGCAAGGTGTCATAGACTGGTGCAAGGTGGTACAGGATGGTGCAGTGTACAAAGTAGTACAGATTGATGCAATGTGCAAGGTATTGTAGGCTGGTGCAGTGTGCAAGGTGTAGTCTGGTACAGTGTGCAAGATGATACAGCAGTGTGTAAAGATTTACAGACTGGTGCAGTGTGCTATGGTTACAAGTTACTATATGCTAAGGTTACAGGTTGGTGCAGTGTGCTAAGGTTACAGGTTGGTGCAGTGTGCTAAAGGTTGGTGCAGTGTGCTAAAGGTTGGTGCAGTGTGCTAAAGTTACAGGTTGGTGCAGTGTGCTAAGGTTACATGTTGGTGCAGTATCCCGTGACACCATGTTACAATGTTGTGTTCATGACTTGGTCCATGGTGCAGTGATCATGAGCTCCTGAGTTGTCTCACACGATGCACTCTGAAGGGATCACCGGCTTGTACAGCACACAGTGGTCTCACATCGGTGTCGGCGCTGGTTCCTGGTGATGGTGGTCTCTTGGCTTCAGATCTGCACTGATGACCCCTAACACTACAGCCAGCCATGGTATAACCCAGACTACGCGGTACAGCAGTGCGCGCTCTGGGCTCTGCTACATTCCCTCTGTAGTAATGATATTGTTATTAGTGATGACGAGATATCGCCTTGTGTGAAGAACCCAAATTCCGGCACAATGGATGTGTCACCAGGATGTTCCTGCTATTGTTCCCGCGATGGCGGCGGCGGCGCACACATCGTGTTATTTCCACATAATAATTATATCATCGTGTCAATATTTAACATATAATAATCAGGGAGCGGTGCAGTAATCACACGATACATTACATGTGACAGACAGGTGGAGTGACACCGGCTCATTGTCACAAATCCCATTACACGGAGGAAGACGCCGCGCAATTACCACAATTAGATTATTACCCGCTCGCATTAAGTGTTTGTGTCTATGGCTGAGAGCCGCTGCTGTGTTCTTTGTATTGCAGGGACGCCGCTCGCCGGCTCCTTGTGTCAGACCACCTGCCTACTGTTCCCTTCCCGGGCGCTCCTCGGCTCCTCACCAGCGTACGTCCAAGTGCTGGAGCAGCTGAGCAGCAGAGCGTTCCGCATCACCGCCGCGCGACTCACCACCTTCGACCAATCCCAAGCTCAGTTTGTTGCGGAGCTGTATAGCCTACGGGATAGCCTCTCTGCGGAGGTAGGTTAGCCGTGAACCGTGGCTTGTACACCACATCCTAGACCACCCATCAGATAACTTCTGACTCTTCTTGCAGTTCAAGGCTGAGATCGCCGGCCCCTGTCTGTTGGTAGCCGCCCAGCGGGACAACGCCGTGACCTGTTTCCACTCGCTAATGGCCAGGTAAGCGCCAGTGTATTTCTGTCAAGGAAAGAAAAAAAACTCGGGAGTAATTAGCTAAGGAAATGAAGTGAATAATTCATTACAGCCGCATCGATCAGAGCTCGCCGCTCGGACATGGAGCCTCCAAAGGAAAAAGAGATCGGAGAACCCTCCAGTGCCCTGAATCATTGGCATCGCCGCCCTCTAGAATAACCGGGCAGATCTTTCCATAGACTTCTTTTTTTGTTCTTCAGACATTTGGGGCATTCATAGTGTCAGATCTGGGTTACCCACAGGGCACAAGTAGATGCCAATCTGTGCCCGGGCCTGCCTATGGGTGCCCAGACTGGCTGCCAATCTTGGGGCTATCACTTACTCAACATTTATCACTTCTGCACAGGAGAGGAGATAAATGTATGACCCCCTACCAATCTCGAGTACAGGGATATTTTCCAGTAGTGGGCATGCGAGACCACCGCTCCACCCATCGTCTATGGACTTGGTGGTCACACGTGCTCACTACTGCTCTGATCACACTGCGGACTTTGGGACCCCTGTTCTCCAGTGATCAAACCTACATGGTGTGTTGTCTATGTCCCAGTTTATATCCGGTCATGGGTGGTCATATTGTTGTTTTTCCCACTAACGTTTATTATTAGTGGTGGAAACGTTAAGGATCTTTCTATGAATTGGGCACCTAGGGCTATAGAGGCTGTCGTTCGGTAGCTAGAACCAGTGCCGGACCCCCCTCCCCAAAAGAACTGGAAAGGAGAAAATCGGTATGAAGTTTGTCCAAGGGTGTGAAGAAGGGGAAAGAAACCCTTTTGTGCTGAGTGGCAAAAACTGGCACCATAATGGGAGGGTGGTACATGACTTTCTTGTCTGTCGTCCTCTAGGTTGATATTTCCATCCTGCCATGTAATGAACAAGGTGCAAGTAATTCCTACAATCTTCTTTAGGGTTGGGGTCTGAGGGTGTATATGTGACCGGAGGTAATGGCCACCTTCAGTAATCCAGGCAGTTTAGGGTTAACCTGCAGCAGTAAAGGGGGTCATGGAGAGAGGATTTGGGAGACTGAAGCCCGGACAGTTCAGTTTCCTCTGATGGATTACGCCTCAGGAAAATCCGTTTATAGAAGGCTTTTGTTATGTCACAGATTAGATGGCGTGTCAGGATTTCCATGACTTAAAAGATGCCATGGAGCTGCCCATACATTCACCGAGATGAGGGCACCGTCACACGCCGCCAAGAGCACCCAGCCGGTTACTGCTGTCTCTGCCAGTCTTCTTCCTGCTCTCCAAGTCTATCCAAGCGATCCAATCCATTAGGATATCACTCCTGCACGAGACATGCTGTACTTTGAGGTGCTCATACACTTTAGATCACTGTTGGCCAAACGCTCATATGAGCCACCACCATCTTTCCCTTCTCCCCCATACACTTGTGGATCAAAGAGAAGGTTCATATGTTTTCTATGGGGGAGCCACTGCCAGACTTTTCTTTCAAAACGCTCA
Organism: Phyllobates terribilis; assembly: GCF_046119375.1. NCBI lineage: Eukaryota > Metazoa > Chordata > Amphibia > Anura > Dendrobatidae > Phyllobates > Phyllobates terribilis. The sequence continues at coordinate 370,472,231 of NW_027362769.1, forward strand.
TTCTTATAACCAATATGGGCTCACTTTAGATTTTGGCAAAACCAACGATGGCAAATGTCATGAGCTAGAAGGATCAGGCTGTTGGATTTCAATATGCTCAATCCATTTTGTTCTCAAGGGTGATAAGCCGCCAAAAGATCTATCTGACAACTCTTCTCTTCCTACCGAGAATACTTACAACATCAGCCAACCATACATGTGTATGAGGGGTCTTTTCTACCCGACTTTCCCCCCATAAACATGCACAACTGAGACTCCTATCTAGAGTTATGGCCAGCTTTGGGTAGGTAGACTGATCTTTAATAACAATTGCCTGTGTGCCATCTGTCTTGATGTTGGGCAGGATGTCTCCTTAGAAGGTCACCAAGACTTTGAGTAGACGTCGGTGGAGATGGTTGATGTTCTTATGGGTCTTTTTCTTTCAAAAAATCCTAGACTTTATTATTCAGGTACCCCAACCAGGTCAATCCAGAGCCCTAGTACCGAAACTCTCAGCAGAGAAGTCAGTTCTCGAGTTCTTGCTCCGTGTGATGGAATCTTGGCCTTCGCATGAGTCTTGGCCACTGTTTTAGACCTATATAGCCACCATCTGACATGTCAGGTCCTCAGGTTCTCCTTCCAAGAAGGCATTTATTTGATACGTAGAAGTCCTTAGTGCAGTAATATGAAGCCAGCGATCATTTTTGTCCCCCAGAGTGAACACATGTGTATGTAAAACCGCACACACGTGTATATGTGCCCCACGAGCGTATAGACCTCTAATTGCGGCAGGGAGCAGGCTGTGTGACAAGAGGCTGTGTGAGTCCCAGCAGGGAGCAGTGTTGATTTCGCCTTCTCTGTCGGAGGGAGAGGGGGTGACAGGAGCGTCTGAGATCCCCCTCCCCAGCTCTCTCAGCTCTTATCTCTGATGTTCCAGCACCGCTCTCCTCAGAACCGTGAGTTATAGCCAGCTGCACAAGAAAACTAGGCCAGACGGAGTTTAAAGCAGTCTATTGAAATCATGCAAAACCAGAGCAAAGGGATTTTACTTGGCGGTGCAGTTGTTCCGGTTACCGCCACGGAAATCACTTCTTCAGCGAGTTATTTTGAGGATGTTTGGAGCATGATTATTTTTACTTGCTACTTCAGATTTGATCAAAATCTCCACCTGGACCACGGCAGTGATTGGCATTTTTATTGTAAAGTATAGGAGATAAGGGACGTGTGCTGTAATGACCTACAGCCAGATCTGAGGGTCAAGTCACAAATCCCCACCGGATCGGCGAAGAACTAGATTGTCAGCAATTGAGTTGACTTCTTTTTGGAAAGTTGTGTTCAGTTCTCAAGACTTCTTCAAAAATATATTGTTTGGATATCTATTGGAAACTAGGTGTGGGGGACAGTTACCTTGTGGGACGCCCATCCGAAGTGGTGCTTCCTTCTAAGACACTAATTACAAGGGATATACACTTTAGGACACTTACCTTCTATTGCTGCTCCCTTCTAGGACACCTTTAGAATAGACTCCTACCTTCTAGGACACCTTTCTTCAAGGATACCCTTTATGAAAATACACCAGCCTTATATGACACCTGCCTGGTGGGACACTCATTAGAAAGGACACCAATTTTAGGCCACCTTTTAGAACACCAGTTTTAGGACACTTTTTACCTCCTAGGGCGGCCTTTAGAATGGAGACTTATAGGATATCCATTAGAGAAGATGTTTTTCTTCTTGGACACCTTTTATAATAGACACCTACCTTCTAGGACATCCTTTCGAATAGACACCTACTTTCTAGGAAACCCTTTAGAATAGACACCTACCTTCTATGATACCGTTTAGAATATACTCCCATCATGTAGGACACCCTTTAGAATAGACACCTGTCTTCTAGGACATCCTTTAGAATAGAGACCTGTCTTCTAGGACATCCTTTAGAATAGACACCTGTCTTCTAGGACATCCTTTAGAATAGACACCTGTCTTCTAGGACATCCTTTAGAATAGACACCTGTCTTCTAGGACATCCTTTAGAATAGAGACCTGTCTTCTAGGACATCCTTTAGAATAGAGACCTGTCTTCTAGGACATCCTTTAGAATAGAGACCTGTCTTCTAGGACATCCTTTAGAATATACACCTGTCTTCTAGGACATCCTTTAGAATAGACACCTACCTTCTAGGACATCCTTTAGAATAGACACCTACCTTCTAGGACATCCTTTAGAGTAGACACCTACCGATAATGTATGTAAAGCGCTGCGGAATATGTTGGCGCTATATAAAAATAAAGATTATTATTACCTTCTAGGACATCCTTTAGAATAGACACCTACCTTCTATGGCATCCTTTAGAATAGACACCTACCTTCTAGGACATCCTTTAGAATAGACACCTACCTTCTAGGACATCCTTTAGAATAGACACCTACCTTCTAGGACATCCTTTAGAATAGACACCTACCTTCTAGGGCATCCTTTAGAATAGACACCTACCTTCTAGGACATCCTTTAGAATAGACACCTACCTTCTAGGACATCCTTTAGAATAGACCCCTACCTTCTAGGACCTCCTTTAGAATAGACACCTACCTTCTAGGACATCCTTTAGAATAGACACCTACCTTCTAGGACATCCTTTAGAATAGACACCTACCTTCTAGGACATCCTTTAGAATAGACACCTACCTTCTAGGACATCCTTTAGAATAGACACCTACCTTCTAGGACATCCTTTAGAATAGACACCTACCTTCTAGGACATCCTTTAGAATAGACACCTACCTTCTAGGGCATCCTTTAGAATAGACACCTACCTTCTAGGGCATCCTTTAGAATAGACACCTACCTTCTAGGACATCCTTTAGAATAGACACCTACCTTCTAGGACATCCTTTAGAATAGACACCTACCTTCTAAAAACATTTTTAGAATAGTGACACCCATTAGAATAGATCCTTACAATGGTGCTTGAAAATGTGTGAACTCAACATTTTTCAAAATCCTGCATAGATTTGACCTAAAACTATATCCGATTTTCACACACATTCTAAAATTAGATAAAGAGAACCAAATCAAACAAATGAGTCCAAAATTTTAGACCCTGTCATTTTTTTATTGTGGAAAATGATATCACATGTCTGTGAGTGGCAAAAATATGTGAACCTTTAGGATTACTAGATAATTTGAGGGTGAAATTAGAGTCTTGTGTTTCAATCAATGTGATGAAAATTAAATCACCTGTTTCATTTAAAGAACAGGAATCTATCAAGTCCAACACATTTGTGTGGAGATTTCTGAGGACCTCTTCAGAAGGGGAGTTGTTAAGGTTCATCAGGCTGGAAAAGGTTAAAAAAATCTCTATATAGTTTGGACTCCATCACTCCACAGTCAGACAGATTGTGTACAAATGGAGGAAATTCAAGACCATTATTACTCTCCCCAGGAGTGGTCGACCAACAAAGATCACTCCAAGAGCAAGGCGTATTTATAGCCTGCAAGATCATAAAGGAACCCAAGATAACTTCTAAGCAATTAAAGGCCTTCTTCACATTAGTTAATGTTCATGTGCAGCACCATGTATGATTAGACTTGGGTTACCTTGATGTCGTTTATTTAGTTAGTGGGTACTTGGACCTGTTCTAGGACACCCTTAGAAATGGACTCCTACTCCTTAGGACCTAGCCTTATATGTGACATAGGTTAGTACCATTTTGCTTTGGAACGTTGAAGCTTTTTTATAGTTAGTATTTCTACTTTTATATCTTCATTCTCGCAGCCACAATTTGCAGAAAGACGAGATGAGTACGGCCTTCATCTTGAGCCCTCAGAGCCAGCGGCAGGTAGGTCCTACGTCCGCTTCTCCAGCGTTGTCTCATTATATGATGACACATGCACGACGTACATATACCAGATGCCGGGGAGGTGGTGGAGAATTGCGTTTATATCGTTGATTTCATTTAGCAGAAGTGAATTACATTCTTCCTTGGGCCTTTGGGACTTGTGAGATAAGCGGAGGTTGTGCTGACGCCGGATTGTGTTCTCCATTATTCCCCCCGTCCCATCCTCACGCCTTGCATTCTCGCATTTTCTTCCCTGTAGGCCGTCGCGATGATCAACTGCTTTTTTGATTCACTGACCCCTGACAGCATTCACCGAGTTGTGCCTCAAGCCTCCTGAGAAGAAGAGGTGCAATTTCCCGATTTCCTTCATCAAGCCTCAATGACAAGACTCAATGTCACCCTGAGAGCCTTGTGGGGTGGTCATCTGATAAAACATAACCCATAAAACTGTCAAGATCTGAAAGTCTCACAGTCTGACATGCTGGGAGTTGTAGTTTCCACTGCCAGCATCGTAGGAAGACAAGTCATCGACCCATCCTTAATTATTTACTGACCCTTTTAGTTTGGCCTCTAAGTATCAAGGAGACCTAAAATCCTGATGAAGGCTGCAACTCCTTCTTTAGGCACTAACATTCTGTTCTGCTCCACACAACTCTCATCGTCTGGTCCTTTTGCATTCTGACAATTGCCACTTCCTCCTTTAGGTGGCGCTAATCAGTATTTCTACCACATGAGGTCAAAAATTGACTGAATAAAGAAAGCGCCACCTAGTGGAGAATTTTAGGATTCGCTTGAACCAAAGAGCAGAACATTCATACGCCATAGGAAAAAAATGATAAAATTAGTAGGGTAAGTTTTCCTTGATTTTAACGTATATCCCCCATATGTTTTTTTTTATTACTCCAGTGTACCTAAAATTTAAAAAAAAATGCAAATTTGGAATCAGTCTTTATTTAAAATCTCTTACTTTTTTGTGCCTACAGTTCCTATTCAGACTGATGTGTCTCCATGGTTACAGACTACAAACAAACCCTATGTAGTCTGGTCCTGTAATCTCCCATCAGTGCCCTAATTCTTGCTACCCTTCTAAATGGACGAAGGATTAAGAGAGAAGTGGCAGAATCAGACTACACAGGGTTTGTTTGTAGTCTGTAACCATGGAGACACATAGAAACAAAGTAGTAGGAGATTACAGGGGATGACCCCTTTTATTGTGATGGTGGTGCTCTGGACTAGAAGATTCTACCTGACCTTGATCCTTGATGGCAATGGATGTGGCGTAAAAAACATTGGACACCGTGATCTCTGGATCCGCTTCCACAATTCTGCCTCCTGTATCGGCGCACGTCCAATGTTTCCATGGGCAGCAGGGGGGCATAAACGGAAGGGATGAGCTGACGTAGAATTTTCTGTGCCCGAAGACCACAGGTTATCGCATGTTAGAAATTCCACTAGAAAGGGGCCAATATCTCTCATTAAAAATCTCCTGTCGTTTTGTGTTTACTGCTCCTATGCAGAGCTATGTGTCTCCATGGTGACAGACTACAAACACACTCTGTGTAGTCTGAAACTGCAGACATATTCACTTTCCACCGGTTCTCCAATTCATTCAATGATACTCCCTTCCATCTGACTCTTACTACTCTACTGAACTATGTCTGTAATCATAGAGACACATAGTTCTGCATAGGAGCTGTAGATGCAAAACGGTAGGAGAATTTAAAGAGAGTCTAAATGAAGAGTTGCTTCTTTTTTTTTTTTTTTTTTTTTTTTTTTTTTTTTTAGATGAATTGGAGAAATAAAAAAAAATTGTTAGCAAAATTATACATATCCTTTATCTAAAAGGGAGCTGTACCTTTAATTAAATCTAATCCAGGGCAGCGATTTAATGAAGGTTCTGTAGGAGACGTCACTAAGACCATAAGCAGACAGGCGAGAAAAGCTGATTCACAAAGTCAAAAGTGTGCTATGAGCGGCCATGCTGAGAAGAGGTCACCCGGCAATCTATCCTGGAGACCCTCGGTGACCCCTTCAGGACTTGATTGCTTTAGCGGAGGTCTGGAAGGAGACCGGGAGACCTTCGTATCAGTCAGGGGAGAGGACCACCAATTGGAATGAATATCTCCATATCTTTGCTACCTGTTCATCCTAAAGCTAAAGGGATTGTCCAATATTAGAAGAAAAGAGGTTTACTGCTTACACAAACAGCGCCACTCTTACCTACAGGCTATGTCTGACATTGCAGCTTAGTGCCATTCAAGTGGAAACTGCAATACCAGACACAGTCTGTGGACAGGAGTGGCACTATTTATAGAAAAAAAAACAGACTTTCTTCTTTTTATGGACAATTCCTTTAAGTCAGTATGCATGGAATGGACGACACGACGAGATATCTTATACTTCCAGAAGTGTTATGTATAGAATTTGTATATTGCAAAACAATGGTCTCAAACCTACACAAAATTGGAGTTGCCACAACTGGAGATCCACAGATTAGAGGATATATGAACGAGCTTCCATTAATGCCCTGTGGGCTACAACCAAAGAACACTATGTAAACATATGTGTGTGTGTGTGTGTGTGTGTATATATATATATATATATATATTACATATATATGTGTATGTAGTACCATGCAGCTACTCAGGGTTTTCCATTTTTGAGGGTTTACAAAAAAAAGCCATAGAGGACCCTATTAAGGTGTCTTCTATTAATCCGTGATTTTTCTATGACCCTTCCGGATGAGATAAGATAAGCCATGTACTTTTAGTTTTTTAAGTGTTCCCTCACAGATCAGGGGTTTAGATACACAATGGTGATTCCGTATTTTTAAAGTTTTGAAAAGTTCTATTTTACTTTAGTTCTCTGCTTGTTACCAGTGAATGGAAGCAATCTTAGGGTATGTGCACCCGACGTCTCTATCAGGTGGGTCGGCTCCTGAAAAAGCTCTCGAAACAAGGAAAAAAGAATGAACTTATGCATTGCAATGTGCTCGAATAGGTTTAATCAACTTCTTTTTAATAGCTTCAGATTTTCCAAAGACGTGAAGTCGTTAAAATAAGTGAACCAACTATTCTGCATAAAGAAATGCAATCGGGAAGATCTATGCCCCGCCCATAGATCTTAACAGCTAATCTGCATATGAGAAAAATGTGGATTTCTCTGCAATAAGACATCAGATGGCAGATCAGATATCAAGATATAATTTTATTCAACTTTCTATGACCTACATGTCCATATAGATGGCTCAGGAAGATTGATCCTACAGATTCCCCTTAAGAAAGGGAAGGAGAAAGCAAAGGAGGAGGGAAGGAGGAAAGAAAGGAATGAGGAGAGGTAAGAGAGAAAGGAAGGTTAGGAGGAAGAAAGAGATTTGAGTTGCTGAGTTTAGCTGAGAAAAGATCATCTACACCGACACACTGTAACAAATCATCTGTGGCCAGCAAGAAGGACTCCTGTTCCTATTTATTAATGTTTAGTATGGAAGGTTGTATTTATGTTTATTCTATTTAATAAACTCGTACTTGTGATGTCATCAGTCTGTGCTATTATATACGGTACATGTGTGGTTCAAGTTTAAAGCGCCTTTGATTTAGCAGGTGGCAGGTTGGGTGCCCCACAGTCGGGGCGCCTGAAAATGTAAAATAAAAACCCGCCAAGTATGCCAAACCAATTTGTCACCATAGTCGCACCTTTCAGGTGAAACCGTACATATGTATCAAAACGACCTAAACAAAGTTATGGGATCCATTCTAATACTGTTAGTAGGAATTTTCAGACGGAAAGTGCCTGTGGTACAGATATTAGGTGGAGTTTCTCTTTAAAGGGGTATTCCCATCTCCAAGATCCTATCCCAATATGTAGTAGGTGTAATAATGATAGTATTAGCCAATACCTCCAATTAGAAATTTAGTATAGTTCTTCTGATTCGCTATGTCGCTTACCTCATGTTCAGGGCATTGCAGTAGCTTCGGTATCCATAGTTATGACCACTCACATAGTGACAGTTAGTTAGCTCTTTGTGGTCGTAACCATGGAAACCTAAGCTACTGAAATGCCCTGCACATGGGGTAACCAACATGGCGAATCAGAAGAACTTTACTAAATTTCTAATTGGAGGTATTTTCTAATGTTATTATCATTACACTTACTACATATTGGGATAGGATCTTGGAGATGGGAATACCCCTTTAAGCCACCAGATATGAGAAGTGCAGGGTTTTAATGCGTGAGAGCATTGTGATCTGCAGCATCCCTTCATGTCAGCATCTTACCATCTGTCATTAGTTTTGGATGAAGCTTTTATGACACAAGGCTAAAAATGTCTCCTCCATCTTCACATAATATACACGTTCTCCATCCAAGTGGGCATCTGTGGGAGTAAAAATGCTATACGGAGTAAAGCTTCTCTAGCCTGTGCCAAAAATGGGCAAATATACTTAGAATTACTAATATGTAGTCTCATTTAAAGGGCTAGCAGCACCATTTAAAAAAAATAAAAAAATTAAATGTATGGTTATTTTACATTCCTTACTTGACAGTGAGCAGATCCCAAATTGTTTCTACACTGTAATCCTCAGGGATCAGCTGTCATGTGTTAGAACCTTACATTGTGTTCAATTTCTCTGTAGTTCCCCCACAGGAGAAATGAAGCATTACATTTTGTCCATTAAAACCAATGAGTTATCTGTGTAAAGCAGGACAGGACAGGTCGTCCACAGTGAGAGACGCTCTTTGTAATAACTTGGCACTCTCGCCGAGACATTAATATTCTGATTAGAGAACCCCCTTCAATTTACCCAAAATTCCCTAATATGGGAGCATTTTTCATCAGAGCTGATTTTGGAAATACAGTACAGACCAAAAGTTTGGACACACCTTCTCATTTAAAGATTTTTCTGTATTTTCATGACTATGAAAATTGTACATTCACACTGAAGGCATCAAAACTATGAATTAACACATGTGGAATTATATACTTAACAAAAAAGTGTGAAACAACTCAAAATATGTGTTATATTCTAGGTTCTTCAAAGTAGCCACCTTTTGCTTTGATGACTGCTTTGCACACTCTTGGCATTCTCTTGATGAGCTTCAAGAGGTAGTCACCGGAAATGGTTTTCACTTCACAGGTGTGGCCTGTCAGGTGTAATAAGTGGGATTTCTTGCCTTATAAATGGGGTTGGGACCATCAGTTGTGTTGTGCAGAAGTCTGGTGGATACATAGCTGATAGTCCTACTGAATAGACTGATAGAATTTGTATTATGGCAAGAAAAAAGCAGCTAAGTAAAGAAAAACGAGTGGCCATCATTAAGAAATGAAGGTCAGTCAGACCGAAAAATTGGGCCAACTTTGAAAGTGTCCCCAAGTGCAGTTGCAAAAACCATCAAGCGCTACAAAGAAACTGGCTCACATGAGGACCACCCCAGGAAAGGAAGACCAAGAGTCACCTCTGCTTCTGAGGACAAGTTTATCCGAGTCACCAGCCTCAGAAATCGCAGGTTAACAGCAGCTCAGATTAGAGACCAGGTCAATGCCACACAGAGTTCTAGCAGCAGACACATCTCTACAACAACTGTTAAGAGGAGACTTTGTGCAGCAGGCCTTCATGGTAAAATAGCTGCTAGGAAACCACTGCTAAGGACAGGCAACAAGCAGAAGAGACTTGTTTGGGTAAAGAACACAAGGAATGGACATTAGAGCAGTGGAAATCTGTGCTTTGGTCTGATGAGTCCAAATTTGAGATCTTTGGTTCCAACCACCGTGTCTTTGTGCGACGCAGAAAAGGTGAACGGATGGACTCTACATGCCTGGTTCCCACCGTGAAGCATGGAGGAGGAGGTGTGATGGTGCTTTGCTGGTGACACTGTTGGGGATTTATTCAAAATTGAAGGCATACTGAACCAGCATGGCTACCACAGCATCTTGCAGCGGCATGCTATTCCATCCGGTTTGCGTTTAGTTGGACCATCATTTATTTTTCAACAGGACAATGACCCCAAACACACCTCCAGGCTGTGTAAGGGCTATTTGACCAAGAGGGAGAGTGATGGGGGGCTACGCCAGATGACCTGGCCTCCACAGTCACCAGACCTGAACCCAATCGAGATGGTTTGGGGTGAGCTGGACCGCAGAGTGAAGGCAAAAGGGCCAACAAGTGCTAAGCATCTCTGGGAACTCCTTCCAGATTGTTGGAAGACCATTTCCGGTGACTACCTCTTGAAGCTCATCAAGAGAATGCCAAGAGTGTGCAAAGCAGTCATCAAAGCAAAAGGTGGCTACTTTGAAGAACCTAGAATATAAGACATATTTTCAGTTGTTTCACACTTTTTTGTTAAGTATATAATTCCACATGTGTTAATTCATAGTTTTGATGCCTTCAGTGTGAATGTACAATTTTCATAGTCATGAAAAAAAAGAAAAATCTTTAAATGAGAAGGTGTGTCCAAACTTTTGGTCTGTACTGTATATATTGTGGAAGGAGATGCCCTTTAAGCAAAAAAGGTGACCAGTTTACAAAAAGATCTCACATTAACATCAACGAAAGTCACTGAAAACAGGCATAAGTGGAAACAAACTTTTAGCATAAGTTATATTTGTTTTTATTTAAGGATCATTCTTAAAGGGAATCTGTCAGTAGATTTTTGCTATGTAATCTGACAGCAGCATATTATAGGGTCAGAGACCCTGATTCCAGCAATGTATCACTTAGTTTACTGCGTGCAGCAGTTGTGATATAATTCCTGTTTTCTCTGCCGCAGAGCTCTGAATGCTAAGCTGTGTATAACCCCGCCCACACCACTGATTGGCTACTTTCTGTGTGCACTGTGGTGGGGGCGTGGTTGAAACAGGAGGCACAAGACATCTAGTCTTGCATTGATAATCTCCTGCTGATAAAACACTGATTTTATTGGTACAGCCTAGTAAATGACACATCACTGGAATCCGGGTCTCTGTCCCTACATTATGCTGCTCTCAGAATACATAGCGAAAACTGCTGACAGATTCCTCTTAAATAATTTTTACTCTTTTTTTTTTTTTTTTTTTTTTTTTTTTTTTTTTTTTTTTTTTAGAGCTGTAGTTTCTTTCTGAGCTTGTGCAGTTTAACTTAAAGGGGTTGTCCAGGACTTTAATATTGATGGCCTGTCGTTAGGATAGGTCATCAATGTCTGATTGGTGTGTGTGTGACACCTGGCACGCCCGCCAATCAGCTGTTTCTGGTGCCGGCCATGGCCGGACCTGAGGGAATAGTGGCCATGCCAGGTACTGCACGCCCCTAATGATTCTAATAGGGGGTGGATATATTGTACCCGGGGCCACTATACAGTGAGAACAGCTGTCACCCCTCCACCGATCATACATAGATAACCTATCTTAAGGATAGGACATCAATATTAAAGTCCTGGACCACCCCTTTAACAGATCTGACAGACTGAGTCATTTAGGAAATATTTTCCAAACCATATTTAAAAAAAAATCCTTGTTGCCTGTAGCAACCAATCACTGTGCATCTTTCATCTTACCAGAGCAGTTTAAATAATGAAAGCTGAGCTCTGATTGGTCACTATGGGCAACAAGGGTATTTTATGTTCCATCTATTGCCTTGAATGTTAAAAATAAAAAAAATGGAAGGGACCCGTCATAAAAGGCAGAAAACTGAATAAAAGACTGTCAGCTCTCTCATCAAGGGGCTGGTGCGGGCAAACAGTTCTGCTGTTACGTAGGGACATACGTGTCGTCATGGTTACACGTCCTCCGGGTCTCTGTGCTGAGCCTTCCAGCTGTGTCTCCATGTCCCCACAGGGGACCCTGTGTATCGATACCTCTGTGTATGAGATTGGTAAATCTGCCATTCTCCGTTTAACCCATAGGAGACCTGCACTTTGTCTATGGGGGATTTGGGATAAGCAACTATTTTTTAAGGCTTTCACCATATGGAATAAATAATATGATTTTTTTTATTAATATTTATTTTATTTTTAAAGTTTTAGTCATAAAAGTGATACTGGCACCTAAAACGATATAATCCCTATGTCATGCGTCATGTCACCCCTTAAGACCCTATATGAGGCATAAACCAGCGTGTCGGTTTTAGACTCCTCCTAAATGTTAGATCTGTGGGATTAAAAAATTCCATCCCTCTGTTATTCTTCCTGGAAATGTATAATAATTTGACAAGGCAGTTACCCTGGACAGCAGGACGTGTCCTTCCTTACATTAGACTATTAGTCTGTGATTCTATGATTTTAATTTGGCAATGAAAGTGTTACCGAGGGAGTCCAAACTCTCAAATGAAATGGTCGACCTCCACCATAACAAACGATTGCCACTTGATTGTTTCAACCAGCCAATGTTTGGAATCATGTCAAGTTGTCACGGGTGTGTCAGATGTAACAGACAGTCGCTGTGCAGCTGGTTGCAGAAGATCACTTCTTTTGACATTGCAGACGTCTTGTTAAATCTGTCTTACTTTAGGACCCAGTGGCTACCTCCCTCCTGCTCTGATTGACACCCAGGCCTGGGTGTTTAAATACTTTCAGTTTGCTGCAGGGAGGCGCCGGTGATATTCACATGTTCCCTTGTGAAGGCTTGGAGCTATAGCAATCGGCTTACTTCCTCTCTGGTGCTTTGGAGGACGTTTGGTGTAATCTCTCTGAAGTCTGCTCAAGCTAAGTTTCTCCCCCTGTGTTTGTCTCCCATGTTGTCTTTAATTTATAGTGGGGACTGACCAGTGCTCATCCCCCCCCCCTTATCTATCCAGGGCCTAGCTCTAGGGATATACAGGGCTTAGGTTTCCTGTTCGGCGATTGGTGAGGAACCAATATAGGGACGGTAGGGGCGACAGGGCGATATTAGATCTGCCTAGAGGGTCTCCACTCCCCCTTTCCCTAGTGTCTGGGCTCCCTTCCCCTCATCCCTTCGTGTTGCACTTTGTCTTACTTACACTGTGCTTGACAGAAGTGATCTGTGATGTGTGTTTTGGGCTAGTGATAAATGATCATTTGTCCGCCCATTTTCATCTAAAGCATATGGGGGGCCTTATCATCTAGTCATCAGTTTATTTACACAGTACATTTCCAGGAGGAATAACAGAGGGACATATTAAAGATGCTCCAGAATTGTTGTTTCATGGGGAATACAGACATTACAGTTAGGAGACACTAAAGCCCGGTCATAGAGATGTGAACCACATCTGATCCAGCAGATAAAGATGGCTACTGTGCCACACTTCACCCTAATGACCCCTAAAATCTGGGTCATGTTGCTCCTCAGCTCATAAAGTTGGGGGTATCCGATTATATTCTAAAAACTGCCCTGCCTCAGACTGATGATGGAAACTGCGGCATCCAGATTATCAGACATAATTGAATAATTTCCCCAGAATGAACAGAACCTTCTGATCACATAGCAGGTATGGCGCGGGCAGCCGCAGTGCCAAGCTCCCACGCGTACTGCCCTGCCAGATTCTCCTCTTGTGTATAGAACAGGTACAGAAGGGGCGGCAGCAGTGCTGTCCTCTCCCACACAGGCATCGTCCTGCCAACTGCTCTGTTTGCACTTGAAGGAGAAGACCGTGCCAGCCCACCCCTCCCTGTGCCACATCCATGCCCTCAGTGCGCCCCCTCTTTATATCAGTGCCTGTCTTTTCCATTTGAGTAGAGATAATGTATGACATCCTAATCAGTCGAGATCGATGGTCCTTATTTGTGCAGTTACCTACCAGCCAATACCGCCATATGCTGCCATATATGACACCGCACTGTATAATACCTAGATACACACTGAAACATAGCTGTCTACTTGTGAAAATAACATGATATGTCATGGTGCTCCTATGCCCTCCCTTATTTTATCTTGTGTCCTCCCCTATTGTATCCTATGCACTCCCCTATTGGATTCTATGCCCTCCCCTATTGAATCTCATGTACTCCCCTATAGTATCCTATGCCCTCCCTTATTGGATCCTATGCACTCCCTTATTGGATTCTATGCCCCCCCCTATTGGATTCTATGCCATCCCCTATTGAATCTTATGTACTCCCCTATAGTATCCTCTGCCCTCCCTTATTGGATCCTATAAATTGGATCCTGAGCCCTCCCTTATTGGATTCTATGCCCTCCCCTATTGAATTCTATGCCCTCCCCTATTGGATCCTATACCCTCTACTGGATTCTATGCCCCCCTATTGGATCCTATTCCCTTACCTATTGAATCTTATGTCCTCCCCTATTGGATCCTATGCCCTCCATTATTCGATCCTATGCCTACCCCTATTGGACCTTATGCCATCCCTTATTGGATCCTATGCCCTCCCCTATTGGATTCTAGGCCCTCTCCTATTGGATCTTGTGTCCTCCCCTATTGGATCTTGTGTCCTCCCCTATTGTATCCTATGTCCTCCCCTATTGGATCCTATGCCCTCTCCTGTTAGATTCTATGCCTTCCCCTATTGGACCCTATGCCCTCCCCTATTGGATCCAATGCCCCCCTATTGGATCATATGCCCTCCCTTATTGGATTCTAGGCCCTCACTTATTGTATCGTGTGTCCTCCCCTAATGGATCTTGTGTCCTCCCCTAATGGATCCTATGCCCTCCCCTATTGGATCCTATGTCCTCCCCCCTATTGGATCCTATGCCCCCCCCCCCTATTGGATCCTATGCCCTCCCCTATTAGATACTATGCTCTGCCCTTTTGGATCCTATTCCCTCCCCTATTGGATCCTATGCCATCCTCTATTAGATACTATGCTCTGCCCTATTGGATTCCCCCCCCCCCATCTCCAACACATAAAGGACACCCACTTCCCATTTTTCACTGTTTTTCCCATAATTTCAGTACACATACTACCGCCATACTGTGCCAAGATTATACTGGTCAACTACCAGAGGATCCAGGAATCTCACGGAAAAATGGGAGACCTATCGGACTCCTGGAAAAGTTGCGCAGCAAATGCATCCCTCAAGGGAGCGCTCTCCCAACAAGCTGAACACCAGAATGTAGACGCACAGGGGTGCAGGAACGAGCTGCCAAAAATGGGGTGTAACTTGAGATAGGGATGTGATCTGTGAAAAAGGGGATGTGTTTATAAAAACAAAATGGTGACATGTTTAAAAACAAAATGGTGACATGTTTTGTGTAACATTGTCCTAGAAAAGTATGCAAATATGTCCAAAATAATACTGCCATATACAGCTCATGTAATACCGCTGTATAGTGTCCAAATTATATTCCCTTAATGAGACCACATAATACTTTAATACATTACTAAGTAATATTAGCTGGTTTTGGTTTGCTCAGGAAATGGAGTCCCCGAGTAACTGCAATCTGGGGGCTTCTGAAATAGTCCCCCCAATTCTAAAAAGTTTTTGCATTGACTGATAATCTGCTGAAGAGAACATTTCATCTGCTAAATCTCAGCCTGATAATCTCAGAAACCATCCTTGTTACATAATCCCAGATGAAGAAACGCAGCAACAGATGGAGCTGATTCTCTCATGCTAGGACCAAACTGTTCCAAATCCTGCATTACTCCGTAGGACCCCCTTACTGAGTCGGTGGGGAGATTTCCTCTCTGCCTCCATAAACTGGATCTGTGTGACCACGTGGTATATTTAGGCCCTAGAAGACCAGACCTTATTATAGTCTGATGTATCCAGGCTGCGGAGGATGAGTCTGTAATAAAATCCATATTCATGATGCATTAAGCGAAGTGCTGAAAGCTCCATCTACTAAAATGCCGCCATATGAATTCTAAGCTAAGTTAATCAGGATATTTTGACCCCAGATAGGTATTTTATTCTTAAAGGGGTTTTCTACAATTTTAAAAACAAATATTTTTTTTTCATAAAACAGTGCCACATCTGTCTCATAGGTTGTGTTAGGTATTGCAGCTTAATTAAAGTGAATGCGACTGAGCTGCAATACCACATACAAGCTGTAGACAGGTGCGGCGCTGTTTTTGGAAGAAAGATGTGTTTTTCTAATCTTGACCAACCCCCCCACCCCACCCCAAAAAAAGAAAAAAAAAACACATCAGGAAAACATGACCTTCTCGTTTACTGCTGCCGTCTCCTTCCCCTATCTGCACCAGGTGCTGCACAAGCGACAGTCCACAAAGGGACCTAATAGACTACAGAGGAGCAGGATGTACGACAGTTCTAGATGCCACCTTTATATTTTGCACTTTGCATGATGATATTGCATACAAACTATATGGCGGAATTATTTTGACATAAGGGTGGGATCTAACCTCTTCCACGTATTAGCTGCGGTAAACCACCCAAGTTTAAAGGGGTTGTCCGGGACTTTAACATTGATGGCCTATGGCCTATGCTTAGGATAGGTCATCAATGTCTGATCGGTGGGGGTGTGCCACATAGCACCCCCGCCAATCAGCTGCTCCCGGTGTTACCGGTGGCCGGAACTGCTGAGTTGCGGAGCTGCACAGCTCTGTTGATGGAATAGTGGACGCATGTGGTTCCTGCACATCCACCCGCTATTGATTTGAATAGGTGGCAGATGTTCAGTACCCGGTCGCGGCCACTATACAGTAATTGTAATTCAGCCACATTGGAGGATTTCTGAGCATGAACTGCCTTTTTAATGCCATTCCACAGCATCGCAATCGGATTAAGGTCAGGACTTTGACTAGGCCACTCCAAAGTCTTAATTTTGTTTTCTTCAGCCATTCAGAGGTGGACTTGCTGCTGTGTTTTTGATCATCATCCTGCTGTATAACCCAAGTGCGCTTCATCTTGAGGTCACAAACAGATGGCCGGACATTCTCCTTCAGGATTTTTTGGTAGACCGCAATATAATGACAGTTAGCTAGTTCCTAGTAATGGTAAACATGGATACCTAAGCTACTGCAAAGCCTGGCCGTGAGGAAGGAGACACAGCGAATCAGAAGAACTGTACTACATTTCTAGTTGGAGGTTTTTGCTAATATTATTATTATTACACCTATTCCATATTGGGATAGGATCTTGAAGATGGGAATACTCCTTTAAGCCCCTGGTGGGACAGGACAGTGAAGGCTTACATGCTCTCCCCTCAGGTTGACCCTGAAGACACATCCTTGGGGGGTGAAACAAGAGGTTTCCTCGAGAATTGTTGCAGTCTCTGAATGTAGAAAGTCCCTTTAAAAATAAGTGAACCTTGTACAGACTGGGGATTCTCGGGGCTATGGCTGCCGCGACTGCTACTTCTTTATTTCCTGGTATTCTAGGTAACAAAGCCGAGTGGCGTGTAGGGGGGGCTCGGTACTGTATCCTGGGCTCCCTGTGTAGCTATAACAAGGGACATGCTCCGCGAGCTCCTTTCATGTGGATGGTTATCTGATGCGGTTGCCGTGGTAACCATGAGAGCCCGCGCTGTACGGTCTAGATATAGCTAAGGTATAACACTAAGGGCCATCCCTGACAAGCCGAGAAACACGACCGCACATACGGGGGTAACATGTATATATAGAGTCATTATCACCAATCTCGCAGCACCATATAGGCGAGCAGCGGGGAGCGAGCGAGCGATGTACCAAGCGTGCAATCATGGGAGAAAAACGAGGCCATGATAAATATATATACGGAATCTAATTATAGTGGAATTATTAACGTTAAATATTACGGAGAAAAATTAAAGGGGTTGTCCAGGATTAGAAAAAAAAAGCATGGCTGCTCTCTTCCTGAAACCCAGCGGGCTTCCGCCATTGCATTGCGGAATAAAGGTGATAGTTTCCCCCTTGTCTAACTGCTTAGATGCCTCGATCGTTATTCACCGCGGCATCTAAGGGGTTTTAACTGCTGTAATTAGATTGGTGGCCGTCTGCTGCGTAAAACAGCTGCCATCCGTCAGATTAAAGGGATATTCCTGTTTTGGAAAACCCCTGTGCCTTCAGCTGCAGTTTGCTTTAAACAAAAAAAAAAATGGCTTCAGTCACCCTCCCCTGGTCCAGTGCTGAGTCTCTATCGCTGCTCCCAGTGTCTGTAAACTGTCTCAAATCAACAGCGCTGCAACCGATCAGTGAACTCAGCATCTCTGCCCAAGTTGACGGCACCAGTCTCTGAGCTCACTGATTGGCTGCAGAGCCATCGACATGTCAGCACTGCCGACAATAACAAACTCTGGCAGCAGCAGCAATGGAGGCTCAGTGCTGGACCCAGGGAGGGTGAGTAAGGCAGGGTTTATTTTTTAAAAACAGCCATAAGACAGGGGTTTTCTGAATTTGGAAAACCCCTTTAATTTGAGACTTTTACAGCTGAAGGGTGGGCCGTATGAAGTGTCGTTCTCAGGAAACATGGCTGCTGGGGAAAACCATATACAAGTCCATATAACCGTGGGGATAGGGCTGTCATGTTATGGGGTCTTTATCTGTGCTGCTGGTTATAGTGGCCTCGAGATGGTGAAATCTCGCGTCTTGTGCCCATTCTGTAATAATAACCTGGTGCGCAAGCTATTTTTCGATTCGGAGCTGTATTCCTCATCCTATACCATGCTGTAGATCGGCGGAGCAGCACACCGTATATACAGTAACGGAACATCTGTCATATCTCGCTCACCCATATAGTGGACCTGATGCTTCTTGTCACCAGCGCAGCGTAAATGACACATGGAGATAAAGGTGGCAACGGGCACCGACTCACGGGGATAAATACAAGCTGGCACATACCAGCCACAGACATGATAGGCGTGTAATTCTGATAGTGCCGCTTATCAGTCCCATAGTTCCCATTAGTTTGGCTGGATTAACTGGAACGAGCCACAATCCAAATGATATCACTAAAATGGTCTGTTTTTTTTTTTGGGGGGGAGCAATTGCCCAAGCCTCCAGAGCTGGACCCTAAGGAAACAAAACAGTGGAGGAGATGAAAAACATTCCTAGCAGTATTATGTAGCATTTGGATACTATATAGTAGTATTATTTAATGATGTATGTTAGTACAACCCCTGGCAAAAATTATGGAATCACCGGGCTCGGAGGATGTTCATTCAGTTGTTTAATGTTGTTGAAAAAAATCAGCTCACAGACATGGCACAAAACTAAAGTCATTTCAAATGGCAACTTTAGGGCTTAAAGAAACACTAAAAGAAATCAAGATTAAAAATGTGGTACTCAGTAACGGTAATTTTTTTCAGACGATTATGGAATCACTCAATTCTGAGGAAAAAATTATGGAATCACCCTGTAAATTTTCATTTCCAAAACTAACACCTGCATCAAATTAGATCTGCTCATTAGTCTGCATCTAAAAAGGAGTGATCACACCTTGGAGAGCTGTTGCACCAAGTGGACTGACATGAATCATGGCTTCAACACGAGAGATGTCAATTGAAACAAAGGAGAGGATTATCAAACTCTTAAAAGAAGGTAAATCATCACGCAATGTTGCAAAAGATGTTGGTTGTTCACAGTCAGCTGTGTCTAAAATCTGGACCAAATACAAACAACATGGGAAGGTTGTTAAAGTCAAACATACTGGTAGACCAAGGAAGACATCAAAGCGTCAAGACCGGAAACTTAATGCAATATGTCTCCAAAACAGGAAATGCACAACAAAACAAATGAGGAACGAATGGGAGGAAACTGGAGTCAATGTCTGTGACCGAACTGTGAGAAACCGGCTAAAGGAAATGGGATTTACATACAGAAAAGCTAAACATAAGCCATCATTAACACTTAAACAGAAAAAAACAGGTTACAATGGGCTAAGGAAAAGCAATTGTGGACTGTGGATGACTGGATGAAAGTCATATTCAGTGATGAATCGCGAATCTGCATTGGGCAAGGTGATGATGCTGGAACTTTTGTTTGGTGCCGTTCCAATGAGATTTATAAAGATGACTGCATGAAGAGAACATGCAAATTTCCACAGTCACTGATGATATGGGGCTGCATGTCAGGTAAAGGCACTGGGG
This sequence comes from Phyllobates terribilis, assembly GCF_046119375.1. NCBI lineage: Eukaryota > Metazoa > Chordata > Amphibia > Anura > Dendrobatidae > Phyllobates > Phyllobates terribilis. The sequence goes on from NW_027362769.1 coordinate 370,491,971, forward strand.
AGATGGCTGTCATTACATCTTCAATAAATGCCCAAGTTTACATTGATATTTTGGACAGTTTTCTTATCCTATCCATTGAAAGGATGTTTGCGGATGATGACATCATTTTTCAAGATGATAATGCAGCCTGCAATAGAGCAAAAACTGTGAAAACATTCCTTGAAAGAAGACACATAAGGTCAATGTCATGGCCTGCAAAGTCCGGATCTCAATCCAATTGAAAATCTTTGGTGAAAGTTGAAGAAAATGGTCCATGACAAGGCTCCAACCTGCAAAGCTGATCTGGCAACAGCAATCAGAGAAAGTTGGAGCCAGATTGATAAAGATCAATGAGTTTCTTACAATGTTCTGCTGGAATTGTAGACCATTCTTCTTTGGCAAACTGCTCCAGGTCCCTGATATTTGAAGGGTGCCTTCTCCAAACTGCCATTTTGAGATCTCTCCACAGGTGTTCTATGGGATTCAGGTCTGGACTCATTGCTGGCCACCTTAGAAGTCTCCAGTGCTTTCTCTCAAACCATTTTATAGTGCTTTTGGAAGTGTGTTTTGGGTCATTGTCCTGCTGGAAGACCCATGACCTCTGAGGGAGACCCAGCTTTCTCACACTGGGCCCTACATTATGCTGCAAAATTTGTTGGTAGTCTTCAGACTTCATAATGCCATGCACACGGTCAAGCAGTCCAGTGCCAGAGGCAGCAAAGCAACCCCAAAACATCAGGGAACCTCCGCCATGTTTGACTGTAGGGACCGTGTTCTTTTCTTTGAATGCCTCTTTTTTTTTCCTGTACACTCTATGTTGATGCTTTTTCCCAAAAAGCTCTACTTTTGTCTCATCAGACCAGAGAACATTCTTCCAAAACATTTTAGGCTTTCTCAGGTAAGTTTTGGCAAACTCCAGCCTGGCTTTTTATGTCTTGGGGTAAGAAGTGGGGTCTTCCTGGGTATCCTACCATACAGTCCCTTTTCATTCAGACACCGACGGATAGTACGGGTTGACACTGTTGCACCCTCGGACTGCAGGGCAGCTTGAACTTGTTTGGATGTTAGTCGAGGTTCTTTATCCACCATCCGCACAATCTTGCGTTGAAATCTCTCGTCAATTTTTCTTTTCCGTCCACATCTAGGGAGGTTAGCCACAGTGCCATGGGCTTTAAACTTCTTGATGACACTGCGCACGGAAGACACAGGAACATTCAGGTCTTTGGAGATGGACTTGTAACCTTGAGATTGCTCATGCTTCCTCACAATTTGGTTTCTCAAGTCCTCAGACAGTTCTTTGGTCTTCTTTCTTTTCTCCATGCTCAATGTGATACACACAAGGACACAGGACAGAGGTTGAGTCAACTTTAATCCATGTTAACTGGCTGCAAGTGTGATTTAGTTATTGCCAACACCTGTTAGGTGCCACAGGTAAGTTACAGGTGCTGTTAATTACACGAATTAGAGAAGCATCACATGATTTTTCAAACAGTGCCAATACTTTTGTCCACCCCCTTTTTTAGGTTTGGTGTGGAATTGTATCCAATTTGGCTTTAGGACAATTCTTTTTGTGTTTTTTCATTGAAGACAAATTAAATGAAGATAATAATACCAAAGAATTTGTGATTGCAATCATTTTCAGGAAGAAACTGAGTATTATCTGACAGAATTGCAGGGGTGCCAATACTTTTGGCCACCACTGTAGCACCATATGGCAGTATTATGTAGCAATTGGATACTATATGGTGGTATTATTTAGTAGTAAATGATAGAATTATTGAGGAATTACAGTATTATGTGGGCTTCTATTTGGATACTATATAGTGATATTTTGATGACTCTTTGAGGCAGCATTATGTCACCATATTGCAGTATTATGTAGCATTTGGATACTATATGATAGTATTATTTAATAGCGTATGTTAGTAGTATTGAGTAATTGCAGTATTGCATGAGTTCCTATTTGGATACTATATGGTGGTATTTTCTGGGCTATGTGAGGCAGTATTGTGGTACTATATAGGAGTATTATGTAGTAATTGGATACTATATGGAAGTATTATTTAGTGGTATATGGCAGTATTTTTCAGGAGTTACGGTATTATGTGGGCTTCTATTTGGATACTATATGGTGGCATTATATGGGCTTTATGAGGCAATATTATGGCACTATATGGCAGTAATATGAAGTAGTTGGACACCATATGGTGGTATTATTTACTTATGTATGGTAGTATTATTGAGGAGTTAGAGTATTATATGAACTCCTATTTGGATACTATATAATGGTATTATGTGGGCAATATGAAGCAGTATTATGGCACTATATAGCAGCATTATATAGTAATTGGATACTATATGGTGATATTATTGAGAAATTACAGTATTATGTTGGCTCCTATTTGGATACTATAGGATGGTATTAAGTGGGCTTTATGAGGCAGTATTTTTATCTCACTCTATGGCAGGGTTATGTTGGCTCTTGTGGTGTGTAATATTTGGATACTTTATTGTGGTATTACATGGGGTATATAAGACAGTATTATTATGTTATCAATTGCTGCATCAATGTGGCATGGAGGCGATCAGCCTGTGGCACTGCTGAGGTGTTATGGAAGCCCAGGTGGCTTTGATAGCAGCCTTCAGCTCGTCTGCATTGTTGGGTCTGGGGTCTCATCTTCCTCTTGACAATACCCCATAGATTCTCTATAATAGATTCTCTATGGGGTTACGGTCAGGTGAGTTTGCTGCCAATCAAGCACAGTGATACTGTTGTGTGTAAACCAGGTATTGGTACTTTTGGCAGTGTGGACAGGGGCCAAGTCCTGCTGGAGAATGACATTTCCATCTCCAAAAAGCTTGTCGGCAGAGGGAAGCATGAAGTGCTCTACAATGTCCTGGTAGATGGCTGCGCTGACTTTGGTCTTGATTAAACACAGTGGACCTACACCAGCAGATGACATGGTGCCCCAAACCATCACTGATTGTGGAGACTTCACACTAGACCTCAAGCACCTTGGATTGTGGCCTCTCCACTCTTCCTCCAGACTCTGGCACTTGTGGAGTGTGTCAATGACTGCCTTCTGGACATCTGTCAAGTCAGCAGTCTTCCCCGTGATTGTGGAGCCTACTGAAACAGACTGTGGGACCTTTTTAAATGCTTAGGAAGCCTTTGCAAGTGTTTTTTGTTAATTATTGTAATTTACTGAGATAATGACTTATGTTTTTATTGGCTGTAAGCCATAATCATCAACAGAAATAAACACTTGAAATAGATCACTCTGTAATGACTCTATATAATATATGAGTTTCACTTTTTGTATTGAAGAACTGAAATAAATTAACTTTTTGATGATATTCTAATTTAGTGAGATGCACCTGTATGTACTCCCAAAAACACACACATATTGCGGGAGTATAACATTGAAGTGCTTATGTATATACAGTATATGTATTATAGCTGAAAAACAGGCAATTTACCCAACATGGGACAAAGCCAACATGGCATTACAGGAATACAAGGCACAATATTAGTGGGGTCGGCCTGGCACAAGAGCTTGGCACTGTAACTGGTAAGAGAGAAAACCAACACTTTTCCAACCCTCTTACACCGAGATGGAAGTCACTCAGATCGCTCAATTTAATCATTCAAATATGGGTAGAAATTAAAATGAATCTCTTAATTTTGTGCTGAGATCCGGGGTCACGCGTCTAACTTCCACACAGACAAACTCCGCCGATCCGCATGTATGGTTAGTCTATATAGTGTTATAGTTATTATTATATATTAAACAATACCTTCTTTCTTTTTTTTTGTCTGAAAAATTCTGGAATCTATAAATGTCTTATTTGGCGTAAAAATAGACATCTCCGTTCTGTCATTGTCACCCACGTTTTTTTCTCCAGCTTTATTTTGCAGAGATCTTCATGTGTTAATCCGGTTGTTAAATATAGGACATTTCACTGTGTAAGAAAGACTATAAGCTGAGCGAATATAGAAAATGTGTTATTCATATGGCTGGCAACAGACTGGAGGATACAGCCATGCGACCTTCTTATTCAGCGTTGGGTTCATTAATTAACTCTTTTGCTTCTAGAAAGCGGCGGCAACTGTAATGGCGGACAGTTTTTTCAATTGCTCTGCAAAGAGTCTATAGCATACATGTCAAACTATGGCCTTTGGGCCAAATGTGGTCTGCAGGGTGATTTTAATTGGCCCGCGACACCAGCACCGCCACTCCTATGTGGGGCCATTATAATGTATGGAGGACTATGTGGGGCCCATTATTCTGTATGGAGGACTATGTGGGGCCATTATACTGCATGGAGGACTATGTAGGGCCCAATATACTGTGTGGAGGACTATGTGGAGCCCATTATTCTGTATGGAGGACTATGTGGGGCCCATTATACTGTATGGAGGACTATGTGGGGGCCATTATGCTGTATGGAGGACTATGTGGGGCCCATTATTCTGTATGGAGGACTATGTGGGGCCCATTATTCTGTATGGAGGACTATGTGGGGCGCATTATTCTGTATGGAGGGCTATGTGGCGCCCATTATTCTGTATGGAGGGCTATGTGGGGCCCATTCTGTATGGAGGACAGTGTTGGGCCCGTTATACTGTATGGAGGACTATGTGGGGCCCATTATTCTGTATGGAGGACTATGTGGGGCCCATTATACTGTATGGAGGACTATGTGGGGCCCATTATACTGTATGGAGGACTATGTGGGGCCCATTATACTGTATGGAGGACTATGTGGGGCCCATTATTCTGTATGGAGGACTATGTGGGGCCCATTATTCTGTATGGAGGACTATGTGGGGCCCATTATTCTGTATGGAGGACTATGTGGGGCCCATTATTCTGTATGGAGGACTATGTGGGGCCCATTATTCTGTATGGAGGACTATGTGGGGCCCATTATACTGTATGGAGGACTATGTGGGGGCCATTATGCTGTATGGAGGACTATGTGGGGCCCATTATTCTGTATGGAGGACTATGTGGGGCCCATTATTCTGTATGGAGGACTATGTGGGGCCCATTATTCTGTATGGAGGACTATGTGGGGCGCATTATTCTGTATGGAGGGCTATGTGGCGCCCATTATTCTGTATGGAGGGCTATGTGGGGCCCATTCTGTATGGAGGACTGTGTTGGGCCCGTTATACTGTATGGAGGACTATGTGGGGCCCATTATTCTGTATGGAGGACTATGTGGGGCCCATTATACTGTATGGAGGACTATGTGGGGCCCATTATACTGTATGGAGGACTATGTGGGGCCCATTATACTGTATGGAGGACTATGTGGGGCCCATTATTCTGTATGGAGGACTATGTGGGGCCCATTATACTGTATGGAGGACTATGTGCGGCCCATTATACTGTATGGAGGACTATGTGGGGCCCATTATTCTGTATGGAGGACTATGTGGGGCCCATTATTCTGTATGGAGGACTATGTGGGGCCCATTATTCTGTATGGAGGACTATGTGGGGCCCATTATTCTGTATGGAGGACTATGTGGGGCCCATTATTCTGTATGGAGGACTATGTGGGGCCCATTATTCTGTATGGAGGACTATGTGGGGCCCATTATACTGTATGGAGGACTATGTGGGGTCCATTATACTGTATGGAGGACTATGTGGGGCCCATTATACTGTATGGAGGACTATGTGGGGCCCATTATACTGTATGGAGGACTATGTGGGGCCCATTATTCTGTATGGAGGACTATGTGGGGCCCATTATTCTGTATGGAGGACTATGTGGGGCCCATTATTCTGTATGGAGGACTATGTGGGGCCCATTATTCTGTATGGAGGACTATGTGGGGCCCATTATTCTGTATGGAGGACTATGTGGGGCCCATTATTCTGTATGGAGGACTATGTGGGGCCCATTATACTGTATGGAGGACTATGTGGGGCCCATTATACTGTATGGAGGACTATGTGGGGCCCATTATACTGTATGGAGGACTATGTGGGGCCCATTATACTGTATGGAGGACTATGTGGGGCCCATTATTCTGTATGGAGGACTATGTGGGGCCCATTATTCTGTATGGAGGACTATGTGGGGCCCATTATTCTGTATGGAGGACTATGTGGGGCCCATTATTCTGTATGGAGGACTATGTGGGGCCCATTATTCTGTATGGAGGACTATGTGGGGCTCATTATACTGTATGGAGGATTATGTGGGGCCCATTATACTATATGGAGGATTATGTGGGGCCCATTATTCTGTATGGAGGACTATGTGAGACCCATATTACTGTATACTGGTTGGCCCGCGACTCTGTCCAAGTTTTTCATTTTGACCCTCTGTGTGTTTGAGTTTGACATCCCTGGTCTAAAACAAGCCTGTGAAATTAAGAGGCAGTCTGTTATAAAGCAGAGAGGATGCTCTGTGACCACCCCAATAAAGGAGGTAAGGTGAGGTTTATATCATGCTTGCCAAATTTCCCAAATTACCGAATGACATGATTGGGCGTAGGCACACTGTTTCTCCACTGATTATACCTGCTCCTATGGCCACACCCCATCCATGACCCATTCCTGCCCCTTGAATGTGCACCTGGATACCAGGGCTCAATGTCAAGGTGAAGAACTGCCACCCTGAAACTTGTGTAGCTCATGGAAAACTGACCAATTCATCTAGAAGTCAAGTTGATCTTCACTATTAGGGCAGGGACACACTGGCGTATAACTCGTGCAATGATTGCATCGCACTGAACGGACTGGCCGTCACCTCTCCTGACCTGAGCATGACAGCATGATGGATTCGTATGCAGCTGTCAAGCTCATGTCAGGAGAGGTGCCAGCCAGTACGAGGTTTACCATGCGATACTCGCTGGAGAAATATTGCAGTGTGTCCTTGCCTTTACCGTGAGTCTCTCAGATTGTTACCCCGGTACACTAGACTTTCTTGTGCTCCACGTTAGGCTTTGCAAGTAGCCCGGCCTGCTCCCATGTGTTGTATTTTCTAGGCCTATATAAGGCCTCCCAAGACACACAACTGTGTCTTGGTATTGTTTTAAGACTTTCCATTTGCCTATATGTGTCCGCCTGTGGTTTCCGGGATATCTTCTCTCCGTTTGGGGCTTCCAGGACCCTTTAAGACTTTCAGTTTGCCTTTATGTGTCCGCCTACAGCTTCCAGGACGCTTTTAAGACTTTCAGTATGCCTTTGCGTGTCGATCTGCGGCTTCCAGGACGTCACCTATCTGCTTGCGGCTTCCAGGACGTCTCCTATCCGCTTGCGGCTTCCAGGACCCCTTTGTGACTTTCAGTTTGCCTCTATATCTCCGCCTGTGATTTTCATGATGTAACCTGTCCACATGCGGCTTCCAGGACCCCTTTGAGACTTTCAGTTTGCCTCTAATAACTCTGCTGTTTCCCGCATGCAACACCTGCCTGCTGCACCAACGCTCGTGGCCCGTGTGCCCACCCCGGACCTTAGGCTTAGAACATACATGTCAAACTCTGGCCCGTGGGCCAAATCTGGCCCTCATGGTGGTTATATTTGGCCCCTGACACCAGAACCACCACCCCTATGTGAGGTCATTATACTGTATGGAGGACTATGTGAGGCCCATTATACTGTATGGAGGACTATGTGGGGCCCATTATACTGTATGGAGGACTATGTGGGGCCCATTATCCTGTATGGAGGACTATGAGGGGCCATTATACTGTGTGGAGGACTATGTAAGGCCCATTATACTGTATGGAGGACTATGTGGGGCCCATTATACTGTATGGAGGACTATGTGGGGCCCATTATACTGTATGGAGGACTATGGAGGGCCCATTATTCTGTATGGAGGACTATGTGGGGTCCATTATACTGTATGGAGGACTCTGGAGGGCCCATTATTCTGTATGGAGGACTATATGAGGCCCGTTATTCTGTATGGAGGACTATGAGGGGCCCATTATTCTGTATGGAGGACTATGGGGGGCCCATTATTCTGTATGGAGGTCTATGTGGGGCCCATTATTCTGTATACTAGTTGGCCCACGACTTTGTCCAAGTTTTTCATTTTGCCCCTCTGTGTGTTTAAGTTTGACATCCCTGGCTTAGAGGATCCACCTCACCTAGTTTGCCCACTTTGTGGAACACAGACATTTTGGAGAGTTGACTAACATGGTTTGCATTCAATTGGCCGAATTTTTGGACAATCAGTCAAATGTCAATCTAAATTAATGTGTAAATGGTCAACTAATGTGATTGAAATCTGACTTCTCAACGAAAAACACCGACCATTGTTGGGCTGATTAGTCTGACATTTCAGAAATGGAAGGCAACCTGAATTACCACTCCTACAAAGTACACAGGAGTCTTCACATGTGTGAAAAACTAATTAGATAATTTAAAAGGGTTGTTCCCATCTCAGTCTTTCATGACTGAGACGGGAATAACTCAGTCTAGGCTCTAACCACTGAAGGAGGAGACGCGGAAACTGTCATGTTACTCATGGAAGCATTTTTAGATAAGAAGGGGTTCCACAGCAAATTCATAATTGAGACCCCCGTTATGGTTCCAATATTTACCATCCAGAACAGAAGAACCTATATGCAATTTACTTGACCCTTAGGCGTCTATACACATTAGACTAATGTTGGCCGAACACGCCAATGTCCATGGGTTCAGCCAACTGTCTAATATTTATGGAGGCCTCCGACAATCCCCTGACAGATCATGTTAATGTAGATAAGAATATGGCATGGTGGAGATGAGCCACCATTAGAGATGTCTTGAAGAGGCTCACTGGAGCATTTGGCAGCTCAAACGTTCCTGTGTATGGCCACGGCCCCAGTATCAGTATTTGGTCAGTATTTTTTCTCAGGAGTGGGATCCAAAACTAGGTGAGGAACAATCGGAGAAAAGGTATAATAGAAACAAGTCACCAATTCTACATTTATCACCCACTCCTGGTTTTGGCTCCCACTCCTGAGAAAAAATACTGACCAAATACTGATAGTGGGGCCGTGGTCTTTGGGAGGGACAGGTGAGATAGCTGCTGGCCAAACAATCAGCCAAACAATTATTTCGCCAAGAACTATCTAAAGTGTACTTCTTCTGGAGATATAAATCCTATATACTGTAGATTCTTGCCACCCAGTAGCAAAGAAGATGGGACCCATCAGGGCCAGGTTCTTCTCCCCAAGGGCCCGATTCTTCTCCCCAAGGGCCCGATAGTTTACCTCCATTATAAATGACACAAAAACCTTCAATTTTATTATTTTCAGTATTTTAATTTATTGTCTAACCAGGAAAAGAATAAAAAATAAAAACACACACACATTTTATAAAGTTTCCTCTGCACCGCCGGCACGGTACGCATGATTTCCAGAGTCCGCAGGGAGGATTTCAGTACAATGAATACATTACCGAGGGCATGATTTATTTATATTGTTCATTTGCTAATTGCTCCTCCCTCATTTGCAGCGCAGGAACACAGAAAGACACTTTCAACACAAGGACAGACTTCACAAATCAACAAAAGAAGACACGTTATGTTTCACGGTCCTCCACAAACTCTCTTTGCCCCTGTCCGAAGAAATAAAAAAAAAAAAAAAGCACATTTTGCTAATTTCTTCTTTGTTGCATGTACCGTAATGCTCTTTATGTGTCACATTTTGCCCCGCACCTATTTTATTTCGACATATACATAATCCTATTAGTGAATCTGATTATATAGTAATAGGAAATGCTGAATAAAATATCCGTCCTCGCTCAGTAAAATGGTATAGCTATTATGAACTGTTAGTGGACGCGCGGTTATGCTTTAATGACTACGTTCCCCAGGGCACAAGTTAAGTATCTTATTTATAATGCAGTCTACTGTATTATTAAGTTTTCTTAAGAGAGAAGATAGAGAGATAAATTAAAGACCCGGAGGACAGCTCGTGGAGGGTTTCCTAAGAAGGCACACTTGGGTCATGCATCTGAAGTGGTGTTTTTCTACAGCCCCTCAGTTTCTATTGAAGCGCCACTGAAAATGCCGAATCTGGCGAAACAATTCTAGCACGTCTCACAAGCAGCCAGAAAAGAAGTTATATGCATAGACCTACTGTCGACGTTGGCTATGCTTTGCTGCCCACCTCCGATAGGCATATACGCCCGAAAATGATGCACGACAAAGCACAATGTGTCTCCGTCTGCATTATTATAGTTAGTAAATGACCCCGTTAGCGCATACACCCGAATCCCGTTTTTGCGGGGTTTGGACGTAAGCCTCGACAGAGCTTCTGGCCAACCTGAGGATGGGTTCACACTACAGTTTTGGAGGCGTTCAAAAACTAATTTTTCAAGCAGAAACCGCTTTAGTAAATTCTCCATTTTAGGGAGGTTTTTTTTCTGAAGAATTTTTGAAGATTTTTTTTTACTAAAAAGTGTTCTTTGCAGCCTTTTGATTACACAGTGCTTAATTTGGAAAGTTTCTCTTCAAGATCTGCTTCAAAGAAGTGACATGCATTTTTCGAAAACCTTTGCAGAAAAAAAATAGCTCCTCATATGAACAGTAAAGGCTGTGTTCACATTGAGTCTTTTGCTGAGTTTCTGAACCAGAAACTTCAAGTTTTTGAAGTTTTTCCAAAAACTCAGAAAAAAAGACGGTGAACACATCCTAATGTGGATTTATCATAGAAATGAATTTTTGAAGAGGATTTTGGAGAAAAGATAATCTGATTACACATATCTTTAGGGATAGGTTTTTTTTACGTGGATTTTGAAATGGATCCGCTTCAAAATCCACATAAAAAAGTACTCAAAGAGCATTTGAAGTGGTTTTGGATGTGGATTTTGGAGCAGATCCTCCTCAGAAAACCTCTGGGTGAGCTTAGCTTTACTGTCTGGTATCCTCACAGACTAAGAGGGGGGTCTCACAAACTTTGTGATAATCGAAGGACCTTTTCAGCAAGTAGGGGGGGACCCCTTTAACTTAGAACGTTTTTGTAGGGTTTTTAGACTTTATTTTTAAACTAAAAAACCCCTTTAATGGGTTTCAAGATTGTTTGGCAGGTGCTCTGGCAATGAATTGCTTAGACACAGGCTCAGAGAGTAGTAGAGGTACGTGGAACAAAAGGCGTTATATTCACATTAAAACAAAAAATCCACATATAGGAATATGCTTTTCTACATCTATACATATATGTATACGGTATCTATATATATATTATTAACAGGTCAGCTAAACTGAGGTAACTTTACTAAGCTAGCCCTAGCCTTGAATCAGAAATACCCTACACGCAAGATAAAAAGTTTATCAATTATCACCTTATCTACATTATTGCACTAATATTGTGAACATTGAAGACGTCTAAGGCAAATAGGGAAATATGCTACTTAAGTCGTCTATACCACTCAGAGTCGGAGGAATATACAGGGTCTCACTCAAGGGGGAAACTTGAAAAAAATGTGTGACATATCTAGGCCCCAAAACTGGGGAGAGACGAAAAGGAGGATTGGGCCTTGTATCAAAACTGTATTTAGAGGGGGAAAAAGTCTTGTTTGTTGCCCATAGCAACCAATGAGAGCTCAGATATCATTTCGTAAACTACTCTTTAAAAATTAGACATGGTTGCCAAGACAAAAGAAAATAGACTTCTCAGAGCCATCAATCAGAATTCAGCTTTCATTTTTGAAACTGCACTGGAAAAATGACAAGTGGGCTCTGATTGGTTGTTCTGATCAACCAATAAAATAAAGTTTTATTTTTCCTTAGCGTAAATGAAAGCTAACATGTGATTGGTTGCTATGGGCGAAAACAAGGCCATTTTTATCTTTTGCCATAGCGACAGTTCTGATACACGGGGCCCATTATTGTGCTCTGACCGCTTGTTTCCAAAGACGTAAACACGTATTCGATAGGTTTTACAAACGTCTAAAAATGATTATCTTTCTCGAGAAATCCGATGTCTTGAAAGAAGGAGCTAGCTCCGATGGCAGCCATTTTGTGTTAATATGATGTGTACTCTGCTTCTTTTTTTTTTTTTGGTAACGGCCACTGGTTTTAGGTTAGCACTTCCGCTGTTTTAGCTGTAGCCCTTGATATGATTTGTATTGACTGAGGCCAAGTCCTCAGATAGACAGAAGAGGCTTGGAAACCGTTGTTGTAGATAGTGAGGGAGCACTTGACCAATATGGCCGCCATTTGAAGACATGAAGAGGGGATTTTACCTGTCACATGATCTAAAGATGAATGAAACACGTACGACTCATTGCTTCAGTTCACATTAAAGTCATGGTTCTGTTCTTAATGGCCACATATGTCTTGACACCGAAAGGGGAGGCTGAACTTATCGTACTTGACCTCCATGACGGAATGATAGAAAACAGTACACTCAAGATGGCGCCCGATTTAGATGGAATATTATGATGATTGATATGGGGTCCTAATAGTGGGAAGCCATTTTATTGACCAATTTGATAATGATGATGAAATTTAGGTCCTAGAATCGACTAGTGTCTTAGCACACAAAATGGACGCTGGATTTTTTTTTATAGATGTCGAATGCCTTTAGTTTAGATAAACCGTGTTTTAGAACCAGCCTTTCCAGACGATGTAAATACCCAAAAAAAAGATAAAAAAAATGACTAAACATCTGCTACATGTATTCTGCATAGGCAGTTGTTTTTTTTTGGAGGGGGGGATCAGGAGAAAATGTCCTCCCTCGATGACCCTCTGCGTCAGAATGACTATCAAGGCAATGTATTGCTATATGTGCATTCAGCCAGTCTTCTGGTGGTTGATGAGGGGGACGGGCAGACTCCAGTGCATCGTTACCGAGTGGGGGGAGGGGAGATGGCGTCAGTCATAGATGATTGGGTGATATGATAGGGTTAACAAATATATCTGATGATGCCAAAAATGATCTCATAAAGGAATGAGGTGTTAACGATTGATAGACCTGAATTAAACACCTTCCACAAATTCCGAGAGGAACGTTCTATAGTTCTCGAAAGGTTATGACAGGTTCTACGTTACCATGGAAACTGCCGGAGCTGATAAGTGCTACTTTCACAATTAGTTATTTGAGCTGGCTGTACAATAGCCAATAAGAAGAGTCCCGACAACCTTTGTGGCTCTTCTGGACATCCATTGGCCACAATGACCATTAATAGAAATATGGCGGAAATTGGGTTGCTCACAATTACATTGGCCACTGGTTAAAACAATAAAATAAATAAAAACACAAAGTCAGATATGCTAAAAGGGAATGTAAAAAAGAGATTACCCTGGTACGGCAGCCATTAAGCCTCGGGATGAGTTATAATGCAAGCCCTTATTAGTTTGGTGGGTTGATCAGCCATAAAGGTGGTGCTAAGGCCACTACTAATAGAGAGCTGTAACTGTTAGCAACCATATTGTTTACAAAAAAAAACAACAAAAGGCTAGACTGGTTGCTAAGGTTACAGATTTCCATAGTTACCTCCGTACCAATTTTTCTTAGGCCGTGGTGTATTTTTTTTGTCATATGGAACCATGTAGGATAGTATCAGTCAGTCAGGCGTATAAAGAAACTGGACTTGTGGGTATGTAAGAAGATTGCACTCGCCCTGCCTGTGCTGTTTCATCTTTTTTTGGGAGAGGAAGGGTAGGGTTTGGTTGTAGAGTATGACAGGAGACGCTTGTGTGAACACTGCCTGTCTCATATCAGTCTTACATAAAAGTCCTTCACACCAAAGCAGAAGCAGCAATTAGTCACCAACCCTAACAATCCTTCATCAAAAGGCTTATTTATCCCATAACTCGTGGAAATTATCCAGAAACGTCCATCCTTCCTTTCACTGAGTGTTCTCACGCCTTTTTTTTTTTTTTTTGCTTGTAGGCTCATGACCAAAAAAATGCTAAGAGGTCTACCCTGCTTTACTTCTTAAACCAGGAGGTGACCGTTACTGGAGAGAATGACATCAGTTCCCAATGGAGTAGAATCCAACTGGGTGGTCCATCCATGTTACACACAAATCTCAATGGCGGTTGCCAGTAGCATTTGAGTTTTATTCTTGTCCTGACGTCCATCTGTCCTGCCAGAGCCAGAAGGTGGCTGGCCAGGATCTGGCAGAGAGTGAGGAACACGAGGCGAGGAACCTCCCTCGGTAAGTATTGTCCTCTTGAGAGGAGTGGGATTCTCGTGACGTTGGGGCACAGGTGGTAACTTCTCTCCTGTTTGCTTGCGAGAGCGGTAAGAAGGTCTACGTCGAGCTTCCGATAGTAAATCGTACTTGATGTAGAAGAAGACCTCTTTGACTGGGCTCCTCTTTTCTGATTCTAAGGAAAGAAGGCGTTGGAACATTCGTAGAGCATTGTCCGAGAAGCGGCGCCACTGAGAAGGAAGACCAGGTAGACGACCTTTCTGCCAGTGTACAAACTCCTCAAAGAAGGCATCTCCTGGTGATGCTGACTCCCATGGAAAGTTGCCAGTGAGCACACAGAAGATAAGTACTCCAAAGGCCCAGACATCCAAGCTTGTCTCTACTGGAAAGCCTTCGGACCGTCCCGCTTGGCATACTTCCGGGGCTGTATATGGGATCGTGCCACTCACTCTTTTAACACGGCAGCCCACTTTACGAGTCATGCCAAAGTCTGCTAACTTAACTCGCCGACACTCACGATCGAAGAGGAGGACATTCTCTGGCTTAATGTCACGATGAACTAGGCTTTTGCTGTGCATAAAATCCAGAGCTAGTCCCAGTTGTTGAACACATCGTTTCACCATGTCTTCCGGGAGACCCACCTGGAAAAAAGTTAAAAAAATTAAAGCCACTAATAACGGTAGTAATAAACCACATGAAACCAAAAATCTAGAGCCTAACAAATACTAAAGTATATAAATAGCCTGAATATGAACCAAAGCACATATGTAGGCATCTTCTGTGTAGAGCAGTGGACTAATACTTAACCGAACGGATCAAAACAGAACAAAAACGTCAAGTAACAGACCAATATCAAGACAAATACAGGTTAAAGAATATCACAAAGAACTAACAAGCTCAATAAATAGACAAAGGACAAGTCAACGCACTCTATTTTGCCGAATGACTCATGAACCCATGACTCACGAACCATGAACATATTCAAGTACAATTCAGGTATGCACAGCCTATTATTCAGAAACGTCCTTCTAAAGGCACTCATGCATCCAGACTCACCAAGTAGGAAATTCATCTCACCTGTGGTGGAATAATATCAAAGAGGTCTCCAGCTGGTGCATACTCTTGAGCGAAGACGTAGCAGTCCTCTGTCTGGAAGAGGACATGAAATGCTCGGATAATAAATGGACTGCAGGATAGAGCGCTGGTTACACTGAACTCCCGTAGGAAACTCTTCAGTTTTGTCTTGTTCTTGTTTACAAATTTCAGAGCCATCTTGTTTCCTAAAATTGAGAACATGGGTCTTAGATATATCAGAGTGGCTACTTATATATATCAGAGTGTCTACTGTATATCTGTAGATGACTGGACATTTCAGATCCTGATGTTTTGGGTGTAATATGTCAAAGATTATATCTAATTAGAATGGCTAGCTAAAGTTAGTCGTGTCTTATAGGAGAGGGCACTTCCAGGGGTCTACACCAACCATGATCTGGACTTGGAGAATCTACACTGGCCTCCTTATATGAAAACCTGTTTCTACCTCTCATATTAGGCTCTTGGTTACATTACAAGCACAGGGACTGTTTGGTCCATGAAGCGAAATACATCCAGGACATTTACTTTTTATGCTTCCCTTCTAAGAACATACCAGAAATTGGAATATATAACCGTGTGGCTCCAGTCTGGGGCAAAGAAGCCTTTGGGACCTCCAGGGCCTCTGCACTCCCTGTTTCGGACCATGTGACAATATCGCAAAGCCTCGAACATACATATATGCTGCCTGGGCAGAATAAGATGCCTTACCCTTCTATATGAGTGATTGAGAAGAAACCAACCATCAGGACACCAGAAAGTAGCAACCAAAGTGGGATTTTTAGAAGCCCCCTCCCCTCTACCGTTACTGAGAATACTTGGATATCATGCAAACTAAGGTTATATGACCTCTTACATTTTCCTAGTCTTACCTGTGCTTTTATGGGACACCAGTTCCACCCTGCCATATGTCCCCTTCCCCAGTTCTCGAATCAGTTCATAGTGCTTCTGCACTTCGCTTCCGGACAGGCTGCGGATTGCTAACGCCTGCATGTCTTCCGTGATCACAGGTACACCACAGCAGCCTAGCTTCCGGGACGGTTCTTGATCCACCGACCCAGCACTCATGCTCACACTAGGAGAAAAAAATATATACTTTGTTGGGACTAGAACATACAGAAGTCGACCAACTGTATGGAAACAATGCATGAAATAATTGCATGTCAAGTTGGCAGTGTGGCCTTTCTAATACACAAATTAAGGGTTTCACAAAAATCATATCATAGTGACGCGCCCCCTGGGCCTGTGCTGAGAGGGGAACCCGGAGCCGGATCTGATAGGGGTAGTAGTCCTTGTGGCGGTGACCCGGTCCGTGCCCAGGGTGTCAAACCAAGTGGCAGAACTTTGAGTAAGATGTATAGAGTTCGACTACGCCACCCGTTGGATGCGGTTATGAGACCGCTGCTGCAGGGCAGACCGCTGAGGCCGGTGGTACGGTTGTGCAGCGTGGATGGTATAACCCCCAACGGGAGGGGTATGGCCTCAGGGCAGCAGACGTGGATGATGGGGATAGTAGAATTGCACGCAGGCACCAGGAACCACTCAGAGACGGTGCAGTGTAGTTTAGGGTCTTTACTGGTGGCAAAGGCAGACCCTCCCGGGAGTACTGGCTAGCGATCGGGGCCTGGTCAGTCCGTGAGCAGGTAGGATCTCCCCTGGCCAGGCGGAGTTGTAGGCCTCCCCAACTAATTGTACTCTTCCTGGCTACCTTGCTAGAAGCGGGTAGAAGTAGCCCACGTCCCTGAGTGTACCGTGTGGTGCTCACCCGTATGGCCGGTGACTCGGGGCCTTCTGGTAGCCTCCGCTCCACGCCGGCGGTGCTGGTCCCTTGCGTGTGACCGTGCCTTCGGGTTTCTTGGCCAGAGGACCTGAAATCCCCTGCCGGTCGGTTTCTGCTGCTGGGTAAGGATCAGTCCCCACAGCCTCGGACTCCGTGTCCGGTGAGAACTCTTCAGTCAGGATGAGCTCTACAGCTTCCAATCCCTGACCCCTTCTATCACTGCTCCCACAGAGCTCCTGTTCTTACTTTCCCTGCATCTGCTCCACTCCAGACCAGACTGTGTCTCTGTCTGGGACTCCTCTTCTTCTCTTTCTCACTAACCCTGCCTCAGCCCCCAGTTTATATAGGGGAAGTTCTTCCCCTCCCAGGACTGGGCAGGAGGTGTGGCATGCTTAGGGTGCCTGACCAGAAGACCTCCCACCTGTTCTCAGACGTAATATTGCTATTACTGTGGTAACCAGACCCCTGGGGTTCCACATTCCCCCCTAATAAAATTTAGTACTCCGGGACTAAACATATTTTTGAAAACATAACAGGGTATAAACAGGAACAATACAATAAGGAAAAACACGTTAGGGTGGTCACGGCGTGTCCGCAACCGGGTGCAGTTTTTGAAGCAATAAGGGTGTCCATTTCACCAAAGAACAGGGAGCCGTAACCAGGTGGGGGTCTGTCCTACCCCGAGTCTTTAGCAGTCTTAGTCCATTCCTGGGTTACGCTCCAAACATATATACAACAGAGTTCCGGTTACTCCACAAAAGACACCTATAAAATAACTGGAAAACATAATTATTTACAAGCAACAGTAAACAGGTAAATACCAATAAAACAGTCTGAACACTTTAGATCCTCCAACGTACTGGCAACTGGCCTCTAGTGGCCCTAGTAGACCTACGGAGCTTACTGACCGGTCCTAAGCTACAGGATGTAGGAGCTGTCAAAGGTAAGCTGGGCAGCTGTCTACGGGTTCTTTGGCTCACTAGGGGCACGGCAGGCTCACTATAAGCAGAGGGTCGATTCTCCTGGTCTGCTTGTGTGGGGTCTTCTGCCTCCTGGACCGGCTGCTCTTCCAGCTCTACTTGTTTTTCCGTAGGCACTTAGGATGCTGGCTGGAGGAAGGTGAGGACGGGTACCACAACAGCGCCATTTACTTGTGTCCAAGATCGAGGGAAGTCTCCGAGTACAGTAATGACCATTTCTTCCCTTTCCTCTGCGGGTCGAGGGTTTTCTTGATCTTCTTCAGGGTTTCGTAGCTGCTCGGGACACTTCTTCAGGTGATCTCGGGAGACAATGGCTGTGGTTTCTCCTCCATCCTTACTGATTGTGCAGATTTTTGGGTTTTCATGGCTTGATGGCAGTACGGTGTACGGGTCCTTCTCCCACTGGTCGTCCAACTTGTGGAGCCGTCTCTTCCTTTTCATGACCTACTCTCCAGGTACCAGGGGAACAGCGGGAGCATACTGGTTGTAAGTCTTCTCCTGTCTTTCTCTTGCTTGACAGAGACTTCGCTCAACGCTCTCCTGTACTTTCCGGTACTGCTGCTGCCTCTCTGTGTCCCAGTCTGCTTCTGGTGAAGTGTCCTCGGGTGTCAGGACTCCCATATCCAGATCAACAGGCAGCTTACCAGGTCTTGCTCTCATTAGGTAAGCCGGGGTACAGTTGGTGGAACCTACAGGGATGTGGTTGTATAGGTCCACCAGATCAGGCAGTTTCTCAGGCCACAGACTGCGTTCTTCCAGGGGCAATGTTTTCAGAAGGTCTATCACCACCTGGTTCATCTTCTCGCAGAGCCCATTGGTTTGCGGATGATAGGGTGTTGTTCTTATCTTCCGGCAGCCATACAGAGTGCAGAACTCCTGGAAGACTTCCGCTTCAAAGGCAGGTCCCTGGTCCGTCAGCACCTGCTCTGGGTATCCGTGTGGACGGCAGAAGTGCTGCTGAAAGGCTGTAGCTGCTGTTTGAGCCGTTAAGTCCTTGACGGGGACTACAACCAAGAACCGGGAGTAGTGATCCACGATGGTTAACGCATAGACGTAGCCACTTCTGCTGCGGGTCAGCTTTACATGATCCAAGGCTACCAGTTCCAACGGCTGCCTGGTGACGATGGACTGCAGGGGAGTCTTCTGACTGGCACGGTCCTTCCTTCTTAGGTTGCATGGGCCACAGTCTCTGCACCACCTCTCGATGGTTCCTCTCATGCCTACCCAGTGGAACCGCCCGCGCAGCAGGAACTCCAGCTTCTTCCATCCGAAGTGCCAGCTCCGTCGTGGTATGCCTCCAGTACCATAGCCGCGTCTCTTCTTGGCACCACTGCTTGCCAGATCAGTTCATGCGTCCGGGAGTTAACCATTCTTCGGCACAACTTCCCCTTGTAAAGGAACAGTCGACTCTTCTCAGCCCACAGTTGCTTGGTTTCCTCCGGAGCGTCTGGGTCAAGGCGAGCATCTGGCTGAGTCCGCATCTCCTTCACCAGTCGGACGGCGGGGTCACTGTCTTGCGTTTCCGCCCAGTTGTAATGAGGTAAGGGGTTGAACGTAGCGGATTGCTTACCCCTTACACGGTGGGAATACTGGGTAGTCCCATGACGGTGGAACGCAGGGAGTTCAACTTCTTCCAGTTCCTCTGGATCTTCCCCTACGTCCGGTAGGTTCGGCATTCTGGACAAGGCATCCGCGTTGGTATTGGAGCGTCCTGCCCGGTATTTGATTGTGAACTCATAGTTGGACAGGCGGGCCATCCATCTCTGCTCCAGGGCACCGAGTCTTGCAGTGTCCAGATGTGTCAACGGGTTGTTATCCGTGTACACGGTGAACCGGGAAGAGGCGAGGTAGTGCCTAAAGCGTTCGGTGACTGCCCACACCACTGCCAGGAACTCTAGCTTGAATGAGCTGTAATTCTCAGGGTTTCTTTCGGTGGGTCGCAGTTTTCGGCTGGCGTAAGCAATTACCCGTTCTCTTCCCTGCTGGATCTGGGACAGTACGGCTCCTAGCCCGATGTTACTTGCGTCGGTGTAGAGGATAAAGGGCTGGCTGTAATCAGGGTACGCCAGGATTTCATCCCCCGTGAGGGCCATCTTCAGCTGGCGGAAGGACTCTTCCTCCAGCTTCTCCCATCTGAAGGGCGGCTTCTGGTTCTTGGCCTTCCTGGACTGGCCTATCAGGAGGTCCTGCATAGGAGCTGCCTTTTGGTGAAACCGGGAATGAACCTTCGGTAGTAGCCTACCAACCCGAGGAACTGCCGCACTTCCTTTACGCTGGAGGGTCTTGGCCATTCCTTAATCGCGGTGATCTTATCAGGGTCGGGAGCCACTCCGTCAGCACTCACCACGTGTCCCAGGTACTGCACTTTTGGTTTTAGCAGGTGACACTTCGACGGTTTCACCTTCAGACCGTAGTTTGCCAGGGCTTCAAACACTTCCGCCAGGTGTTTCAGGTGGTCCTCGTAGGTTTTGGAATAAACTATAACATCGTCCAGGTACAGCAGGACCGTCTCAAAGTTCCGGTGTCCCAGACAGCATTCCATCCATCGTTGGAAGGTTCCTGGTGCGTTGCAGAGTCCGAACGGCATGCAGGTAAACTCGCTAAGTCCCATCGGGGTGGTGAATGCGGTCTTCTCCCGGTCCGCCTCTGCTACAGGAACCTGCCAGTACCCGCTAGTGAGATCCAAAGTGGAGAAGAAGTTAGCAGATTTTAAAGCAGCCAAAGACTCCTCTATCCTTGGTAAGGGGTACGCATCTTTGTGTGTGATACGGTTGATTTTCCGGTAGTCTACACACATTCTCATGGTGTTGTCTTTTTTTTTAACCAAGACTAGTGGAGCTGCCCAGGGGCTACAGCTATCCCTGATTACCCCAGCCTCCTTCATGTCTCTAAGCATCCCCTTAGCGTGTTGGTAGTGTGCAGGGGGTACGGGTCGGTATCTCTCCTTTATGGGAGGATGGTCTCCCATGGGGATGTGGTGTTCTACCCCCTTTACTCGCCCGAAGTCTAACGGGTGTTTACTAAACACTCTCTCGTACTCTTGAACCACCCGATAGACTCCCTGTTTCTGGTGTGAGGGAGTGGAGTCAGTACCCAAATGTAGTTGCTGGCACCAGTCCTCCACTTGTTGCTTAGAGCCGTTACCTTCCTCTGGTTGAGATGGAGGCAAGGGTTCCACGGCCTGTACAGAATTCTGGTTTATGGTGAACAATTTGGCTAGCGTGGCATACCGGGGCAGGTGTACTTCTCTCTCCCCGATATTTATGATGCGAACGGGCACCCTCCCATGGCATACATCGACCACCCCCCGTGCTGTCAAAATGGTGGGCCTACTGTCTGAGTAGACGGGTTCTACCATTGCTTGGTAGTCTCTACCTCTTAGACCAATAGCTGCCCGGCACCAAATCATCATTTCACTTTTCGGGGGCATGGCAATAGGGAAAGGGTCACACATTCTCACGCTACCAATCTCACCACCGGAGAGTTCCACCTGTTGCTGTCGCATCAGTGCCCGGATCTCTTTTTGGAGCACTCGCTGCTGGCCGGAGCTGGCGTTCTTGGCAACCTGCTGTAAAATGAGAATCACCTCTGCAAGACAATTTTCAATCACATTAGTTCCTAGAGTTATCTTTGGGTGACTCTCGCGCTTGTCAATGTCCACAATGATCAGTCCCTGTGCTGCCAGTTCGACTTTACCGATTTTAATGGTCACCTCTTTAAATCCGATCTGTGGCACGGGCTGACCATTGCTGGCGATGATACTCAAGTCGTCGTCAGGGTAGCGGGTTATATCCGCGTCATTCCAGTACTGCTTGAAGAGCACGTACGGGATGGTGGTGACCTGTGACCCGGTGTCCAGTAGGGCACTCATAGGAATGCCATCCAGTACCACAGGCAAGACTGGACGTCCTCCCACATATTTGTCACGCCAGTTCGATGGGCCTGGTGATCTTATTCCTGGGGGTTGGCCCTCTACCCCAGGTTGTGCCAGTTTAAAGGACAGTACCTTGCCATATGTCCGGGTTGATTGCAGCGGCGGCAGATGGGTTGTCCGTCCTCGTTGTATCGGTCGCTGGGTCTTCCTCTGGCCGGTGGGGTCCTCCTTGGTCGTCGCCACGGGATATCCTCCGGTCCGGATGCCAGCTGAATCTTCCCTGGAGTAGAAACCTGTAAAGACTGCACAGTTCGGGTTAGCGCAGCAACGCTTTTAGTTAGCTCTTGGACCTGATGGTGCAGGTCTGTATCTGGGTCATTGTTTAAAGCCTGCGCATCAGCTCCCACAGGCCCTGCCGACAAGGGCGCCGTCTCCTGGTGGTAAGTGGTAGTAGGGCGTCTGTGGGTCACAGCGCCACCTGGTGCCGGTTCTCGGAGCACCCGGATGGCTCTGTCCTTGAACTGTGCAAAGTCCAGATGAGGGTCCTGTAAGGCCATTGCCCGCAACTGGGTTCGGTGGGCATTGCAATGTAGACCCTCTATAAATTGTTCAGTCAACAACTTGTCTTCGTTTCCCACGCCGTCAGGGTCGGCCTGCTTAATGGCTCTCAGGGCCTCTTGTAGGTTTAGTGCATAGTCCCTTATATTCTCATGTGCTCGCTGCTTGCACCCGTAGAATCTAAGCTTGATCTCGGCTGAGGTACGGGTATCAAAGGTGTCCTTCAGCCGGGCTAGTATCTCTGCGACAGTCCTCCTCCTCCCGAGTGGCCAGGACTTTACCTCCCTTTGGGCTGCCCCTGTTAATTGAGCCACCAGGATGCTCACTTTTTGCTCCTCTGTGAGGGGGTACACCTGGAAGAGGCTATCCAGCTTTTCTCTGAAGTCAGTTAGGGTATGTGACTCCCCTGAGTACTGGGGTAGCCAGGCTGCCCCCGGGATATAGGGCATGGTGAAAGGCATGACCGCAGCAGCGGTGGCGCTGGCGGCGGCTGTGGCGGTGAAGCTCTCCTCCGTATCCGACATCCTCCTCCCCCCTAGTGGACCGTGGCCTACCTTGCGATGATCCTCTTCCGTAGGCCGCGGCTCCGCAGTCGATCGTCAGGGTTGAGGACCTTCCGTCGCGCTCCTGTGACGTCGGCGTCTGCTGGGCTCCTTCCAGGACCTTACGCAACGTCCGGACGTGAGGCGGAGCTTCAGTTCTCGCGCGCTTTCGGAGTCCACGCCCCTCTTCTTCCCGCGCGGCGTCCTCAAGATGGCGTCCAATGGTGGGAAAACTCCACGGATGGCGGGAAGAAGGCAGAAGATGGCGTCGGATGGCGGGAAAACTCCACGGATGGCGGGAAGAAGGCAGAAGATGGCGTCGGATGGCGGGAATCTTCACCACAGGTAAGTTTAACAGTCTTTTTCAGGCACGCAGTACCCGGTGGTTGCGGGCACGATATCCTGCCGACTACGCCAAAGTTGACGCGCCCCCTGGGCCTGTGCTGAGAGGGGAACCCGGAGCCGGATCTGATAGGGGTAGTAGTCCTTGTGGCGGTGACCCGGTCCGTGCCCAGGGTGTCAAACCAAGTGGCAGAACTTTGAGTAAGATGTATAGAGTTCGACTACGCCACCCGTTGGATGCGGTTATGAGACCGCTGCTGCAGGGCAGACCGCTGAGGCCGGTGGTACGGTTGTGCAGCGTGGATGGTATAACCCCCAACGGGAGGGGTATGGCCTCAGGGCAGCAGACGTGGATGATGGGGATAGTAGAATTGCACGCAGGCACCAGGAACCACTCAGACGGTGCGGTGTAGTTTAGGGTCTTTACTGGTGGCAAAGGCAGACCCTCCCGGGAGTACTGGCTAGCGATCGGGGCCTGGTCAGTCCGTGAGCAGGTAGGATCTCCCCTGGCCAGGCGGAGTTGTAGGCCTCCCCAACTAATTGTACTCTTCCTGGCTACCTTGCTAGAAGCGGGTAGAAGTAGCCCACGTCCCTGAGTGTACCGTGTGGTGCTCACCCGTATGGCCGGTGACTCGGGGCCTTCTGGTAGCCTCCGCTCCACGCCGGCGGTGCTGGTCCCTTGCGTGTGACCGTGCCTTCGGGTTTCTTGGCCAGAGGACCTGAAATCCCCTGCCGGTCGGTTTCTGCTGCTGGGTAAGGATCAGTCCCCACAGCCTCGGACTCCGTGTCCGGTGAGAACTCTTCAGTCAGGATGAGCTCTACAGCTTCCAATCCCTGACCCCTTCTATCACTGCTCCCACAGAGCTCCTGTTCTTACTTTCCCTGCATCTGCTCCACTCCAGACCAGACTGTGTCTCTGTCTGGGACTCCTCTTCTTCTCTTTCTCACTAACCCTGCCTCAGCCCCCAGTTTATATAGGGGAAGTTCTTCCCCTCCCAGGACTGGGCAGGAGGTGTGGCATGCTTAGGGTGCCTGACCAGAAGACCTCCCACCTGCTCTCAGACGTAATATTGCTATTACTGTGGTAACCAGACCCCTGGGGTTCCACAATAGCATCATATGAATCCACCACACATAAATATGAGCAAAATTTTACACTGTTACACTGGAGGAAAAAAACTAAATATCAGGTGATCTGGGTCTGCCATGTGAAGGTGTACTTATTTCTAGCAGAGGAGATCACAAGAACACTTAAAGGTCATCCTATAGGCAGCTCTTTTAGATAACTGGTCTCCAACCTGATGTTCTCCGGCTATTCTGAAACTACAACTCCCAGCATACACTAGCAGGGTGTATCAGTCTAGACCAACTATATCCATTTTCTTAAAGGACCTAAATTAACTTTAGGGAAGCCCAAGTTTGTCAAATTGTATCCCTGAGGCCAACTTCACATATCTGATGTTCACGGATCCCAATGTGTGGACCGGCTGTGGGTCCCTCGAACCAAACTCAACAGCGTCGTAACGTTTATACCTATAAGTCTAGTGAGTTCAGGCAAGGAGATCTGCGGCTGGTGCGGACGTCAAGGTTCGTAGTCAGTCAATGTTCCTAATAAACATTTCACCTTGATGGAAACCCCGTAAGATCGATCAAGTCCGTAGCCAGGTTTGAAACACAAGAAATATTGGAGTTGTTGTTTTTGAGGAAGATAATAAAATATACTTTATATCCAATATTTTTTTTATAATACTGGCAGCATTTTTGCTCCAAACAGGGATGACCAAGATTGGGGTTTGTGCCAATTTGTAGATTTTCTGGCTGGTTCCTACCAATTAAAGCATTGGAAACTTAATGGAGACAGATCCATATTTTAAACTATTTCTCATTCCTCATTCTTCTTTAATAATTTAAATAAAGAGATCAAAGTACTCAGTAAATCTGCTATTTCAAAATTTTTATTAATGTTATCACAAGACATACAAACACCCCATAAAATCATGTCAAAAGCCCCTAAGACATAGAAAGCCCCAGTAAGTTTGAGGCAGTGTGGTCAAGAGATATCACTGTAAGCACGGAAAATATAAATACAATTCAGAAAATAGGAATGTAAGATTATATCAGTAACGTTCCAAACCCCCCGACGAAGCAGCACGCGAAACGCGCGTTGGGGTACGAGGCAGTGTGGTCCCACAACACTTTGGCATTGGTTTGTATTTTGCCTGCCTTGGGGGTACTATAATGCTGATATCACTTGACTACTGACAAGGACTCTGTTCAGATCCTTAGGATTGGTGATATGCACCCGGTCTTATTTACTAGCTTTTGTGTTTTATATGTAAGCTATAATTGATGTTACCACTGTGATTATCTTACTGGCTTGTATATGGGAGATATCCCTCAAATTATGAGGATTTATACTTTATTTACATGTGTTATACGATAATCTAATGACCTGTACAGGAGGATATTTCCCTTAAATTATGTGGATCTGTACTTTGCCTATATATGCTATATGATAATTCCATATGAGAACATATCCCTCCAAATGTGGAAATTTGCACTTTTCTGTACATGTCATATGATATTTCTATGACCTATAAATGGGGGTATGTACTCTATTTACACATGTTTTGTGATAATCTAATGGCAGGGACATGGGGCATATCCCACGAAAATAAGAGGTTTGGAACGTTACTGATATAATCTTACATTCCTATTTTCTGAATTGTATTTATATTTTCCGTGCTTACAGTGATATCTCTTGACCACACTGCCTCAAACTTACTGGGGCTTTCTATGTCTTAGGGGCTTTTGACATGATTTTATGGGGTGTTTGTATGTCTTGTGATAACATTAATAAAAATTTTGAAATAGCAGATTTACTGAGTACTTTGATCTCTTTATTTAAATTATTAATGAAGAATGAGGAATGAGAAATAGTTCAGTGTATTCGGGTTTCCTCATTTTGTCTGAAGGATATTAATACACTATATTGAAATGAACGTCTATATCCTTTTTTGTTTACAAATAGATCCATATTTTAGCCTCCTTTGTCTTACATGGGAAGGGATTGAATACATGGACTAGAAATATGCAAATTACTGACCGGTAGACAGTTCATATGATATAATATTATATGGAGGAAGTCCTCATGCTAAGTCTCCTAGAAGCTCATCTTAGCCATCTACCGCACCTAGGGAATTGATAAAGTTGGCATTGTGGTGTTTATTATACACAAATTATGGGTTTCACAAAGGTTCTTAGGTAATAAAAATATAAAAATGCCAATTTTGCACCATATGGATTCATCACACACAAATTTTACCAAAATTTTATGTAGGTCGATTGTCTTCTGTCCCTGACTTTCACAAGTCATGTGAAAAGTCGGCTCTTACGGGACGAGCCTTTAGTTTACATTTTGACCAATTCTGAGTTATAATTGAAAATTTCTTCTGAGATCGTCGATATATTTGCTCCTCATCGATTAGCTTCAATCTTATGAAAAGAGGAAATCTACAAAATGGCTGCCTTCCTTTGTGGAGGCCTGTATGCGTATCTTTAATGGTGTTAGAAAGGAAGACTAGAGAATAGAAAGGCTTTAAAGGGAAGGCGGACGGAGGTGAGTGTATGAACTTGGAGGCCTGTCAATATTCCTGTCATACAGTTAATATATAATGAGTCCCCTGTGTCCCATCGATGTTCAGTCTCTGAGTACACGTAGTCTTTTTATCACTCATGTCTGATGTTACTGGCACCGAAACACTGAGTTATTGATGAAGCCTATATAGAATATACAATTCCCCCAGAACAACGGTGTATTTCCTGTAGGCTCCAATCTGCCATATAAACATACAGGAGGCGGCCATTTTGTGAGCTGAACCTATTACCTAATATTGATCGGGCCTGAGTTATATACCTGGGCATATAATACTGCTGGGATATATATTCTGCTTCATTGCTGCCATTAAAAATTCTCATACTGAAGAAAATTATCATCTCTTTTATTATATTTAGTATTATTTATGATTATTATTTGGGCACCTTTTGACAACAAAATGGGTATGGCTTGTGGATGAGAGACTTTATATGCACAGTGTATATGTATGTATAGATTTATGTATGATATATGTATAATGCCTATATGTGTGCAATGCAGATATGTATGCACAGTATATATTTATATAGTATAAATGTGTACAGTAGATGTGTGTATATATATATATGTGTGTGTACAGCATATATGAATGTGTGTATGTTAGCATAGTGTAAAGAGTATATGTATACATATGTGAGTTCAGTATTCATTTATAAACTGTATATATGTGTACATCATACGTCCATGTACAGGAAATATGTATGTGTATATTTATATACAATATATAAATATATGTGTGTGTGTACAGTATATATGAATGTATGTGTGTACAGTATATATGACTGTGTGCATGTATCTGCTTGTATGTATAGTGTACAGAGTATATGTGTATATATATATATATATACAGTGCTGGCCAAAAGTATTGGCACCCCTGCAATTCTGTCAGATAATACTCAGTTTCTTCCTGAAAATGATTGCAATCACAAATTCTTTGGTATTATTCTCTTCATTTAATTTTCTTGCAAGGAAAAAACACAAAAGAGAATGAAGCAAAAATCAAATCATTGATCATTTCACACAAAACTCCAAAAAAGGGCCGGACAAAAGTATTGGCACCCTCAGCCTAATACTTGGTTGCACAACCTTTAGCCAAAATAACTGCGAACAACCGCTTCCGGTAACCATCAATGAGTTTCTTACAATGCTCTGCTGGAATTGTAGACCATTCTTCTTTGGCAAACGTTTTAGGCTTTCTCAGGTAAGTTTTGGCAAACTCCAGCCTGGCTTTTTATATCTCGGGTTAAGAAGTGGGGTCTTCCTGGGTATCCTACTATACAGTCCCTTTTCATTCAGACGTCGACGGATAGTACGGGTTGACACTGTTGTACCCTCGGACTGCAGGGCAGCTTGAACTTGTTTGGATGTTAGTCGAGGTTCTTTATCCACCATCCGCACAATCTTGGGTTGAAATCTCTCGTCAACTTTTCTTTTCCGTCCACATCTAGGGAGGTTAGCCACAGTGCCATGGGCTTTACACTTCTTGATGACACTGCGCACGGAAGACACAGGAACATTCAGGTCTTTGGAGATGGACTTGTAGCCTTGAGATTGCTCATGCTTCCTCACAATTTGGTTTCTCAAGTCCTCAGACAGTTCTTTGGTCTTCTTTCTTTTCTCCATGCTCAATGTGGTACACACAAGGACACAGGACAGAGGTTGAGTCAACTTTAATCCATGTTAACTGGCTCCAAGTGTGATTTAGTTATTGCCAACACCTGTTAGTTACAGGTGCTGTTAATTACACGAATTAGAGAAGCATCACATGATTTTTCAAAGGGTGCCAATACTTTTGTCCACCCCCTTTTTTAGGTTTGGTGTGGAATTATATCCAATTTGGCTTTAGGACAATTCTTTTTGTGTTTTTTTCATAGAAGACAAATTAAATGAAGAGAATAATACCAAAGAATTTGTGATTGCAATCATTTTCAGGAAGAAACTGAGTATTATCTGACAGAATTGCAGGGGTGCCAATACTTTTGGCCAGCACTGTATGTGTGTGCGTGTGTTCAGTATTCATTTATAAACTGTATATATGTGTGCAGCATACGTCCATGTGCAGGAAATATGTATGTGTATGTTTATATAATATATGTGTATATATATATATATATATATATATATATGTTTGTGTACAGTATGTATGAATGTATGTGTGTACAGTACATATGCATATGTGTCTACAGTATATATGACTGTGTATGTTAGCATTGTGTACAGAGTATATGTATACATTATATGTGTGTTCAGTATACATTTATATACTACTGTATATATGTGTACAGCATACATCCATGTACAGGAAATATGTATGTGCATATTGTAATGCCTGGCAGCCTGAAAGGCCGAGCCTGGATCCTGTGCGTGGATGTCAGTGGCCTTTGAGGGAGAGCCGGCTTAGTGAAGAACCCTGAAAGGTGCAGGCTGGATGTCAAGTGTGGAAGACATACCAGTAGCCTACGAGGGGACGATGGCTAGAGACCCTCACCTGGGAAAGCCGCAAAGCCACAGTGGTGGCGGAATAAACGGACTGTAGCAGCAAAAACCCGCTAAAGGTAAAAACGCTGCGTTATATGAACATTTATGTTGTTGCCTAGCCGAGGGCTATAACGGGAGCCAAGTGGACGTATCTGTCGCTGGAAAGGCTCCCGAATTGTGATGTGTGTAATATGCCGGTCTGCCACTTGAGAAGCTCCTGGAGGTGATAGGTGTAAACATGCCGGGCGTATACTAAGATGGACTATGTGATTAGCGGTTTATGACGAAATAATAAACTGCATTGTGAATTATCGGAAGGACATTGCTTATGTGCATTAATTGACCTGGTGCAGCGAGTATCCCCCATTATGATGACTAGCGCTGCCTTACATATGGTTCGAGGATGCGGGCAACGACAGCCCGGTTGCTAGCGGCAACGACAGCCCGGTTGCTAGCGTCAACGGCACAGGACGACGAGTGTGGATAAAGCATCTTGCGGCAACTCGGCGGGGTTGCGAAGATTGGCTTCGCACTCAAACCTGGTTTGCTGTGGCTCGGCGGGGCCACGAATATTTTTTCCGGGAGAGCGGTGAAGTTCTAGTGTGAACAGCGTACCGCGATGACTGTGAGCAAAGCAGCAGATCTGTCTGGAGCTATTAAGCGGTTGAAGGGCCAATTGGGACCGGAGCAGGTATTTGGGAAACTTTTACTGGACATGGTGCCTGAACCGCAGGAGCTGTGGGCACCATATGGAATGGCGGCAGTGGACCATTCTATGGACTCTCCGGGGGCGCCAGTGTTGTCCCAGAGTGCCCGGGGAGGTGATAAGAGATGTTGTGAACTGAGTCCTAAGACTACTGCTGATTTTTTGTGTAAAAATTACCCTGCCGGTGTGGTTGTTAAAAAGGGGGCGGAGACAAAAAAAGGGGCGGATTTTCACAAGAGTGTGGAGTGTAGAAAACTGGAAATTGTTACTGGTTGTGGGTTGGTACCTCCTAAAAATGACAATGTGACCGTTGATAACGGGGTAACTCCAGTAGAAGGGGGTGACGTCAAAGTGGGAGGTGACCTGTTAGTCCACAACACCATGAGGAGTGACACAGACCCCGTAGCTGACTGTGACGCTATGAAAGTAAAAAGTGAGTTCAGTCAGGAGGGGCTAGACGAGGGGAGAGAGTCCCCCTCTCTTCGTCAACGGCGCAAGGGCCACAAAAAGGTTGCTCCGGTAGTACTCCCTGAAAATGAAAATAAAGAGAAGATAGTACTGTGTGCCTATGCTTCAAGTGTGGATCCTCCTTTAGAGGTAGAAGAGGAGATGACGTTGCCAGTAGCAACCTCCGGTACGGTACTGAGACTGACGAGTTAGGATCCGACAGCCCTGAAAGGGGAGGTGGCCAGTCATGACCAAGAGCTGGAGCCTATCAGGCCGCAGTGTCAGATTGACGTGCAGCAGTTATGTGAAAACCTGGGGAACGTGTCCTCAGACCAGCTGAACCTGGAGTCTGAGCAGCAGAAAATACACCAGGTTATGAGGAACTGGCAGCGAGACATGGAGGGAAGCAACGCGGAAATTAACCATTGGAAGGAAATGTTCTACGGAATTAAGGAGGACCGCCGCAAAATCAAGGAGGAGGTTTTTCAATTACAGATTGACAAAGCAGTGTGTGAAGATGAGTTATGCGAGGTGAAAGATCGCTTCTCCCTGGTACAGTTAGAGCTGTCTGCCCTCAAAGAGGCGCTGCAGCATGAAGTTGCTGGGCGTGAACAAAACCTAGAACGATTGCGTGAACAGTTCAACCAGGAGCTGTGGGACTCCAAGAAGGAGTGTGATGAAAAGTTTGGTATGGAACTGCAACAACTTAAGAGAGATTATGAGGATCTCCTCAAGGTAAAAGAAAAACTAGAGGAGGATAAGGCGGGTGCAGAGCAAGTGCGCCAAGTGGTTGAGACCACTCTGCAAGACACCCGTGAGGAGAATGATGGTCTCCGGGGAAAGACCCTAGATCTGGAAGCTCAGGTGAAGGAGCTACAGATGTCCTGTGATACTCTCCAGAAGGCGGAGAAGTACCTTAAGGAAACAGTCAGCAAGATGGAAGTTGAGCGAGAGAGGATGGAGGAGTCCATCGGAAAAGCCACAGACCAGGGCCAGGAGTTGGCCGCTGGTGATGGGAGGTATGAAGCAGATACCTCCTCGAGTGATGCGAGCTTGGATGATACGGTGGAAGTAAGAGCCGAGATCAGGGAGCTCAAGGAATTGCTTCAGGCCCATTTGAAGCAAGAGAGGTCTGAGAGAACTCTACTGTTAAAAGAGCAGTTGAAGCAGGAAGAGCTTCAGAGACGGGCCGCTGAGAGGCGAGTGACGGAACTAGAGGAAGAGGTTTCCGGGCTCAAAAGTCGCATGACAAAGTATCACTCAGTGAACGGGGCCTCCTTGGAGAAGGAAAAGGGCAAACACGTTGCACTCACTCCCTTATACCATGAGAAGGTGGACCTGAGGAGAGCTAAGAGCATGATAACAGAAGATAAATATGAAGTGGAAGTGGTCAAGACGAAAATTCGTGAATTTGTAGCTGTGAGTCAGCTCAGGGTAAGCATACAGGGGGAAGAAGCTGAAAGTCAGTTGTCCCTGAACCCTGAGCTGGTTGATCGTCTGGAAACCACTGGTGAGACCGAAACGTCTTGGTACAAATGCCTCGTAGATGTACCCGAGGATTTGAGGGAAGAATGCACCCGTGAGTCCGTGCATGAAGAGTTTAAGAAGGCTGTGGGAGCCTGTAAGGTGTACTTGACCTCCGAAGCTAAACAGATGGTGGTTCTGTCCATGACCGAAGTCACAGTGAAGAGGGTGGCGATCCTAAGTGATATGCATTGGCGATGTATTCGCATGAAGCGGTTTCTCCGGTTGAAGACGGAACAAGCCGTTAGACAACTGGAGCTGATGAGGAAAGCTCACAGTATGCGTGAAGAGGTCATCCGGGTGCCTCATGTTCTGGTGAGAAAGCTCATTGGGAGAAGCGGTCGAGCCATACAGATGATGGTCAAGAAGTCTGGTGTGGTGAAAGTAAGCAGTCCACGTGATCGTCAGGACTGGATACCAGACGAAGACGGCATGGTATCATTCTCCGCTGTAGGAACAGAAGAAAGCCTAGAATATATACGCATGCTGTTGGAGTACCGAGTGACCTACCTGCGAGAGGTAGAACAGTTGAATCTCGCTAGACTGCGAGTGGATAGACAGCATCATCTGAGTAACAGAAGATGGCAGCCGTCTAGAAGTTACGAGACCAGACAGAGAAAGGGCCCCCTAAATAACAGAACAGCTATAGCTGGAGTTAGGGACCTTTCAAGATGTCCTGAGAGTAGTGGGCGTGGGTTTAGAGGTAGTGAGACCTCCAGTAACTCAGGTTTGAGCAGCCCATACAAACGACCCAATAGAGGACGGGACATTACGGAGTCGAACTGGACCTTAGATACCAGGGCATGTGAGTCACACTGCTGTATGACTGACCGCTGGGAGCGGGGAAGACCTGACAAGGTTACGACTGACCGCTGGGAGCGGGGGAGGTCTGACAAGATTATGACTGACCGCTGGGAGCGGGGAAGACCTGACAAGGTTACGACCCGGAAAGGTGACCTGACGGAGTCAGTGACAATGACAAATGGTAGGTCCCTAAGGAATGGGCTAATGTCATTGACTAAGGTTTCAGGGGCTGAGTAGCACAATTGTAAAGTACATGGTCTCTAGGTGAGCTGGGGGTTATAATGTTATTGTGTATATTATGTGTTCAACCCCACAAGTTTGAACAGAGGGGGGGGGGGGATATGTAATGCAGCAGCTTGCTAGCATTACTGTAAATGGTCCAGGATGTGACCATGTACCTTCCCCTTTAACTGACTGGTCACATGACTGTGACATCACACAGGTCCTGTATGCACAGTAAAGGTCTGTTCACATGACTGGGACAGCACACAGGACCTATACACACAGCTGACTGATCACATGACTGTGACATCAGCAAGGTCCTGTCAGTATGGGTGTATGTGTGCACAGGATATATAAACCCCGGTAATTGGAGACAGGTGTGTTCAGTGAGAGAGGCGTGAGGCCTGTGCTCCGTATGTGTGTGACACCGTTTGTGAGAGGCCTAGTGAGGCCGAGAGTGAAGCCTGGCAGCCTGAAAGGCCGAGCCTGGATCCTGTGCGTGGATGTCAGTGGCCTTTGAGGGAGAGCCGGCTTAGTGAAGAACCCTGAAAGGTGCAGGCTGGATGTCAAGTGTGGAAGACATACCAGTAGCCTACGAGGGGACGACGGCTAGAGACCCTCACCTGGGAAAGCCGCAAAGCCACAGTGGTGGCGGAATAAACGGACTGTAGCAGCAAAAACCCGCTAAATGTAAAAACGCTGCGTTATATGAACATTTATGTTGTTGCCTAGCCGAGGGCTATAACGGGAGCCAAGTGGACGTATCTGTCGCTGGAAAGGCTCCCGAATTGTGATGTGTGTAATATGCCGGTCTGCCACTTGAGAAGCTCCCGGAGGTGATAGGTGTAAACATGCCGGGCGTATACTAAGATGGACTGTGTGATTAGCGGTTTATGACGAAATAATAAACTGCATTGTGAATTATCGGAAGGACATTGCTTATGTGCCTTAATTGACCCGGTGCAGCGAGTATCCCCCATTATGATGACTAGCGCTGCCTTACAATATTTATATACTATATGTACAGTACAGACCAAAAATTTGGACACACCTTCTCATTTAAAGAATTTTCTGTATTTTCATGACTATGAAAATTGTATATTCACACTGAAGGCATCAAAACTATGAATTAACACATGTGGAATTATATACTTAACAAAAAAGTGTGAAACAACTGAAAATATGTCTTATATTCTAGGTTCTTCAAAGTAGCCACCTTTTGCTTTGATGACTGCTTTGCACACTCTTGGCATTCTCTTGATGAGCTTCAAGAGGTAGTCACCGGAAATGGTCTTCCAACAATCTTGAAGGAGTTTCCAGAGATGCTTATCACTTGTTGGCCCTTTTGCCTTCACTCTGCGGTCCAGCTCACCCCAAACCATCTCGATTGGGTTCAGGTTTGGTGACTGTGGAGGTCAGGTCATCTGGCGTAGCACCCCATCACTCTCCTTCTTGGTCAAATAGCCCTTACACAGCCTGGAGGTGTATTTGGGGTCATTGTCCTGTTGAAAAATAAATGATGGTCCAACTAAACGCAAACCAGATGGAATAGCATGCCGCTGCAAGATGCTGTGGTAGCCATGCTGGTTCAGTATGCCTTCAATTTTGAATAAATCCCCAACAGTGTCACCAGCAAAGCACCCCCACACCATCACACCTCCTCCTCCATGCTTCACGGTGGGAACCAGGCATGTAGAGTCCATCCGTTCACCTTTTCTGCGTCGCACAAAGACACGGTGGTTGGAACCAAAGATCTCAAATTTGGACTCATCAGACCAAAGCACAGATTTACACTGGTCTAATGTCCATTCCTTGTGTTCTTTAGCCCAAACAAGTCTCTTCTGCTTGTCGCCTGTCCTTAGCAGTGGTTTCCTAGCAGCTATTTTATCATGAAGGCCTGCTGCACAAAGTCTCCTCTTAACAGTTGTTGTAGAGATGTGTCTGCTGCTAGAACTCTGTGTGGCATTGACCTGGTCTCTAATCTGAGCTGCTGTTAACCTGCGATTTCTGAGGCTGGTGACTCGGATAAACTTATCCTCAGAAGCAGAGGTGACTCCTGGTCTTCCTTTCCTGGGGCGGTCCTCATGTGAGCCAGTTTCTTTGTAGTGCTTGATGGTTTTTGCAACTGCACTTGGGGACACTTTCAAAGTTTTCCCAATTTTTCGGACTGACTGACCTTCATTTCTTAAAGTAATGATGGCCACTCGTTTTTCTTTACTTAGCTGCTTTTTTCTTGCCATAATACAAATTCTAACAGTCTATTCAGTAAGACTAACAGCTGTGTATCCACCAGACTTCTGCACAACACAACTGATGGTCCCAACCCCATTTATAAGGCAAGAAATCCCACTTATTAAACCTGACGGGGCACACCTGTGAAGTGAAAACCATTTCCGGTGACTACCTCTTGAAGCTCATCAAGAGAATGCCAAGAGTGTGCAAAGCAGTCATCAAAGCAAAAGGTGGCTACTTTGAAGAACCTAGAATATAAGACATATTTTCAGTTGTTTCACACTTTTTTGTTAAGTATATAATTCCACATGTGTTAATTCATAGTTTTGATGCCTTCAGTGTGAATGTACAATTTTCATAGAAAAATCTTTAAATGAGAAGGTGTGTTCAAACTTTTGGTCTGTACTGTATATGTGTGTGTATGTACAGTATATCTGAATGTGTGTATGTGTGTACAATACATATGTATGTGTACAGTACATATATATATGTGTGTAAAGTACATATGTATATGGTTGTACAGTATATATGACTGTGTGTATGTGTTTTTATGTATAGTGTACAGAGTATATGTACTGTATATATGTGTGTTCAGTATATATGAATGTATGTGTACAGTACATGTGTGTACAGTATATATGTGTGTGTTTATGTATGTGTGTACAGTACATATATATATGTGTGTACAGTACATATGTATATGTTTATATGTGTGTACAGTACATATGTATATGTTTGTACAGTATATATGACTGTCTTTGTATGTATAGTATACAGAGTATATGTATATATGTGTATCCAGTATACATTTATATACTGTATAAATGTTTACAGCATACATTTACAGGAAATATGTATGTATGTACAGTATATATGAATGTGTTTATGTATAGTGTACAGAGTATATGTGTATGCAGTATATATTTACATACTGTATATATGTATACTGCATACATATACAGTAACTATGTATATACAGTATATATGCATGTACAGTATATATGAATGTATGTATGCGTGTTTGTATGTATAGTGTACAGAGTACATGTAGTGTACAGTTATATGTGTGTATCCAATATATATTCCTACACAGTATTTATGTGTAGAGCATACATGTACAATAGGTATGTATGTATTGTGGTAGCTCGACTTGCTAAGCTGCTTCCGGAAGTAGACTCAGGAACCTGGTTTTCTCTGCAGGCTTTATTGTATGGCATAAAGCCCTGCAACTCCAGCAAAATAAACACGGCCTTAGTGGCAAAACAACAAAACAAAATATAAACGATAGCACAGTCCATATGTGTGTGTGCGGTTCGCTCACACAGGTTATGTCCAGCCTTCAGCTCCTGAGGTGGAGGTATGGGGAATGACTTCCCTCCCATCTCTACGTCATTCCCATAAAACCACACCCTTTAAAAGAGGTAACCCCCAGCATATAACATGCTGGCAGAAATTCAGTAGGTCTCAGTTCACACAGGAAAGCAACCTGAGTGACACATACCTCCCCTCGCATATAACACCAGTGACTCTGTCACAGTGTATATATAAGTGTACAGTATATATGAATGTGTGTATGTATGTGTAGTATATATAGTATATACAGTATGGTATGTACAGGTGCAGCTCACTAAATTAGAATATCATCAAAAAGTTAATTTATTTCAGTTCTTCAATACAAAGAGTGAAACTCATATTATATAGAGTCATTACAAACAGAGTGATCTATTTCACGTCTTTATTTCTGTTAATGTTGATGATTATGGCTTACAGCCAATGAAAACACAAAAGTCATTATCTCAGTAAATTAGAATACTTTATAACAACAGCTTGAAAAATGTTTTTAAAATCCGAAATGTATGCTCAGTAAATGCCCTCAATACTTGGTCGGGCTCCTTCTGCATCAATTACTGCATCGATACAGCAATGTGGCATGGAGGCGATCAGCCTGTGGCCCTGCTGAGGTGTTATGGAAGCCCAGGTGGCTTTGATAGCAGCCTTCAGCTCGTCTGCATTGTTGGGTCTGGGGTCTCTCATCTTCCTCTTGACAATACCCCATAGATTCTCTATAATAGATTCTCTATGGGGTTAAGGTCAGGCGAGTTTGCTGCCAATCAAGCACAGTGATACTGTTGTTTGTAAACCAGGTATTGGTACTTTTGGCAGTGTGGACAGGGGCCAAGTCCTGCTGGAGAATGACATTTCCATCTCCAAAAGGCTTGTCAGCAGAGGGAAGCATGAAGTGCTGTAAAAATGTCCTGGTAGACGGCTGCGCTGACTTTGGTCTTGATAAAACACAGTGGACCTGCACCAGCAGATGACATGGCTCCCCAAACCATCACTGATTGTGGAGACTTCACACTAGACCTCCAGCAGCTTGGATTGTGGCCTCTCCACTCTTCCTCCAGACTCTGGGACCTTGATTTCCAAATAAAAATTGGAACTCTGGGAACTTGTGGAGTGTGTCAATGACTGCATTCTGGACATTTGTCAAGTCAGCAGTCTTCCCCATGATTGTGGAGCCTACTGAAACAGACTAATGGACCTTTTTAAATGCTTAGGAAGCCTTTGCAGGTGTTTTTTGTTAATTATTTAAATTTACTGAGATAATGACTTTTGTGTTTTCATTGGCTGTAATCCATAATCATCAACATTAACAGAAATAAACACGTGAAATAGATCACTCTGTTTGTAATGACTATATAATAAATGAGTTTCACTTTTTGTATTGAAGAACTGAAATAAATTAACTTTTGTTGAGATTCTAATTTAGTGAGATGTACCTGTATGTGTACATATGTATGTGTAGTATATGTGAGGACAGTATATATTTCGGTATATACACTCCTCAACACTGAAATTGTAACAGCAAGAAGGACAATCCATAAGGGTATGGAAATTGAGGAAATAGCAGGCAATGCTAAGATTTGCAAATTATCAAATTTTCAAGTACCTCGCTCCAATCTGTGACACGTGGGAAGGGCATGAAAGCCAGATCAAAAGCAAATTTTTTTAGCTACATGAAAGCTCAAAAAATTGGATCGAGTCTTGTGGGATGATTTTATGATCCCTCCTGTTCGCCGACGAGCAAGTTATCACCAATTGTCGCAAACTTAGAGGGACGGAATGCTTGAACTGGGAAATCTTGGATTATCACTCCAGCAGATCTCAACGCACGTAGGCCGAGATGTCAGCACTGTTCTATGTTGCATGTGACGCGCCCCCTGGGCCAGTGCTGTAGGGGATACCCGGAGCCGGATCTCGATGGGGGTAGTAGTCCTTGTGGCGGTGACCCGGTCCGTGCCCAGGGTGTCAAACTAAGTGGCAGTCTATGGCAGTAGATGTTTAACTTGATTGTCGACTACGCCACCCGTTGAGTGCGGCTTTGAAGCCGCTGCTGCAGAGCAGTCCACTGAGGCCGGTGGTATATGTGCAGCAGTGATGGTATAACCCCCAACGGGAGGGGTATGGCCTCAGGGCAGCAGGTGTAGATGATGGGGGTTGTGATGATGCAGAAAGAAGATTCAGAGTCAGGAGATGCAGTTCAGGGTTTTTACTTACTGGTGTTCTTTTGGTCACTCTGGCCTTGAGTGACCACCCGAGCCGTGCTGCGTCCACCAGGTCCTGGACTCTGCCAACCCCCAGGCAATTCCGGAGCGTGGTCCTGAGCTCCTTTCTGACTCTCCCTTCCTCTGGCCGTTCCCACCAGGGATCCACTTTTGGCCGGCTCCCTCGGGTCTCTTGGTGGTCAAGCCTCCTCTGGGCTCCCTGACCCTATACTCGGTGTGCCTTTCTAGTGGATTTGGTGAGGGTCGTGGCAGATCCTGACCACGACCTCCGGTTCCTGGCTAAGGTTGGTTTTGGCCTCTGCCAGCTTGGGATCCGGTACCCTTGTCCGCCAACCCTTCACCCTTTTGTCTTTATTCTGGGATCTTGGGGTTCCCTTCTTGTCTCCTCTCTGGGTCCTTCTTTCTCCTCTCTCCTCTGCAGGCTTAGCTCTGGAGCTGGGCCCAGCCGGAGCCACAGCTCCCTGTCAGCCCTCCTGGCTGAACTCCTCTGCTCTGCTCCTCAGGCTAAAAAGACCCTGTTCTAAGATGGTGCCCACCTTATATA
This sequence comes from Phyllobates terribilis, assembly GCF_046119375.1. Lineage (NCBI taxonomy): Eukaryota > Metazoa > Chordata > Amphibia > Anura > Dendrobatidae > Phyllobates > Phyllobates terribilis. The sequence continues at coordinate 370,531,422 of NW_027362769.1, forward strand.
CTCCCTCTATGTGTGAGCTCAGGTGACCAGCACCCAATGAGCTCCTATCTTTACCCAGACTACTCCCCCTATCTGCCCCTACACTACTGGGATGTTCCACCCCCCTCCCACTCCAGCCAGGGACAGACGCTGTCGTACCTGCACATAAACTGGTGGGAGTACTGTCGTTCTGTCCCCCGGAAATGGGATGTATGTAGTGCATGCAGCCTACTAGCTCAGTTCCACACTCCATCCTTACCCGGGAGTGGAATACCACACCTCTGGCTTGAGGTGTAATACCCCTGTAGCAGCCGAATCCTCAGGGTGCTACACATGTCCCAGTGGTTGGGAGAACATTGATGGCCTGGAATAACCGCAAGATATGCAGAGGCCAACCTGTGCCCCGACGGATCATCAGATTATAAGAATGGCGCTCAGTAACCCATTCTGTATTGCAAGTGAAATTGGGCGTCATATACCGAGCCTAAGACATCAAATGCTGTCTACACAAACCATCAGAAGGCGTTAGCTCAGTATTGGGCTACGAGCCAGACGTCCGGCTACAGGTGTCCACTGACCTCATGCCACCACTCACAAAGGCAGAACAAGATGGCAATGGAGGCTGGAATGGAGGTCTGTCCTCTTCAGCGATGAGTCCTGCTTATGTCTTGGATGTAATGATAGTCGGAGATTGTTCTGGAGACCACGTGGGCAACGCCATGAAGAGGCCTTCACGAGGGAACATCACACTGGTCCTATTCCCAGGATTATGATGTGGGGTGGCATAATGTACGATAGTCGGACCCCTCTAGTCTACATTCTAACAGCTCAGCGTTACATTGATTTTGGGGGTGGAACTAGTGGTGCAGCCATTTCTCCAAAGTGTCCCAGGACGGTTTTCCAACACGACAACGCCAGGCCGCATGTTGCTTGTGCTGCTGTGAGCTGCCTACATGTCCTAAACATGCTACCATGGTCTACAGCGTCTCCGGACTTGTCTCTCACCGAGCACATCTAGGACGTCATTGGTCGGTGATTACAAAGAAGCTGCCAGCAGTGGATATTGATGATTTTCCCAAGTGCATTCAGCTCAGCAGAACCTTCCTCAGATGACCATTAATAACCTCATTGATAGCAGCTGAGGCTGTAAGTGCCGGGATTTCTGCACATCACGCTCATACTCGGGACTGTATAAATCGAGAGGTTTTCAAAATTTAATTTCCATTTTTTCATCTTTTGCAGATAATTAACATATCTTCATCCTTTGATTTATATAATTCCACCACTTTTAATCTTTGTATTGTAATTTCAATGTTGAGAAGTATATATGTAGCCAGTAAATATGTATATATTTCTATACTGCATATACTTTTATGCGTCTTTCGGTTCTCTCTTGACATCTAACGTATTCTGGGGAACTGTCTACTTCCAGTTCCATCCATTTATCATTTTGGCACATGTATCTCCATGATAATCGCTGTTTTTCTCTTCCTCTTCAGAATTGATTGATAAAATAGCGGGATACGTCAGAGAGGGAATAATTTCTCTGGCATCTGTACATGTGTTAATAAGGCTTTTTATACATCCCCTAATGATTAAAACACAGGGTTGTAGCATCAAAGGGAACTTTCTTGTCAAAAAGCGACCATTGATCCAAAAATTCATATTGTGTAAAAATTTTTACTAAGGTGATTGGAAGGCATGGTGTAACTTCATCTCCTGCCAGCTGTATATGACCCAACGCTGCATAGTCGACCCTGTATAGTCAATAGCCCCCTATGCGGCGGGCTCGACTGGCGCCACCACCACTTGGTTTAAGCGATTTACGGAGAACACAGAGTTCAGATCCTGCTGAACGGACATTGATTGAATATCCTAATGATATACCATCGACGTCTGTCCTGAGACAACCCTCAGCGTCAGCCTGAACAGCTCATTACTATAATGTTAATTATTACAGAGTTAACTTCAAGGCTTAAGTGGATTACATCGCTGCGTCCAAGTAGTGACATCGCTGCGTCCAAGTAGTGATATCGCTGCGTCCAAGTAGTGATATCGCTGCGTCCAAGTAGTGACTGCTGCGTCCAAGTAGTGACATCGCTGCGTCCAAGTAGTGACATCGCTGCGTCCAAGTAGTGACCGCTGCGTCCAAGTAGTGACTGCTGCGTCCAAGTAGTGACATCGCTGCGTCCAAGTAGTGACATCGCTGCGTCCAAGTAGTGACATCGCTGCGTCCAAGTAGTGACATCGCTGCGTCCAAGTAGTGACATCGCTGCGTCCAAGTAGTGACCGCTGCGTCCAAGTAGTGACTGCTGCGTCCAAGTAGTGACATCGCTGCGTCCAAGTAGTGACATCGCTGCGTCCAAGTAGTGACTGCTGCGTCCAAGTAGTGACATCGCTGCGTCCAAGTAGTGACATCGCTGCGTCCAAGTAGTGACTGCTGCGTCCAAGTAGTGACATCGCTGCGTCCAAGTAGTGACATCGCTGCGTCCAAGTAGTGACCGCTGCGTCCAAGTAGTGACCGCTGCGTCCAAGTAGTGACTGCTGCGTCCAAGTAGTGACATCGCTGCGTCCAAGTAGTGACATCGCTGCGTCCAAGTAGTGACCGCTGCGTCCAAGTAGTGACATCGCTGCGTCCAAGTAGTGACATCGCTGCGTCCAAGTAGTGACATCGCTGCGTCCAAGTAGTGACATCGCTGCGTCCAAGTGTTGACCGCTGCGTCCAAGTAGTGACCGCTGCGCCCAAGTAGTGATATCGCTGCGTCCAAGTAGTGACATCGCTCCGCCCAAGTAGTGACATCGCTGCGTCCAAGTAGTGACATCGCTGCGTCCAAGTAGTGACTGCTGCGTCCAAGTAGTGACATCGCTGCGTCCAAGTAGTGACATCGCTGCGTCCAAGTAGTGACCGCTGCGTCCAAGTAGTGACCGCTGCGTCCAAGTAGTGACTGCTGCGTCCAAGTAGTGACATCGCTGCGTCCAAGTAGTGACATCGCTGCGTCCAAGTAGTGACATCGCTGCGTCCAAGTAGTGACCGCTGCGTCCAAGTAGTGACATCGCTGCGTCCAAGTAGTGACATCGCTGCGTCCAAGTAGTGACATAGCTGCGTCCAAGTAGTGACATCGCTGCGTCCAAGTGTTGACCGCTGCGTCCAAGTAGTGACCGCTGCGCCCAAGTAGTGATATCGCTGCGTCCAAGTAGTGACATCGCTCCGCCCAAGTAGTGACATCGCTGCGTCCAAGTAGTGACATCGCCCCACCCAAGTAGTGACCGCTGCGTCCAAGTAGTGACATCGCTGCGTCCAAGTAGTGACATCGCTGCGTCCAAGTAGTGACATCGCTCCGCCCAAGTAGTGACATCGCTGCGTCCAAGTAGTGACATCGCTTCGCCCAAGTAGTGACATCGCTCCGCCCAAGTAGTGACATCGCTGCGTCCAAGTAATGACATCACTGCTCGCTCCAAAGTAGTGACATCACTGCATCCAAGTAGTAACATCACTGCATCCAAGTAGTAACATCACTGCATTCAAGTAGTAACATCGCTGCATCCAAGTAATGACATCACTGCATCCAAGTAGTGACATCACTGCATCCAAGTAGTGACATCACTGCATCCAAGTAGTGACATCACTGCATCCAAGTAGTAACATCACTGCATCCAAGTAGTAACATCACTGCATCCAAGTTGTGACATCACTGCACCCAAGACGTGACATCATGGTGCAGTGACATCACTGCACCCAAGTAGTGACATCACTGCATCCAAGTAATGACATCACTGCTCGCTCCAAAGTAGTGACATCACTGCATCCAAGTAGTAACATCACTGCATTCAAGTAGTAACATCACTGCATCCAAGTAGTGACATCACTGCATCCAAGTAGTGACATCACTGCATCCAAGTAGTGACATCACTGCATCCAAGTAGTGACATCACTGCATTCAAGTAGTGACATCACTGCATCCAAGTAGTGACATCACTGCATCCAAGTAGTGACATCACTGCATTCAAGTAGTGACATCGCCCCACCCAAGTAGTGACCGCTGCGTCCAAGTAGTGACATCGCTGCGTCCAAGTAGTGACATCGCTGCGTCCAAGTAGTGACATCGCTCCGCCCAAGTAGTGACATCGCTGCGTCCAAGTAGTGACATCGCTTCGCCCAAGTAGTGACATCGCTCCGCCCAAGTAGTGACATCGCTGCGTCCAAGTAATGACATCACTGCTCGCTCCAAAGTAGTGACATCACTGCATCCAAGTAGTAACATCACTGCATCCAAGTAGTAACATCACTGCATTCAAGTAGTAACATCGCTGCATCCAAGTAGTGACATCACTGCATCCAAGTAGTGACATCACTGCATCCAAGTAGTGACATCACTGCATCCAAGTAGTGACATCACTGCATCCAAGTAGTAACATCACTGCATCCAAGTAGTAACATCACTGCATCCAAGTTGTGACATCACTGCACCCAAGACGTGACATCATGGTGCAGTGACATCACTGCACCCAAGTAGTGACATCACTGCATCCAAGTAATGACATCACTGCTCGCTCCAAAGTAGTGACATCACTGCATCCAAGTAGTAACATCACTGCATTCAAGTAGTAACATCACTGCATCCAAGTAGTGACATCACTGCATCCAAGTAGTGACATCACTGCATCCAAGTAGTGACATCACTGCATCCAAGTAGTGACATCACTGCATTCAAGTAGTGACATCACTGCATCCAAGTAGTGACATCACTGCATCCAAGTAGTGACATCACTGCATTCAAGTAGTAACATCACTGCATCCAAGTAGTGACATCACTGCATCCAAGTAGTAACATCACTGCATCCAAGTTGTGACATCACTGCACCCAAGACGTGACATCATGGTGCAGTGACATCACTGCACCCAAGTAGTGATATCAATGCATCCAAGTAGTGATATCAATGCATCCAAGTAGTGATATCAATGCATCCAAGTAGTGACATCACTGTACTCGTAGCCAAGTGTGAGTGGATGTCAGCTGCTGTCACTGCAATAATTTACAAACAAGTCCACACTATGGGAAGGATGCATTATTGCATTTGTGCCCTCTTTTTGGTCTAGTTTTTGGTGTTTGTTTCACCTGTTCTTCATTTGTGCCTTATTCTTCATTTATTTTTCGCTTTTTTGGGGGTCTAGTTTTTTTTTCGTCCTGTTATTCATTTGTGCTTTATTCTTCATTTAATTTGTACCTCATTTTGGTCTCGTTTTTGTTGTGTTTTTTTCCAACTGTTTTCCAGTTATGCCTTAATCTTAATTTAATTTGTGCTTTTTTTGGTCTAATTTTTGTTGTTTTTCACCTTTTTTTAATTTGTGCCTTATTCTTCATTTTATTTGTGGGGGGTTTTGGGGTGTTTTTCGCCTCTTTTTCAGTTGTGCTTTATTCTTCATTTAATTTTTGCATTTTTTTGGTGTTTTTCACCTCTTTTTCATTCGTGCCTTATTCTTCATTTCATTTTTGCTCTTTTTTGGGATATTTTTCTCCTCTTTTTCATTTGTGCCCTGTTCTTCATTTCATTTTTGCCTCTCTTTTGTGTTTTTTCGCCTCTTTTTCATTTGTGCCTTATTCTTCATTTAATTTTTTCTCTTCTTTGGGTTATTTTTCGCCTCTTTTTTATTTTCTACTTTATTCTTCATTTAATTTTTTCTGTTTTTGGGGGGTATTTTTCACCTCTTTTTCATTTGTGCCTTATTCTTCATTTAATTTGTGGGGGTTTTTTTACCGTTTTTTCGCCTCTTTTTCATTTGTGGTTTATTCTTAATTTAATTTGTGCCTTTTTTGGCTAGTTTTTGTTTTCTTTCTGCCTGTTTTTTAATTTGTGCCTTGTTCTTCATTTAATTTGTACCTTTTTTTTTTTTTTTAAAGGGAGCCCTTCGCTAGCTATTGAGCATCTTAACAAATGCCACCACCTATATTTACTCCTTTACTGCAGTTCACAAACGTGTATATCAACTACTGACCCCCCCTGTATCCCCCCAAAAAATACCATTTGAATTTTCGCCGGCGCTGTATGTAAATTAGTTTGGTTCGGTCGGATGGGTGTCATCGCTGCGGCGTCTATGCCTCCTCTCTTTTCCTAATCGCCGTCCTCCACCTCTGATTGATGTGGATGACACATCCTGCGCAGACGCACTTTGCTCTGCCCTACTAAGGGCAAAGCATAGGACATCAATGCGCATGCGCCTATTTATTATTTTTTATATATCTACGCCTCTATAGGGGAAGGTTTGGAGTTTCTCAGATGTTTTCGGCTGATTTTATCAATTGCGATTTTTCAAAAAGTCACCAAATTTGGAGCAGAGGCCTTTCTCTGCAGTGATTTTATGCATGACCGATGCTTTGGTGCAAATTTTAGCTCCATTTAGCGAAACGCGTGACTTTTTGAGCTAGCAGGTCAAAGGCAAAAATAAAGAGCATTCTTGATTTTGAGCAAAAATTCGTCATTTCGAAAAAGTAGGTGCGAAAAAACGTCAATGAATGCCAAAAGAGAAAAAAAAAAGGAATTTAAACAAACCGTGAATTATGAATGGGGCCTTATAAAGTTTATGTGAAAATTCAATATATGAAATTTTGAACTGCATTACTGCTATATAGACTATACTTATAAAATAGGGGTACTTAGGGCACAAGTTGGCCAATTTGTGTATTCCCATGGGCTTATAGAGGAAAATGGACACACAGAAATTGGCCAATTTGGGAATATAATCCCACGAACTAACATGCTTCAGTGTGGTGATATTTTTGCTACCACGTGCAAACTCCAGGGTCGTCTCTCCGGCCCCCCATACTTGACCGTCTCTCAGCTCCGCTGTACCTTGACGATCAGTACATTTGACGGCGCACCACTATTTCATGCTATGAAATTGATCCGTCAAATGTAGAAGCTGACAAGGCTCAGTACAGCGTGGAGGCAGCCAAGCATGCCGGAGAACCGAGAAAACCCTGAGCTGGACCATCACTGGAGATGGAAACTGTACCCCTAAAAAAAAAAAAAATTAAATATTATAATAAAATTGCAGATCATATTCATTGTAATAAGACCACATGGCTTTGTCTTGTGCTCATCGTCGCCCCCTGCTGGATAAGGCAATTTGCCTGAGATGACGTGAGGACGGGGGAAGAAGTAGCAACTGTTTGGAAAAAATGATTGTCACTTTTCTAACCTATTGAACCAATGGTCCTATCATCTTATTCAAGAGTTACATTTTATTCTAAATGGTTTTTACATATTAATCCTTAAAGGGGTTGTCCATTATTCGGACAACAAATTCTCACTCATAATATTGCCCCATGTATAATAAAAAACAGCCTGCGGCATTCCAGCAATGTCTGCAACGGGTCCCCGTTCACTGACATCCAGAAGAAGTGAGAACTGCTGCTGCTCTCGGACTTCCTTGATGTCAGTCCGAAAGGAAGTGGGAGTTAAGCGGACCATTAGCAGCCCATGATTGATTGGCTGCAGGGCTCATGTGACATAACAACGTCATGTGAGCCCCTCGCTGGAATGGCTCGGAATGACTCCGGCACCGGAACTGAGTACAGACGGTTTCTTATTTTACTTGGTGAACTATAGTGATTGAAAAGAGGTTGTCCAAGTAATAGAAGATCCCTTTAAAGGGGACCTGTCACTTGTCATAAATATGTAGTTTCTTTACCTTATGTAAATGCCGCTGTTCTCCTGAATCCGGCAATGTGTTTCTTTTCTTCGTGCGCCTCTCCGTTCCTGAGATATGGCCTCCTCTTCCCTGTATAAAAATATAGTCTTGTCTCCAAGTGGGCGTGGTCCTAAATTCTCCATGGGTGTGTTCTGAGAGGGTCCTGCCCAATTGGCAAACAAGACTAGTTTTTTATACACGGAAGAGGGGGCCATATCTCAGGAACAGAGAGGCGCAGGAACAAAATAAAAACATCGCCGGATTCAGGAGAACAGCAGCATTTACACCAGGGGAAAAAAAAATACATCAAAAACATATCTATGGCAAGTGATAGCTCCTACTTAAAGTGATTTTCCAAAAAGTGACTAATTTTTTTTCAAACCCCCTCTCTTCGTGTATAAGGGATGTATAATGTTCCAGCATTTTCAGTGGAGATATGTTAAATTTAAAAAAAAAAAAAACACAGGCGCCATATATGACCCCAGCCTAATTAGCCCTCCATATAATGTGTCCTCCCTGTATCGCTACACTCACTGCAGGATAATATATTAAATGGCCTTTTGATGATGGCCGCACAGAAATGTATTTATTTTTTGCTAATTTATTTGAGAAATTCGCAATCTCTGTCACCGTGTGCTGATGGGCACAAAAAAAAAATCCCTTAATGGGTGTCCCGTCGATGATCAGGGAACAGACAGTCCTTTATGTGGCGGCGTGCAGGGAGTTAACGCACAATTGGAGCCCTGAGTCTCTTTGATATATAGGATTCGAGTACAGTCAGTCCTCTCGTCACCATCGCCCTGCGGAGGGAGAGCGCTGGGAAAAATGAAGCATATTGAATTCCTTCCTCGGCCTCATTGTCTGCAAAGTGTCAGGTTCCTGAGCGTCTCATACCGGAGCAGATATTTTATATATCACATAGCAGTAGCATTAACCCTTAGAATACTGATGGCTGCACTTGGGGTCACCTATAGAGGTCTAGTCAAAAATGGCCGATCTTAGGTAGCAATACATTAGATGGTGACCAAGAGCAAATTAGTATCCTTTTTCTACAAAAGCCAAATTTTAAAGGGGTGCCCCTCTCCAATTCCCAGATGATCCAGAAAAGAAGTTCCAGGTCCCCCTGCTCTTTGTTTAGAAGCAGCTGTCACATCACGTGCGCCCTCTTCCCCGAGCTTCTTCTTGATTGTCAGGGAATAGGAGAGACAAGTATTGTTTTTATTATTTTTGAACATTTCCTGACGTTTTTATCCCCCCCCCAGAGGTCGGATAACCCCTTTAAATAATGAAGGTCTGTCTGCATTCAGCTGCCACTAGAGGGAGCGCACCGTATAGACTCCTATTGAACTAAATGATAAATTAGTATACACTGAGCTCCCCCTAGAGGTGACACAAGATAACCAGATAGAATACAATACATGCTACACAGAAGTCTACTTATTCTGGATGGTATACAGCATAAGATATTATGTAGTCACATCACAGTGATAACTGTTGATATCGCATATATACACAAGAGGTATATATGCCACGTACAATCCTACTTATTCTGGATCCATGCTAGCAATGACCACTACAGGTCAGAGCCTATCCTCTCATAAACTCTGCATATACATATACATGGTATAAACTCTGCACATACATATACACAGCATAAGCTTTGCATATACATATACTCGGCATAAACTCTGCATATACATATACATGGTATACACTCTGCATATACATATACACGGCATAAGCTCTGCATATACATATACTCGGCATAAACTCTGCATATACATATACATGGTATAAACTCTGCATATACATGGCATAAGCTCTGCATATACATATACTCGGCATAAACTCTGCATATACATATACAGTACATGGTATACACTCTGCATATACATATACACGGCATAAGCTTTGCATATACATATACTTGGCATAAACTCTGCATATACATATACATGGTATACACTCTGCATATACATATATACGGCATAAGCTCTGCATATACATATACACGGCATAAGCTTTGCATATACATATACTTGCCATAAACTCTTCATATACATATACACGGCATAAACTCTGCATATACATATACACGGCATAAACTCTGCATATACATATACACGGTATAAACTCTGCATATTCATATACACAGCGTAAACTTTAGATATACATATACACGGCATAAACTCTGCTTATACATATACACAGCGTAAACTCTGCACATACATATACACGGTATAAACTCTGCATATACATATACACAGTGTAAACTCTGCATATACATATACACGGTATAAACTCTGCATATACATATACACAGTGTAAACTCTGCACATACATATACACGGTATAAACTCTGCACATACATATACACGGTATAAACTATGCATATTCATATACACAGCGTAAACTTTAGATATACATATACACGGCATAAACTCTGCATATACATTTACACAGCATAAACTCTGCATATACATGGCATAAACTTGGCATACACGTATGCACATACATACTGTATATATGGAATATGCATATACAATACATGGCATAACCTGTACATATACACACATAGACCTATCCATGGCATAAACTCTGCATATATTTACATGGCATCAATTTGGCATGTAAACATACATGTACATGAGAAATACATATACATACTGTATGTACATACATGGCATAACCTTGGCATGTACATATACACCTCGTCATATACACATACATATACAACTTACCATTTTCAGATACATATACATCTTGCATATACATACACACCTCAGCAGATACATGTACACATACATATTACACCTCAGCATATACATATATACCTCAGCATATACATATACACTTCAGCATATACATATACACATAAATATACACTTCAGCATATACATATATGCATACATATTCATCACAGCATATACATACTGTATACACAAACATATACACCTCAGCATATACATATAAATATACACCGCAGCATATATGTCTATTTATATATATACTCATGCATATAAACATACATACTGACATAGCATAAACGATTTCCTGAATTTCCAGCATCGATAGTGGGATAATAACACATGATAAATATCATTCATCAGTCATCTTCACATCTCATATCGGGGAACAATAACATCATCCTGTATCATTCGGATGATACTGAACGTGGACAGGAAGATATTACTTATAAATACATTGTGCCAATAAAATATAGCTGCATACTACACGGGCCGACCCCAACTACATTGGTTCCCATTATCTGGAGCGTGGTACTCACTCAGGGAGATGTCCGTATACACAAGAGCCAGGTCTGCACATTGTGGATCTGTGTAATAAAGTATATACCCCCCACCCCCATTATGGAGCCACACCTCAGCACACACCCAGCTGCAGACGGCCCCCAGAGCCATCACACACCTGTACAGACAGCGCTCCAAACAGACCCCGGCCCCGGGGGGATGAGTTCTAGTGACACGTGAATAAACCTGACACCTGAGGTCCAGACCTGCAAGCAACGTCTATTGTCTATTCCATTCCTGCCAATAAGAAAAATGGCGTCTAACGCTTCCAGACCCCCAATGTCATTCCGAAATGTTATGCCTTTTATCATTAGACCACTCTTATAATATCAAAATTGCGCTGATTAATTCTAATCTACATGGTGACCCGACGCCTATAGGCGGTTGACTTAGTCGCGCCTTTGTTGCCATGATTTCGCCCATTGTCTTTGTTTTCTTGGAGACAAAGCAATGTTGTGAGACATTTTTCAAGATGGCTGACACGCTGAGTTTTCTGTGTATCCCTGACAACGTCCACATTCAGATATATCCTGAATGGAGCGAACTGTACTAGTAGTAGTAGGAAAGCTTCTATACATATGTGGGCAGATATTACAGTGGGGGCCATTCACTGCCATTATGTGTGGTACACTATTACAGGCGTAAAGGGGTCCAAAATCTGAATAATGGTCCCTGGTGCTCCACAGATGAGTTACTACTATGAGTACGGGGCCTTCTCATTGATTTACAGCCCTCACAATGCTGCGGAGCTGCGCTCCCTCCGTTGATATAGTGCAGCCCTGTAGGTGTCATTGATAGCCATACAAACAGGCCTTGCGTGTGTCCATCATGTATCCGCCATGAGAGTGACATTGCAGACCGGCCTCGCCGTGTCCCAGACACTTATGTACACACAAGTACGCTCATATTTTCCAGGATACAATGACAACAGGGCTTCACTAATGTCAATCAATGCAAGAGTCCAAATCCTCTAAGGGTTAAATCCCCCATATCCAAAATGACAGAGAACAGGAGGGATCAATGTTGGTTTTTATAGCAATGCTCTTAGAGGAGTAACGCTCTGCAGGCCTCAACGTGGCTCACAGGAGATCTGCCAGTGAAAGTGATGGTCTGCAGTTGCTGGGCAGAAAAGTGTTAACGTGGTGATATTCCTTCAGGATTTTGCAGATCAAAATAGGTTAATGGGTTAAGTTGTGGTTTAAAGGGTTAACAGAGCACCAAAGCTTAGACCTGGGTCACGTATGGAAATTTTACAGTAACCGTGAATGTCTCTGCTAAGGGGTTAATAGGGTATGCTGGATTCTGATGATATTACAGTATATATAGGCTATCCTCTGGGGGAAGGGATGCTTTTTAAAAGGGTTATATATGGGGGTTATCTTACCTGTATGGAGTAGTATTCAGATTGTAGGTGGGAGCCCTCCCCCGTCTTCTCTCATCCCGTGTCCTGAAAGGGCTTCTGTACCAGTATGAATGGTCCGGTCACACATCAGACTAGTGCACCCCAGATCTGCCTTCCTGCCCCTTTCATAGGCTGGGCCTCTCCTAACCGGTGGTCTGCCACCCCGTCCCCCCGCACACAGAGCCAGTGATACAGCAGCACAGCCTGCCGTCTACCTGCACAATCTGTATGCACCACCATCTATTCCTCCGCCGTCTGTATCCTCCCAAGTCACTGCTGCTAGTCTCCGCTTATCCTATATCTATACTGTCCCCTGTCCATATCCTATATCCCTGTCCTATATCTCAGCACTATCCCGCCTCTCCTTTGTCCTTATCCTATACACCTGTCCTACACTGACTCCTATTCCGTTTTCCTATATCCCTGTGCTATTCCCTATCCTATATCTGTTCTATCTCTACTTCTTTGTAAGTATCCTATATTGCTGTCCTATATCTGCCCTATCCCGTCTCTTTTCCCTTATCCTATATCTGCCCTATCCCGTCTCTTTTCCCTTATCCTATATCTGCCCTATCCCGTCTCTTTTCCCTTATCCTATATCTGCCCTATCCCGTCTCTTTTCCCTTATCCTATATCTGCCCTATCCCGTCTCTTTTCCCTTATCCTATATCTGCCCTATCCCGTCTCTTTTCCCTTATCCTATATCTGCCCTATCCCGTCTCTTTTCCCTTATCCTATATCTGCCCTATCCCGTCTCCTTTCTCTATATCTCTGTCATATCCAGTCTCCTTTGTCCGTACCCTATATCCCTGTCCGATTCCGTCTCCTTTCTCCGTACCCTATATTCCAGCCTTTCTCCCCCTCCTGCATAAGAATCCTATATCTCTGTATTTCTATACACTCCTGTGTCCATATCCTTTTCCACAATTCCCGTCCTTTCCTCCCGTCCTTCTCTGTCCCGGTCTTCCCTTTCTGTATCCTATATCCCTGTGTCTGGAGCGTATACCTCCGTCCTGCTGTGTATCCTATCTCCTCGCTCTTTCTGCTTTCCTCGGTGGTGGTCTCGCTTTTGTCATTCCTCTGTAATCCCCCAGCCTGAGTCTGGGTTTCGCAGTCCCTTGTTCTTCCCGTATCCCTCCCAGTATCCTTCTTTCTCTGTCTCTTCTCTGTGACAGAGTCTCTCCTCCCTGTTTATCCTCTCTGCCTCCCCCTCCCCTGTGCTGTATCCCGTCTCTCTCTTCTGATCTCCCTCCTTCCACCACCGTCTACTCTTCTCCTCTACGTCCACATCCCGCTCTCTGTCCTGTAATAACCTTGTGTTCCTCTCGCTGACACTCTAATTAACCCCTTTAGTCCCTTTGCCAATTCCTCCTGTCACCCCGTGCTCTATTTTGCTATCAATGCCGTATACCTGTCTCTGGCTCACCTGTATACCTTCTCTGCTGCTTTCAATCAGATGATGCGTCCCCCCACCCCGATCTCTCTTTATGAATGGATCCCTCCAATCTCCAATGTTGGGGCATGCTCGGTGCTCATACATTATTCTGCACCCCCATTATTTTATTCCACGGCTCGGCACCCCACTAATTATTTCTTCTCCATATCACGTGACAGACTGAAGCTGGGTCCTAGAGGCTGGATGTTTGTTTCTAGGTCAACTGTGCTGGCGGGAGGGACGCGAGAGAGTGTGCGCTGTCTCTTTAACTGCAGGTGTTTTGAGCTTTCCTTAACTCATTCAGCCCCTCTAGGTGGCTCATTGCCTTATAATAAAAGGATCGCAGCCTCCCCGAATCATAAATCCCACCCCTGTATTTATAAATGCACATTTAATGTAATAGCGTCTGTGATATAGCGCAATAACGATAATATACAGAACAGATCCCCTTATTGTGTACTGACATTGTACGCGAGCTTATTATACGCTTCATTTGTGCCTTTGTATTTGATCGTCTGTGCACATTTGACTCGCGTGCTCCTTTAAGGGTGGCTGTAAACATTACATAGCTGTTACCTGAATAATAGTTTGAGTAATCCGCTTATTTCAGAGATAAGCGGTTGGCATATACAGCCATTGTGCCGCTTATCTCTGAGAAAGGATCTGGCTAGAGCAAATTCACCCTATTATTATTTAAAAGGTGAATTTCATCTTTATTAATGGATATTGTCAGATAGGACTTGAGAAAACAATCACTTTTGCAATTTACTGCTTATTAAAATTTGCAACCGTTCCTGAGATATTAACACTTTTCTTCTGTTTACAGCTCGTTGCCTAGGAGACCGACCACCGATGCTGTCTAGCTTGTAAACACTGCTCTGAAGCTGTCCGGGATTAGGAGGTATGAGTTTGCTGCAGCGATCCATATTTTCAAAACAGTGCTTACAAGCTCAACAGAAAAGAGTTTGTAAGCACTGCACATGTTCTGTTGCCTAGAAGCTATGGTCGGTCTCCAAGGCAACGAGTCGTAAACAAAAGAAAAGTCTTAATATTTCGAAAACTAAAAACTGAAACACTGCCTGTTGACAACAGAAGCCTGTGATTGGCTGCAGCAGTCTGGTAATTAGAAAAGTGGTTATCGGAAGTTTATCTGATGACGTGCTCTTCCAGTCACCTGGCCGCTGCAGTCAATCACAGGATTTCGGTGTCCTGTTGGCACGCTTTCGGTGTTGGCGCAGACCTCCAGAGCAGCTGGTGCTGGGTTTTAGGGGGTGACGGAAGGTGAATATGCCTTCATTTATTATTATTTACTTAATATTCCTATATGTTTTTCTTTAAAAAAAAAACATTCACGCCTAAAAAAAATATTCAAAATTGAACAATTCCTTTAATCTCTAAGGAATACCAGATTCTTAAGATATAAATGAGACATCCCGCTGTGACAGATTCTTCTGAAATCACTCATACTAAAGAGAATAAGAACAGATAGTAAGAACAGATAGTAGGAGTGGCATCTGTCACACAGACATGTATGGTACAGCTGCTCTGGATAGAAAAATGTAGACCCTTCCAAGGAAAAAGATTTCCAAGGAGCGATCTTTGACAATATGAAGTGTCATATTAACTTCGAGAGTTGGCAGAGATGCAAGAAGTAAGGTGCCTTAATCACGTTTCCAAAAAGGAGGGCAGGTATCTAATAGTATGCAACATATAGACTGCACTGTGAATCCATATGTGCTTGTTCCAATCTTCGGGCAAAGCTTTCCTTTACCTCTTGGAACATGACTGCGGATGCGTGTCAAGTCAGGCTTGAATGGAAGAGGGGGATGGTTTTCGTCTCTGTAAAGGAAGTGGGGGTGAGTTTTTGTTTCTCCACAGGAAGTGGGACGGGTCTTTGTGTGTCTACATTAAGTAGGCGTGGGTCTGTGTCTCTACATTACATTGGGGTTGGTCTGTGTCTCTACATTACATTGGGGTGAGTCTGTGTCTCTACATTACATTGGGGTGGGTCTGTGTCTCTACATTAAGTTGGGGTGGGTCTGTGTCTCTACATTACATTGGGGTGGGTCTGTATCTCTACATTAAGTAGGGGTGGGTCTGTCTCTCTATATTAAGTTGGGGGTGGGTCTGTGTTTCTACATTACATTGGGGTGGGTCTGTGTCTCTACATTAAGTGGGGGTGGGTCTGTATCTCTACATTAAGTGGGGGTGGGTCTGTGTCTCTACATTAAGTGTGGGTGGGTCTGTGTCTCTACATTAAGTGGGGGTGGGTCTGTGTCTCTACATTAAGAAGGGGTGGGTCTGTGTCTCTACATTAAGAAGAGGTGGGTCTGTATCTCTACATTAAGTAGGGGTGGGTCTGTGTCTCTACATTACATTGGGGTGGGTCTGTATCTCTACATTAAGTAGGGGTGGGTCTGTGTCTCTACATTAAGTGGGGGTGGGTCTGTGTCTCTACATTAAGTGAGGGTGGGTCTGTGTCTCTACATTAAGTAGGGGTTGGTCTGTGTCTCTACATTAAGTAGGGGTGGGTCTGTGTCTCTACATTAAGTAGAGGTGGGTCTGTGTGTCTACATTAAGTAGGGGTGGGTCTGTGTCTACATTAAGTAGGGGTGGGTCTGTGTCTCTACATTAAGTAGGGGTTGGTCTGTGTCTCTACATTAAGTAGGGGTGGGTCTGTGTCTCTACATTAAGTAGGGGTTGGTCTGTGTCTCTACATTAAGGAGGGGTGGGTCTGAGTCTATACATTAAGTAGGGGTGGGTCTGTATCTCTACATTAAGTAGGGGTGGGTCTGAGTCTCTACATTAAGTAGGGGTGGGTCTGTCTCTCTATATTAAGTTGGGGGTGGGTCTGTGTTTCTACATTACATTGGGGTGGGTCTGTGTCTCTACATTAAGTGGGGGTGGGTCTGTATCTCTACATTAAGTGGGGGTGGGTCTGTGTCTCTACATTAAGTGTGGGTGGGTCTGTGTCTCTACATTAAGTGGGGGTGGGTCTGTGTCTCTACATTAAGAAGGGGTGGATCTGTGTCTCTACATTAAGAAGAGGTGGGTCTGTATTTCTACATTAAGTAGGGGTGGGTCTGTGTCTCTACATTAAGTGGGGGTGTGTCTGTGTCTCTACATTAGGTAGGGGTGGGTCTGTGTCTCTACATTAAGTTGGGGTGGGTCTGTGTCTCTACATTATATTGGGGTGGGTCTGTGTCTCTAGATTAAGTGGGGGTGGGTCTGTGTCTCTACATTAAGTGGGGGTGGGTCTGTGTCTCTACATTAAGTGGGGGTGGGTCTGTGTCTCTACATTAAGTAGGGGTGGGTCTGTATCTCTACATTAAGTGGGGATGGGTCTGTGTCTCTACATTAAGTGGGGGTGGGTCTGTGTCTCTACATTAAGTGGGGGTGGGTCTGTGTCTCTACATTAAGTAGAGGTGGGTCTGTATCTCTATGTTAAGTAGGGGTGGGTCTGTGTCTCTACATTAAATTGGGGTGTGTCTGTGTCTCTACATTAAGTGGGGGTGGGTCTGTGTCTCTACATTAAGTAGAGGTGGGTCTGTGTCTCTACATTAAGTGGGGGTGGGTCTGTCTCTACATTAAGTGGGGGTGTGTCTGTCTCTACATTAAGTGGTGGTGGGTCTGTGTCTCTACATTGGGGTGGGTCTGTGTCTCTACATTAAGTGGGGGTGGGTCTGTGTCTCTACATTAAGTAGAGGTGGGTCTGTATCTTTACGTTAAGTAGGGGTGGGTCTGTGTCTCTACATTAAGTTGGGGTGGGTCTGTGTCTCTACATTAAGTGGGGATGGGTCTGTGTCTCTACATTAAGTGTGGGTGGGTCTGTGTCTCTACATTAAGTGGGGGTGGGTCTGTGTCTCTACATTAACTGGGGGTGGGTCTGTGTCTCTACATTAAGTAGGGGTGGGTCTGTGTCTCTACATTAAGTGGGGGTGGGTCTGTGTCTCTACATTAAGCGGGGGTGGGTCTGTGTCTCTACATTAAGTAGGAGTGGGTCTGTGTCTCTACATTAAGTAGGGGTGGGTCTGTGTCTCTACATTAAGTGAGGGTGGGTCTGTGTCTCTACATTAAGTAGGGGTGTGTCTGTGTCTCTACATTAAGTGTGGGTGGGTCTGTGTCTCTACATTAAGTGGGGGTGGGTCTGTGTCTCTACATTAAGTAGGGGTGGGTCTGTGTTTCTACATTAAGTAGAGGTGGGTCTATATCTCTACATTAAGTAGGGGTGGGTCTGTCTCTCTACATGAAGTGGGGGTGTGTCTGTGTCTCTACATTAAGTGGGGGTGGGTCTGTGTCTCTACATTAAGTGTGGGTGGGTCTGTGTCTCTCTATTAAGTGTGGGTGGGTCTGTGTCTCTACATTAAGTAGGGGTTGGTCTGTGTCTCTACATTAAGTAGGGGTGGGTCTGTGTCTCTACATTAAGTAGGGGTTGGTCTGTGTCTCTACATTAAGTAGGGGTGGGTCTGAGTCTCTACATTAAGTAGGGGTGGGTATGTATCTCTACATTAAGTAGGGGTGGGTCTGTCTCTCTATATTAAGTTGGGGGTGGGTCTGTGTCTCTACATTACATTGGGGTGGGTCTGTGTCTCTACATTAAGTGGGGGTGGGTCTGTATCTCTACATTAAGTGGGGGTGGGTCTGTGTCTCTACATTAAGTGGGGGTGGGTCTGTGTCTCTACATTAAGTGGGGGTGGCTCTGTGTCTCTACATTAAGAAGGGGTGGGTCTGTATCTCTACATTAAGTGGGGGTGGGTCTGTGTCTCTACATTAAGTGGGGGTGGGTCTGTGTCTCTACATTAAGTGGGGGTGGGTCTTTGTCTCTACATTAAGTGAGGGTGGGTCTGTGTCTCTACATTAAGTAGAGGTGGGTCTGTATCTCTATGTTAAGTAGGGGTGGGTCTGTGTCTCTACATTAAATTGGGGTGTGTCTGTGTCTCTACATTAAGTGGGGGTGGGTCTGTGTCTCTACATTAAGTGGGGGTGGGTCTGTGTCTCTACATTAAGTAGAGGTGGGTCTGTGTCTCTACATTAAGTGGGGGTGGGTCTGTCTCTACATTAAGTGGGGGTGTGTCTGTCTCTACATTAAGTGGTGGTGGGTCTGTGTCTCTACATTACATTGGGGTGGGTCTGTGTCTCTACATTAAGTGGGGGTGGGTCTGTCTCTACATTAAGTGGGGGTGGGTCTGTCTCTACATTAAGTGGGGGTGTGTCTGTCTCTACATTAAGTGGTGGTGGGTCTGTGTCTCTACATTACATTGGGGTGGGTCTGTGTCTCTACATTAAGTGGGGGTGGGTCTGTGTCTCTACATTAAGTGGGGGTGGGTCTGTGTCTCTACATTAAGTAGAGGTGGGTCTGTGTCTCTACATTAAGTGGGGGTGGGTCTGTCTCTACATTAAGTGGGGGTGTGTCTGTCGCTACATTAAGTGGTGGTGGGTCTGTGTCTCTACATTACATTGGGGTGGGTCTGTGTCTCTACATTAAGTGGGGGTGGGTCTGTGTCTCTACATTAAGTAGAGGTGGGTCTGTATCTTTACGTTAAGTAGGGGTGGGTCTGTGTCTCTACATTAAGTGGGGGTGGGTCTGTATCTCTACATTAAGTGGGGGTGGGTCTGTGTCTCTACATTAAGTGTGGGTGGGTCTGTGTCTCTACATTAAGTGTGGGTGGGTCTGTGTCTCTACATTAAGAAGGGGTGGGTCTGTGTCTCTACATTAAGTAGAGGTGGGTCTGTATCTCTACATTAAGTAGGGGTGGGTCTGTGTCTCTACATTAAGTGGGGGTGTGTCTGTGTCTCTACATTAGGTAGGGGTGGGTCTGTGTCTCTACATTAAGTTGGGGTGGGTCTGTGTCTCTACATTACATTGGGGTGAGTCTGTGTCTCTAGATTAAGTGGGGGTGGGTCTGTGTCTCTACAATAAGTGGGGGTGGGTCTGTGTCTCTACATTAAGTGGGGGTGGGTCTGTGTCTCTACATTAAGTGGGGGTGGGTCTGTGTCTCTACATTAAGTAGGGGTGGGTCTGTATCTCTACATTAAGTGGGGGTGGGTCTGTGTCTCTACATTAAGTGGGGGTGGGTCTGTGTCTCTACATTAAGTGGGGGTGGGTCTGTGTCTCTACATTAAGTGGGGGTGGGTCTGTGTCTCTACATTAAGTAGAGGTGGGTCTGTATCTCTATGTTAAGTAGGGGTGGGTCTGTGTCTCTACATTAAATTGGGGTGTGCCTGTGTCTCTACATTAAGTGGGGGTGGGTCTGTGTCTCTACATTAAGTGGGGGTGGGTCTGTGTCTCTACATTAAGTAGAGGTGGGTCTGTGTCTCTACATTAAGTGGGGGTGGGTCTGTCTCTACATTAAGTGGGGGTGTGTCTGTCTCTACATTAAGTGGTGGTGGGTCTGTGTCTCTACATTGGGGTGGGTCTGTGTCTCTACATTAAGTGGGGGTGGGTCTGTGTCTCTACATTAAGTAGAGGTGGGTCTGTATCTTTACGTTAAGTAGGGGTGGGTCTGTGTCTCTACATTAAGTTGGGGTGGGTCTGTGTCTCTACATTAAGTGGGGATGGGTCTGTGTCTCTACATTAAGTGTGGGTGGGTCTGTGTCTCTACATTAAGTGGGGGTGGGTCTGTGTCTCTACATTAACTGGGGGTGGGTCTGTGTCTCTACATTAAGTAGGGGTGGGTCTGTGTCTCTACATTAAGTGGGGGTGGGTCTGTGTCTCTACATTAAGCGGGGGTGGGTCTGTGTCTCTACATTAAGTAGGGGTGGGTCTTTGTCTCTACATTAAGTAGGGGTGGGTCTGTGTCTCTACATTAAGTGAGGGTGGGTCTGTGTCTCTACATTAAGTAGGGGTGTGTCTGTGTCTCTACATTAAGTGTGGGTGGGTCTGTGTCTCTACATTAAGTGGGGGTGGGTCTGTGTCTCTACATTAAGTAGGGGTGGGTCTGTGTTTCTACATTAAGTAGAGGTGGGTCTATATCTCTACATTAAGTAGGGGTGGGTCTGTCTCTCTACATGAAGTGGGGGTGTGTCTGTGTCTCTACATTAAGTGGGGGTGGGTCTGTGTCTCTACATTAAGTGTGGGTGGGTCTGTGTCTCTCTATTAAGTGTGGGTGGGTCTGTGTCTCTACATTAAGTAGGGGTTGGTCTGTGTCTCTACATTAAGTAGGGGTGGGTCTGTGACTCTACATTAAGTAGGGGTTGGTCTGTGTCTCTACATTAAGTAGGGGTGGGTCTGAGTCTCTACATTAAGTAGGGGTGGGTCTGTATCTCTACATTAAGTAGGGGTGGGTCTGTCTCTCTATATTAAGTTGGGGGTGGGTCTGTGTCTCTACATTACATTGGGGTGGGTCTGTGTCTCTACATTAAGTGGGGGTGGGTCTGTATCTCTACATTAAGTGGGGGTGGGTCTGTGTCTCTACATTAAGTGGGGGTGGGTCTGTGTCTCTACATTAAGTGGGGGTGGCTCTGTGTCTCTACATTAAGAAGGGGTGGGTCTGTATCTCTACATTAAGTGGGGGTGGGTCTGTGTCTCTACATTAAGTGGGGGTGGGTCTGTGTCTCTACATTAAGTGGGGGCGGGTCTTTGTCTCTACATTAAGTGGGGGTGGGTCTGTGTCTCTACATTAAGTAGAGGTGGGTCTGTATCTCTATGTTAAGTAGGGGTGGGTCTGTGTCTCTACATTAAATTGGGGTGTGTCTGTGTCTCTACATTAAGTGGGGGTGGGTCTGTGTCTCTACATTAAGTGGGGGTGGGTCTGTGTCTCTACATTAAGTAGAGGTGGGTCTGTGTCTCTACATTAAGTGTGGGTGGGTCTGTCTCTACATTAAGTGGGGGTGTGTCTGTCTCTACATTAAGTGGTGGTGGGTCTGTGTCTCTACATTACATTGGGGTGGGTCTGTGTCTCTACATTAAGTGGGGGTGGGTCTGTCTCTACATTAAGTGGGGGTGGGTCTGTCTCTACATTAAGTGGGGGTGTGTCTGTCTCTACATTAAGTGGTGGTGGGTCTGTGTCTCTACATTACATTGGGGTGGGTCTGTGTCTCTACATTAAGTGGGGGTGGGTCTGTGTCTCTACATTAAGTGGGGATGGGTCTGTGTCTCTACATTAAGTAGAGGTGGGTCTGTGTCTCTACATTAAGTGGGGGTGGGTCTGTCTCTACATTAAGTGGGGGTGTGTCTGTCTCTACATTAAGTGGTGGTGGGTCTGTGTCTCTACATTACATTGGGGTGGGTCTGTGTCTCTACATTAAGTGGGGGTGGGTCTGTGTCTCTACATTAAGTAGAGGTGGGTCTGTATCTTTACGTTAAGTAGGGGTGGGTCTGTGTCTCTACATTAAGTGGGGGTGGGTCTGTATCTCTACATTAAGTGGGGGTGGGTCTGTGTCTCTACATTAAGTGTGGGTGGGTCTGTGTCTCTACATTAAGTGGGGGTGGGTCTGTGTCTCTACATTAAGAAGGGGTGGGTCTGTGTCTCTACATTAAGTAGAGGTGGGTCTGTATCTCTACATTAAGTAGGGGTGGGTCTGTGTCTCTACATTAAGTGGGGGTGTGTCTGTGTCTCTACATTAGGTAGGGGTGGGTCTGTGTCTCTACATTAAGTTGGGGTGGGTCTGTGTCTCTACATTACATTGGGGTGAGTCTGTGTCTCTAGATTAAGTGGGGGTGGGTCTGTGTCTCTACAATAAGTGGGGGTGGGTCTGTGTCTCTACATTAAGTGGAGGTGGGTCTGTGTCTCTACATTAAGTGGGGGTGGGTCTGTGTCTCTACATTAAGTAGGGGTGGGTCTGTATCTCTACATTAAGTGGGGGTGGGTCTGTGTCTCTACATTAAGTGGGGGTGGGTCTGTGTCTCTACATTAAGTGGGGTGGGTCTGTGTCTCTACATTAAGTGGGGGTGGGTCTGTGTCTCTACATTAAGTAGAGGTGGGTCTGTATCTCTATGTTAAGTAGGGGTGGGTCTGTGTCTCTACATTAAATTGGGGTGTGTCTGTGTCTCTACATTAAGTGGGGGTGGGTCTGTGTCTCTACATTAAGTGGGGTGGGTCTGTGTCTCTACATTAAGTAGAGGTGGGTCTGTGTCTCTACATTAAGTGGGGGTGGGTCTGTCTCTACATTAAGTGGGGGTGTGTCTGTCTCTACATTAAGTGGTGGTGGGTCTGTGTCTCTACATTACATTGGGGTGGGTCTGTGTCTCTACATTAAGTGGGGGTGGGTCTGTGTCTCTACATTAAGTAGAGGTGGGTCTGTATCTTTACGTTAAGTAGGGGTGGGTCTGTGTCTCTACATTAAGTTGGGTTGTGTCTGTGTCTCTACATTAAGTGGAGGTGGGTCTGTGTCTCTACATTAAGTGGGGGTGGGTCTGTGTCTCTACATTAACTGGGGGTGGGTCTGTGTCTCTACATTAAGTAGGGGTGGGTCTGTGTCTCTACATTAAGTGGGGGTGGGTCTGTGTCTCTACATTAAGCGGGGGTGGGTCTGTGTCTCTACATTAAGTAGGGGTGGGTCTGTGTCTCTACATTAAGTAGGGGTGGGTCTGTGTCTCTACATTAAGTGAGGGTGGGTCTGTGTCTCTACATTAAGTAGGGGTGTGTCTGTGTCTCTACATTAAGTGTGGGTGGGTCTGTGTCTCTACATTAAGTGGGGGTGGGTCTGTGTCTCTACATTAAGTAGGGGTGGGTCTGTGTTTCTACATTAAGTAGAGGTGGGTCTATATCTCTACATTAAGTAGGGGTGGGTCTGTCTCTCTACATTAAGTGGGGGTGTGTCTGTGTCTCTACATTAAGTAGGGGTGGGTCTGTGTCTCTACATTAAGTGTGGGTGGGTCTGTGTCTCTCTATTAAGTGTGGGTGGGTCTGTGTCTCTACATTAAGTAGGGGTTGGTCTGTGTCTCTACATTAAGTAGGGGTGGGTCTGTGTCTCTACATTAAGTAGGGGTTGGTCTGTGTCTCTACATTAAGTAGGGGTGGGTCTGAGTCTCTACATTAAGTAGGGGTGG
Organism: Phyllobates terribilis; assembly: GCF_046119375.1. NCBI lineage: Eukaryota > Metazoa > Chordata > Amphibia > Anura > Dendrobatidae > Phyllobates > Phyllobates terribilis. The sequence goes on from NW_027362769.1 coordinate 370,555,227, forward strand.
GTCTGTATCTCTACATTAAGTAGGGGTGGGTCTGTCTCTCTATATTAAGTTGGGGGTGGGTCTGTGTCTCTACATTACATTGGGGTGGGTCTGTGTCTCTACATTAAGTGGGGGTGGGTCTGTGTCTCTACATTACATTGGGGTGAGTCTGTGTCTCTAGATTAAGTGGGGGTGGGTCTGTGTCTCTACAATAAGTGGGGGTGGGTCTGTGTCTCTACATTAAGTGGGGGTGGGTCTGTGTCTCTACATTAAGTGGGGGTGGGTCTGTGTCTCTACATTAAGTAGGGGTGGGTCTGTATCTCTACATTAAGTGGGGGTGGGTCTGTGTCTCTACATTAAGTGGGGGTGGGTCTGTGTCTCTACATTAAGTGGGGGTGGGTCTGTGTCTCTACATTAAGTGGGGGTGGGTCTGTGTCTCTACATTAAGTAGAGGTGGGTCTGTATCTCTATGTTAAGTAGGGGTGGGTCTGTGTCTCTACATTAAATTGGGGTGTGCCTGTGTCTCTACATTAAGTGGGGGTGGGTCTGTGTCTCTACATTAAGTGGGGGTGGGTCTGTGTCTCTACATTAAGTAGAGGTGGGTCTGTGTCTCTACATTAAGTGGGGGTGGGTCTGTCTCTACATTAAGTGGGGGTGTGTCTGTCTCTACATTAAGTGGTGGTGGGTCTGTGTCTCTACATTGGGGTGGGTCTGTGTCTCTACATTAAGTGGGGGTGGGTCTGTGTCTCTACATTAAGTAGAGGTGGGTCTGTATCTTTACGTTAAGTAGGGGTGGGTCTGTGTCTCTACATTAAGTTGGGGTGGGTCTGTGTCTCTACATTAAGTGGGGATGGGTCTGTGTCTCTACATTAAGTGTGGGTGGGTCTGTGTCTCTACATTAAGTGGGGGTGGGTCTGTGTCTCTACATTAACTGGGGGTGGGTCTGTGTCTCTACATTAAGTAGGGGTGGGTCTGTGTCTCTACATTAAGTGGGGGTGGGTCTGTGTCTCTACATTAAGCGGGGGTGGGTCTGTGTCTCTACATTAAGTAGGGGTGGGTCTTTGTCTCTACATTAAGTAGGGGTGGGTCTGTGTCTCTACATTAAGTGAGGGTGGGTCTGTGTCTCTACATTAAGTAGGGGTGTGTCTGTGTCTCTACATTAAGTGTGGGTGGGTCTGTGTCTCTACATTAAGTGGGGGTGGGTCTGTGTCTCTACATTAAGTAGGGGTGGGTCTGTGTTTCTACATTAAGTAGAGGTGGGTCTATATCTCTACATTAAGTAGGGGTGGGTCTGTCTCTCTACATGAAGTGGGGGTGTGTCTGTGTCTCTACATTAAGTGGGGGTGGGTCTGTGTCTCTACATTAAGTGTGGGTGGGTCTGTGTCTCTCTATTAAGTGTGGGTGGGTATGTGTCTCTACATTAAGTAGGGGTTGGTCTGTGTCTCTACATTAAGTAGGGGTGGGTCTGTGACTCTACATTAAGTAGGGGTTGGTCTGTGTCTCTACATTAAGTAGGGGTGGGTCTGAGTCTCTACATTAAGTAGGGGTGGGTCTGTATCTCTACATTAAGTAGGGGTGGGTCTGTCTCTCTATATTAAGTTGGGGGTGGGTCTGTGTCTCTACATTACATTGGGGTGGGTCTGTGTCTCTACATTAAGTGGGGGTGGGTCTGTATCTCTACATTAAGCGGGGGTGGGTCTGTGTCTCTACATTAAGTGGGGGTGGGTCTGTGTCTCTACATTAAGTGGGGGTGGCTCTGTGTCTCTACATTAAGAAGGGGTGGGTCTGTATCTCTACATTAAGTGGGGGTGGGTCTGTGTCTCTACATTAAGTGGGGGTGGGTCTGTGTCTCTACATTAAGTGGGGGCGGGTCTTTGTCTCTACATTAAGTGGGGGTGGGTCTGTGTCTCTACATTAAGTAGAGGTGGGTCTGTATCTCTATGTTAAGTAGGGGTGGGTCTGTGTCTCTACATTAAATTGGGGTGTGTCTGTGTCTCTACATTAAGTGGGGGTGGGTCTGTGTCTCTACATTAAGTGGGGGTGGGTCTGTGTCTCTACATTAAGTAGAGGTGGGTCTGTGTCTCTACATTAAGTGTGGGTGGGTCTGTCTCTACATTAAGTGGGGGTGTGTCTGTCTCTACATTAAGTGGTGGTGGGTCTGTGTCTCTACATTACATTGGGGTGGGTCTGTGTCTCTACATTAAGTGGGGGTGGGTCTGTCTCTACATTAAGTGGGGGTGGGTCTGTCTCTACATTAAGTGGAGGTGTGTCTGTCTCTACATTAAGTGGTGGTGGGTCTGTGTCTCTACATTACATTGGGGTGGGTCTGTGTCTCTACATTAAGTGGGGGTGGGTCTGTGTCTCTACATTAAGTGGGGATGGGTCTGTGTCTCTACATTAAGTAGAGGTGGGTCTGTGTCTCTACATTAAGTGGGGGTGGGTCTGTCTCTACATTAAGTGGGGGTGTGTCTGTCTCTACATTAAGTGGTGGTGGGTCTGTGTCTCTACATTACATTGGGGTGGGTCTGTGTCTCTACATTAAGTGGGGGTGGGTCTGTGTCTCTACATTAAGTAGAGGTGGGTCTGTATCTTTACGTTAAGTAGGGGTGGGTCTGTGTCTCTACATTAAGTGGGGGTGGGTCTGTATCTCTACATTAAGTGGGGGTGGGTCTGTGTCTCTACATTAAGTGTGGGTGGGTCTGTGTCTCTACATTAAGTGGGGGTGGGTCTGTGTCTCTACATTAAGAAGGGGTGGGTCTGTGTCTCTACATTAAGTAGAGGTGGGTCTGTATCTCTACATTAAGTAGGGGTGGGTCTGTGTCTCTACATTAAGTGGGGGTGTGTCTGTGTCTCTACATTAGGTAGGGGTGGGTCTGTGTCTCTACATTAAGTTGGGGTGGGTCTGTGTCTCTACATTACATTGGGGTGAGTCTGTGTCTCTAGATTAAGTGGGGGTGGGTCTGTGTCTCTACAATAAGTGGGGGTGGGTCTGTGTCTCTACATTAAGTGGAGGTGGGTCTGTGTCTCTACATTAAGTGGGGGTGGGTCTGTGTCTCTACATTAAGTAGGGGTGGGTCTGTATCTCTACATTAAGTGGGGGTGGGTCTGTGTCTCTACATTAAGTGGGGGTGGGTCTGTGTCTCTACATTAAGTGGGGTGGGTCTGTGTCTCTACATTAAGTGGGGGTGGGTCTGTGTCTCTACATTAAGTAGAGGTGGGTCTGTATCTCTATGTTAAGTAGGGGTGGGTCTGTGTCTCTACATTAAATTGGGGTGTGTCTGTGTCTCTACATTAAGTGGGGGTGGGTCTGTGTCTCTACATTAAGTGGGGTGGGTCTGTGTCTCTACATTAAGTAGAGGTGGGTCTGTGTCTCTACATTAAGTGGGGGTGGGTCTGTCTCTACATTAAGTGGGGGTGTGTCTGTCTCTACATTAAGTGGTGGTGGGTCTGTGTCTCTACATTACATTGGGGTGGGTCTGTGTCTCTACATTAAGTGGGGGTGGGTCTGTGTCTCTACATTAAGTAGAGGTGGGTCTGTATCTTTACGTTAAGTAGGGGTGGGTCTGTGTCTCTACATTAAGTTGGGTTGTGTCTGTGTCTCTACATTAAGTGGGGGTGGGTCTGTGTCTCTACATTAAGTGGGGGTGGGTCTGTGTCTCTACATTAACTGGGGGTGGGTCTGTGTCTCTACATTAAGTAGGGGTGGGTCTGTGTCTCTACATTAAGTGGGGGTGGGTCTGTGTCTCTACATTAAGCGGGGGTGGGTCTGTGTCTCTACATTAAGTAGGGGTGGGTCTGTGTCTCTACATTAAGTGAGGGTGGGTCTGTGTCTCTACATTAAGTAGGGGTGTGTCTGTGTCTCTACATTAAGTGTGGGTGGGTCTGTGTCTCTACATTAAGTGGGGGTGGGTCTGTGTCTCTACATTAAGTAGGGGTGGGTCTGTGTTTCTACATTAAGTAGAGGTGGGTCTATATCTCTACATTAAGTAGGGGTGGGTCTGTCTCTCTACATTAAGTGGGGGTGTGTCTGTGTCTCTACATTAAGTAGGGGTGGGTCTGTGTCTCTACATTAAGTGTGGGTGGGTCTGTGTCTCTCTATTAAGTGTGGGTGGGTCTGTGTCTCTACATTAAGTAGGGGTTGGTCTGTGTCTCTACATTAAGTAGGGGTGGGTCTGTGTCTCTACATTAAGTAGGGGTTGGTCTGTGTCTCTACATTAAGTAGGGGTGGGTCTGAGTCTCTACATTAAGTAGGGGTGGGTCTGTATCTCTACATTAAGTAGGGGTGGGTCTGTCTCTCTATATTAAGTTGGGGGTGGGTCTGTGTCTCTACATTACATTGGGGTGGGTCTGTGTCTCTACATTAAGTGGGGGTGGGTCTGTATCTCTACATTTAGTGGGGGTGGGTCTGTGTGTCTTTACATTAAGTGTGGGTGGGTCTGTGTCTCTACATTAAGTGGGGGTGGGTCTGTGTCTCTACATTAAGTGGGGGTGGGTCTGTGTCTCTACATTAAGTAGGGGTGGGTCCGTATCTCTACATTAAGTGGGGGTGGGTCTGTGTCTCTACATTAAATTGGGGTGTGTCTGTGTCTCTACATTAAGTGGGGGTGGGTCTGTGTCTCTACATTAAGTGGGGGTGGGTCTGTGTCTCTACATTAAGTAGAGGTGGGTCTGTGTCTCTACATTAAGTGGGGGTGGGTCTGTCTCTACATTAAGTGGGGGTGTGTCTGTCTCTACATTAAGTGGGGGTGTGTCTGTCTCTACTTTAAGTGGTGGTGTGTCTGTGTCTCTACATTACATTGGGGTGGGTCTGTGTCTCTACATTAAGTGGGGGTGGGTCTGTGTCTCTACATTAAGTAGAGGTGGGTCTGTATCTTTACGTTAAGTAGGGGTGGGTATGTGTCTCTGCATTAAGTAGGGGTGGGTCTGTGTCTACATTAGATAGGGGTGGGTATGTGTCTCTACATTAAGCAGGGGTGGTTCTGTCTCTCTACATTAAGTAGGGGTGGGTCTGTGTCTCTATATTAAGTAGGGGTGGGTCTGTGTCTCTACATTAGATAGGGGTGGGTGTGTGTCTCTACATTAAGTAGGGGTTGGTCTGTGTCTCTACATTAAGTAGGGGTGGGTCTGTGTCTCTACATTAAGTAGGGGTTGGTCTGTGTCTCTACATTAAGTGGGGGTGGGTCTGTGTCTCTACATTAAGTGAGGGTGGGTCTGTGTCTTTACATTAAGTGGGGGTGGGTCTGTGTCTTTACATTAAGTGGGGGTGGGTCTGTGTCTCTACATTAAGTGGAGGGTGGGTTTGTGTCTCCCAACAAGAAGTAGGGGTATCTTCTACAGGAAAGGGGGCGGGGTCTTTGTACCCCAAAAATATGTGATGGTGGGTCTTTGCCCTCTACTGCAAGTGGAGGCTGTTATCAAAAGGAAGTAGAGGTGTTTTTTTTGTCTCTTTACAAGAAGTGGGTGGTTGTCTTCCTACAAGAAGTAGGGGCCTGTCTTTGCTTCTCTACAGGAAATGGGTGGTGTCTTTATTTGCTACAGGAAGTGAGTCGGGTCTTTGTGTTTCTACAGGAAGTATGGGTGGGTCTTTGTCTCTTTACAGGCAGTGAGAGCGGGTCTTTGTCTCCCAACTGAAAGTAGAGGCACCCTCTACGGTAATGGGGGGTAGGTTTTTGTGTCAGTACATATAGTGGGGTCGGGTCTTTGTCTCTGAACCTGAAGTAGTGACAACCTCTGCAGAAAGTGGGACTGAGTCTTTGTACCTTCACAAGATGTAGGGGTGGGTCTTTATCTCTCTAAAAAAAAAAATGAGGGCGGGTCTTTGTTTCTCTACAGGAAGTGGGGGCAGGTCTTTGTCTTTCTACAGGAAGTGGGAGCGGGTTTTTGTCTCTCTACAGGAAGTGGGGTCGGGTCTTTGTCTCTCTACAGGAAGTGGGGTCGGGTCTTTGTCTCTCTACAGGAAGTGGGGGCAGGTCTTGGTCTCTCTACAAGAAGTGGGGGCGGGTCTTGGTCTTTCTACAGGAAGTGGGGGCGGGTCTTTGTTTCTCTACAGAAAGTGGGGGCAGGTATTTGTCTCTCTACAGGAATTGTGGGCGGGTCTTTGTTTCTCTACAGGAATTGTGGGCGGGTATTTGTCTCTCTACAGGAAGTTGGGGCGGGTCTTTGTTTCTCTACAGTAAGTGGGAGCAGGTCTTTGTTTCTCTACAAGAAGTGGGGTCGGGTCTTTGTCTCTTTACAGGAAGTGGGGGCGGGTCTTTGTCTCTCTACAGGAAGTGGGAGCGGGTTTTTGTCTCTCTACAGGAAGTGGGAGCGGGTCTTTGTCTCTCTACAGGAAGTGGGGTCGGGTCTTTGTCTCTCCACAGGAAGTGGGGTCGGGTCTTTGTCTCTCTACAAGAAGTGGGGGCGGGTCTTGGTCTTTCTACAGGAAGTGGGGGCGGGTCTTTGTTTCTCTACAGAAAGTGGGGGCGGGTCTTTGTTTCTCTACAGGAAGTGGGGGCGGGTCTTTGTTTCTCTACAGGAAGTGGGGGCAGGTATTTGTCTCTCTACAGGAAGTGGGGGTGGGTCTTTGTCTCTCTACAGGAAGTTGGGGCGGGTCTTTGTTTCTCTACAGTAAGTGGGGGCAGGTCTTTGTTTCTCTACAAGAAGTGGGGTCGGGTCTTTGTCTCTTTACAGGAAGTGGGGGCGGGTCTTTGTCTCTCTACAGGAAGTGGGAGCGGGTTTTTGTCTCTCTACAGGAAGTGGGAGCGGGTCTTTGTCTCTCTACAGGAAGTGGGGTCGGGTCTTTGTCTCTCCACAGGAAGTGGGGTCGGGTCTTTGTCTCTCTACAAGAAGTGGGGGCGGGTCTTGGTCTTTCTACAGGAAGTGGGGGCGGGTCTTTGTTTCTCTACAGAAAGTGGGGGCGGGTCTTTGTTTCTCTACAGGAAGTGGGGGCGGGTCTTTGTTTCTCTACAGGAAGTGGGGGCAGGTATTTGTCTCTCTACAGGAAGTGGGGGTGGGTCTTTGTCTCTCTACAGGAAGTTGGGGCGGGTCTTTGTTTCTCTACAGTAAGTGGGGGCAGGTCTTTGTTTCTCTACAAGAAGTGGGGGCGGGTCTTTGTCTCTACAGGAAGAGGGGGCGGGTCTTTGTCTCTCTATGGGAAGGGGGGGCGGGTCTTTGTTTCTCTACAGGAAGTGGGGGCAGGTCTTGGTCTCTCTACAGGAAGTGGGGGTGGATCTTTGTTTCTCTACAGGAAGTGGGGGCGGGTTTTGGTTTCTCTACAGGAAGTGTGGGCAGGTCTTGGTCTCTCTACAGGAAGTGGGGGCGAATCTTTGTCACTCTGCTCTTGCTCTCCTGTCTGTCAGAAGGCATACAGGCCTGAGAGAGAGAGGGGGGCTTTATGTTTAGAGTAGTCAAGTGATTGAATAATGGCAGAAGAAATGTATACTAGAAAGTGAGGGTAAAATATCCCAGCACATGTAATGCTGGCAGAATGCTGATGAAGTGGAACTACCTACTGAAAAAGAGTAGGTGGTAAGTAACACAGCAGGAGAATTGTGACAGTTCCTGGATATATTAGACTCTTACGTGTAAATGTGTGATGTTGGGTCAATGTTTTGATCTAGTTGAGGTCATGACTCCGGTTCTTTCACAGCACAACAGAAAACAGCTTTGTTTTAACAAAACTTCCTTATTTCTCGGCGTCAGTGTTTTGCCAAAAGAAGTAAAGGCTTTCTCTAAAACTCTTACCCCAAAGTTGTCAGACCAAAGGTCTCTAGAATTTTGTCATATGGTTTTAAGATTCTTCTTCAGCTTTAATAAAACGAGCCCACCAAACCTTACAGCTAGCACTAAACAATCCCGCAGCCAATATCTCTTGGCATCTACGAAAACTGTCAGATTTATCCATCAAGACTTTAAGAGTCAGGATTTATCAGGCTCTGGCGTCAGAGGCCTAAGGTGTGAACATCCAGCCAACGCGCGGCATTGTGTATGGCGGCCTCGGGGTTATGTCGCTACTCAGCCCAGGAATCAAATGTCCTAAAGCTCCCGAAGGTCAGTTCTTCTACTGAAATTGCTTCCAAAGATTGTTTATTACGTGGTAGAAAGTTTTTATGTCCGTATAAAAGATGCGATTAAACTACAGCTGGTCCAATCGGCGGACATGTTTACAGAGGGCAATGGTTGGGAACAAATCTTCTTTCGATCACTCATTTGGCTAATCTATGGTCTGTGTCTGTGTATATGGGCCCCAAGGCAGTACTGTACTGGAAGCCATTGAATTTATCAGTATAATCCATTAATCTCATATCTCCCTAACTGGATAGATAGATAGATAGATAGATAGATAGATAGATAGATAGATAGATAGATAGATAGATAGAAGAGATAATAGATAGATAGATAGACAAAAGTATTGGGACGCATCTTTCAATCATTGAATTCCAGTTTATCATTCAGCCCCATAACCCCCAGTGTATAACCTCCAGCTCCCTCACCCCCCCAGTGTATAACATCCGGCCCCAGTACCTCTGGTGTATAACCTCCAATCCCCCACCATGCCGTCTTCTTTTACTAACATGTGACAGGCTGGCGGTGCAGAGCTCTCTGATTCCAGCGCGGTCCTGTAATAGGAGCGAGTGGGGGTAACAAGTCTGTTCATGACATTTCTTTCTCCTAACTCTCCCCCCATCACCTGTGAGTGATATTATTGAGAAGTGGAAGGAACCGCAGCAACTCAGCCACAAAGTGGAGACCCCGTAATGTTACAGAGCGGGGGGCCGAGTGGTGAAGAGCAGAGGGCAGAAATGTCACCACCGCTCTGCTGACCCCATAACTGCAGAGTCCAGACCTCGTCTAGTATAACATCAGCGTAAACACAGCGCCCCCGCCGGGAGGTTCATGGCCGAGCAGCTGCATGCAGCCATACATCACCAAGCACAATGCTGAGCGTCGGATGGAGTGGTGTAAAGCTGCCACCACTGGATTCTGTAGGAGACGTGTTCTGTGCAGTGACGGATCACACTTCTCTATCTGCGTCTGATGGAGGAGTCTGGGATTGGTGATTCCAGGAGGACGTTACCCCCTGACTGCATTGTGCCCCCTGTACAGATGGTGGAGGAGGATAATGCTATGGGCTATTATCAGGGGGCGGCCTCGGCCCCTCAGGTCCAATGAAGAGAAATCATAATGCTTCAAAATACAGGACATTGTGGACAATTGTAGCCTCATCTTTGTGGGAACAGTTTGGGGAAGACCCTTTTCTGTTCCTCATGACTGTGCACAAGCTCCATACAGACATGAAGGGGAGTTTGGTGGAAGAACATGACCTCAACCCCATGCAACACCTATAACAGACATTGTGAGCCCGGCCTCTCCCAAACATCAAGGTCTGACCTTACAAATGCTCTTCTGGATGAAGGGGCAAAAATTCCCACAGACGTCTCCAAAGATCTTGTAGAAAACCTTCTCAGAAGAGCGGGAGCCGTTATATCTGCAGAGGGGCCGACTACATATTAATGTCTATAGATAGAGAATGGGAGGTGAGAAAAGCTCCTGGAGGTGAATATGCAGGGGGCACATACTTTTCTGCATATAGTGTAGATAAATAGATGAGAGAGATACAGTAGATAATCATGTATCTATCAATTCCATATCTATCTATGTAACCTATCCATCCATCCATCTATCTCACACCTCAGTGATCTGTTGTTCTCTGCTTTTGATACTGTGGCTTAGAGGTTAATAATGAGCTTTTAAGGCAAATCTGGAACAGAAGTACAACTGATTCATTTTAATATCTTGCTGAAAATATGAATGACCTTTAAACAAGTTTCGTGCGCAGATGTCACAGATTTCATTCATTTGATGCCTCCAAATTTGACAAGCGGAACCAAAAAAGAAGCCTTTCCAGGCATCCAACACAAAATTAGAGACATCGTGTACAAAGACTATCATGTGAGGTCACCAAATAGCGGAGGAAATTAAACACTATTTGCCTTGTCATTTTAGCGTACGGGGGAGTCTCATTTGTACTGGAACCCACAGCACGCTCTCGATTTAGAGTTTTTGGGTGTAGACAATTATCACGATCAAAATAAAATTGTGTCTCACTAAATCACATTATGTGTTTATTATGTGCCATGTAATATATCAAAAGAGTACATTAAAACGATCGCTCTCCATTCAACAAACCCTGCATAAAGATTGACAGCTCACTGAGGGATCACATTACAGCTGCCTATTGATGTCTATGGAAAGGAGAAAGGGAGGAGCAGGGTAAAGGAGAGTCAGAGACACAGACAGACCATGCTGTTGCTTTCTAGTGTTTATCTAACCTCAGAGTTGGATTTACAGTTACACTGCTGATTTTGTCATTAAACAATTTTTTGGTATAAAATGTGAATGCGCTAAAATGCATAATATTTCTGTTCATAACACAAACTTTCAACAAATTTGTGCAATTCTCAGAGACAGAAAACTTTTTGAACTTTTTTTTTATTTAAGTGCTTTATAAGCAGGAAATCACAAGCTCTAATGAGAGGTTATTATTATTTTATATATTTTTTTTAGACCTCGCGCTTCGGTTAATTAAAGCCATTCGGTGCAACCTGTAATTCCACTTTTGCACCAACCGTTTCTTTATAAACGTTTCTTTTTGTGTTAAATATAGCTAATTTACTTCTTCCGGTGCTAATTACAGCAGCGGTGGTTTCTTTTTATACAGCAGCTCACAAAACCGTCGTGTTGGCTGGAATGTACCAGCTTTATTTTCCATCCCTATCGTGCTGTTTTAGGTAAAGAACACGGTGGAAAATTAAGAATCAAAAATAGTAATGTGAGACGGATGACTTAGGAGATTCCTCAAGTGTATGCCACATGGCTGATTGCAGAAGGAAGAATAGTATGACGCATGCGGCAATCACTGGTCCGTCATCCTGCCGGGACCCTATTAATGGTTGTGTTGATTGCACCAGTACAATGGGTGCAGGATAAAATAGAGACTTATTTCGGACCTGTTAGACAATTATATTCTCACATTGATAGAAGTAAAGAAAAGGTCAAGACAAAAGTTATTCTGGGAGGCACCATAAGAGGAGCCTATAATACTGCCCCTGCCACCCTTAAAGGGTTTTTTTTTAGCCCCATGATTTTTCTTTTTAGAAACAGCTGACACTGCCATTAATAAACCAAAGTAATACTCCCCTTACCCATGGCCATGGTTGTCCTTCTCGGGTCCTCACGCCAGTCTCTCTTCTCTTCGTAATCGCTGGCATGAGGTTAACAGAGACTGCTGAGGACTTGAGAAGCATAAGAACATAGACCAAATATTCTACTCCAAGTTGTACAAAAAATGGATAGTGTGAATATCCCCATAATTATCATCAAGAGCCAAGGACTTTTTTGTATATATTGGGCCACTAGGACCTTCGGTGTCCATTCTTCATGGGTGGATAATCAGTGACTCATCTTGACCCTCATCAGTCAAACCAGTTAAAAATGGATATTCTCTAAAGTATGAACCCCTATAATCTAAAAAGACTTCATATTTATGGACTATAAAGAAGTGGTCACCAACAACCCAATTTGAAAGAAAGCAGACCCAGAGATTGGCTAATCGATGAACGTTTTGCTTCACAAACCCCAGGTGATCATCCAGAAAATTGTGCTCATTGGCAATTTCAGGCCACCAGAGCTTGAAATGCTCTCCAGTGTGGCTCTTTGAGGGCGGACTTGAGTAGGGGCTTCTCTCTGTGATGTCCATATGCCACAATAGGGCATAGTGAGACAGTCCCTTTTTGTTGGCCAGGCTAATTGATACTGGTATGGCTTCCGACACCCTAGGTGTGTAGCTGGTATAGTCAGGGAAGTTGTGCTCATGAGCATCTTAAAACCACAAGTGCTAAGGCCACTCTCCACTCTGATTCCTCCAGGGTGGGCTCATGAGCATCTTAAGACCACAAGTGCTAAAGCCACCCTCCACTCCGGTTCCTCCAGGGTGGGCTCATGAGTATCTTAAGACAACAAGCGCTAGAATCACCTTCCACTCCGGTTCCTCCAGGGTGGGCTCATGAGTATCTTAAGACCACAAGTGCTAGAATCACCCTCCACTACGGTTTTTCAGGGGTGAGCTCAAGTAAGACACTCCTCTCTATTATGACTATAGCTGGTATAGTCAGGGAAGTTGTATTCATGAGCATCTTAAGACCACAAGTGTTAGAGCTCCCTTCCACTACGGCTCCTCCAGGGTGGGCTCAAGTAGGACACTCCTCTCTATGATGTCTATAGCTGGTATATCGGGTAAAGTTGTGCTCATGGTCAATTTCAGGCAACTAGAGCTAAAGCCACCCTCCACTTTGGCTCCTCCAAGATGGGCTCAAGTAGAGCACTCCCTTCTATGATATCTAACAAGCCAATAGAGCATAATGTGATAGCCCCCTTTTTAAAAAAAAAATAGGCTGGCCTAATGGATAAGGGAGTGGCTTCAGAAACTCCAGGTGACCAGTTGATACTAAGGAAAGATGTGTTCATGGGCAACTTGGAGCCACTCTCTACTCAGGCTCCTCAAGGGCGGGCTCAAGGAGGACACTCCCCTCTATGATGTCTATGTGCCCCAATAAGGCATAGCATGACACCTCTTATTTTTAAATAAAGCTAGCCTGACTAGCCAACATGGGTCTGGCTTCAGAAACCAAAGGTGATCAAATAGTATTGCCAGGAAAGGTATGTTCACCGAAAACTTAGGTCAACAGAGCTCCAGGAGAATGGGCTTGAGTTGAACTCATCCCTTTTTATGATATCCATACGATCTAATAAGGCAGCGTGAGACATGACAACCCCTTTAAGTTTTAATAACAAAAATAATGAAATAAAGACAAAAAACTTTTTCTGTACTGATTAAAAATATTTATTTCCTGACCGTGAAACCACATATATTTAGTAGTGTGACTCAGACTCAGTGTCTTTTTTTTAACAATGTTTTATTTGTCTCTTCTACAAGGACGTGTTTTGTCATTGAAGTCTTTTAATTGGGTTTCATCACAAAATAGCGATCACAAGCCCACGTCCACGTGTCCATAAAAGAAGAACATAGGGACCGTATTACAAGCTGCACACCATAGCGACTAATGAAGTTTATGGTCGTTCTGAAATAAAGTTTCCTTTTTTGGACTATCTACTTCTGGCATGGGGGTACTATTACTGACAGGTTCACTTTAATTTTTATTTAGACAGGACTGAACAACCCCTTTAAGGGGCCCTAGAACCTCCATCGATCACCAATACGAAGGGGCAGCACATTGGCTTTTGCCAATTCCTTGCTATCCAAAGATTATCCGAAGTTATGATATGCCATAACTTATAGGAACTACCTGTCACGGGTGTGTCAGGTGTAATAGACAGAAAAAAGAGAGGGGTTGCTCACTGGTCTATTCGGGTGCTCTGAAGAAAAGAGTAATCTCAATTGCAAAAAGAACTTCGGCACCTTGTCATGGTTGATGGGCACACATAAATTGGCCAAATTATGCGCAAAAAACCTTCATTTTTCAAAGTGACATTAGTCTAGATACAATATTTCTTATATATTCATGTATGGAGTGCCGAAGTTCTTTTTGCAATTGAGATTACTCTTTTCTTCAGAGCACCCGAATAGACCAGTGAGCGACCCCTCTCTTTTTTCTATTAATCATTTTTGGGATCCCGCTCCTGGAGCATTGCAGCAGGTACGTGTTCACACTATTAGAAGTTTGACAGCCTTTTTTCTGACCATGTGTCCCTCCCATTCAGTCACAGGTGGTTTTAACTAGCTCTACCAGCCGATACATTGTAGGTTAAAAGCCCAAGCAGAGACATATTGTCCATACAGGCTTACAGCCCAAGAGTGGCATATCCAGTGGTAGCGTAGCGTAGTTTCCCATCATACGAAGGTGACCTTGTCGTGGTTGATGGGCACACATAAATTGGCCAAATTATGCGCAAAAAACCTTCATTTTTCAAAGTGACATTAGTCTAGATACAATATTTCTTATATATTCATGTATGGAGTGCCGAAGTTCTTTTTGCAATTGAGGTGTAATAGACAGTCGCCATGGATCTGGCTGTAGAAGGTCACTGCGCTTGCATTACAGATGCCTTCTTAATCCTTCTTCCTTTTGGACCCAGCGGAGACCTCCCTCCTGCTGCTGATTGGCACACCCTTGCCTGGGAGTTAAAAACACTCAGTTTGCTCCAGGGACTCGCCGGTGATACTTCTATGTACCTTTGTGCAGGCTTGGAGCACTAGCAGTTGGCTAGCTTCTTTTCTGGTGCCCTTGGAGGACAGTTTGCGTTAGTCCTTTGGTGTCTGCTCAAGCTAAGTGTATCTCCTTTGTTTGTCTACCTTGTTGTCTCTAGTTTGTAGTGGGGCCTGACCAGTGCTCACCCCTCCCCCTCCCTATCTAGAGCCAAGGTCTAGAGACATCCAGGGCTTAGGTTCCTGCTCGGCAATAGGTGTGGAACCTATATAGGGACGGTAGGGTAGGCTGGGTGATATTAGATCTGCCTAGGGGTCTCCACTCCCCCTTTCCTTAGTGTTTGGACTTCCACCCCCTCTTCCCTTTGTGTTGCACTTAGTCTTTCCCACACCTTGCGTGACACTACCCTTTAAGGCTACACTTTTAAAGTACTATTTGGGAATGTTTTTTTTCTAGAAACAGCGCCACTTGAGTAAGTAGGTTGTGCCTGGTATTGCAACTAATCCCCATTTAAATGAATAGGGCTGATCTGCAATTCCAAACACAGTCTATGGACAAGAGTGGAGGGGGGGTGGGGAGGTGATCCTTTTTCTACCCTTTTGCCTGTTGAAGTTCCCGGGTGGGAGAACTAGACTTGTCACTGTACCATAAGTGATGACAATGACTGCCTTTAATATTTATTCTGTGAATCACATTCCGTCCAAATTGTCATTGCGAGATGCAGATGTAGCGGTCGCAATCATCTGTGATAACAGAAAGACTCTCGGTGACAGAATTATATTTAGAAATGTAATTACAGGAGGAAGCGAGCGATCCCACTGCTGCCACCCTTAAGGGCATCATATTACCAGGACCCATGGAAGGAACTCACCAGAAAGAAGAATTCTCATCTCCCCGTGACAGAGTTTTCTTAATCTTGACCTTTGTAAATGTCATTAAATGTATGTGATCTTGATATATATAATGTACATAATCCATTCTCCTGTGTCATAGAAGAGTCCATATATGCTACATACCATAATGTATACAGTGCAATGACAGCCGAGTGACAAATTCTGCAGCTTTTTAATATAATTTGAGGTTTAGTGCCTTGAATGAAATAAAATGAATGAATGAAAATATTCTTGACGACATTCTAAAGCCCAAAACATGGCAGGACCTAGTCAATGCACTGCTGAAAGTTTGTTATAATGTATCAGCGTAGGTCAGAGGCTTGGCACTTTAGCTGTTGCTAAAAAAAAACCTACAGCATGCTCCATAAGCGTTATTCAAATACTACAACATCCCTGTACTGTGACATCACTGTGTGTATTATCCCTGTACTGTGACATCACTGTGTGTATTATCCCTGTACTGTGACATCACTGTGTGTATTATTCCTGTACTGTGACATCACTGTGTGTATTATCCCTGCACTGTGACATCACTGTGTGTATTGTCCCTGCACTGTGACATCACTGTGTGTATTATTTTCGCACTGTGACATCACTGTGTGTATTATTTTCGCACTGTGACATCACTATGTGTATTATCCCTGTACTGTGACATCACTGTGTGTATTATCCCTGTACTGTGACATCACTGTGTGTATTATTTTCGCACTGTGACATCACTATGTGTATTATCCCTGTACTGTGACATCACTGTGTGTATTATCCCTGTACTGTGACATCACTGTGTGTATTATTTTCGCACTGTGACATCACTATGTGTATTATCCCTGTACTGTGACATCACTGTGTGTATTATCCCTGTACTGTGACATCACTGTGTGTATTATTTTCGCACTGTGACATCACTGTGTGTATTATTTTCGCACTGTGACATTACTGTGTGTATTATCCCTGTACTGTGACATCACTGTGTGTATTATCCCTGCACTGTGACATCACTGTGTGTATTATCCCTGTACTGTGACATCATTGTGTGTATTATCCCTGCACTGTGACATCACTGTGTGTATTATCCCTGTACTGTGACATCACTGTGTATATTATTCCTGTACTGTGACATCACTGTGTGTATTATCCCTGCACTGTGACATCACTGTGTGTATTATCCCTGTACTGTGACATCACTGTGTGTATTATCCCTGGACTGTGACATCACTGTGTGTATTATTCCTGTACTGTGACATCACTGTGTGTATTATCCCTGGACTGTGACATCACTGTGTATTATTCCTGTACTGTGACATCACTGTGTGTATTATCCCTGTACTGTGACATCACTGTGTATTATTCCTGTACTGTGACATCACTGTGTTTATTATTTTTGCACTGTGACATCACTGTGTGTATTATCCATGTACTGTGACATCACTGTGTGCATTATTCCTGTACTGTGACATCACTGTGTGTATTAATCCTGTACTGTGACATCACTGTGTATTATCCCTGCACTGTGACATCACTTTGTGTATTGTCCCTGCACTGTGACATCACTGTGTGTATTATCCCTGTACTGTGACATCACTGTGTGTATTATCCCTGTACTGTGACATCACTGTGTGGATTATTTTCGCACTGTGATAACACTGTGTGAATTATTTTCGCACTGTGACATCACTGTGTGTATTATCCTTGTACTGTGACATCACTGTGTGTATTATTCCTGGACTGTGACATCACTGTGTGTATTATTCCTGTACTGTGACATCACTGTGTGCATTGTCCCTGTACTGTGACATCACTGCTTGTACTGTCCCTGTACTGTGACATCACTGTGTGTATTGTCCCTGTACTGTGACATCACTGTGTGTATTTTCCCTGTACTGTGACATCACTGTGTGTATTGTCCCTGTACTGTGACATCACTGTGTGTATTGTCCCTGTACTGTGACATCACTGTGTGTATTATATTCGCACTTTGACATCACTGTGTGTATTATCCCTGAACTGTGACATCACTGTGTGTATTATTCCTGTACTGTGACATCACTGTGCGTATTGTCCCTGTACTGTGACATCACTTTGTGTACTGTCCCTGTACTGTGACATTACTGTGTGTATTGTCCCTGTACTGTGACATCACTGTGTGTAGTATCCCTGTACTGTGACATCACTGTGTATTATTCCTGTACTGTGACATCACTGTGTGTATTATCCCTGTACTGTGGCACTACTGTGTGTATGATCTCTTTACTGTGACATCACTGTGTGTATTCTCCCTGTACTGTGATATCACTGTGTGTATTATCCCTGTACTGTGACATCAGTGTGTATTATTCCTGTACTGTGACATCTCTGTGTTTATTATTTATGCACTGTGACTTCACTGTGGGTATTATTCCTGTACTGTGACATCACTGTGTGTATTATTCCTGTACTGTGACATCACTGTGTGTATTATCCCTGTACTGTGACATCACTGTATTATCCCTGTACTGTGACATCACTGTGTGTATTATTCCTGTACTGTGACATCACTGTGTGTATTATCCCTGAACTGAGACATCACTGTGTTTACTATTTTCGCACTGTGACATCACTGTGTGTATTATTCCTGTACTGTGACATCACTGTGTGTATTATCCCTGTACTGTGACATCACTGTGTGTATTGTCCCTGTACTGTGACATCACTGTGTGTATTGTCCCTGTACTGTGACATCACTGTGTGTATTGTCCCTGTACTGTGACATCACTGTGTGTATTGTCCCTGTACCGTGACATCACTGTGTGTATTGTCCCTGTACTGTGACATCACTGTGTATTGTCCCTGTACTGTGACATCACTGTGTGTATTATCCCTGGACTGTGACATCACTGTGTGTATTATTCCTGTACTGTGACATCACTGTGTGTATTATCCCTGGACTGTGACATCACTGTGTATTATTCCTGTACTGTGACATCACTGTGTGTATTATCCCTGTGCTGTGACATCACTGTGTATTATTCCTGTACTGTGACATCACTGTGTTTATTATTTTCGCACTGTGACATCACTGTGTGTATTATCCATGTACTGTGACATCACTGTGTGCATTATTCCTGTACTGTGACATCACTGTGTGTATTAATCCTGTACTGTGACATCACTGTGTATTATCCCTGCACTGTGACATCACTTTGTGTATTGTCCCTGCACTGTGACATCACTGTGTGTATTATCCCTGCACTGTCACATCACTGTGTGCATTATCCCTGTACTGTGACATCACTGTGTGTATTATCCCTGTACTGTGACATCACTGTGTGGATTATTTTCGCACTGTGATAACACTGTGTGAATTATTTTCGCACTGTGACATCACTGTGTGTATTATCCTTGTACTGTGACATCACTGTGTGTATTATTCCTGGACTGTGACATCACTGTGTGTATTATTCCTGTGCTGTGACATCACTGTGTGCATTGTCCCTGTACTGTGACATCACTGCTTGTACTGTCCCTGTACTGTGACATCACTGTGTGTATTGTCCCTGTACTGTGACATCACTGTGTGTATTTTCCCTGTACTGTGACATCACTGTGTGTATTGTCCCTGTACTGTGACATCACTGTGTGTATTGTCCCTGTACTGTGACATCACTGTGTATTGTCCCTGTACTGTGACATCACTGTGTGTATTGTCCCTCTACTGTGACATCACTGTGTGTATTATCCCTGAACTGTGACATCACTGTGTGTATTGTCCCTGTACTGTGACATCACTGTGTGTATTATCTCTGTACTGTGACATCACTGTGTGTATTATCCCTGCACTGTGACATCACTGTGTGTATTATCCCTGTACGGTGACATCACTGTGTGTATTATCCCTCCACTGACATCACTGTGTGTATTGTCCCTGTACTGTGACATCACTGTGTGTATTGTCCCTGTACTGTGAAATCACTGTGTGTATTGTCCCTGTACTGTGACATCACTGTGTGTATTGTCCCTGTACTGTGACATCACTTTGTGTATTGTCCCTGTACCGTGACATTACTGTGTGTATTGTCCCTGTACCGTGACATCACTGTGTGTATTGTCCCTGTACTGTGACATCACTGTGTTTATTATTTTCGCACTGTGACATCACTGTGTGTATTATTCCTGAACTGTGACATCACTGTGTGTATTATTCCTGAACTGTGACATCACTGTGTGTGTTCTCCCTGCACTGTGATATCACTGTGTGTATTATCCCTGCACTGTGATATCACTGTGTGTATTATCCCTGCACTGTGATATCACTGTGTGCATTATCCCTGTACTGTGACATCACTGTGTGTATTATCCCTGTACTGTGACATCACTGTGTGTATTATTCCTGTACTGAGACATCACTGTGTGTATTATCCCTGCACTGTGATATCACTGTGTGTATTATCCCTGCACTGTGATATCACTGTGTGTATTATCCCTGTACTGTGACATCACTGTGTGTATTATCCCTGTACTGTGACATCACTGTGTGTATTATCCCTGTACTGTGACATCACTGTGTATTATTCCTGTACTGTGACATCACTGTGTTTATTATTTTCGCACTGTGACATCACTGTGTATATTATCCCTGTACTGTGACATCACTGTGTGTATTATTCCTGTACTGTGACATCACTGTGTGTATTATCTCTGTACTGTGACATCACTGTGTGTAATATCCCTGTACTGTGACATCACTGTGTGTATTGTCCCTGTACTGTGACATCACTGTGTGTATTATTTTCACACTGTGACATCACTGTGTGTATTATTTTCGCACTGTGACATTACTGTGTGTATTATCCCTGTACTGTGACATCACTGTATTGTCCCTGTACTGTGACATCGCTGTGTGTATTGTCCCTGTACTGTGACATCGCTGTGTGTATTATCCCTGTACTGTGACATCGCTGTGTGTATTGTCCCTGTACTGTGACATCGCTGTGTGTATTATCCCTGTACTGTGACATCACTGTGTGTATTATCCCTGTACTGTAACATCACTGTGTGTATTATCTCTGTACTGTGACATCACTGTGTGTATTATCCCTGCACTGTGACATTACTGTGTGTATTATCCCTGTACTGTGACATCACTGTGTGTATTATTCCTGTACTGTGACATCACTGTGTGTATTATTCCTGTACTGTGACATCACTGTGTGTATTATCCCTGTACTGTGACATCACTGTGTGTATTGTCCCTGTACTGTGACATCACTGTGTGTATTGACCGTGTACCGTGACATCACTGTGTGTATTGTCCCTGTACCGTGACATCACTGTGTGTATTGTCCCTGTACCGTGACATCACTGTGTGTATTGTCCCTGTACTGTGACATCACTGTGTGTATTGTCCCTGTACTGTGACATCACTGTGTGTAGTGTCCCTGTACTGTGACATCACTGTGTGTATTATCTCTGTACTGTGACATCACTGTGTGTATTATCCCTGCACTGTGACATCACTGTGTGTATTATCTCTGTACTGTGACATCACTGTGTTTATTGTCTCTGTACTGTGACATCACTGTGTGTATTATCCCTGTACTGTGACATCACTGTGTGTATTATCCCTGTACTTTGACATCACTGTGTGTATTGTCCCTGTACTGTGACATCACTGTGTGTATTGTCCCTGTATTGTGACATTACTGTGTGTATTGTCTCTGTACTGTGAGATCACTGTGTGTATTATTCCTGTACTGTGACATCACTGTGTGTATTATCCCTGTACTGTGACATCACTGTTTGTATTATCCCTGTACTGTGACAATACTGTGTGTATTATCTCTGTACTGTGACATCACTGTGTATATTCTCCCTGTACTGTGACATTACAGTGTGTATTATCCCTGTACTGTGACATCACTGTGTTTATTATTTTCGCACTGTGACATCACTGTGTGTATTATGCCTGTACTGTGACATCACTGTGTATTATTCATGTACTGTGACATCACTGTGTGTATTATCCCTGTACTGTGACATCAGTGTGTATTATTCATGTACTGTGACATCACTGTGTGTATTATCCCTGTACTGTGACATCACTGTGTGTATTATCCCTGTACTGTGACATCACTGTGTGTATTGTCCCTGTACAGTGACATCACTTTGTGTATTGTCCCTGTACCGTGACATTACTGTGTGTATTGTCCCTGTACTGTGACATCACTGTGTGTATTATCCCTGTACTCTGACATCACTATGTGTATTATCCCTGTACTGTGACATCACTGTGTGTATTATCCCTGAACTGTGACATAACTGTGTATTATTCCTGTTCTGTGACATCACAGTGTGTTCTCCCTGCACTGTGACATCACAGTGTGTTCTCCCTGCACTGTGACATCACTGTGTGTATTATCCCTGTACTCTGACATCACTGTGTGTATTGTCCCTGTACTGTGACATCACTGTGTGTGTTCTCCCTGCACTGAGACATCACAGTGTGTTCTCCCTGCACTGTGATATCACTGTGTGTATTATCCCTGTACTGTGACATCACTGTGTATTATCCATGTACTGTGACATCACTGTGTGTATTATCCCTGTACTGTGACATCACTGTGTGTATTATCTCTGTACTGTGACATCACTGTGTGTATTATCCCTGTACTGTGACATCACTGTGTGTATTATCCCTGTACTGTGACATCACTGTGTGTATTATCCCTGTACTGTGATATCACTGTGTGCATTATCCCTGTACTGTGACATCACTGTGTATTATTTTCGCACTGTGACATCACTGTGTTTATTATCCCTGTACTGTGACATCACTGTGTGTATTATCTCTGTTCTGTGACATCACTGTGTGTATTATCCCTGTACTGTGACATCACTGTGTATTATTTTCGCACTGTGACATCACTGTGTGTATTATCCCTGTACTGTGCCATCACTGTGTGTATTATCCCTGTACTGTGACATCACTGTGTATTATCGCTGCACTGTGACATCATTGTGTGCATTATCCCTGTACTGTGACATTACTGTGTGTATAATCCCTGTACTGTGACATCACTGTGTGTATTATCTCTGTACTGTGACATCACTGTGTGTATTATCCCTGTACTGTGACATCACTGTGTGTATTATCGCTGCACTGTGACATCACTGTGTATTATCTCTGTACTGTGACATCACTGTGTGTATTATCCCTGTACTTTGACATCACTGTGTGCATTATCCCTGTACTGTGACATCACTGTGTGCATTATCCCTGTACTGTGACATTACTGTGTGTATAATCCCTGTACTGTGACATCACTGTGTGTATTTTCCCTGTACTGTGACATCACTGTGTGTATTATCTCTGTACTGTGACATCACTGTGTGCATTATCCCTGTACTGTGACATTACTGTGTGTATAATCCCTGTACTGTGACATCACTGTGTGCATTATCTCTGTACTGTGACATCACTGTGTGTATTATTTTCGCACTGTGAACACTGAAAACAATACAAGCAATAAATAAAATAATTTTGTATGAAATGTCCTTTTTTGATGACAGTAAGCAGCACTGGCTTCTTCCACAGCTGTCACTTTCCTCATTTCCACCATTGTCTTCTTTTCATTTGAGAGGGAGGAAGTATTTAACGAGAATGACGCATATAAGCAAGTGTTGTTTTACATTTCTTTACTGGGGAGGGGGTTGAGGTGACCACAATGGCCGCATTATAAAGCTGTTAATTTTACATGAAAATAACATATTAATGTTTGCCATGAAAGTCAGCTTAAAATGGACTGACTTCTAATGCCTTAAATAACAGCTCAAAAAAACCCCAATGGGGCGATCCACTTTTTATAACCATTTTCAGATCCAAACTGTTTGCTGTCTTCCTGCAGCCGCCACTAGGGGGAGCTTATGAGCTTACTGCATACTATGCTCAGTGTATTCACAATATGCAGTGAGCTCCCTCTGGTGGTGGCTGCAGGTAGTCAACATGTTAACTTTTAAATCCATACCTACAGTATACAGAGGATTTGGTGCTCTGTATCAGGAAAACAAAACCCCGACCGTGATAAAGATATATTAACAAAATAATAATCATAACATTTTTAACCTATAGGATAAAAAAAAAAAAGGATGCACCTTCAATTATAGCTTTTTATCGGCATCCCAAATTGGAAAAAAGTCTCAGGACACATGCCCCGGTTGACACATACTTGCAATTCTTAGGGTTCATCATGGATACAGTTTTATAAAAATCCGCAATGCTGCATTTCCATTCTCGGTGCTCTCTCTTATTTTCCGATCATATTGTGACTAAGCAATGAAATGAATTATTATTCCATCGATCGATATCCCTTTATTGATAGATTCATCGATCGGCCTCAGCGCAAAACATTTGATTTGGAAAAGTAGAATAATTTTTCCAAAATGGAAGTCCGGTACTTATTAATTATTTAGGTGATCAAATTGTGCGGCACTTTGTGGAAGGCGTATAACGCACAGATCATCCTAAAATAATAGAGAACTTATTCTGCTCCAATTCCGATACATTTAGGGTGTTTTTAGCCTTGGACGCTGCCTTTATATTAGAATGATCACCGTTGATCTGCTGTGGAGCCGAGCAGGAAGTGTTTGCTTTCTCTGCAGCTCCCCCACAGGTGAAATGAGGAATTACACAAATCATTAGAACTATATATGTAACAGGTCCTCCAGATCAAAAGACACTCATTACAGCAGCTTTTCACTCTAACTAAATGAAATTTTATATTACAAAATATTGTTAAAGAAAAAACCCTCTTAATTGCGAAATGAAAGATGTAAAAAACAAAACAGAAAACGTTTTGTAGATTGCGATTCAATTTCTCTGTGATTTGCACACATTTGCCAGTACGGCCTTGTATTATACTATCCTGACAGACTTAAAAAAACACCAAAAATAACAAAAATAAAAAAATCAGTGATGCAGCAGTACCATCTACCTCCACTAGGCGGATACAGACACACAACAACATGTGGTACATCTATTGCTATACTTCACTCCTCTCCTTCTCATCTACCCTGCTGTGTACCTGCTCCTCCACCCAAAAAACACGATTTTGTATTATTGTGCAGATTCAGACTGACTGACATTCATTGTCCAGAAATGCTGATACCGAACAACTAACACTTTTATATTATTCTTGTAACTTCATCTCAAATGATACCACTTTTATAATGTGAAGATAATGCTACCACTTATAGCCCACATAATATCACCATATAGTGCTAAGATAATACTGTCATATACAGCCCACAAAATACCAGACAGTGCCACAATAATACTTCGTATATACAGTCCACATGGTGCAACCATATGGCGCTACGATAATACTGCCATATACCACCATATACTGTGGTGCCAAGTCATAATAGTATTACCATATACTGGCAACCTAATACTACCATATAGTTCCAGGATAATATTGCCATATACAGCCCACATAATACCACTGTATAGTACTGACATAATACTGCCTTTTACAACCTACATAATACCACCATATAGTGCCAAGGCATGATATTATTTCCGTATAAAGGCAACATAATACTACCATATAGTTCCAGGATAATACAGCCACATACAGCCCACATAATACCTTCATACAGTGTCAAAATAATAATGAAATAAATTGCCTACATAATATTATATAGTGGCAGGATAATACTGACAGGTGTAGCTCACAGAATACACAATATAGTGCCAAAATAATACTGTTATGTACAGTACACACAATCGCCATACAGTGTCAACATAATACTGTTGCATATAACCCAGATAATACTGCCACACGGTACTCAACTGAAATACAGTATTACAATGCCACTTTTCATAGTTCTGCCATATATTTTCTTACTCAGTTTACAAATAATACCACCTTTCACCATTAAGTAATACAAACTACCACCATTTGATGCTAGGATAGCACTGTTTTATATAAGCTTACATAATACCGCCATATAGTGCCATGATAATACTGGCATATATAGCTCAAATAATACCACCATATAGTACCATAATACTGCCATATACCACTAACATAGTACCAAAATAATACTGCCATATACAGCCCACATAATCACCATACAGTATCATGCCGATATTGTCAGATAGAGCCCATATAATACCACCATATGGTATCAACATAATACTGCCATAAACAGCCCACATAATTCCACTATATAACCCACATAATAGAACCACATAGTACCAAAATAATACTGCTATATACTGTCCATGTATTCACCATACAGTCTCAAGATAATACTGTCATTTGTAGAACACATAATACCGCCATATAATGCTCAATTTATATACAGTATTGTTATCCTAAATAAATAAATCCTACTTTTAATAATACCGCCATATAGTTCTGAACTCAATTCACAAATACCAACACACACCACAAAAAAAAAAAAAAAGTTCCTCTGTGGTTTGAGCAATGGACCAGTTTCCCACCTCAAACCTGCCCTGCGGTCAACATCGTTGATGCAATATGGCGGTTTTTATGAGTGAGAGAAACCATAACTGTAGTCCGCTCTGCCCGTGAGGTCAGTAATTTCTTTCTGGTTCATAATTATAAACTTTTTTTTTTTTCCTGGAGTTTACAGAAGAAATCTAAAGTGCACAGATACGGTATAGTGGAAGGAAAGCCCCAGAAATACCAGGCGGTGATTGTGTAATTCTTTATTGAATGCCCCCTGCCAGCCTAAGGCTTTCTGAGATATGGAAGACACGGTCAGCGCAGCAATCTGTAATGATTTCCCAGGAGTTTTATCCCTACGAGCGCTGAATAATATGGAATATCGGTCCCTGGTGGATGCTGTCTCTTTCTGGATGACGTACATCTTTCCAACCCCATACTATAAATACTATATGTATAACATTTGAAGGTTTTCTGATTCCAAATCTCCTGAGTTGAAATGATAAATTCTTGCTACCTGCAGTCACCACTAGGGGGAGCTTACTTCATACATTGAACTCAATAATAAAGCAGTATGCAGTAAGCTCCTGAGCTCCCTCTGGTGGTGACTGCGAGAAGATAAAATGTTCTCCACGTGAAAAAACAAAGAAAAATATTATTAGACGCAGAATTTCGATTTGGGTTGGGGAAAGAACCCACTAAATTTGGTGGGTAAAATCAAACACTGCCCCCTATTGGTATATTAGTATACAATGAATTAAATTATGGGGGATAATTTAATTTAAACATCTGGTTATAGCATAGAAGACACTTCTCTCCCTCCTAGGAGGCATTAACCCCGTAGTTTCCATGCCCGGGCAGAGAAAGGTCACTGATTATGGGAAACGCTAAGAGGTTTGGAATGGAAGACATTGATTTTTCCCAATGAAGTTTTCTTTCTTCCGGGAACGCATTATTCCTGGGGAGGGGGAGATGACGGACAGGCGGCGGCTCTGGACATCTCAACCAGATGCAATATTCCTAAGTCTTCTCCGATTTCACAATTATCAGACAATCGCAGGCTCCGCGATGGAACAATAGGAGGATTTTTTTTTGGCCAGGAGTGAAGCTGGCAGCTGCCGGCCCCAGGCACCATATTTCCATTATAACGCCGTCGTAAACAGTAATGCCGTTAGATTGCTGTAATGTTTTCTACAAATTAAGATGATGATGAGGATAATAATGACACGGGTGGTAATTAGCTCGGGTCGTCTGACCATGACTAAACCCAACTTGTGTGGCAGATCGCTATCAGAGCGAGTGGTCCTGCAGGACACGAG
Source organism: Phyllobates terribilis (assembly GCF_046119375.1). Lineage (NCBI taxonomy): Eukaryota > Metazoa > Chordata > Amphibia > Anura > Dendrobatidae > Phyllobates > Phyllobates terribilis. Next base: position 370,582,070 of record NW_027362769.1, read on the forward strand.
TTATGTGCTTGTATGCATGGTGGTCTCACCGGGACCGCTGGGATCTGATCTGAGGGACCACAGGGCAAGGATAAGGGAGCAGGAGCTAATATGAGGGTCCACAGCTGAATAAGGGGTCCATAGCTGAATGTGGGGACAAGTGAATATGAGTGTCCACAGGTGAATGTGGGGTGAGAGATAATACAGGGGTCCACAGCTGAATCCGGGGTCCACAGCTGAATACAGGGTAAGAGCTAATACGAGGGTCCATAGCTGATTATGGGGCAGAAGCAAATATGAGGGTCCGCAGCTGAATATGGTGTAGGAGCAAATAAGATGGTCCACAGCTAAATATGTGTAGGAGCGAATACGAGGGTCCACAGCTAAATATGGTGTAGGAGCGAATACGAGGGTCCACAGCTGAATGTGGGGCAGGAGCTAATATGAGGGTCCACTCCTGAATGTGAGGCAGGAGCTAATATGAGGGTCCATGGGAATACAAGGGTCCACAGCTGAATGCGAGAACAAGGGAATACGAGGGTCCACAGCTGATTTGAGGGGAAGGAGCTAATACGAGGGTCCACAGCTGATTTGGGGGGAAGGAGCTAATACGAGGGTCCACAGCTGATTTGGGGGAAGGAGCTAATACGAGGGTCCACAGCTGATTTGGGGGGAAGGAGCTAATACGAGGGTCCACAGCTGATTTGGGGGGGGGAGCTAATTCGAGGATCCACAGCTGATTTTGGGGAAGAAACTGATATGAGGGTCCATGGATGATTGTGGGGCAAGAGCACATAAGGTCCACAACTGAATGTGGGGCAGGAGGTTATCAAAACTGAATAAGGGGGCCGGTAGCTAATCTAAGAGAACACAGCACAAAAAGTAGAGGGCAGAAGATAATTGGAGAGTCCACACCTGAATCAAGGGCAGGGGCCAGAACTCATCGGAGAGATCAAAGATAAAAGGGGTTCCGTCCCCTAGGAGCTGATCTCAAGGACCATGGTTGAGTAATGGACCCAGGAACTGATCTGAAGGACTGCAGCTGAATATAAGGGTGTAAGAAGCATATCTGAGGTACTAATGTTGAATGAAGTGGCCCCAGAAGGTGGTCTTTGTGATAATAGCTGAATGTGAGACCCTAGGAAATGAGCTAAGGGACCATAACTGAATAATGGGGTCTCTAAGAGCTGAGTTGTATACCGCAGGATGGATGAAGTGGTGAGTTGATCGGGACTTCAGTGCTGATTTGAAAGACCATCCACAGCTGAAGCATGGGTGACCATAAGAGATGATTTGAAGGCCACCGCTGGATGGAAGAGCCCTCAGTGCTAAACCGTGAGACCAAAGTTAAATGGCGGGGCCCTAGTAAATTGTCTGAGGAAATCCAAATAAATAAAGGGGCTCTGGGAACTGATCTACGGGACCATAGTGGAATAAAGTGGCCATGGGATTTGATCTTTGGGACCACAGCTGAATAGGGATGTCCTTAGGAAATTATATGGGGGACCATAACTACTTAAGGGGTCACTAGGAACTTATTTGTGCATCATGGCTGGATAAAGAGGTTCTCATTGCTGATTTGAGGGACCTGAAGCTAAATGATAGGAGACCCTAGAAGCTAATCTGAAGGACCACAGCTAAATGGAAGGGCCCTGGAAGTTGATCATATGAACCACAGATGAATGACGGCGGGCCCTTGGAAATTATCTGAGGGAACACAAATACGGAGGCACTAGGAGCTGATCTGTACACCACAGATGGATAGAGCAGCCCAGTGTTGATTTGTAGGATCACAGTTGAATGTTGGGACCGCAGGAGTTGTTCATAGGGACCAGAGCTGAATAGGGGGTCATTGGGACCACAGCTAAATGTATGGGTCCTAAGAGCTCATGTAGGAGACCATAGATGAATGTTGGGCCCTGAGAACTAATCTAGGAGACCACAGACCCTACAAGCTGATCTGAGGGACCGCAACAGAGGTGGACTGCCCAAGAACTGATGTGAGGGGGCACGGCTGATGTGGGGGGGTATTGTTTATTTAATGTTATTCACCTCTCAGCTGCTCCCCTGCCTAAAATGGCTGATAACAGGGAACAATAGGTTCCAAAGAACTGCAAATGGAGAGAAGACCAGGTTCTGACTTCAGCACCACGGATAGTTCCTCTCGCCTACTTTGCATCACAGTCCGTCCAGAGTCTAATAAAGCCAGTGACAAGTTCTCGGTCCGAGCACTGATGAGGAGACCATGGTATTAAAACCCGCAGCTGTGGAATCTTACAGGGAGACGGGGGAACGTTCTGCTGCCGCGGATTATGGCATTTGTCTGCAGGCTGATTAAACACGGCGAGCGCGGCCTGCAAACCTCCAGATGTAGAGCCACAATTAACAGCCGCTCATATGGTCAGGTCAACGGGATTGAGCGGCTTTACGAGACCTTCTGCGGTTGCATCGGTCAGAAAGCCATATAGGGTATTATAGGGACGCCCCGTAGATATAGGTGATGTCACATTACTGGAAAGGTCGCTCACCAGACAGATGTCCAGCGCCGGTGGCTGACTGATAACTTAATACTGATATATTACTGTCTGCCGCAGTCTGAGAAAATAATCCTGACTGCAAAGCTGAGCCTTAATCTTACACGTAGCACATTGACCTCCCGTCTGTGTCCAGGAGGAATTAGCAAAGACCATGGATGATTAATGTAAAAAAAAAAAAAAGTCTATCAAGGCCTTTACTCCATTTTTCTGATGTAAAAAAAAAAAAGTCGTAAATTTTGGCCAAGATATTTTTGCACAGAAATTTGCGCTGTTCCTGCAGACAAAAATAATAAAAAATGCAGTATATCATAATATTTCATTTTGAGCTGCACCGATGGGTAAAAATGTACTAAATTTATTAGAATTGTGCTTCCCTTAAAGCACAGATGTCAAACTCAAACACACAGAGAGCCATAATTATAAACTTGGACAAAGTCGTAGGCATACCAGTATACAGTATAATGGGCCCCACATAGTCCTCCATACAGAATAATGGGCCCCACATAGTCCTCCATACAGAATAATGGGCCCCACATAGTCCTCCATACAGAATAATGGGCCCCACATAGTCCTCCATACAGAATAATGGGCCCCGCATAGTCCTCCATACAGAATAATGGGCGCTGCATAGTCCTCCATACAGAATAATGGGCTCCACATAGTCCTCCATACAGAATAATGGGCCCCGCATAGTCCTCCATACAGAATAATGGGCCCCGCATAGTCCTCCATACAGAATAATGGGCCCCGCATAGTCCTCCATACAGAATAATGGGCCCCGCATAATCCTCCATACAGAATAATGGGCTCCGCATAGTCCTCCATACAGAATAATGGGCTCCACATAGTCCTCCGTACAGAATAATGGGCCCCGCATAGTCCTCCATACAGAATAATGGGCGCCGCATAGTCCTCCATACAGAATAATGGGCCCCGCATAGTCCTCCATACAGAATAATGGGCCCCACATAGTCCTCCATACGGAATAATGGGCCCCGCATAGTCCTCCATACAGTATAATGGGCCCCACATAGTCCTCCATACAGAATAATGGGCCCCACATAGTCCTCCATACAGTATAATGGGCCCCACATAGTCCTCCATACAGAATAATGGGCCCCACATAGTCCTCCATACAGAATAATGGGCCCCACATAGTCCTCCATACAGAATAATGGGCCCCACATAGTCCTCCATACAGAATAATGGGCCCCGCATAGTCCTCCATACAGAATAATGGGCGCTGCATAGTCCTCCATACAGAATAATGGACTCCACATAGTCCTCCATACAGAATAATGGGCCCCGCATAGTCCTCCATACAGAATAATGGGCCCCACATAGCCCTCTATATAGTATAATGGGCCCCACATAGTCCTCCATACAGAATAATGGGCCCCACATAGTCCTCCATACAGAATAATGGGCCCCGCATAGTCCTCCATACAGTATAATGGGCCCCACATAGCCCTCTATACAGTATAATGGGCCCCACATAGTCCTCCATACAGAATAATGGGCCCCACATAGTCCTCCATACAGAATAATGGGCCCCACATAGTCCTCCATACAGAATAATGGGCCCCACATAGTCCTCCATACAGAATAATGGGCCCCACATAGTCCTCCATACAGAATAATGGGCCCCACATATGGGTGGCTGTTCTGGAGTCGCAGGCCAAATATAACCACCCCGGGGGCCAGAGTCTGACATGTATGCTTTAAAGGGTTTGTACCAAGATTGGAAGTCATCGTTTATCCATAGAGCAGGAGAAAACTTCCTGATCGCTGGGAGTCGGACCTCTGGGACTATCACTGATCCAGAGAACGGGGCTCATCTAAAAGTATGTGCACCTCTACGCCATTCATTCACAGTGGGACTTCTGGAGAAAGCTGAGCGCAGCCCCCAATAAGGATGAATGGAGCAGAGGTGCGGATGACAGATCCCACTCCATTGAGATGGGACGTACTTTGGATCGTCAGGGGTCCAGTGATCAGACCGCCTTCGATCAAGAACTATGGATAGAGAATATCTTCCAAAGTAATATATTTGCGATGTTTTACTCCGGTGCACTGATGTGTAAATTCCCCTGGAGTGGGTATGGGAGTCAGCGGACCCCCTGTTCTGGAGACATTTATTAAACTTTGGATATACCATAAATGTCTAGAATGGAAATTCCCCTGATGTCGGCAGAGCACCGGGACCTTGTAGGATCGGTTAGGATTCCCCGAGCTTATGCATCCCCCTTTAATAGCTAATTTTGAGGTCTGATCATGATTAATGCAAACTGGGTATTTAACCTACATGTATGAAGCGCCAAGAATAATGGGGTCAGCTCCAAAGTCATCCATCTGAACCAAGGTCAAGAACATGACCTGAAGGAGAAGCCTGCTCATGGCTATCCCCCGATACCACGGCGCCCTCTAATGGTTAGCTTAGGGAAGTACAACAACAGATCTATGAGAAAAGTCTCCGTTACAGCAGAGGCAGAGCTGCAAAAATTACTAAATGGAGATGTCTAGTCCTCTAAAATGATGATTTTCTACTTTACCAAGGTCCAAAGGGAAGCATATTCCATCTATGATCAATAGGACATAGTACGTGCTGCTCTTTAAAAGGAGTATTCCCGTCTCATAAAAGGTGATGGTATATTGCAAGGATGTGCTATGACGCAATGATCAGTGGGGGTCTGACCTCTGGGGGTCCCATTAATCCTGAGAATAAAAGGGCTGCAATGCTGATTGAGCACTGCATGTCCCCATTCAGTTCCATGTAGCTGTGCTGGAATTCCCTGCAAAGTGGGTGACCATAAAAATTGCATCACTACCCCGTTATAAGGACATATTTTAGGGTCAGGGTATTTCAGCCTCAATTTCCGAAACCCATTCGCATAGGACCTTGTAATCATGGGGGTCCGCCTTTGCATTGACCCTAAATCACATGAAATTGACTTTTCATTCTGGTGGTCACCCAACTTTCCTGAAAACTGAAAAACCAGGGCAAGATTTAATATTGCACCTACAGACATTATATAACTTTAGGAGGTCACGATCATTAGGGTATGTCTGGTAAAGAGGGGCACGGCATGTACATACTGATTTTACAGCAATTTTCCCGCAGGCAACAGTTCTATAAAGCAGCAATGTCCTGATGTCCGGGGCCCCCGCCGATCCTGAGAATGAAGGGGCTGCAGCGCTGCTGTAGAGTCTCTGCGTGGCTGGAGGCGTCTCTGTGCAGGGAATAGTGATGAAGGGGAAACAGCACTGCAGCCCCTTTCTTTTTATGATCCATGGGGGTCCAAGCAAACGTTAAGTGAAGGCAAATCATACTGAATACAGCTTTAATAAAGGGGCGCCATATTGCATTGCTTCTAGGACAGTATAAGGCGTCCTACCGAGGCACCACACAGTAGTACGTGGGTGCTTTATATTACAGACCCTCGGAGCCCCCATACACACAAACCGGCCACGTGCATAAGGTGATAGAAAGGAAAAAAACAGAAGACCAAAACTCCCTGACACCCGGGGCTCCACGACACCCGGGGCTCCACAACACCCGGGGCTCCACGACACCCGGGGCTCCACGACACCCGGGACTCCACGACACCCGGGGCTCCACGACACCCGGGACTCCACGACACCCGGGGCTCCACGACACCCGGGGCTCCACGACACCCGGGGCTCCACGACACCCGGGACTCCACGACACCCGGGGCTCCACGACACCCGGGACTCCACGACACCCGGGGCTCCACGACACCCGGGACTCCACGACACCCGGGACTCCACGACACCCGGGACTCCACGACACCAGGGACTCCTCAGCACCCAGGAGTGATTCCCTTTTTATTTGCGCTCATGGTTTCCATTAATCTGAGGTGAATGTCTATTTAACCCTCCTATGTCAGCAGCAACCTAATATAAAAAGCCCTGCTGGCCTCAGCTGTAGTTAATGTTTCGTGGATTGAAATCTCCCAGATCCGGGCCGGCGGTATGGATATTTGTGATAGAATTAGTGGTACTGCCGGCAGGTCTGGATGCCTCTTTGTAACCACACAAATCCATCAGGAAGGTAAAGCAATGGCCACAGACGTTCTCAGAAGTGTAATTATTGCAGGAAGGACGGGCACGGAGCGCTGGGATGGGAAAAGAAAGTAGACAAAGGATGATGGGAGTGTGAGACGACCAGAGTGTTACACTGATATGTGTGTGTACGGGTACATGTACTACTACCCCACATGTGTACGGGTACATGTACTACTACCCCACATGTGTACGGGTACATGTACTACTACCCCACATGTGTACGGGTGCATGTACTACTACCCCAGATCTATATGAGTACATGTACTACTATCCCCAGATCTATACGGGTACATGTACTACTGCCCCACATCTATACGGGTACATGTACTACTACCCCACATCTCATCTTTACAGTACATGTACTACTGCCCCACATCCATACGGGTACATGTACTACTACCCCACATGTGTACAGGTACATGTACTACTACCCACATCTATACGAGTACATGTACTACTACCCCACATCTATACGGGTACATGTACTAGTACCCCACATCTATACGGGTACATGTACTAGTACCCCACATCTATACGGGTACATGTACTACTACCCCACATCTATACGGGTACATGTACTACTGCCCCACATCTATACGGGTACATGTACTAGTACCCCACATCTATACGGGTACATGTACTACTACCCCACATGTGTATTTAGATACATAGAAGTCTTTTGTTCTCTGTTATCAGCCATCTCAGGGCAGACGCCGGGTGTTTTTTCTAATGGGATGAGTTACAGGAAGAGCAGATAAATGCCGTCTCTTTGATCACCACTTTCTCACGTGTCCTCAGACCCCCCAGGACATGTTATGTACAGAGGTGTGGACGGCGTCACGTTCCGGCGTCCATGGCGGGTGCGACGCTTCTTACGCAGAACATTAGGACGTCTCTATCTCTCTCTCTTTCTTTTTAGCATTTGCTCCTTTCGATATATAATACAATATCCACAAGTAGTGACGGACAGTGGGATTATTTCTGGGGGCGACGCTCGGTCTCTGTGCACATGACAGTGTATGTGAAGAGGGGCGAGAGAAACTGATGTGACAGAAGGGGGGCGCCGCCGAGCGCAGAAGATATTTTTAGGGTAAGAGAACAAGAATCTGCAGGTGAGAGGAATGAAAATAAAAAGGCGGCAGGAGGAAAGTGAACAAGTTGAGGAAGACGGTATTTTTAGGATGTCTCGTACCTTGGTATATCTATGGTATCTATTGACTAATCTGACATTAGGGAATTAAATGAGGGGTTCATACACACCAGACTTTTTTTTTTATATGTCACCAATAGCCATGACAGAGAGGTGAAAGTTATCACACTCCAGGCTAAAAAAGGGATAAACATATTCATTAAATCAAAACATCACATAAGTTATGGAGAGAAAATCATCCAGGACCCAGAATGCATTGCTCTCACTATTAGCATTTTTTTTTTAAAGAGATATTACACATTAAGTAGATAAAGCCTATTCTTGTATAATGATAACTTATACTTTTTTGTATCAGTGGCTCATGGCTTTTTTTTCCCCAAGATCTCTGCTTGCTGTCACCCACTAGGAACCTTCATTGTTTACTCCCAACGCCCCGGGGTCCTGTGATGATCAGGGCTCGTTACACAACAGCGTCCAGTATGAAGGGTCACGGTTAAAAACTGCGGGGTTGCTATGATATTGTATGGAATCATATAAAATTAGTTTGGCACCTTAATAAAACTTTAGAAAATTCCATAATCAGTCAGGTGTGGGCAGAATTAAAGAATTGGCACTGCCCACGTTAAATAGGGTGAATAAAGGAAATAGCTTATAGGTTGGTGATGGCCAAAAAAAATGTAAAAACTGAATATTTTCATGTTTACGCCATGCCATATAAAGTGACCTTGTGCCGCCTGGCACCCTAACCATCTGGGTACATATATCAGTGTCATGCCCACGCTCACCTTGTGCTTGGCAGCTGCTGCAGAGCTTTCCGATGGAAGCAGATGAAGCAGAAGGACTCCATGAGCCAGCTGGGTGAGATAACATGAAGGATCCCCAGACTGGGGTTGGCACACCTGGTGTCGAATCTTTTAGAGTTTCTCCCACACCAACCAGGGCACAAGATGCCAAGTCTGCAAGAAAAATGAGAAAGTCTTGTGGATGGAGTATGACTCCTATCAGACAGCCCTGGAGTACGAGGATACGATGACTTTCTTAGTCTCTTCTTTCGCGAGATGACCACAGAAACGCAAGGAGTTTACGGAGCGATGCTCTGCAGGCGTTAAAGAGGCAGATCTCCTCTAATGGGTCTCCTTAGAGGATGACAATGATGGAAACAGGCAGGTTTAATTGATTGATGCTCTGCAGGATTAAAGTGTTGGATGCTCTGCAGGAGACGTCCTGTGAATGAAGCCTGTGCTGCGGACTGGATGTCCTAGGGGCTTTCATCCTGCATTTTGTGTCTTACTCCCCCAGGACCGGGGCTGCATGTGGCAGATTTGACCCAAGCTGCGGAGAGAGCTGCCATCACACCGCCACGCACACACTTGTGTACACACACAGAGGGGTGTGCGAGCAGCCTGCCGGCGGTAACAGACACAGCCTGGTATAAATAGCTCATGCTACCAATTCTGCCAGGGTAACCCTTTCTCATCCGTCACAGCGACAGCACGGATATATACCGCCATACACGGGGAACCTGCGGTGTGCCGCTAATCACTAAGGGGATGGATGGATAGAAATGATACCGAAGAAATTATAGATAGATATGATTGATAGATAGATAAAACAATATGAGATATGATACAGAGATACATACAGTCGGGGCCGGTTTTAGATAAAGTCGGTCCCCGGGCAAAAGTTTAAAGTAGGGCCCCAAATGCTGACATACTGTACCATCACATAGAAGCATTTCGATGGTATTTACAAGCGCTGAGTTCAGGCCGTTAATCGACAGTATTGAAGTTGTTCGACGCTTGTTTCCCGGCCTCTGTACACTGGATGACAAAGAATGATGGGCACAGAACAATCACTAATAGATCAGTCTGTCCCCATACAGTATCATGATGTTATCGGCAGCGCATCTGCAGTTGTCACCGGCGATGTGCTGCTGAGAACAATGATTTTTGTTCCAGCATAAACAATCCAATCGCTTGATGAATAGGCAGCATTATGCTCGTTTAGTATAATGCACCCCATAGTCCTCCACATAGTATAATGCACCCCCTAGTCCTCCATATAGTATAATGCACCCCATAGCCCTCCATATAGTATAATGCACCTCATAGTCCTCCATATAGTATAATGCACTCCATAGTCCTCCATATAGTATAATGCACCCCATAGTCCTCCACATAGTATAATGCACCCCATAGTCCTCCATATAGTATAATGCACCCCATAGTCCTCCACATAGTATAATGCACCCCATAGTCCTCCACATAGTATAATGTACCCCATAGTCCTCCATATTGTATAATGCACCCTCCATAGTCCTCCATATTGTATAATGAGCCCCATAGTCCTCCATATAATATAATGCACACCCCATATTTGTCCATACAGTATAATACCCCCCCATAGTCCTCCATATTGTATAATGCATCCCATAGTCCTTCATATAGTATCATGCCCCCTATAGTCCCTCATATAGCATAATGCACTCCCCATAGTCCTCCACATATTATAATGTGCCCCATAGTCCTGCATACATTACAATGTACCCCTTAGTCCTCAATAGAGTATAATACACAGCACATAGTCCTTGATAGAGTATAATGAACACCCCACATAATATAATGCAGCCCACATATAGTATAACGCAGCCCCCATATACTATAATGCCACCCCCATGTAGTATAATGCAGCCCCAATAGTCCTCTAGTATTATGGTCATCACATACTAACTGATTTAAAATAATAAATACAATACTCACCTCTCCCGGTTCCCCCGGTCTCTGCAGTGTGTCTCAGCAGCTCCACTGCTCGACACAGCGTGGCACGATGAAGTAACGTCATCGTGCCCCCTGGCTCAGACATCAGACGCAGAGGGGGAATGATGGGAGAGGGAGCGTCACCTGATGACTCCCTCCTCCATCATTTCTTTCAACTGTATTGGCATCTACGATGCCGATAAAGTTGAATGTGTAATGCCGGACGCAGGGGGAGGGACTGGAGCCAGAGCTGGCACCAGGCCCCCCTGACTCACGGGCCTCATGGCGGGCGTGTGGTATGTTGCTATTAGCAGCTCACCACTGGCTGGGGGCCCCTGGGGTAGTGGAGGCCCAAGGCAAATGCTTAGTTTGCCTCGCCCTAATTCCAGCCCTGCATGCAGTATATACAGTAAGATGATAGATTACAGTCTTATCTATCCATCACCATCAAACTCGATAGATAATAGATAGATAGATGATAGAGAGATAGATAGATAATAGATATAGAGATAGGTAATATATAGATAGATAATAGATATAGAGATAGGTAATATATAGATAGATAATAGATAGATGATAAATAGATAATAGATAGATGATAGATAATAGATGGATGATAGATAGATGATAGATAGATAGATAATAGATAGATGATAGATAATAGATAGATAATAGAGAGATAATAGAGATGATAGGTGGATAGATAGTGATTATCTAGACCTCATTGCTTGAAAATAGTTCCTATATTCTGTTTGTAAACTAGGCTTCTGTTCCTGTCGATTCCCATCTTCCATTATGATGGGCCATGTGAATGTCTGCTCTGACTGAATGCTGAAAGGCTGCTGCCGATCAGCAGCCACTGATTGACTGCAGCGGTCACGTGGCGTAACAATGACTTGCGATAGACTTCCCTCATTCTACACATAAAAACACAGCAGCAAAGTCGGGATGTGTAAATGTTTGGTGAAATAAGCAAAAAAAAAGGTCAGGAAGTGGTTAACAGACGATATGACAAAGCAAGGGAGTGTCGAAACTTTTGACCCAGATTTTTCAGCTGAAATGTCCTTTTTGGGTGATACATTTTAATTTCACGAAAGCCCCTTTAACTTCATATGGGTCGGATCCCATAGATTAGATTATAAAGTGATTTTTATAGTAATATGTAAATGACTGCAGCGATCGGTTGTGATTCGTGGGGGAACCTTGCTGCAAGTGATCAATATCCCTGCAGTGACACCACTGGACAAATATGGTATTACACCTTGCCCAATGAAATGTATGGGATGTCTGGGCAATGTATGGACATGCCGGATCCTCCAGAGAGAAGGAGAATTGCTCCAGGTAGCCACTTTCTTCGGCAGCTAATTAATGGAGACAAGAACTGAGCGCCCCTCGCCTTTTTAAAGCAGAACTATCCCTAACTTGATATGGCTTTACTTAATTAATAACCCCTTTAAGATTACATCATAAAGGATTGGTTTTCGATCGACCTCTCTAGAAGGTGAACGGAGACATAACTGTAGTGAATACAGGGGCTGTAGTACTAGCCGGATCCTGGGGGGGGGGGGGGGGGGCAAAAGATCTCTATGAATAGACCAGTGATAGTTGGGGATTTTGCATTGGGGTCCACAAGCTTCAAGTGACGTCACTGGGAGGTGAAGGGTTAAAAGTCCTGGTGTTTTCCAGGCCCCTGGCACCAGAGGGGTTACTAGGATGAGGCACTTTCCATTGATAATGTGAATTATTAATCAGTTTATCTTTGCGTTTTATTTTCCAGGATGAGAAAATCAATTTGTATTCATTTAGTGCTTATTGCCATAATGTAGACGGATTAATCAACCTGTTTATTACTTGTTGCCTTTTTATACAGATTAAAGTCATTAATGACCCATAGCAAAAAGGTACTCCGAAGCGTAAAAGGTCCCACCTCTGGGGATATATATATTTTTTTTACTTAAATGCATTCATGAAAAACGTTCAGTTTGCCTTCTATCCTCTATGCTGCATTGTCTATTGCTGGCTGCAGAATGAGTTAACTGAGATTATGTCAGCAAGCTTGTCCTGACAGGGAGTTTGTAACTTTTATCTGAGCTCCTCTCAGCTGATTTATGGCCACAGACAACATCAAAGTTGAATGTGCAGAGAAACAGATGACCAATAAAAGCCAAACCAGGCAACATTTTTTATTAAATCAAATTTTTTAAGTAAAGAAAAAAGTTTTAACCATCTCTCTCCTTTCCATTATGCTTAACCTAGCCCGATTTTTTTCTCCTTTGTTATAGAAAGCATAATCCAAGTTTTTGGAAACTTTTCCAACAACTTTGGTTTGGCACCATGCACAGTTTTTAGTACTTGGCTCCTCCCATAATAATGAGGCCACGCCCCCAAATCACAACTGTATGTATAGTAAAAAAAATAGTGGTCATATAATTCCGCCATACAGAGTCTATATATTTTGCAAATCTTTCACCTTAGGCACACATGAAGATAAGAGCACAGATATATAGTATACAGCAGAGTATACATGTATCACGTGACTGTAGCAGGAGATAACATCGTATGGACGTCATATCCTTGCGACCCCCTCCGCCGAAAAAAATGTATAAAGGAAAATCCATTGTAAATCTGTCTTGTGTCAGCTACCCTTAAAAAATGGAAAGTGTGGGCAGCAAGCAGATACTAATGGTGCAATGGAAGCAAGTTTTATCAGTGGAGTTATAAAAGTGGGATTCATGTCAGGACTGAAGACACTGGACACAGCTGTCGATTACAAGGAAGGTCCTGCCACCACTGTAGAAGGGGTATGAGGGCTATGGTTGCCATCTTTCCAGGCCTCAGAGGAACCATAGAAGCTTCTTCATGGGCGGTGCTATTGCCAGAGCAGCGGCTAATTGGACCAGGGGCAGCCAGATTGTTCCTTGGTTGATGCTACATGTTCTCCTTTGTAAAACCTACAAAAGACAAAAAATATATCTCATACCCTACCATCATTATATATAAATGTAAAGCAAAGTTGCATATTAGATATAGGGTACTTAGTGAACTATTTTTGATCAAAAAAAGTATACAAGCCGTTAGTATACATATATACTAACCAGCTCAACAAGGGGGATACCACACCCCTAATTTGCACAGAATGCAAACAAGACAAAAAACCAAGCAATGTGAACTGAGGTTTTTTGTCTTTTGTAGGTTTTGCATCTTTTTGCTAGTGTGAACATGCTCCTATTTCTTGCATGTGTACCATCTTAGACCTCAGTTCACATTGCTTGGTTTTTTGTCTTGTTTGCATTCTGTGCAAATTAGGGGTGTGGCATCCCCCTTGTTGAGCTGGTTAGTATATATGTAGCTTACCACGGGCTTGGGTGGTCTGATATTGGGACCCGGTTCTATTTGTCTACCCTTTTATATGCATTACTTCAACTTTGATATACTGTAAGGTTTTTAATATAGACAGTGTAGGACCGTCCCAATTTAGGGTCACCTTGTCGCTGGTGGGACGGCTTGTATACTTTTTTTGATCAAAAATAGTTCACTAAGTACCCTATATTTCATATACAACTTTGCTTTACATTTATATATAATGATGGTAGGGTATGAGATATATTTTTTGTCTTTTGTAGGTTTTGCATATTTTTGCTAGTGTGAACATGCTCCTATTTCTTGCATGTGTACCATCTTAGACCTCAGTTCACATTGCTTGGTTTTATGTTCTCCTTTGTGTAGGACTAAAGACACTGGGCACAGCTGTAGATTATAAGGAAGGTCCCTGAGCAAGTACCTGCCACCACTGTAGAAGGGGTATGAGGGCTATGGTTGCCATCTTTCCAGACCTCAGAGGAACCATAGGAGCTTCTTCATGGGCGGTGCTATTGCCAGAGCAGCGGCTAATTGGACCAGGGTCAGTCAGATTGTTCCTTGGGTGATGCTACATGTTCTCCTTTGTGCAGGACTGTAGACACTGGACACAGCTGTCGACTACATGGAAGGTCCATGAGCAGGTACCTGCCACCACTGTCCATTGTAGGAGGAGTATGAGGGCTATGGTTGCCATCTTTCCAGGCCTCAGTGGAACCATAGGAGCTTCTTCGTGGCAGGCGCTATTGCTAGAGCAGCTGCTAATTGGACCAGGGGCAGCCAGATTGTTCCTTGGTTCATGCTACATGTTCTCCTTTGTGTAGGACTAAAGACACTGGGCACAGCTGTAGATTATAAGGAAGGTCCCTGAGCAAGTACCTGCCACCACTGTAGAAGGGGTATGAGGGCTATGGTTGCCATCTTTCCAGACCTCAGAGGAACCATAGAAGCTTCCTCATGGGCGGTGCTATTGCCAGATCAGCTGCTTAATGGACCAGGGACAATGAAATTGTGTCCTGCAGGGCAGGGGTGTACATAGAAATCATGGCGCCCATAGCAGAAATTCTAATTGCCATCCCCTCCCCACCCCCCAAAAAAAAAGAAAAACAAAAGTTAAATATTTGTCGGGGTCACAGAAGAGCATATCTCACAACTTTCCAGCCCTACATAGTAATTTTTCTCCTGCTGAAGTCCTAGATTCCTCTTTCATTGCCCCATAAAGTATGATGACAACAAAAGTGCCCCCCAAACACAGTATGATACCCCAATGGTGAATTCCTCCACATTAGCCTCCACATGCACAGTATAATGACCCTACTGTGCCCCACCTCAACTCCCAAGGCAAAGTATGGTGACCCCAACACAGTATGATCCCCCAACTGTGACCCCCACACAGCCCTCCGTGAGGTATAATCAGCCTACATACAGTATAATGGCCCACACTAGCCCTCCACACAGTATGATGGACCCCACACAAACCTTCACACTGTATAATTGCTTGTATAAAGTATAATGGCCCACCACGTAGCCTCCCATATACTATAATGCGCACCCCATGGTCCTGCACACAATATAATGCACGCCCCATGGTCTTCCACACAATATAATGCACCCCCCATGGTCCTCCACACAATATAATGCACCCCCCATGGTCCTCAACACAATATAATGCTCCCCCCATGGTCATCAACACAATATAATGCACCCTCCATGGTCCTCCACACAATATAATGCACCCCCCCATGGTCCTCCACACAATATAATGCACCCCACATGGTCCTCCACACAATATAATGCACCCCCCATGGTCCTCCACACAATATAATGCACCCCCCATGGTCCTCCACACAATATAATGCACCCCCCATGGTCTTCCACACAATATAATGCACCCCCCATGGTCCTCCACACAACATAATGAACCCCCCATGACCCTCCACACAATATAATGCACCCCCCATAGTCTTCCACACAGTATAATGCACCCCCCATAGTCTTCCACACAGTATAATGCACTCCCCATAGTCCTCCATACAGTATAATGCAGCGCCATAGAATATAATGCATCCCCCATAAGGTATAATGCAGAACCCAAAGGGTAAAATGCAGCCCCCTATGGTATAATGCAGCCCACAGTTCTCCAGTATTACACTGTGTTCCAAATTATTATGCAAATAATATTTTCTCAGATTTTCCCAAATTACCTATATGAATTGCAGTCATTGTAATTTTCCAGTCAAATAACTATTAGAGTACAATTGAAAGGTTTTTGTACAAACTGCCTATGATAACAGTATATTTTTAAAAAAAATAAAAAACTCAAACTGCACTCAAAATGCATGTTCCAAATTATTATGCACAGCAGTTTTCAACCTTTTCATTTTAATAAAGAACAAAAAAAAATGGTCATTTTTGAAATTATAAGCATTAGCAGGTTATTACAAACTGAAATCAAACAGTTTTCAACTCAAAACTTTATTCTAGGTGATGTAACATTTGCACATAGGACCCCTTGTTCGAAAGGAGCTTCTGAACTCTCTCGTCCATTGAATTTGTCAGGTTTTGGATGGTTTCTGCTTCAATTGTTTTGAATGAGGACAGAATACCCTCCCAGAGCTGTTGCTTAGATGTGAACTGCCTCCCGCCATCATAGACACTTGATGGTCCAGATGGATGGAGTGGAGGATAGCTGGTTGATGGACACCCCATGCAAACACGGCTACGGCGCTAACAAGGAGGAGGTGGAGTAATGTTTTGGGCTGGAATCATGGGGAGAGAGATTGTCGGCCCTTTTAGGATCCCTGAAGGGGTAAAGATGAACTCCATAATGTATGTTGAGTTTCTCAAACAGCACTTCCTTCCATGGTTCAAGAAGAAGAACCGTGCATTCCGCAGCAAGATCATTTTCATGCATGATAATGCCCCGTCTCATGCTGCACATAACACATCTGCATCTCTGGCTGCTATGGGCATAAAAGGGGACAAACTTATGGTGTGACCCCCATGCTCCCCTGACCTCAACCCCAATGAGAACCTCTGGAGCATCATCAAAAGGAGTGTCTATGATGGCGGGAGGCAGTTCACATCTAAGCAATAGCTCTGGGAGGGTATTCTGTCCTCATGCAAAACAATTGAAGCAGAAACCATCCAAAGCCTGACAAATTCAATGGACGAGAGAGTTCAGAAGCTCCTTTCGAACAAGGGGCCCTATGTGCAAATGTAACATCACCTAGAATAAAGTTTTGAGTTGAAAACTGTTTGATTTCAGTTTGTAATAACCTGCTAATGCTTATAATTTCAAAAATGACCATTTTTTGTTCTTTATTAAAATGAAAAGGTTGAAAACTCTGCTGTGCATAATAATTTGGAACATGCATTTTGAGTTTTTTATTTTTTTAAAAATATACTGTTATCATAGGCAGTTTGTACAAAAACCTTTCAATTGTACTCTAATAGTTATTTGACTGGAAAATTACAATGACTGCAATTCATATAGGTAATTTGGGAAAATCTGAGAAAATATTATTTGCATAATAATTTGGAACACAGTGTATTGGATGCAGATAATTGACTAACTTGTGGACCCCAACGCAAAATTTCTAAGAGGGTCCCCAACCATCAAGAGTCTGACATTCTGGACCCCCTTAGGCTCCAGGTTGACTGCAACTAATATAGTAAAGCCCTGGATACTGACATAATACAACCCTACTATAGTGCATATAGTAAAACACCACCACGACCCCCAAGATGACAAGAGGAGCCATGACCACTGAACCCACCAATGAGATTACAGCTTTCATTTTCGAGACGCCCTTTTTGAAATGAGAACTGCAACTCCATTGGCCACCAGAGCCAAGTTCTCCATGTTTCCTTTGCACTTGTTTTCATAAATCCACCCCCTTCCCGCTTAATTGTTTTCTTTTATGACGGACGGCCATAATCACCAGCCACATTTCTAAGATAAATCTTTTGTGCCAATGCTGTAGATATGAGATCATTCACACTGAACGACTGCCGTGTATGTGGTAGACATTAATGTAATAAAATGCAATCCAATCCATTAGCAGGAAGCTGGCGGGAGGATGATGGGAGAGTTAGAGGTCAGACCCCCTCCCCTCCTCTGTGTACAAGGATACGTACGGCTATATATAGGCCATGAAGGACTGAGGAGTCACGAGATAATCAATACTGTCTGCAAGTAACTCTGCCGTCCCACCAGAGACTGCTCATGGCGGCCGATCCGGCCCAAACACCTGATCGCCTGACTGTGACGCTCCTCCAAATCCAATAATTCTATAAAAAGGCGAAGGTTTGATATAAAAATCCAGTAAGGCCTCATTGTAATGGCGGCGTTGCCCATAGCAACCACCTATAATCTGATGTGTTGCTATGGTATAAAGGCCTAGTTTTACATTTGTGGCAAAGCCGGGTGACAACCAACAAGATGCCCATTATTTTTTTTTAGACAGGAAAGGAGGTTACTACCAACCAAGACTTATTTTTAACCCCCTTATCAGGTATTGCCCCTTCTATAACCCTTCTTGCCCCCCAGGACAGCAGGTCTTGAAGGAACCATTGGGGGTAGTACTGACCTTGCAGGAAATTTGTGACTTGCCCATTCAGGAGTCTAAGAAAGCATGTCTGAAAAATAATTGCCCCTTGTTGGTTGTCACCATGCTTTACCAGAAACAGATATAAGTAAAACTTAAGTGGTTGCTATGGGCAACGCCTCCATTTTGTTTCTACGTTACAAAGAGGCCTAGCAGCTGTTATCACCCATACATTCTCAAAAAATCAGAAATATGGGACGGCTATTTTTTCCCAAAACAGCGCCACTTTTGTCTGCAGGCTGTGTTTGTTATTGCAGCAAATCATTAAAGTAAAAATAGTAATACCTGGCACAACTAGTGGACGAGAGTGGCGCTGTTTCTTAAAAAAAAAAAAAGCTAAATCTCTCTTTCCTAAGGGGACCCTTATTTTTTTCCTGGTGGGACCCTGTGTCTGCAGTGTGATAGCCAGTATATGCGCAGGGTCTTCACAGGTAAGCATAGCCCGCTATCTACCCAAAGCAAAACTGACACCTAATGTGACAGGTTCCTACAAGTCGAGAGGAAGTTTATTCTGAGATATTCCTTAGGGTGAGATCTTGGCGCTTGCACAGTGGCAGCGCGTGGCACTCTGCTGATGAACAGACACAGAAGTGTAAGTGCCCAGTAATGTGGGTAAGACGCACATATTACCACCCTGACAGAGACATCACAAGCATACATTGATATACTCGCTGCTATTTGTTCCCCCCTCGCAGAAGGCTTCTGTGCGAGTGCAAATCATGGAGGGAGAGCGGTGCAAGAGCAAGATGTAACATGACAGCCCCCCAGGACACGGCAAGAATGTCACATATCTGAAGAAGCACAGCTGAAACCTTTCCCATAGTCACAGGAATCAGCCCGGGCCCTGCACTGACTATACACATAACGGACGAAGGTCAGATGTCAGGTCCTAATACACAGGTGTCAGAAAACACATCTGTAACATCAGGACACAGCCCCATCCTCCTCCTAATGTACAAATCAGGACGCGGACCAGTCCTCCTCCTAATACACAGGGATCAGGACGCGGCCCCGTCCTCCTCCTAATACACAGGGATCAGGACGCGGCCCCGTCCTCCTCCTAATACACATGGATCAGGACGCGGCCCCGTCCTCCTCCTAATACACAGGGATCAGGACGCGGCCCCGTCCTCCTCCTAATACACAGGGATCAGGACGCGGCCCCGTCCTCCTCCTAATACACAGGGATCAGGACGCGGCCCCGTCCTCCTCCTAATACACAGGGATCAGGACGCGGCCCCGTCCTCCTCCTAATACACAGGGATCAGGACGCGGCCCCGTCCTCCTCCTAATACACAGGGATCAGGACGCGACCCCGTCCTCCTCCTAATACACAGGGATCAGTACACAGCCCCGTCCTCCTCCTAATACACAGGGATCAGGACCCGGCCAGTCTTCCTCCTAATACACATGGATCAGGATGCAGCCCCGTCCTCTTCCTAATACGCAGGGATCAGGACGCGGCCCCGTCCTTCTAATACACAGGGATCGGGACCCGGCCCCGTCCTCCTCCTAATACACAGGGATCAAGACACGGCCCCGTCCTCCTCCTAATACACAGGGATCAGGACACGGCACCGTCCTCCTCCTAATACACAGGGATCAGGACACGGCACCGTCCTCCTCCTAATACACAGGGATCAGGACACGGCCCCGTCCTCCTCCTAATACACAGGGATCAGGACCCGGCCCCGTCCTCCTCCTAATACACAGGGATCAGGCTACGGCCCCATCCTCCTCCTAATACACAGGGATCGGGACACGGCCTCGTCCTCCTCCTAATCCACAGCCATCAGGATACGGCCCCGTCCTCCTCCTAATACACAGGGATCGGGACACGGCCCCGTCCTCCTCCTAATACACAGGGATCAGGCCCCATCCTCCTCCTAATACACAGGGATCGGGACGCGGCCCCGTCCTCCTCCTAATACACAGGGATCGGGACGCGGCCCCGTCCTCCTCCTAATACACAGGGATCGGGACGCGGCCCCGTCCTCCTCCTAATACACAGGGATCGGGACGCGGCCCCGTCCTCCTCCTAATACACAGGGATCGGGACGCGGCCCCGTCCTCCTCCTAATACACAGGGATCGGGACGCGGCCCCGTCCTCCTCCTAATACACAGGGATCGGGACGCGGCCCCGTCCTCCTCCTAAAACACAGGGATCGGGACGCGGCCCCGTCCTCCTCCTAATACACAGGGATCGGGACGCGGCCCCGTCCTCCTCCTAATACACAGGGATCGGGACGCGGCCCCGTCCTCCTCCTAATACACAGGGATCGGGACGCGGCCCCGTCCTCCTCCTAATACACAGGGATCGGGACGCGGCCCCGTCCTCCTCCTAATACACAGGGATCGGGACGCGGCCCCGTCCTCCTCCTAATACACAGGGATCGGGACGCGGCCCCGTCCTCCTCCTAATACACAGAGATCGGGACCCGGCCCCGTCCTCCTCCTAATACACAGGGATCGGGACGCGGCCCCGTCCTCCTCCTAATACACAGGGATCGGGACGCGGCCCCGTCCTCCTCCTAATACACAGGGATCGGGACGCGGCCCCGTCCTCCTCCTAATACACAGGGATCGGGACGCGGCCCCGTCCTCCTCCTAATACACAGGGATCGGGACGCGGCCCCGTCCTCCTCCTAATACACAGGGATCGGGACGCGGCCCCGTCCTCCTCCTAATACACAGGGATCGGGACGCGGCCCCGTCCTCCTCCTAATACACAGGGATCGGGACGCGGCCCCGTCCTCCTCCTAATACACAGGGATCGGGACGCGGCCCCGTCCTCCTCCTAATACACAGGGATAGGGACGCGACCCCGTCCTCCTCCTAATACACAGGGATCGGGACGCGGCCCCGTCCTCCTCCTAATACACAGGGATCGGGACGCGGCCCCGTCCTCCTCCTAATACACAGGGATCGGGACGCGGCCCCGTCCTCCTCCTAATACACAGAGATCGGGACCCGGCCCCGTCCTCCTCCTAATACACAGGGATCGGGACGCGGCCCCGTCCTCCTCCTAATACACAGGGATCGGGACGCGGCCCCGTCCTCCTCCTAATACACAGGGATCGGGACGCGGCCCCGTCCTCCTCCTAATACACAGGGATCGGGACGCGGCCCCGTCCTCCTCCTAATACACAGGGATCGGGACGCGACCCCGTCCTCCTCCTAATACACAGGGATCGGGACGCGGCCCCGTCCTCCTCCTAATACACAGGGATCGGGACGCGGCCCCGTCCTCCTCCTAATACACAGGGATCGGGACGCGGCCCCGTCCTCCTCCTAATACACAGGGATCGGGACCCGGCCCCGTCCTCCTCCTAATACACAGGGATCGGGACGCGGCCCCGTCCTCCTCCTAATACACAGGGATCGGGACGCGGCCCCGTCCTCCTCCTAATACACAGGGATCGGGACGCGGCCCCGTCCTCCTCCTAATACACAGGGATCGGGACGCGGCCCCGTCCTCCTCCTAATACACAGGGATCGGGACGCGGCCCCGTCCTCCTCCTAATACACAGGGATCGGGACGCGGCCCCGTCCTCCTCCTAATACACAGGGATCAGGACACGGCCCCGTCCTCCTCCTAATACACAGGGATCAGGCCCCGGCCTCCTCCTAATACACAGCCATCAGGACACGGCCCCGTCCTCCTCCTAATACACAGGGATCAGGACCCGGCCCCGTCCTCCTCCTAATACACAGGGATCAGGACGCGGCCCCGTCCTCCTCCTAATACACAGGGATCAGGCCCCGGCCTCCTCCTAATACACAGCCATCAGGACACGGCCCCGTCCTCCTCCTAATACACAGGGATCAGGACCCGGCCCCGTCCTCCTCCTAATACACAGGGATCGGGACACAGCCCAGTCCTCCTCCTAATACACAGGGATCGGGACACGGCCCCGTCCTCCTCCTAATACACAGGGATCAGGACACGGCCCCGTCCTCCTCCTAATACACAGGGATCGGGACACAGCCCAGTCCTCCTCCTAATACACAGGGATCGGGACCCGGCCCCGTCCTCCTCCTAATACACAGGGATCAGGACACGGCCCCGTCCTCCTCCTAATACACAGCCATCAGGACACGGCCCCGTCCTCCTAATACACAGCCATCAGGACACGGCCCCGTCCTCCTCCTAATACACAGGGATCGGGACACAGCCCCGTCCTCCTCCTAATACACAGGGATCAGGACCCGGCCCCGTCCTCCTCCTAATACACAGAGATCAGGACCCGGACCCGTCCTCCTCCTAATACATGGCCCCTTCCAGGGACATACTGTATGTATTAACACCTTTGTTGCCCTAGTGCACCAGGGATATTTAAGGCAGAAACCACATCTTACATTTGCTCCCTTCTGTTAAGACATCTCTTTGCTAACATAACTGTCTGTGAAAAGCTGTCATTCCAGTCTGCAATTGCATCTGTTCCTCAACCAACATGGCGGCTAAAAGCGCACAACTACAGATCACGTGACAGGGGCATTTCAGTTCCGAACTTTCTCAGGCTCTGCTGTCATTGGTCGGCTCCAGCAGCTAAGACGAGACATTCCCCTACCAATATGGCCGCAGGTCTCTTCCCTTACGCTGATTGGCCGCTCTTTCGTCTTAACGTTATCTGATTGGCTCCGGTCCCGGGCCGGCCAGGATGACTTCCGGCCAAGCGGAAGGAGTGTAAGGCTCTGTCAATTAAACGGGGAGACGACAGAAGAGAAACGGCTGAGGCGACACTCCCCCCAACCCCAGGACAGGAAGCGTAACACAAGCTCGATAGAAACCCCCTTGGGAGTGGTGAAGACTGACCTCTGACCCCCCGTATAGGCATTGCTAACTGGGTGTGGCCCCCAACACTGACAGGGGCCACATGTGCTCTATATCTGGCTCCCAGTAACCATATTGGTTATTAGCAGTAATTTTATGTCTCCACCATTCATCTCTGTCCCTGTAATTACCGAGCTGGAGCTGTGTGCCCCCCCCAGAGCTGCCAGAATGGACTGCTCCTTATAACTTGTTGCCCCCTTAGGGGTAAACCAAGGGCTCACCCTGTGGGGTTGTTTTTGTGTTTTTAGATTTTATTGTGTATGCTGTAATGATGTATTAGGCTGGTGGAGGGCGCAGCGCTGCCAGCTCATACAGTGCCATTTTATACCCAGTGTGGGGGAGATCTGGGTCACATCTAGTCAGCGGGGTGACATGTGCCCGGAAAAAGGCGGAGAACCAAAGAGAAGAGCGTGAGAACCAATCACAGGATGGTGAGTGTCTTGGCATGGGAGATAGACCACCCGGCCTCAGGGGGCATTGCTATGGGGACGCTGACAGGACCCTGCTACATTTTTTTTGCATTTGCAGCTCTGGACATCTACTTTGCACCTCTGCCCCTTCCCCAATATTCATTGTCGGCGCCTATTAGGGCCATTTTGGGGCAAGGAACTTTTGTAAAATTGATTTGCCCTCTAAGATCAGGTCCTGAGGACGCTTAAAGAGGAAACACTGCTGCAGCGATGACATCTCCACACAGTGACATGTGATAGCTGCAGCCAATGACTGACTGCAGCGGTCACATCTTAAGTGGGCGCATTATAGCTGAAGCCTGTAGTTAGCACAATGGGGGAGATGAAATGGTTAATTTTTTTATTTAAAGGGGTTGTCCCTTATCAAAAAACTTCTCTCTATATGCAAAAAAACAAAACAAATTGAGCTTTACTCATCTCCCTGTGTCCAGCCTGCGCCTCTGTCCCGGTCTCGTTTGGGATTGGCTGCAGTGGTGACGGCACGTCAACAGCTCTGCAGCCAGTAACTGAGCTCAGAGGCTCGGCTGATATAGACAGCGCAAACTGATTGGCTGCAGCACTGTCAAAATTACATCACCGCTGCGGCCGAATAACAGAGAACAGGGCAGCGACGGAGACCCGGGGAGGGTGAGTAAAGCTCAGTTTTTGTTTTTTTACTCATCATTTTGGGCAAAAGTTTTGCTCATGAAGGGTAACAACCCCTTTAATACAATGATCTGTTGCATTTTTTTTTTTTTTTTTTTAAATCTTTTTACGTTTGCAATTTTTTTTTTTTTAAAGTGGTGAAAATTTTTGAAGCGATTTTTGTTTTTTGTCTCCTTTTTCCAAGACCCAGAATTTTTAGATTTCTCCACCGAAGGAGCTGTGTGAGGCCCTAGCTCTTTGCATGGCGAACTGACCTTTGTATTGTTACCATTTTGTTTTAGCTACTACATTTTGATCCCTTCTTATTGCATTTTTTTTGCGGCATCTGAAAAAAACCCCAGTTCTGGCAAGTTTTTTTTTTTCTTGTTACGCCATTTACTGTACCGGGTTAATTAATTTTGTATTTTTGTAGACCGGACTTTTATGTATGCAATGAAACCAGATATGTTTGTCTCTTTAATTTTTTGATAGGGGAAAAATAAAAAATAGAAATTGTGTAGTAAAAAAAAAAACCCTAACTTTTATTTTTTATCCACTTAGTATACTTTACTCTGCGATCTTTCGATTGCTTATGCTATATTCCGCAATACATCAATGTTGCAGTATATAATGAAAATGGAGGTCCCTTTATAAAGCTCCGCCTGTGGCTGGACTTCACAAGAGGACCGCGATGGCAGCAATAAGGAAGCCTATAGTAGGCTTCTGGTGCCAAGCTACCCTATTGGTACCCCTTGATTGTATTGCGGGGAGAGTAATTGGCATTGGTAGCCATTCCATTTAAATGCCACTATTGGAGATTGACAGCAATATCTAAATGGTTAACAGCAGCAATCTGAGTTCAGCTCTGGCTGCTGCTGTTAGTACATACCGCAATTATAATTATATGACAATTATATGACTACTACTCCCACCATCTGACTGTATAATCTCTTTCTATTCCCAGGCATCCGAGGAGGCCTCGCTCCGGGCCTTGGAGAGTCTTATGAGCGAGTTCTTTCACACCAGCACATCAAATGATCGAAAAAGAGAGATCGGTGAGACCACCAGTAATGACATTTAGCACTGGGGGTGGGGGGGTGTTGTATTTTTAGGTGACCTTGGTTAATGCTGCTGCTATTGGATAACCAAAGGGGGTGTAGACTGCTGCAGCCGGGCCCTTCCCTGCTCTTAAAGGGGTTGGTCTTGTGCCCCTTGGGATAAATGGAGCTGATAATAGGGGGCTTGGTAATGAATAAAGAACTGCTGTCTAAAGATTTCGCATGACCATGTATTATACAGTCGCCTTTTACTGTGACCTCATAAATTTAAAGGGATCACGGACTTATAGAAAAGAGCAAGGAGATTTGGTCCGGTCCCCTTTTGGACTGCACTTTTGTGACGAGCAATTCTTGGGGGTCTCTGGCCGTCACAAAACTAAAATCTTGGGGAGCTTTCTTGTATCTATCGGATGAGTTTCTCACCGGTTGGAGAGCCACCGGCCAAAAAAAGTAAAGACGATCTATTGTAAAAAGAGGAGGGAAACCAACATGTCTATATGTGCAGCCCTCAGAGAAGGATCCTGTTCTGGCTGCACTAACGCGTTTCAGACCAGACACGATTACGTGTGTTCGTTGCTGTGTAACTTCCTCTTGTGCTTCAAAAAACAACTAAAAAAAAAAATCTTCATTTTCATTTATCTCCAATTCAGTTTATTAACCAGAATTGCAGTAAAGAGTTAATAAATGACACCCGGGGTCCATGCACCATTCACAGGGTTTTCCATACATTTTTTTTGGGGGGGTTAATACACTAGATCTCTGTTTTAGGGGCAGTGATTGGGAGCGTTATTGTTCCTACACAGAGCGGCCCATGTACTTCACATCCGAAGGGTGTAACCTGCACTGAATGCCGGCTCTCCGCTGCTGCTCCTGTCTCTGGCGGTGACATCACGTCAGCTGCTCATATCACCACTGCAGCCAATCACTGAGCTTGCGGGTTTGTGCCGTATACATCAGCAGAACTGCTCAGTGATTTGCTGCAGCTGTCATATGAGCTGTGAACTTGACGTGACAGGAGCAGCGGATGAGAGCTGGCGCTGGACCTGGGGAAGGCGAGTACCATCTGGTTTTGTCACTTTACATTACTCTCAGCACAAAATGACTGTCCAAACCAAGCACAGGGGTTCTGTGCACCCGTGCTGATTGACAGCTCCAGCTTTACAGGAGGATGGAGATAGATGGGAAGTAGGAAGGAAGCTGCGCCAAAATGTTTGGGCACAGCAAGGGTGCACCGAGCGCCTGTGCTTGGTTTGGACAGTCATTTTGTGCTGAACACTTTACATCAGTTGTTTAGGAATAGAAAGACATGACTGATTTTCCTCAAGATCCAGCATAGCTCCTGTCCACAGGTTGTCTGCACCCCATGGATCGGTGCAGAGCCGTTTCTAGAAGACGGCAGCCATGTTTTTCTAAAACGACCCCTTGCGTGCTGGGTATCGGGTCGGTGTTAGTGATTCATGAATTCTATTATTTTCGCCCCATTTATATGAAAGTCCAGAATACTGTTTGCTGAAACTACAACTCCCAGCATGTGTTTATCCTGTACCTGCTATATACCATATCCCGGTGTGCCTTTTCCTCCCTGGTCACGCTCTGCTTTGCTCTTCTGCACAGAGGCGCTGCTGAATAACTTTGCTCAGCAGCTCGGGGCCTGGAGGTTCTGCTTCTACTTCCTGTCCAGCTCGCACAATGACTACGTCCTGATGTACAGTCTCAGCGTGTTTGAGGTGAGAGCTCCTCACTTATTGTCACACTGCCTACATCTAACATTGCTCTTAAAGGGGTTTTCCAGGACTCTGATATTGATGGCTTATCCTCGGACTAGAAGATCGATATCAGAACCGCAGAGGTCCAGCACCCCCTCTGCTTGGCGGCGGCCATGTGTAAGTAGTGTATGTAGCGGGACATCACAGCTTCATACTCTCCTGGTTACTGCAGCTTAGCTACTAGTCACTTTAGTAGGAGCATAGCTACAGAACCTGGCAATGGCCCGTACATGCTGTGGTGTTGAGGCTTCATCCACTATTTACATATGAGCTCCAAACAGCTGATTGGGGAGCTCTGGATGTCAGATGAGCAGAGGTCCAGCACCCCCTCCACTTGGCGGCGGTCACGTGTAAGTAGTGTACATAGCGGGACACCACCTCTTCATCCGCTCCTGGGTACTATAGCTTAGCTACTAGTAACTTTAGTAGGAGCATAGCTACAGAACCTGGCAATAACCAGTACATGGAGCTGTAATGTTGAGGCTTCATCCACTATTTGCATATGAGCTCCAAACAGCTGATTGGGGGGGCTCCAGGTGTCAGCCATATTAATCACCCATCCTAAGTATAGGCCATCACAGTCCTGGACAACCCCTTTAAAGGAATTGTCCACTTTTCTGTATGTACTTTGATGGTAAGCTTAAAGCCAGGATGACTTGGGGGCTGAGTTGGGCTTCGGAGGTGATTTAAGGAAGAGCTAGGTGTTTGACATCTAGTGAGGTTTTGCCAGACTTGGCATATCTTCTTCTCCCTGCCTGGTCAAGTTTTGATTGTCTAATAATAAATCTTCCCCCATTGTTTTAATCATACAGAACCTAATCAATAAGATGTGGCTGGGCGTCCCATCAGAGGAGAAGATGGAGATCCGTGGCTCGTTGCCCAAGCTTCTTCTGAGCCAGCACAAAGCTCTGCCCGGCTTCATCTGTAACAAGCTGTGTAAGGTGATCGTGGACATGGGCCGACAGGACTGGCCCATGTTCTATCATGACTTCTTCACCAACATCCTACAGGTGAGGGCGAGCTTTAATTAGGGATTGAATAGAAAAGAAAAGCTGCTTTTTTTTTTTTCCCAAGAAACCACGCCACGACTGCCCATTGTCATTGCAGCTTGGCTCCATCTAGCCGAGCTGTAATACCACATTTGACCTGTGGACAGGTGTGGCGCTGGTTTTGGCCATGGTTTTTCTAATTCTGCACAACTTCTTTTAAGAGCCAGTCTTGCAGCACACATTTACTGTAGGCCTCTTTAACCTCTCATGTAGCTTATCCAGACCCCCAGCACAACTCCTCTGGGACTGATCATGCTGAAGACGGCATCTGAGGAGCTGGCATGTCCCCGAGAGGACCTGAGCGTGGCCAGGAAGGAGGAACTTCGCAAACTGCTGCTGGAGCAAGTGCCAACCGTGCTAGGTCTGCTGACAGGTAGGACCATCGCTGGAAAACAAGTTGCACTATAGGGGGCGCTAGAATTGGGAAAGGATTTTTCATTCTGGCCGATGGTGACGTATTGACCAAGTATATGCCAAGAGCCACGTATATCCGGCCCTATGGATATGTCTGGTGTCTGCTCTGTATCTGCCAAACCTCATCACAAAATAATGGGACCAGAACTTAAAGGGGGTGTCCAGGACTGGCAAAATAAAATATCACATTTTAGTGGAACATGCAACTTTGCAAAGTTTATGAACCATGTGTGATGTTTTTGAGGCATTTGGCACAAAAAAAAATAAATGAAAAAAAATTGCTGACTCGGGCCATTAGTCACTTGATTTCTGGGGCCACTGATTGATAAACAGGTCGTCATCCGAAAAGGGAGAAAAGACGTTCGGTCGTGTGACTGAATGTAGGGGACGTCATCACTTCTCGTCTTGGCAAATCTTTTTGGTGAACGGGCTAAATGTGAAATCCCCTTCAAAGATCGGCCCTATAAGTAATTCGTAGGTCGGCCCTACTCATAGACTGTAAGCTTGCGAGCAGGGCTCTCACTCCTTTTGATTTGAGAAATGCTTATTCTGTATTGTTTGTATAAGTCCCCCCTAATATTGTAAAGTGCTGCGGAATATGTTGGCGCTATAAAAATAAAAATTATTATTATATATTATGGGGCGGTTGATTATTTACACACTGGAGGATCTGGTCTCTTTCCTTCCTTGGAGCCAATGGCAGGTTTCAGACTTCATGGTCGGAGTAAAGACTCCTCTTGTCTCGGGCGATAATCCATTATTTGTATAGAAACAGGAACCTTTTATACTTTCATATTCATTCCTGTTGAGAAGGGGGTGTTAATTATTTTTATTTTTTCATTGCTCTTCCGGTTGCATAGATTTTTTTTTTTTACTAAATTCCAAAATATAGTTCTAAGCAACTGGGGCCTTTTTTTTTTTTTTTTTTTTTTTTTTTTTTTTTTTTATATAACTATTTTGTGCTAAGGTTTTCCTTTTTGTTGAAATCTAGGAGTTCTTGAAAGTATATGGGATAAGCACAGCGTAACTGCAGCCACTCCTCCACCGTCGCCAACTGCTTCAGATGCCGGTAAGTGCTCCAGCTTCTTATACGGTAATCCTATATATGTCGTCTTAAGTTTTCAGTGATTTTTCATTGATATTGATACTGTGAAGTATATGGTCCTTGCACTTGACGAGCATTCGCTGGAAACTGAAGCACTTAAAGGGGCTCTGCAGACGTCGCTCTGATGGCCACTGACGGGTCCTGTGCACTATGGATGGGTACAGTGCCTGGTACAGCCATGCACGAGACCTGCCCATACTTGACGTGTGGTGTTCGTTGTTCCAATGCTCGCATCGCTTCTCGACAAAGGAAAACTGTCTACAAAGAGTCTTTTAAGATGCAAGCAGTCCTGCTGAAGTTTGCAAGACGAAATTGCATCTCTTTTCTGAAACTGGTTTGCTGTCATTTTTGCATCTGCTCTGACATTGGCATCTTTTTCTATAAGTTTTGATAACTAGCAAGAATGGCCAAAAAATGAGTGTGCTGCTTCTTTTTAACCACTTGATGGTTTCCAAACCCGAAGTATCGAAAGACTGAACTTGTGCAGAGCAGTGTTGTTTTTACATTGCTGCACACTATGTTCCTATGAAAAAAGACGCTGTGTGCACGTAACCTAAGGGGTTAGAACGTGGCACATAGATTCCCGCTCAGATACTGGTAGTCTGTTAGAAAAACATGGCTGCTTCCCTCCCTTGTGCATAGGCTGCGTCTGGTTTTGCTGCTCTGCCATCATTTGGGTGAATGCCGCACACCGCCCCTGGATAAGAGGCATTTTTGTGTAGGTATATGGGTTCAAGGATAGTACTGACTGCTCTGCTCATATCTTGGAGAAGACCCAAAGGGACTTAGCCATCAGCTGAGCTCCTCTGCCCATTTGTTTCAAGAATCGATGGCCTCCAGACCCCTTCGTCATGCCTTGTTAGAGTATATAGACTTTGTAGACGGGGGTCCTGCACTCGGCAGTCTCATTAATGAGCCGGGGCAGAGATCTTTGACTCTGCTATAGCCGGATGACTCTTCCCTCCTGGCAAAATCCGCTTTTTGCCAGGGGTCGGATCGCCAGGGTCAGCACTCTTAGACAACCCCTTTAAGGTCAGTCAGTGACTGTCTCTTGCAGAGGACTGGAATCGCTCTACTATTTCACATCCTCGATGAATGAGGACATTGCAGTTTCTGCACAGCGTCTCCGTAATAATCATGTCATCAGCACAGCCCTGTCTTCGTCACGCATCGTCTTCCGGCATGTATGACATTTTCTCCCGAGATCAATGGTGTCTGCTTGTTGCTTATTTCCTTCCTGTTCACAAAAGCATTTGTGGTTCCCTTGTGTAATGCGGCTGAGCACCGTGTGTACTTGTCTAATGACGGGGTGCGGAGAGTTGCATTCTTATTTCCTGGACGAGCCCTTTAAATCTGCCGCATCGTAATATCTAAATGAATGGAGCCAGATGCACCACAAGGGGGTCATTGGTATCTGTGGGGGGTCGCCAGCCGAGCGATCATACAGTAATCGTGTGCGGATAGGTGATAAATGTATTTAGGAGCAACCCCCTCTTCCTCCATTTTTAAGGGTCTGTTCACACTTTGCACTTCACCGTATCGCTGATCCATGTAATAGTGCAGCTTTTGGAAGCACGCAGAGATGTAATATAGGCATATGGAAGGTTAATTTGCAGTGTGCATTAGGCCTTACATGACAACGTATCCTCGGCTGGGCGCTCAGCTGGTTTTGTGCCGTCCTGAATACAATATCGGGGGCGACTTGCAGCAAGTACGGGGGCAGAGAAATGCTAAAGCGATGGCTTTCTATATATTCTCTAATACATACATTTAGTCCACGGTGTTAATAAAGGGCACAAAGCCCCCTCCACTATAAATATAGGGTTGCTGGCCCGCATGCATTTACTAGCCGCCCCGGGGTCCACATTTCCATATGCTTTACATCAGGTCCAGCTAATTTCCCAGCAGAAATATGCAGCTTTTATATTTCAATTTATACAAAAAATATTGTAATATTTTCTACAAATGGTCTCGGGCTTGGTTGGATGGGTCAGCGCCGGCTGCGGGCAACGTCTGCTGTGTGCTAATGACTCTCGCCTTGCTGGAAGCGTCCCAGAGATGTGTGGTGTAATGATACAGACCCGCCGCTCCATGGGGTGAGGGGACGTCAAGGGTTTACACTAAGAAAGCCTGGAATACTTCAGCGGGCGACCTTGAAACCACGGGAGTATACCCTTCTGGAGGGTGGGGGGTCGGTATACATATGGGATTAGCTTAAAGCTCATCTGTATTATATAAGTTTCCACTATGAGTTGTTTTCTGTCCTCTATTTGGTATCTATCCCATATCACTACATGTCAGGCCATGCTGGGAGTTGTAGTTGTGCAGCAGCTGGCTGGATCACGGAGCGATGCTTTCTTTAGCTGAGGCTACCGTGATGGATCTGATTGTTAACCCAGCACATTCCTGACCTGTCATCATAAAGCGAAGGCAAATGCCCCCTGATCCTCAGAATGAAGGGGTCCTAGCGTTGATGCAGCCCCTTCAGTTTCTTGCACTGCACGGTGGAGCCCAGCCGCACGCCGGTGCAGAAAACTGCAGCACGGCTCTACACAAGTGACCGGGGCTGCAATTCCCTGCACAGCCAGATGTCTGAGTGTGTCGCCATGCAGGGGAAAGGGTCAGTGGGCCACAGCCATGTATCTCTGTATCGGTGGGCTCCCGGCGTCTGGGCTATTTCAGTCAGGTCACTTGGTGAGATGGGAATGGCCATTAAAAACACATAAGTATATAATTTTCAATTCCCAAAATACAGGTAGGCAACAATTGAAAGCTCCTTGGGCCGCCTGATTGTTGAAGGGGAATGTGTCTGGAGAGCTGTGCTTTGCTCTGAGGCTGCGTCATTGGAGGGACTTGTCAATCAATAAGTCAAAAGACGCCGCCGAGCCGACTCTTCTCCCCACTGCATGGTCTTTCTTTTCTCTTATTCTCTATCTTCTCACTGCTTTGACCCTTGTCCATAGCTTTTTCCCTTCTCCGCGGTGATCAGTCTCCTCTTCGCTGACCGGTCTTTCTCTTCTCTTCCCTGCCCGCTGACCGGTCTCTTTCTCTTCTCTTCCCTGCCCGCTGACCGGTCTCTTTCTCTTCTCTTCCCTGCCCGCTAACCGGTCTCTTTCTCTTCTCTTCCCTGCCCGCTGACCGGTCTCTTTCTCTTCTCTTCCCTGCCCGCTGACCGGTCTCTTTCTCTTCTCTTCCCTGCCTGCTGATCGGTCTCTTTCTCTTCTCTTCCCTGCCTGCTGATCGGTCTCTTTCTCTTCTCTTCCCTGCCCGCTGACCGGTCTCTTTCTCTTCTGTTCCCTGCCCGCTGACCGGTCTCTTTCTCTTCTCTTCCCTGCCCGCTGACCGGTCTCTTTCTCTTCTCTTCCCTGCCCGCTGACCGGTCTCTTTCTCTTCTCTTCCCTGCCTGCTGATCGGTCTCTTTCTCTTCTGTTCCCTGCCCGCTGACCGGTCTCTTTCTCTTCTCCCCGCTTTCACCCTTCACCTTTTCCATAGCTCATTTTTCCAATCATGTTTTCTTTGGAATAAAGGAGCGTTGCAAGGTAACACCGTCTGTCTGTAATACCCGAACCTGTTGGGATTTCATGTTGCTCGGATGATGGGTTCCTGTACAGTCATCTCCTTATTTCCCGCCATGAGCGTTACTGCCTGTTGCAGCCGCAGTCCGCCGTCTCTCCGAGCTATGTGCTTAGGGAAACATGGCAATTGAAGCTTCTTGCACATCTTCCTTTTTCCTTTATTTTTTTTTAAAGAGGCTTTTGATGTTACTTAAGCGACCAATTCGTCCTCTGTTCTGTCTCTGTCTCCCATCATCCACTGGCCATGTCAGTAGTCCCAGAGCCTGGCCAGCCTCCTCCTAGCTGCCAGGATCTCCAGGCGCTGCACCACGTCACCGTCATTCGCCGGATATCTGAGCAGGTAGGAGATGGTTCTTGGCGAATGTGGGCTACCAGTGTGGCCACTGGACCCGGGTCTTGCAAATCTTTTTGATTTACTCTATTCACTACTATTTTCTTTGTGATCGAATATGAAAATTGAATCATCCTTGCAGTAGGTCTTTATTAATGTCTTTGTTTTGTGCCTACTGCTCCTGCTCTGCATTGGAGCTATGAACGCAAAACGGTAAAAATAAAATCAAGACCGTTTTTAAAGACTGAGGCTTTCTTGTTGGTTCTTAATATATAATATATATTAATTCAAATGTTTTTCTTCCTCCTTAGACGACCTCCTCAGTAACCTTGTCCGCACACCAGCCTTGTCCAAGCAGCTGAGCCAACCACCTCCGAGCCTGGAGGCCGAGAGCGAGCGAATCTGTGCCCTGGCCCTCGAGTGCCTCTCGCATCTCTTCAGTTGGATCCCCCTCTCCGCCAGCATCACCCCCTCGCTGCTCACCACAATCTTTCACTTTGCCCGCCTGGGATGTGACGCCCGGTCACGAAGGACTCACACTGTCAACAGCACCAATGCTGTCACCCTAAACGGGGGCGGCAGCAATAGCCCCCCGTTACCATTGACATTGCCAACCTCTCAGCAAGACTGTAACAGACTGGGGGTCTTAGCGATGTCCTGTATTAACGAACTGATGTGTAAGAACTGTGTTCCCCTGGAGTTCCAGGAATACCTGTTACGCGTGTGCCAGCAGACCTTCTACCTCCTGCAGAGGATCACACGGGAGACCAACGCCCACAGCGTGCGCAGCCGGCTGGAGGAGCTGGACGAGAGGTAAGGCCAGGACCCTGTCCCCATGGAGACACACAGGTCTGCAGAAGAGCTGCATACACGGATCAGGCCCAGCATGCAAACTGCTGACTGTCATGGTGGACAATATTATCTGGTGATAATGGCGACTGTCAGGTTGGATGCTAATAGGCAGCAAGTGATCAGTCAGTGCTTGTCACGCATTGCAAGCAGGAAAAATGGGCAAGCGGAAGGATCCGAGTGGCTGACAAATGACCTATGTCTAAATGACTGTTTAAGAGTGTCTCCAAAATGGCAGGTCTAGTGGGGCGTGTCTGCTGCTATCTGGTAGGAGGTGTCGTGTGCTGCTGTGGGGGGGAATGTCTGCCATCGGGGCCTGGCTTTGTGGGGGTGGGTTGTCTGCCGCCGGGGAATGGCGTCGGGGCGGGGGTCTGCCGCCGGAGCCTGGCGTTGTGGGGGTGGGTTGTCTGCCGCCGGGGAATGGCGTCGGGGCGGGGTGGGTTGTCTGCCGCCGGGGAATGGCGTCGGGGCGGGGTGGGTTGTCTGCCGCCGGGGAATGGCGGGGGGGGGGGGTGTCTGCGCCTTGGGCATGGCGTCGGGGGGGGGGGGGGGGTTTCTGCGCCCGGGGCCTGGCGTTGGGGCGGGGTGTCTGGCACTGGGGCTGGAATTGGGGGGTAGGAGGGGGGTCTGCCGCCGGGGCCTGGCGTTTTGGGGTGTCTGCCGCTGGGGCCTGGCCGAACTTAGTCCAAGGAAAGGCAACTGCTGATACTGTGACGGGGTGATGGGTGTCCGGGGCTCCTCAATATTTGGCGCCCATCTGATCCAGCCACACAGAAGATTGACCGTGTCCCAAACTGCTGAGAAAGTGTCGGATCCTGCAGAGAAGCATCAGACCTGGACCGTGGAGCAATGGAAGGAGGCGTCCAGTCTGATGAATTCACATTTCCTATTCCATCATGTTACCTGGAGAAGTGATGGCCGTATGTGAACACCGATTGGCTGGCTGTAACAAAACCATAGGGGGCTGCAGAAGCCCCTGCTGTACAGAACAAGGCTCCGTAGTTAGGAAAAGCATCATTCAAAGATGGAGTAAGAGGGAATTGGGCAGGAGACGGGTCACGGACCGGGTATGGGTCGCACCGCTCTTCTGCAGCCTACAGACATGCAGCAACGTCCCTCCTTGCCGACTCTTATAAGCCGCAGAGCGTTTCACTCTTACATCCCATGTTAACCTCTTCTTTCCGTCTTTACAGTTATGTGGAAAAGTTTACAGACTTCCTTCGACTCTTCGTCAGCGTCCACTTAAGGAGGATAGAGTCCAACGCCCAGTTCCCTGTGGTTGAGTTCCTGGCACTACTCTTCAAATACACCTTTCACCAGGTAACGCGGTGGTCTCGAGTGGGAGCGCAGCATTGTGACTGCACTGAACTTCGGATGCCGACATATTGCCTCCATTGGCCCAGTATTAGATCTAGAGACCAGCCTTGGTTCAGACTCTGCGCTGGACCTGGGGAGGGGGAGTATAGCTCTGTTTAGATTGGTGAAAGAGAAACAAATGGGCTGGCGACCACAATAGATTTCTTATGGTGATAACGTATTTGTCTCTGCAGCCGACACATGAAGGTTACCTCTCGTGTCTTGACATCTGGGCGCTCTTCTTAGACTATCTAACAAACAAGATAAGAAACCGGCTAGAAGACAGAGAGACTGTTATGGGCAGGTAAGGGGGTTTCATGATCATGTGGCTGTAAGGTTGGGGGCTTACCAGTGGACATATGAGGGGGGGGGGGGGTCACTACTGGCGGTCTAATATTTCGTCCCTCGTAGGTACGAAGACGCCCTGGTGCTGCTGCTCACCGAGGTGCTGAACCGGATCCAGTTCCGCTACAACCAGACGCAGTTGGAGGAGTTGGATGACGAGACGCTAGATGACGACGTACGTATGGCGGTACATTCACTGCCGCTGCTGCTTTTGCACATTTGGTGCTGAAAGTAACTTACCACAGATGCCAGATATACTCTCCTGCAGTACCTAACGTGAAAGTTCTCAATTTTTTTTTGTAATTTTTTTTCTGCTGACCAGTATGTTACATCTTGCTTTACAGCAGCAGACGGAGTGGCAACGATATCTACGTCACAGCTTAGAAGTGGTAGCCAAAATCATGGAATTGCTCCCAACGCATGCCTTCAGCACTTTGGTAAATACCTGGTTGAGACACTTTATACATATCATCTTTTACTGATTGTCTTGCTTGAGTTGTATCCTGTATTATACTCCAGAGCTGCACTCACTATTCTGCTGGTGCAGTCACTGTGTACATACATTACATTACTGATCCTGAGTTACATCCTGTATTATACTCCAGAGCTGCACTCACTATTCTGCTGGTGCAGTCACTGTGTACATACATTACATTACTGATCCTGAGTTACATCCTGTATTATTCCCCAGAGCTGCACTCACTATTCTGCTGGTGCAGTCACTGTGTACATACATTACATTACTGATCCTGAGTTACATCCTGTATTATACTCCAGAGCTGCACTCACTATTCTGCTGGTGCAGTCACTGTGTACATATATTACATTACTGATCCAGAGTTACCTCCTGTATTACACTCCAGAGCTGCACTCACTATTCTGCATCCATACATTACCTATCCTGTATTATACTCCGGCGCTGTGCAGCTTATGTTTACAGTCCTGTCGCCCATCACTGTATAGTGCATGCCTCTCCGATCATTTACAGACATTGAGATTTCCATTCTTGTAGACTGTTGCAAAAAAAAACAGCAAAAAACTCTTCTGTGCCATAATGGAGCCGGCGAGAGGACGTCTGGAGCCGGAGTGCACTGACTCTTTCCATTTTATTCATTTTCCGTTCTGCGGGGTTTCAGCTCTTCCATTATCTCGTCTCGGACACTTTGCATTTTCAATCCATTTTCCAGCATGACCATTTTTGTAAATTGGACAATTTTTTTCTAATTGACCTTTTCTGAATTTCCTTTAATTTGC
The DNA here is from genome assembly GCF_046119375.1 of Phyllobates terribilis. Lineage (NCBI taxonomy): Eukaryota > Metazoa > Chordata > Amphibia > Anura > Dendrobatidae > Phyllobates > Phyllobates terribilis. Next base: position 370,619,576 of record NW_027362769.1, read on the forward strand.
TTTTTTAATACTCCATTTGGGAAACGTCTTTATTCCGGCCGGTGATTTCAGTGGTTGGGATTGTAGTAGGACATGAATATTTATCAGAGGTGGACGAGCTGTTAGTGCCCGGCAGTCCCCTTTTATTCTATGGATTTCCTACTAAGCTGACAACATGGTGTCCTACTGCTGAGATCCCCAGCAATAAGCTGTAGTCTGCAGGGAGACAAGGGACAAGTGTCCAGTTACCCTGCAGTGACTCTGCAGGAAAAATTAAGTATTTCACAAAGTCCTCCAGAACAAGGTGCGTGCTGACTAATTCAGGTCCTGAAAGGTGTCCCTCCTCTCACCCATAAATCAGGTGTAGTGGAGTTATGACAGTTGTCAAGTTTTTCTTTTTTTTTGCTTCTTTGCAGTTCGCTGCTCTGCAGGAGAATTTGGACGTCTATCTGGGGCTGCAGCGGTGTATAGTGAACACAGGGGCAGGTATGTATCGCCGCCAACTGGTAAGACTCCCGGTATAAGATGAGCTTTAATGCTGGTTAAAGGGATGTAATAATTTTAAAGGGGTTGGCCACTTTCCAGCCAAATGTTTACAGTGCGGTTGTGCTGCAGTCACAAACGCCTTGTAGTTTTTTTTTGTTTTTTTTTTACCCCTTCACTGCATTTTAAGGCCTCCTACTGCCCACTGTTCAGGGGTATAGGGTGGCTCTTCTGTGGCCAAAGTGGCACCTGTCATGTGATTTACTCTACTGCTTCCTCAGCTCTGCCCCCTTTTCTGCACAGGTGCCGAAGGCGTTAAAACCGCTCCCCTGCCCAGGCGCCGGAGGGGTTAAAAGCGCTCCCCTGCCCAGGCGCCGAGCGATTTCGCTGCCATTGAGAAGGATAAATAATTAGGAAGCAGTTTCACGACCGCCACAATCTTAAAGGCAGCGAAGGCTTAAGAAGTGGGGGTCAGGACACTACACTTTTAGGACACTGTAGCGTTCCACGGGTTGCAGCGGATAACTGTTATTTCTGCTCTTACAGAACAGCGTCTCAATGTGACTGCGGAGAACGACTGTCGCAGGCTGCACTGCTCCTTGCGTGACCTCAGCTCCCTCCTTCAGGCTGTCGGCCGTCTCGCCGAGTACTTCATCGGGGATGTGTTCGAAGCACGCTTCAATGATGCCCTTACAGTTGTGGAAAGGTAATTGCTGATATGACACTGGCTTAAAGGGGATGTCCACTACTTTTATATTGAGAGGGTGACACCAGGAACCCCTATTAATTAGTGGTTGGATGTAATGAGCTGCACAGCCCCAACTGTATGGAGACTGCGACCAGTACTACATCTGACCTTGCTTGAATGAATGGGAGTGGTTCTGCTGTACCCCGCTGTGGCCACTATATAGTAGTCCAAGCTCTGCTGTTCCTCAACTGATCACATCCGGACGCCTCCGTCATCTGATATTGATGACATAGCTCGATGATCATATCAAAATAGTGGACAACCCCTTTAAAGAAAAAAGCAATGCATGTACTGCAGATTACATTGACGTTTTCCTTCATCCTCTTCCTCTCTCTTCTCCACCAGATTGGTCAAAGTCACGTTATACGGCTCCGAGATCAAACCGTACAATATGGAGACTGCGGTGCCGTCAGTGCTGAAGCCGGACCTGGTGGATGTGTGAGTATTTCATCCCTGTACCATTCCTTCACCACAGATGAGGGCTTTTCTGTATTCTTGGCAGATGGCTGGCGGCCTGGCATGCTGATGTATTATTGATGAGTATAAATTACAGATCCGCCGATAGGTTTGTACATAATATCTGTGGTGTTTTCCTTTGGCAGCCATGCCCAGTCCCTGGCAGCATTACAGGCCTATTCACACTGGCTCGCCCGATTCTACAGCGAGGTGCAGCACCAGAACCCTCAGCAGTTTGTGTCTATCATATCCTCAGCGATGGAGGCGCTACCCCCACTCATCAGCACAAAGGTGAGCCATGGTGGCAGTGGTTGGGATTAAAGTGGCGTTCCCACAAAATCCTGCAGTGCCGATCTAAGTGCTGCGATCCCTTCACATTTCCAGTGCAGTGAATGGGGGCAGCAGAGTGTACCCTTTTTTAAACATGTCTTCTGGGGGTGATCCTGAAGACCCACCCCTCCACCCTCGCTAACTTTTGAGTCTTTCTAGGTACAAGAAAAGCTGCTGCTCTCTGCTTGCCATCTGCTGGTCTCTGTGGCCACAACGGTGCGGCCCGTATTCCTCATCAACATTCCTGCCGTCCAGAAGGTTTTCAGCCGCGTGACAGACAGCTCTGCGCAGAGACTTCCAGAGGAGGTGAGCTTTCTCATTCGTGCTCGCTGCACCCGGTGCTTTCTCATTCGTGCTCGCTGCACCCGGTGCTTTCTCATTCGTGCTCGCTGCACCCGGTGCTTTCTCATTCGTGCTCGCTGCACCCGGTGCTTTCTCATTCGTGCTCGCTGCACCCGGTGCTTTCTCATTCGTGCTCGCTGCACCCGGTGCTTTCTCATTCGTGCTCGCTGCACCGGTTCACATCAGGACTTTTGTACTCTAGTGATGCAGCGGCCATAGTGTCCAGTTATATCTTCATGCATACATGTTAGACTGGCAGCAGCTGGGCTTGGTGCCCCTAGGGAAGTAGTTCTGATGTACGGGTACTACGATCATCCCTGAGCTGGTGGTCCCAGATACCTGTTGTCTCCATGGTGTGTTTTGCGTCCCTATGTCATGCACTAGACATAATCAGTTTTGCATGTAGTCTTCCATTAATCTGAGCAGCCTACGAGCCCTGTCCGCACTGGCTGCATCAATCTTGTAAGATTGCAGCAGAGTCCAGCAAAAAGATTCAGAGAACTCGGGTTCAGCAGTCACTTTGGTAGTCTGTGCATACCAGACCAGAGCCTGTGTACCTGGATGAAGGGGGTGCAGAGTAGAGACCTGTGATAGGTGACTTTCTGTAATTTAGGGATTGGGGAGATGATAAACACCAGCCGCATCCACATTGACTTCGGTCTGTTTACCAAGCCTCCATCAACCTGTCTTATAATGATCCTGTCACACTCGAGATCTAGCAAGTGATTTGTGCGCTCTTGGAATATCTACATCCAACGTCTGATAATTCTATAACGATGCCCGATCCTCCATTGTAAATGATTCCTTCTCCGCCTCCTGCAGGCTCAGGTGCTGCTGTGTCGCGCTCTGTCGAACGTCCTCCTTCTCCCATGGCCAAATGTCCCGGAGGGCGAGCAGCAGTGGGCAGAGCGCTCTAGTCATCATGCCAACCTCCTGAACAGCTTGACCAGAGACTACCGCCATCTGAAGGGTACGGCGCCTCCTCAGAGGAAGGGGCAGCTCGAAGCCAGTGAGTATCCGAACTCCACCGAATCCTTGCATTCCTCTGTGATCTTGCACTACAGCACCTGTTTTTTTAATGGTTCCATATTTTGCTCACCTACATTTCTTTATTCTACTCTTCCGTAGCCAAGCGTGTCATTTGTCAGACCCTGGGTGTGTTGAAGGACATCGTGGAGAACATCTCCGGAGAGGGCACCAAATCTCGGCAGATCTGCTACCAGTCTATGCAGGAGTCGGCTCAGCTCTCCCTCGCTCTTTTCCCAGCATACATTCACCAGTCAGGTATGTAGATCCTGTGGTTGATGTTGTTTTGTGTTTTTTAGGAGCTGATATTCAAGTCCACTGTGATGGATTTTTGAAGGCTGCAGCCAATCGGTGGCTGCTGATTGGCTGCAGTGGTCACATGACATTGGTTATGCTATTAGGCTGGCTGAGGAAACAGGACTCGGAGCAGCGTCGGTCGGCCCCTTTTAAGATCCAGTGAAGGGTTATGAGATTCACTTAAAGGTGTTATATCCTTTCCTTTCTTCAGGAGCACACCACTCCTCTGTCTCCTTGCCGGTGGGCAGTGCCCTCCTGAAGATCGACAGTTCGTGCTAGCGTTATGGTTGCACCACTGGTCTGAACTGTGTGTTTCGGGGAGCACAAGGGCACTGACGCTGTGGGGGGCGTGGGGATCAGGGAATATTAAATCTCTTTAGTAGCGGGCACAGCGCAGGCTGCAGCAGTCAGCTGCTGCCTCCTGTGCCCCGCTGATCCCCTGCTGCTGCTCCCCCAGACCTCCTACCACGCAGAGCCACAGTATATACAGGGAGATAGTATTCGGACTATAAGACGCACCCCCCACTTTCCTCCAAAATTTTGGAGGAAAAAAGTGCGTCTTATAGTCCGAAAAATACGGTATCTATTTTTTAATGATCTGTACACCCTTTTAGCCCCTTAGTAGATCAACACTAATGTCTATGAATAGACCTGGTAAATACAAGCAATAGGCGATATTATCAGGGGAGTGATTTAATGTAGAAAATCCTTTTACAAAAGTAACACCTCAGTCGCGATCGCGCTGTGCCCTTGGTTCTAGCGGCCGTGTCATGTACGATAAGTAAGTGCCATGTTGTGAAATTAGAACAGGTCTCGTTGGGAGAAGGATGTGCGCTCCGTACATAAAGGGATATTCTGCTTTTTTTTTCTGGGCTGGTGGGCTACTCCGGGACTTGTCGCTTTACACATTTGTTCTTTTTGTGCACATCTGATTTTTTTTTTTTTTCTTCTTGCTTAGATGTGACCGAGGAGATGCTCAGCTTTTTCTTGGCCTTATTCCAAGGACTCCGGGTACAAATGGGGGTGCCCTTTACCGAGCAGATTATACAGACCTTCCTCAACATGTTTACCAGGTAACTACACCCAGCCCTACACCCATTATTATTTATCCCATGGTGATCGGGTGCTTATTATGTCACGCCGTGCCCACAGGGAGCAGCTGGCAGAAAGCATCCTGCAGGAGGGCAGCGCCGGCTGCCACGTGGTGGAGAAGTTTCTGAAGATCCTGCAGGTTGTTGTCCAGGAGCCTGGTCCAGCCTTCAAGCCTTTCCTGCCGAGTATCCTGTCCCTGTGCATGGAGCAGCTCTACCCCATCATCGCAGAGGTGAGAAGTGCTCATTGTTGAGAAGTTTTGCTCTTCTTCAATTCTTGTTTCTTTCCATTTACTAACTTTCTGCCTATGCAGCGTCCGTCCCCCGATGTGAAAGCCGAGCTGTTCGAGCTGCTCTTCCAGCTGCTGCATCACAACTGGAGGTATTTCTACCGAGCCTCTGTTTTAGCCAGCGTGCACCGAGAAGGGGGCGACGAACCCATGGAGAACCAGGCTCAGTTCGTCGGTGTCATGCAGGTCAGTGCTCAACTAAACCAATTCTATCTTGTCCTTCCCAAGAAGTCACCAGAACACCCCTTTAAATTCCTTTCCTCTAGACGGCATACTATTACGTCATAGTTTGAGTACTGGTATATCAGGAGCTGATCTTCCACACCACCCAACAGCAGCAACCAGAGGCTAGCTCCGATCGCTGCTGTTTTACCCCTTAAAATGCTGCTTTCAATATGCGACAGCTGCATTTTAAGTGGTGTGTCTGTCCTGGCACCCTTCGCCCACGAAGTGATGGCGGCGTTCCAATGAAGGATTGCAGTATATAGAAAAAGCAAATCAAATGATCCTATGGTCTAAAAAAAAAATATAAAAATTCAAATTTCCACCAGAACAATACAAATATAACTACAGCTCGATCTGCAAAAAGTGAACCCTCGCCCCCAGCTCCGGGGACGGAAAAATAAAGTTATGGGTCTTGGAAATTGGCAGCACAAACCAATTTTATGAGGATAATAATAATAAAAAAAAAAAGTTTGGTATTGTTGTTAATGAATGCTGTAGGAAAACAAAAGCACAAAAAAAAAGTCGGAATTGCATGTTTTTTTTTTTTTTAAATTTCACTTGTAATGTACTGAAAAAAAAATTCTAAGGTGATACGAACGGTGTCATAAAAAAACTACAACTTGTCCCTAAAACGGATTGTGGTACTGCTATGTCGACGGAAAAATATAACAGTTATGGTTCCTGGAAAGAGGGGAGGGAAACAAAGTGCAAAAATGAAAATTTGCTGCAGCGGGAAGGGGTTAATGCACATCATAGAAGGATTATAATGTAACCTCCAAGAACCAGCAAAAAAAAAAGTTCTTTGTCAAATCTGTGACTGAGAATCAAGTCCTTCATCTTCTCCTATGTTTCCTGCAGGCATTTGGTCAGTCATTTCTGCAGCCAGATATTCATCTTTTCAAGCAAAACCTTGGCTATCTGGAGACCCTGAACAGCAAACACAAGTTGTACCATAAGGTGAGACGCAACGTTTAAGTCTGGGATACTCAAGGTTTCAGTCGGAGTGTAAATTCCTCCCTACACATTAGACTATTGTTGGCTGAACCCACCTTTTTTGACTGGTTCAGAAGACTGTGAGATGACGATTGTCGGGTGAGATGACGATTGTCGGGTGAGATGACGATTGTCGGGTGAGATGACGATTGTCGGGTGAGATGACGATTGTCGGGTGAGATGACGATTGTCGGGTGAGATGACGATTGTCGGGTGAGATGACGATTGTCGGGTGAGATGACGATTGTCGGGTGAGATGACGATTGTCGGGTGAGATGACGATCGTCGGGTGAGATGACGATCATGCATGTCCGATTTAAGTCTACCAATCATTTTGTTCTCCCAGACTTAAACCGCTGGCCGACAGTCGACAGCTTTCTCATAGAGCACACAGGAGCGCTCAGCCTTTGTATGGGAAAGGTGGCCAAGATGACTGGTGGACGACAATGTGTATGGTGGTCTTAAATGTAGAAGAGCCACTTGTCAGAAGTTTTGATGTGGGGCGGGATTATGTTTTGAGATCCCACTGATCACTAAAACTAAGGAGAAGAGATCAACCGGTAGCTGTTGTCCTTCAGCACTGAAGAGCGTCTTAATAAAAAGTTTTTTGACTCCGTCTTTAGTCTGAGGAGAGCGCCCCCTTCACTAAAGCAAAGGATGAGAAGCCATGTGGGGGGGGACAGCGCACTGATTAATACTGATTAAAACTGATGATATGTCACTAGGATATTTTTAAGTTTTCAGTTTTTTTTCTGGGAGGGAAGAAACTACTTGTAAAAAGAAACCGTTTTGAGCAAGTTTAGAATCTTTCCTCATCCCTTGTTGCGATGTGTAAAATTTTTCAGGCCGCGTTGGGGGCCTCAGTAAAGCACACTTGGCCCGGTTTTTGGCTGCAGGTTTCAAGTGATTGCGGTTTACCTGAAAAATTGGAACCTACATCGGTGCCTCGAACACCAGCCTGTTCTCCTCACCTCTCCACCCGCCTCTCATCACTTTTCTTTTCTACGTCTCTTCCAGAAACTGTTCCGGGCCATGATGCTGCCGCAGTTTGTCAGTGTTTTACTTCAGGTTCTTATCCACAAGTCCCATGATCTTCTTCAGGAGGAAATAGGCATCGCTGTCTACAACATGGCATCTGTGGACTTCAGCACTTTCTTCTCTGCCTTCTTACCCGAATTCCTCGCCGGCTGCCAGGGCCTTGATAGCGGTCAGAAGAACGTCCTTGCCCGTAATTTTAAGATGGAAAGGGTGAGGGCTACAGATTATGTCTACAGAATGGAAAAAAAACAAAAACAAAATCATTGATTCTTAAAAGTGATGATCTTTGTTCTTCAGGAGCGCGGCGCTCCCCTGCCTCTCAGCTTCCTGCTTGCCGGGGGAGGCGTGCGCTCCTGATGATTGACTGTTCAGACCAGTGGCCTGAACACTGATGACCCCAAGAAATAAACCCCCCACTGTCTTCTCTCTCCTTCTAGGACCTGCCTTCGTTTACTCAGAGTGTTCATCGCTTGGTGAATGACCTCCGGTATTACCGACTCTGCAACGACAGCCTCCCCCCAGGAACTGTGAAACTGTGACAGAACCGCACCACCACCTTTTACCCCCCCCCCCCCCAAACCCAAATCTTGCATCAATAGTCTTAACTCACCTGCTACAGATGTGAATCTTTGCTCCTCCACTCATCCCGTATATATTTCTGTTCATATATATATATTATTTTTTTTTTTAATGAAAAGATTTTAGCACTTTCTCTCTGCGAGACTTCAGTGCCTCCCCTGTTTACGCCAATTTAATCCCTTTGTTTAAAGGGTTCTTATAAATCCCTCTGGTAGCTCAGGGGTTAAGTAAACGCTCCCTTGTTTTTTAGCTGTAAAAAAAAAAAAAAAAGTCGACTTCACAAAGCTTCAATACCATTCCCTGATCCCGGAGAATGTGGGTGACAGTCGCCCATTATGGACACTGGCGTCTGGATTTTAAGCCCGTAAAGGCCACTTATTTGCCCCCCGGTCATTTGGGGGTACACTTACTTTATTAAGTATTGTTTTATATAATTTTTTTTTTTTCTTGTGTGTTTTTTGTTATCATTCCATTGTGAAATTGCAGTCGCTTCTTGCGAATAAAACGAATGCCTTGTTTAATTCCTGCGGTGGTTGTGTTCTAGCATTTAGATAGAGGGGCCGGGGTTTGTGTCAAGACATTGCTTATTAAGAAGCCTCCGACATTACGGTTCTGTGAACTACTTGTATTATTCATGGGGAAAAAAAACTATTCTGCAACATTTTTTTTTCCCTACAACTCTACATTGTGCTCTTCCTCTGCTGTGCCTCCTGGAAATGTTATTTCCCTTGGGTTGTGTTCCTAAGTACTGTTCACTGAGGGATGGCGATTTAAGAAATGTCTTGTTGAACTGGAGAATGGTAATGCCCAGTTGTTAATTTATTCATGCATTTCCATGAGGAATAACCGAGAAAAAGAACAACCTGAAATTGCCACTAGAGGGCGCAGTGGTCATCACGTGCCGGTAGGACTAATCCTGCCAATCGGCTGATCTCTTGGGAGGGTCCTACAAGCAAAAATGGGATTCTGGAGAAGCCAATTGTTTCCTGCTTCGTTCTCGCTACTGTGTAATCTTCTGGGAAGTCTTCAATGTTTTTGTTGTTTTTTTGTTTTGCTCCCCCTCCTCATTATAGAACTTCCTCCTAATTGCTAAAATGTCATGTCGGGTTGTAGCATTCATCCATTTATCCCCCCTCCTGGGACCTCTGATCCACAGAGCACTTGGATGCAATCATAAAGCCTGCGCCACGTTAGACCTCCGGGTTTTTCTGTGATCTGCTTTCTTACACACTGATGACAGACGTAGATTGCTCAGTCCATGAATAGAAATGCTTAAATGCTGTCCCGTGCAAGTCCGAGAAAGCGCAGAGGCTCTACAGACACATAGTGTACAGCTGAGAACATACCTACTGCAAGAGAAGTAAAAAGGGGAATATACTCTGCCAGAGGGAGAAGGAGACTGATCCCTACCCTGTATCCTTCACCTAGGAGCACGCTTAAGTGCTGTGCTGTGTAAGTATGAGAAAGAGCAGAGACTCTACAGACGCATGGTATGCAGCTAAGAACATGCCTTCTGCAAGAGAACTAAAAAGGGGAATATATTCTGCCAGAATAACAGAGGGGGAAGGAGACTGATACGACTGATCCCTGCCCTGTATCCTTCACCCAGGGGAAGGAGACTGATCCCTGCCCTGTATCCTTCACCCAGGGGAAGGAGACTGATCCCTGCCCTGTATCCTTCACCCAGGGGAAGGAGACTGATCCCTGCCCTGTATCCTTCACCCAGGGGAAGGAGACTGATCCCTGCCCTGTATCCTTCACCCAGGGGAAGGAGACTGATCCCTGCCCTGTATCCTTCACCCAGGGGAAGGAGACTGATCCCTGCCCTGTATCCTTCACCCAGGGGAAGGTGACTGATCCCTGCCCTGTATCCTTCACCCAGGGGAAGGTGACTGATCCCTGCCCTGTATCCTTCACCCAGGGGAAGGTGACTGATCCCTGCCCTGTATCCTTCACCCAGGGGAAGGAGACTGATCCCTGCCCTGTATCCTTCACCCAGGGGAAGGAGACTGATCCCTGCCCTGTATCCTTCACCGCGCAGCACACTTAAATGCTGTGCCATGGAAGTCCGAGAGAGAACAGAGGCTCTACTGACCCATTGTATACAGCTGAGAACATACCTTCTGCAAGAGAAGTAAAAAGGGGAATATATTGTGCCAGAATGCCAGAGGGGGAAGGACACTGATCCTGTCCTTATTCTTCACCTAGCAGCACGCAGCCAAACCATGTGAAAAACTTTGTGGGGGGGGGGGGATTTATGCACTGTATTTAATGTCACCTTTTTTTTTTTTTTTTTTTTTTTTACAACAAGCTGTATAAATTATTTAATTGAGCTGGGCTGGGCCTGGCGGGGCTGGTGTACTTACTGTGAAAATTTCATCCAAGAATCGCTTTATAATTCTAATATTAAAATTAGCACTTTTGAGCCTCTCGTCCATTTCATTGTGCATTTTATGCAGAAGAAGAGGATGTTCTGTCTGCTGGTGGACGGCAGCGACCGATTCATTTAAAAAGCTTTTATTGCAGTTGTGGCAACTCTATCAGGTGAGCTACATTTCACCCAAACCTTGCGTAGCCTACTACCCTATGGATAGTTTGTCTCTTTATTTCTTTTACACATGTGATTTTTGACTCATGTTGTCTCTTTTCGGAGGGAGGGTCTCTGGTGATCTGAAGCTCAAGTGGAAGGTTCCTTGATGGGTTACCTCTGGTTTCACCCTCTAACACTGGTCACTTTTTGTGTTTCCTTCTTACAACATAAATGTAATATTCCCAATAAGATCAAAGTTTTCTTAGATCTTTTTTGCTTTAAGTTCCTTACTAGGACACGACTTCCTGGAATAAGTTCTGCTTCGTGACTCTTGTGATCACCGGGTTCTTTGCTTTTGCCTCCAGGTTTGTTTGCTGTTTTGGAGGCAGTTCTCTAGTCTTCTGCTCCTTACCTAGGAGACCAGCAGCCACTGATGGACTGCAGAGGTAATTGATAACCTAGGCTATGGGAGGTACACAATAAAATTACAAATTCTCTGAATAAGATTACAAATTTCAAAGTTGCTTATTTTTTTTAAACATTTTGCAGTTTTACATATGAAATAACTTGAGAATAACCCTTTAGATATTTTGCCAGCAGTAATTCTAGCAGGGGTTTTATTTTTGTGGTAGCACAAGCTTGTGCAAATCTTGTAAATTGATCCATTCCAACAAGGATGTACTCATAACCACAGTTATACTTTTCCACATGCAAAAAAAGTAAATGGATATCATTTCTAAAGGATGCTGTTCATTGGTGCACTAGATGGTTGGTTGAGATGTTTATCCTTGATACAAATGGATACCATTTCTAAAGGATGCTGTTCAGTGGTGCACTAGATGGTTGGTTGGGATGTTTATCCTTGATACAAATGGATACCATTTCTAAAGGATGCTGTTCAGTGGTGCACTAGATGGTTGGTTGGGATGTTTATCCTTGATACAAGTGGATACCATTTCTAAAGGATGTTCGATGGTGCTCTAGTTGGTTGGTTGGGATGTTTATGCTTGATACTTTTGCATTCTCTGTGACCTAATGTTCAATATTCTTCTGCGTATATGGCCAGAAGAATGTTCTATGACAGGATTGATAGTGTTTGGTTTTTTTTACTCCCAAAACCGACAAAAGGCAAAATGGCAAAGTGGGAGTTAATATAGGACATCGCCAAAGCCTTCCTAGGATGCATCGCAATGAAGGAAATATGAGCTGTCGAAATCTAGATACGCCATTACTGATGGCTGAACCAAAGAATCAATCAATGTATTCCTTGATGAGTATCCTAATTGATGGGCTGTTGAGCAGGATGTTGACCTTTTTGTCTTTCCGTTTTGATCTGGCTCCCTTTTTTTCCCCCTTTTCTGTGGTTGATCCTGCTGAATTTGGTCATACAGTGGAGGAGAAATCCAAGAAAAATTCTGAACACGTGCTATTTTAGGACTAAGGCATTTGCTTTACAAACCTAAAACTGGTGCAATATCTCCTGGATCCATTGAACAACCATCACTGGACACAATCTCTTACCTAGGAACCAAACTTATTTTAGGATTCTCCATGCTGTTGGTGATGGTGAAGTATGGTCCACCTTTCATTGAAGGACTTGCTACGAACCAAGTTGTCATCAAGATGTGGTTGGCAAATATAATCCCTCAGTCCTTCAAGACATTCTTCCATGTTCTTCTGGAGTTTTGCTTCATTTGTAAGGTTACGTTCACACATCTGTGTCTATTTTTACTTTTTACATCCATGTAAAAAAAAGAGCATTTTTTTTTTTACATAACTGAAGAAGGTAAACTGAACTTTTTTTTTTTTTTTTATCCATTCTCTTAATGAATTACTTAAACAGAGATGGAAAACTAATGTAAAAAAAACCAGCACTTGGACATGTCCAAACAAAGGATGTGTGAATGCAGCCTAAGGCTATGTGCACACAGACTTTTTTTCTTTTAGGTCAGTTTTCAGACATTCTTCCTTTGGGAAGTTGTTTTGAAAAGCTTTTCGTTTCCTGGAATTGCTTTGAGGAGTTTTTTCAAGCGTTTTTTTTTTTTAAGCCTTTTAATTGGACATCACCTTTTTTGGAGTATGTTCCATCAGGAGCGACTCCTTGAGAAGTTATGCGGGGGCATTTATGCATATAGCATTTATGCATACTTTATCGAAGTGCCATAATTTAGCAAAGTGCCCTGGCAGTTAGAAAATGGCATTGCTAATATTCATCTTTCTTCTCTTCTTACAGGTATATATTTTTCACTGCTTGTGTGATCTGTCCTGAAAACTGCATTATATCTCCATGCAATGCTCTGCAGCCTATCAATTTCTGGTATATATTTTTCACTGCTTGTGTGATCTGTCCTGAAAACTGCATTATATCTCCATGCAATGCTCTGCAGCCTATCAATTTCTGGTATATATTTTTCACTGCTTGTGTGATCTGTCCTGAAAACTGCATTATATCTCCATGCAATGCTCTGCAGCCTATCAATTTCTGGTATATATTTTTCACTGCTTGTGTGATCTGTCCTGAAAACTGCATTATATCTCCATGCAATGCTCTGCAGCCTATCAATTTCTGGTATATATTTTTCACTGCTTGTGTGATCTGTCCTGAAAACTGCATTATATCTCCATGCAATGCTCTGCAGCCTATCAATTTCTGGTATATATTTTTCACTGCTTGTGTGATCTGTCCTGAAAACTGCATTATATCTCCATGCAATGCTCTGCAGCCTCTCAATTTCTGGTATATATTTTTTCACTCCTCTAGCTTTTTTATTCCATGATACTTAAAGGTCATCACACTTACTTTAAGAGTTTATGATCCATGCCGAGTTTACTAGTCTGTTTTTTTTTTTTTCCCTGCACTTTATGGTCTCCTGTTGTCTTTTAAGCTAGTGATTGATTGTTAATGAGTTAAATCTGTGCAGATCTAAGCAGATACGTCCCTATATATTGAGACTTAGTTAAGGGGAGGCATTTATGCATATAGCATTTATGCATACTTTATCGAAGTGCCATAATTTAGCAAAGTGCCCTGGCAGTTAGAAAATGGCAGTTGGACAGGGCAGGAGACAGGTAAGACATGCAAGACAATTAAACAAACTTGCTTCCAGGTCATCTTTTTGGCAAACAGTATTCACCATTTGTATCTGTGCCATTTATACTCTGGTTGCTACAATCATCCACATTCACCGTTCTCCCACAAATGCGGCACACTTCATCCATATTAATCCCTCACTCCTCTCTTCTCCTATGTACAGTTGTCATGCTCTCTTCACAATGTTATACCACGCAGATCCATTCATTCCCACCATACAACGCAGGAAACGCTCTCACAAATCACTCAATCATCTGCTCACTCTCTGTATCTTCCTTCTATTAGTCGCAGGTGATATTTCTCCCAACCCAGGACCCTCCAGTAATAATAACACTAACTCTTTCCCTGTTACATTCAGAAACCCTGCTAATCTCATTAATATTCCCTGCATATCTTCTGTCTCATTCAACTGTGCCCTTTGGAATGCACGCTCAGCTTGTAATAAACTCTCTTACATCCATGACTTTTTCCTCTCTAATTCCCTCAACCTTCTGGCTCTCACTGAAACCTGGATCCAGCAGTCGGACACCACCGCCGCTGCAGCTCTCTCCTATGGTGGCCTACATTTCTCTCATACCCCGCGACCTGACAACAGATCAGGTGGAGGTGTTGGTCTGCTTCTTTCAACAAAATGTACTTTTCAGGTTATCCCCCCTGTACCCTCCCTTATCTTCCCATCCTTTGAGGCCCACACAGTCAGACTCTACTGGCCCTTCTCCCTGCGAGTGGCGGTTGTCTATCGCCCCCCAGGTCCCCCCCGTCAATTCCTGGATCACTTTGCTGCCTGGCTTACAAATTTTCTATCCTGCGACATCCCCACGATAATCATGGGAGACTTTAACATCCCAATTGGCGATCCTCTTTCCCCATCTGCCACGCATCTTTTATCATTAACCTCCTCCTTCGGCCTCTCACAGCTTGCTAATTCTCCTACACATGAGGACGGGAACACATTGGACCTGATCTTCTCCCGGCTTTGCTCAGTACATGACTTTACTAACTCTCCCCTTCCACTCTCTGACCATAATCTTCTTTCATTCTCTGTCAAGAACTGTGACTCTACTCAAGACACTCCCACCGTCCACACTTATAGAAATTTACGCGCCATTAACACCCAGAAATTTATAAAAAGGTTGCAATCATCATTGGCCCCAATCTCCTCCCTCTCATGTCCCGAATCTGCATTGAAGCATTATAACAAAATAATGCTATGCGCCCTGGATGAAGCCGCACCTCCTACACAAAGAACAATTCGGCATAGACGGCGACAACCCTGGCACACGCCTCAAACACGTCTTCTCCAGAGGTACTCCAGGTGCGCTGAACGGCTGTGGAGAAAATCAAATCTGCCCGAAGATTTCCTCCACTATAAATTTATGCTGAAAACATATAACTCTGCCCTTCACCTCTCCAAACAAACCTACTTTAACAACCTCATCATCTCACTTTCCAATAATCCTAAACGACTCTTTGACACGTTTCATTCTCTCCTCAATCAAACAGCACAGGCCCCGACCACCGACCTCAGCGCTGACGATCTGGCTAACTATTTCAAAGAAAAAAATTGACCATATCCGACAGGAAATTTTCTCCCAATCCCCAAATGTTATGCATGCTCCCCCCCGCCACATTGTATCTTGCTCATTTTCTGACTTCGAACCAGTCACGGAAGATGAAGTGATCAGGCTCCTTGCATCTTCTCGCCCTACCACCTGCACCAGCGACCCTATTCCCTCACATCTCCTTCAGTCCCTTGCTCCAGCTGTCACCTCTCACCTAACTAAAATTTTCAACCTTTCCCTCTCATCTGGTATCTTTCCCTCTTCTTTTAAACACGCCAGCATACAACCATTACTTAAAAAACCATCCCTCGACCAGAACTGCACGGCCAACTACAGACCTGTTTCCAATCTTCCCTTTATCTCTAAACTCCTGGAACGCCTGGTCCACTCCCGTCTAATCCGCTATCTCTCAGACAACTCTCTTCTTGACCCTTTACAATCTGGTTTCCGCTCTTTACATTCTACTGAAACTGCCCTCACTAAAGTCTCTAATGATCTACTAACAGCTAAATCTAATGGTCACTACTCCCTGCTGATTCTCCTGGATCTCTCTGCAGCATTCGACACTGTGGATCACCAGTTCCTTCTCTCTATGCTCCGCACTATTGGCCTCAAGGACACGGTTCTCTCCTGGTTCTCCTCCTATCTCTCTGACCGCTCCTTCTCTGTGTCTTTTGCCGGCTCCTCCTCCTCCCTACTTCCTCTTACTGTCGGGGTTCCTCAAGGATCAGTCCTAGGCCCCCTTCTTTTCTCCTTATACACCGCTCCTATTGGACAAACAATCAGTAGATTCGGTTTTCAGTACCATCTCTATGCTGATGACACCCAATTATACACCTCTGCTCCGGACATCACCCCTGCATTACTACAAAAGACCAGTGATTGTCTTTCTGCTGTGTCTAACATTATGTCCTCCCTCTACCTAAAACTGAATCTGTCAAAAACTGAACTCCTCGTCTTTCCTCCCTCCATTAATCTACCTGTGCCCGATATTGCCATCTCCGTTTGTGGCTCAACCATTACTCCCCAGCTACAAGCCCGCTGTCTTGGGGTCATTTTTGATTCAGATCTTTCTTTCACTCCTCACATCAAATCACTCGCTCGTTCATGTCATCTACACCTCAAAAACATCTCAAGAATCAGGACTTTTCTCACCTTTGACTCGGCAAAAACTCTTACTGTCGCTCTTATTCATTCTCGTCTTGACTATTGCAACGCTCTACTAATCGGTCTCCCTCTTACTAAACTCTCCCCTCTCCAATCCGTCCTGAACGCAGCAGCCAGGATCATATTCCTCGCCAACTGCTACTCAGATGCCTCTTCCCTGTGCCAGTCATTGCATTGGTTGCCCATCCAATATAGAGTTCGTTT
The DNA here is from genome assembly GCF_046119375.1 of Phyllobates terribilis. Classification (NCBI taxonomy): domain Eukaryota; kingdom Metazoa; phylum Chordata; class Amphibia; order Anura; family Dendrobatidae; genus Phyllobates; species Phyllobates terribilis. The sequence continues at coordinate 370,636,007 of NW_027362769.1, forward strand.
TAAACTTATCACGCTTACCCACAAAGCGCTCCATGCTTCAGTACCCCCCTACATCTCCTCCCTTGTCTCAGTCTACCACCCTACACGTGCCCTCCGTTCTGCAAATGACTTGAAACTAAAATCCTCCATAATCCGAACTTCCCACTCCCGTCTCCAAGATTTCTCGCGTGCTGCGCCAATTCTCTGGAATGCACTACCCAGGACAGTTCGATTAATTCCCAATACCCACAGTTTCAAGCGAACCCTAAAAACACATTTCTTTAGACTGGCGTATCACCTAAACACACTCTGTCCATCCCAGCTTTCCCCCATATTAAAATCTTCTTCAACTTCGGGTTCAAACCAACCATGCACATAAAAGCCTCTGTCAGGACTGCACACATACTGGCAGGCGACCAGTCCATGTATTATTATTTATCCTATTCAGTATATCAAGGCTGCATTATACAATATATGTACTTTTTACCTTTTGTGTCTCCCCCACTTCCTCATAGACTGTAAGCTCGCGAGCAGGGCCCTCACTCCTTTCGATATGAGATATGCTTATTCTGTATTGTCTGTATAAGTCCCCCCTAAAATTTGTAAAGTGCTGCGGAATATGTTGGCGCTATAAAAATAAACTATTATTATTATTATTATTATAAGTGACATGCACTTTCTTTTCTCCCACCAGGAGTTTTTCAAAACTTTTAAGTGGAAGAAACCTGCTCAAAAGAGTGAACATAATGAGTGCCAAAGTGGTTTTACAATAGAAATTAATAGGAAGAGTCTTTCAAGGTTGTTGTTTTTTTGTGTGTTTTTTCAGAGTAGATCCACTCTAAAAGACACCTCAATAAACCGAATCACCCGCAACCCTGAACAGAGATTCTCAAAGGCCGTCTTAGCACGGATATAATCCGCTAGGAGAGCTGGTGACTAAGAAATATCTTTTACATGGCCCGCCAACCTGTGTTCCCAACATCCAGTTCCCGTCCTGTGAGAAGTGTTGAACTTGAATTCTCTGAGCCTTGAACCAATATCTGAAAGCCCCTCTGCCTGAGCTCTGTCGAAAAGTTGCATTACATAGAATTGGAAATAGAGAAGTCTGCTCTCAGGATGGATGTGAGGAGGCCTCTTTCAGGTGTGGCCTATTGTTGGGTGAGTGGAATTCTGTCTCCTGACCGAGGAGTGGCCAACTATGGAGTGGGGAGAAAAACCTGCTCCATCTTGTTTATGTTCCCTGCGCCTGCACCAGTCTATAAATGAAAAGAATTTCGGTCTGGTTCACTGCTCCTCCACATACAGGTTCAGGGAAGAATAATTCTTCTGCCTTGAGTTTGGTTTGAGGAAGAGAAGTGCAGTCTGTCTCCAACTTTCATCCAGTGTCCCCATCCTGCTGGAACAGGGGAGACGCATTACCCTCTCAGATTGATGAGTTTTCCTTTGCCTTACCGCACACGCTCACATATCTGTTAGTTGTCGCGCTCTTACTATGTGTGACTTGTGGTTTGCTGCTCTGTTGAAGTTCCAGATGTTGGATGTGGTCACTGTCCTGGACCTTTAGCCTGGATCAGACTGGAAGACCGGGCCTGAGAATTCAGGTATTTGGCGTCTGACACCATTCCAGACCTCCACCGCTCTACTCTAATACTGTGCCATATACCGTACTTGGCTCTGCTATGTTGCTGTTTTGTGATGCCTCACATACTTATCTTTGCGACATTGCTGGGCTCTGCTACTTTGTCACTCAGTGCCTCCTGATATACCCCAGGTCTGCTACATTGCCACTTTGTGCCTCCTGATCTAACCAGATCTGCTACATTGTTTGGTTCTGCTTCTGTCACGCGTGTGTCAGAGGTGACAGTCGCCCTGCAGTTGGTTGCAGGAGATCTCTTCGTTTGACATTACAGACATCTTAGAGGCTGGCTGTCTCTAGGACCCAGCGGGTACCTCCCTCTGGTAATTAACTCCCTGGCCTGGGTGTATAAATACCTGGTGTGCCTGAGAGGGAGATGCTGGCGATATTCATTACTACTTGTGAGGCTTTAGCAAGAGTAGTACTTCGCCCTCTCTGGAGTTGTCTAAAGCTAAGCATTTCCCCCGTTTGTCTACCCTTGTTGTCTATAGAGTTTAGTGGAGATTGACTAGTGCTCATCTCCTCTCCTCCCATCCCTAGCCTTAGCCATATGTCAGGGAAAGTCAGGGCGAGGCACGCGTGCGGCGATTGGTGAAGAGCCAATATAGGGACGGTAGTTGAGACAGGGTGACGCTATACCAGACTAGGAGGTCTCCATTCCCCCCTTTCTCTAGTGTCTGGGCTCCTTTCCCTCTTCCCTTTGTGTTGCACTTAGTCTTTCCCACACCTTGCGTGACAGCTACATCGTTGGGCCCTGCCACATTGCCACTGTTTTCCTCCAGCCATAATCTGTGTTGCTGGGCTCTTCTACAAAGTCACGAAGTTCCTCCCGACATACCTAGTTCTGCTACATCATTGGGTTCTGCTTCATTTATATTGTGTGCCTCCTGGCATACCCAACTCTAGCATATATCTGGACACTGCTACATCACTGCAGTCTGTCTTCTGACCTATTAAATACAGTACTGCTACATCACTGGACTCTGCTACATCACTCAACTGAGCCTTATAATCTTCTAATTTTTGAGAATTTTCTTTGCTATCTGTTCCTATCGAAATCAATTCCAAGCCTCCTAACCGTCATGGATCCAGTGGGATAGTCCCGGATTTGGGATCTTTCACTGAGTTATAAGTACATGAGGCCGCTCACTTGTCTGTATGTTGATCAAACTTGCTCATTCAAGTGAATGGGCCTGTGGGGAAAAAAATAGCAGCATGATGACAACGATGTGGCATCTGAGTCCTGTTCTGTTTTTACTATAATGGAAAGGAAAAACTTTTTTGTGTGTGTTTTACATCTGAAAAAAAAAAGCAAAAAACCGTACCACACTGATTGATCAAGATGGAAAAATGGATGTATACTGGCCTGTGAAAATTATATATATATTTTTTTTAGCACATGAGAAAATAAAAACATCTAAATACATGTGAATATGATGTCTTTTTTGATTGAAAAATAAATAAAACACTAGGGGATTTTGTGGCCAATAAAAAAGATGCCACAAAAAACCTAGGAAAAAAAAAAACATAACAAAATGTTCCATAGACTTCTATGGTGTAAAACATCCCTAATTTTTTAGGGTTTTACAATAACACACAAAAACCATCCTCTAACCTCTCTTACAATATCAGTCACCAAAACAAATCCGAAACCGCATCTATTATCCAAAATTGGTGTCACATGTCACTCCCCCCCCCCTCCCCCTCCCCTCATTCATAAGTTTCCCCTGTGTGGGTCCCCTTAAGGGGCGTGGTTAACGTAATGTAGGGGGCGTGTATGTAGCGCTGTGGCTGTTTGTGGGCGTGGTTACTAGGTTTACGTTCCAGCTTCTGGGCGTGTTCAGTCTCTTGTCAGCTCCTCCCACCGGCTGAGAAAGGTTTAGCCGGCGGGGAGAGGAGTCTGTGTCCCGGCCACAATGAGCTGCATCCTCCGGAGGCTGCTGAGCGGAGGCAGAGCCGTGTACCCGGCCAGGCCGCCATGTTTGGGCTACAGCTCGGGTGAGTGGCCGTTATTGACTTGTGCTTGGTGCGGAAACTTCCTGCAAACTTTTCCAAACTGTCTAAAACTTTTCTGACCCCCCCTCCCCTATAGTTTTAATGTATATTGTGTGAGTGTAAAGTGGTGTATTGCACAACACATCCCCTGATGGCCACTTTTGCCATAGATTTGCAAATAATGTACAAAAAAAATGATATATATATTTAGGTTGTGAGGTTAAAAGTGACCATCAGTTGTTTGATGGTTCCATTGACTTCTATGGGGACAACTTGCACGAGATATTTATCTGCAGAGGATTGTACAGATCTGCTGACAATCTGGAGGCCATACACATACTATGGGTGAGATCTGCAATACGCACTTGCAACACTGTATCCCTATAGTACTTGCTGCTGTGGAACTATAAGTCCCAGGCTGTTGTGACTACTCCCACTATAGTGTCATCTATGGTCTGAGCACATGTTGGACGACCTGGAGGCAATGTTATCCACCCTGGACACTCTCCTAGGGCTGCTGACACCTATATACAGCACATGCTCATCCATCATGGGTATATTATACACACACTGCAGGCCATTCATTAGCAGCACCCCCAGGCTCCTTGTTAATTACTGGTGATTAGTAGCAGCTGATTGGGCAGAGACTCTCAATCCAATTATGAATGAACCACTAATTGCTTGTAGAATGAAGCCTGCTGCGCCCTGTCTGCAAAATATTAACCCTTCAGAGCCATGGAAGTCATTTATATATCTATATCTCAAGATCTCTGCTTGCTGTCAGTGAGTAGAAAAGTTCTTGATGACCCAGAGAGGCTGCAATACCTACTGATCAAGTCTTTCTTTCCACATCTGCAGTTTTGTTACAGTGCAGCTATTCCTGTCCTGGAGGATTGTATCAAACAGCTCCCTAAATCTCAGCTTCCCGAACCTTTTGTAAGATTTAAATGGCTCGCATTGTAGGATATGGGGCTTTATGGACTGCAAGTAGCACCAAGACTGGAGGGCTACTTAACGACTTTGGCCACTGAATGGGGTTCCGTTGCAAAGTGCTACAAAAAATCCGATATTTTGCCACTTGCAGTAATTTGCCGATTGCAATGTGACCTTATTCACCTGCGTTATGTTCTCATGTAGTAGTGGCCAAAATCTTGTAGCCTCATATATATCCAAGAAAACTGGGCCACAGCCAACATGACTCGTATTATACCTTATGTGTGAGTGGTCTCCCATTTTCCTGGCCCCCTCTGAAAAGTATAGATTCCTAGTAGTTCTGCAGCCAAAACAGTGGGGTCAATCTCGGCCATGTAGCAGGGTCTTCTCGGGCTCGCACTTCCTGTAGCAGACCCCCACATCTGGCACAGTCATGGAGGCGGCTAGGGTGTGCAGCTTCCTCTTTGTCCACTTCTTGGTCTCTTCTCTCCGCACTTTCTCCTTCCCCCATACATAAGTGAACGCGCACCCTCCCTCCCCATTGACCTTTTTCCAGCGTCTGGAGGAGCCTTGCAGAAGGGAAGGGGGGGGGGGGAGGGACTACTACCCCCAGCCTCTCCAAAACAAGGACTCCAGTTCCATTCATGATGCCGACCTATCGCCCCCCCTGGAGCGGGCACAAACTATAAATAAAATAAATAATAAAAATGATTTATATTATTTCGGAAAATTGTCACCTTATAGGATCTGATTAGGGAATTGCTAATAGCAAGGAGCAAATATTATCAAATGTTCCCTATGTGATTGATTTGCCGTGACCTATACATATCCTGTATACACAGACCAGTCGATCCTTTTTCTATATATCCCATGATTGTGTATTCTGTCTTCCTGTCTAGCGGCTCCTGAGATCCATGAAAGGACGCTGATTGCCGTGAAGCCGGACGGGGTGCAGCGGAGGATGGTCGGGGAGGTCATCAAAAGATTTGAGCAACGTGGCTTTAAGTTGGTGGGAATAAAAATGCTGCAGGTACCCCCCCACCCCCACCCCTCTGAATTATAACGGGAACTGTGTAATGCTTCGTTACCTATGGTGGCGCTATAGGGGAAGCCGGTCAGGTGAATGGAGTTAGCCACTATCTCAATCCTCTGTCATCGGCTTATCTGCCTGGAGAACGAAAGGATCAGGCAGTTAGAGATGATATGCCTGATCCTTATCTTTCCCCGACATTTCCTATAAAGGGAGTTTGAGGACCTCCCTATATGCACTGTTTTATGGTCGACCGATCTCTGGAGAAATTGCATCTTATACCTAATATTTATTTTTTTATTATTTTTGGAGCAAATTACTTTGCAGTCCTATGTAAAACCACAGTTGACACCTCATATATACTTCTATATCAGCACATGGTGCTTGCAGGGGTCTCGTACAGCCCTGTCCTGGGGGTGTAACGTTTCCTGTCCAGACAACTCGGATCCTTTAAATTGTGATTCATCAATTGTTCTTTTAATTATAGCAGAATGGCGGATATAAAGGGATTTGGGACTGTAGGAACAGAACAATGCAAGAAAGTTTGTAAAGAAGTTTCCCATCTTTGGAAATTAAAAGCCACGAGTCCTAGTGTGCCCTATACAATAATATTGGGGTGGAAATGTAATATCTGTAATTAATGCTGTCATTTCTAATGATATTTTCCTCTGCTCAGGCCTCCGAGGCCATCCTGGGGAAACATTATCACGACTTACAGAAGAAGCCCTTTTATCCTGCGCTCATACGTTACATGGCGTCCGGACCTGTGGTAGCAATGGTGAGTAGGCACATGGGTGACGAATCCGATCTGACGGCCAGGGTCCAAAATATCTTGATTTTTTTTTTAATTTATTTTTTATTAATTTTTACTGCTATTTCCATCGTTTAAGTAAAACATCATTATTTATTTTTTGTACATTACATACAAGAACTTTTGAGACTGAATAGAGTTCCTGCAATGCCAATAACAGCCAATGGGTGGCGTGTGTTTATTGTTTTTTTTTTTTTAAAACTACATGAGTCAGTCAATCATAGTGGCCAATCAGAGCTTGGCTTTCAACCCTTTAAGAGGGTTTAGATGAAGGGTGTCCATTTCCCCTTCGAGGGCCATATTGGCCTATTGAACCGCACTCAAAGGTCACAATAAGACTTAAAGGGGTAGATTTTGAAGACCTTTATAGCATTTCGAAAGAATAGGCCATGAATATTTAATAACTTACAGGACCCCAGCATGGAAACAACATGAGTGGCCATACAGACAAGCAGTTCTGTATTCAGATGGTTGGGGGCCACGCAGAATGGCATAGAGCCTTCTGCATGTCCCCCCCCCCCCCCCCCCCAACCATCTGGATACAGAACTGCTTCTCTGTGTATGGCCACTCATGATGTTTCCATATGCCATAGAGAATCACATGTGGCCCTCGGACCACGAGTTCTTCATCCCTGGTGTAGAGAAAAGGAGGTTGCCTCCTGAGGTTTTGTTGCCCATTGCATCCAATTTTTGGTAAGTGCAGAATTATGACCACCTTTATGTAAAAAATTTTTTTCACAATCTGTTAAAATAGTAGTCTATTAAATATACACTACCGTTCAAAAGTTTGGGGTCATTTAGAAATTTCATTATTTTTGAAAGAAAAGCACATTTTTTTTTCAATAAAGCTAACATTAAAGGAATCAGAAATACACTCTATACATTGTTAATGTGGTAAATGACTATTCTAGCTGCAAACGTCTTGTTTTTATTGCAATATCTACATAGGTGTATAGAGGCCCATTTCCAACAACCACCACTCCAGTGTTTTAATGGTACATTGTGTTTGCTAACGGTGTAAAAAGGCTAATGGATGTTTAGAAAACCCTTGCACAAGTATGTTAGCCCAGCTGAAAACTGTTTAGCTGATTTGAGAAGCTGTAAAATTGACCTTCCTTTTGAGCTAGTTGAGAATCTGGAGCATTACATTTGTTTGTTCTATGAAACTCTCAAAATGGCCAGAAAAAGAGAACTTTCAGGGGAAACTCGACTATTCTTGTTCTTAGAAATGAAGGCTATTCCATGTGAGAGATTGCCAAGAAACTGAAGATTTCCTACACCGGTGTGTACTACTCCCTTCAGAGGAGAGCACAAACAGGCTCTAACCAGAGTAGAAAGAGAAGTGGGAGGCCCCGCTGCACAACTGAGCAACAAGACAAGTACATTAGAGTCTCTAGTTTGAGAAATCGACGCCTCACAGCTCCTCAACTGGCAGCTTCATTAAATAGTACACACAAAACGCCAGTGTCAACGTCTACAGTGAAGAGGCAACTCCGGGATGCTGGCCTTCAGGGCAAAGTAAAAGCCATATCTGAGACTGGCTAATAAAAGGAAAAGATTAATATGGGCAAAAGAACACAGACATTGGACAGAGGAAGATTGGAAAAAAGTTTTATGGACAGACGAATCAAAGTTTGAGGTGTTTGGATCACACAGAAGAACATTTGTGAGACGCAGAACAACTGAAAAGATGCTGGAAGAGTGCCTGACGCCATCTGTCAAGCATGGTGGAGGTAATGTGATGGTCTGGGGTTGCTTTGGTGCTGGTAAAGTGGGAGATTTGTACAAGGTAAATGGGATTTTGAATAAGGAAGGCTATCACTCCATTTTGCAACGCCATGCCATACCCTGTGGACAGCGCTTGATTGGAGCCAATTTCATCCTACAACAGGACAATGACCCAAAGCACACCTCCAAATTATGCATGAACTATTTAGGGAAGAAGCAGGCAGCTGATATTCTATCTGTAGTGGAGTGGCCAGCGCAGTCACCAGATCTCAACCCCATTGAGCTGTTGTGGGAGCAGCTTGACCGTATGGTACGCAAAAAGTGCCCATCAAGCCAAGCCAACTTGTGGAAGGGGCTTCAGGAAGCATGGGGGGAAATGTCTCAAGATTCCCTCAGCAAATTAACAGCTAGAATGCCAAAGGTCTGCAATGCTGGAATTGCTGCAAAGGAGCATCCTGTGACGAAAGCAAAGTTTGAAGAAAAAAATTCTTTCAAATAAAAATCATTATTTCTAACCTTGTCAATGTCTGGACTATATTTTCAATTCATTTTGCAACTCATTTGATAAAAGGATGAGTTTTCATGGAAAACACAAAATTGTCTGGGTGACCCCAAACTTTTGAACGGTAGTGTATATAACTTCTTGCTTCAGAAAATCAACATGTACTTTATCCGCAATGATCAGACTATCTTTTGTACTGGCACATCTAATGTGCGTGTGCAAAATTCATTGTAAAAGGAGGGGGAGCTGCTATTGTGATTGATGGATCCTGAATTTGTCAGTTGTGTATAGGTGTTGTCATTATAATCCAGCCTCTGATAAGGAAACTGCTGAAAATTCTTTTTTTTTTTTTTTCCTTCAGGTTTGGGAGGGACACAACGTGGTTAGATCTTCCCGTTTGATGGTTGGGGAGACTGACTCTTCTCAGGCAAAGCCAGGTACTGTGCGAGGAGACCTTAGCGTCCATATCAGCAGGTAAATATTTGGTCAATTATATTCAATCTAAAAACCCAACAAAAATGTCTTAAGGCTGATCTGCGACAAAAACTACTCATAGTCAGCTTTGCCAAACACAGATTTCAATCTACATGGCCGACCAGTCGTTGGCTAGGTTTTGCTTCACCCAGGGCAAATATTCTGCTTGGTGCCCTAGACCTGTGACTAACTTGGCTTAGGCCGGGTTCACATTATGTCTTCTCAGGTCAGTGGCTCCATTGGAGCTTATGACTGAAGCTCTGGAAAATGGGATTCGGGCGTCTCCTCTGACATGATGGGGCCATTGATTGAAATGATGCAGATGGTCACTGTGTGCTATTTTTGGACAACATTTTTGGCCATTTGACAACGTCCTGGTGCCCACCTCAAAGGGGCAGATACGGCCAAAAATGATGTCTGACGGCTGAGCCACTGCCATGGGGATTAAATGTGAAATCTCCAACAAGGCCCCCATTTTCACACATGTTTAATATCAATGGTCTTCTCACTTGGGGCAAAGGGACCCTTTGAGCCCCTCAAGGCTCAAGGACCCCCCCCTGCACTCACTGTAGTTATGCACCTGTGTTGGTGGCACTCGGGCGGCCAAAATCACAGCTTCTGAAAGGCAAATTTATCTATTTCTGAAACTCTATTTTACGAGTCTGGGAGAAACGATGAGCTGTAAACTTCTTCTTTTCTACTTGTCTGCAGGAACATCATCCATGCCAGTGACTCCGTGGAGGTGGCGGAGAAGGAGATCGGCTTGTGGTTCCATACTGCAGAATTGATCACTTGGGAAACTAATGATCATAGTGACTTGTATCAAGTTTAGTGCTGCTCTGTGGCCCCTCAGACCTGCACAGACCCTCACGCCTTGCTGAGGGGCCCGAAAAACTTTTAGAGGGTGATAAGTAAATGACGGTCATAGTTCAGCCCATAGGGTTTTGGATTCTCTAGGCACTGACTGCCTTCACCAGCCACTCATGTTACTGTTCAATAAACTGTCTTTATATAAAACCAGCCGCGTGCCAGCGTCCTGTTTACACCGAGACCTTTCCGGAGGGCGAAGCATTTTTCCATTGCTTTCCGTCCCATGGGAATGTTGTGATCTGCGATCTTGTTCTTGTCCTCTGACTGCGAGGTGCCGGCGTTCTGTTAACTCTTCTAAAACTGAACGTAAGATTAGAGATGCCTTAATATCACCAGACGGGCTTGTATAATAAAGCGCTAAAAATATTATTTTTTTCGCCACGTTCTTTAAATAGCCACAGTTTTTTATCTGTCAATGTGGCCGTAAAAATAATTATTTCATTGTTTTGCCAAGCTGAATTTTCTAATGGTACCATTTTGGGGTATATATTTAGCTTTTTATTACGACATTTTACCTTTTTATGGGGTGTAATAACTTATATTAGTCCTAGAGGACCTGACTTACTGTATATAGTGCAGTACCATCAAAGCCCCGCGATCATGTCATAGGGGTGGTAGATGGACGTAGGAAACAATGGCCTCCCCTTCTTAACCTCTTCGATGCTGCAATCATAATCTGGAGAAGGGCAGAAGACTGACAGCCCCAGTACCCGTCACTTCACGTCAACTTTTTGAGATTGATCTGTAATAAAAATTTTAGGGTACATTTATTAATAGAAATGCACCAAACTTATGAACCGCGTGCTCAGAGAATTGTGGTGGTGGATACAGGACACTATATGTGAAATAGATCTGGCTTAAAGTTACTCTAAATATATCAAGAGTAACTGATGTGGCCTAAAGGAAAAATTTAATGCAACGTCCATGCTGCTTGAATTAGATCAATGTGCTGCATTTACAGTGAATCTATAATTCCTATTTTGTGTTTTTTGTTTTTTTTTTAACTTATTTTTTTGTTTGACTGCTCAGTCTCTGTGGAGGGGACATGCACCTTTTTGGCATGGAGCCCACCATTGCATGTTATGCCCCTGATACTCCTCTTCTAGGCTAGGGTTACACAATGACATTATTGGCCTCCCTGTAATGTAGCGGTGCTGCTCACGAGTCCCAGGATATAGATATATATATATATAATTTTGTCAGCCTCTTGCTCCAGAGATATGAAAAACACCATTTTGGATTCTTGTGCTTTTGCTTCTATGACTTTTAGTCTAGACTAGAGGTAGAATTGTCACCCTGTTTCCTTCATAAGCAAATGTGCACATGTTGCATATTTTTTTTTTCTTAAGAATTTCCTAATACCAGCAAAGTGAATAAGATTCCTGACATCTCATGCACATTTTGCTTAATTTTTTTTCCTTGCGGATTTATATCTGCAGCATGTCAAATTTTTTTTTTGTTCAGTGTTTTTGCTGCTGATTTTACTCATAGTAATGACTGGGGAAAAAATATGCAACATGCAAAAAAAAAAAAAAAAAAAAACGGCACATGTATTTTTTCTGCCAACACATCAGGATTTGCATTAGCATTTTTGCTGCAACTCCTGACCATGTGCACATAGCCTTAGGGGTGTTTTCTGTAATATCCGAGTAGAAATAAGTGGCGCAGAGTTTTGGGTAGTCTAAAGAAGGCAAGGACTACTGCCTTCTCCTTTCAGCTGAATGTCTAACCTCTTGTGGAGGCTCCTAAATAATCTGGGAGGGTTGGCTAATAAGATTTGGGGTGCTCTCACATCAGCTTTTAAACTCGGCGAGTGCAATGTGAGAAAACCTCTACAATGTTGGTCAATGAGGCAGTGCTCATCACGTGGAATTTGGGTGAGGAAAAATTTGCAGCGTGTCAAGTGAAACTGCCGAGACTCGCCAATGAAAGTCAATGGGTGCGAGAAAAATAAATCACACGGCACACATGGCATGCAATTTTTTTTTTTTTTAAAGCACCCATCTTGTAGGAAACCTGACCTTTCTTCAGCTGAATACAGTAAATTCACAGAATGAACTGTCAGAATAGGAGAGCTATCTATACATCGCTTTCTGCCCCCCCCCCCCCCCTCATAATTTTTAATAACCAGATGAGGCAAAGCTGACAGCTGGGGGCTGACGTTTAAAGCCTGTGAAGGGGGTAATAAAGATGGAGCGCCCCAGGCTATTAATATCAGCTCACAGCTGTCTACTTAGCCTTTACTGGTTATTTACTGTTGGCTTTCCCTCAGCTGGTTAAGAAAAACATGGGGGACTCCATGGCAATTTTTTTTCTTTTAATTATTAGCTAAATACATGTACAGTAACCTACACGTGCACTGCACTAATTATATATCTCACTGACATTTCTATCTGTATACAAGATTGTTTTATTAGTTCGAAAACTAGCTTGAAATGACAGAAAATTACTGTATGTAAAAGCTGATGTTAAAACCACATTGCATATGGATGCTAAGTGAGAATAATCACACACTTGCATGGCATATGGATGCTAGGTGAGAAAAAAATGCATGACAGTCTCCAGCTTTTCTGACTGATAATCTGAGCTACTTTTTATACACCGATGTGAGCGCACACGGGGTCCATTATGTGACGGATTCCGGCCCTCTGTCATTTTTTTTTTTTTTCCAGCTTTTCTGTTGGAATAGGAAAACTGAAATGATGACTCTTTTGAGCTCGGCTTAATCTATTTTGGAACTTGGTCCCTAATTTTTTCTGCAGCGCTCCATTTTTCTATTACAATAGCGATCCCCTTTTTTTTTTTCCCCTATTGCAACACTACCACCTATTGTGGAATCTAATCAAAGGTCGATTTCACACATCTTACATTTACTGTCTGAGTGTGGACCATGATGTCCAGAATGACCGCAGGTCTCCTGACTGACGGCCTTGAATGTCAGACATTTGAACCTGGCCTAAATGCAGTCCTACACGTAGGTGCACATAAATTGGATGATGATCGGGCGTGAGCCTTCCTAGGGACAGTCGTTTCCAACTATCAGCCATTCTAAACAGACCTCCAATCACCTGAGGAATTTGCAAAACGCTTGTTCATTGGATGAAATGACTTTTGAGCTTGCCCAAAAAAATTTTTTTTTAAATATGTTCTCGGCAGCACATCGTCCTCTGTAAATACAACATGTGCTGCCGAGAACACTGATATTCTGTGTGCACAAAACGATCGTATTAACAATCATGAAAAGTGTGGTCAGCCCCTATAGAAAGGCTAGTATATGGAAAGTGCTGTCAGCCCCCATAGACAGGCTAGTATATGGAAAGTGCGGTCAGCCCCCATAGACAGGCTAGAATATGGAAAGTGCAGTCAGCCCCCATAGACAGGCTAGAATATGGAAAGTGCAGTCAGCCCCCATAGACAGGCTATTATATGGAAAGTGCTGTCAGCCCCCATAGACAGGCTAGTATATGGAAAGTGCTGTCAGCCCCTATAGACAGGCTAGTATATGGAAAGTGCGGTCAGCCCCCATAGACAGGCTATTATATGGAAAGTGCGGTCAGCCCCCATAGACAGGCTATTATATGGAAAGTGCGGTCAGCCCCTATAGACAGGCTAGTATATGGAAAGTGCTGTCAGCCCCCATAGACAGGCTAGTATATGGAAAGTGCTGTCAGCCCCTATAGACAGGCTATTATATGGAAAGTGCGGTCAGTCCCCATAGAAAGGCTAGTATATGGAAAGTGCTGTCAGCCCCCATAGACAGGCTAGTATATGGAAAGTGCTGTCAGCCCCTATAGACAGGCTAGTATATGGAAAGTGCGGTCAGCCCCCATAGAAAGGCTAGTATATGGAAAGTGCTGTCAGACCCTATAGACAGGCTAGTATATGGAAAGTGCTGTCACCCCCTATAGACAGGCTAGTATATGGAAAGTGATGTCAGCCCCTATAGACAGGCTAGTATATGGAAAGTGCGGTCAGCCCCCATAGAAAGGCTAGTATATGGAAAGTGCTGTCAGACCCTATAGACAGGCTAGTATATGGAAAGTGATGTCAGCCCCTATAGACAGGCTAGTATATGGAAAGTGCGGTCAGCCCCCATAGACAGGATAGTATATGGAAAGTGCGGTCAGCCCCCATAGACAGGCTAGTATATGGAAAGTGATGTCAGCCCCTATAGACAGGCTAGTATATGGAAAGTGCTGTCAGACCCTATAGACAGGCTAGTATATGGAAAGTGCTGTCAGCCCCTATAGACAGGCTAGTATATGGAAAGTGCTGTCAGCCCCCATAGAAAGGCTAGTATATGGAAAGTGCTGTCAGACCCTATAGACAGGCTAGTATATGGAAAGTGCTGTCACCCCCTATAGACAGGCTAGTATATGGAAAGTGCTGTCAGCCCCTATAGACAGGCTAGTATATGGAAAGTGCTGTCAGCCCCCATAGAAAGGCTAGTATATGGAAAGTGCTGTCAGCCCCCATAGACAGGCTAGTATATGGAAAGTGCTGTCAGCCCCTATAGACAGGCTAGTATATGGAAAGTGCTGTCAGCCCCCATAGAAAGGCTAGTATATGGAAAGTGCTGTCAGACCCTATAGACAGGCTAGTATATGGAAAGTGCTGTCACCCCCTATAGACAGGCTAGTATATGGAAAGTGCGGTCAGCCCTCATAGACAGGATAGTATATGGAAAGTGCGGTCAGCCCCCATAGACAGGCTAGTATATGGAAAGTGCTGTCACCCCCTATAGACAGGCTAGTATATGGAAAGTGATGTCAGCCCCTATAGACAGGCTAGTATATGGAAAGTGCTGTCACCCCCTATAGACAGGCTAGTATATGGAAAGTGCGGTCAGCCCCTATAGACAGGCTAGTATATGGAAAGTGCGGTCAGCCCCCATAGACAGGATAGTATATGGAAAGTGCGGTCAGCCCCCATAGACAGGCTAGTATATGGAAAGTGCGGTCAGCCCCCATAGACAGACTAGTATATGGAAAGTGCTGTCAGCCCCCATAGAAAGGCTAGTATATGGAAAGTGCTGTCAGCCCCTATAGACAGGCTAGTATATGGAAAGTGCTGTCAGCCCCCATAGACAGGCTATTATATGGAAAGTGCTGTCAGCCCCCATAGACAGGCTAGTATATGGAAAGTGTGGTCAGCCCCCATAGACAGGCTAGTATATGGAAAGTGTGGTCAGCCCCCATAGACAGGCTAGTATATGGAAAGTGCTGTCAGCCCCTATAGACAGGCTAGTATATGGAAAGTGTGGTCAGCCCCTATAGACAGGCTAGTATATGGAAAGTGCTGTCAGCCCCTATAGACAGGCTAGTATATGGAAAGTGCGGTCAGCCCCCATAGACAGGCTAGTATATGGAAAGTGTGGTCAGCCCCCATAGAAAGGCTAGTATATGGAAAGTGCGGTCAGCCCCCATAGACAGGCTAGTATATGGAAAGTGCGGTCAGCCCCCATAGACAGACTAGTATATGGACAGTGCGGTCAGCCCCCATAGACAGGCTAGTATATGGAAAGTGCTTTCAGCCCCCATAGAAAGGCTAGTACATGGAAAGTGCGGTCAGCCCCCATAGACAGGCTAGTATATGGAAATTGCGGTCAGCCCCTATAGACAGGCTAGTATATGGAAATTGCGGTCAGCCCCTATAGACAGGCTAGTATATGGAAAGTGCGGTCAGACCCTATAGACAGGCTATTATATGGAAAGTGCGGTCAGCCCCCATAGACAGGCTAGTATATGGAAATTGCGGTCAGCCCCCATAGACAGGCTAGTATATGGAAATTGCGGTCAGCCCCTATAGACAGGCTAGTATATGGAAATTGCGGTCAGCCCCTATAGACAGGCTAGTATATGGAAATTGCGGTCAGCCCCTATAGACAGGCTAGTATATGGAAAGTGCGGTCAGCCCCCATAGACAGGCTAGTATATGGAAATTGCGGTCAGCCCCTATAGACAGGCTAGTATATGGAAAGTGCGGTCAGACCCTATAGACAGGCTATTATACGTCCACTGTTTAACAGCTGCAGTTGACCAGTGTGAATGTGCGCTTAGCTGTCTATTTAAACTCGCCTATTGCAATGTGGAAAGTGGGGGAAAAAATGCTACCGTGCGGCTATAGTGACTATTTTTCTCCCAAAATAAAAGGATCGAGATCTCATCATTTGTGAATTCACGTCAAGATTAGGAATCCACAGAGACTTATTGCTTGGGAGATATAAGTGCATTGAACTTTTTCATTCTCTCGCATGTGCAGAAGATGGGGAATAAAATTTCCAATCCTGTCAGTTCATGAAAATCTAACCGCACTCAGATGCCATTAGAGTGCAGTCCGATGTTTTTGACAGACCCATTGTCTAGCATGGCCAAGTGTGATCTGATTTACAAAAGCAAATCCTACATGCTGTGATTTATTGCTTCGGACAGACCCGCACCAAGGAAAAGATCGGACATGTGCTCGGCCCCATAGAATAACACTGGTCTGAGTGTGATCCAATGTTTTGTCGGATCGCACTCAGACCCAAAATACGGTCGTCTGCACAAGCCCTAATGGAAACATTCATGCTATTTGAGCTTATATTACACAGGCACTTTAATGCAACCCCATAGGAATATTCTCTGCGCAAAATATTGCATTACAATCTACCGCAGCAGCTAAACCGAACTCAGATCCATAATCACGGCATTCTATATTATTATCTATATTGGGGTCACTAACACCATAGGGGGTGACCCTGAAGTTACGACTTGTGCTTAAGCTGCGGCACTTTTTATATATATATATATATATACAGTACAGACCAAAAGTTTGATTTCTTAAAATTAAAAGAAAGTTATAAATATACATTTTTTATTTATATTTATTATTGCAATATATATATATAGTACATGTTTTTAAATGTATATCTATGATTGCAATAGTTATATTATCTATATTTTTCATTGCAGTAGATATATATTTTAATTTATAATTATTGAACTATATATTTATATATTTTATTTAAATTTATTGCACTAGGTGTGTATGTATATATATATATATATATATATATTATACTAGTTATATTTATTTTTGTTATTGCACTAGATATATGTTTATATTTATTATTGCAATAGATATATCTTAATTTATATTTATTATTGCAATAGTTATATTATTTATATTATTGCACTAGATATATTTTAGTTTATATGTATGATTACACTAGATATATTTTAATTTATATTTATTATTGCACTAGTTTATCATTTACTCTCATGAAGTACATTAGAATAGACACAAGTCCTATACAGTTGAGGCCTATGTTATAGTCGCCCCCTGAGTTTGGTCTCCTAGGCAACCATGCACTCAGTTGACGTCTAAGCAGTGAGAAGAGTATGCGCATGCGTAGTACAAACGTCACTAATTTGCGCAGACGCAGAAGCTACTAGTCTAAGAAACTACATTTCCCAAGATTCTTAGCGGTCAATACAAAGTCCGTCCAGCTTTTGGTGAAGTGTGAGTATGTGCTCGGGGGGCTCCGGGGGGAGCATCGGCTGTGCATCTACTGATGTGATGGGAGGGTTGTGGCTGAGGCTGAATGTACAGGTCGGAGGTTGCATTACTGGTGCAGGGGAAGTCATGTAAACATAATAGTCTGATCTCAGGGCTTTATGGGCAGATCTGGACCCTTTGGCTCCTCATGGAGATTCCTGTTACTGGAGATCTGAAGTCTCTGCGGTACCAAAGGTCATTGTGGCAGTCAGTGGCCATTGTCGTCCTCTCACATATAGATCGTTATTACTGTACTTCCCCTTTAAAATTTATATGTAGGGAGATATTTCTTCACTATGCAGCAGTGAGGGGGCGCTAGTGAGCCACCACCGGGCACATAATTTAAAGTGCCTTTCTCCTATGAAGCCCGGCCACAACCTGAGCTTCATAGCTGTACAAACATGGCAAGCTCAGGGGGCTTTTAGTAGCCCTTCGGCACCTAATTTGAAACCCCTTAAGGGGTTAATCTGGAAAGCTAGATGGAGTATTGGTGCTGGTGGCTGTACGAGACAGCCGGCACCTGTGCTGTATGGAGCAGACTTCATAAGGAGCACTGTTATCCTGCGGTGTGAGGGGTCTGGCACTAACTTGCATAGTTTTGTCATCCTCAGCCATCGACCCCCCTGGAAACAGCAATGTCCACGCTGCCACCTCCAGACCAACCTCCGGAGGACGTGGCGAGTGATGACTGCCTCCCATCTTACAGCCATCTCTACAGCCCGACCCTGCTCCAGTGAGGACCGTGTGCATGTATACTGTACATATCAATGTGTGTGTGTGTGTGTATATATATATATATATATATATATATATATATATATAAAATCTCTCATGAGTGTGGAGTGTTCCCGGTATACGGCGGGTCTTGTGGCGCATTCCCGGTGTACGGCGGGTCTTGTGGTGGGTTCCCGGTATATGGTGGGTCTTGTGGCGCGTTCCCGGTATACGGCGGGTCTTGTGGGGTGTTCCTGGTATACGGTGGGTTCCCGGTATACGGCGGGTCTTGTGGCGCGTTCCCGGTATACGGCGGGTCTTGTGGCGCGTTCCCGGTATACGGCAGGTCTTGTGGGTTGTTCCTGGTATACGGTGGGTTCCCGGTATACGGCGGGTCTTGTGGCGGGTTCCCGGTATACGGCGGGTCTTGTGGCGGGTTCCCGGTATACGGCGGGTCTTGTGGCGCGTTCCTGGTATACGGCGGATTCCCGGTATACGGCTGGTCTTGTGGGGTGTTCCTGGTATACGGTGGGTTCCCGGTATATGGCGAGTCTTGTGGCGGGTTCCTGGTATACGGCGGATTCCCGGTATACGGCGGGTCTTGTGGCGGGTTCCCGGTATGCGGCGGGTCTTGTGGCGGGTTCCCGGTATGCGGCGGGTCTTGTGGCGGGTTCCCGGTGTGCGGCGGGTTTTGTGGCGGGTTCCCGGTGTGCGGCGGGTCTTGTGGCGGGTTCCCGGTATGCGGCGGGTCTTGTGGCGGGTTCCCGGTGTGCGGCGGGTCTTGTGGCGGGTTCCCGGTATGCGGCGGGTCTTGTGGCGGGTTCCCGGTATGCGGCGGGTCTTGTGGCGGGTTGACGGTATGCGGCGGGTCTTGTGGCGGGTTGACGGTATGCACTGGTTAATACCTATCAAAAGTAATTCAAGGAAGGACGACTGGTGATAGGGTCATGGATGCCCGAGGCTCATCGATGTGTGGGGATTGAAAGCTACCATCTCGTCTGATCCTACAGAAGAGCGACTGTAGTACAGATTGCTGAAAAGGTCCTGTTGGCTATTATAGAAAGGTGTCAGGACATGCAGAGCATCACAGCTATGATAGAGAGGTGTGAGGACACGCAGAGCATCGCAGCTATGATAGAAAGGAGTCAGGACACTCAGAGCATCGCAGCTATGATAGAGAGGTGTGAGGACACGCAGAGCATCGCAGCTATGATAGAAAGGAGTCAGGACACTCAGAGCATCGCAGCTATGATAGAGAGGTGTGAGGACACGCAGGGCATCGCAGCTTGTTGTCTGCGGGGCAGTGTAGGTGCAGGTCGGTAAGTGTGTTCATGTTCAAGCAATTCATTTTCCCAAGGGGCCAAATGAGAGACCGTGACTGTTGTGGAGGCCGAACCAATAGGCTGAAATTAATTCTGCTCAATGTTATTATTAACATACAATTAATATTAATAGAAATTATAATTAATATCACTTAATATTGAGCAGAACTATATGTTAGTATGCTGAAATCCCCCTATATATCATAAGAGCTCACACACAGCTCCCTGTATACAGTATGAGCCGCCACATAGCCTCCTATATACAATATGAGCCCCACCATAGCTCCTATATACAATGAGCCCTCATATAGCCTCCCGATATACAGCATGTGCCCCACATAGCCTCCCGATATACAGCATGTGCCCCACACAGCCTCCCGATATACAGCATGTGCCCCACACAGCCTCCCGATATACAGCATGTGCCCCACACAGCCTCCCGATATACAGCATGTGCCCCACACAGCCTCCCGATATACAGCATGTGCCCCACACAGCCTCCCGATATACAGCATGTGCCCCACACAGCCTCCCGATATACAGCATGTGCCCCACACAGCCTCCCGATATACAGCATGTGCCCCACACAGCCTCCCGATATACAGCATGTGCCCCACACAGCCTCCCGATATACAGCATGTGCCCCACACAGCCTCCCGATATACAGCATGTGCCCCACACAGCCTCCCGATATACAGCATGTGCCCCACACAGCCTCCCGATATACAGCATGTGCCCCACACAGCCTCCCGATATACAGCATGTGCCCCACATAGCCTCCCGATATACAGCATGTGCCCCACACAGCCTCCCGATATACATGCAAAAATCCCATAAACATCATACACATGAAAAAAAAAACACCACCACATACTCTCCTCGCTCCCTTTCCCCCAGCGCTCTGCTCCTGTCTCCTGTGCACTCTGCACTTAGAGTCTCAGCAGCAGCGCGATGATAAGATGTCATCATGTCAGCCGTCTCACACGCTGATTGGTGGAAGATGAAGCCGGTGGCCCCGTCCCCCACCAATGTATGCTCCGCTGTCTGCATCCTGAAGTTGCAGATAGCAGTGACAGCGGGCAGCAGATGGACGGCGGGCGAGAGAGGGCATGGTGCGGCCCGGGAGCCACTGTTTCATCCCTTCCGTGGGCCGGACTAGAATAGCCAGAGGCCGGATGTGGCTGCAGGTCGCCCAGGTTTGTTCTAATGGATTAGTGAATATTGCAGAGTTTTGTTTCAGCAGTTGTCCGCCATATTCTGCTTTGATAACGGGGTGTCTGTGCTGATTATAGGGGCAGGGTGGCCTTCATCACCGGAGGCGGCTCAGGGATTGGATTCCGCATTGCTGAGATATTCATGAGGTATGAAGTTCTGTCATCCCGTCTGTCCGTCCTGCCATACTCTGACCGTCCCTACGTGACATCCCTGACCATGTCTACCCCGCAGGCACGGCTGTGACACCATCATCGTCAGCAGGAATATGCAGCGTGTGACCGAGGTAACGCCATATATTTGTCTCTACCAAATGGGATCCATGTGCCCTTCTTATAAAAAAATACCGCCATACTGTACACACGGATGTTAATATAAATCCTCATCATCTCATTCCCAGGCGGCGGCGAAGTTACGAGGAGCGACGGGCCGGCATTGCCTGCCATTGACCGCAGATGTGAGACAACCCCAGACTCTGACTGACGCGGTGGAGGAAGCTCTGAGGACGTTTTCCAGAATAGACATCCTGGTGAACAGTAGGCGGCCTCCGTTAGTGGTCGGGCCGGCCATATTGACTTTTGCTCTCCTCTGACTTTTGCGTTTTTTTCTTTGCAGATGCTGCTGGGAATTTCCTCTGCCCTGCGAGCAGCTTGTCCTTTAACGCCTTTAAGAACGTTCTTGACATAGACACCATGGGCACGTTCAACGCCAGCAAGATCCTGTTTGAGCGCTACTTCCGCGTAGGTTACATGAGCGAGCAGGCGTATAGCGCCGTCTTCTCTAACCCCATCCCTCTGATGCACGTGACGGCGACTGTAGATTGTACTAGGCTGCAATTCTCCAGAATACCGCTGCTCACTATCCCCCATACAGTCCTTGGCAGCTCCTTCTTACCGCCGCCATGCTGAAATCCAGGGCCTCTTCACACTAGGCCGGGACTTCCCGCCACGACCATGCCCAGGACGTCCCTGCACATGTGCGCCTTAAGGTCAGAAGTCTCGGGGTTATAACATGGCGGAGGTAAGAAGAGGCAGCAAGGACCGTACGGGGGCTTCGAGCAGCGTAGGTGAGCGGCGAGGTGCGCAGTAGACATTTATTATGTTCTGGGGTCTCTCCAGAAAGCAATAGGGCAAAAATGGAAAAAAAATAGAAAAAAAGAAGGTGCCAAAGCAGTAATAGTCTTTAGTGAGTGTATTTACACAGGATCGCCACAAGGGGTCGCCGTGATGTCATGATCACACTATAGTCATAAGCGTTGTCAGTTCAAATGTGAAAATGGTTACAATCTGCGCATCCTGAAACTGCTGATAACAGGGAACAATAGCATTAGCTCATCTATCTTATTAGGATGATATGTAACATGGGTGTTTTTTCTTTCTTTTTTCTTTGCAGGATCACGGTGGAGTCATCTTAAACATCACGGCAACTCTGGGCTACAAGGGAAACGTCTTACAAGTGCATGCGGGCAGTGCCAAGGCGGCTATAGGTCTGTGCCCTATAGTGCAGCAGGATTTGGGTATTTTTTTATGAGAGGTTACCACACTAGACCGGTCTCATTTTGGACCGCCTCCCTACAGATGCCATGACCAAGCACCTGGCAGTGGAGTGGGGTCCAAGTAAAGTGCGGGTGAATGGCATCGCTCCCGGGCCCATTGGTGGCACTGAAGGAATGCGTAGACTGGGTATGTGACTATGTAAATCTATTGCCCACCAGCTTCACAGATCCGCTGTAGGGGCAATCCTGGTGCCAACCCTTTACCTTTTGCCTGATATTCCAGGTGGAGCCGCTGCGGAGGCCATGGGAGTGTGGGATACCATCCCCCTACAGCGGCTGGGAAATAAGACTGAGGTCGCACACGGAGCCCTCTTCTTGGTTAGCCCCCTGGCATCCTACGTGACTGGCACAACTCTGGTGATGGACGGCGGCTCCTGGATGACCTCGCCCAATCATATGGCATCAGTGCTGGGTACCCCTCCTTCTCCTCATCTATAGGT
Organism: Phyllobates terribilis; assembly: GCF_046119375.1. Taxonomy (NCBI): domain Eukaryota; kingdom Metazoa; phylum Chordata; class Amphibia; order Anura; family Dendrobatidae; genus Phyllobates; species Phyllobates terribilis. Next base: position 370,658,747 of record NW_027362769.1, read on the forward strand.
GATGGTATTCTTGGAAATGCAATAAAGGGAAGAATCCGAGAGCCCCCCGTAGCTAATATTATATCGGCTCACCCCTGATGTAGTGCAGGGATTACCCTTTATTGTCCGCTTATCAGGGGGCTCGTTTCCTGATCCCTTTTTTTTTACCTTTCACAGATCGTTGGTCGTCTGAGATGAAGAAAAGCAAATGAAATGGACTGCGGCCGCTAATCGAGCAGGACGGACCTGATTAACACTAATTGCCCCCTTAACATTCCCCTCTCACCCCCTCCACCTACTGCCAGAGTGACCCAGGGGTCAGTATTGGTCATTACTGGTCTGCAGCTGTAAAAGTAAGAGCCCCCAATTGCCACTTCAGGGGGGATTCTCTTACAGTGCCAGGTTTCGGTTTTGGGGGGGGGGGGGGGAGTTGAGCTATGACGTGTACAGAATATGGAAAATTTACTATTAAAATGATTTTTGCTTACATGACTGACTGGCACATACCAGGAATGCCCCGATCAAGCATCGGTGGGTTTATTGATTCTATGCCTGTCATGGCACCTTTGAGGTGAGACCACCTAGGGAGGTCTCTGTGACTTCCAGTTATAGGGGCACAATGTCATGCATCCTAGATAAGGGGGTATACAAAGGGTGCAGTGCATAGCGTCAATGGATGCCAAGGAGAGAAGTCCAGCCCATGCACTGGCCCCCACGTGCCCCGTATTAGGCATTTTGCAGTGTATCGGCTCTGCCCGGAGTGTCCCTTTAAGTAGTGGACATATTGCTAAAGATAAGCCCTACAGGAGACGTGAGCGCCATACTGAGAGCATATCGGGAGTGGAGTGTCAGGAGCGCTTATATTATCGGCTGTTGTAACACGCTAGCTCAGAGGTCGCTGCTGCTAAGATAGCGGAGACTGAAAGGGTCACTGCACTCCTTATCTTCAGTGGGTGTAATACATAATTGCACCACTAGGTGTCTGAAGATTTCCTCCTGTTAGTGAAAAACCCTGAAATTCAGGCTCCTGTAGTGTAAGGTCGGCCATACACTGTCATTAGCTGCTGGCTAAATCGATGTAATCCTCCCGACCCCTCGGTCGTGCACATGCTCGCTCGGTTTCGCATCTTTCATCAATAGGGAGAGGGAGCGTTCCGCTTATGTACCCTGAGAACAAAGTATTGAGCATGTTAAAACTCAGCATGTCCCAGCTTTGTTTTTCCTGACTTAGGCTAAATTAAAGCCGGCCAAACATCTCTTGCATAGAAGATGGTCGTCCAGTCTGGACAAATTTAGCAGCTTTGGACGATTTTAAATCTAAAGTGTATGGCCACCTTTATACCAGTTCCTAAGGTGCCCATGCATATTAGAAAAAAAGTTGATTGGACCCACAGATTTTGGTGCTATAATGTGTATGAGGGTTGGGCACTCTTCCAAGAACACAGATGATGGAGACTGTGAAGAAGGATGGGACATGTTGGATTTCAATATGCCCAATCCTTTATTCTCAAGGGATCTGCTGCAGCCAGAGGTGTCTGTGAATGTACAATGGGTACGGAAAGTATTCAGACCCCTTTAAATTTTTCACTCTTTGTTTCATTGCAGCCATTTGATAAATTCGACAAAAGTTCATTTTTTTCTCATTAAAGTACACTCTGCACCCCATCTTTACTGAAAAAAACAGAAATGTAGAAATTGTTGCAGATTTATTAAAGAAAAACTGAAATATCACATGGTCATAAGTATTCAGACCCTTTGCTCAGTATTGAGGAGAAGCCCCCTTTTGAGCTAGTACAGCCATGAGTCTTCTTGGGAATGATGCAAAAAGTTTTTCTCACCTGGATTTGGTGATCCTCTGCCATTCTTCCTTGCAGATCCTCTCCAGTTCCGTCAGGTTGGATGGTGAACGTTGGTGGACAGCCTTTTTCAGGTCTCTCCAGAGATGCTCAATTGGGTTTAGGTCAGGGCTCTGGCTGGGCCAGTCAAGAATGGTCACAGAATTGTTCTGAAGCCACTCCTTTGTTATTTTAGCTGTGTGCTTAGGGTCATTGTCTTGTTGGAAGGTGAACCTTCGGCCAAGTCTGAGGTCCAGAGCACTCTGGAAGAGGTTTTCATCCAGGATATCTCTGTACTTGGCCGCATTCATGTTTCCTTCAATTGCAACCAGTCGTCCTGTCCCTGCAGCTGAAAAACACCCCCATAGCATGATGCTGCCACCACCATGTTTCACTGTTGGGATTGTATTGGGCAGGTGATGAGCAGTGCCTGGTTTTCTCCACACATACCGCTTACAATTATCACCAAAAAGTTCTATTTTCGTCTCATCAGACCAGAGAATCTTATTTCTCATAGTCTGGGAGTCTTCATGTGTTTTTGAGCAAACTCTATGCGGGCTTTCATAAGTTTTGCACAGATTAGAGGCTTCCATCGGGCCACTCTGCCATAAAGATCCGACTGGTGGAGGGCTGCAGTGATAGTTGACTTTGTGGAACTCTCTCCCATCTCCCTACTGCATCTCTGGAGCTCAGCCACCGTGATCTTGGGGTTCTTCTTTATCGCTCTCACCAAGGCTCTTCTCCCACGATTGCTCAGTTTGGCTGGACGGACAGGTCTAGGAAGACTTCTGGTGGTCCCAAACTTCTTCCATTTAAGGATTATGAAGGCCACTGTGCTCTTAGGAACGTTGAGTAATGCAGAAATTCTTTTATAACCTTGGCCAGATCTGTGCCTTGCCACAATTCTGTCTCTGAGCTCCTTGGGCAGTTCCTTTGAGCTCATGATTCTCATTTGGTCTGACATGCACTGTGAGCTGTGAGGTCTTATATAGACAGGTGTGTGCCTTTCCAAATCAAGTCCTATCAGTTTAATTAAACACAGCTGGACCCCAATGAAGGAGTAGAACCATCTCAAGGAGGATCACAAGGAAATGGACAGCATGTGACTTAAATATGAGTGTCTGAGCAAAGGGTCTGAATACTTATGACCATGTGATATTTCAGTTTTTCTTGTTTAATAAATTTGCAAAAAATTCTACATTTCTGTATTTTTCAGTCAAGGTGGGGTGCAGAGTGCACTTTAATGAGAAAAAAAATGAACTTTTTAGAATTTACCAAATGACTGCAATGAAACAAAGAGTGAAAAATGTAAAGGGGTCTGAATACTTTCCGTACCCGCTGTATATGGGATGGTTGGGGCCAACCTGATATCAGCAGAATGACCTGCCAGCCTCCTCCAGCGCAGAGCACATGTTCTGTACTGAGGAGCACGGCACACAGGACCGCGATGTACAAACCCTCTATCCGCCAGCACTAGAGATACAACACTTCTAATTATCGGCGGGTGTGCCCACACTAATAACAGGACATTACCTCTATTTATACAGCGGATCTGGACCCAGACAATGAAATACCTGATGCCTTAGTCACTGCAATGTTACAGGATTGTACAAGTGATCGCAGGTTCAAGTCCTCTAAGGAGAATAATAACAAAGGCAAAACAAATATTAAATTATTATATATAGGGTCAGATCTCCCTACTTATCCCAGAACTTTATTAAAATCTAAAAAAGAGAACATATTTGGTATTGCTGTGTGCAAAACTGTCCAAACCAATAAGATATAATGGACCATTTTGGTGAACAGCAACACGAGAAGAACTAATGAAGAAAACAAAGAAAAAAATATACTGTACGTATACAGTCATGGCCGAAAGTGTTGGCACCCTTGAAATTGTTCCAGAAAATGTATTTCTCCCAGAAAATTATTGCAATACACATGTTTTATTTCCTTTGTGTGTATTGGAACAACACAAAAAAAACACGGGGGGGGAAAAAGCAAATTGGACATAATTTCCCACACAGCCCCAAAAAATGGTCCAAACAAAATTCTTGGCACCTTTCCAAAATTGTGGGTAAATAACTTTTTTTCAAGCATGTGATGCTCATTCAAACTCACCTGTGGCAAGTAACAGGTGTGGGCAATGTGAAAATCACACCTGATACCAGATAAAGAGGAGAAGAGAACTGTCTGAGGACTCGAGAACCAAAATTGTTGAACAATATCAAGGTTACAAGTCCATCTCTAGAGATCTTGACGTTCTTTTGTCCACAGTGCGCAACATAATCAAGAAGTTTACAACCCATGGCACTGTAGCTAATCTCCCTGGATGTGGACGGCAGAGAAATATTGATGAAAGGTTGCAACGCCGGATGGTGGATAAGCAGCCCCAATCAAGTTCCAAAGAACTTCAAGCTGTCCTGCAGGCTGAGTGTGCATAAGTGTCAATGTGAACTATCCGTCAACATTTGAATGAAATGAAATGCTATGACAGGAGACCACCGGAGGACCCCACTGCTGACACAGAGCTATAAAAAGGCTAGACTGCAGTTTGCCAAAATGTATGTAAGCCAAAATCCTTCTGGGAAAGCCACTTGAGGACAGATGAGACCAAGATAGAGCTTTTTGGTAAAGCACATCATTCTACTGTTTACCAAAAATGGAATGAGGCCTGCAAAGAAAAATACACAGTACCGACAGTCAAATATGGTGGAGGTTCAAGGATGTTTTGGGGTTGTTTTTGTGCCTTTGGCACTGGGTGCCTTAACTGTGTGCAAGGCATCATGGAATCTGAAGATTACCAAAGGATTTTGGGTGGCAATGTAGTGCCCAGTGTCAGAAAGTTGGGTGTGAGTCCTAGGTCATGGGTCTTCCAGCAGGACAATTACCCCAACATACTTCAAGAAGCCCCCAGAAATGGATGGAAACAAAGCGCTGGAGAGTTCTGTAGTGGCTGCAATGAGTCCGGATCTAAATCCCATTGATCACCTGTGGATAGATCTTAAAATTACTGTTGGGAGAAGGAACCTGAATATATGAGAGACCTGGAGCAGATTGTAAGATGAGTCCAAGATTCCAACTGAGGTGTAAGAAGCTGATGGTTATAGGAAGCAATTGATTGCAGTTATTTATTCCAAGGGTGGGCAAACAAATATTACGTTGAGCGTGCCAACAACTTTGTCCGGCCCATTTTTGGGGGGTTTTGTGTGAAATTATGTCCAATTTACCTTCTTTTCTCTGTTGTTTTTGTGTTGTTCCAATACACACAAAGAAAATAAACAGGTGTATAACAAAACATGTGGAATTGTAATAATCTTCTGGAGGAGTAAATACTTCATTTTCTGGAACAATTTCAAGTGTGCCAACACTATCGACCATGTGTATATACACAGGTGCTTCTCACCAAATTAGAATATCATCAAAAAGTTAATTTATTTCAGTTCAATACAAAACGTGAAACTCCTATATATATACAGAGTCATTACAAATAGAGGGGTCTATATCAAGTGTTTATTTCTGTTAATGTTGAAGATTATGGCTTACAGCCAGTGAAAACACAAAAGTCATTATCTCAGTAAATTAGAATAATTAACAAAGAACACCTGCAAAGGCTTCCTAAGCGTTTAAAAACGTCCCTTAGTCTGTTTCAGTAGGCTCCACAATCATGGGGAAGACTGCTGACTTGACAGATGTCCAGAAGGCAGTCATTGGCACACTCCACAAGGTCCCAGAGTCTGGAGGAAGAGTGGAGAGGCCACAATCCATGCTGCTTGAGGTCTAGTGTGAAGTCTCCACAATCAGTGATGGTTTGGGGAGCCATGTCCTCTGCTGGTGTAGGTCCACTGTGTTTTATCAAGACCAAAGTCAGCGCAGCAGTCTACCAGGAAATTATAGAGAACTTCATGCTTCCCTCTGCCGACAAGCTTTTTGGAGATGGAAATGTCATTCTCCAGCAGGACTTGGCCCCTGTCCACACTGCCAAAAGTACCAATACCTGGTTTACACACAACAGTATCACTGTGCTTGATTGGCAGCAAACTCGCCTGACCTTAACCCCATAGAGAATCTATTATAGAGAATATATGGGGTATTGTCAAGAGGAAGATGAGGGACACCAGACCCAACAATGCACACGAGCTGAAGGCTTCTATCAAAGCCACCTGGGCTTCCATAACACCTCAGCAGGGCCACAGGCTGATCGCCTCCATGCCACATTGCCGCATTGATGCAGAAGGAGCCCGACCAAGTATTGAGGGCATTTACTGAACAGACATTTCAGTAGGACATTTCGGATTTTAAAAACATTTTTCAAGCTGTTGTTATAAAGTATTCTAATTTACTGAGATAATGACTTTTGTGTTTCCATTGGCTGTAAGCCATAATCATCAACATTAACAGAAATAAACACGTGAAATAGATCCCTCTGTTTGTAATGACTCTATATAATATATGAGTTTCACTTTTTGTATTGAAGAACTGAAATTAACTTTTTGATATTCTAATTTAGCGAGATGCACCTGTATGTAAGTGTGTATAAATTTACAGTATATTTATATATACAGCACAGACCAAAAGTTTGGACACACCTTCTCATTTAAAGATTTTTCTGTATTTTCATGACTTTGAAAATTGTACATTCACACTGAAGGCATCAAAACTATGAATTAACACATGTGGAATTATATACTTAACAAAAAAGTGTGAAACAACTGAAAATATGTCTTATATTCTAGGTTCTTCAAAGTAGCCACCTTTTGCTTTGATGACTGCTTTGCACACTCTTGGCATTCTCTTGATGAGCTTCAAGAGGTAGTCACCGGAAATGGTCTTCCAACAATCTTGAAGGAGTTCCCAGAGATGCTTAGCACTTGTTGGCTCTTTTGCCTTCACTCTGCCGTCCAGCTCACCCCAAACCATCTCGATTGGGTTCAGGTCTGGTGACTGTGGAGGCCAGGTCATCTGGCGTAGCACCCCATCACTCTCCTTCTTGGTCAAATAGCCCTTACACAGCCTGGAGGTGTGTTTGGGGTCATTGTCCTGTTGAAAAATAAATGATGTTCCAACTAAACGCAAACCGGATGGAATAGCATGCCGCTGCAAGATGCTGTGGTAGCCATGCTGGTTCAGTATGCCTTCAATTTTGAATAAATCCCCAACAGTGTCACCAGCAAAGCACCCCCACACCATCACACCTCCTCCTCCATGCTTCACGGTGGGAACCAGGCATGTAGAGTCCGTCCGTTCACTTTTTCTGTGTCGCACAAAGATACGGTGGTTGGAACCAAAGATCTCAAATTTGGACTCCTCAGACCAAAGCACAGATTTCCACTGCTCTAATGTCCATTCCTTGTGTTCTTTAGCCCAAACAAGTCTCTTCTGCTTGTTGCCTGTCCTTAGCAGTGGTTTCCTAGCAGCTATTTTACCATGAAGGCCTGCTGCACAAAGTCTCCTCTTAACAGTTGTTGTAGAGATGTGTCTGCTGCTAGAACTCTGAGTGGCATTGACCTGGTCTCTAATCTGAGCTGCTGTTAACCTGCGATTTCTGAGGCTGGTGACTCGGATAAACTTATCCTCAGAAGCAGAGGTGACTCTTGGTCTTCCTTTCCTGGGGCGGTCCTCATGTGAACCAGCTTTGTAGCGCTTGATGGTTTTTGCAACTGCACTTGGGGACACTTTCAAAGTTTTCCCAATTTTTCAGACTGACTGACCTTCATTTCTTAAAGTAATGATGGCCACTCGTTTTTCTTTACTTAGCTGCTTTTTTCTTGCCATAATACAAATTCTAACAGTCTATTCAGTAGGACTATCAGCTGTGTATCCACCTGACTTCTGCACAACACAACTGATGGTCCCAACCCCATTTATAAGGCAAGAAATCCCACTTATCAAACCTGACAGGGCACACCTGTGAAGTGAAAACCATTTCCGGTGACTACCTCTTGAAGCTCATCAAGAGAATGCCAAGAGTGTGCAAAGCAGTCATCAAAGCAAAAGGTGGCTACTTTGAAGAACCTAGAATATAAGACATATTTTCAGTTGTTTCACACTTTTTTGTTAAGTATATAATTCCACATGTGTTAATTCATAGTTTTGATGCCTTCAGTGTGAATGTACAATTTTCATAGTCATGAAAATACAGAAAAATCTTTAAATGAGAAGGTGTGTCCAAACTTTTGGTCTGTACTGTATATACTGTAAATTATGTTATTATTGTCCTTCAGTTCTTGCAATGTAAAATATAAAATCAACATATTTGGTATGAATGAAATCTTATATTTACCCCTTAACCCCATATGGTCGAGACTGAAGAACTGTGTGTAAATGTCAGAATTTCTGTTTTTGAGTAAGTTTTCCCACCTCTAAAAAATGGAGAAAAAAAGAGCAAAGTGGTGATGATAAAATTGACAACTCTTACCGAAAAAACAAAACAAGACTTTATACAACTCTATCGACTAAAAAATAAAAGAGCCGTATAATTGTGGGACCGGCCCTGGCTGCATCCTCCACCATAACAGAAACCTGTGAACTACTTCAATGTGGGACAAAAAGCTGCGTGTGATCTTCTAAAAATCTCAGGCCGACCATCTAATGTGTTTGGGGGCCACTCAATTCTGAACCAACAGGTAATCTCGGAGGAAAGAAGGATCGGACATGTTGAATTTTAATGCCTGATCCTTGTGTTCTTCCGGAATGGCGTCAGGTGACTACTTTAGCCAATTAGCTGGCAGAAGCCTTTATGACTGCTGCAGCCAATCCTTGTCGGATGAGGAAGCCAGAAGCCTGGTGAAAGGCCCGCATTCCCACCTTCTGTCACTTGCTGCCTCCGTGAGGCGCCATATTCTCACCATAGTGCAATTTAAAGTGACGGGGTCTCTTTAATTTTGAGTTTTCTCCCTACATAAGATTGGGGGCTCCCTGTGGTCTAGCCAGATCTAATTATATATGATCCACTGTTCTCCATAAGTCGCACCTGAGCTCTATTTATTCCCGTGGAGCACTGAACAATGGCCGAGTGTGTACAGGCTCTTACGACAAAGGATGACGTGTAGAAGGGGAGACATTGTGTTCTGGGCTCTTCATTCTGGAGGAGACGCATCTGCAAGTGATGGATCCTCACTGTCAGAAAGTACGAGATGTGCTGCAGAGAGGCTGCGTGCCACTCTGATCCCAATAATGAGCGTCATCTATTGCTGATATTGATGTTTCACATGTAATTGTGCTAAAAGAAACCATTATATTCTGGGTTATCCAGGAGTAGAAAAGCATGGCTGCTTTTTTTCCCACAAACAGCGCCACCCTAGACCATAGGTCGTGTGTGGTACTGCAACTCAGCCCCAATCGATTGAATTGGTCTGAGTTGCAGTACCAGACACAACCCATGGTCATAGGCGGCGCTGTTTCTGAAAGAAAGCAGTCATGTTTTTCTAATCTTGGATAAGCCCTTTAAGGGTAAGTGCACACTGCTGAGGATTTTACTTGAGGATTTCAGCAGGTTAAATCCACAGCAGATACCGGACGCAAATCTCATCCAGGATAGAAGGATCCACAAGATGTCCATTTCTGTTGTGCAAAAAAAAAAAAAATCTCAGATTTTTCCTATTAGATTTAATAAGTCTTAAAAAAAAATCTACAATCAAATCCGGAATCTTGAATTTGCGATGTAATTATTGGCAATAAGTCAGACCTGGTCTAGGGGGCACATACGCAGCCGATTTGCCAACCAGATTTTCTCAACAGAAAATCTACTGTGTATTAGAGAATGTTCAAAAAGAGATTTTTGACGTAGATTCCTTTCCAAAATCCCCCCCAAAAATGTAATACTCTTTGAATATGATTCCTCTTGTATTTCAGTGGAAAAAAAAAACAAAAAAAACTTTTTTTTTCTCACAATTCTTCAGCGTAGAGTAAAAAAGGAACGTTGTTTTTTGAAGTGTTTGCCTGAAAAAAAAAAAGCTCCAAATTTGACTGCTGAATCATAGGAAGCAAAAAAATGTTCAATGCAGAAAAAAACTGCAAAAAAAAACTTTTTTGCAGCCTGACAGATCCATAAGAAAAAGCTGTGTGTGAACATACACTTACAGTACCAGTCTCTGCATATTTGAGTTATGTAGGAAGTCGACTTTTGCTGCAGATTTCACCCAGTTTCAAAGGGTTAAACGAGCGGTAAGATTTGGCGCAGAAAAGTCCCCAAAGGATGAGCTGGGAACCAGCTCTGCTGATTTTCCACAGCTAATCTGCAGAAAAAAGTGACACAGATTTTTGACGCAGACTTTCCATTTGAAAATCCCTAGAAAGTATTGACAAGTTGAAGAGTTAAAAATCCGCACCACAGGTAAATTTGCGCACAAAAAAATATTGAGAATTTTGAGGAGTTCACGCGGTGCCGCTGCTACATTGTCGCACTATGATAGTGAATGACACCCACACGACCGCGACAAGCAAGTTGCAAATCTAACCGAGTCAGATTGTTTTTTGGCGACTTGCTTGTCGCTTTAGTGCGGGTGACGCAATGCGATCCCATTCACTTCTAAAGCGTCACAATGTAGCAGTGGCACGGAGTGAAATTCGGTAGCGGACAAATTTCCCGTGTAGCTCTTGCCTAAGTGATTGTGTAGGGAAAGACCGCAGAGGCATAGGGGGCTTTTGTGGTTCTCAGCCGCAGCATTGCTGCTGTATGTGAACACAGCCTAAAGGTAGGTTCGCGTGTGGCCAATTTTCCGTAAAGAGTTGATGGTTGAAGATCCACAAAGTGGATGAGATTTCACCAATCCCCATATGCAGAAAAAATCAGCAGCAGAAATTCACAGATTTTAATAGCAATTTATGCTGCTGATTTTAACACTTTGCCATTTCAGTGGTGAAATCTGCAGAAAAATATGGCTCCCTCACGTCTATCCTGAAGTCAACAGAGAGATAGCGCCATTGAGCGTGATGACATCATTGTGCTATGATATCATTCCACCTCCATTAATTCCCAGTTATGGGGATGCCCAGCTTCAGTAATACGGCCATATCACACATGCCCCTCGCCCGCCATGGTTAGTAGGGCCATGCTTGCACATTGTAACATGATTGCCGCTGGCAGTGAGATCTGACTTCACAGGGGGGGCCTAATGTGATGTACCCCGGCTCTCCGCTTCCTGCTGCAGAAACCAGGAATGCACTGAATAATTGATGTGACATGTTGGAATCAATTAATTCAGCTTCGGCTGGCGGAATAGTAAAAACGTGGAAAAACAAGTGTAGTCATTTTGGGTCGTGGGTGAAATGGGCCGTGATGGAGAGTTTGGGTCTGACAAGGTGCGAATCGAATGGATCACTAGCGCTAATGCCAGGGCTTTAAATAAAAAATGGCCACTCCTCTGTAAGGATCAACAAAGATGGCCACTTCCCTCAAAGCATTATGGTCCCATTTTAATATATACACTTACAATCAAAATAATTCTCCCCCCTCCATTACAAATTTGGTTTATTAGTAAAATAATAATAATTTTGATTGCGGCTCCCGATACATGATCGCTGGTTGCGTTGGTAGCGGAGGTGCAGCTGGCGCTTTCTGTACCCTGGGTATTGACTTTTTTAATGACACCCATTAATTTTAGAGTTTCAGTCAACACCCGCTTCTCGGCAGGGATTCCTGTTCATAGCTATCTGCAGATATTTTTTATTACCAGGTCTATGGCAATGTATTATCTTATCACCATTAACCCTTGTTGGGTTGTCCATACGTCCTGTAGGCACCAAAGAGGGGTCCCCATATAAAGACCACTATTCTGTATGGAGGACTATGTGGGGCCATTATACTGTATGGAGGACTATGTGGGACCCATTATACTGTATGGAGGACTATGTGGGGCCCATTATACTGTATGGAAGACTATGTGGGGCCCATTATACTGTATGGAGGACTATGTGGGGCCCATTATACTGTATGGAGGAGTATGTGGGGCCATTATAGTGTATGGAGGACTATGTGGGGGCCATTATAGTGTATGGAGGACTATGTGGGGGCTATTATACTGTATGGAGGACTATGTGAGGCCATTATTCTGTATGGAGGACTATGTGGGGCCCATTTTACTGTATGGGAGGACTATGTGGGGCCCATTATACTGTATGGATGACTGTGGGGCCCATTATACTGTATGGAGGACTATGTAAGGCCCATTATTCTGTATGGAGGACTATGTGGGGCTCATTATACTGTATGTAGGACTATGTGGGGCCATTATACTGTATGGAGGACTATGTGGGGCCATTATACTGTCTGGAGGACTATGTGGGGCCATTATACTGTATGGAGGACTATGTGGGGCCATTATTCTGAATGGAGGACTATGTGGGGCCATTATTCTGAATGGAGAACTATGTGGGGGCCATTATACTGTATGGAGGACTATGTGGGGCCCATTATACTGTATTGAGGACTATGTGGGGCACATTATTCTGTATTGAGGACTATGTGGGGCCATTATACTGTATGGAGGACTATATGGGGTCCATTATTGTGTATGGAGGACTATGTGGTCCCAATATTCTGTATGGAGGACTAAGTGGGGCCCGTTATACTCTATGGAGGACTATGTGTGGCCCATTATTCTGTATGGAGGACTATGTGGGGCCCATTATTCTGTATGGAGGACTATGTGGGGCCCTTTATTCTGTATGGAGGACTATATGGGGCCCATTATAATGTATACTGGTTGGCTCGCAACTTTGTCCAAGTTTTTCATTTTGGTCCTCTGTGGGTTTGGGTTTGACATCCCTACCCTATAGAGAACAAAGGAGGGAGCATATTACATCCAGAATTCTATGAACAGTGTATATATCAGGGACTAACAGGTGACTTTATTGCTCTCAGATCAAGGCAATATTTGGGTTTATATGTCCTGTTGGCCTGACTTAGGAAAATCCTTGACATTGAGGACATCGAAAAATAAAAACCTGAATGTTAAGGATAATTTGGTTATTTTTTTTGAAGACCCGGTGAGACTAGATGAAGCTGTAATATTCTGTAAAGCGAAGACGGAAAATGTGGCGCTGTCAGGTCACTGCACAGAGAGACGGGGGATGGGATTATATAAGAGCGAGTGAGCGCAGGTACTGAGATACATGTGAAGACTCCTGGGGAATGATGTCATGGAATTTCACACAGAACATCCAGCTGCTCCACTCCCAGGTGTTTCTTCCCAAACACCCGGCGTACCCAGTATACCAAGAATAGCAGGTGCCCGCCTCAGGCCTGGTTACACCTCGTCCATGACTGTCCATACAGCAAAAATTGTACCATGTCACATCGGGGAAAAAGATCATTGTAACACAAGGCAGTACCGAGGAAGCGGACAATGGCGCATGGGAAAGAAGTTGCAGGTTTTCCCTTGTATATACTAGAGGATCAGAGTCAGAAATCTGAGTGCCGGCCAGCGGCCGTGATCCGCGTTCATGTGGTAAATCTGCTGGGTTTTCCCAGTCCGAATTTAAGAACAGAATGAGCAATGAAGACAAAAAATTGCAGATTTCGCAAATACCCCATTTACATGCAATGTATGCGGAGTGTTGGGTTATGTGCACACTGAATTTTTTGAAGAGTCTTTTAGAGCAGGTCCGCTCCATAAAAAAATGCCGGAAAAATCTCTAAAACACGCTTGAAAGACTTCCATACAGTATATTTCTATTCTACAACCACCTTGCTGTTTATACATTCGGTCTTTGGAGCATTGTTCCTCCGCTTCAGGTTTCTGGTGGGAAAAAATAAAATGTGCGTATCACTTTTTTAAAGCGTCTCTTGATGGAAAACGCTCCAAACTAGGCACTGTTCAATCAGAAGGCTGAAAGAAGAAAAAACAAAAAGAAAACTGCAAAAACGATTGAAAAACTGTTCAAAATCACTTCAGGAAACAAAAAACTCCTCAAAAACTCTCCAAAGAAGTTGCTTGCACTAGAAAACTCGTTGTTTTTGACCGTCTCAAAAAAACTCTTAGAGTATGTGCCCATTTTTTTCAGTCAGATTCTTCCTGTAAAACCTCTAAAAAAAAGTTCAAAAGGTTGAACATGTGCATTACTATGGAAAAATGACTTGGAACATGTTTTTTTCTGAGGTACCTTTTTTTTTTCGAGCTTTTGGACGTCTTTACGCCGCTTGAGGAATCGAATACCGCCAGGTGATTAAAAGAAGTGACACGTCCATTCCTCTGATGTCAGGAAAAACGCTTCATGGAAAAGAGGCTTATAAAAACGCTTCAATAAAAGGACACTGCAATAAAATTATAGTAAAAAGACTTTACAAACCGATAGGAAAGCCCTCCTAAAAGCTGGTGGAAAAAAGTGCTTCAGGAAAAAAAACAACAACAATACAATTGTACTATACAATACAAGTCAATGGGAAAGCTCAAAAGATGCCTGTAAGACGTCTTTTTGGAGCGTTTTATTCATTTTTTTGTAAAAAGACTTTACAAAAATCATAAGAAAAACCTCTCAAAAAAGAAAGCGATGGAAAAACAAAGATCAGAATAAACACTTGGGAAACGACCGAGAAAAGACACAAAGGACACTTCAAGAAAACTCTAGATTTTCCTGAAGTGTCTTTTGCTTGAAAAACTCTGCGGGTTCGCTCCAGTTTAAAAGACTTCAGGAAAAAGACTCTTCGAAAAACGTGTCAGAAACCAGACGCTTATAACCGCTTGGGGAAAAATATGTTTAGAAAAACAGCATCAGGAATAAAAAAATTAAAGAATACAATTGTGCTACACAATACAAGTCAATGGGAAAGATGAAAAGAAGCCTGGAGATGTTGGAGAATTTTCTCATAGTCTTTGCTTAATAATTTAATGGAAAAAAAGACCAAAAACCTAAAGTAAATAAGTCTTCACAAAAACCATAGAAATACGCTCCAAAAAAATTCAGGCGTTAAAACGTTTGAGAAAATGCTCAGGAAACAACAAAAAAAAAAACAGCACAAAAGACGCTCCAGGAAAAATACACCAGAGGTTTCTGTAGTGTCTTTTCCATATTTGTCTGAGTTTAAAAAACGTCATGTGTACAAATCCTATTAAAATTTTCAGCCGTTCTTGACATATTAAGAGTTTTATTTACAGCTGGTTGCCTTAGAGTCCGACCACTGCTGCCAGACATCAGAACATGTGCAGTGCTTACAAGCTCTTTTCTATCAGCTTGTAAGCACTGTTTTGGAGCTGGCCAGGATTGCTGGAGCGCGTTATTACCTCTTAATTTTGGCCAGTGCTTATATGACAGCAGCGGCGGTCGGTCTCCAAGGCAATGAGCTGTAAACAAAAGAAAAGTGTTAATATCTCATGAATGGCTGCAAATTTTAATAAGCAGTAAATTGCAAAAGTGCTTGTTTTCTCGCAATGAAGATGGGAATAACCCTTTAATATCTGTGTCGGAGGAGTTCTAGCGCTGAGTCCTTAGTATGGCTCATATTTCGGATCCGGCAGTGCGTTGTGGTGACCCCATTACGCAGATGTACGGTTGTGAGTAAGGTCAGTGGAAGAAATTGTTTTTCCGCAATAGTCACAAAAAAATCTGACACGCTTAGGTTTTTGCAAGGCATAAACGTGTTATCGCTGGGTGTTTTCTTGAACACAAAGGGTTAAATCAATCCTGAGAATTCGAATTTTTAACTGATTTGTCAACATTCTAATCAGTCCTTCAAGGGTTCTACTGACCCATTGTCCAGTCTATAGGAGGGAGGTTGGAGTAATACCCCTATTTTTGCGCTCATCACCCCCATCCTCAGCAGATCAGTACACAGCACACACAGAGCTGCTCTCTCCTCTCCCCCAGCCGCCATCCTCCTCCTCCTCCTCCTGTCGCTCCTCCTTTTTCTCCCAGCCTCCCTATCTCAGTATCCTGCAGTCTATCGGATGGAGGTGCCGCTGGATTCCGATTTTCGGCCATAAATCAACAGCCAGGCCCCATTCTACAGCACGGTGACCGCGCTACCCTGTGTGCAGACGGCAGCTGGTCGTCCGATCTGTCTCCCGACGTGATCGCCTCTGGATCTGCTGCGCCTTGCAGCCTGGATTACTTGCTCTGCTGCAAATAGGATGGCCCCCAGGACAGGTGAGGGCCACTGGCATTGAGCCCCTCTCTTTGAATTGGGAGGAGGTGGGCATTTCACTAAGGATCTGGTATATTACCAAGCATGGAGTATGATGGAGAGAGGACATGATGTGAGCAAGTGCTGAGCCCAACAGCTTCTGATGAAGATGGAGGGGGACCCTCATGTGACTGCCTGGGGTGTCATGAGGGGGCAAGCTCTGGACCTGATCACCCCCCAGCAGGTAGTGGGGGGCTTATTTCTGATGAATGCAGAGGAGAAGGGGTGCATTGCACTGCAGCCCAGGCTAGAAATCCTGGATGAGCAGGGTGAGCTCATGTCTGCTCCCCACCCTCTCCTGTCCCAACATGATCAGCCCTTACTGGGAACAGGAGAGGGGCATCAGCTGGGGGCCGGGCACTGCCAGTCTCCGCGTGCCACCGCTGAGCCCTGGACTGGAGAGGAGGACGGTAGACTCACTCTTTGCACTTTAAATTTATTACCCCCAGACCATGCACAGAATCCCCCATTTTATAAACCCTCTATGGATGATCCGATGCCTCCTCTGATCATCGTACCATCAGAAAATGCCCACCTGCCCCTATGCCCAGCTCCCTTCAGCCAAGAATCGGAGCACAACCACGAAGTTGATTTTCCCCCGTCGGCTGATTATCTTCATTCCCTGCTCAAATCTGACCGAGACTCCCTGGTATCTGCCTTAGATCTGATTCCAGTGCCCATGAATAGTTTATCACCAGATCTGGAGCAGATGCCGCACCAAGGTATCGAGGAAGCCTTCAAAAACGACCAAATTGCTCCCTTGGAGTCTTGTCTACCTCTAATTACTGACCAGTCCGGTTCTGTTAGACCCTCGTTAGACCCTGACGTAGAACTGTTGCCCCACTGTAATTCACATCATCCTAATTTAGAACACTGTTTGCCCCAGTCTGAAACATTGGTCGCTGTCATTGATAAACTGCCCCAGTCGGAGTCCTCGCAGTTGACCCAGAGTGCCCCCTGTTTGGTCCTAGACCCTAATGAGCTGCCCCAGTCTAATGTTGAACCTGACCCTAAACAGTTGACCCTAGCTGAATCTTTTGTAGACAACCAAATAAATTCATGTTTGGTTCCCGACACTGATCAATTGCCCCAGTCAGAGTCAAATTTGGACCCAGACTCTGAAACCTTGCCCCAGACTAAATTGAATTCGGACACCGACCAGGAACAGTTGCCTTTGTCTGTTGTGGACCGTGAAGAACTGCCCCATCCCTATTTGGTTCCTGATACTGATCATTTGTCCCCGTCTGACTCCCAATTTAACCTGGACCACGAACAAGTGCCCCTACCTGAGTCATCTGTGGTCTCTAAAGATTTTCCCCAATCCACTTATTTTGACCCTATCCTTGACCATTTACCCCATTCCGAACCAGAGTTCTTTTTGACCTCTGACTATGGCCTCCCTTGCCCTTCTGAAACTTCTCTCGACCTCTGTGTAGACAACTTGGAGTCTGAATTGTTGCCTTTACCTAAAATCTTTGTGACCTCTGACTTGTTACCCCATTCTGAAGCTTCCAATAGTGAGAACTTGCCCCAATCCCAACCCCTTAGAGATTATGATGTCGACCCATTAGCATATTTTTGCCCTGAGATAACCCAGCCTGAATCCCATTTGGGCACTAGTGAACTTTTTGAGTTGGACCCTCATATTGACCCTCACTGTTTAGACTTTGGGATTGAAACTTTCAGTCTAGCTGATTCCTTCATGGCCCACGACACTGAGATGTCAATAGAGTGTTTGTCTTCATTGATTCCCACCACTGACCAATTGACCCAGCCCGAAATATCGCTTGAGGTTGACCAAATTCCTAATTCTTTATCTATTCTGGAACATGAATCTGACCAGTTGCCTTGGTTTAAACTCTCTATGTGCCCCAATAATGCCCATTTGCCTTTCTCTACGCACAATTTGAGTGAGGGTGTTTCTTCAATGGCCCATGAAGCTGACGAATTGTCCCTTTGTGACCCTTTCCTGGCCCCTGACCATTATGAGTTGTCTGCATTTAAATCCTCAACCTCCATCACTGACCGGTTGACTTTAGGTGATACGTATTTTGAGCCTGGTGATGGACAGTTAACTGAAAGTGAGACTATTCCTGACATAGGCCATCTCATAGTTCCCAATCTGGAGACTTTACTCGCTTCTGAAGCCTGTTTGATTGCTGACGTGGAACATTTACCAAAATCTGAATCCCGGTTGGACCAAAATACTGACCAACTGACTGACAATGACCAGTTGTCTACGATTGAAAAGTTTTTAGACTCAGAACATGTACCCTTACCTCCATTCTCTGAGACTGTTGACATTGGGCACTTGCCTGGGCTTCAATTAAATTTGGCCAATAGCTCAGACCAGTTGCAGATAGATTGCTCCTCCATGGATCCTGCCACTGGCAATTTGCTACTGGCCATGTCCAGTATTGATTTGGATGATAGACCTGAGTCTTATATGACCACGGATGATGACTTCTTCCTGTCTGAAACTTTTTTAGCCCATGATGTTGACCATATCCCTGTTTGTGATCACCTCATAACTCCTAAAACTGACCAGTTGCCATATGTAACTGATATTGACCAGACTGAACCTTGTAGGCCCCTTGATGGCCGATTGCCGGTGCCTGAAGCCTGTCTGAGCCCCGATACCGACCAACTGTCTGATGACC
The DNA here is from genome assembly GCF_046119375.1 of Phyllobates terribilis. Lineage (NCBI taxonomy): Eukaryota > Metazoa > Chordata > Amphibia > Anura > Dendrobatidae > Phyllobates > Phyllobates terribilis. The sequence continues at coordinate 370,677,340 of NW_027362769.1, forward strand.
AATTTTCCATTGCCAAATGCCCCTTGAGTCCCCATAATGACCAGTTACCCCAGTCTGAATCCTGTTCAGGCCCCGATATCAATCAGTTGACCAAGACTGAATTTGATGTGCACCCTGAAAATAATAATGACTGGATGGGTCAATGTTTAGGTGCTAACGGTGCCCCATTGACTCAGATGGAATTCTACCTGAGGCCTAATATTGACCAGTTGTCCCCATTGGAAACCTCTTTAAGCCAAGAAAATGAGCAGTTACCCCAGTCTGAATTTAATCTAAGTCCCTATGATGATTTGTCCCAATCTGAAGCATGCAGCAATGGTGACCAGTTTCCACAGACTCAACCCGATTTGGTCACCAATGGTGATATTTTGCAACAACTTGAAACCCATTTAGGCCTTAGGAATAAGCATATGTCCCATTTTGAACAACCACCCCATACTGGCCATCGGGACTTCAACCGCTTCCCTCTCTTTGAATTAACTGGTACCCCTGGCCCGACCCGTCTAGCTCCTTCTCCATGTTCCAGCACTGATGTTTTATCCTTGCCCCATAACTCTGACCCTTTGTATAGTATTGAGTGTCCCTTGTTTGATTCCTCCCTTACCCTAGATACTGACCATTTGCCTTTGTCTGAATCCTTTGTCACACCAAGTTTAGATGTACTACCCTTGCCAGAACCTGCTGTGGTTCCCACCACTGGTGAAATACCATTCAATGAATTTTTGTTAGCACCCAGTATTGACCACTTTAAGTTTTTAGAAACCTTTGCACCACCTGAACCTTCTGTTCCACATAGCACCAGTTTGGCCTTGTTTGACCAATTAACCTTTTGTGAACCCACTGAGTCTCCAACTACATCACATTTTTCTCCATTAGAAACCTATGGGACACTCAACGACACCAATTTGTCCTTGTGTGATTCCTCCGTAACCCACAACTCGCCATCTAACACTAATTCTCCCAGTAAAACTTCAGAGGAATTCCAGTTCCCATGGGACTGGACGGTAAATTTGCCCCCAGTGGAACTTTCGGAGGTTAGTCATTGTTATGAACCTTCACAAAGCTCATCCAGGCAACATGATGAACCCGAAGACTCTTTTTCAATATTTTGTCTAGATACCCCTTTAGACTTTAGCCACATGACCCCTGAAGCAGACCCCACCCTATCTGATGACTTACTGTCCCTTTGTGATGTTTTTTCACACTTACAAACTAACCATGTAATAGACTCACAAAATGAACAGTCACTCATTTCCACCAATGATCCGAAAGACTGTAACGTTGAAGTTGACCAATTTCTTAAAACCATTTTCCAAAAAGATCTCAAATCTGACCCACCTTCCAAACCCCACACCCATAATAGTGACAGCCCTACCCTTGACCTTAGTTTCCTCGATTCTGCAGACTTTTATCACTTGGATTTATTGTTTGAGCCCTCCAGGGTGCACCACGAACTGCCTAGTGAATCGCTTTTACAACCCACCCCAAGGACTTCTTCTGAAATTGTGGTGGACACCACTGATTCATCTGATCCCTCATGTTTGTCCTCCAATTCTATGGATAAATCCACTACTAGTAACAATTTGGACGACTCCTTGTTTTCTCAGTCGGATTCTCCTCTTATTTCAAGCTGGTTTGGCCAGTCCAGTCCACAGCTGATCAATGACAAAGATTCCTTAGGTTTAGAGTCACCTGTTGAAAGTACACTGTTGCCAGTGATTGTAGTAACAGATCCCTTGGAGTTGTTGAGTGACTCGGATGACCACGTGGATAATATTTTGCCTACAAATGTTTCACCATTGGACATGTCTACATCAACAGAACTTGAGTTGGATGCCCGTCTTCAGGTTGTGGAGGTGTCACCACATGAGATAGAATATCTACCTGAACTAAAGCCAGACACCACGGATTATCCGGACTCCTCTGATGATCTTGTCCCTTCACATAAACCTAAGTCGGACTCTATTCTTGGGCCCACTTTGTCCTCAATTATGACCAATGGAGAGCTACCGTTGACCGGTACAGGTTCACCCTTTGAGGGTATCAAGTTGAGATCACGTGACTCCCAGGATTCAGCCTCTGCCATTATACCATTCGGTGACTGTGATCCACTTTTGGCATTTACGCTGGACAATAACTCTCCTTGTGCTGGGGACGAGCTGGCCCGTCTTCGAGCGGTATTTGAAGCCCTGGATAGAGATAAAGATGGCTTTGTGAAAATGGAGGACTTTGTCCAATTTGCCACAGTATATGGGGCCGAGCAGGTAAGATGACGTTGTATAAATGTGATTAATATTGTCTAACTATGGGTATATGTATGCCTCAGGAATCGTGTGTGGGCCGTCATTATTGGGCTATAGGCACTGTGCATGATTATGTATGGCACTCCTTAAAGGAGCTGGCCCAGTGATAGGCAATAGTTGTATGATCGCTGGAGATTCTACCACAATCCTGAGAACAAGGGTCTTATACCCTCGTTAGAACTGAGCAGTGGTTAATATCTATGGGACTGATGAAGATGGCCCAGTGCTGACCCTTGTCCTCGGGATCTGTAGTATTTCCAGAGGTATACCCACCCATACACAACGGCTGGGGGTAGGTGATAAATGTTGCTTCAGCTGGAAGTGCCAAAAATATTGTCCATTTTTATTTTTGGTTATTTGGCGCTGCTCGCATCGATGTAATTATTAGGACAGGTGCCCTTTCAACATCAGCAGCGTCTTTCCTCTCCCGATACAGAAGCAATCAGCGCCAATTGCCCATTTAAGGATACATTAACAAGTAGTGTAAACGCTGCGGATTTTCACTAATTCGCGGCAAAATCCGCAGTTGAAAATTTTATGTCCACCTAAAGGCTGCGTTCACGCGTTTTGGTCACAGTGTTTTTAGTAATCGCAGTGATAATACCGTGATTTGTCATAATTGCTACATCTGCAGGAACTCTTTTGTTTTTATGTTTTCCTTCAGTGTTTCTAGTGTACGACGTGTTTGGTCTTATCAGCTTGTACCACGGAGAACAATGGAGCGAGGAACTGTGCAGTGTTTACTCACTACTCACTCGTGTTTGCATATAATGGCGACATTTTCCTTGGTTTCCGTTGTCTCTTTTCTTGTTTGTTTTTCTTTTGCCTATAATGGGCTGTCACTTCGCTTTTTGGGGTGTCTTGCAGAATAGCTAATAGTTTTTGCTTAATGTACTGTAGCCCTTATGCCATTGCTGAACGTTCCATATACATTGGGGCATTGCCTAAAAAGACTTTTCAGTAAAGCTTACGGCTCGGCGAAACCAAAAAGTTTGTTGCAACTAGATTTCGGTTTGGCTGTAAACGGAGTTTGAACAAAAAAAGATTTGGTCTGACATCCAGTCCGGTTGACTTCTGTGGTAGGAATTATCCACCCCCGGCATCCTGGTTGCCTTTATACCTCTTGATTAGCCGAGTTGGCGCGACGTCGTTGTTGCACCAGTATCCTGTGGCCATTGGGCCCAAGGTCCTGCAACTTTACTCTGTGACTAGGACTGTTTAGCAGTATGGCATTGCTCGCCGATCACGCCGTTGCACCATTATAACCGCTGCATTACGGTCGCATTAATTGTTTTTCTTTGTTGCACGCCATATTTCGACAGGTCACCGTGGACTAAGTTATACAGGTCCCATTACAATATTATTACTTCTGGCCCAGTCTTTAAATCTATATAGACTTGTAGACCCGGCTATGAACCTGTTCTGCCGGTGCAACGCCCTTCTCCCCTCCCCCCCAAAAAAATGTAGGAGTCAGCTGCGGAGCGGGATTAGGTGTTTAATAGAGGAGCAAAGCTGCGTGCTACGTCCCAAAAGTCAGGTGGCTTCTGCATACACATAACTTACCCCCTAAGCCTAAATCTAGATTGATATATTAATGTCTGTGGGGTCTTCTGACCTCCTGATGTTTGTGGGGACAACCATGATTGATCAGATATCTAATGCTAGATATAGCGGCTTCCTATTCTGCGGAGTGGTACCAAATGGATAAGAAACAGCGGTTCGGCGCTTACGTCTTCAAAGAAATCCTCAAGTCTGGAGGCTGTGTGAAGAGAAACGCTAATTTTAGCTTCTGTTATTTCTGAAAGCGGGAAGAGGGTGGGTTTCCTGCATTGAAGTAATGTTTGCTCTAGGTGCTGACAATCCTGAATCCCAACCTCTCCACCCCCCCCCTTCCTCCCTACCAGGCATAATGATGGGTGTTGTAGTTCCACAACGGCTATGCCTGGCTCAACATCATACTTCCCAACATCTTGATTAATAAAATAGCAACATTTAAAGGGTTATTCCCCATCTTTATAGATGTGATCTTGTTGGATAGGGCTTGTAAAAACGAGCACTTTTGCAATTTACTCCTTTTTAAAATTTTCATTGGTTCTTGAGATATTAACACTTTTCTTTTGTTTACAGCTTGTTGCCTAGGAGACCGACCACCACTGCTATTGTCTGACTTGTAAGCGCTGCACTGAAGCCAGCCAAGATTAGGAGCTAACAGTGCGCTTCGGGGATCATGGCCATCTTCAAAACAGTCCTGATAGGCTCAATAGAAAAGATCTTGTGAGCATTGTGCATGTTCCCTTATCTAACAGCGGTGGTCGGTCTCCAAGGCAACGACCTGTAAACAAAAGAAAAGTGTTAATATCTCAATAACCAATAAAAATTTTAAAAAGCGGTAAATTGCAAAGTTGATCATTTTTACAAAGACTATCCAACAATACTCCATTTTATGAAGATGGGAATGACCCCTTTAAATCCCCCCTCAGGTTTGCTGTCGAAAATGGCAAAACCAGTTGGGGACTCCCACTTTTGGGTGGAGTTTGCATAAACCATATACTTTTATAGACAGGGACCTGACTGACTTTGCCAGGTTAGTTTCTGAAAATTCGGGACCATATCGTCAATTTATGTTTGGGGCCCGGCATAAAAAAATGAGTGTAAGTCCGTGATCTCCAGCCTGTGCCTGGGGCATGATATGCTGGGAATTGTAGTTTTGTATAGGTTGGAAATGATGAAATCTTCTGTCTGGTATCAGACAATAGGACTTGTTTTTGGCCTTTTCGTGACAATGTGTCAGACACAATTCTGAATAGTAATAATGTAACCCTTCTGTTCTTGGCAGGAGCGTCCTCACCGCTTCTGTGTGGAGCTTTACTTTGTGTCATTGACTTTTTGTCTCTACAGAATGCTTTTTGTCCTGACAGTATGGAGTCCCTTTATGTCCCATTCATCCATTTAATACTTTTTTTTATTTTCGGCCTCCTTTCACCCTTTATGCCTCCTAAACAATTGCGCCCCATAGTTGTTACCAGCTGTGATTACGCCGTGGTTTTGTGCCATCCATAAGAAAAGCTTTATTTATACACTTTTTTTTTTCACCTTTTTATGCCTTTTTTTTTCTGCATGGGGAAGTGGGCGGGGATAGAACACCTTGTAGCCAATCAGATCACTGCGACGGGAGAAGCGTGTTTTGCTGATTGTGGCAGCGGGCAGTGACCTGTTCACTGAGGTTAGAGACTTGAGCAGGTTGCCACCAGTAGAGCAGAGTATTTCAGGACAAGGTTGACTGCTTTCTACTGGATTCATACTCTGGGCTGTATGCTCCTGGTTGAGCTGTTCTCGGGGGGTCTGTTGCGTGATCGGTGGGGGTTTCAGGAACCAAAAACTCACCTATCTGCATACATTTCAAGTGCCTACTAAATATGAAAAACCAAGAATAACCTTCAGTTTCCCTTTAAAAAAAAAAAAAAAGAGTCAATAGTGAATTGGGCAAAAAAAAGAGAAAATTACTTAAAGTCTGAAATACTTTGTGCTGCTGTGGTAACCCGATTCTTCTTCTTCTCTAGTCTGTCTGCGACCTCCCTTCAACCTTCGTTCCACTAACCTCGTCATGGGTTAGTTTCATATGTATTTTTCCCTCTCCTGAAATACTTTGTGCTGCTGGAAATGCTGCCATATGTGAGCGTGTGATCAAGTGGGAGGCATTTTTGCCACTTTTTTAAAATGCCACCGTCCTGTGGGCACAATGACTAGGCCCGTAAGCCAACTATTTTGAGAGGATATATCGGATCAGGCATCAGCCGCTTCCTATGCACTGTTTGGCGGCACATAAAGTCCCGGCGCGACGGCATTAGTCCTGACAGCTAAGTTCATGTGAAGGTGAAGAGCCTGACAGGACATGATCAGAGGTATCATTGATTTATCTCCGTGGTAAACAGACTGAAATTAATGTTGTAAGACCGTGGTGTATAGAATGACGCCGACGCAAAATGTTCTTTTTTTTTTTGTTATTTAATATTTTGGGCTAAAAATAATTTTTGCATTAAAAATGTGCACAGTTTTGCCTCTTTGTTTCCTGCACATTCAACTTTGATGGGTCTGTGGTCCTAAATAAAAGAAAACAATAGATAAAATATAAAAATTCTCCCATAGTTTAATCTTGAATGAGCTCACTGACAGATTTTCAGTTAACTCATTCTGCAGCCAGAAATTGCTGTAGAAGGCAAACGGTGCAAAATGTTTAATAGAACCCAATTACAAAAATGATTTTTAGCCCCAATTGCATGCGATAAAAGAAAAGAAATTGTTTCCAAAGGTGGACAACCCCTTTAAGCTCCTATGTAAGTCAAATTTGCATTATATTTACATTAGACCTGCCACTTCTTTGAGGATAGCCCTGATTCAAGGTTATGCTCACACGTTTAGTCTTTGATTTAGGCAATGAAAATGCTCATTCTGTGGCATGTGTGAACATGGCCTAACAGTTCCCACTGTTTCTCATGGGTGGCACCAAAAAATTGCATTGAAAGCTCAGCTGAGCAGTGACCTGGTTGAGTTACATGAATTGGCGTGAAAAGATCTCAGTTTCAGCTGGCGCACAGACCCTGTGGGACTGTGGCTAAATCTTTACCATTTTCCACTGGGCATCAGTATTGTATGTCTAATGCCCAGAGGAACTATGGGAGGTAATGAGAACCCAGTGGGAGAGGATCTGATTTCCACGCTATTGTCACCGTGCACACGTTGGTGTCATGCAATGCTGGACTCCGAAACCAGGAGGAGGACAAGTGATACCAACATGTGACTAATAAGCGCTAGTAAAACGAGGAAAGGTCCCAGCCATTGCTAACCGTCATTTATTGGGCGAAAAGTAGATGGCGAAATGTAATAAAAATAGAAAAAATTAACATTGTGATTGCACAAAGTAATAAAAATATAATATTTATCCCGTAAGGGAAACGCTTTAAGGGGGTAAAAAAAAAATTTAAAATGTCAGAATTGCTGTTTATTTTCGGTCATCACACCTCTCCTCAAAAAATGCAATAAAAAGCGATCAAAACGTCATACATAATACAAAATGGTGTCAATAAAAAGTACCGCACTACATGTAAAAAATCAAGCCCTCACCAAGCTCCATCCACAGAAAAATTAAAGATTGCAGGTGTCAAAATACGGTGACGCAAGACAATTTTTTTTCTGTTCTGAATTTTTTTTTTAATCACTAAAATCGAAAAAGTTTGGTATCACCATCATTACACCAGTCACGTTGGCAGGTCATTTTATTTATAAAAATGGAACAAAAAAAAAAGAAGAAGAAAAAAATAAAAACGCAATGCCGCCATTATTTTTTATTTTATATGTGGATTTTTATTCTGTTCACTACATTATATGATAAAAAGAACAGTGTCATTTACAATTTAGCTGTATTAGGCTTTTTTCTTTTGCTGGACATGTAAAAAAAAAAAAAAAAGTTATGGCTCTTAGAAGAAGAAAAAAAAAAACGAGAGCACAAAACTGAAAAAAAATCTCCTGAGACTTAAGGAGGATGTGCGAGATTAATATTTTCAGCACTTTAAAGTGTCGGGATTATACCGGAATTATGAATGATGATAAAAATAAAATTCCGAGAGCCGGTATTTTAATCTGGCAGCAATTACGGAAGAGCGGAGCCGGAGCTCATTAATAAGCGCAGACAGGATGAGTGTCGGTAACATAAGCCCCGAAATACTGACACCTTGTCATATATTGGAGGCCATATCACAGGAGAGGCGCAGGGGGCGTCATAGCTTTTTAGGCTCATTTTAGAGCCCCCTCATGCCGCATGTTTGCCCTTGTTATGGTGCCACTTTCATCGTTACTGAAGTTTCTCCTATGGAAACTATTGGGCAATCGCTTGACTGGTAATCCCCTAATGTAATGTTATCATGGGAACCTCTCCTGTAACAAGAAGGAGCTTTGCGGTAATAACTCACATTGCCCTGAACATGAGATTTTATTGGTGACGGCGGCTGCCCCAAATTTTCGGAGTAGGAGCGGAGACGTGTGTCGTCCTCATTAGATGTTTTGTTTTGGACCGATGTATTGACCGTAACTTTAAATTTTTTCCAAAAATTTTGGAACCCTGGTCGGAATGTGTCTGTGCCCAGCGTAGTCGTAGTCAGGGTCTGGATATGGGGGTTAACGTGAATGGGGGAGGTGTAGTATCACCTAGCATGGGAATGTGCCGTAATCCTGTGACAATGACCGCTCTATACAGCTCCACTGAATAGGGAAAAACCAATGAATCCTTCTTGTTCATGCACCACTGAGTCACACATAAGAGCTTGATGGCGGCTTTAATTATCCTTCCTCATTTTCCGGTAATGGCAGTACTGGTTTACGCCACGGCATTAAAATGGATTGGGGGCTAGATTGGATTGAGAAAAACCACCCGGCTCCCATACTGTTTTTTTTTTTCATTTCTGAATATTATCAATCCTCTGTTACAGGACTGTGGAGTCTGAGTCGGTGCTCATTTTGGTGGAGTCGGTATAAAATGGACCGACTCCGACTCCTAAAATATACACTGCTCAAAAAAAATAGAGGGAACACTCAAATAACACATCCTAGATCTGAATGAATGAAATATTCTCATTGAATACTTTGTTCTGTACAAAGTTGAATGTACTGACAACAAAACCACACAAAAATCATCAATGGAAATCAAATTTGTTAATCAATGGAGGCCTGGATTTGGAGTCACCCCCAAAATTAAAGTGGAAAAACACACTACAGGCTGATCCAACTTTGATGTAATGTCCTTAAAACAAGTCAAAATGAGGCTCAGTATTGTGTGTGGCCTCCACGTGCCTGTATGACCTCCCTACAACGCCTGGGCATGCTCCTGATGAGGTTGTGGATGGTCTCCTGTGGGATCTCCTCCCAGACCTGGACTAAAGCATCCGCCAACTCCTGGACAGTCTGTGGTGCAACGTGACGTTGGTGGATGGAGCGAGACATGATGTCCCAGATGTGCTCAATCGGATTCAGGTCTGGGGAACGGGCGGGCCAGACCATAGCTTCAATGCCTTCATCTTGCAGGAACTGCTGACACACTCCAGCCACATGAGGTCTGGCATTGTCCTGCATTAGGAGGAACCCAGGGCCAACCGCACCAGCATATGGTCTCACAGGGGTCTGAGGATCTCATCTCAGTACCTAATGGCAGTCGGGCTACCTCTGGCGAGCACATGGAGGGCTGTGCGGCCCTCCAAAGAAATGCCACCCCACACCATTACTGACCAACTGCCAAACCGGTCATGCTGAAGGATGTTGCAGGCAGCAGATCGCTCTCCACGGCGTCTCCAGACTCTGTCACGTCTGTCACATGTGCTCAGTGTGAACCTGCTTTCATCTGTGAAGAGCACAGGGTGCCAGTGGCGACTTTGCCAATCCTGATGTCCTATGGCAAATGGCAAGCGTCCTGCACGGTGTTGGGCTGTGAGCACAACCCCCATCTGTGGACGTGAAGCCCCCATACCACCCTCATGGAGTCGGTTTCTAACAGTTTGTGCAGACACATGCACATTTGTGGCCTGCTGGAGGTTATTTTGCAGGGCTTTGGCAGTGCTCCTCCTGTTTCTCCTTGCACAAAGGTGGAGGTAGCGGTCCTGCTGCTGGGTTGTTGCCCTCCTATGGCCCCCTCCACGTCTCCTGGTAGCGCCTCCAGCCTCTGGACACTACGCTGACAGACACAGCAAACCTTCTTGCCACAGCTCGCATTGATGTGCCATCCTGGATGAGCTGCACTACCTGAGCAACTTCTGTGGGTTGTAGAGTCCGTCTCATGCTACCATGAGTGTAAGAGCACAACCAACATTCAAAAGTGACCAAAACATCAGCCAGAAAGCATTGGTACTGAGATGTGGCCTGTGGTCCCCACCTGCAGAAATACTCCTTTATTGAGGGTGTCTTGATATTTGCCAATAATTTCCATTTGCACAACAGCATGTGAAATTGATTGTCAATCAGTATTGCTTCTTAAGTGGACAGTTTGTTTTCACAGAAGTTTGATTTACTTGGAGTTATATTCTGTTGTTTAAGTGTTCCCTTTATTTTTTTGAGCAGTGTATAATAAATTGGGTGCAGTAGTTTAATGCACAATGTGCTGAATATTTTTTCATAGGAATTTGGGAAAGTTATGAAATGTCCTATAAATAGCTGTTCTATTCCTGATCTAAGGCTACATTCACACACAGCGTTTTTACTGCGTTTTTTGAGGATACAGCTTTTTAAAAAACCGCATCACCTGAAAGGCTTTTGAGCTCATAGATAATGTTTTCAATAGCAAAAGCAGATTAGAAAAACGCCGAACAAACTGACATTCTCATTCTTTGTGAGGATCCGTTTTTGAGCCCAAAAGCGGATCCTCACAAAATGATGTGTCTGAATGTCATATCTTGAAACCCATTGACTTTGCTGGGATGCCCAGAGTCACTGCATTTTACTGCAAAAAGCGGATCCGCAAAAACGCTCTGTGTGAATTATGGCTGTAGCCAGCGAGGGGCGGGGGGGCAGCTGCCCCCCCCCCCCCCCCCCCTAGAAGCAGGGGCACGCACCTATCAAAACTCGTATGCTGCAGTACTCCCGTCCTGCACCGACTGCAGGGGGCAGTCTCCCCTCCTCTGTCCTGTGTTCTGCTGTCTTCACCAAAGAGAGGAGGGGGAGGGGTGCCTGCCCTGCACAGGATCTGATTCCTGGGCCCCGAGCTGGAGAAAGTGAAAGTACTACTGCTCATCTCTGTCACAGGTTGGTAACTAATGCTAATATTGTAGGTGATTATTATGTGCTCTCTGTACAATGTGTGAACTATATGTTCGATATGTGTTATGTACTATTTGCTGTCATCTGTCTATCACACTCTATCTATCCTTCCATGTATTCATCTATCTATCTATCCCTCCATCTATCCGTTCATCTATCCTTTCATTTATCCCTCTATCTATCCATCCTTTCATCTATCCCTCCAGCTATCCATCCATATGGCTATCTCTCCATCTATCTCTCCATCTATCTCTCCATCTATCTCTCCATCTATCTCTCCATCTATCTCTCCATCTATCTCTCCATCTATCTCTCCATCTATGACTTTATCTATCTTATCTTATCTATCTATCCATCCTTTCATCTATCCCTCCCTATGGCTATCTATCATCTATCTATCCATATATTTATCCATTGATCCCTGTATCTATCCATCTCTCCATCTATCCATCCCTCTATTTACCTATCCATCCCTCTATTAATCTATCTATTCCTCCATCTATCCCACTATCTATCCCACTATCTATCTATCTATTTAAATATAAGCAATATATGTGGGAGTCGGAGTCGTGGAGTCGGTGTAAGGGAAATTGAGGAGTCGGAGTCGCAGGTTTGGCTTACCGACTCCACAGCCCTGCTCTGTTACTCCTCCGCGAAGGACAATTGGATGTCCTTTGTCAGTAGATTTTGTGTATGTGTAGGGTCGGTGATCCTGGGTGGGTCTTTGGAGACCACTGCATATGGGGGTCTCTTGGTATAAGTATGGAGCGGGCCGAGGAGCTCTGTTTTGTACAGCCGACACCGGAGTCTAACATTTCCAATCGGAGTAGTTGAACCTCTTAGACGCCGTGGTCAACTGTGACAGTGGTATTTAAGCGGCTGAAAATAGGGGGGCTGCTAATTTAATATTTGTTATCGGCGCGTGTGTAACTGTCCATCCTAATTATTATAGGGTTTTGGGAGGGGGGGTGTCAAATGAATAAAAAGAAATCAAAGTCGTATGGATCTCAAAATACTCAAAATACGTTAAAGAGGAACGACATAGCCAAGAATTATAAGAAATGCTGATTTTTACATTTTCTATATTAAATAATTTTCGCTGATATTTGGTTCTTCATTGTCGATTGTCGTTTTACCTCAAGGAATTATTATAGGTCTGCGATCGTTTGGATTGGGTTAAATGGGCCGGTAATGACAACATGGATTCTGCGCAGAGTCCTTTTTTGTTGTCTGCGTCCCTTGTGGGTATAAGGACGATTATGTTAAGACCCAAGATGTTTCCCGAGCGTCTTCTCAGCTGAAGGCAGCGACGCACTAAGAAGATGTAGACAATCTGCTTTCACGCAGGAGGCGTTCGCCATCTCGCTGCGCGGAGCCCGTCTCTTGCCGACCGTGTTGCTAGGCTGCAGCTCTGTGTGGGATAAAGACACTGATTTCTTTAATGCACGTGTCCCTGACAGGACTAGGTCAATGACAAACCGCTTGACTCATCAATTCCTTACCAAATTCCCTTTTTTTATCCTGTGGCGGCAATTTTATTTTATTTTTTTCACTATTATCCTGTCAAATCAATGGGGACTCTCTGGCCTGTCATAAGGAAAGCAGCCATTTTGTGGATTTATGAACTAGGCCTCGTGTACGTTATTACATACCGTCCTTGTTGCCCATAGCAACCAGAGTCCAGCCTTCATTATTTAACCTGGATTGGTTCCTATAGGTAATAAGGTCGGGTTTACAACCGACGCCTATATAAGGCCATTAACCTCTTCATGACCACACTATTTTGCATCTTTGCAGGATCATTTTATTTATTTCATCCTTCATCCCTTCCTTCCAAGAGCCATAATTTTTTTTTCCCCTATGACCCAGCCATACAGTAGCACATATACGGTACAGACAAAAAGTTTGGACACACCTTCTTTTAAAGATTTTTCTGTGTTTTCATGACTATAAAAATTGTACATTCACACTGAAGGCATCAAAACTATGAATTAACACATGTGGAATTATATACTTAACAAAAAAGTGTGAAACAACTGAAAATATGTCTTATATTCTAGGTTCTTCAAAGTAGCCACCTTTTGCTTTGATGACTGCTTTGCACACTGTTGGCATTTCCTTGATGAGCTTCAAGAGGTAGTCACCGGAAATGGTCTTCCAACAATCTTGAAGGAGTTCCCAGAGATGCTTAGCACTTGTTGGCCCTTTTGCCTTCACTCTGCAGTCCAGCTCACCCTAAACCATCTCGATTGGGTTCAGGTCTGGTGACTGTGGAGGCCAGGTCATCTGGCGTAGCCCCCCATCACTCTCCTTCTTGGTCAAATAGCCCTTACACAGCCTGGAGGTGTGTTTGGGGTCATTGTCCTGTTGAAAAGTAAATGATGGTCCAACTAAACACAAACCGGATGGAATAGCCTGCCGCTACTAGATGCTATGGTAGCCATGCTGGTTCACTATGCCTTCAATTTTGAATAAATCCCCAACAGTGTCACCAGCAAAGCACCCCCACAACATCACACCTCCTCCTCCATGCTTCACGGTGGGAACCAGGCATGTAGAGTCCATCCGTTCACCTTTTCTGTCTCGCACAAAGACACGGTGGTTGGAACCAAAGATCTCAAATTTGGACTCATCAGACCAAAGCACAGATTTCCACTGGTCTAATGTCCATTCCTTGTGTTCTTTAGCCCAAACAAGTCTCTTCTGCTTGTTGCCTGTCCTTAGCAGTGGTTTCCCAGCAGCTATTTTACCATGAATGCCTGCTGCACAAAGTCTCCTCTTAACAGTTGTTGTAGAGATGTGTCTGCTGCTAGAACTCTGTGTGGCATTGACCTGGTCTCTAATCTGAGCTGCTGTTAACCTGCGCTTTCTGAGGCTGGTGACTCGGATAAACTTATCCTCAGAAGCAGAGGTGACTCTTGGTCTTCCTTTCCTGGGGCGGTCCTCATGTGAGCCAGTTTCTTTGTAGCGCTTGATGGTTTTTGCAACTGCACTTGGGGACACTTTCAAAGTTTGCCCAATTTTTCGGACTGACTGACCTTCATTTCTTAAAGTAATGATGGCCACTCGTTTTTCTTTACTTAGCTGCTTTTTTCTTGCCATAATACAAATTCTAACAGTCTATTCAGTAGGACTATCAGCTGTGTATCCACCAGACTTCTGCACAACACAACTGATGGTCCCAACCCCATTTATAAGGCAAGAAATCCCACTTATTAAACCTGACAGGGCACACCTGTGAAGTGAAATCCATTTCCGGTGACTACCTCTTGAAGCTCATCAAGAGAATGCCAAGAGTGTGCAAAGCAGTCATCAAAGCAAAAGGTGGCTACTTTGAAGAACCTAGAATATAAGACATATTTTCAGATGTTTCACACTTTTTTGTTAAGTATATAATTCCACTTGTGTTAATTCATAGTTTTGATGCCTTCAGTGTGAATGTACAATTTTCAAAGTCATGAAAATACAGAAAAATCTTTAAATGAGGTGTATGTGTGTGTGTGTGTGTGTGTGTGTGTGTGTGTGTGTGTGTGTGTGTATATATATATATATATATATATAATATGCGCTATTGTACGGCTGGGTCATTGGGAAAAAAAAATTTATGGCTCTTGGAAGGAAGGGATGAAGGATGAAATTATATATATATATATATATATATATATATATATATATATATATATATATATATATATATATATATATATATATATATAATATCATTTTCTTAGTATTCTTCTTTTGATGAAGCTGTTTGAAGGTTTATTTTTATTTTTTTGCTTTCCGAGCTATAGATTTTATTTGTACTATAAAAAAAAAAACACGACAATTCTAGCGTCCACCACCCTTTTACATTGAGATAAATTATATACAGTGGGGAAAATAAGTATTTGATACGCTGCCGATTTTGCAAGTTTTCCCACCTACAAAGAATGGAGAGGTCTGTAATTTTAATCGTAGGTACACTTCACGTGTGAGAGACAGGATCTAAAAATAAAAAACAGAAAATCGCATTGTAGGATTCTTACATAATTAAATTGCATTTTATTGCATGAAATAAGTATTTGATCACCTACCAACCAGCAAGAATTCTGGCTCTCATAGATCTGTTGGTTTTTCTTTAAGAAGCCCTCCTACTCTGCACTCATTACCTGTATTAATTCCACCTGTTTGAACTCATTACCTGTATAAAAGACACCTGTCCACACAATCAGTGAATCACACTCCAACCTCTCCACCATGGCCAAGACCAAAGAGCTGTCTAAGGACACCAGGGACAAAATTGTAGCCCTGCACAACACTGGGATGGGCTACAGGACAATAGGCAAGCAGCTTGGTGAGAAGGCAACAATTGTTGACACAATTATTAGAAAATGGAAGAAACACAGAATGACTGTCAATCTTCCTCAGTCTGGGGCTCCATGCAAGATCTCGCCTCATGGGGTAAGGATGATTCTGAGAAAGGTCAGGAATCAACCCAGAACAACACGGGAGGACCTGGTCAAAGACCTGAAGAGAGCTGGGACCATAGTCTCAAACATTATCGTTAGTAACACAGTACGCAATCATGGATTAAAATCCTGTAGGGCACGCAAGGTCCCCGTGCTCACGCCAGCACGTGTCCAGGCCCATTTGAAGTTTGCCATTGACCATTTGGATGATCCAGTGGAGGCATAGGAGAAGGTCATGTGGTCAGATGAGACCAAAATAGAACTTTTTGGTATCCACTCCACTCGCCGTGTTTGGAGGAAGAAGGATGAGTACAACCCCAAGAACACCATCCCAACCATAAAGCATGGTGGGTGAAACATCATACTTTTCTGCAAAGGGGACAGGATGACTGCACTGTATTAAAGGGAGGATGGATGGCGTCATGCATCTCGAAATTTTGGCCAACAACCTCCTTCCCTCAGTAAGAGCATTGAAGATGGGTGGTGGCTGGGTCTTCCAACATGACAATGACCCGAAACACACAGCCAGGGCAACTAAGGAGTGGCTCTGTAGAAGCATTTCAAGGTCCTGGAGTGGCCTAACCAGTGGCCAGACCTGAACACAATAGAAAATCTTTGGAGGGAGCTGAAACTCAATGTTGTCCAGCGACAGCCCCGAAACCTGAAAGATCTGTATGGAGGAGTGGGCCAAAATCCCTTCTGCAGTGTGAGCAAACCTGGTCCGGAACTGCAGGAAACGTCTGACCTTTGTAATTGCAAACACATGTTTCTGTATCAAATATTAAGTTCTGTTTTTCTGTTGTATCAAATACTTATTTCATGCCATAAAATGCAAATTAATTATTTAAAAATCATACAGTGTGATTTTCTGGATTGTCTCTCACAGGTGAAGTGTACCTACGATACAAATCACAGACCTCTCCATTCTTTGTAGGTGGGAAAACGTGCAAAATATCGTTAGTGTATCAAATACTTATTTTCCCCACTGTGTATAAATAATTTTATTTTTTTAATAGAAAACATTCAATATTTTTTACTTTTTTTTTGTTAAACCTGTGATCATTTGATCGCTTGTACTGGATACTGCAATAGATCACTGTCTCCTATGAAGCCCAGGCTTCACAGGAGTACCAAGATGGCGACAAAATGGGCCTTCAGTAGCCTTTTAATTGCCATGGCAATGCGTCGGTACCCCATGGGGGCCGATGGGTGTTGTAATGAACACCTCACTGTGATCATACCACTTAAAAGCTGCTATCAGATATCGGCAGTGGCATTTAAGTGGTTAAGCAGCAGCGATGGGAGCTGTCAGACAACCTGTGTTGTTGTTTCATAGAAGAAAGCAGCCATGTTTTTCTCATCCTGTATGGGATTGCTTAATAATGGCACAGGATAATTATCCATCATTGTCATGCATTACTGCCATTTTATGGGATTTCTCAGCACTTTATAGGATGCTGACTACTATCTCGCTGTCATCTAAAGTGTGTCAATTTGCTGCTCTAATAATGGCTCCTTTAACGCCATAATAGCGTCTGCCCTGGTGACTACCTCGGTAGCATCCCTATGAAAACCTCACCACATGGCGGTGGTGGTATGGACGTTCACGCGATCGCCATATCTCCCAGGCCCACCTGAGAAAAATTGTGTTCCCAGTACACCAGAAAAATGGCCTCTGAGTGTTCTTTATACACAAATAAATGACTCCATTATCTGACACGCCTTTGTGACAATTTTCTTTGAAGCCATTAAAAAAGGGGTTTGGTACGATACTCCCATGTAATTCAGCTCGATCATCAAAGCGATGACTAAGTAAAAAAAAATGGCGCTCGTTAGGCTTGTCATATGTGGTTTGAAGTAGACTTCTCGGTGATAGTGGAAGCCATTTTAAGTGACTGCTTTAATACTCTCCCCTACTATCTATGTCTTAGGTCTAACGTTAGCCATATTTTAGACATTTTAATAAGATCCTCCAACAATATGTGTGGGTGGACACTCATATCAACAAGTCCAGCTTTAATGAAGGCCAAGGCCTGTACTATCGTCCATATATTCATTATAATGTTGTAACACCAGCCTGGATGTCAATGTGAGTACCAATATGGCCGCCATTGGAGCTCTCCTTCTGTGACACCTGACAGGATATTTGGTTGCCCAAACCCATAATTAAAGGGGGTTTTTTGTTTGGGGAAAACCGATTTTAATATACCCTACTCAGAGTAGGAAGCCATCTAATACAAATTAGATGTATATCGACCATAAGTCTTGGCTAGGCAGAGTAGGAGATAAGCGGCTGCCAGGCACCTGTCTCTACTTCTCTCCTGGGAATCTATCCAATATTATTCGTCCCACATCCTCTCCATACACGTGAGCGCTCAGCTTGGTCGAGCGTCCATGCTTTTTTTCACGGGAGAGAGGAGAAAGTCGTTACTAGACAGTTGTGGCGGCCATCTCCTACAGCTTTAGACTTGTATATCTCCGATTTGCTTTAATCCTGCTTTTATTTTCCTTCTAACAGGTGAAATATCTCACTGGTTATCTGGATCCAGCTGGCCTGGGGGTTATAAATTTCCGTGACTTTTATCGGGGGATCTCGGAAATCCAGAATGAAGGTGAGGACCACTAAACTTGGTTCACATTTAATAGCTGCCATTTTGACAATTTTCGGAGAAAATAAAGAACGAACGGCATCATCAGATGATACCAGTGTTGAAGGATAACACCAATCCCATCACATTTGGGCCCACACTTCCATGACTTTCTACACGTCAGAATCCCGTTTTTCACACGAAATCCTTGAAGAAGTCATGAAAGTGTGGGCCAAATGTGATGCTATAAGGACCTGAAATATTTTAACGTGGTGGGCGTTGTATAGACATCTGACAACGAGAAATTGTAGCTAACAACTGCTACAACTTCACAATGTGCTGAGATTTCTTGCTGTG
Source organism: Phyllobates terribilis (assembly GCF_046119375.1). Lineage (NCBI taxonomy): Eukaryota > Metazoa > Chordata > Amphibia > Anura > Dendrobatidae > Phyllobates > Phyllobates terribilis. Next base: position 370,695,835 of record NW_027362769.1, read on the forward strand.
AGAGAGGCAGATAGCTGCTTGGAGAGAAAAACATACATGGAAAGGGAGGATGACTTCTGACCATTATTAGCTCCTTTTGGAGATTACTAAAATACTCCTTTTAAAAGTTTCATCTGGAGAAAATTGACTTCTATAGACTTCGTTAAAATGAAGACAGGTGCAGCCATTTCCATACGGAGCTCCTGATGCCAGAGATATTTGCCTGCTCCTGGCTTCATCCTCATCCCTGTTGAGAACGTGAGGTTGACCTGTAAGCCATTAGCGGCTTACATTTGCATTGGAAAGTTACAGCGAACAATTCAGTGGTTTGTTGTAAGACTGATATAATCCGCCATCCCGGGTTTCGTTTCCTATACACTCCCACATCTGTAGGAAAGTTGAGAAAAGCTTTCATATTCTCCCTAGCTTAGGCGGGTCTCCTTCTCGGGATAGAAGAGCTTTATGTGTTGTCAAAGGAGTCAGTACTTTTTATTCTCCTACACTTCAGAGATCTTCACTCGTAATCTGTGAGGAAACCTCGGCAGTAACTGCTCAGTTTCCCTGCAGTGCCTCCGCAGGTTAAAACGAGCATTACACATGGCTGTCTTTTTATTATAGGACAAGACACTTTGCAGTGGCTTTCTCCTGCATATTGCCGTTCCGTTCTAACATTGATAAAAGTACCCCATTATGGTTTATCTTGGCTTATGCCGGAATGAATACCCCTTTAATCCATAGACATACATAGAGGTGATGGGGTTCTATGATAAATTTAAAACCGCCATCTGTTGTTGGTTGGCACTACAAAAAAAAAACAGCTCATTGGGGCTGGATGACCTGAGGACTTCTTAATGCCCCACACCCTTATTTTGAAGAGCCTGCCCCGTAACAGCCGCATGGGTCACCTCTATGGTGGCTTGCGTTGGTGGTGCCTTTGAAGTGTGCCACCTGAGATGAGATCCTAAAATGGGTGCATCATCTGTCCCTTCTAAAAGTGGTCACCATAAATGTCCAGGTACGTGAGGTACTTGCCCACCATAAATCTTCATGTGAGCAAAATGGCGGTTTTATTTAGACACTGTGTGGCGGTGTTACCATTTTACTTTGTTGTACACTGTATGACGGCATTATTTGAGCACTATATGGCAGTGCCCTGAGTTAAAAACAGGAGAACGTCTTGAAGGAGACCCCTCATAATACAAGTATTTATTAAATCTTGTTCCATGTCAACTGGGTGGTTAAGCAAAACCCTCAAGGAGACTTAACCCCTTCCTGTACATGGCGTATACCGTTCTATATACAACAGCGGCCACCTCAGACCTGGCACCGTTTACATCATCCTTATGATTCAAAGTTTCCTTAAAGCCAGCGATGGAACGCCTCGAGACCGTAAAATATTATTTCTGGCTCCCGACTTGGAAATTTAGGTAGATCTGAATGTCCTATTCTCCAGCTCCAAAATGAAATCCTAAATTTTAGTAACGTTTCCCTCAGCCTGTAATACACCGTTCTATGAATGCACAGCGGGGCGTCTTTACAAGGATTATCTAAAAATCAGCCAATTTTATTCTGGGCGTCTGCAGGTTTAATAGGAAAGTAAATGCCACAAATATTCAGGTATTTAAAGGGGGTTCTCTGGACAATTCCTTTTTAGTAAGAAAGCCTTCCATGTTAAGAAGTCAACAAGATCCTTCTACTAGGACCTCCATCGATCAGCTGCAAGGTAGAATCAAGTGTTTAGTTTCCCTGCAGCACGACCGCAGGTGAACTAAAGTATTACACTGCACACATTCAATACAGGGATACGTTGGGTCCTCCAGAGTGAGACTATTTTTGTAGCTGCTCTTACTTATAGTTGATTATCCTGAATGCGCCACATTAATCCACTAAACTAATCCTACAACTGATTTTTTTCCCCCCCTAGATCTGGACATGCAACTCTACGACATGGGATACCCCTCCGAGGAAGAACCGGCCTGCTCTGTCGACTTTGATGACCTTGTGGCATTTGAGGTTAGTTTCTTTCATTTTTGCTTTCTGACTACTAGCCAGGCTTCTGACCACAATAGCATAAATGATACTGAAGATTCAGTCGGACTCTTAAAGGGAAAGTCCTAATATCCTAATTTTTTGGTAACTGTATTATTTGTCTATCTTCAGTTCCTTGTTACTTGCAGCCTCATAAACCTTTCAAAGACTGTTGACCCCCCCCCCCCCCCATGGTCTTTCGTCTGCTGAAGAACAATGTTGCCTGTCTTCCCCCTACCTTCCCACATCCACAGCAATGACACAAATTTGTCATTACCCCTCCTCCATCCCATGACTTGGCATTTTCTTTGATCTCCGTAAAAAAATTTTTACTTTGCCCCTCACCCCACCTCCTTGCTAACTTTTGTTTTAGCCCTTTTACCTCCTTTTATTTTCGCTACAAGCAACGACAAAATTAGCTGTGCTTTTACGCTCCCAACAGACACTAATTTGTTGCTGCTTTTGCACTTTTTTTTTTTTTTTAACGTCTAGTTTTTGGTGTTTTTCACCTGTTTTTGATCTGCACTAAATTCTTCCTTTAATTTGGCGTCTTTTTTTTAATATACATTTTATGTCTGCCTGTTTTTCTTTTTCTTTTATGTTCGTCATTTGTAGGCTTGAGTTTTCTTTTCCAGATGTTTGGGGATCATTTGCTTTTTAGAAAGTCGCATTGTTTTTGCACAAATTTTCTCCAGTTTTCCCCTCTCCTGGAGTGATTTGATGTACGCTTGTAATTTTTATGTAATTTTTTTGCTCTATTTTAGCAGAACCTGTGACTTTTTGCTCTAAAAAGGCAAAAATAAGGTAAAGTGTGGGGGACATTTTTGATTTTGCCCAGGAGTTGTTTCTAATTTTTCCTATAACAGCGCCACACTTGTCCATGTTCAGTATTGCAGCTTAGCTCCATCGTAGTGAATACTCGCTGTAATACCAGACTTAACGTATGGTCAAGAGTGGCGCTGTTTCAAGGGGCGGGAAAAAAAAAAAGCAAACTCCGTTGAAATTTTGGGCAACATGGTGACTCTTGTCACGTCTGACGACTGTATACAGCGTGCAATTATGGCAACACAAAGACTCGTTGCATTGCAAATTCACCTATGACCTCTGGTCCAAATGCATCTGCAAATCTTTTAATGGCAGAGGCTTTTTTAGCCAAATCTGTTTGGTGTAAACTTTGCAAATTTGCTCCGAGCATTTACTGTTCTCACTTTGGTGATTAACATCGGAAGGTGTCACCTTGAACCACAAGTAAAATGGTCCTGTCTGCCACATATTGGCTTTCGCGCCATACTGAAGGGCATACGTTTACCTCTGCCGCCCTCTGCTGTTCCGAGGTGGAATTGTACAAAACGTGACCCATTTTCAAAATTGTCTCCCCCCCTCCGCTTACCATACAGCACATGTCGTCCGTGCTACAGCACACAATAGGTTAACTTATTTAAGCATATTTTTTTCCATAGGATTTTCCCTAAAATTATTTGCGTGCACCTGGTCGTTCCGCTTTTCACAATTCTGTTTGGTTTGACTGTCTTAAAGGGGTTGTCTAGGTTGAAAACAATTTTTCGGATGAACTGATTGACTGGGGAGTGGGGTCTCACTCCAGAGACCACCAAGTAATTAGCTGTTAAATACCGTAACTTGTGTCCCCATGACAGCACTTCCTGGCTGTGTTTCATAGAGGTTCATTCATAATGCCGCCCACATCCTAATATAAGCGAGTATTGTCCTTGTTGGTGTGAAAAATAATGCAGTCCCGCAGCGTGCCTGTCATAGGAATGTGTAGACTTATGCAAATCCATTTTTTTTCAAAGGTAGAAGGAAATCCCCCAAAAATTATTCAAATACCCCGATCATAGACTGAAAAAGTCTTTGTGTTTTAGAGACAGAGATATTTTATAAAGGTGATTCTAGGAAAGGATCAGACTGAAGAATATTTTTGCAGATGTGAACCAAGATGGGGCAAAGATTTCATCTTCCCCCTTATCCTGGAAAAAACATTTTACAGGTACTCATGGCTACTCCTTGTTGAGTACAGTCATGGCCAAAAGTATTGAGAATGAGACAAATAGTAATTTTTCCAAAGTTTACTGCTTCATTTTTTGTAATGGCAATTTGCATATACTCCTGAATGTCAAAGAGTGATCAGCTTAACAGCAATTACTGTACTTGCAAAGTCAATATTTGCCCAGAAAATGAACTTTAACCCCCAAAAAACATTTCAACATCATCGCAGTCCTGCCTTAAAAGGAGCAGCTAACATCGTTTTAGTGATTGATCCATTAACACAGGTGTGGGTGTTGATGAGGACAGGGCTGGCGATCAATCAGTCATGATTAAGTAAGAATGACATCACTGGACACTTTAAAAGGAGGCTGGTTCTTGGTATCATTGTTTCTCTTCAGTTAACCATGGTTATCTCTAAAGAAACACGTGCAGCCATCATTGCACTGCACAAAAATGGCCTAACAGGGAAGAGTATCGCAGCTACAAAGATTGCACCTCAGTCAACAATCTATCGCATCATCAAGAACTTCAAGGAGAGAGCTTCCATTGTTGTCAAAAAGGCTCCAGGGCGCCCAAGAAAGACCAGCAAGCGCCAGGACCGTATCTTAAAACTGTTTCAGCTGCGGGATGGGACTACCAGCAGTGCCGAGCTTGCTCAGGAATGGCAGCAGGCTGGTGTGAGTGCTTCTGCACGCACTGTGAGGCGGAGACTCTTTGAGCAAGGGCTGGTTTCAAGGAGGGCAGCAAAGAAGCCACTTCTCTCCAGAAAAAACATCAGGGACCGACTGATATTCTGCAAAAGGTACAGGGAGTGGACTGCTGAGGACTGGGGCAAAGTCATTTTCTCTGATGAATCCCCTTTTCGATTGTTTGGGACATCTGGAAAACAGCTTATTCGGAGAAGAAGAGGTGAGCGCTACCACCAGTCTTGTCTCATACCAACTGTAAAGCATCCTGAAACCATTCATGTGTGGGGTTGCTTCTCAGCCAAGGGAATCGGCTCACTCACAGTCTTGCCTAAAAACACAGCCATGAATAAAGAATGGTACCAGAATGTCCTCCAAGAGCAACTTCTCCCAACCGTCCAAGAGCAGTTTGGCGCCCAACAATGCCTTTTCCAGCATGATGGAGCACCTTGCCATAAAGCAAAGGTGATAACTAAATGGCTCATGGAACAAAACATAGAGATTTTGGGTCCATGGCCTGGAAACTCCCCAGATCTTAATCCCATTGAGAACTTGTGGTCAATCATCAAGAGACGGGTGGACAAACAAAAACCAACAAATTCTGGCAAAATGCAAGCATTGATTATGCAAGAATGGACTGCTATCAGTCAGGATTTGGTCCAAAAGTTGATTGAGAGCATGCCAGGGAGAATTACAGAGGTCTTGAAGAAGAAGGGGCAACACTGCAAATATTGACTTGCTGCATTAACTCATTCTAACTGTCAATATAACCTATTGGTACTCATAATATGATTGCAATTATATTTCTGTATGTGATATAAACATCAGACAAACACTAATAAAAACTAGAGGCCAGCAGATCATGAGAAAATATCATTTTGGTGTCATTCTCAAAACTTTTGGCCATGACTGTATAATATAATACTGCCCCCTGCCACAAGAATGAACTACTATAATACTGTCCCTATGTACAAGAATATTACTACTATAATACTGCCCCCTATGTACAGGAATATAACTGCTATAATACTGCCCCCTATGTACAAGAATATAACTACTATAATACTGCCCCTATGTACAAGAATATAACTACTATAATACTGCCGCTATGTACAAGAATATAACTGCTATAATACTGCTCCTATGTACAAGAATATAACTGCTATAATACTGCTCCTATGTACAAGAATATTACTACTATAATACTGCTCCTATGTACAAGAATATAACTACTATAATACTGCCCCCTATGTACAAGAATATAACTACTATAATACTGCCCCCTATGTACAAGAATATAACTACTATAATACTGCTCCTATGTACAAGAATATAACTACTATAATACTGCCGCTATGTACAAGAATATAACTACTATAATACTGCCGCTATGTACAAGAATATAGCTACTATAATACTGCCCCTATGTACAAGAATATAACTACTATAATACTGCCCCTATGTACAAGAATATAACTACTATAATACTGCCCCCTATGTACAAGAATATAACTACTATAATACTGTCCCTATGTACAAGAATATAACTACTATAATACTGCTCCTATGTACAAGAATATAACTACTATAATACTGCCGCTATGTACAAGAATATAGCTACTATAATACTGCCCCTATGTACAAGAATATAACTACTATAATACTGCCCCTATGTACAAGAATATAGCTACTATAATACTGCCCCTATGTACAAGAATATAGCTACTATAATACTGCTCCTATGTACAAGAATATAACTACTATAATACTGCCCCCTATGTACAGAATATAACTACTATAATACTGCCCCCTGTGTACAAGACTATAACTACTATAATACTGCCCCCTATGTACAAGAATATAACTACTAAAATACTGTCCCTATGTACAAGAATATTACTACTATAATACTGCCCCCTATGTACAAGAATATAACTACCATAATACTGCCGACTGTACAAGAATATAACTACCATAACACTGCCCACTATGTACAAGAATATAACTACTATAATACTGCCCCCTAGGTACAAGAATATAACTACTATAATACTTCCCCCTAGGTACAAGAATAGAACTACTATAATACTGCCCCCTAGGTACAAGAATAGAACTACTATAATACTGCCCCCTAGGTACAAGAATAGAACTACTATAATACTGCCCCCTAGGTACAAGAATAGAACTACTATAATACTGACCCCTTTGTACAAGAATATAACTACTATAATACTGCCCAATATCACCAAGAATATAACTACTATAATATTGCCCCCTAGGTACAAGAATATAACTACTATAATACTGCCCCCTAGGTACAAGAATATAACTACTATAATACTGCCCCTAGGTACAATAATATAACTACTATAATACTGCCCCCTAGGTACAAGAATATAACTAATATAATACTGTCCCCTATGTACAAGAATATAACTACTATAATACTGCTCCCTATGTACAAGAATATAACTACTATAATACTGCCCCTATGTACAAGAATATAACTACTATAATACTGCTCCCTATGTACAAGAATAACTACTATAATACTGCCCCTATATACAAGAATATAACTACTATAATACTGCTCCTATGTACAAGAATATAACTACTATAATACTGCCTCCTATGTACAAGAATATAACTACTATAATACTGCCCCCTATGTACAAGAATATAACTACTATAATACTGCTCCTATGTACAAGAATATAACTACTATAATACTGCCCCCTATGTACAAGAATATAACTACTAAAATACTGTCCCTATGTACAAGAATATTACTACTATAATACTGCCCCCTATGTACAAGAATATAACTACCATAATACTGCCGACTGTACAAGAATATAACTACCATAACACTGCCCCCTATGTACAAGAATATAACTACTATAATACTGCCCCCTAGGTACAAGAATATAACTACTATAATACTTCCCCCTAGGTACAAGAATAGAACTACTATAATACTGCCCCCTAGGTACAAGAATAGAACTACTATAATACTGCCCCCTAGGTACAAGAATAGAACTACTATAATACTGCCCCCTAGGTACAAGAATAGAACTACTATAATACTGCCCCCTAGGTACAAGAATAGAACTACTATAATACTGACCCCTTTGTACAAGAATATAACTACTATAATACTGCCCAATATCACCAAGAATATAACTACTATAATATTGCCCCCTAGGTACAAGAATATAACTACTATAATACTGCCCCCTAGGTACAAGAATATAACTACTATAATACTGCCCCTAGGTACAATAATATAACTACTATAATACTGCCCCCTAGGTACAAGAATATAACTAATATAATACTGTCCCCTATGTACAAGAATATAACTACTATAATACTGCTCCCTATGTACAAGAATATAACTACTATAATACTGCCCCTATGTACAAGAATATAACTACTATAATACTGCTCCCTATGTACAAGAATAACTACTATAATACTGCCCCTATATACAAGAATATAACTACTATAATACTGCTCCTATGTACAAGAATATAACTACTATAATACTGCCTCCTATGTACAAGAATATAACTACTATAATACTGCCCCCTATGTACAAGAATATAACTACTATAATACTGCCCCCTATGTACAAGAATATAACTACTATAATACTGCTCCTATGTACAAGAATATAACTACTATAATACTGTCCCCTATGTACAAGAATATAACTACTATAATACTGCCCCCTATGTACAAGAATATAACTACTATAATACTGCCCATATGTACAAGAATATAACTACTATAATACTGCCCATATGTACAAGAATATAACTACTATAATACTGCCCATATGTACAAGAATATAACTACTATAATACTGCCCCATATGTACAAGAATATAACTACTATAATACTGCTCCTATGTACAAGAATATAACTACTATAATACTGCCCCCTATGTACAAGAATATAACTACTATAATACTGCTCCTGTGTATAAGAATATAACTACTATAATACTGCCCCCTATGTACCAGAATATAACTACTATAATACTGCTCCTATGTACAAGAATATAACTACTATAATACTGCCCCTATGTACAAGAATATAACTACTATAATACTGCTCCTATGTATAAGAATATAACTACTATAATACTGCCCCTATGTACAAGAATATAACTACTATAATACTGCCCATATGTACAAGAATATAACTACTATAATACTGCCCATATGTACAAGAATATAACTACTATAATACTGCCCCATATGTACAAGAATATAACTACTATAATACTGCTCCTATGTGCAAGAATATAACTACTATAATACTGCCCCCTATGTACAAGAATATAACTACTATAATACTGCTCCTGTGTATAAGAATATAACTACTATAATACTGCTCCTGTGTAAAAGAATATAACTACTATAATACTGCTCCTGTGTAAAAGAATATAACTACTATAATACTGCTCCTATGTATAAGAATATAACTACTATAATACTGCCCCTATGTACAAGAATATAACTACTATAATACTGCCCATATGTACAAGAATATAACTACTATAATACTGCCCATATGTACAAGAATATAACTACTATAATACTGCCCATATGTACAAGAATATAACTACTATAATACTGCCCCATATGTACAAGAATATAACTACTATAATACTGCTCCTATGTGCAAGAATATAACTACTATAATACTGCTCCTGTGTATAAGAATATAACTACTATAATACTGCTCCTGTGTAAAAGAATATAACTACTATAATACTGCTCCTGTGTAAAAGAATATAACTACTATAATACTGCTCCTATGTGCAAGAATATAACTACTATAATACTGCCCCCTATGTACAAGAATATAACTACTATAATACTGCCCATATGTACAAGAATATAACTACTATAATACTGCCCATATGTACAAGAATATAACTACTATAATACTGCCCCCTATGTACCAGAATATAACTACTATAATACTGCTCCTATGTACAAGAATATAACTACTATAATACTGCCCCTATGTACAAGAATATAACTACTATAATACTGCCCCCTATGTATAAGAATATAACTACTATAATACTGCCCCTATGTACAAGAATATAACTACTATAATACTGCCCCCTATGTATAAGAATATAACTACTATAATACTGCCCCTATGTACAAGAATATAACTACTATAATACTGCCCCCTATGTACAAGAATATAACTACTATAATACTGCTCCTGTGTATAAGAATATAACTACTATATTACCGCCCCTTGTAAACAATGATAGTACCGTAATTGCTCGGTCTGTTGTGTCTGGGCTATTTTTACCCCATTTTCCTCATTACGGTCAGGTTTTGCTGCTGTCGTCTGGCTGGTAACAGCTTGTGTGTCAGACATACTTTTTTCCTGAAGCCGCCTGTGGTAAAATATAAACACTCTGCGGAGATATATGAGGAATTTTGTCTTGTGTTCACTTCTCGCAGTCCTTTGTGAAACCAAGACTCTATACAAGGAGCACCTCTGTGAGGTAGCACCTCATGGTGAGGGCACACGGGGATTTCCTGGCTTGCTCTTTTCCCCTAAAGTCAATGCCACCGAAAAAAAAATAGAACTGGCATAAACACCATTTTTTAAAGTGCACAGTGTGAGCCTTGTTGAGAACTGTGAAACATGTTGATGAATGCCCAATTCTTGGTAGCCATAACGGCTAGTAGCGAAGATAATTCTGCTGTCTAGTAGGCCATCAACTGTTTTTATAGAACCAACAAAGTTCTCTTATAGGGTTGTTAAGTGTTGCGTAACTCTGATCCAAAAAGTTCTTCAACTTTCTATATCTCTGACATATATGCCATTGTACAAATGGCGCATGTTAAAAAAAAAAACATCTACTGTGTAGTTTAATTTTTTGGAGTTAATTTCTGTTTTGTGCTTCTGCATGAAATGCCATGGTAGACTACATCATTCCATACAGCCGAAAAAAAAAGGTATACTAATGTATACCAGCCTGGCACGTGCCAAAAAAGACAGTCCTTTTGGTATCCGTCAAGTGAATTGATACATGTGCCATGAACTTTCCTGACACATATACCAAACAGACTAACAGACCCTAATAGTGAGGTCACAAGACAGCCCCTCTAATATCGTTCACAGCTGAGGATTTCTTAAAGGGGACCTCTCACTTGTCATAAATATGCAATTTATTTACCTATTGTAAATGCCGCTGTTCTCCTGAATCCGGCGTTATTTTTCTTTTATTCCTGCGCCTCTCCGTTCCTGAGATATGGCCCCTCCTTTGCTGGATGTAAATCTTATCTTTTCATGTAAGTGGGCATGGTCTTCTAGAGGATTTGACCACGCCCCCTTTCCTAAAGGATATTATTTACATACAAGGAATAAGGGGTTGTATTTCAGGAACGGAGAGGCGCAGGAACAAAAGAAAAACATCGCTGGGTTCAGGAGAACAGCGGCATTTACACCAGGAAAAAAAAATCCATATTTACGGCAGGTGACAGATCTCCTTTAAGTGTGTACTTGTCATTCGCTGTACACTAGGGCAGACTTTGTGTCACAGTTTCATGGTCTGTGTATGGACCGCAAATTTTGGGTCTCCTGACCCAAACTAAATTTTTATGAGGCTGTGGAGTTTGGATTAGCAAACTAGATGCAATTGTAGCAAACCCTCAGCTATTATTAAATCAGGATTTTTTCATCTTATAACAGCAAGCTCCGGTCTTGGAAATGTTGAGAAACTGAGACGCAGAGTATATAAGAAAGTTGCAGTCAGGTCAGTGGCTGCGGTGTCTCTGCACTGAAGGGGTTAAGTTCAGGAGGAGTGTACCTGAGTGGCACGTGACACAAGAAGGCTTTGTCCCCTCCCCAGTTCAAAGAGACGCTTCTCCAGGTAGCAAGGTCAGGAACAGAAGCCCCTTCATTCTCTGGCCGTCCCACCTGTTGGACACCCCCCACCTCTTCAATTCAGCCTGACCACCCTGTGGATAGTTCCCGGTGCCCCCCGTAGATGCGATGCTGGTGCGAGAAGGGCAGGCACATACCCCGGTGAGGATGGCACTGCAGGTGAGTCGCCCAGGAAGGGGCACCTTCAGGGTTTCATGTTCGCAGCTGTTGCCGGTGTGCTGTCGTTTTGTGTACACAGCACCAGGCGCGTGTGCAGAAGTTTTGCATTATCTAAATATATGACGTAGTGCGAATATAGTCGGTGGTTATTATATATTACACGTATAGATGTAGCAGAGCCGAACTTGTCATCGCTTTACCATGTTTCCCACAGTCCAGTGTAAAATCACATACTCGGCTCTGCTATATCTGCAGTTTATTGTGGTGCACATGTAAAGATTTGGGGGTTTCTTCTTACCCCCACAATAATCATTTACATATTCAGGAGTTCGGAAAAGCTGGGTGAGCGTAATGGCAGCCATGTTGGTTGCCACACAACTTTCCTAGAAACAGAAGTAACTAAAAACTATTTTTTTTTTTCAGTGATTTTTTTTTTTTTTTTTTTTAAATATTCTGCAGGCTATTGTCCTCTGTTATCAGTCACGGTCGTGCTGCCAAGGTTATGGTTACACCATGGCTGTTACTGTTGTAGGAGCCCTGTACTTTGATGGTACTGTTGTTGGGGGTATGTGGTGGTGGTCACCATTTGAGGATGCACTGTGGCTGTTACGGTAGTTGGGGGCCCTGTGGTTGTCACGATTATGGGGGATCCTGTGTCTAATTCTTTTATGGGGCCACTCTTTCAACCACTTTTGTGGGGGTTACTGTTGTGGCGCCACTAGTGGTTGCTTTTGTGGGGGCACTGTGACAGTTACCATTGTGAAGGACCACAAATTACTTTTGTAGAGACATTATAGCGGTCTCTTTTTTTGGGGGGGTCACTGTGGCAGTTACTGTTGTGGAGGGGGGCACTATGGTGGTCACTGTTGTGGAGGGGGGCACTTTGGTGGTCACTGTTGTGGAGGTGGGCACTGTTGTGGTCACTGTTGTGGAGGGGGGGGCACTGTGGTGGTCACTGTTGTGGAGGGAGGGCACTGTGGTGGTCACTGTTGTGGAGGGGGGCACTGTGGTGGTCACTGTTGTGGAGGGGGGCACTGTGGTGGTCACTGTTGTGGAGGGGGGCACTGTGGTGGTCACTGATGTGGAGGGGGGCACTGTGGTGGTCACTGATGTGGAGGGGGGCACTGTGGTGGTCACTGATGTGGAGGGGGGCACTGTGGTGGTCACTGATGTGGAGGGGGGCACTGTGGTGGTCACTGATGTGGAGGGGGGCACTGTGGTGGTCACTGATGTGGAGGGGGGCACTGTGGTGGTCACTGATGTGGAGTGGGGCACTGTGGTGGTCACTGATGTGGAGGGGGGCACTGTGGTGGTCACTGATGTGGAGGGGGGCTCTGTGGTGGTCACTGATGTGGTGGTCACTGATGTGGAGGGGGCTCTGTGGTGGTCACTGATGTGGATGGGGGCACTGTGGTGGTCACTGATGTGGAGGGGGGCACTGTGGTGGTCACTGATGTGGAGGGGGGCACTGTGGTGGTCACTGATGTGGAGGGGGGCACTGTGGTGGTCACTGATGTGGAGTGGGGCACTGTGGTGGTCACTGATGTGGAGGGGGGCACTGTGGTGGTCACTGATGTGGAGGGGGGCTCTGTGGTGGTCACTGATGTGGTGGTCACTGATGTGGAGGGGGCTCTGTGGTGGTCACTGATGTGGATGGGGGCACTGTGGTGGTCACTGATGTGGAGGGGGGCACTGTGGTGGTCACTGATGTGGAGGGGGGCACTGTGGTGGTCACTGTTGTGGAGGGGGGCACTGGTGCTCACTGTTGTGGAGGGGGGCACTGTGGTGGTCACTGTTGTGGGGAAAGCACAGGGGGCATTGTGGCGCTTGTTGTGGGGGGTCCCTGTGGTGGTCTCTGTTGTAGTTTGGGGCCCTGTGGCGGTCTTTGTTGTGCAGGAGGCCATGGCAGACATGGCTGTGAGCTCACTGTGGCTGTCTCATGCAGATAACTTTGGGGGTACATCTTGTATTTTTGAGGGTCCTGACTTCACACATATCTGGAATTTCTCAATTATGTGATAATGGGCCGTTGTGAGCTGCTGACAGGTGAAGGAATGACCTCTTCCCGGCTGATCATTACCCCAAGACCCCGTTATTGTGTTTAGGGGGAACCATCGCACAGCAGCGTCCATATTACTGTTCCCTCTGCTCTGCAGGAAGCCGCGTGGGGAAGAGGATCTGGTTGCACTCAGATTAAATGTCTCGTAGATTTTTCCTCCTGCGAATGTGCAGAGATCACAGGCGACTTTCCTTCCTGTTCAAAGATCACCGGCTTCTCCCAGTCCATAACTACCTTCATATACAGGTGTCTGCTGTGTACATGGATATATAGCATCCAGCCGCGACGTGCGGACATATCGCCCACTGGGTCATTGGTGTGGTACGATATCTGGTGGCAGATGGTCCCAGCGATCTCTTTTGTATCTTCAGATGTCATTTTTGCTGTGCCCAGTGTTAAATTAGGTGGGAAAATACTCCTGGTCAACCCATTAAATGGCTGCGGAGACCCCACCGTCTCCCAGCCAAAGACTTCTTTTTTTTTATTATTTTATTAATAAAGTTCCACATTCTAATTCCATTTAATTTTTAGGTCCAAAATTCTGTAATTTAACATAAAAAATAAAAAATTAGATTTGGTACTCTGGATTAGTAAAGCTCAGATCCAGATGATATATATTAGCATTTGAATTTGAGTTTTACTAATCCAGAGTACCAAATCTTCTTCATAGCTATGGAGGTGAATGATAAAATTCTTACTGCCTACAGCCACCACTAGGGGGAGCTTCCTAAAAATGGTCTTGGGTGAGCTCCCTCTAGTGGTGGCCACAGGCAGATAGAATTCTATATCATTTAACGATCTGCCTGCAGCCACCACTAGAGGGAGCTCACCCAAGACCCGCCTTTAGTAAGCTCCCCCTAGTGGTGGCTGCGGGCAGGATGAATTTTATCATTTACCTCTATAGCTATGCAGGGATTGTGTATCAGAAAAATGCATGTTTTTTTTTTATTTTCATTACCTCCGTATGATTATATTAATGCGCATTTTACAAGTAGGGGTGCAATGATTGATGTAGGATGTTCGTCTCTGAGGTCTTGTGTAGTGGACGGGGAGGTAATGAACTTTGCTCTAAGAAAGTTTACGCTGAGTAAGACCATGGTATCTCTGGCCAGGAAGAGCAGCGAGAGCCTCATCCTTCCTAGCGCTTTGTCATTTCTGCTGAGCGAGGACCGAGACGCCTCACTCCTCGGGGAGCCATTAACAACCCTCCGCCACAAAATACTTTAATAATAAACCCGACTCTGTTAATCCTGTTACCTATAAAGGCTCGGACTCTGGTAATAAAGAATTCGCCTTGTGCCAGACGGGCATGGATTAACCCCTTCATGAGATGTCTTTACTCTCCGGTAAGGTAGGGAGCGTTGATTAGTAGAGAGTCAGGCCCGGCGTGCCATCCGCCGAATCTGGCACTGGCATTGACTTCTATCGTCTTGGTCTCCCGACAGGTTACGGAGGTGACGGACAGCGCCTACGTGGGTTCGGAGAGCGCCTATAGCGAGTGCGAGACCTTCACAGATGAAGATACCGGAGGGTTAGCGGCACAGGAAGACCCTGAGGCTGAAGGAGATGGGGCAGGGTCTCGAGGACGCGCACCAGCAACGTAAGAGGATCTTTTTTTTAACTTTTCCTTCCATATTAATTCAATTATTGAATTTGGATTGCATAAGAAAAATTAAATAAACTTTTTTATATAAAAAAAAATTATTTGTATTTTTTTATAATCTGAATGCAATAATTTGAGTATAGCAAGAAGTTACTTATTGCTAATTTTTCTCATCTCCGTAATAAGAGAAGGATCCAGAAACTTTTTGGAACTCCCATAGAAGTGAATGGAGTAGAGCTGTATACAAGATGGGGGTCTTCCTCCTGTGCCGCACCATGATACATAACGGGCCCCGATCTCTCATGTATGTCTCCATATCTCTGTTTCAGACCTGAAGGATTGGAGCTGTCCCTGTGTGATATTTCGGGGGTCACGGTCACGGGCCAGGAGGAGCAGTTTGAGGATTTTGGAGAAGGAGCAGAGCCGGACTTGTTCAACAGCCACTGCGAGGAAGAGCAAGAGAGCTTCACGCGGACGACAAACTCCTCCCAGCATCTCACATCCAGGTGAGATTATAGCTCCGTCCTCAGGTTAATAATCCAGGGAGGTTATAAATCCGCAGCCAGCGGAGAATGTGCGGAGACCCGTCAGGACAGGCGCAAGTATCTGCTAAGAGCCGGGGGGTAAAGAGAGGGGCTTGTCCCGCCACAGCTCTGGTGGAATAGTGAGTGCAGCTCTGGAGTATAATACAGGATGTAACTCGGGATCAGTACAGGATAAGTAATATAATGTATGTACACAGTGACTGCACCAGCAGAATAGTGAGTGCAGCTCTGGAGGATAATACAGGATGTAACTCAGGATCAGTAATGTAATGTATGTACACAGTGACTGCACCAGCAGAATAGTGAGTGCAGCTGTGGAGTATAATACAGGATGTAACTCAGGATCAGTACAGGATAAGTAATATAATGTATGTACACAGTGACTGCACCAGCAGAATAGTGAGTGCAGCTCTGGAGTATAATACAGGATGTAACTCAGGATCAGTACAGGATCAGTAATGTAATGTATGTACACAGTGACTGCACCAGCAGAATAGTGAGTACAGCTGTGGAGTATAATACAGGATGTAACTCAGGATCAGTAATGTAATGTATGTACACAGTGACTGCACCAGCAGAATAGTGAGTGCAGCTCTGGAGTATAATACAGGATGTAACTCCAGATCAGTAATGTAATGTATGTACGCAGTGACTGCACCAGCAGAATAGTGAGTGCAGCTCTGGGGTATAATACAGGATGTAACTCCGGATAAGCGCAGGGTAACTTCTGTGTCTAGCTAATAATACGGAGTATTCCGTATGATTTTATATAACTTTTACAGCGGTGTTCCTGTGTCGGAGCGCCAGCTTCTGGCCCCACCACCTTGCTCAGGCCTGGGCGGGCTGTACTGCAGCCAGTGCCACAAACATATCAACCGCCTGGAAGATCTGTCCTCCCGTCTCCGTTACCTTGAGATGGACAGGTGACATTGCATGCCCATTACCCATAGGGGACAGGGGGGGCGCCGCACTGGTGGAGACTCTCACAGAAGGACGTACGATATGCCCCTTAATTGTTTCCTAAATCCACTACCATGATCCAGACCAAGAACATGTCCCATTACAGGTGCCTGTAGCCTGGATGGGTGAGATCTTCGTTCCTGGGGTGACAGACAATGTGTCACAGCCCATGTAGAGGGTGATTGTCCTTGTATGAGCTGTGGTGGCCCCCATATTGGTTGTCACTCCGCTTTATTAGATGCAGAGTCAATGAGTCGTCTTGTAAAGGGTCTCCACGGCGCCTCCTCCTGTCCAGTTCTGACGGGGCTTGCCACTTGCATGCAGAAGTCTTCATCGCCTGCAGTCCCTGAGATGTAGGGGGCGCTATACCCAGCTATGGTGTGCTTTAGGCCAGTCCTCCATAATGGAGCTGACATACTTCCCTCTTGTTATTTCCTGGGGCAGGAAACCGGGGGTCACCCCAGCTCATCTTCCTCCGATCCCGTTAACCCTTTCCCGACTGCAGTGTCAGCATTTTCCCTTCCACCTGTCACTCATCGTTTCCTTTGCAGCGGCTTTAACCCTTCTTACACCGGGCGCTCATGCTCCGGGCTTTGCATGCTCTTGGTATTTTAGTTTTTGGGGTTTTTTTTTTGCTTCCTTGTGTGAAGTGTTATCACACTTTCTCTTTTTTTTTTTTGCTTCCTTTTCGGTGTTTTTTTTTCCACTCTCACTGTCTTTTTGTTTGCTCTGCAGCCCGGACAAGAGGACCTCGAGCAGAAAGGAGGCACGGTGAGTGTGACCACGGTGACTGTTACCTGCCGGATCGGTAGGGTATATATGGGGGGTGTCGTGTATATATATATGGTGGGTGTCGTAGAGAGAGAGGAGCTCGTTGCGAGGGGGTGATGGGTGCACCGCAGGATCTTGTAGTTGTGACACAGGGAGTCTGCGCTGATAAGAACTGGAATATTTTACAACTCGGCGACTAGTCGTAGATAAGGAAGTACGAGCAGGATGTACATTATCGCCATATCTATAGTAATCCAGGTCTTCTGTCTCCAGGAGGCTTCATCACAGTGGATTCCTGGAAGACCCAGGAGAGCAGCCGCTCACAAACATGGCGTGCGATGACACCGATCTCACAGACAAGGTACTACAGCCACTACAAAGCTTTAACTCCTTCCCGACATCCGCAATATATAGGACTGCACATGTGTGGTGCAGGATCACGAGCTAAACCATTTCCACACATGGTGGATGCCAGCCGTGTTATACAGCCAGCATCTGCTTCGAACAGCAGCGACCAGCGCTTGCTCTGATCTCTGCTATTAAACCACAAAAATGCTGCTATCAGTCTCTTACATCCAGGTGGTGCGTTAATTTTAGACATTGCATGGGGCCAACTGAAGGTCCCCGTTATCGTCGTACTCCTATGAAGCCCAACCCGTGATGAGGCGTCATTGGAAATCCTTAATTTCACTATATATTGCAATACTGAAGTCAATATACTGCACTAAAAGTTTTAATAAAAAAAGTTTACAAAACTAATTCTATTTAGTTAAAACTATTACTACTAGAAAAAGTTAAGAAAACTATGAAAAAAAGAACAAAAAAACTGAATCCTTTTTTTTTTTCATTACATAAATAAAGAAAATTATTATCGCCACACTCACTCACAAGTCCGATCTATCCACATATATAAATGTATTTAATTCAGTTAGTAAATGGCAAAAGATATGAGAAAAAAAAATGAGGATAGGATGGAGGATTAGTGGAGTTATTTCGCACTGTTGAGGATTGAAGACCTCAATTGCCAAGAAATATTAACATGCGACTTTGACGCGTTTCGAAAAAGAATTTAAACTCGCAGAATTGCTGTTTTTTGGTAGTTGCATCTCCACATTGTATGGACCTTAAATCCATGAAAACGGCAGCTCCCAACAAAGGAAAAATAAAAAAAAAATGGTACGGGTCTCGGAGAATGGCGACACAGACCGAATAGTTATTTTTTTTTTTTTACAAAGTTATTTTTTTTTTGGCAATTAAAAAAAACCAATATGAGTTTGGTATCTCCTCAGTCGTACTGACCTGGAGAATCAAGTTGCCAGGTACATTTTTTTTTTCTTTTACCGCTCACTTGAACGCTGTAAAAAAAATAAAATAAATAATAATAATAAAACAATAAAATTTGCTTGAAAAAGCCGAAACGTTGCCACAGCTCTTGCTGAGCTAATAAATCATCTATTTATGGAGTGCTGTTTCTACTATTTTTTTCATATGTAAGAAGGTTTGGTATTTACCTGAGGACGGGCACCCACCCATTTACAAGTTGTCTGCTCATGCTGCTCTTTTCCTTTATTTTTTCTATATATTATATAAAATATATATATATATTACAGTACAGACCAAAAGTTTGGACACACCTCATTTAAAGATTTTTCTGTATTTTCATGACTATGAAAATTGTACATTCACACTGAAGGCATCAAAACTATGAATTAACACATGTGGAATTATATACTTAACAAAAAAGTGTGAAACAACTGAAAATATGTCTTATATTCTAGGTTCTTCAAAGTAGCCACCTTTTGCTTTGATGACTGCTTTGCACACTCTTGGCATTCTCTTGATGAGCTTCAAGAGGTAGTCACCAGAAATGGTTTTCACTTCACAGGTGTGCCCTGTCAGGTTTAATAAGTGGGATTTCTCGCCTTATAAATGGGGTTGGGACCATCAGTTGTGTTGTGCAAAAGTCTGGTGGATACACAGCTGATAGTCCTACTGAATAGACTGTTAGCTGTTTTTTTCTTGCCATAATACAAATTCTAAGTAAAGAAAAACGAGTGGCCATCATTACTTTAAGAGATGAAGGTCAGTCAGTGCGAAAAATTGGGAAAACTTTGAAAGTGTCCCCAAGGGCAGTTGCAAAAACCATCAAGCGCTACTAAGAAACTGGCTCACATGAGGACCGCCCCAGGAAAGGAAGACCAAGAGTCACCTCTGCTTCTGAGGTTAAGTTTATCCGAGTCACCAGCCTCAGAAATTGCAGGTTAACAGCAGCTCAGATTAGAGACCAGGTCAATGCCACACAGAGTTCTAGCAGCAGACACATCTCTTCAACAACTGTTAAGAGGAGACTTTGTGCAGCAGGCCTTCATGGTAAAATAGCTGCTAGGAAACCACTGCTAAGGACAGGCAACAAGCAGAAGAGACTTGTTTGGGCTAAAGAACACAAGGAATGGACATTAGACCAGTGGAAATCTGTGCTTTGGTCTGATGAGTCCAAATTTGAGATCTTTGGTTCCAACCACCGTGTCTTTGTGCGACGCAGAAACGGTGAATGGATGGACTCTGCATGCCTGGTTCCCACCGTGAAGCATGGAGGAGGAGGTGTGATGGTGTGGGGTGCTTTGCTGGTGACACTGTTGGGGATTTATTCAAAATTGAAGGCGTACTGAACCAGCATGGCTACCACAGCATCTTGCAGCGGCATGCTATTTCATCCGGTTTGCGTTTTGTTGGACCATCATTTATTTTTCAACAGGACAATGACCCCAAACACAACTCCAGGCTGTGTAAAGGCTATTTGACCAAGCAGGAGAGTGATGGGGGGCTACGCCAGATGACCTGGCCTCCACAGTCACCAGACCTGAACCCAATCGAGATGGTTTGGGGTGAGCTGGACCGCAGAGTGAAGGCAAAAGGGCCAACAAGTGCTAAGCATCTCTGGGAACTCCTTTAAGATTGTTGGAAGACCATTTCCGGTGACTACCTCTTGAAGCTCATCAAGAGAATGCCAAGAGTGTGCAAAGCAGTCATCAAAGCAAAAGGTGGCTACTTTGAAGAACCTAGAATATAAGACATATTTTCAGTTGTTTCACACTTTTTTGTTAAGTATATAATTCCACATGTGTTAATTCATAGTTTTGATGTCTTCAGTGTGAATGTACAATTTTCATAGTCATGAAAATACAGAAAAATCTTTAAATGAGAAGGTGTGTCAAAACTTTTGGTCTGTATTGTATGTATATGTGTGTGTATGTGTATATATATATATATATATATATATATATATATATATATATATATATATATATATATATATATATATATATTTGAATTTATTTTACTCCCTTTTATATAGCACCATTAATTCTACAGCGCTTTACAGACATTATGGGCACTGTCCCCATTGGGGCTCACAATCTAAATTCCCTATCAGTATGTCTTTGTAGTGTGGGAGGAGACTGGAGAACTCAGAGGAAATCCACGCGAACACGGGGAGAACATACAAACTCCTTGCAGATGTTGTCCTTAGTGTGATTTGAACCCAGGAACTGAGCTGCCCTCAGGAATATGCATGGGGTTTCTCTCCATGTTACAACCCCTTTAAGGGTATTTATTGCTCGAGCACATTAAAGTGTAATACTTTTATAAAATATTTGCAGAAAAGGGGGTCACGTGTTTTTTTTTATCTTCCACCATGGCTACTGGGCATGCTGTTATTTCTTTTTTTTCCACCATGACTACTGGGCATGTTGTTTTTTACCTGTGCCTCATGCCTCCGATTTTTTTTTTTGTCCTTTATTCCCATTTTGAGAGTTACCTTTACTCTTTTCATCCCATTATATTGTAACCTACAGGTTCTGTACCTGGAACAGCGGGTGAGTGAACTAGAGAGAGACGCTGCCATGACAGGGGAACAGCAAAACCGCCTCCGGCAGGAGAACCTGCAGCTATTACATAGGTGAGCCGATCCTTCTAGACACTTGGCCTCCAGCAATCATCCGTCTCCCTTTTCTTGACCCGCTGTCTCCTCTCTCTTTACCCCCTTCTTACGAGCAGAGCCCACGCACTCGAGGAGCAGCTGAAAGACCAGGAATTACTATCCGACGAGGTGCAGAGCGAGGAGACTCGGAAACACAGAGATGAGCTGCGGAAGATGGAGCGTGACCGAGGATTTCGCTTGAGCAGTTTAAAGGCCAGGTGAAAAAAAGGGAAACAAAAAATAAGCCCCAAAAATGGTCAGGATGGTCCAGAAAATGAAAACCTGTATTGGTGAGGGGAGTATGCTTGATACTCCCCTCACTGATCACTAAATGCTCCTCTGGTCTGTAATTTTTGGTACAATTTCGACAAATGGGAAACGCTTGCTCAGCTGATCACTGACTGACGTGCCTGAATTTGGCAAATTAGAGAGGGTAAGTATCAGATAGGGAGCATTGGGGAAACCAGATGAATTTTTCTTCTTTTTCTTTTTTTTTTTTTTAAACCACTTTGAGCCCTTTGCCAAAATTTTGCAATGATGTACTCATTTTGAGCGAAGAGGTTAAAGGGGACCTGTTACTTGGCATAAATATGTAATTTTTTTTACCTGGTGTAAATGCCGCTGTTCCCCCAAATCCGACCTTGTTTTTCTTTTGTCCCTGCGCCTCTCAGTTCCTGAGATATGGACTCCTCTTCACTCTATGTAATGATGGTCAAAAGGGTGTGGTCATTTTGAAAACACCCATAGGGAGGAGTCAGGGAGCACTCCCTCTTGGCTACAAAAACTAGACTTGTATACAGGGGAGAGGGGGCCATATCTCAGGAACGGAGAGGAGCAGGAACAAAAGAAAAACATCGCCGGATTCAGGAGAACAGCGACATTTACACCGGGTAAAAAAAAATTACATATTTATGGTAATGACAGTTCCTCTAAGAATTGCATTGTCTGATACATTGTCACATCTGAGGGCTAGTTACAATGTAAAGACTGATTTAAATGTAGATAGTTGGTCTGATATTTCAATGCATGTAATTCAGAGACTGACATTTTAATATTGGGATGATACTCTAATCTTGCCCAAATCTTAATTTTTGT
Source organism: Phyllobates terribilis (assembly GCF_046119375.1). Taxonomy (NCBI): domain Eukaryota; kingdom Metazoa; phylum Chordata; class Amphibia; order Anura; family Dendrobatidae; genus Phyllobates; species Phyllobates terribilis. The sequence continues at coordinate 370,718,633 of NW_027362769.1, forward strand.
AGCCCCTGACAGTATAAAAAAAATATTTATTATTTATTTTTTATTCTGCAGAGTTCAGGAACTGGAAAACGAGAACGTGGAGCTGAACTCCCAGCTGCCCAGCGCAAAGGCAACGACACAGAGACTGGAGGAGGTCAGCTACATCTAAGGCTATGAGCACACAAAGGGTTTTTTTTTTATTTATGACCGTAAAAAATAAAAAATAAAGTTTTTCAGGCAGAAACCCCTTCAAGAAATTCTCTGGTCTTGGAGGAGTTTATTGCTTTTTAAATCGGTTTTGAAAAAGTTCCCCCCCAAAGTGTTCTTTGCAGCCTTTTAATTTGGATATTGTCTAAACTGGAGAGGTTTTTGCTGTTTTTTTTTCCACCAAGTATTTTTCAAAACTTCATCAGGGTAAAAAAAAAAAAAAAAAAAGCTCAAAAAGCACTCGTCACATAAACAGCAAGGTGGGTTTTTTATAGCAGTACATTGGAAGAGTTTTCCAAGAGGTTTTGAAATAGTTTATGATGATGATTTTGGAGAGGATTCACTCCAGAACAATGTGTTCATATAACGTCCTTTTCGGGCAGATTCCACGTGAAATGTGAAAAAAGTGAACATTAATGCACAGCAATGTCATTGCTGTGCACATGTTTCGTCTTCTATCACTTCTTGTACCTGCTTTAAGTTTCGGCTCACTCTTCGGGCGGCTTCCAATCTTCACAGTATAGAGCAAAAGACGCCTCCGCAAGAAAGATGGCTGAGGTTTTGTGCACACAGAGTTTTCGGAATAGAAACTGATCTGAAATGCTCCATATCCTCTTCAAATATGTAAAACTCCTCAAAAACTTGGAAGTTTTTGCTCCGTTTCTGCTCCAAAAAAACTCAGTGTACACATAGCCACTGAGCAGAAACTCTCCAGTTTTCAAAACTCCTCAAAAACATTGAGTTTCTGCTCTGAAAACTCAGCAAAAAGACCCTAAAGGTATGTTCACGCAGAGTGTTTTTTTTTTTCTTTTCTCCAAGGTGTGGGTCCGCTATAGAAAAAACGGTTGAAAAATCCCTCTTCAAATGTTTTTCAAGTGTTTTTTTTTTTTTTGTTTAATTGATTAAAAAATAAAAATAAAAACGAGAATAACACCCAAAAAAAAGTCTAGGAAAAATGTTAACAAGTTGCTTCAGGAAACCCCCACTTTTTTATATATATGGAGTGGCCAATCCCTTTAAGACTTATCATTTTTGTCCGTAGGAGAAACATAAACTGTTGGATGATGTGGAAGAACTGCAGCGTCAGCTTAAAGGCCACCAGGAGCAGAACATGAAGCTGGAAGGGAAGCTGAGCAAGGAGAAGCACAAACAACAGAAGGAGAAAGAGCGGTGCCAAGAGGTGAGAGTGACCGTGCCACCGTGCCAGTGTCCTTGACTGATCCCTGTCTGGCTTCTCTTTTTATGCCGCCTACAGCATTTTCATTACTTTCTGAAATGCAGAGAGAGATGAGAAAGATGTAAAAAGAAAAAAAAATATCACTTTACAGGCCAGTATTCCCCTGTTCGGCCCGGCAATAATGCAAATATTACAGCGGCGTCACGACTCATTTGATGCCGCTAATATCTGGGTTAAACAAAAAAGGCTAAAAAATGTGATTGTAACTCTCATACCTTTTTAAACTGGCTCCTCTTTTCGCAATGGCAGGTAATAGAGGAGCTCCGGCGGGAGCTGGAACAAACGCAGCTGTTGCGCCTCGAAATGGAACAGAGAATGGGAGTGGGGAATAGCGCCGCCCTTCAGGAGTACAACAGCCGCACCAAGGAGGCCGAGCTGGAGCAAGAAGTCCGGAGGCTTAAACAGGTACCGCTACCACCTCATCGGATCTGCTCCTGTCTGCATGTAAATACACATCCTATAGGTAGTTATGACACTAAAGCATGGTGGGGCTCATAAAAGTCACACATTTTGTGTAGCACTTAGCTGCGTAAAAATTCAGTTTTTACTCTCCTGAGCTCTTCACTGCCTCCACATTGGACAATACATACACTTGATTCGTCTGTACAATCTATGGTTTTGTACAGTGTTCTGTCAGCCAGGTTTTTATCTTCTGCCATCCACAGAAACATATCTGTATTTGTGTTTTTTACATCATTGGCTTGTTTCCAGCAAAGATCAACAGTCCTGCACTCCACTCCGCTCTTCCTGCACAATTGGGTTCTGTGGAGCTGACACAAGCAGGGATAAGCTGTTTGATGCCTTCTGCTGACAGATCAGTGATATAAAACTGCAAGTGGTGCTCTGTGGATGCATATGGCCAACGATAAGCTTCTGCCATGTGCTTCAGTAGAGCTGCATTTTCAGTTTTGCATCATTAATCTGTCAGCAGCAGCCAGAAACACAGCTCAGCTCTGTGGGAATAACACTTTAATGACATAAAGAATATATACATCTTTCCATTTTAGGAACAGCGGCTTCTCAAGGAGCAGAATGAAGAACTCAACGGCCAGATCATTAACCTCAGCATCCAGGGAGCCAAGAACTTGTTCTCCACCACCTTCTCTGACTCGCTGGCCGCTGAAATCAGCAGTGTTTCTAGAGATGAGGTACAAAAAAGACGTTTAACACGTAAGTGTAGACTACAAGTGCCTCTGACCGTCCGCTTCTCACTGTCGTACCCTTCTCCGCAGCTGATGGAGGCAATTCAGAAGCAGGAGGAAATTAATCTTCGATTACAGGACTACATTGACAGGATCATCGTGGCAATTATGGAGACCAACCCAGCCATATTGGAAGTGAAGTGAGTGTCTGTATATAGAAGGTGGTGTCTAGGGTGGGCTGCCCCTGTTTCTCCAACAGTGCTCTTGCAACACTATTATAGCATGCCAATGGGCTGCAAGGCTGTTTGGGATGTAAAGAAGACCCCCAGGTCTGCCATGTGTATGCTTACTATGTTTTACAGGGTCCAAAAATTGCCAAAGTTTGGACAACTTCTGTCAAGTTTGGGGTCTCACCCATTTTTTTTCCCGTATTAAAAGGGAGTATTGGCCACCTACAACATCCACATAACCTGGTGGACAAAAAGGTGGTCTGCAAATCGACCTCTTGACTTTACTTATTTTTTTCTTTACTGCAGGATACATTAACCCCACAAGTCAGTCCAGAAGAAGACGTAGCTCTGCCCATGATACAGAGAGCAGAGGAGGCAGATATGACCTTGACCACTGAGCCACTCGGGCTGATCCGCTGTGACGTGTGAACCTTCCGGGCTTCCATGGAGATAGCTGTTGTGCGTCAGCAACTCGTCTTGTCTTACACTTGTGTCTTAAAGTATGCACAAAGAGACTCAAGGACAAAGCTGGGGAACATTATGCACAAAGAGACTCAAGGACTAAGCTGGGGAACATCATGGTTGAACCTATCGTAGACCCTCCCCCCTGCACCCCTGAGGAGTCGCTTTCACCTTGAAGACCCTTCTCACTGCTTAAATGTCACCTTAAGTGATTTAATACCAGAATGTATAGCTGTCCACTATTGTGGGCCTGGTCTATCGGATATCTACCAACATGGATCCTTAGACCATGGACTTAACGAGTGAATGTGTATATAGTGTTGCGTCAATGCACAAATGTATATAGGTCGGCGTATAGGTGGGTTTGTGTGTAAAAGCGGCACGGGGGGGGGGAATCGGGACAGTAATAATGTTCCATCATTTCACGGGTTTCTCATTAATTTATAAATGGATTTTGGTGTTGTGGTATCACTCCTGGAAAGAAGTTTGCAGCTCCCAGGTCTCTACCTCAGCATGCACTCCCAGCACAAGGACTGCATTCTGGGGTTATGACCTTTTTATATTTTAATAAACCCCCAGCGAATCCTACGTATTATTTGCACAAAATCCACGTCATGTGTATAAGAAGCGCACCAGATCACGCAGGACCTGTACACACAGCAGGCTGCTACTGTGAACCCCCCCTTTAAATATTCGACTTCATGGTGCTGCATCTGACTCCTGACCACGGAGAGGGTGAAAATGACTCGTGGGGCTTCTTCTCTCGCTTTCTCCTCTCCTCTTTTTTTTATATGCAGACAAATCACATTTTTAGACACTTTTGAAGAAAGTTTCTATATGTGTATGTAAATAATTAGATTAAAAAAAATTATATATATATATATATATATATATATATATATATATATATATATATATATATATATATATATATATATATATATATATATATATATATATATATATATATATATATATATATAGCTGTAAATATACAGGTATATGGAACTGACGGGGTCCTCCGGGGGGGCGACACATTCCTGTCCAGTCACTGGATTTGACCATGTCGTGGCCAAAGGGCAATAGCAATATAATCCCCGTGCTGATGACGTGGTTAAACTGGCGGAGTCCTACAAAGCTGCGGGGCGGCAGCCATTTTCTTGAAGACGGGGAACATGCTACTGGTATAAAGTTTTAAGATATTCCACAACTTTGGTGGAAAGAGGGTGTCCGTAATTGCAAGGAATCCTCCTTTATTTTAGTGGTTCGTCCTCTTATTTTTATTTTTTTTTTCTTTTGGTGAAAATTTGTTGGTAGCAGTAGTTCTATCACTAATATTTCAAGCAAAGGGAATACATGTAAGGATGAGGGGTCCCCAGAGCATGCATCTTAAAGGGGCCCTCTTCCTGGTGCTAGTTCAACCCCACAGCACTTTACACCCCCCAACCTGGCACAAGAGGTACTGCATTTATTTATTGTTGCCCCTTTCCACACCCCACCATTGGTTTCTATTGCTGATTTGCCTATGGAGAAATTCTCCCAATACAAAGCCAGCCCCTTCTGAGGGCATCATGGCCACATCTTTGATAACCCCCCTCCCTCCCCCTTAATTTCAATCCCTATTACCAAATTTATAAAAATTTGCCAAGATGGCAGAGCTAGTGACACAGAGGAAATTACGAACACTGATTTAAATTCAATGTAGTCTTGTTTCAGTGACATCACTCAGTTTCAGGTCTCTGTGATGTCACAGGGTTCCAAGGCTCGGTGACATCATCAGATTGCAAGTTTGGATAACATCACTGGGTTCTAACGCTCGGTGACATCACTGGGTTCTAACGCTCGGTGACATGACTGGGTTCTAACGCTCGGTGACATGACTGGGTTCTAACGCTCGGTGACATGACTGGGTTCTAACGCTCGGTGACATCACTTGGTTTCACTACTGAAATCACGGGATTTCACTTCTCCCTGACATCACCGGGCTCCAGAGCCCGGTGACATCACTGGATTTCAAGTTTTGATAACATGACTGGGTTCCACATCTCGGTGATGTCATAGAGTTTCGCATCTCCGTGAAATCACCAGGTTTCCGGCTCTGTGACATCACTGAATTTAAAGTTTTGATAACATAACTGGGTTCAAGGGCTCTGTGACATCACTGTTTCACGACTCAGTGACATCACAGGATTTTACTTCTCGCTGACATCACAGGGTTCCAGAGCCAGGTGACATCATTGGATTCCAGGTTTTGATAACACTGGGTTCTAGGACTCTGTGACATCACTAGATTTCATTTCTTGCTGACATCACAGGTTCCCAGGGCCGGTGACATCACTGGATTTCACGTTTTGATAGCATAACTGGGTTCCACGGCTCAGTGACATGACTGGCTTCATGCAAATGGGCTGATGACAGTCGTACGCTGCACTATGTAGCTGACCAGACAGAGGGCGCTTTGGAGCATGAACGTACGTGACATGTAAAAAGAATCATTTGTTTTAATTTAATTATTCTGAGATCATTTGCTTTATCTTTGTGTATTTTCAGAAATTTCTGGTGAGGAATAAATTCCGTTTGATTGCAGTAAACGCCTTGTCCGTGTCACTTGTGACAAATCGGTGTAGACCAGCAAGACCATCATAACTTTCGGCTGAGTGTGCATGGTGCTTTAAATAAAACGGAGATAAGCGGCCACCTATGTCTGGTGCCATTTATCTTCAAGGGAGGAAGGTGTGATACCACACATAACCTGTAGACAGGCGTGGCGCTGTTTTTGCAAGAAACCTGCCATATTTTCTTATCCTGCACAAATCGCTTAATGGGTTATTTCCCTTCTTTGGAAATGTGTATTGTCGGATAGAGCTTGTAAATACAAGCCAGTTTGCAATTGGCTGTTTCTTCAAATCTTCAACCATTTTTGAGATATTAACACTTTTTTTTTACTTTTGTTTATAGTTCGTTGCCTTGGAGACCGACCATCGCTGCTTAGAACATGCACAGTGCTTACGAGATCTTTCCTGTGACCTTGTAAGCACTATTTTGAAACTATCCGGGATCGCTGGAGCTCATCGTTGCCTCCTAATCCTGGCCAGCTTTGTTGCAGCGCTTACAAGCTAGACAGCAGCGGTGGTCGGTCTCCTAGGCAACAAGCTTTAAAGAAAACAAAACTGTTAAAATTTGCAGCCGTTCTAGAGATATTAACAAGCAGCAAATTGCAAAAGTGCTTGTTTTTACCAGCTCTATCCGACAATAACGAATAAACCTTTGATTTATAAAGTCTATTGTTCTCTGGTGTCAGACACTTCAGGCTGATTGAGAGGGGGTAAACCTAGACATGATACCAGCAGTTTTCCTGGCAAAAAAACCCATATTTAAACAAGAGGTTCTTCAGCAGCTGAAGTGTTGTGTACCTCAGCTGCTGCAGAACATAAATATACAGCTGCAGACCTGGCATGTGAAAATGATAAGGGAATTTTGGATCTATCAATGGTGGACAGAAAGTTTCCCCTTTAGTTGTCAAAAAAGAGTTTCTGCAGCAGCTGAGGTGTGTTTAAAGAAATAATAAGACATGTTGCACTCATTCTTCCTGTGAAATATGACAGTTTCTGCAAGTTTGAACTGAGCCTTGAAAGTCTGTCAGCTTTTATGTTCTCATAGTTTTATCTTAAAGGGATTCTCCTCCGCTTCGTGCTGCCGCCAGGTGACGGGCACTTGTTCACACGAGAACACCGGCACAAGATCTGTCAGAGGCTCCACATCATCGGCACCTGTCGAAGTGAGAAGCGCTGCAGAATCCCATAAAAAAAGGGGACGTCCCCCACGAGGGGGCGGGGCCTGACACATGGTGTACGTCCTGCTCCGCCCCCTCATGTGACCATATGGAAAATCGGGAAAAAATGTACACGTGAGGATCAGAAATATTCTATAAGGCTTTCCTAATAGGTTGTAAAGTATTTCTAGGTGTAAATAGAGGCTTTCCAGAGAACTAAACTACTTGTACGGCCATTTTTATACAGATTGACCATAGAGATCTATGATATGGGGTGCTGATCACTTCTACTTTAGAGGCTTCGTCAAAATCCCCTACTAGCAGATTCTGTCATATTTCACAAACAAATCACTATTTTATGTATTTTTACAAGTAAAACTAAAGGAAAAGTGGAGGCAACCAATCAGATTTCACCTCTCATTTTTTAGACGCTTTTGAAAAAAAATGCAAGCAATGATTTCATTGGTTGCTATGGGCTCCCCAGTGGTATCTATGGGACAATATCAAAGGAAAAGCAGAGGCAGCCAATCAGATTTCAACTCTCATTTTTTAGATGCTTTTGGAAAGACATAAGCTGGGATTCAATTGGTTGCTGTGGGCTCCACAGTGGCAGCCATTTTCTGGTGTATTCTTATAGATCCTATGGCATATTTTACCTCTGTGGGGCCAGTGCCAAAATGGCACACGTTGGCTGTCTTAAAATTTTCGACATGCGCGGCTTTTAAGAGGTTGGAAATGCGAGAAAGTGTCACTTCCAGACGTCCATCAACCCCCGCCATCAACATGCAGATGGAACCTGGGTGGGCTTCATAAAAACAGTACTTTTACAATACACTGCAATGTTACAGTATTGTACAAGCGATTGCAGGTCCAAATATCCTAATGGTGCCAATAAAAATATTAAAATAAAAATTTTATAAATTAAGATATATTTAAAAATATAAATAAAATAAATTGAAATAAAAAGGAAATTAAGATATATTTAAAAAATATAAATAAAATGAATTAAAATAAAAGTAAAAAATGTTAATTTATTCAATTAATTTTATTTATATATTTGTAAATATATCTTAATTTTATTTTTAAGATATCTTAAAAATATATAAATAAAATGAATAAATTAAAAAATAAAATAAAATGAAGATATATTTAAAACAATATCAATAAAATACATTTTTATTTTAATTATTTATATTTAAGATATCTTAAAAATATATGAATTATTTATTTCATATAAGGTATAAACGTTTATATATTTTTTTAAATATATCACCCCCTTTTAAAGTAAAATGTAAAAAAAAAATAGAACATATTTCTTACATTATAACTATCCAAACTAATAAAATATTACAATATTTATCCTAGAGGGCAGGAATGTCAAACTCCAAATACACAGAGGGCCAAAACTGAAAGGTTTGGACAAAGTCGAGGGCCAACCTCTATACAATGTAATGGGTGCACATAGTGCTCCATACAGAATAATGAGCCCCACATAGTCCTCCATACAGGATAATTGGCCTCACATAGTCCTCCATACAGTATAATGGGCCTCACATAGTCCTCCATACAGAATAATGGGCCCCACATAGTCCTCCATACAGAATAATGGGCCCCACATAGTTCTCCATACAGGATAATGGGCCTCACATAGTTCTCCATACAGTATAATGGACCCCACATAGTCCTCCATACAGTATAATGGGCCTCACATAGTCCTCCATATAGTATAATGGGCCCCACATAGTCCTCCATACAGGATAACGGGCCTCACAAAGTCCTCCATACAGTATAACGGCCCTCACATAGTCCTCCATACAGTATAATGGGCCCCACATAGTCCTCCGTACAGTATAATGGGCCCCACATAGTCCTCCATACAGTATAATGGGCCCCACATAGTCCTCCATACAGTATAATGGGCCCCACATAGTCCTCCATACAGAATGGGCCCCACATAACCCGCCATACAGAATAATGTGCCCCACATAGCCCTCCATACAGAATAATGGGCCCCACATAGCCCTCCATACAGAATAATGGGCCCCACATAGTCCTCCATACAGAATAATGGGCCCCACATAGTCCTCCATACAGTATAATGGGCCCCACATAGTCCTCCATACAGAATAATGGGCCCCACATAGCCCTCCATACAGAATAATGGGCCCCACATAGCCCTCCATACAGAATAATGAGCCCCACATAGCCCTCCATACAGAATTATGGGCCCCACATAGCCCTCCATACAGAATAATGGGCCCCACATAGCCCTCCATACAGTAAAATGGGCCTCACATAGTCCTCCATACAGTATAATGGGCCTCACATAGTCCTCCATACAGAATAATGGGCCCCACATAGTCCTCCATACAGAATATTGGGCCCCACATAGCCCTCCATACAGAATAATGGGCCCAAATAGTCCTCCATACAGTATAATGGGCCTCATAGTCCTCCATACAGTATAATGGGCCCCACATAGTCCTCCATACAGTATAATGGGCCCCACATAGTCCTCCATACAATATAATGGCCCCACATAGTCCTCCATACAGAATGGGCCCCACATAGTCCTCCATACAGAATAATGGGCCCCACATAGCCCTCCATACAGAATAATGGGCCCCACATAGTCCTCCATACAGAATAATGGGCCCCACATAGTCCTTCATACATTATAATGGCCCCACATAGTCCTCCATACAGAATAATGGGCCCCACATAGTCCTCCATACAGAATAATGGCCCCACATAGTCCTCCATACAGTATAATGGGCCCCCCATAGTCCTCCATACAGTATAATGGGCCCCCCATAGTCCTCCATACAGTATAATGGGCCCCCCATAGTCCTCCATACAGTATAATGGGCCCCACATAGTCCTCCATGCAGAATAATGGGCCCCACATAGTCCTCCATACAGAATAATGGCCCCACATAGTCCTCCATACAGTATAATGGGCCCCCCATAGTCCTCCATACAGTATAATGGGCCCCCCATAGTCCTCCATACAGTATAATGGGCCCCCCATAGTCCTCCATACAGTATAATGGGCCCCCCATAGTCCTCCATACAGTATAATGGGCCCCCCATAGTCCTCCATACAGTATAATGGGCCCCACATAGTCCTCCATACAATATAATGAGCCCCACATAGTCCTCCATACAGTATAATGGGCCGCCCATAGTCCTCCATACATTATAATGGCCCCACATAGTCCTCCATACAGAATAATGAGCCCCACATAATCCTCCATACAGAATAATGAGCCCCACATAATCCTCCATACAGAATAATGGGCCCCACATAATCCTCCATACAGAATAATGGGCCCCACATAGTCCTCCATACAGTATAATGGGCCCCACATAGTCCTCCATACAGTATAATGGGCCCCACATAGTCCTCCATACAGAATAATGGGCCCCACATAGTCCTCCATACAGAATAATGGCCCCACATAGTCCTCCATACAGTATAATGGCCCCACATAGTCCTCCATACAGAATAATGGGCTCCACATAGTCCTCCATACAGAATAATGGCCCCCCATAGTCCTCCATACTGTATAATGGGCCCCCCATAGTCCTCCATACAGTATAATGGGCCCCCCATAGTCCTCCATACAGTATAATGGGCCCCACATAGTCCTCCATACAGAATAATGGGCCCCACATAGTCCTCCATACAGTATAATGGGCCCCACATAGCCCTCTATACAGTATAATGGCCCCACAGTCCTCCATACAGAATAATGGCCCCACAAAGTCCTCCATACACTATAATGGGCCCCCCATAGTCCTCCATACACTATAATGGGCCCCCCCATAGTCCTCCATACAGTATAATGGGCCTCACATTGTCCTCCATACAGAATAATGTAAAAAAATAGTAATGACCGAATCGCTGATTATTCCATTTTTTGGAGGTAAGAAAAAAAAAAGAGATCAGAAAGGTCGTATTGACCTTAAAACGTTACAGAAAGAAAGGCCCCGACACAACTCTACAGACCGAAAAATTATAAAGGATGAGGCCAATATTTTAGGTTGTGAAAAGACAAACAATGTAAATTAGGTAACCACGGCGCCTAGTAGAACAAATGTAACACTTTGCCGTAAAGTGAACGAAGCAAAACCCAAAAATACCGAGTCTGAGTCATTATTGTTTTTTTAATTTCTCCTCACTTGGAATTTGTTTCCCATTGTTCAGTAGATAATATGATAAATTGAATCCAATCTACCCCTCGCCGTGCCCATAACGCGCCATCGTGTGGCACTGGAGGCGGAAAAATAAGAGTTCTGCATCTTGGAAGAAAAAGTGCAAAAAATGTTAAATTCCTCAAGTTTTTATAAAACATGGAGTTGCCCCTAGCAACCAGTCACATTGCTGTTTCCAGTGCAGGATCCTATGGTTGATATGTTACTCGGGTGACCACTGTAATGGCCGCCATATTGGTTACCACCCAGCTTTCCCAGGAACAGATGTGGCTGCTTTGGACGTGGACATGGAAAGGGTGTTGGAGAAGTTTATACCCCTAAGTCGCTGGAGGAAGCCTGAAATGGCGCACACACAGGCGGTAACGCCACTCTACAGCGCCGGGGCCCCAGCTGTAATGTGAGCGCGGTGGCTGTCGGGATTTGTAGTTCGCACTGCGCACAGGGCGGCCCTTGCGTCATTCTGCCGGCGGGTGGAGCTGCTGAGCTGCCGAGACCCGGAAATAGAGGCGAGGAAGGAAACCGGGAGAGCAGGAACCGGCAGCGATCAGTGCGGTCCTGGGAGTCCTGAAGGTATGAGACCTCTAATGATAGGACGTCAGATAACGGACAGATCGGTGATTACTACGGTGCGGTGATAATGACTCTGACTTCACCTTCTCTGTGAGCCCTGGAAAGGAAAATCCCATCATCTCCCACCACCTGAGTGCAGGACCCCCCCCCCCCCCATCATCTCCCACCACCTGAGTGCAGGACCCCCCCCCCACATCATCTCCCACCACCTGAGTGCAGGACCCCCCCCCCCATCATCTCCCACCACCTGAGTGCAGGACCCCCCCCCCCATCATCTCCCACCACCTGAGTGCAGGACCCCCCCCCCCCATCATCTCCCACCACCTGAGTGCAGGACCCCCCCCCCCACATCATCTCCCACCACCTGAGTGCAGGACCCCCCCCCCCCATCATCTCCCACCACCTGAGTGCAGGACCCCCCCCCATCATCTCCCACCACCTGAGTGCAGGACCCCCCCCCCCCATCATCTCCCACCACCTGAGTGCAGGACCCCCCCCCCCATCATCTCCCACCACCTGAGTGCAGGACCCCCCCCCCCATCATCTCCCACCACCTGAATGCAGGACCCCCCCCCATCATCTCCCACCACCTGAGTGCAGGACACCCCCCCCCCCCATCATCTCCCACCACCTGAGTGCAGGACACCCCCCCCCCCATCATCTCCCACCACCTGAGTGCAGGACACCCCCCCCCCATCATCTCCCACCACCTGAGTGCAGGACACCCCCCCCCCATCATCTCCCACCACCTGAGTGCAGGACACCCCCCCCCCCATCATCTCCCACCACCTGAGTGCAGGACACCCCCCCCCCATCATCTCCCACCACCTGAGTGCAGGACACCCCCCCCCCCATCATCTCCCACCACCTGAGTGCAGGACACCCCCCCCCCCCCATCATCTCCCACCACCTGAGTGCAGGACACCCCCCCCCCCATCATCTCCCACCACCTGAGTGCAGGACACCCCCCCCCCATCATCTCCCACCACCTGAGTGCAGGACACCCCCCCCCATCATCTCCCACCACCTGAGTGCAGGACACCCCCCCCCCATCATCTCCCACCACCTGAGTGCAGGACCCCCCCCCCCATCATCTCCCACCACCTGAGTGCAGGACCCCCCCCCATCATCTCCCACCACCTGAGTGCAGGACCCCCCCCCCCATCATCTCCCACCACCTGAGTGCAGGACCCCCCCCCCCATCATCTCCCACCACCTGAGTGCAGGACCCCCCCCCCCATCATCTCCCACCACCTGAGTGCAGGACCCCCCCCCCATCATCTCCCACCACCTGAGTGCAGGACCCCCCCCCCCATCATCTCCCACCACCTGAGTGCAGGACCCCCCCCCCATCATCTCCCACCACCTGAGTGCAGGACCCCCCCCCCCATCATCTCCCACCACCTGAGTGCAGGACCCCCCCCCCATCATCTCCCACCACCTGAGTGCAGGACCCCCCCCCCCATCATCTCCCACCACCTGAGTGCAGGACCCCCCCCCCCATCATCTCCCACCACCTGAGTGCAGGACCCCCCCCCCCATCATCTCCCACCACCTGAGTGCAGGACCCCCCCCCCATCATCTCCCACCACCTGAGTGCAGGACCCCCCCCCCCATCATCTCCCACCACCTGAGTGCAGGACCCCCCCCCCCATCATCTCCTACCACCTGAGTGCAGGACCCCCCCCCCATCATCTCCCACCACCTGAGTGCAGGACCCCCCCCCCCATCATCTCCCACCACCTGAGTGCAGGACCCCCCCCCCCATCATCTCCCACCACCTGAGTGCAGGACCCCCCCCCCCATCATCTCCCACCACCTGAGTGCAGGACCCCCCCCCCCATCATCTCCCACCACCTGAGTGCAGGACCCCCCCCCCCCATCATCTCCCACCACCTGAGTGCAGGACCCCCCCCCCCCATCATCTCCCACCACCTGAGTGCAGGACCCCCCCCCCCATCATCTCCCACCACCTGAGTGCAGGACCCCCCCCCCCATCATCTCCCACCACCTGAGTGCAGGACCCCCCCCCATCATCTCCCACCACCTGAGTGCAGGACCCCCCCCCCCCATCATCTCCCACCACCTGAGTGCAGGACCCCACCACCTGAGTGCAGGACCCCCCCCCCCATCATCTCCCACCACCTGAGTGCAGGACCCCCCCCCCCCATCATCTCCCACCACCTGAGTGCAGGACCCCCCCCCCCATCATCTCCCACCACCTGAGTGCAGGACCCCCCCCCCCCATCATCTCCCACCACCTGAGTGCAGGACCCCCCCCCCCATCATCTCCCACCACCTGAGTGCAGGACCCCCCCCCCCATCATCTCCCACCACCTGAGTGCAGGACCCCCCCCCCCATCATCTCCCACCACCTGAGTGCAGGACCCCCCCCCCCATCATCTCCCACCACCTGAGTGCAGGACCCCCCCCCCCCATCATCTCCCACCACCTGAGTGCAGGACCCCCCCCCCCCATCATCTCCCACCACCTGAGTGCAGGACCCCCCCCCCCATCATCTCCCACCACCTGAGTGCAGGACCCCCCCCCCCATCATCTCCCACCACCTGAGTGCAGGACCCCCCCCCCATCATCTCCCACCACCTGAGTGCAGGACCCCCCCCCCATCATCTCCCACCACCTGAGTGCAGGACCCCCCCCCCATCATCTCCCACCACCTGAGTGCAGGACCCCCCCCCCATCATCTCCCACCACCTGAGTGCAGGATCTCCCACCACCTAAATTGTTATAATCTAGTGACGCCCCCTGATATTTCTGGGCCCTTGAGTGGTTAAATTCCGAATGATCTTTTATTCTGGGGCCATAAGGTCCCAAATTCCAGGATTACAAAGCTGGGGTCACTTTTTTTTTTTCCCCCTCCACCCTCCTCCTGGGTCCGTGTCCTGATATTGCAGTTCAGCCCCATAATGAAACCTATTGCAATACCAGGCACATCCTGTAGATTAGGGTGGCGCTGTTTCTAGGAGAAAAAAAAGACTTAAAATCTTATACAACTCCCTTTCAGTCTCCTTTGTGAAACTACATGTGGTATAGAGGATTTCTTTCCGGGGGTCTGTGGGGTCTTTGGCCTTCTGACTTCCGTGTTGTGTCTCATCTTCCTCCAGTTCGTGTTCGTGAACATGGCGGTGCAGATATCCTGTTATCAGCGGGTCTCTGGGCTTCCATGGGCGTCTTATCGTGGTGGACCTCGAGAATTATCTTCCTTCACACTCGTGTTGTCGCCAGCGCTGTGTAGACTCGGCGTTCTGCTCGTCACAGTCCATCTACAGGCAAGGGAGGGTTAATTATCTCTCCTGGCTGATGGGGGTGCTATGATCACGCAGGTGCCCCCATAAAGCAGATGAATTTGCAGGGGAGCAAGGTGCTGCTCATGTGTCCTACAGTGGCCACTACTGGGGAAATGTAGTATTACGGTGCTGCCCATTCAGCTCAATGGTCGTGCTGCCGCGCCGTGCTGCCGAGTCCTGCAGAAGAAAACTCGGCCATGTGTTTGCTAAAGGGAGAGAGGGGAAGGCCGATAACGGACACCTCTGGCATCGGCCTATCTGCCCTAGAAACGAAGGGATCAAGTGTTGAGATTCCAACTGTCTGATCCGTCTCGTATTCCGTCACGATGGAATCAGGAGCCCCCCATTAGATGGTCGGACCCCCCAGATGAGGGGCTCCTCCTGCTGTCATCACAAGGGCCTTTTAGGCTTTACACGTAATATATGAACAGGAAATTCCTCATCCTGAGTCAGCGGCCATGTGATCCGCACGTCCTCGGGCCGCGTCTCATCATCTGCGTAAAAGAAAGTATGAACAGTAAAAATGTCTTTAACCTGTCTAATAGGCGCCAGATTACCGGATAATCTGGATTATTGGATTGATGTAGGGAAAAGCATATAGAGAAAGGGACAGATCTGAGAGAGACATTTTGTGCTCATGTGGATAGGTGACCGGTACCATTGATGGCATATCCCTTTATCACCTTGCTTCATGCCGCACATCCGATGCGACATCTGCTTTTTTGGAACCGACAGCTGTTTACTTAAATCCCACCATTGATCTCTGATGGCATTTAATTGGCGCAATGCTGGTTTGGCGGCTGCTCCCCGGCTGGTTTGGCGGCTGCTCCCCGGCTGGTTTGGCGGCGACTGTAAAAGGCAGATCTATGAAAACATATATAAAAAAATGAATTAACTCACAGAGAGAAGCTGACATACAGGTGGGATACAATGACCAGTCGGTGCTTGCTGCCGCCAGCCGTGTCCTTTTAATAAGCTCAAACAGGAAAGGAGCAGAAGCAGCGGAGAGAGGGGGAAGCAGGTGGCAGGAAGCCCCCCAGAGGGACGCGTTGTTGTTTTTTTGTTTTTTTGTCCAAACTATAAATATGTGGATTTTTTTCCACCATTATGGGGTGTGTGGGGGTGCCCGGTGCGGGCCGTGTTATACAGCCAGCACCCGCCTTTAAAAACTGTGATTGAAGCGAGCACCAATCACTGCTGTTTGACAGCAGCATTTAAAGTGGTTTTCCCCTTTCAAAAAATCCTGGTTCCTGAGTTGTTGTTTTTTTATGACAAACTGTGCTTTATTCACCCTACCCGGGTCAAGCGCTGCTGTTCCGTGTATAGAAGAGACGGCCGAGATGGTTGTTGGCTGAATGAGCACTCCGTGTATGGAGGAGACCGACTGGAGGTGGTTGTCGGCTGAACTAGCGCTCCGTGCATGGAAGAGACGGACTGGAGGTGGTTGTCGGCTGAACGAGCGCTCCGTGCGTGGAAGAGACGGACTGGAGGTGGTTGTCAGCTGAACGAGCGCTCCGTGCGTGGAAGAGACGGACTGGAGGTGGTTGTCGGCTGAACGAGCGCTCCGTGCGTGGAAGAGACGGTCTGGAGGTGGTTGTCGGCTGAACGAGCGCTCCGTGCGTGGAAGAGACGGACTGGAGGTGGTTGTCGGCTGAACGAGCGCTCCGTGCGTGGAAGAGAAGGACTGGAGGTGGTTGTCGGCTGAACGAGCGCTCCGTGCGTGGAAGAGACGGACTGGAGGTGGTTGTCGGCTGAACGAGCGCTCCGTGCGTGGAAGAGACGGACTGGAGGTGGTTGTCGGCTGAACGAGCGCTCCGTGCGTGGAAGAGACGGACTGGAGGTGGTTGTCGGCTGAACGAGCGCTCCGTGCGTGGAAGAGACGGACTGGAGGTGGTTGTCGGCTGAAGGAGCGCTCCGTGCGTGGAAAAGACGGACTGGAGGTGGTTGTCGGCTGAACGAGCGCTCCATATATTGGAGAGACGGACTGGAGGTGGTTGTCGGCTGAAGGAGCGCTCCCCTGTATGGAAGAGACGGACTGGAAGTGGTTGTCGGCTGAACAAGCGCTCCATATATTGGAGAGACTGACTGGAGGTGGTTGTCGGTTGAAGTAGCGCTCCCATGTATTGGAAGAGAAGGACTGGAGGTGGTTGTCGGCTGAACGAGCGCTCTCTATATTGGAGAGACGGCTGACAGCAGCTAATGTATATGGTGGCGTTACCTCTTGGTTTATGTCGTGACTTGCCAGGATAGGATGAGATCAGATCACAGCAATGATGGCAGCAGGGGGTGAGTATGTTGATGTTGTTGGAGGCAGTGACCACAGATTGTTGAATCATTGACAGGATAGTCCAGCAGCACTGAGTATTTCAGGAGGGGGGTAAGCCTTGTGTGAGACATTGGGCGATCTTAGGGCGGACATCGTACGGCTATGAAACTCTTCTTAGAGCCACGTGACGTTTATTGTCACCATATCTTTACAGGGAAACTGCCATTTAAAGGCGCAGGCACTGAGTAAAGTGGTCTGTGGCTATTTCTGGAGAACAGTTGCTGGTAACTGTACCCGCAGAAGCAGACAGGGGCACGGGGTGCAGGGATCGCCTGTCTCATTTCACCTAGTGCTCCAGAAAGTTTTACTTGTGTTAACTCCTCTTATATTGGAGAAATGCCTGAACTTTCCCTTTTAATAATGACCATTAAATTCATGCCTATGAGTTGTCGCCAATCTTTGCCTGGTGGAAGTAGTCATTCGTGTTGCCCGGCTTCACTAGAAATCTGCATTTATTCTGCCCAGTTTCCTTATTGCAGACGTTTATAGCGGTAGAAGGGAAAATCTGATTCGTCGTATAAGTCTGGGATTTGTCGCAGAGCTTTCCCCATCACGCCTGGGATTAATCTGCTCTTTTCTCACGTCTTTATAACCTGTAAACTTCCTGGAACCTTTTTATTATAACGCCCACGTGCTGCCTGTTATTACATTGCAATTCGTTGCTGGAAACACACGCCAGACTTAGACTTCTTGGAACTTCGGAAGCCGGATAAATGGATATTAACTGTATAGAAATTCCCTTTAAAGGGGTTATTTCCCATTTTTGTACATGGATATTGTTGGACAGAGCTCGTAAAAACAAGCATTTTTGCAATTTACTGATTGTTAAAATTTCCAGCCGTTCTTGAGATATTAACACTTTTCTTTTGTTACTCCAGCAATCCTGGCCAGTTTCAAAACTGTGCATGATCTGCTGTCTAGCAGCGGTGGTCGGTCTCCAACGCAACGGGACGTAAACAAAAGAAAAATATTAATATCTCAAGAACGGCTGCCAATTTTAATACTCAGTAAATTGCAAAATTTCTTGTATTTACAAGCTCTATCCGACAATACCCATATGTAAATAGGGGAAATAACCCCTTTAATTTGGTTTTATTTGGCTAGATGCTTATTGATCGCTCATCATTAGTCAGCATCAATTTATTCTAGTCGGACGGGTTCTGGTGCCAGCCATATAATGACTGCTAAAGACAAACTGTCACCAGGTCACTTTTTAATGCATTGGGGGTTGTCCACCCTTTTGGGTATTTTTTTTTTTTTTTTTTCTTAATCAATGTATTTAGGGCTAAAAATCATTTTTGCAACCAGGTTTCATTTAAAATTTTGCACTGTTTTTTTGCTTTTAACAGCTCTTCTGTTTCTTGCACATTAAACTTTGATGTGGCCATAAATCAGCTGAGAAAAAGATATAAAAGAGTTACAAACTCTCCTGTCAGACGTCAAAATGAGCTCACTGACTGATTTTCAGTTAGATCGTTCTGCGGCCAGCAATAGACAGTGCAACATAGAGGCGGCAACATAGAATCATAGAATCATAGAATGGTAGAGTTGGAAGGGACCTCCTGGGTCATCTGGTCCAACCCCCTGCTCAAAGCAGGATTCACTAGATCATCTCAGACAGATGTCTGTCCAGCCTCTGTTTGAAGACGTCCATTGAAGGGGAACTCGCCACCTCTCGTGGCAGCCTGTTCCACTCATTAATCACCCTAACTGTCAAAAAGTTTTTTCTAATATCTAATCTGTGTCTCCTCCCATTTAGTTTCATCCCATTGCTTCTAGTCTTTCCTTGTGCAAATGAGAATAATGATGATCCTTCTACAATGTGACAGCCCTTGACATATTTGTAGACAGCTATTAAGTCTCCTCTCAGTCTTCTTTTTTGCAAGCTAAACATTCCCAAATCCTGCAACCGTTCCTCATAGGACATGGTTTGCAGACCAGTCACCATTCTGGTCGCTCTTCTCTGAACTTGCTCCAGTTTGTCTATGTCTTTTTTAAAATGTGGTGCCCAAAACTGTACACAGTATTCCAGATGAGGTCTGACCAAAGAGGAGTAAAGACCGATAATGACTTCACGTGATCTAGACTGTATGCTTCTGTTAATACATCCCAGAATTGTATTTGCCTTTTTTGCTGCTGCATCACACTGTTGACTCATGTTCAGTCTATGATCTATTAGTATACCTAAGTCTTTTTCACATGTACTGTTGCTTAGCTCTATTCCTCCCATTCTGTATATGCTTTTTTCATTTTTATTGCCCAGATGTAGTACTTTGCATTTTTCCCTGTTAAAAACCATTCTGTTGGTTGCTGCCCACTGCTCCAGTTTATTTAGGTCTTTTTGAATCCTCTCTCTCTCTTCTCTAGTATTAGCTATCCCTCCTAGCTTTGTGTCATCAGCAAATTTAATCAGTTTACCCTCAATTCCTTCATCTAAATCATTGATAAAGATGTTGAACAATACAGGTCCCAGGACAGAGCCCTGTGGTACCCCACTTGAGACATTCATCCAGCTGGATGTGAAGCCATTTACAACCACCCTTTGAGTCCGATCACTAAGCCAGTTATGAATCCACCTAACAGTTGCCTGGTCCATTGCATACTTGGTCATTTTTTCAATAAGGATGGTGTGAGATACTTTGTCAAATGCTTTGCTGAAGTCAAGATATACTATATCTACAGCACTTCCCTGATCCACCCAGTCAGTGATTCTGTCATAGAAGGAAATTAAGTTAGTCTGACATGACTTGTTAGTTACAAACCCATGCTGACTCTGGTTAATCACTTCATTCTTATCCATGTACTTATATACATGTTGTTTAATAATTTGTTCAAAGATCTTTCCTGGTATAGAAGTCAGACTCACCGGCCTATAGTTCCCTGGGTCCACCTTCTTCCCCTTTTTGAAGATAGGAACAACATTTGCTCTTCTCCAGTCTTCTGGGACTTCTCCTGTTCTCCAAGAATTTTCAAAGATTATGGAGAGTGGTTCTAAAATTTCTTCTACGATCTCCTTCAGTACTCTGGGGTGTAATTCATCTGGACCTGGAGACTTGAACTCATTTATGTTAGCTAAATATTCCCTCACAATCTTTCTGTTTACAGATAACTTGGATTCCTCTATTCCTTTAAAAGGACAGTGAAGATCAGTTGATGTTACATTTTCTTTCTGAGAGAAAACAGATGCAAAATAGGAATTAAAAAGTTCGGCCTTCTCAACATCCTCTCTTACCATTTCTCCATTTTCATCCTGTAAAAATCCTATAGCATCTTTGACTTTTCTTTTACTTTTGACATACCCCCAAAATCCTTTTTTATTGCTTTTGACATCTCTTGCAAGCCTTAATTCATTGTCAGCTTTAGCTAACCTGATACGTGCCCTGCAGGATCTGCAGATTGCAGTATAATCTTCTTTAGATATGCCTCCCTCTTTCCATTTAATAAACATTTCTTTCTTTCTTTTTAGCATGTGTTTAAGTTCTGTGTTCATCCATCCTGGTTTCCTTAAATGCTTCCCATTCTTCCTACTTTTCGGGATTGTTAACGATTGTGCTTTGAGAATCTCATTTTTAAAAATTTCCCATCCTTCCTGGACATTTTTGTCCTTAAGGACATCCAGCCATTGGATCCCTCCTATTCTCTTTCTGAGTCTCTTAAAATCTGCCTTTCTAAAATCTAACCTTGAAGTTTGAGTCTTCACATGTCTTCCTCCTCTAGTTATCCAAAATTCTATAATAGCATGATCGCTGCCTCCTAGGGTCCCAGCCACCTTTATCTCCTCAACCATTTCCTCCCTGTTTATAAGGATTAGATCCAAAGTAGCAGATCCCCTTGTTTTCTCCCCTACCTTTTGGAAGATAAAGTTGTCAGCAAGAGAGGATAAGAATTTGCTTGACCTGTTAGTTTTACTTGAGAGAGATTCCCAACAAATGTCTGGATAGTTGAAATCTCCCATGACCACTACGTCATATTTTTTGGAGAACTTGGTCATTTGATACATAAAGAGTTCATCCATATCTTCAGCTTGCCCAGGTGGCCTGTAGTAAATGCCTACAATGGTGTCCTTTCCGTTGTTCTCTCCTTGTATTCTTACCCAAACAGTTTCCACAGAACTCCCAGTCTCTGAAGCTTCAATCTCTGTGCAGATATACGCTTTTCTAACATACAATGCAACACCTCCTCCTCGTTTATCAAGTCTGTTTCTTGCAAATAAGTTGTATCCTTTTAGCCTTTTATTCCAATCATGTGTATCGTCCCACCAAGTTTCAGTGATTCCAATGACATCATATTCCTTTTCCTGCATTAGTAGTTCCAATTCTCCTTGTTTGTTGCCCATGCTTTGTGCATTTGTATAAAAACATTTTAGTTTGTGATTGGTTTCTCTTCCTCCCATATTTTTATTATATAAATTGTTTTGTCTTTGTTCTTCCTTTCCACTTCCAGTAGCAGAGATCTCAATAGTATTTGTCAGCTGTATGGCTTTTTCTGGCCTTTTGCTTCCCTTCCCACATTGTTCTAGTTTAAAGCTCTTCTGATGAGTGCAGCAAGGCGACTTCCAAATACATGTTTTCCAGTCTTCGTAAGGTGCACCCCATCTCTAGCAAGTAGTCCATCGTATAGGTAATTCATTCCGTGATCCAGAAATCCAAATCCTTGTTGACGGCACCATCGACGTAGCCAGTTGTTCACCTGTAGAATCTTATTCCACCTCATTGTTCCATGGCCATCCACTGGGAGGATGGATGAGAAGACCACCTGCGCTCCCAATTCTTTCACTTTCTTGCCTAAGTCTTCAAAGTCACTGCAGATGGTTTCCAGGTCCTTTCTTGCGGTGTCATTTGTCCCCACATGTATTTAATGAAACTCAATTGCAAAAATGATATGCATAAACATGGAAAAAAAAGTGTCCCCAAGGGTGGACAGCCCCTTTTAAGACCCGACACCAGATGGCATTTGTCAGCTTTTTCTGGACCACACATTCCACGGAACGTTCCTTCCTGATAATCAGTGTAAATGCGCCTTTACTTCCAGATTTCCCTCATAGATTACAACTGATCCCAGGGGGATACTTTATGATCAGTTTATTGTTAAGTGACCCTACTTGGGTATTGTTCAAAGTGGAGAACCCATTGAAGACCACAACTTGACGTCTTGAAGGGTTATTCACGCTTTCAGAAATGGGTATTGGGTGCTTGTCAATACAAACCAGTCTGCAATTTACTGCTTATTTAAAATTTCCAGCCGTTCTTGAGATTTTAACACTTTTTTTTTTTGTTTACATCTCGTTGCCTTGGAGACCGACCACCGCTGCTAGACAGCAGATCATGCTCAGCGCTTACAAGCTTCTAAGCAGCGTTTTGAAGCTATGGATTGTTGGAGCTCGCTGTTACCTCCTAATCTCGGCCAGCTTCAGCGCAGCGCTTACAAGCTAGACAACAGCAGTGGTCGGTCTTCTAGGCAACGAGCTGTAAATAAAAGAAAAGTGGTGATATCTCAAGAACGGCTGCAAATTTTAACAAGCAGTAAATTGCAAAAGTGCTTGTTTTTACCAGCTCTTTCCAATAAAATATCAATATATGAAGATGGGAATAACCATTTAACTCTCTATAACTATTATATAGATCCCACTTCTATGACAGGGGGGAAGGGCACTTTAAAGAACAAGTGAACATGATTCTTGGCTATGGGGTGATACAGCTGCTGGCTTAATGGGGGGTGTTTCCCCTAGTAAATCTGCGATGATTGGCATTTACTAGACAGGTGATGGGGTGTGTTACCTACTTATTACCTGAATTAAGGGACTTTCCTTTTCCTGCACATCAGGTCTAGAAAACCTCACATTCTGCTTTCGGGATTTAAGATCTACGCACAACCTATAAGAAGGGAAACCTCCCGCGTGAAGCTTGTTTCATTACATCCGCCATATCCATGTGATCGGTTTCTCACCATTTTCGTGTTTTAGATCCAACATCCGCTGCTGATTAATTTGATCTCTTTTGAGCTCCTAATTCCCTGCAGAAACCTAATGATGATTTTTCTACTTTCCGGCGGCCACCACTAGGGGGAGCTCACTGCAGTCAGAACGTTCAACGTATAAATAGAATGCAGCGAACTCGCATGCTCCCTCTTGTGGGATAAGGTGGTAATGGCAATACCACCCAAAAATAATCACCTTTTTAAAGGGTTTTGGAAACTGAAACTTCAGTTTCCCTTCTGCTTCATCGGCGCTCTGCATTCTCCTGATTTCCTAATTAATGGGCTATAGGTAGAGGAAAGTGCACGCTGAGGGGGAGGGGGGGACTAAACTTTATAGACCAGGAAGCGACACTTGATTGCATAAATCACAAAAAAAATCTGCATAAAGAATGCAATGGAAAGAGTGCTCATCCTGGGCTTCCTGGTGCATGAATACTAGAAGTTGGTGGCTAGGTAGCCATGGTGCCAGAATACAAACCTCCGCCATGTTGCTTCCGTTCCGGAAGCCGGGGCCTTTCCCTGCGGGGCCCAGGCGTGTGCTGACAGATTTTACTGTTGCCTAATGACCCTTTTTATAGATCGGTCGGCGACTAATGCTCTTCGGTGTTCCTCTGCTGACACCGGTGACGTCGGCTCCTGTAATTACTTGTGAATGCCGAAAGACGGGTTGTGAGTTTTTGGCCGTCACTGTGCAATAACATGTGGGGTGCATGCCTGGAGCCGGTGTCACGCTGTCACCTGGCAGCACCGCCACGGCCCCTTCCGTCCTCCTCCTCGCTGCAGTTTGTTTTCTCTTCTCACTTCTCTCTTCTCCTTCCTTTTCCCTCCCTAAAGGTGATTCCTTCAGCCTGGTGCCCTCCTTCGCTCGCTCGCTCGCTCACCCACCCTCTTTCCCTCCCTGACAGCTGTGCCCTCCCCGTGTGTCAGCGCTCACTCTCTGTCTCTCTGATGCCCTCTGTCACCCCCTGACAGTCTCTGCTCGGCTGTCTGGGATCTAGCCCGGGATACAGATGGGGAGTTCGGCATCTTCCCTGGCAGCGGAGGGCAAGTCGCACCATGGCTCCATGGGCACTGCCTACCCTGGACTGGGCTCGCTGGGGTGGCACAGGAGCGGGCTCCCAGGGTCTGTGTGGCAGGACACAGTCATTCCCATGTACCGGACTCACAGGTAAGAGGCGGCTGCCATGCGTGGGATCTGCGCCTGTATAATAGTCTGTGTTCATTATATATAATTGGCTGTAGTTGTGGCATTACCCGGGGACATGTGGCTCTTATCAGCGTGGTACAGACACGTGTAACTCGTGGGTTATGGGTGGCAGGGGGTTAATGAATGGTAATAGCGGGCACGTGCAGCCGTTAGTGGCCTATTTATAAGTGACACGTGCCCGTCTGTAGGGGCAGAATTATTATCTGGTTATTATTCATACCGCGCCAGGTTATTCTGTGGTAGGACTGTCAGAAAACGGCACATTAGGGGCATTCCGCTATATACCAGTCTGCCAAGGCAAAGGAGGGTAGAAAAAAAGCTGCTCTGGAGGTGCCTGGCAGCTGTCCTCTCTGCCCAGGAGGCAATAATGAGTACCCCGGACGTCCGGCTGTGCAGGGGGCTTTAGTGCGGCCCCCCACTTGCGTCCGGCTGTGCAGGTTGCCTTTAGCGTGGCCCCCCACCTGCGTCCGGCTGTGCAGGGGGCCTTTAGCGCGGCCCCTTCATTCTCAGAGATCAGACCCCCATGGGTCATACAGTGATGGAATGCTCCTCCGATCCAGCCATCTTCAAGAGTTCATTGTTCGATCCCAGATTTCCTGGGGTGATTTATATTGGGGGGGGGTCTCCTACCTGTCCCCTAAAATAAGGGGGCTTGGGATCAGCTGAGTGGGATTTTTCTGTCCGTCCATCGCGGTCTGTCGCCCATAGTATTGACATGCTGCACTGACCGTGCACGGGGTGGGGGGCTCCGGCGATGTCACATCTGTGGGCCGCGCAGTACGGGGTCTGCACTAGATGTACAATGAAGCTTGTGTCAGTGATCGGTTCTCTCTGTGTATAATGGGGGTGACGGACATCTGCCGGCCACAGAGGCCAAGATCAGCAGCTGCTGCTCCCATAGAGCGCGAGGTGCAACAGCTGCACCCAGCTCGGCCATGTGTCCTCCTAGCCTGGGGCCGTGGTTGCCAGCCTGTTATTGGGCATGCTGGGAGATGTAGTTATGCAGTGTCTGGAGAGCCGGCGACCTCTGGCCCGGTTGCGATGCCGATGGTGGAGCCGCGTCCATGTAATCTGATTATTCAGAGCCGCACAATTGCTTACGCCAGGAGAAAGTGACACTAAGCCGTGACCCATGGGATGAGCAGGTGCAGACGGGGCGCTGACTGCCACTGTCCTGGGCACCGACTGCTTACAAATGGCCCTCTGACACCTTTGGTTTAGTAATCGTCCCTCTGTTGTTCCTCCTGGAAATGTATGAGTAAATTGACATCTTGGTGCCACCATTTCCCTGGTCATCGGGGCATGTAACAATTGTCAACCTGTATTCACACGTTTTAGATAAACCCCTTCCTCCGCCACTATCTTTCTGTAACACCTTTTTCCAGGAAGTTTCCTCTGTTATTCCTCCTGGAAACCCATGAATGGATCAACAACTGCCAGACTGAATAGGAACACACAACCATTTAGTCAAGGGAGATCATGGCGTCCGAGCATATTAATTTATGCATTTCCAGGAGGAATAACCGAGGGACGGCAATCTTGTTAGAAAAGATGCTCCGGAATTGTTGTTTCACGGAGAATAGAAGAATTTAGTAAAACTGAGCGGAAAGTCACATCCCGAGGGCCCGGCAGGACGGAGGCACTCTGTGCCTCCATGACGAGACTATTGTGTTTGCCCTTCACCTCCAGAACCGCTGACTCTTAAAGTCCCGCAGTGACAGCCCCTCTACCGATATCGCACCCTGGTCACCTTGTGGTTGTAAATAGACACCGGTCGTTCCGGGTTTGACCTCCAGGCGGCTCCTCGTTTCTGTTGATTCCTAAGAAATCCTGAAATCCCAGCGGAGCCATTTCCAGTTTTTCATAAGAAAGGAAAACGGGTTTGTGTGTCTTTAAATTAACCCCAAGGACTCGCAGCTGTCGCGGCTGAGCTGCAAATGTGGCGATTGCATTATTACCCTGATATAAAGTTGTCAACTCTGGGGTTTGTAATAAACGGTGGACATTGAAAAACTTATACCAGATGGGCACAGCGGAATGTGGACTCCTCGAGGTCCGGTCCCCATGGTGGCTTGATGCTCCGTGTAATGCGAAAAATGGGTGAAAGCCATCAGAGACCCTTTATCCTCTCCTGACATGTCCATTTCATGCCACATTTAAATCATTCTTTTTTAATGTTTTTTATTTTTTTTGTCCCTCTGTTATTCCTCCTGGAAATTCCTGAATCCATTGACAAGTAGGTGCTACCTAGTCAAAGCGGCATGTCCCTACACAATCGGCACTGAGTGCTTATAGAGACGACCCCAATTTAATCATACATTTCCAGGAGGAACAACAGAGGTACAATACATTTATATTTTTAGATATTTGAGATTTATTTCATACTGATATGACAGCAGTGGTGACGTGACCCTTTAAGTGGTCTTAGATTGCCATTTTCCTTTTCCATAAGGCAGTGTGATCATTTTCTCCAGGTCTCCTGGAGTAGTAATTATCCGCTGTTACACAGGAGAAGGAGAATATCGGAGTCATAGATTTCCATTATGCGTCAGGAAGGTTCTGCCAGGAATCACGTCAGCGTTCCTGGAATCTGAGAACCATTCCGCCCAGGAGAGCAGTTCAGTTTTCATAGATTATCACTTGTTTTGTGTCCCCAGACAGCAGCGAAATAATTCCTCTTAATAGGGGGCACAAAAGTTCCAAAAACTTCCTAGAGGGTATAATCTGAGAGCAGCATGATGCAGGGGCAGAGACCCTGATTCCGGATATGTGTCACTTACTAGGCTGCTTGCTGTAGTTTTTGATAAAATCACAGTTTTATCAGTTCTTGAATGCTGAGCTCTGTAGGATGCCGCCCACACCACTGATTGGTAGTTGTACCCTGTGCATAGGCAGAAGCGGCCAATCAGTGGTGTGGGCGGAGTTATACCGGCATTCAGGGAACTGGTAGCAGATAAAACTGTGATTTTATCAAAACTACAGCAGGCAGCGTAGTAAATTACACATCACCGGAATCGGGACCTCTGCCCCTACGTCATGCAGCTCTCAGATTAAGTGGCGTAAACCTGGTGACAGGTCACCAGAATTTAAAGGGAATCTCTCTTTGGGATAGGTCAGCACTATCAGATCCGTGCGGATCCGACTATCCACTCCACTGATCAGCTGATTGAAGGAGTAGCACAGCGCCGCACTTTGTGCATTGGCCATGAATGGTACTGCAGCCTCTCTCCCGTACAAGTGAATGGGAGGCTGCGTGCAGTACCATTCATGGCCACTATATGGTGTATGGAGTTGTGCCATTTCAATTGCTGATCAGTAGAGGCCTGGGGGCGATCATTATTAAAATCCCATAAAACCCCCTTACTGGCTTGAAAAGAAGGCAGCGACTGCAAGTAAAGAGGATGACTTGTCATAGACAAACCCTTTGATTGAGAGCTGCTGAAGTAGTTGCCATCAGCTGCTCATTTGTCTCTGTAGTGGCCACTACAGTTGACAGGTGGTATTACATGTGGCTGCACAAATGAAAGGTGGGCTGCCAGTTTCTGGATAATATCTGCTGCCTAATGGGAAAAATAAATTTCCTTGCTCCGTGCGCCACATCCTGTTTGTTCGGGTAGCGCTTGCTTAATCCTGCAGCGTCCACACCCAGGTTTATTTTACGGGACGGCTATTAACATGTAGATTAGGTACAATTAGATAAATAGACTTAGTGTGTGCTACAGTGCCAAGCCGACTCCTGAGAGGTGCAAGCTGGGAACTGCGGACAGTGGCAGCACATGTACGACCGCTATCCCTCCTGTACTCCTGAACGGTCGGGTCCAGCCGAGCGCACGTCAGTCCTGTGTTCCACAGAGTTTTGCAAGTTCTGCAGAATTCAGGGTCCTTAAACGGGTTCTCCTTCACCTGTCACATCTGGATCGGGATGCGAGAGGGGCTTATGACGTTGCAGTGTCTTTTGTGTCCTCATCGCCTCTAACCTCCCAATGTTGTGGTGAGGTTCTGGAGAACCCCTTTAACATGAACTCTTAAAAAATTTAGTAAAACCCCCTTTTAGGAGGCAGGGTCTTGTTCCACTGTCTATACTGAACCTGTTTCTGTGACAGACCCTTATGCATAGTGCATGGATCAAAAAGATCTCCTACCGTTTTTTATCTACAGCTCCTATGCAGTTCTATGTGTCTCCATGGTTACAGACTACAAACAAACCTTTTGTGTAGTCTGATCCATCCTATAACTAACGTTTAGTAGGATAACAAGGTGTAATAGACAGAGGAAGCCCAGTGCTTAAGGGCATCTCCTCTTTAGAGCTGCACTTGTAGTTTAGAAAGCTTTGAGCTTGCAAGCAGCGTGCACTCCTTGCTTAGGAGACTGTCCACCTCTGAGATTGGAATAGTGGCTGGTAACCTAGGCAACAAGCTGTACACAAAGTAGAATTAAAAATCCCGTAAGAGCGGATTATTACGAGGACGTGTATGGCATATGTATACGTACTTGAGACAGCACCTTCAACCCAGCGCTTGCTGATAGAGTATATCTTACTCTTTGCACTTATGGAAACTCTTTATCATTGGGTGTCATTACTTATTATTGTGCGCAGTCAGCGGGATTGTTACTTGCCTCTTTTTCCCAACAGTCCATACCAGTCTTAGGTGCCACTTCTGTCCCTGGGACTTGTTTGTTGTTGCATTTCATCCCAGGTGAATGAAGTTTAGCTGCAGTACCAGGCACTTCCTAAGAACAGGAGTGGCACTGTTTCATGAAAAATTATACTTTATTTATTTTTTTTTTAGATAACCCCTTTAAATGCAATACCAAAGACCTATTGGCTCATCGACACGTAAACGCCCATGGTGCTATTGGATCAGGAGTCGGCAACCTGCGGAGCTACGGCTGTTGTGAAACTACAACACCCTCAGCCTGCGGCTGTCAGGAAGGGATACAGTTGCAGTTTCACAACAGCTGTAGTGCCGCATTTTGCTGACATCTGGTTTTTCATAGGGATTGGAATGAATTTGGATTTGCTATACACCCTTGTGCGCTTGGAGTACTAGGGATTGGAGCCACGATAAAGGTGACCTTACATAGGTGAATGTCAACCATCTAATATGTCCCCAGTGGTTGGAGAAGGAGTGGTGGTGGGGTGGAGTTCGGACATATTGGATTTGGACATGCCTGATCCTTTTCTTCTTCCTGGAGATAAGCCACCAGCGGCGGTCCGCAGTGAAACTACACACCCACTCATCACAGCCGGCAGATGAGGGAGGTGGCTGACTGCTTTCTGATGCCGGTCTCGGAGCTTTGGTGTTGAGCCCATCACACAATACGGTCAGCTATTTATTGCACCGCTTATCTTTATGGCTGCCCTTTGTGCAAGGTGCCATTGGAAAATGTGCAATATTTCCTATGTAACTGTCCTGATAGCATTGATTTATCTTTGGTTAACCAATGGACTCTAATCTGCCGTCTTTCTCGCCCACAGGCTTCCAGACCCCATGGCTGCCCCCTCCCCAGGTGGGGAGTGGTCATGCTGCCGATGTACATTCCTAAACCCTTACGGGCAGCGACATTGCTCAATATGTGAAGCTCCTCGCAACCTGCCGGATCTCAACCACATCCTCCGCCTGAGCTCTGCTGAACAGCGCTGGTCCTGCAGCCGATGCACCTTCTCCAACCTGACTCCGACCAACCCTTCACCTCCGCCAACCGGCTGCCAGATTTGCGGGTTCCTTCCACCTCCTGCAGTTCCCAATGGTGTTATCCGCGGGCCGCACGAAGACGTGAGATCCCCTGTCCAAGAATCCGACCCAGAGGATATAACCAGCCCTACTGTCCAGCCTACGTTGAGTTCAGGTTGGAGTTGCCCTCGTTGTACCCTACACAACACTCCCGTGTCCTCCTCCTGTTCGGCATGTGGTGGACCACGTAAACTGTCCTTGCCCAAAATCCCACCCGAGGCTTTGGTCGTTCCCGAGATTCTTCCACCTCCTGCTGCTTTTCAAGGCCCGGATGAACAAGCTGCCTCTTCTCACCGTGAGCCGGACTCTCCCAGACCCTTACCTGCATTACCACTTTCACCGGGACCCCATAATATCCCCGTTCCCAGAAGCCGGAGGGAAGTGGCACCAGATAATCCACTCTCTCCTCCTCCTGCTGCTTCAAGTCGTCTTCCTAAACGCCTGAGCGTCTTGGAAGAAGAGGTAACGGCGGCTGAAACCGCTCCATCCTCCTCTGAGCCACAAAACCCAGATACCAGTTGGTCATGCGGAAAATGCACTTTTCGTAACCTTGGCGGCGCCAGTCGATGTTGCGTCTGTGGAGCAACGCGGGCAAGCGACAACGACAGTAGTACAGCCGGATCCGAGTGCTTGCCGTCACCGTCCGGCACAGTAGTCCTCCCTGTGCCCGTTTCCCGTAGGACAGAGTGGCCCTGCCCGGCTTGTACCCTTATAAACGAGACCCGTTTCTCGCACTGCGTGGCTTGCCACACGCCGCAGGGCTATGTGGCCCAACACCATAATATGGGGGCGCGGATGCTACGGCGCAGGGAGAGCGTCCGGGCTGAAACCAGAAGGCAGTCGGACGAAGGCGAAGCCAAGGAGCTATGGGAGAACATCGTCAGCTTTTGCCGAGAGGTGAGCTCTAATGTTATCTACCTTTTTTGTATAAATTATATTTTAACCAAGAAGCCATTTTTTTTAGATCTATTTCCTATGTAATACACCTGTCTCCCTCTTCCACAAACAGCGCCACTCCTGTCCATAGGCTAGTTATGGTATTGCAGCTAAATCCAATTCAGATAAACGTTGCAATAGCAGAGAAGTGCTGCTGCTTCTGGAAGAAAGCCGCCATGTTTTAATAAGCTTAAAGCTCAGCGTCGTCGCTGTTTTTATTGTACGGCCCCCCCTAAACCTCCCTAACTGGATGGGATCCTTCTGCGATGGCGCGCCAGATATCGCCGGCTGGCAGCAATGGGGTCTTTGTGGGTGACACCCCCCCCCCCCCCCACATCTGTTCTTCCATCATCTCTGCCCGCACAGCCGTGTCTGTTGTGTGACATCTGCAGCTCGCCCGTCACTGGCACCGTCCGTCTCTTTTGTTCGTTGTTGCGAGCAGCGATCCTGGTAACCATTGTGAATGCGGACACGTTCCAGTAAAAGCCTCATCACCTGCGCCGGAGGGAGCGATCATCTACGAGGAGACGTTACACCGTGAACTTGACACCGAAACAGGAACCCAACACTGACGGTGTCCTACAAGGCGACACTACAACACAATGGTGTCGGGTGATGGGACACACAGGAGCGAGGGGGGGATACCCCATAAACGCTCACACAAAAGTGCACGGTCTCAAAAGATTTTAACCTATGGTGTCTTGGATAGCAAAAAACAGTAGATAGGCTGAGGAATAAGTGTCACAGGCTGTGCATGCTCCATAGTTGCTGAATATTATCTGAAAGTGGAGTTCTCCTAGAAGAGAGATAATGTTGCATTACTTACCTTTTTGCTTTTGCTCTCAGGCTCCATCCATCGATTGTGGACCCAGGTGCTCCGAACCTGCATTATTCCCCTGAGGAATTAGTGACACGGCCTGTGCATGCTCCATAGTTGCAGACTATTATCTGAAAGTGGAATTCCTCTTTAAGAGATGATATAATGTTGCATTACTTACCTTTTTGCTTTTGCTCTCGGCCTCCTTCCATCGATCGTGAACCCAGGTGCTCCGAACCCGCATTATCCCCCGTTGGTTGCGCCCAGCTGTACTTCTGTCCTCCTCTGCTAACCCTGTCTCTTTCTTTCCCCCTGACATAATCTCTACCTATCCCCTCCCTGACACTCATCGTCTTGGCTAATCCCCAGAACAGAGTGAATTTCGTGGATGACAGCTTTCCCCCGGGACCTCGTTCCGTCGGCTTTCCAGAGTCCGATAGCGTCCAACAAAGGGTGAAACAGTGGTTGCGACCGCAAGAGATCAACTGCAGCATCTTCAAAGACCGCGGGGTGAAGTGGTCCGTCTTTCGCACACCGAGACCTTCCGACATACTGCAAGGGCTGCTGGGGAACTGCTGGTAAGAACAGGATCGTACATGGCGGGGTCTGTATTTTTTTTCCCAAAAATGCCAGGAAAAATGCTCCATATTGCAGTCATTGTAGCAATATGCCGCAGTTTGACCCCACTGTGTGAACAGACCCTTATACCAGTAATGTCTTCTCATCCTTTTAGGTTTCTCAGTGCGCTTGCAGTGTTGGCCGAAAGACCAGAACTGGTAGAGCGGGTGATGATCACAAGGACGATCTCTCCAGAAGGAGCTTATCAGGTGCGACTATGCAAAGATGGCACCTGGAGCACCGTCCTGGTGGATGACATGTTGCCATGTGATGAAGCTGGGTATTTGCTCTTTTCTCAGGTGCGTAAAAAAAAAAAAATACCGCTCTGTACCGCAGAGCTTGCACTCTGTTCTAGCTGAGCGGCATTCCATTTGTCTTAAATACAGGCCCAAAGGAAGCAGCTCTGGGTGGCTCTGATCGAAAAAGCTCTGGCAAAGCTTCATGGATCCTACTTTGCCCTCCAGGCGGGTCGGGCGATCGAAGGTCTGGCCACGCTGACCGGAGCGCCCTGCGAAAGCCTAATGCTCCAGGTCAGCTCCACCAACCCCCGAGAGGAGACAGTGGACACGGATCTCATCTGGGCCAAAATGCTGAGCTCCAAAGAAGCCGGGTGAGAGCAGGACGGTCATTTTCCCATTCTCCGACTATTCGGAAACCTATTGTAGCGCCTCAGTGATAGAGATGGAGCCTTGTATTTGTGGTCCATGGAGCTCACTTGTCCCACGTTACTCCAGGTTTCTAATGGGAGCGTCCTGTGGAGGTGGGAACATGAAGGTGGACGACGCGGCTTACGAAAGTGTCGGACTAAGACCTCGACACGCTTACTCCATACTGGACGTACGAGACGTCCTCACTCACCGGTAAGGATAAGATATTAAGGTCAGATTTAGGCTACAATTACACTTGTCATTTTTTTTATTTGTTGGTCAGCGTAAAACTGTTTTTTCTCAACATTATTAATAGGGAAAAATTGCAAAGTGCTTGTAAAAACAAACAATTTATTAAAAGTCCTTTCTGTTCTGCAAGAAAAGAGGGATTTTTATCCTTTTTACTGCTTATTGTCCAAGTTACTGGCCACCGCTGCAGTCTATCAGGGGTGGCCAGTCTCCTAGCAAAGAAGCGCAGCATGAAAAGCTCTTTGCTGTAGAGCTTGTAAGCGCTGCTTTGAAGCGAGCCGAATCGCCGGACCATGCAAGAGCGCTCAAACGTGAACTGTCAGTTGTTGGGGAGTATATCGCCTCCAGGAGGCAGGGGGGAGTAGTGCTGCCTGAAGAAAGGTCTTGAAACAACCCCTTTTAAAGAGAGATTACCGTATTGAATCCTGAAAAGGAAGGAGGCCACTGGGCTGCTTCAGCTCTCCGTTTCCTTCATTTTTTTCCTCTGCGTTCCTAACCACCCGCAGTAGTGTGGCACTGCGAGGAAGCCCTTTATTCTCCAGAGGTCGGACCCCCAGCAGTCATGGCATACTCTGATATGGGCAGACCCCTTGGGCGCAGTGTAGAATGAGACCTCTCTTTTTAATCTGGGACATCTTTCCTCGACAGCCTCCTTCGTCTCCGCAACCCCTGGGGTCGCTTCTCTTGGAACGGGAGCTGGTCGGACGACTCGCCCTTGTGGACGGGTACGCTCAAACACGAGCTGATGCCCCACGGTAGCAGCGAAGGAGTCTTCTGGATGGAATACAGCGACTTTATCCGGTAAGTGAGCGATGCAGCACAAGTATGGCAGCGCAAGCAGATACATAATCCATACATGCAGGACTACTCACCTAATGAACGATGTAGACCCCCACACACGTCAGATGTTCGGCCGATCCTTCTGAAATCGACGGTTCAGACGACTTTCATCTGCTTTCAAGAGCAGCATACAGATTCATAGATGGAGTGCGGCGCTCAGCACTTCTTAGTTTTATTGATCAGTGGCGTTCTTGGCACCCCGACCCTCGCCGATCTAAACGGCTTTCAAGGAGTAACCCCACCTGAGCCATAAAATACCAGCCGCGGCCGGTGTTTTATAAACGGCTATGCTTTAGAACTTCTATGTGAGCCATGGAAAATAGTATAGCGCAGACTAGCTGTTTCTTTAGACCTGACTGCATTTAGACGAGTGATTCGGCAGAGATGGGAATATCCCCTTTAAATATACACAAGCTCATACGATATGGTGACAGACCCAAAGTCTTGCCCTCACGATCACTTGTCCTAGATCCACGCTACTGATCCGGACGTATCGCCATCACTGAAAGCAAGATGTCTGCCTTTTATGGTACAACTACCACCGCAATCATCCTCTCCTTTGTCCTATACATCTAAATATACAGCAAATGCTAATCATTTTCTCTGCTCCTCTGATTTTCCACAGGTACTTTGACTCTGTCGATATCTGCAAGATCCACACCGACTGGCATGAAGTTAGAGTTCAGGGCACTTTCCCAAACAAAGCGTCAACCCCCGTGACTGTAACGTCGCTCACAGTGGTGGAGCGCACCGCCCTGGAGTTCTCACTTTTCCAGGAAGGCAGCAGGTAAATGATCTCTAAAGGGGGAATTCATATTTTTTTTTCTTTTCTTTTTTTTTTTTTTCAGAGGGTGATAAGCTCCTCACAAGGTGTCCCACTGTTTAGACCTCAATGATCCACTTCATTTCCATTGAAGTCTATGGGAGTTACAGCATTTGTGGCCGGCAATCATGAGCGATTGTGATTATTTGCTACACATAGCAGGGCTTCAGCCCTGCTATACATAGCACAAGTGATCAGACAATCACTGCTTCAAGTCTTCTAAGGCAGGGTTCCCCAACTCCAGTCCTCAAGGCCCACCAACAGGTCATGTTTTCAGGATTTCC
The DNA here is from genome assembly GCF_046119375.1 of Phyllobates terribilis. Classification (NCBI taxonomy): domain Eukaryota; kingdom Metazoa; phylum Chordata; class Amphibia; order Anura; family Dendrobatidae; genus Phyllobates; species Phyllobates terribilis. Next base: position 370,754,216 of record NW_027362769.1, read on the forward strand.
TTAGTATTACACAGGTGATAATTGCATCACCTGCACAGGCAATAATTCCATCACCTGTGCAATACTAAGGAAATCCTGAAAACATGACCTGTTGGTGGGCCTTGAGGACTGGAGTTGGGGAACCCTGTTCTAAGGGAACTATCGAAGCCAGTAACAAAAAAAAGTTTAATAATATAAAAAAAAAAAAAAAAACACAAGTTCAAATCACCCCCCTTTTGCCCCATAAAAAATACACACTTGGTATCGCTGCATTCAGAAATGTCCGATGTATCAAAATATAAAGTAAATGAATCCGATTGGTAAACGGCGTAATGAGAAAAAAATCGAAGCGCCGGAATTAAGGTTTTTTTGGCCGCCTAAACATTGCAATAAGATGCAATAACAGGCGATCAAAACATCGTATCTACCCCAAAATAGTATCAATAAGAACTTCTGCTCAGCGCTCAAAATATAAGCCCTCACCCAGCCCCAGATCCTGAAAAATTGAGACGCTACAGGTCTTGGAAAATGGCGACAAAAGCAAAAAAAAATTTTTTTTTCTTTCAAGTTTTGGATTTTTTTTTTTTTTAAAAAAACGCTTAAAAAAAACCAAGAGAACCTATACATGTTTGGTATCTGCGACCTTGTACTGACCTGTAGAATCATAATGGCAGGTCAGTTTTAGCATTAAGTGGACATGGTAAATAAAAAAAATAATAAAAAATTTGTGGAATTGCACTTTTTTTTTTTTTTTTTGCAATTTCACCACCCTTGAAATTTTTTCCTCGTTTTCCTGTACACAATATGGTAAAATCATTGGTGTCGTTCTAAAGTACAATTTGTCCCGCAAAAAAAAAAACAAAAAAACCCTCATACAGCTATAGGGACGGAAAAATAAAAAAAGTTATGGCTCTGGGAAGAAGGGAAGGAGAAAACAAAGATGCAAAAAAAGGGAAAATCGCAAGGTGGTGAAGAGGTTAAAGAAAAAAATATATTTCTAGCCTAAAATAATATCGAAGGCGTGGGGCTGTTCCCTGACTTTTAACCCCTTTCCACCCCGTGACATGCTATGGAGTCCGCTCTGCCCAGGGAAGGGACGGCAGCAATCCCATCCTCATTGCAGGGTACCTGGGCAGCCAGGGGCGTGCTGAAGACCCCTGTTGCTGCCACTTTTGTCCTCAGCCCAACCACAGGCGATAAAACTAAAGTTTTATAAAAAAAAAAAAAATCATAATTCGAATAATCCTCCCAGAAAAAAAACACAAAACATAGAAATGTATAAAATTGAAAGACGGACCTTTCAATGTATAAAATAATTAAAAAAAAAAAAAATCAAAGCTGCTGCCACACCTCCACAAAAAAAAAATGCAATAGAAAGTGATCAAAATATCTTATGTTCCTTAAAATGGTAGCAATGAAAACTACATCTCGGCACAATAAAAAGAAGCTGCTCAATCACGGAAAAATAACAAAATAAAAAACCTCTAAAATAATAATAAACCTATATGAGTTTGGTATCGCCAGAAACGTCCTGAACTGGAGAATTGTGTTGCCCTGGTTAATTTTTTTTTTTTTTTTTTTTACTGCCCATTGAATTGCATGAAAACGACCCTCACACCCCAAAAGAAAACAATGGGAGAATTGCGGGGTTTTCTTTACCATTTTACTGCACATAATGTCCCCTTTTTTTTTTAGCACGTGGAATGAATTCAATGGTTTCCTTCAAAATGACAGCTCATACGGCTATGTCGACGGAAAACTAAAAAAGTGATGACTCCTGGTAGCAAGGGAGGGAAAAACAAAATCCTATATATAAAAAAAAAAAAAAAAATTGGCTGGTTAAAGGGGTATTCCCATTTCTGTATGTAGTAGGTATAATATTAATAATATCAAATGCCTCCAATTAGTAATGTAGTGTAGTTCTTCTGATTCACTATGTCTCTTACCCCATGCGCAGGGCATTGCAGTAGCTTAGGTATCCATGGTTACGACCACTCGTCAGTTAGTTGTTAGTGATTGTAACCATGGATACTTAAGTTACTGCAATGCCCTGCACATGAGGTAAGCGACATAGTGAATCAGAAGAACTACACTACATTATTAATTGGAGGAATTTGCTAATATTATTATTCCTACTGCATACTGGGATAGGATCTTGGAGATGGGAATACCCCTTTAACCCCTTTACGACATGGTACACAATAGTACGCGCCACGTCGTAACCCCTGGTTCAGTGCAGGCTCCGCATTGAGGCCGCACTAAACCTGGCACATGTCAGCTGATTTATACAGCTGACATGTGCCCGCAACAGCCACGAGTGGAATCACGATCCATCCGTGGCTGTTAACTAGTTAAATACCGCTGTCAATCTCTGACTGCGACATTTAACAGCGCTGAACCGGAAGCGCGTCACTTACCCCGCCAATCAGTGACCCCGTCACATGATCGCGGGTCACCGATGGGTTGGCATGACAACCCGGGGTCTGCAGCAGACCCCTGTGATTGTCATGTCCAAATTGCTATGAGCGCCGCCCAGTGGTCGGTAGTCATAGCAAGTGAGTACATCTGCTACATACTGGCGATCTGCTATCAGGCAAGTGCTGCTTCTAGCTAAACGCCAGAATTGCATTTATTTGGTCGCTGCAATACTGCAATAAAATGCAATAGCGGGCAATCAAAACATCGTATCTACCCCAAAATGGTATCTAGGCACGCAAAATATAAGCCCTCACCTGGCCCCAGATCACGAAAAATGGAGACGCTATGGGTCTCAGAAAAGGGCACCTTTTTTTTTTTTAATTTTTAGCAAACGTTGGATTTTTTCACCACTTAAATAAAAAAGAACCTATACATGTTTGGTGTCTATGAACTCTTAATGACCTGGAGAACAAGAATGGCAGGTCAGTTTTAGCATTCAGTGAACGTGGAAAGAAAAAAAAAACAAACCTAAAAACAACTGTGGAATTGCACTTTTTTTGCAATTTCACCGCACTTGGGATTTTTTTTTCTCCAGTTTTCCAGTACACGATATGGTAAAACCAGTGATGTACTTTTGAACGACAACTCATCCCACAAAAAATAAGCCCTCACACGGCCATATTGCCCGAAAAATAAAAAAGTTATGGCTCTGGGAACAAGGGGAGCAAAAAACAAAAACAGAAAATGCTCCAGTCATGAAGGGGTTAATGTTCGGTGTACTTATTGCGCATGGTCCAGAATCCTTTCCTTGCGGTCAGCTCTCTGCTCTCTGCCTATAGACGATCGGACACCGTGGACAGTCACCTCCTGGACCTCTGCATCATGGTTTTCCGGGCTTCTCATGGCGGCACGGGAAAGGTTATGTTGGGCCGGCTCATGGCACACAGCAAAAGGGCGGTGAAAAAATTTGTAGGATGCGACGTAATGCTGGAACCGGGAGAATACGCTGTGGTGTGTTGTGCCTTCAACCACTGGCAGACCTTAAATCTGGGTGGATCATCCATAGTTCAAGGTAAGGACATGGATACCTGCTGGGCTAGATCTGCAGGACTTATACCAGATCTGATCCATAACTTTCATCTTGTTTTGCAGCGTCCAGTCCCACGGGTGGCGGTAATAATCGTCGCTCCGCTGCAGACCCCATGGGGTACATCTTGGCCATTTACAGTTCCCGGCTCGTCATGGTTGAGCAAGTAGAAGCACAACCGACGACGCTTGCGGATGCCATTATCCTGCTGACAGAAGACAAGGGGGAGCGGCACGAGGTAGAGACTCGCCGTCATCATTTACTACCTCTGCAGAGATCGATAATTCATTATTTCTCACATTCGCCGTGTACCCGGCCATCGCTTTCCTCCATGGCGCGGCCTGTAGGCGGCTTATCGTAGCTTATGTTCGGGTCTTTCTCTCCTCTAAGGGTCGGGAAGGGATGACCTGCTATTATCTGACACACGGATGGGCCGGGCTCATCGTGGTGGTAGAGAATCGCCATCCCAAGTCTTTCCTGCACATCCAGTGCGACTGCACAGACAGCTTCAATGTGGTGTCCACTCGAGGCAGCCTGAAAACCAGCGATAGCGTGCCCCCTCTACACAGGTGAGTGATTTCCCCCCGAATATAGAGCACATCACTTCTTGTAGCGTTTTTCACCCATTGAAAGTAATGGGTGGTGAAAAAACGCCTAGTGTGAACATAGCTATCAGGTTTTGCTGCGTTTTTAGTGAATAAAAAAAAAATTACAGCAGTATGTGAAACTCATTTATTTTTGTGATTTTTTACCATCTTGTCTTTGTCACCTGAGATGACAGTTTTGATTAGGACAGTTTAATTAAATTAGTGATGTGTACACAGTGAACATTGGCTGAGCTAGGTGTGAGATTGAACACAGCCCACGGAGGTGTGAAATTGAACAATCCCTGAGCAACTTGAATGGCAGGCCATAGTGTGAAAATAAATAGTGTCCTACAAACTCAATGCACTGTCAGTGTCTTAGGTAAACTATTCCTGAACAATTCACCTCCGCCAGCTGTTACATTTGTAATTCTGGTTAATATGGTCTCACATATGTCTTGCATTGGTGACCTGTGTTCATGGTTCTATGGTGAAAGCAAAGCTGAACTTTGGGATCCTGAAAAACTCACCAAAAAAATGCACCAAAACCTGTGTTTTTTGACGCAGCTTCTTTCCTGCCAAGAGATCAGGTTTTGCTGCTGAAAAAACGCCTAGTGTGGACATAGCCTAAGGCTCTCATTCACATTAGACAGTTGTTGACCGTCCCCCGATACGCTGCAATGTTCGGCTCAGGCCGAGTGCTTTTTTTCTGATTCCTCCAGCAGCGAATCTCCAGGGAGAACATCAGGAATAGCCCTTGAAATTCAACTATCTGGATCCTTCTGACAGATGGGAAGAGTCCGGAGGCTCCCATACAGATTAGACTGTTTCTGATACCAACGGGATGAAGATTTTTTTTCTTTCAGAAATCTGATGTTAAAGCCATATGCAAATCAGGTTGAAAGTGCACAAGGGGCGTATAAGTGCACTTTAAAGAAGTAGACCAAAATGCATCGACACACCCCCAGTGCACTTCCAGCCTGATTTGCTTATGTCTCCTATGCTAGTTTTCTCTAGATTTCTACGTGAAATGTATCATTTTTATTGTGATCAAGCTCATGTACAGCTAGACCACTGATGTCATATGTAAAAACATACCGAAAAGTTTCCCTTTAATAAATTCCCCCTTTGGGTTTTGTGTTTGGGATAGATTTGAGCACTAAGATTTGCAGGACTATGGTCCTATAGCCACAAACCCGGGCCCTACTGAAATACTTGCCACTTTCTCTGATTAGTATGCCCAGCGCCATGTTGTATTGTGTCGGGCATAATAATCAGGAAACATGCCACAGGTACCGGCATGGAGGAGGAAGATGGCAGGGCTACTGACGTGGCTGCTGGACCAGGGTCCTTACGATTTGGTAGCCTGGCGTTCACATTGCCCACATTGAGCGCTGGCATACCCCACGTATAACCATATGGGTAATCAATTGATGTATTTATCTACCCCCATTTTTCCATCACAGGCAGGTGCTGGTCATTTTGTCTCAGCTGGAGGGGAACGCTGGCTTTTCTATTACTCATCGACTGGCACACCGGAAAGCCAACCAAGCTTCTCTGAATGACTGGATGTCCAGCAAAGGCACGCACAGTCCTCCATTATCCCCAGAGGTTTCCGGCTTGCATGGTCCCCGACCCCTCTGACAGATCCAGAAGGAGAGGTCCCCTGGTGCAGGGGGCTTGATCGCCTAAGTTCAGTGGGAGCACTTTACAGACTAATAAACAATTCCCGGAAAGCAACACTTGAAATCCACTCAGGACTTTTATCCTGTGTAAACAGGGACCCTACCCCATCCAGCCCCCCGATACCCGTCCCTCATTTTTTGTTTTTCTTTTTAATGTTCCACACTGTAAACATGAAATTGGGATCGTCCTACACCGCAAAATCAGAGCGATGTGCCCGCGCACAATTTTTATTTTTTTTGGGCGGTTGGTTCTGTGCTCTTACTTTTTGTCCTCTATATATATTTTTTTTAAGATGATCATTTTAATCCTTTTTGGATCTGCTTGTGACCCTATGACGCCCTCGTTCATTTCTGCTATATGCATGGACGTGAGCTTTAATGAGGAGAAACTGCATAACAAGACTGCTGCGTCTGTTTTGTACCCGAAACGCGCGGCGTACCAATCGGCCACATTCCTTTTATTTGCATCCTGCCGCCTTACCCCCGAGTCTTAATGATCACGCAGAGCTTAACTATCACCCACCGGAATAAGGGCGATGTCACCCACCCGTCATGCAATAAATCACAAATCTCATATTTTTTTATAGTCCGCTAAGGAAAATGCAGCCATTTTACCAGAGATAAAGAAAAATCCTGCACATTTGCAAAACAGGGTAAGTATAAAAACAGATCTCCGAGTCGGAGACGATAGTCTTTTAAATGCAATTTCTGTATATGAACATTACTTTTCCCACCATGTATCATCCCACCACTGTTGCGGTGGGGAAATATCCCCTACAAACCCCTTCCCCACTTACGTAGACTACTATCCCCCCTATCAAATCATTATATTGGCTATCTACCAATGACAGTGTTCATCCAGATGCAAAATTGCTGGTTGCTTTTCACCAAAAATGTCCCAGCCAACAGGGATAATCTAAATATTCATCAAAGAGGTTCTGCAGCAGCATTGTCCAGCCAGGAGTAGATGGCATATAACTAGGATTTGCCAAAACATTATGATTGGTAGGGGTATGACCTCCGAAAGTAAAGAGACCATGCACAGAGGAACTTAAAGGGGTTCTTCACTACTATAAAAGTTAATTTTAATGTATAGATCTTTGAAGAATAATAAGTTCCACATTTGGATGTGTTTAAAAAAAAAAAATGTTCCTGTGCTGAGATAATGTTATAAATGTGCCCCTGCTGTGTACTGTGTAATAGCTGTGTCTGACCGTACAGAGACATGGTCTGATCATACCACATCTACTGGGCAGGGGGGATGCAAAAGACTATACAAACATTACAGCAGGGGGTCACAGCTGATTTCTTTCTGTGAGGCAAAACATTTCACTGCCTATTTTAAGCAACGTTTTACCTTACAGAATTAATCAGCTGTGACCCCGTGCTGTCCTGTCTGTATACTCTCTTCTATGTCCTCCCCTGCCCAGGAGATGTGGTATGATCAGACCATGTCCCTGCACAGTCAGACACAGCCATTACACAGTACACAGCAGGGGCGCATTTATAAGATTATCTCAGCACAGGAACATTTTTTTGTAAACGCGTCCAATTGTGGAACTTATTATTATTCAAAGATCTATTGATTAAAATATTGATGTCAAATTACCTTTGTTCATGGGATAACCCCTTTAAATAAGTGTGTGGGGCTGAGTGGCTGCGAGCACAAGAAAAGACACTAGCGGCACACGTCGCTAAATCGGTGCGGAGGGCCCTAAAATGCTATGGATCAGTAGGGGGCTCTAGGGATCAGTATTGGCATCCCCTAGGAAAAGCACACGTTAACAGTACCCTTTTAATGTTACATATGCATGTTAACCAAAAATTGCAGGCAGAAATGAGAGACACGGTGGTGCGCGAGCGGGCTGATAAATTGCTAGCCGACAAGACGTACCCACTATTTCTATACGTTACAGGGATGGGGGGGTCCGCTGCTTCACACTTTTAAGTCTCAGGGAAAGAAGGGCTGCTCACTCATTCCCATCCCATCTATAGGATTTCCCCTTCGGTCCACCTTATCGGACTACACTGGGTTGTGTTGTTTTGTTTTTTTTTTATACCATGTTGTGTCCATGTATATGGTTTACGCTGGAGAGAATTGTATATAATGTGACATGATGACTGCCAACTGTGGGCACTAGATCAGTGCCATCATTGCTGCGATTCCGCGGCTGCTGAGGGACCACCGTTTTTTTAATTTTTAGAAATCATATGAATTCCATATTTTCACTTTTATCATTAGCCATTAAGGACTATGCAAAATGTCTGGACCACCATCTCAATGCTTTCTTGGCGTTGGTACAATGTAGGGGGCATTTTTTTACGCATTAAATGACTTGGGGGAATTGTGCACATTTGCCCTTAAATTTTGTAAAAATATCGACTGAGTCACGAGTTGTCGTCCATTTTTAATGTTGTATTCGCACGTCCGTGTTTCGCGGTCGGCGCATGGACCATGATTAACAGGTCTCCTGACCCGAAATTGATAGCCCAGTTGATATGGACAGTCCCAAGTGTCACGGTCCGAGCACAAACCGCGATGCACGATGTGTGAACGCCGCCTAAAGGTCTCTTTCTAGGTAATATGGGTGCAAGCCACATATCCGCTAGGTCAGCCCCCATAGTTGTCAACTAAGGATGCATTGTTTTGTGACGTCGTTACCGTGGCCGTTCGGGTGATATATTGACACTATGGCCATATAAGTGAAATAGTGGGGGCTGTAATGGTGGGTATTATGGCTACCACCCGAAATGGATCAATTGAATTTTTGCCAGCTAGATGACGACTCAAACACTGTTACTTCCCCCTCAATGATCCCTCTCCTTTCTTGGCCATAATACACCTACTGCGCCTGCACCGTTAAAAGATGCGTAACATTATTTTTCCACCAGTATCACACATGATGCATATTTGTAAAAAAAAAAAAAAAATTGGTCAAGTGATTTTTTTTCATGTTTTTTCCTTCATTTTTTTTAGAGGGGCAATTCAAAATACAAACACACCCCCTGCGTACGATTCAGTGTATGGTATAAAATATATGCACCCATATTCATTCATTGGAGGGCATTTATGAATAAATTGAATTTTTTATTTATTTATTTTTTACTAAACATGTCAAAGGCAACCATTTTGTGCACAAGACCATGACTGAGTAGAACTCGACAAAGTTTTTGCTTTTTTTTTTTTCAGCCATGATCTTGTGTCCACAAAATGGCCGCCTGTTTTGTGTGTAAATGACAAAAAGTCGTGTGGGAAATCTCTAGCTGTCCATAGAAACCAATCAGAATTCACTGTTCATTTCTCCAATGCGATGTAGAAAATGAGAGCTGCGCTCTGATTGGTTGTCATGAGTCACTTCTCTGAGGTAAATGAGGCCTAGTGTTTCCTGACAGCCCCGAGAAGCCATTTCTTGTATTATCTGTATAATTTACCCTGATAAAAAATGTTTGTTGTTTCGACCAAAGCTGCTAAATAATTTGAGGGCATGTAAACTTTTTTTTATAAGAAAAAATTTTTTTTTTCATTCTTCAACCAATAGTAATTTTTACATTTTAAATTGCAGTAAATGTGATGCCATAATGGCCCCTGAGCTTTATTCTGTTTTTTTTTAGCCTTTCTTAAAGGTTTATTTTTTTTACTTCACATTAAAGTGGCTAAAAAAGTTTTTAAATTTGACATTAATGGCCACATTTTCAGCCATTTTTATTTATTTTTTTTTTTACTCAGATAACCTTTAACCTGAAAGGGTCTAATGTCAGAACGATCTAGAAATGGAAAAAAATAGTGGTTGCCCACAGCAGCCAATCAGAGACTGGCTTTTATCTTTCCAGTGCAGTTTAGAAAATAGAAGCTGTAATCTGATTGGTTGCGAGGGTGAACCAGACAGATAACATCATGGTACATGGGGCCCAGAGTGTCGCGTTGTAGCACAACGTAAAGGTTGGAGAATCCAGTGGTTGAAGCCTCATCACTACTTTCCTACTAGGTCTTTCGTCTCCCCCAAATAGGGTCCCTGGTCTCTCTCCGTCTGCCACAACTGGGAAATATTTGAAACTTGTATATATTGTTCAGCTGTAATAAATCAGAATGCTATTTTATCAACTTATATACTCAGATTGTATAGATAGCTACATTTTGGGTGGCATACGCTCCCATCTCAGGTTCTTTCGGACCAAATAAAGATTTTGTTTTTTAAAGACGTGTCTCGAGTGAAATTACTTTTTTTTTTTTTTTTTAGTAAGTGTAGACCCTTAAAGGGGCATTCCTTTCATAGGATTGACGTCAAAGTTTGTTTGCAAGAACTTGTAACTCTCTTATCTGTCTTTTACTGAGCTCCTTTCAGTTGATTTATGATCCACAGACCACATCAAGAGGGCTGAATTTCCATGGGTAAAAGACAGACGAGTTAGAAGGAGCTCACTGATGGATTCTCCGTTAACTCATTCTGCAGCCAGCAATAAGAAGACACAGTTTCCATTGAAATCAATGTAATGAAGAGATGAATCTGGTCCTCTAGAGCGTGGGACCTTCTGGACAGTAAATGAGGGTCCTTTATGGCACCCACCTCCCATCCTGTATATTAAAGAGGACCTGTCACTCACAAAAAAAAAAAAAGTTAAATACTTTGTAAAAATCCCTGTGCTCCCCTGATTATCCTGCTTTTTTCAGTTTTCTGTTGCATCGCTCCATTGCAGAGATATTGACATTTGTTACTTTTTGAACACATTATGTGAAATCTCTTCTTTCAGACCTACTGGGCGTGTCTTCAGAGTCTTCTCTGGGGGCGTGTGCTTTCACTCCTTCCCAGATGCTTCCGATCGCATCTATCAATCTCAGAAGCTGTGATTGGCTGAGTCTGGGAGGGAGGGGTGAAAGAACACGCTCCCAGAGAAGACTGAAGAAACGCCTAGTTGGTCTGAAAGCAGAGATTTCACATACTGTGTTCCAAAACCAACAAATGTGAATATCTCTGCAGTGGAGCAACGCAGCTCAAAATTAAAAACAGCGTCTGAATCGGGGAAGCTCAGGTTTTTTTTACAAGGTATTTTGTTTTTAAATTGAGTCTTTTTTTTTTTTTTTAAGTGAGTATATAAAAAAGGAGGTTTTTTGTTTTAAACTAGAAAATCACTTTCATGGCCGTCTGAAAATTCTTGGAATTCTCAGATCTTGTAAAACTGGTTCATCCAGGTCCCTCTGGATTTGTTAACAGCTATAATATATCAGATAATGGGCTCGTAACTATTAGTAAAATGATCCCAGTGTGGTACGATCTCCAAAGCAAAAATTAAGTTTAGTACTCTCCGAACCGCAAATGTGGAGCTCCACTCCCATTTTTAAAGGGACACTAAACCTAGACTATATCCTTTATACAATACAGCACTTGTCAGGCCCGAAGGCTATTGTCACATATACTTTTCAAGATTTCTGCTTAATGTCAGTGAATAAAAACCTGTACAAACAGAATGCTTTTCACGGTTTAAGGTTTGTTATAGGGTATTTTCATTTTTTAACACCTCTGCGCAAGACATATTACTTCCTGGGGAGGGTGATGATGATGGAGTTGTTTTATAGACGGCACCCATATTCGATCACTGCTATTTAATCACTGAAATGCCATAGTCAATCTCTGACAGTGCCATTTAAGTGGGACGTCCTTCTTTGGCGCCGCTCCTTTCCCCTCCACAATGTGATCACGGGGTACCATGAAAGACCGCAGATGGAAAAATAAAGGAATAGGTAAAAATAAAAAAAAATATATAAAAGTTTGAATCATCCATCTTATGATTTAAAAAAAAAAAAAAAAATGGTATTGCGGAGTCTGAGAAGTTCTATGAAAATATCATCTTTTATTTTATATATAGAGATATATATAGATTGGCGCTGGGCAGAACAGGCAGGTAGTTAAGCCCAATAAGAAAAAAAAAAAATTACAAAAGTCCCAGATAATCCCACATTTTTTATCTACTATATAATTCTTATCCTGTCTGTCTGTGAGTCCTGGAAATCCCGCGTCGCTCATTGGTCCGGCAGCGGCCAATCAGCGCCGCGGGACTTCAGAAAAAAGATGGCAGCCGTTAGCGGCTCATCTGGCGGACGGAGGTCAGCAGCGAGATGAGCGGCGCTAGCAGCACAACTACCTCGACCGGCGCCGCTGACCTCCATGCGGCTAACGTCGGAAGATCAGCAGCTTGGCCCGCTCATCTCCCGACAGCAAGTGTGAACGGAGGACCGGGGAGCGGCGCCACCGCCGGTCGGGATGCTTCTGCTGCGAGCAGCCGCTCATCTCCTGGCTTCTCGCAGCAGAAGGAGCTGCACAGGCAGCGCCGCTCCCCGGTCCTCGCTAATACGGAGCCGCACAAGCAGCGCCGCTCCCGGCCCCACACTAATACGACGCTGATTGGTCGCGGTGGCCGGCCGTGACCAATCAGCGAGATGGGCGGCACATTTAAACACCGCTGTGCTGATTGGTCGCGGCCGGCCACTGCGACCAATCAGCACAGCGGTGTTTAAATGTGCCGCCCATCTCGCTGATTGGTCGCGGCCGGCCACTGCGACCAATCAGCGAGATTGGCGCCAAATTTAAACAGCGCTATGCTGATTGGTCGCGGACGCTGCCCGCGACCAATCAGTGATTTTGCCGCCACATTTAAACACTGCTGTGCTGATTGGTCGCGGTCGCCAGACGCGACCAATCAGCGAGATTGGCGCCAAATTTAAACAACGCTCTGCTGATTGGTCGCGGACGCCAGACGCGACCAATCAGCGAGATTGGCGCCAAATTTAAACAATGCTATGCTGATTGGTCGCGGACGCCAGCCGCAACCAATCAGCGAGATTGGCGCCAAATTTAAACAACGCTCTGCTGATTGGTCGGGGCTGGCAGCCACGACCAATCAGCAATTTTGGTGCCAAATTTAAACAACGCTCTGCTGATTGGTCGCGACCGCCGGCTGTGACCAATCTGCGATATAGGTGCCAAATTTTAACACCACATTGCTGATTGCGCCCGGTTGGCCGCATACATATTCTAGAATACCCGATGCATTAGAATCGGGCCACCATCTAGTTATTTATATAGCGCCATTGATTCCATGGTGCTGTACATAAAGGGGTTACATACAAAATACAGATCACTTACAGTAAAGAAAACTAACAATGATAGACTGGTACAGAGGGAGACGACCCTGCCCTTGCGGGCTTACATTCTACAGGATGAGGAAGGAGACAGTAGGTTGGGGGGTTGCAGTAGCTCCGGTGTTGAGGTGGCAGCAAGCCAGGTCATGGCAGGCTGTAAGCTTGTTTGAAGAGATGGGATTTAAGGTTCTGTCTGAAGGATCCAAGTGTGGTGGATAATCGGATGTGTTGAGGCACAGAATTCCATAGGATGGGGGATATTTGGGAGAAATCTTGGAGGCGATTGGGTGAGGAATGAATAAGTGTGGAGGAGAGAAGGAGGTCTTGGGAGGACGAGAGAGTACGTGAGGGAATATATCGGGAGATTAGTTCAGAGATGTACGGAGGAGAGAGGTTATGGACGGCTTTGTAGGTCAGTGTTTGAACTGTATACGATGGGCAATTGGGAGCCAGTGAAGGGATTTGCAAAGAGTGGTAGCAGAGGAATAGCAAGGCGAGAGATGAACTAGTCACGCAGCAGAGTTAAGCATGGGCTGGAGGGGTGTGAGAGTGTTAGCAGGTAGGCCACACAGGAGGATGTTGCAGTAGTCGAGGCGGGAGATGATGAGGGCATGCACAAGCAGTTTAGTAGAGTGAGGGTTGAGGAAAGGACGGATTCTGGAAATATTTTTGAGCTGGTGGCGAGAGCTTTGATGTGCGGTTTGATGGACAAGGCAGAGTCAAGGGTTACTCCGATTGCCGGTACAGAGGAAAGAGTGATGTCATTTATTGTGATAGAAAGATCAGGTGGGGAAGATATGCGAGATGGGGGAAAGATGAGTTCAGTTTTGTCCACATTGAGCTTGAGGAAGCGAGAGGAGAAGGAGGATATGGTTGATAGACACTCTGGGATTCTGGAAAGCAGAGAGGTAGATCTGGGTGTCATCAGCGTGCAGATGGTACTGGAAGCTATAGGATTTTATGCACTGTCCCAGGCCAAGAATATAGACTGAGAAGAGTAGGGGTCCTAGGACAGAGCCTTGAGGGACTCCAACAAAGAGGGGGCGGGGTGAGGGTGGTGTGGAAGTGGGAGACGCTAAATGTGCGGTTAGAAAGGGATGAGGAGATCCAGGATAGGGCAAGGTCTTTGACACCAAAGGAAGAGAGGATCTGTAGTAGGAGGCAGTGGTTGACTGTGTCGAAGGCAGAGGCCCGGTCTAGAAGGAGGAGTACAGAGAATCCTGTTAGCTTTGGCTGTAAGTCATTGGTGATTTTGGTAAGGGCAGTTTCGGTGGAATGGTGGGGGCGGAAGCCAGATTGTCGGTTGTCGAAGAGAGAGTTAGATGAGAAATGAGAGGAAAGTTCGGCGTGAACGTGTTGCTCAAGGAGTTTGTTGGCAAATGGGAGCAGCGATATGGGGTGATAGCTGGACAAGGCGGTTGGGTCGAGGGATGGCTTTTTGAGGATGGGCGTGATTGTGGCATGTTTGAAGGCAGAGGGGAAGGTACCAGAAGTTAGTGATAGGTTGAAGAGATGGGTTAGGGATGGGGTGAGGTTGGGGAGGAGATGGGATGGGGTTGAGTGCACAAGTGGTGAGGAGAGGTGTAAGCTCTCCTTCCATGACACTTCAGTTTTTGTTTTGTTTAAAGCCACTAAAATAGTTAAAAACTATAAGTTTTGAATCGCCATAATTGTACTGACCTGGAGTATTATGTTTTCAGGCCATTTTTACTGTACAATAATTGCATTAAAAACTGAAACCCAAAAAGTGTCAGAATTAGATTTTGGCTTTCCAGCATAATGTTAATCCACATCTCGCCAGCAGAGGGTGCACTTGCACCACAGACTATGTTCTCATTCCGTGGTCTGCACTGATACTGGAGGTATTGTAGGACTAGTATATAATATTATGACCTAATCATGATGTAGTCAGGTTTAATGTCCCATAGGGGGGGCCATGTTGTCTAGATGGCTTTGTATCTGTTTTTTTGCCAGCAGCAGTCTTCCAAAAAATTTTTCGGAGGACAAAAGTATTGATTTTAAGGAGTTGACCGCCCATGGGACTGACTGCCAGCCTGGCATGCTAGCAGGTTCATGCGGTGATTATAATTGCAAAGAGTGTTCTGCGTACCCAAAGGAATAAATGGGTTCAACTTAATGGGTGCAGTCCACTTGGGTCGACTTGTTTATCCCTTATTTTTTTAATAAGTGTCAAACTATTTTCTTCCTCTGTCCTGAAAATGTGCTCTTTTGCCCACGGCACCCAAAGAAATGCCAAATCTGATTGCTATGGGCAGCGTTACTTTAACTGGACATACTAAGTAAAAAATAGATATAAGGTGTTAAAATAAACCAGCCATGTTTCTTTTTTTTTTATCCTTGGGAACAGCGCCAATTTTGTCTACAGGTTGTGTGTGGTATTACAGGGAAATGGGGCTAAGCTGCACTACCACATACAGCCTGAGCATAAGTGTGGCGCTATTTTTGCAAGCAACCAGAAATGTGTTTTAATTGAATTGACTTCACCGTTAAATAACTGCGCTCAATACGGCGGGGTTTAGCTAGAACTTGCTGACAAACAAGCTCCGTGTAAGGAATTTGCCCAACAGAGCCAAATCGATGCTTTAGTCAGGCCTTAGCAATTATTTATACAGCACCGTACAATTGTACAGGTCTTAAGACTCCATATAAATAAGATCACTGAGAAGGAAGAATCTGTCTATAATTCCATAAAAAAAAAAAATCACCCGGACTCACCTTAGACTTTAGGAGACCGATCAAAGAAAAGTTCACTTCTAAATGAAATTGTATTGTTAAAGGTTGTAAATATTTTTTGGAGGTTTTTTTTTATCCATCCATCCATCCATCCATCCATCCATCCATCCATCCATCCATCGCATTAACTGCATTGGACTAAGCTGCAATACCAAACACAACCTGGTTAAAAAAGTGGCGCTGAACTTGTCCTTGGAGTCATTACTGACCATGATTGATGTCATTGAGGAAATCTAGAAGCCCTTCAGCTGTTACGTAGCTTCCGCTTCCATCATACCCTGAATTTAGACGAAACCTTCCTTTATTCTTCTCCCCGGGTCTGCTCTGTGTGTATTCCCTTTGACACTTAACTTGTTTTTCACTGGAGGACCCCTTTATCACTTATCCTTTGAGATAGGTGATAACGTGCTGATTGGTGCGTGTCCCTTTGCTGGGAGCTGCACCATATGGCAACCAGGGGAATTTTTATCCCTGTTTTAAAACGGCTCGGTAGGTCTGGCATCGAATCGCCCTTTATTCATTCTCTATGGAATGAATGGAAGAGCGGTCAAACATGCGCACTTCTACACTCAAATGGGGATAAAAGTTCTGCCAGTCAGTGCAGGTCCCACTGAACTTGTTTTCACCAAACTCTTTACCCCATGGATGGTGAAATGACTCCTATAGACTCAGCAAAATTCAACTTTTACTCTTGAGACAAATATCATAGCGGTTACAGCACAAGGGCACAGTCTTGGCAGTTACACAAGTATTGAGGCGCAGAGCTTGGCTGTTACACATCAGAGTTAAGGCACACAGCTTGGCGGTTGCGCCTAAATATTGAGGAGCAGAGTTTGGCAGTTACACTCCTCCCAATTATTTGGGTTCAGAGCTTTGGCACTTACATAACAGAATAAAGACACAGTGCTTATAATAATAATAGTTTTTATTTTTATAGCGCCAACATATTCCGCAGCACTTTACAAATTTTAGGGGGAACTTATACAGACAATACAGAATAAGCATATCTCATATCGAAAGGAGTGAGGGCCCTGCTCGCAAGCTTACAGTCTATGAGGAAATGGGGGGAGACACAAAAGGTAAAAAGTACATATATTGTATAATGCAGCCTTGATATACTATATAGGATAAATAATAATACATGGACTGGTCGCCTGCCAGTATGTGTACAGTCCTAACCGAGGCTATTAAGTACATGGTTGGTATGAACCTGAAGTTGAAGAAGATTTTAATATGGGGGAAAACTGGGACGGACAGTGTGTTTAGGCGATACGCCAGTCTAAAGAAATGTGTTTTTAGGGTTCGCTTGAAACTGTGGGTATTGGGAATTAATCGAACTGTCCTGGGTAGTGCATTCCAAAGAATTGGCGCAGCACGCGAGAAATCTTGGAGACGGGAGTGGGAAGTTCGGATTAGGAGGATTTTAGTTTTAAGTCATTTGCAGAACGGAGGGCGCGTGTAGGGTGGTGGACTGAGACAAGGGAGGAGATGTAGGGGGGTACTGAAGCATGGAGCGCTTTGTGGGTAAGCGTGATAAGTTTAAATTGAACTCTATATTGGATGGGCAACCAATGCAATGACTGGCACAGGGAAGAGGCATCGGTGTAGCGGTTGGCGAGGAATATGATCCTGGCTGCTGCGTTAAGGACGGATTGGAGAGGGGAGAGTTTAGTAAGAGAGAGACCGATTAGTAGAGCGTTGCAATAGTCAAGACGAGAATGAATAAGAGCGACAGTAAGAGTTTTTGCCGAGTCAAAGGTGAGAAAAGTCCTGATTCTTGAGATGTTTTTGAGGTGTAGATGACATGAACGAGCGAGTGATTTGATGTGAGGAGTGAAGGAAAGATCTGAGTCAAAAATTACCGCAAGACAGCGGGCTTGTTGCTGGGGAGTAATGGTTGAGCCACAAACGGAAATGGCAATATCGGGCACAGGAAGGTTAGTGGAGGAAGGAAAGACGAGTAGTTCAGTGCTTGGCAATTATACATCACAGTTAAGCCACAGACCTTGGCGGTTACACCCCTCCCAAGTTTTGAGGCACAGAGCTTGGCGGTTACACCCCTCCCAAGTTTTGAGGCACAGAGCTTGGCGGTTACACCCCTCCCAAGTTTTGAGGCACAGAGCTTGGCGGTTACACCCCTCCCAAGTTTTGAGGCACAGAGCTAGGCGGTTACACTCCTCTTCCCCCTGTTGCATGATTACACCACCTAAAACATCGCTGTTTTCTACTTCATTTCTAATAATGCAATACTTCCTGGCAGAGTGGCCCGTCGGAAGCCCCTCCTCAGTGCAAGACATATGAAAGCCCGCATAGAGTTTGCTCAAAAACACATGAAGGACTCCCAGACTATGAGAAATAAGATTCTCTGGTCTGATGAGACGAAGATATCACTTTTTGGTGATAATTCTAAGCGGTTTGTGTGGAGAAAACCAGGCAATGCTCATCACCTGCCCAATACAATCCCAACAGTGATGGTGGCAGCATCATACTATGAGGGTGTTTTTCAGCTGCAGGGACAGGACGACTGGTTGCAATTGAAGGAAACATGAATGCAGCCAAATACAGAGATCATGGATGAAAACCTCTTCCAGAGTGCTCTGGACCTCAGACTAGGCTGAAGGTTCACCTTCCAACAAGACAATGACCCTAAGCACACAGCTAAAATAACAAAGGAGTGGCTTCAGAACAACTCTGTGACCATTCTTGACTGGCCCAGCCAGAGCCCTGACCTAAACCCAATTGAGCATCTCTGGAGAGACCTGAAAATGGCTGTCCACCAACGTTCACCATCCAACCTGACGTAACTGGAGAGGATCTGCAAGGAAGAATGGCAGAGGATCCCCAAATCCAGGGGTGAAAAACTTGTTGCATCATTCCCAAGAAGACTCATGGCAGTACTAGCTCAAAAGTGGGCTTCTACTCAATACTGAGCAAAGGGTCTGAATACTTATGACCATATGCTATTTCAGTTTTTTTCTTATATAAATTTGCAAAAATTTCTACATTTCTGTTTTTTTCCAGTCAAGATGGGGTGCAGAGTGTACTTTAATGAGAAAAAAATGAACTTTTTAGAATTTACCAAATGTCTGCAATGAAACAAAGAGTGAAAAATGTAAAGGGGTCTGAATACTTTCCGAACCCACTGTATAACAGTGCCTAAAATTGCATTAAACAGCCCCCAATTATTTCTGATGTTCCACAGTTCAAGAATATGTTATGTACATAGTTACATAGTTTATAAGGCTGAAAAAAGACAAGCGTCCATCCAGTTCAGCCTATTTCTTGTGCACTGCAGCTATTCCGCAGCGTTGATCCAGGGGAAGGCAAAAACAAAACATGCGGTATAGGCCAATTTACATCATTGAGGAAAAATTCACTTCCCGACACCAATCTGGCAGTCAGATTAAATCCCTGGATTAATTAACTAAGCATAAGATGTAATTTTATTGTTCTCAAGAAAGGCGTCCAGGCCTCTCTTGAACTCATTAAGTGAGTTGGACATCACCACTTCTTCTCCCAGAGAGTTCCAGAGTCTCACGGCTCTGACCGTAAAGAATCCCCTTCTGTGCTGGTGCAGGAACCTCCTTTCCTCCAGACGCATAGTGTGCCCCCTCGTCTTTGTCACCATCCTTGGTATAAACAGGTCATGGGAGAGATCTCTGTACTGCCCCCTGATGTATTTATACATGTTTATGAGGTCTCCCCTAAGCCTTCTCTTTTCCAACGTAAATAGGCCTAATTTTGACAACCTCTCTGGGTATTCTAGTCCCTCCATTCCCTTTATTACCTTAGTCGCCCTCCTTTGTACCCTCTCTAGCTCCAATATGTCTTTCCTGAGCACCGGAGCCCAGAACTGTGCACAATATTCTAAGTGCGGCCTTACCAGCGCTTTATACAGAGGAAGAACAATGTTCTCATCATATGCCCCTATTCCTCTTCTGATGCATGCCATGACTCTATTTGCCTTCGCAGCTGCTGCCTGACACTGGGCACTCCAATTTAATTTGCTATTAACCAAGACGCCCAGGTCCTTCTCCATGTCAGATTTCCCCAACGGTTTCCCATTTAATATGTATGGGTGACTGCTGTTTTTCTTTCCCATGTGCATGACCTTACATTTATCGGCATTGAACCCCATTTGCCATTTTTTGGCCCAACTCCCCAATTTATCTAAATCCTCCTGTAGCTGTGCCCTATCCTCATCTGTATTAACTACTTTACAATGTTTAGTATCATCTGCAAATATAGCTATTTTACTATGCAACCCTTCCACTAGATCATTAATAAATATATTAAATAATATAGGGCCCAAGACAGACCCTTGAGGCACCCCGCTAGTAACCCTGACACCCCCTGAGCTTACTCCATTGATAACCGCCCTCTGCTTTCTATCACTCAGCCAGCTATTTACCCACTTGCACACATTATCCCCCAGACCAAGCATTCTCATTTTATATACCAACCTTTTGTGTGGCACGGTATCAAACGCTTTGGAGAAGTCCAGGTATACAACATCCACTGACTCTCCCCGGTCCAGCTGTGAGCTCACCTCCTCGTAGAAGGCCATCAGGTTTGTTTGGCAGGAGCGATCCCTCATGAATCCATGTTGATATGGAGTTAGACAGTTATTATCATTAAGATATTCTACAATAGTATCTCTAAGAAATCCTTCAAACAATTTACCCACAACAGACGTTAAGCTGACTGGTCTATAGTTCCCAGGGTCACTTTTAGACCCCTTTTTGAATATTGGTACCATATTTGCTTGGCGCCAGTCTAGTGGGACAGTCCCTGTCCATAAAGAGTGCTTGAATATAAGATACAGCGGTCTGTCTATCACATTACTTAATTCTTTTAGTACCCGGGGGTGTATGCCATCTGGGCCTGGTGACTTGTCTATTTTGATATTATTTAGGCGTTTCTGGACTTCCTCCTGGGTTAGGTGGGTGATATTTAGCGGAGGGTTTACTTTATCACTCTGCATTTCCTCCGATACATTGTTTTCTTTTGTGAAAACAGTGGAGAAGAAGCTATTGAGTAGGTTTGCTTTACCCTCATCGCCCTCTATGATTTTACCCAGGTTATTTTTCAATGGGCCAACTCCATCAGTTTTAATCCTTTTACTGTTTATATAGTTAAAGAACAGTTTGGGATTCGTTTTTCTTTCCTTGGCAATTAGTCTCTCTGTCTCCTCTTTTGCTATTCTTATTTGTTTCTTACAGATTTTGTTTTTTTCCCTATAAGATATTAGCGCTTCCTCGCTGCCTTCTTGTTTAAGTTTACCAAAAGCCCTTTTTTTGTTTTTCATGTAGGTTGAAACAGTCCCCATCACTGCAGAAAGGGTTTAGAAAATTTAAGGCTGTGTCTTTTTTCCTAAGAACCTACTACATCTGTGCATTAAATTTTCAATAAACTGCATGTAATCCTTTGCCTTTCCCTTTGGGGGCGCTACAGATGAGTTAAACAATTCCTTCATACATAGTAGCTGATTGCTGGAGGTTCCAACACTAAAATAAAAAATGATCATGTTTTTGCTAGTGGATTTTTTTAAGAAAAGGATTATATGTAGCGGAGGAACGCTTAGTGCAGAAAATTTAAGGGACACGTAGAAGTAAATATTATATAAAGGAAAGGGGGAAAAAATGAAAATAAAAAGAGGAAAATGTCTTAGTGAAAGAGAGAGAGAGAGGATGCTGGGTGAAGATGGGGGTCCGTCCTGGGAATGCTCGCGGGGTTCAGCAGACGGAGCGATGTCCTGTCTGTCTTAAAGCAACTTCTTCCCATGTTGTCTTCATGAGAAAACAGATTTCCCGTCAGAAGCCTCTGTCATCTTCAATTATGATTAGTGCGAAAGACGTCCAGCTGGAGTCGGCCAGGCTAGGACATGGGAAGTGTATGCTCACAGTATAGCCGTATATTAATATCATTATTATGCTCGTTGGATGCAGTAAATCATGGCCGGTGCTCCTACAAATGAAGCCCCCCGTGTATACACCTGTGTTCCTGCAGGGTAATTCATAATCTTCATTTGTGCTGTGTGGGATTTATCACTTCACAGGATAGCATACATGATATCTCATGTGCAACTTCTCGTCCCAGGGACCTGACAATCCCATTGTTGGTATTCGGCACATGGGGAAATTTTTCAGAAAATGACATTTTAGTCAAAACTTTAAAAAAAAGGCAGGTTAGTTTTTGCTTTCTGGCTTTGTTTTTTTTTTTTTGCTATTGCTGCATATTTTCTACATTGCAGCATCAGACAGAATGAAGAAGAAATGAAATGAGCAGATGCCCCCCAGTAAATGTGAGAAACGATGCATCTTCTGACATGTGGTGCAGGTTACCAATCAACCTACGGAGGAGCCGGCGTTAGTAGAATACAGAGGACGGCCAGGGTCCAACGGTGAATATTTACAGTACCGTGCAAAAGTTTTAGGCAGATGTGGAAAAATGCTGCACAGTAAGAAGCTTTCACAAAATGAATGAATAAAATAAATCTAAATTCCATCAGTATTTGGTGACCACACTTTACCTTTATCAGTTCTTCTCGGTAGACTTGTCCTTTGCACACAGTTATTAAAGGAAAGTTGTTCCAAACATCTTGGAGAACTGACCCCAGATCTTCTGCTTGTGCAGATCCTTATGTCTCTTTATGTGATGTTAGACAGACACAATGATGTTGAGATCAGGTTTTTTTTTAGAACCATATTATCATTCATGAGTCGACTCCTTGTTCTTCTTTAGGACTAGCTCACACTGGCGTTTAACACTGCTGAGATCTCCTCAACAAGGGTCCTCAACAATGGGCATTTCTTGGTGCTTGTTCAAAAGAGCCTGCACAGCACATCTCGAAACTCCCAGTCTGCTGTGAAATTTTTTGCCTGGGAGACACCTTGCTGATGCAGTATAACTACCTTGTGTTTTGCTGCTGTGCTCAGTCTTGCCATGGTGTATGACCTGTGACAGGAAACTGTCTTCCATAAATTCACCTTTGTAGCACAGTTAGGCTGCTCTTCTCCCAGTTAGCCTCCTACACAGCTGTTCCTGTTCCAGTTAATGACTGTGTTTCAACCTACATATGAATATGATGATCACTATCACCATTTTGACTATAATTCTACAAAATTCTGGACTTTGTGCACGTGTACCTAGAAGAATTGATGCTATTTTGAAGGCAAAAGGCAGTCACACAAAATATGAATGGGATTTCAATCTTTCTTTTGTGCATTCGCTTAGTTTATTTTTATCAAAATGCAATTAACTCTGTTATTTTTTACAGCATTCTTACTTTGCAGCATTTTTCCCCACTTGCCTAAAAGTTTTACATAGCACTGTAGCTACAGAGAGCATTACCTCCAATTGTATCTGTATAAACAGTATAGGCACAGATAGTACTGTCTCCCTGTCTGTCCTTGTAAGTGATGTAAGTACAGAAAGCACTAGTTCCATATATTTCCCTGTAAATGATCTAGGCACATATAGTACTGCCTGTTGTAACGGGTCTGGGAGGTGGAACCTCTGTGCAACTATACAAGGGGGCAGTCCTTGTGAGGAAGCGGGTGGCTCCCAGGGAAGACGGGCAGGCAGTCACGGCAAGTGACAGGGACAGTCTCTGGGTAGAAGGGCAGCGGGCTGGTGGCTGGTGAGCGCTCCTAGGTGAGCGGGCAAGAGTCTCTGGACAGGCTGGTGGTCACGGCAAGTGACGGCAGAGCCTCCAGGTAGGCTAGCAGGCAGGTAGCAGGTGAGCGCTCCCAGGTGAGCGGGCAAGAGTCTCTGGACAGGCTGGTGGTCACGGCAAGTGACGGCAGAGCCTCCAGGTAGGCTAGCAGGCAAGTAACAGGTGAGCGCTCCCAGGTGAGCGGGCAGGCTGGTCCATAGACAGACTGACAGGTGTCAGAGAGCAGACCGTCGGACCGCAGGCTTGCAAGCTGGTAAGCGGATATCAGGCAGGTATCAAGCAGGAATCTGGCAGATGA
Source organism: Phyllobates terribilis (assembly GCF_046119375.1). Taxonomy (NCBI): domain Eukaryota; kingdom Metazoa; phylum Chordata; class Amphibia; order Anura; family Dendrobatidae; genus Phyllobates; species Phyllobates terribilis. The sequence continues at coordinate 370,777,834 of NW_027362769.1, forward strand.
CTGGCAGGTAACAGCCAGGAATCAGGCAGGTGACAGGCAGGTAACAAGCAGGAATCTGGCAGGTAACAGGCAGGAATCAGGCAGGTGACAGGCAGGTAACAAGCAGGAATCTGGCAGGTGACTGGCAGGTAACTGGTAACGGGACCTGAGGGCTGAAGCAGAGTGAAGGCTTTGCAACAACATTGCTCGGGCACCTCCATTTTGGAGGAGGTGCCTTATATATGGGAGGTCCTCCGGCAATTGGCCGGGGACTCCTTAGGACGGCGCGCGCGGTCCCTTTAAGAGAGGGGGAGCGCGCGTGCGCGCGCCCTAAGCACACTGCCGGGGAAGGAGCGCGTGCCGGAAGCAGCGGGGAGAGAAGTGCTGGAGGACGCCGCGCCAGGAGCGGGGAGGTGAGAGGGACGGCGTCTCTGCCTAGTACAGGGCAGAGGCGCCGATGCTACAGTACCCCCCCCTTTAGGCCCCCTCTTTTTTTGGCCAGAAAGAAATTTTTCAAGGAGAAGCGGGGCGTTGATGTTCTCCCTGGGTTCCCAAGTTCTCTCCTCAGGACCAAACCCCCTCCAATCTACAAGAAAAAAGGTCTTTCCTCTTACCCTCTTGGAGGCCAGAATACTCTCTACCTCAAAGACGTCATCAGCGGAAACCGGAGCAGGAGGGGCACCTGGATTATTGGAAAAAGAGTTAAAGACAACGGGTTTGAGGAGAGATACGTGGAAGGAGTTGGGAATCCGTAGGGTGGCCGGGAGTTTTAATTTGTAGGCCACAGGGTTAATTTGCCTGAGGACTTCGAAGGGACCGATGAATCGAGGACCCAACTTGTAGGAGGGTACTTTGAGCCGCACATGTTTGGACGAGAGCCAAACCTTGTCTCCCGGACCGAACTGAGGCGGATCCAGACGTCTCTTATCAGCATATCTCTTCATCCGCTCAGAGGACAGAAGAAGAGCGGACCTGGTACTCTCCCAAATAGTAGAAAATTTGCTGACAAGAGACTCCGCAGCAGGGTTGTCCACAGAAACGGAGACAGGAAGCGGAATCCGGGGGTGCTGGCCATAGACAATAAAGAACGGGGACTTGGAAGAGGATTCGCTCTCGTGGTTATTATAAGAGAACTCGGCCCAAGGAAGGAGGTCCACCCAATCAGAATGGTGGGCATTAACAAAGTGCCGGAGATAGCTGGTAAGGATCTGATTGATCCGCTCCACTTGACCATTGGACTGAGGGTGGTAAGCGGAGGAGAAGTCCAGGGTGACGTCCAGCAGTTTACATGTGGCTCTCCAGAAGCGTGAGGTAAACTGAACCCCTCGATCCGACACGATGTGGAGGGGTAGGCCATGGAGACGGAAGATATGGTGAATAAAGTCCTTAGCCAGCTCAGGTGCAGACGGAAGACCAGGCAGGGGAATGAAGTGGGCCATTTTAGAGAAGTGGTCCGCGACCACCCAAATGACAGTACACCCGGCAGAGACAGGAAGATCGGTAATGAAGTCCATAGCGATGTGTTGCCACGGGGCAACAGGTATGGGAAGCGGCAGGAGATGACCAGCTGGTAAGTGTCTGGGAATTTTGTTGCGGCCACAAGATGAACAGGCAGAGACGAAGTCTACCACATCCTTACGCAGGGTAGACCACCAGTAATGCCGGGAAATGAGTAGGAAGGTCTTCTTTTGACCGGCATGGCCAGCTAGTTTAGAAGAATGACCCCAGCGAAGAACCCTCTCACTGTCTGGAGGCGCCACGAACGTCTTGCCGGGTGGAAGACGAGTCAAATCCAAGGGGGCCACATTCATCACCTTGGAGGGGTCGATAATGTGCATAGGCTCCTCCTCTTGGTCGGAGGACAGGAAGGATCGGGACAAGGCATCAGCTTTGACATTTTTGTCCGCCGGGCGGAAATGAAGGATGAAATCGAAGCGGGCAAAGAACAAAGACCACCGGGCCTGACGTGGATTAAGTCTCTGGGCATTTTGGAGATATGCCAGGTTCTTGTGATCCGTATAGATGATCACCGGGTATAGAGCCCCTTCAAGCAGGTAACGCCACTCCTCCAGCGCCAATTTAACGGCAAGCAGTTCTCGGTCTCCTATGGAGTAATTGCGCTCAGAGGAGGAGAAGATTTTAGAGAAAAAGCCGCAGGTTACCATTCTCCCGGAGGAAGACTTCTGGGTGAGCACCGCTCCGGCTGCAGAGGAGGAGGCATCAACCTCCAGGTAGAACTGTTTGTTGCAGTCCGGACGGTGCAGCACAGGGGCAGAGGAGAAGGCTTGTTTCAGGGAAAGGAAGGCCTCCTCAGCTTCGGGTGACCATACCTTGGGATTTGCTCCCTTACGGGTGAGCGCAGATATGGGCGCAGTCCGTGACGAGAAGTGAGGAATGAAGAGACGATAGTAATTAGCGAAGCCCAGGAATCGCTGTATTGCCTTCAAACCCTCCGGACGGGGCCACTTTAGGACAGCAGAGAGCTTCTCGGGATCCATTCGCAAGCCTGTTTGGGAGATAACATAGCCCAGGAAAGGAAGAGAGGTCTGCTCAAAAAGGCACTTCTCGTATTTAGCATAGAGGTGGTTCTGCCTGAGACTAAGCAGGACCTGACGAACATCCCTCCGGTGTGTGGGAAGATCCGGAGAGAAGACCAAGATGTCGTCCAGGTATACCACCACGCAGGAGTAAAGAAGGTCACGGAAGATGTTGTTGACCAGTTCTTGGAAGATGGCGGGAGCATTGCAGAGACCGAAGGGCATCACACGGTACTCATAGTGTCCGTCACGGGTATTAAATGCTGTTTTCCACTCGTCTCCCTGACGGATACGGACCAGGTTATATGCTCCGCGTAGATCCAGCTTGGAGAAGATCCTGGCGCCTTTAAAACGATCAAATAACTCAGAGATGAGCGGAAGGGGGTATTTATTTTTAACCGTGATGAGATTGAGTCCTCTGTAGTCAATACAGGGATGTAGCGAGCCGTCTTTCTTTTTGACAAAGAAGAATCCGGCTCCAGCCGGGGAGGTAGATTTTCGGATAAATCCCCTAGCCAGATTCTCTTCAATGTACTCAGACATGGCCCGGGTCTCGGCTGCAGACAACGGGTAGATACGCCCACGGGGAGGAGTGGAGCCACGTACCAGGTCGATCGGGCAGTCATATGGCCTATGGGGTGGCAACGTCTCTGCTTCCTTCTTACCGAAGACGTCCGCATAGGGCCAGTAAGGAGCCGGGAGACCTGGTAAATTAGCTGGAGTTGGCGGAGGGCGAGCTGGGCGGACCGGAACCAGGCAGGTCCTATGGCAGTCTGGACCCCATCGGAGTACTTCACCGGATCGCCAGTTCAATACGGGTTCGTGTGTCTGGAGCCAAGGTAGACCTAGCAACAGGGAGTGAGAAAGTCCGGACAGCACATGGAATGAGATTTCCTCAGAGTGCAGCATTCCCACCTGCAGGGTTATGGGTTCAGTGACGAGCAGGATGGTCCCCGAGAGAAGTCTTCCATCCACGGAAGCGACTGATAATGGTTCAGCCAGGGACTTAGTGGGAATACGGTATCTCTCTACCAGAGACTGGTAGATGAGGTTTCCAGCAGCTCCAGAATCCAGGTGGGCGAGTTCAAAGTGACGGTTTTCTCCCCAAGCAATAGAGACCGGTAAAGTCAGAGGCGGAGAGGGCTTACTTTTGTCTAGGACGACCGCTCCGAGCAGTCCTAGACACTGGCGTTTCCCGGCTTTTCCGGGCAGGAACGGATGAAGTGCTCCATACTGCCACAATAGAAACAGCTTCCCTCGGCTCGGCGAGATTCTTGGCGAGATCTGACCACCTTGGTCTGGTCGATCTGCATAGGTTCAGGCGAGAGCGCCCGCGGAGTGACTGGTTGAGAGGCAGGTCTCAGGGAAGTAGGAGCAGAGCAAGAAAAGTCTTTCTCCCAGGTAGTCTCTTTGGCACGTTCTTGGAACCGGATGCCAATCCGGGTAGCTAGTGACACCAGGTCATCCAGAGTGGTAGGAATGTCCCGACCAGCTAACTCGTCCTTAATCCGACCGGAAAGACCCTCCCAGAAGACGGACACCAGAGCCTCATTTTCCCAGGCAAGCTCAGAAGCGAGGGTGCGGAACCGTATGGCATATTGGCCCACGGTGAGACTCCCTTGGCGGAGACGTAGCAGAGAGGAGGCAGAAGAGGTTTTCCATCCAGATTCATCGAAGACTTTCCGGAAAGCAGCGAGGAAAGACGGCAGGTCGGACACCAGGGGATCCCCTCTCTCCCACAGGGGATTTAGCCATGCCAGTGCCTCCCCAGTGAGATGGGACATGATGAAGGCCACCTTGGCCCGGTCGGAGATGAACTGGTATGCCAATAGCTCAAAGTGCAGGGTGCACTGGTTTATGAAACCCCGAGCTAAAGTAGGTTCGCCGGCAAAGCGTGGAGGTGCCAGAAGCCGAGGTCCATAGTCGGGTATCATGAAGGGACTGGATTGCGGTACTGCAGGAATGGGCACGGCTGGACCAGAGGTAGACATAGACGAGTCACACAATGCGCCTAGACGAGAGTTAACGGACCGTAGATAGGACAGTACCACCTCCTGCTGAGTTTTCTGACGTAAGACTTCCTGGTGCAGATCGGAGATCTGGGGGCCACCGGGTTCCATGGCCCGAGCAAACTGTAACGGGTCTGGGAGGTGGAACCTCTGTGCAACTATACAAGGGGGCAGTCCTTGTGAGGAAGCGGGTGGCTCCCAGGGAAGACGGGCAGGCAGTCACGGCAAGTGACAGGGACAGTCTCTGGGTAGAAGGGCAGCGGGCTGGTGGCTGGTGAGCGCTCCTAGGTGAGCGGGCAAGAGTCTCTGGACAGGCTGGTGGTCACGGCAAGTGACGGCAGAGCCTCCAGGTAGGCTAGCAGGCAGGTAGCAGGTGAGCGCTCCCAGGTGAGCGGGCAAGAGTCTCTGGACAGGCTGGTGGTCACGGCAAGTGACGGCAGAACCTCCAGGTAGGCTAGCAGGCAAGTAACAGGTGAGCGCTCCCAGGTGAGCGCTCCCAGGTGAGCGGGCAGGCTGGTCCATAGACAGACTGACAGGTGTCGGAGAGCAGACCGTCGGACAGCAGGCTTGCAAGCTGGTAAGCGGATATCAGGCAGGTATCAAGCAGGAATTTGGCAGATGACTGGCAGGTAACTGGTAACGGGACCTGAGGGCTGAAGCAGAGTGAAGGCTTTGCAACAACATTGCTCGGGCACCTCCATTTTGGAGGAGGTGCCTTATATATGGGAGGTCCTCCGGCAACTGGCCGGGGACTCCTTAGGACGGCGCACGCGGTCCCTTTAAGAGAGGGGGAGCGCGCGCGCGCCCTAAGCACACTGTCGGGGAAGGAGCGCGTGCCGGAAGCAGCGGGGAGAGAAGCGCTGGAGGACGCCGCGCCAGGAGCGGGGAGGTGAGAGGGACGGCGTCTCTGCCTAGTACGGGGCAGAGACGCCGATGCTACACCTGTATGACTTTCCCTGTAAATTACATACTTACATATTTTGCTACCTTTATATCTTTCCCTGTAAGTAATGTAGGCACAGCTAGTACTGCCTCCATGTCTTTCCCTGAAAATAATATAAGTACAGCTAGTAATGCCTCCATGTCTTTCCCTGAAGATAATATAGGTACATATAGTACTGCCTCCATGTCTTTCCCTATAAATGATGAACATACACAGTACTTCTTCCATGTCTTATCCTGTAAATGATATTTGAACAGTTAGTATAGGCACAGATAGTACTGCCTTCATGTATTTTCCCTGTAGATGATACAGGCTTAGATAGTATAGGTACAGATAGTGAATGCACCTCACCAGTAGGCAGCAATACTAAGTCGCAGGTCAAGGTGAGAATACAGACAGAGGTCCATGGCACAGCAGGCTGGAGTTTCCCGATGACACATAGAGCAGCGAGGCCCTGCACAACAGGCTATGTTGGTCGACAGTCAAACAAGCAGAGGAAGACAGACCAGAAGCCACGGAACCAGATGTGTAGACCAACACAGGAGCTGAAGATGTAAAGTAAACCATACACTGCTGCAGCGTAATGTGAACAAGTCCAGGTAACAATTTGTTGTGCTTACAGTAGATGAATGGTTAATCAGCAGGTCTGAGAAGAAGTATATGCAGGCTGTTGAAACCACAGGAGACGATTGCAACTGAAGGAACTGGATGGTGACAAACTTCAAAACAAATGGAAACTGAACACACAGTCGACCTTAAAAGGTTTTGGATGCTGATAGGCCGGGCAACATGTGAAACCCAACATGGAGCACAGCAAAGAGCAGCGATAGAGGAGCGGAGCAGAGATCAGCCCTGGATTTCAGAAAGGTGCATGACACCCAGGGGAATAAAAATCGCGACCACAAAGGGTGTGACTGTGACTGGGCTTGTGCGGGAGGGAGGCCCATTGATGCAAGTGACTATTTCAGTTGGATGTGTGTCCGAGGACGCATATTCAGCTAAAATGTATTTTGGCGTAGAAATCTGCTGGCTCCATGCACTGCAATACATCAGAGGCCGGCACCTGACATCAGCGTGCCAGTCACAGGCGGCGCATAGCAGTGATGTTATACGTCGCCCATAGCAGGCACGCAGTAGTCAGCTTCCGGGTGCAGAAGACGGTGCCGCACATTGCGGGGGTGGAGGTAGGTAAGAAGAATCATTTTCATTTAAATGTATTAGAGAACAGCGGCAGAACAGGGAACATTATTACAGGAGGGGCGACATTATACCAGGAAGAGCCCAGAAAGGGGGATATTATTATAGGATGGGCCCAGGAGGGGGAAAATTATACCAGGAAGATCCCAGAGAGGAGGACATTATTAAGGGTAGCGGACTTGATGAGATTGGAAGGGCCCCAGGATAGATGACATTATACCAGGAAGGGGCCCATGATGTGGGGACATTATACCAGGAAGGGTCCAGGATGGGGAAATTACCCCAGAATGTGGGACATTATTACTAGAAGGGGCCCAGGATGGGGGACATCATGTCAGGAAGAGGCCCAGGATGGGTGACATTAGTACAGGTTAGGGGACATTATTACATCATGAGGGGAAAACACATATGTCTTTGTGGATGTTGCAAGCATAAATACACTGTGTTCCGAATTATTAGGCAAATGAGTATTTCGATCATATGATACTTTTTATACATGTTGTCCTACTCCAAGCTGCATAGGCTTGAGAGCCAACTACCAATTAAGGAAATCTGGTGATGTGCATCTCTGTAATGAGGAGGGGTGTTGACTAATGACATCAACACCCTATATAAGGTGTGCTTAATTATTAGGAAACTTCCTTTCCTTTGGCAAAATGGGTCAGAAGAGAGATTTGACGGGCTCTAAAAAGTCCAAAATTGTGAGATGTCTTGCAGAGGGATGCAGCAGTCTTGAAATTTCCAAACTTTTGAAGCGTGATCACCGAACAATCAAGCGTTTCATGGAAAATAGCCAACAAGGTCGCAAGAAGCGTGTTGGCCAAAAAAGGCGCAAAATAACTGCCCATGAATTGAGTAAAATCAAGCGTGAAGCTGCCAAGATGCCATTCGCCACCAGTTTTGCCATATTTCAGAGCTGCAACGTTACTGGAGTATCAAAAAGCACAAGGTGTGCGATACTCAGGGACATGGCCAAGGTAAGGAAGGCTGAAAAACCACCACCTTTGAACAAGAAACATAAGATAAAACTTCAAGAATGGTTCAAGAAATATCTTAAGACTGATTTCTCAAAGGCTTTATGGACTGATGAAATGAGAGTGACTCTTGATGGGCCAGATGGATGGGCCAGAGGCTGGATCAGTAAAGGGCAGAGAGCTCCACTCCGACTCAGACGCCAGCAAGGTGGAGGTGGGGTACTGGTATGGGCTGGTATCATCAAAGATGAACTTGTGGGACCTTTTCGGGTTGAGGATGGAGTGAAGCTCAACTCCCAGACCTACTGCCAGTTTCTGGAAGACAACTTCTTCAAGCAATGATACAGGAAGAAGTCGGTATCGTTAAAAAAAAACATGATTTTCATGCAGGACAATGAGCCATCACATGCATCCAACTACTCCACAGCATGGCTGGCCAGTAAAGGTCTAAAAGAAGAAAAAATAATGACATGGCCCCCTTGTTCACCTGATCTGAACCCCATAGAGAACCTGTGGTCCATCATAAAATGTGAGATCTACAGGGAGGGAAAACAGTACACCTCTGGGAACAGTGTCTGGGAGGCTGTGGTGGCTGCTGCACGCAATGTTGATCGAAAACAGATCAAGCAACTGACAGAATCTATGGATGGAGGCTTTTGAGTGTCATCATAAAGAAAGGTGGCTATATTCATCACTAATTATTTTGGTTTTTGTTTTTGCATGTCAGAAATGTTTATTTCTAAATTTTGTGAACTGATAATTGTTTACCTGGTGAAAATAAACAAGTGAGATGGGATTATATTTGGTTTTTATTAAGTTGCCTAATAATTCTGCACAGTAATAGTTACCTGCACAAACAGATATTCTCCTAAGATAGCCAAATCTAAAAAACACCCCACTGCAACTTCCAAAAATATTAAGCTTGGATATTTATGAGTCTTTTGGGTTGATTGAGAACATAGTTGTTGATCAATAATAAAAATAATCCTCTAAAATACAACTTGCCTAATAATTCAGAACACAGTGTAGTACTGCCTCCATATATTTCCCTGCAAATTACATAGGTACAGACAATACTACCTCCATATCCCTGAAAATGATATATGCACAATTAGTACCGCCGCCATGTATTTCTTTGCAAAGTATATAGGTACTGTTACTACTGCCATCATTTAATTTACAGAAAATGATGTGGGCACAGATAGTACTGCCAAATTGCTTATCCCTGTAAACATATAGGTTCAGATAGTACTGCCCCTATTTCTTCTCCTATAAATGATATAGGCACAGATAGTACTGACTCCTCCTCTTTGCCTGTGAATTAAATACGTAGAGATAGTACTGCTTCTATGCCTTTCCCTGTAAGCGATATAGGTACAGATAATACAGGCTCTTTCAAGATATAATACAAGAGTACTTTAGTAAATTCATGACCTCTGGTAACAAAATGTCTGGGTTTCATTAAAAAAATATATATCAAAATAAAGAAGTGTTAAGTATAATAAGGCAAAAACAAAAGCCACTTAAAACGTTGAAGGCTGAGCGTTCAGAAAAAGCATTTCTGGCGAATAAAGATCTCAATAGGAAATGTGAAAGCTAAATAAAGCTAGCAAAGTTATTCACAGAAAAACAAATCGCAAAAGTCATTAAAACATAACGGAAACTTTTTTTTAGATATATATAAATGCCAAAAAGAAAAATTTAGACAGTAGGAGCCGAGTATATAATTGTAGAGGCCAAAGAGAAGGTTGAGATAATAAAGAGTAACTAAGCTTTGAAACTGTTTTGTCAACTTTTGCAGGCACTTTTACTGCTCAATAGACCCCAGGCCAGTGCCCAGCTCAGCAGACAGGAGCGCACAGCTGCTCTCTGAACGCACACACAGAGTGGAGTACGGATTTATTCTAAAGCATAGACTACAAACCTCGTATCTTGATACGAAGCCTATCCTTTGTATTGAATCTGTACCCTGCTCTGTGTATGCGCTCAGACAGGAGCTGTGCTCTCCTGTCTGCTGGGCTGTGCTCTCCTGTCTGCTGGGCTGGTCTCTCCTGTCTGCTGGGCTCTCCTGTCTGCTGGGCTCGTCTCTCCTGTCTGCTGAGCTGTGCTCTCCTGTCTGCAAGGCTGTGTTCTCCTGTCTGCTGAGCTGTGCTCTCCTGTCTGCTGGGCTGTGTTATCCTGTCCGCTGAGCTGTGCTCTACTGTCTGCTGGGCTGGTCTCTCCTGTCTGCTGTGCTCTCCTGTCTGCTGGACTCTCTTCCCTGCTGGGCTGTGCTCTCCTGTTTGCTGGGCTGGGCTCTCCTGTCTGCTGAGCTGTGCTCTACTGTCTGCTGGGCTGGTCTCTCCTGTCTGCTGTGCTCTCCTGTCTGCTGGGCTGGTCTCTCCTGTCGACTGAGCTGTGCTCTCCTGTCTGCAAGGCTGTGTTCTCCTGTCTGCTGAGCTGTGCTCTCCTGTCTGCTGGGCTGTGTCTCCTGTCTGCTGAGCTGTGCTCTACTGTCTGCTGGGTTGGTCTCTCCTGAGCTGTGCTCTACTGTCTGCTGGGCTGGGCTCTCCTGTCTGCTGGGCTCTCCTGTCTGCTGGACTCTCTTGCCTGCTGGGCTGTGGTCTCCTGTTTGCTGGGCTGGTCTCTCCTGTCTGCTGAGCTGTGCTCTCCTGTCTGCTGGGCTGTGTTCTCCTGTCTGCTGAGCTGTGCTCTACTGTCTGCTGGGCTGGGCTCTCCTGTCTGCTGGACTCTCCTGAGCTGTGCTCTACTGTCTGCTGGGCTGGGCTCTCCTGTCTGCTGGACTCTCTTGTCTTCTGGGCTGTGCTCTCCTGTCTGCTGGACTCTCTTGTCTTCTGGGCTGTGCTCTCCTGTCTGCTGGGCTGTGTTCTCCTGTCTGCTGAGCTGTGCTCTACTGTCTGCTGGGCTGGTCTCTCCTGTCTGCTGTGCTCCCCTGTCTGCTGGGCTGGTCTCTCCTGTCGACTGAGCTGTGCTCTCCTGTCTGCTGGGCTGTGTTCTCCTGTCTGCTGAGCTGTGCTCTACTGTCTGCTGGGCTGGTCTCTCCTGAGCTGTGCTCTACTGTCTGCTGGGCTAGGCTCTCCTGTCTGCTGGGCTCTCCTGTCTGCTGGATTCTCTTGCCTGCTGGGCTGTGCTCTCCTGTTTGCTGGGCTGGTCTCTCCTGTCTGCTGAGCTGTGCTCTCCTGTCTGCTGGACTGTGTTCTCCTGTCTGCTGAGCTGTGCTCTACTGTCTGCTGGGCTGGTCTCTCCTGTCTGCTGTGCTCTCCTGTCTGCTGGGCTGGCCTCTCCAGTCGACTGAGCTGTGCTCTCCTGTCTGCAAGGCTGTGTTCTCCTGTCTGCTGAGCTGTGATCTCCTGTCTGCTGGGCTGTGTTCTCCTGTCTGCTGAGCTGTGCTCTACTGTCTGCTGGGTTGGTCTCTCCTGAGCTGTGCTCTACTGTCTGCTGGGCTGGGCTCTCCTGTCTGCTGGGCTCTCCTGTCTGCTGGACTCTCTTGCCTGCTGAGCTGTGCTCTCCTGTTTTCTGGGCTGGTCTCTCCTGTCTGCTGAGCTGTGCTCTCCTGTCTGCTGGGCTGTGTTCTCCTGTCTGCTGAGCTGTGCTCTACTGTCTGCTGGGCTGGGCTCTCCTGTCTGCTGGACTCTCCTGAGCTGTGCTCTACTGTCTGCTGGGCTGGGCTCTCCTGTCTGCTGGACTCTCTTGTCTTCTGGGCTGTGCTCTCCTGTCTGCTGAGCTGTGCTCTCCTGTCTGCTGAACTGTGCTCTCCTGTCTGCTGGACTGTGCTCCCCTGTCTGCTGGGTTGTGCTCTCCTGTCTGCTGACCTGTGCTTTCCTGTCTGCTGGACTCTGCTCTCCTGTCTGCTGACCTGTGCTTTCCTGTCTGCTGGACTCTGCTCTCCTGTCTGCTGACCTGCGCTCTCCTGTCTTCTGGGCTGTGCTCTCCTGTCTGCTGCACTGTGCTCTCCAGTCTGCTGATCTGTGCTTTCCTGTCTGCTGGAATCTGCTCTCCTGTCTGCTGACCTGTGCTTTCCTGTCTGCTGGACTCTGCTCTCCTGTCTGCTGACCTGTGCTTTCCTGTCTGCTGGACTCTGCTCTCCTGTCTGCTGACCTGTGCTTTCCTGTCTGCTGGACTCTGCTCTCCTGTCTGCTGACCTTTGCTTTCCTATCTGCTGAGCTGCGCTCTCCTGTCTGCTGAGCTGGACACTGTTCTGGGGTCTGTTGGTCAGCACACCCAGCCCTTTACTGAAGCTCCAGAGGCAGAAACTAAGGGACACTACATGCAAATGCATAAAGAAATGGTTACAGGACATGGACAACTTAGGAAGCATTTTTTTTCTTTACTTAAAGGGGTTTTCCCACGAACGAAAGTTCATTTTAAAAATTGTCTTTGTCTGACCGTGTACGGAACATACCACAGCTCCTGGGGAGGAAGCAAAAGACATTACTGACATTATAGCAGTGGATCGCAGATGATTCATTCTCTGAGGTAAAGCATTTCACTGCCTGTATTTAAACAATATTTTACCTCACAAAATGAATCCTCTGCAATCTCCTGCTATAATGTTTGCATTGTCTTTTGCTTCCTCCCCTGCCCAGGAGATGTGGTATGTTCCATACATGGTCAGACACCAGCAATTTTTAAATTGAACTTTCATTCATGGGAAAACCCCTTTAAATCAAGCACTTTTGGCAAAAAAAAGTTTTTTTGCAATTGAGTTTTATTAAAAATGTTGCACCATTTGTTCTCTGTATCCTCTGTATGTCCTGTATGTCTTTTGTTAATTGCAGAATGAGTTAACTGAGAATCCATCAGTGAGTTCGTTGTGACGGGAGGGTTGATCACGCTTATCATCCTTCATGTGAGCTCCTCTCATCTAATTAATGGCCACAAAGTTCATCTCAACTTTTAAAGCACAATGAACGGCATAAAAACAAAACACAAAAAAAAACAATGATGGCATAGCTTTTTTTTTTTTTTCACCGTTTTACTTCACTTGGAATATTTTATGCCTCTTCCGGTGCATTCCATGGCAAAGTGAATGGCGTTTTTAAAAACTACAATTTGTCCCACAAAAAACCAAGCCCTGATATGGTATGAGAAAGTTGTCTGCGACAGGATGGGGTTAATTTGCATGTATAGTAGATGGAAATGTTGAATAATCCCTCGAAAGTGATTTTCACTATAGGATAAGAGGGGAGATTTTCGGCTCTGGTGTCCTAGCCTTAGGTGTTATATACATAAATGTATGATTTCATGGAAAACCATCATATCCACAATAAAATGTGTTTTATTCCGATCTGGTGACAGACATTCTACTTTAAAGGGGTCCTCTGCACGGAATAATACTGTTTTATCAGAAGGATCTCTAAAGATCAGCTGATCCCAGGCTGGTAAGTGTTCTATTTCCCAACAGCGCCACCACAGGGATACTAAAGCATTACACATTGCCCATTGGTTTGTTTGTATATAGAGTCGTTATCAGTCATTGTACAGGAGGGGAGGAGGTGAGCTGTGACATCACCTATTGTGAATGGTTGATCCTGCATTATCTACTCTATATAGAAGTGTTATCGGTCATTGTACAGGAGGCGAAGGAGGTGAGCTGTGACATCACCTATTGTGACTGGTGGATCCTTTGTTATGTACTGTATATAGAAGTGTTATCAGTCATTGTACAGGAGGAGGTGAGCTGTGATATCACCTATTATTGTGGATCCTGTGTTATCTACTATACATAGAGGTGTTATCAGTTATTAGACAGGAGGAGGAGGTGAGCTGTGATATCACCTATTGTGAATGGTGGATCCTGTGTTATCTACTTTATATAGAGGTGTTCTCAGTCAATGTACAGGAGGAGGAGGAGGTGAGCTGTGACATCACCTATTGTGAATGGTGGATCCTGTGTTATCTACTCTATATAGAGGTGTTCTCAGTCAATGTACAGGAGGAGGAGGTGAGCTGTGACATCACCTATTGTGATAGTTGGATCCTGTGTTATCTACTGTGTATAAATGTGTTACCATCTATTGTAATTCTGTCTGTGTTGATACTGAGACTGCTGAATCGTCACCTGTACAGAACAGGATGTAGGAGTCTAGTATCGAGCCTAGTGGCCAGAATGAAAACTGCAATATCTATGATTTTTTTAGTGTAGATTGTGCTATGGATAATGAATACGCTGCTGACTCCACTGTACTGTATCATTGCAGCTCGCCATCTCATAAAGGGCGCAGAGCTAATGAGTTGATTGACAAATTCAGCTCTGCTACATCCGTCGCTCGATTTCTCACATTTCCTGGTACCGTATACCGCACACCTACGGATTGTCTCTCCGTCATCCCCGTAATATTCAGACACGATTGCACTTGAGTCACCGCTCAGTCCGGCGTCCATCCGTCTACAGCCACATCCGACTGTTCCACCTAAGTCTATTTCTGTCTGCTGCGCTCATTACTCCGGCCTGATCCTCCTCGTTGGGGGGCGAGCGTCTCTCGCCAGTATGAGTTGGGTATGTTGGGGTCACCGTGTTGTGTGATGCACCCTCCTCTCCCTCCTGCCTCGCTCAGGTAGGGGTGCAGTGCTGTGGGGCGAAGCACAGCCAGTATGAGGCGCGGGGCTGCGGATTGGATGTGAAAGCAATTAAAAGGGCCGTGTTGTGGTGGCTGCAGGCTGGCTCCAGGCGCTGGGGGGAACTGCCAGGACCGATAAGGTGCTTCATTTCTCTGTCCTAAACACTCCCCTCAGAGGCCAAACTGCATCTCGCAAAGTCCTAGAGGTTTGTGAGTCCTAGACAATGCTGAAATGTGGTCTCATGCATTCAGCACCTCTCCCCCCTCCTTTCCTTTTAATGCGGCCTTTGATTTTAACCATTTTGCTGCTAAGTGGTGCAAGACCCCCTTACAGAACCAGCACTGTATTGGGAACCTCTTATGTCGGACACTCGGGTCACCATGTGGTTGATTTAACCCAGATGATGGACGGAGAATATTCAGACCGACGGCCCTTGTCCTAATATACTGGGCGATATACGGCCGTACAAAAATCGCCCCACAAACTATATTGTCCCTTTATCATCCTATAGGCTCCTGAAGAAAGTCGGAGCCGCAACGTCAATGTGCAAAAATTACCAATAATATGAGTCAGTAAAAATTGTGCAAATTGCCCCAAATTTTATCGAAATGGAACTTTTGGAACCAAAACTGCAGTCGCCACCAATCAGAATTCTGCATAACGCCTTTTCCGTTTTTGCTCTTTCATTGTTTTTCCAACAGTTATATGTTTGTTTTTATTATTATTATTTTTCCATCAACTGAGCCATTATTAATTTCTGTTGGGTGGAACAAGTTGTACTTTCATCATTCTTTTTTTTGTATGAAAATCAGGAAAAAAAATCCAGTTGGAATGAAAAAAACAAAAACAACAAAAAAAAAAAACCAACGCAATAATTCCGCCGTTGTTTTATGAGTTTTGCTCTTCTGTTGTTCACTATGCAGAAAAAAATGACCCAGGCAACTTGATTCGACAGATCAGTAGGATGATGGCGATACCAGACTTAGTGTCACCGTTTTTTGAAGTGTTGTAACTTTTATTATTTTTCTGCTTTTGGAGCTGGATCAGGGCTTGTTTTTTTTTTTTTTTTTATTGTTTAAGTCACGTTGTAGTTTTTGTTGATAACTTTGGTTCATATTAGGTTTTGATCGCATTTTATTGAATTTTTTGGGAGATTAAAAAGCAGCAATTTTGATATTTAAGTATTTTTCGTCTTTACTTTACTTTTACAGACTTATCCAATTTGCCGTTTTTTATTTCTTTATTTTTAACTAAGGAAGATAAAAAAAATAAAAATAAATGAAAAAAATGTAAAAAATATATATAAATATATATATATATATATATATATATATATATATATATATATATATTACGCTTTAACTTTTAGTCACTAGGGGGGACCTGCAGTCGCATGTACTATATATTGCAATTTCAGAGTACCAGGATGGCGGCAAGAGAGGGCGATGGGGGTCTGAACGGACGCCCTGGCCGGATAGGGAACCTTAAACATGGAGTTGTCAATTATCTCTGTACTATGGCACTCAGAATCCCTAAAAGTCAATTTTACAGACCCATGGACACTATGGAGGGGAATTCATCATAAAATGATTTTTTTTGGCAACTTTTTTTTTTCGAAAATGGCAATTCATAACTTTGGCTCAAACCTACCGGAATCCAATTTACGCTAATGTTTTTGAAAGAGACGAGAAATAACAAAAAGTCGCAAAAGGTTTGAGCAAAACTCACTCTCGAAAACTTTGCATACTAAAAACGAAAAACTGTTCCAAAACCCTTGATAAACACCAAGTGTAGAGGCGCAGTATGGCCCATAGTTATCTATGGATGATTAGGGGTATTCCTAGAATATTAATCTATTCCTTAGCCATTGCATAGGGTATAACTTCCTGATCACTGGGGGTCCGGCCACTAGTAGTATATCCCCCACAATCCCGAGATTAGAGATCTGCTGATTGAGGTTGGATCCCCAGGCGATCAGCAACTAAATCATCCCAATCCCTCATTTGTTGTCCACCTTTGGGGACAATTTTTTTTTTTTTTTATCTAAATTTATTTATTTGGGTCTTAAAATCATTTTAGCATTTTGATTGCATTAATAATTTTGCACCATTTGCCTTCTACAGCCTGTATATTTCTGGCTGTGGAATGAGTTAACTGAGAATCAGTCAGGGAGCTCATTTTGATGGTCTACTGAGAGAGTTTGTAATTCTTTTACCTGTCTTTTCTGAGCTCATCTCAGCTGATTTATGACTACATCAAAGTTGAATGTGCAAGGAAAAAAAAAAAGAGCTTGTAAAAGCAAAACGGTGCAACATTTTTTATGAAACCCAATTGCGATTTTGCTGTAAAAAAAATAAAAAATAAACCCCACAACTAATTCCTGCCGGGGCGGTAAGCAGCAAGCGTGGGTTTTCTTTGGCAGGCTGAGGGTTAAGCAGAAGTTCAGGCGCACTGACTGTTAAACTCTTTCTCCAGGCGCACTTGGTGGCTCTTCACTTGTGAAATGTCCCTGTCACTTGACGTTAGGCTCCACATTACCAGAGCAGGCCGCGCTGTGCGCTCGTTAACGCCACCCCTGCTCTTGTCAGCGCTTGTAAACGAGAGGTCAGGGGCAGCGGCCGCAACAACATGGAGCCCCGAGGGAGAGTGAGAGGTGTCAGCGAGGCTCAGGAGAGGTGTATGTGCGCAGGAAATGTCTAACATGAGCTAATCTCTAGTCTCTATATTTGTAAAACAGCCAAGAAAACGCAGATTCATATATATCTATAAAAATTCTGTAGTATCAAATAATCTCCGTACCCCATGGCGAAACTTTTGCAATGGTCGCCACTAAGCTGTGGGAGTAACAAACACGTATTTGTATAATGCATGCAAACAGACACACACACAAGCACACATTCAGTACATACACACACTTACACTCACATACTGTACATACACACACTTACACACACATACAGTACATATACACAAACACACATACAGTACATACACACACTTACACACACATACAGTACATACACACAAACACGCATACAGTACATACACACACTTACACTCACATACAGTACATACACACACTTACACACACATACAGTACATATACACAAATACACTTACAGTACATACACACACTTACACACACATACAGTACATACACACAAACACACATACAGTACATACACACACTTACACTCACATACAGTACATACACACAAACACACATACAGTACATACACACACTTACACACACATACAGTACATATACACAAACACACTTACAGTACATACACACACTTACACACACATACAGTACATACACACATACAGTACATACACACATACAGTACATACACACATACAGTACATACACACACTTACACACACATACAGTACATATACACAAACACACTTACAGTACATACACACACTTACACACACATACAGTACATATACACAAACACACTTACAGTACATACACACACTTACACACACATACAGTACATACACACAAACACACATACAGTACATACACACACTTACACTCACATACAGTACATACACACACTTACACACATATACAGTACATACACACACTTACACTCACATAGAGTACATACACACACACTCACATACAGTACATACACACACTTACACACACATACAGTACATACACACATACAGTACATACACACAAACACACTTACAGTACATACACACAAACACACTTACAGTACATACACACACTTACACACATATACAGTATATACACACACTTACACTCACATACAGTACATACACACACTTACACACACATACAGTACATACACACACACTCACATACAGTACATACACACACTTACATACACATACAGTACATACACACATACAGTACATACACACAAACACACTTACAGTACATACACACAAACACACATACAGTACATACACACACTTACACACACATACAGTACATACACACACTTACACACACATACAGTACATACACACAAACACACTTACAGTACATACACACACTTACACACACATACAGTACATACACACAAACACACTTACAGTACATACACTCACATACAGTACATACACACACACACATACAGTACATACACACATTTACGCTCACATACACCCATACTCACACACTTACATACATACACCCATACATAAACACACACATACATGCATACATACACACACATACACCCATATACATACACAAACAAAAACATCCATACATACACAAACCCACATACTTCCATACAAACATCCATACATGAACACACACATACATACTCATAAGTATACACATATACATACATCAAGCAATGTGAACTGAGGTCTAAGATGGTAGGCATGCAAGAAATAGGAGCATGTTCACACTAGCAAAAAGAAACAAAACCTACAAAAGACAAAAGACAAAAATATATCTCATACCCTACTATCATTATATATAAATGTAAAGCAAAGTTGCATAATAAATATAGGGTACTTAGTGAACTATTTTTGATCAAAAAAAGTATACAAGCCGTCCCACCAGCGGCAAGGTGACCCTAAATTGGGACGGTACCTATACTGCCTATATTAAAAACCTTACTGTATATCAAAGTTGAAGTAATGCATATAAAAGGGTAGACAAATAGGACCGGGTCCCAACTCCAGACCACCCAGGCCCGTGGTAAGCTACATATATACCAGTCAGCTCAACAAAGGGGATGCCACACCCTTAAATTGCACAGAATGCAAACAAGACAAAAAACCAAGCAATGTGAACTGAGGTCTAAGATGGTAGACATGCAAGAAATAGGAGCATGTTCACACTAGCAAAAAGAAACAAAACCTACAAAAGACAAAAGACAAAAATATATCTCATACCCTACTATCATTATATATAAATGTAAAGCAAAGTTGATAATAAATATAGGGTACTTAGTGAACTATTTTTGATCAAAAAAAGTATACAAGCCGTCCCACCAGCGGCAAGGTGACCCTAAATTGGGACGGTACCTATACTGCCTATATTAAAAACCTTACTGTATATCAAAGTTGAAGTAATGCATATAAAAGGGTAGACAAATAGGACCGGGTCCCAACTCCAGACCACCCAGGCCCGTGGTAAGCTACATATATACCAGTCAGCTCAACAAAGGGGATGCCACACCCTTAAATTGCACAGAATGCAAACAAGACAAAAAACCAAGCAATGTGAACTGAGGTCTAAGATGGTAGACATGCAAGAAATAGGAGCATGTTCACACTAGCAAAAAGAAACAAAACCTACAAAAGACAAAAGACAAAAATATATCTCATACCCTACTATCATTATATATAAATGTAAAGCAAAGTTGATAATAAATATAGGGTACTTAGTGAACTATTTTTGATCAAAAAAAGTATACAAGCCGTCCCACCAGCGGCAAGGTGACCCTAAATTGGGACGGTACCTATACTGCCTATATTAAAAACCTTACTGTATATCAAAGTTGAAGTAATGCATATAAAAGGGTATGACATATACATACATGCATATCCACAACACACATCATACAATTCATAAACGTACACGAGTCAAATACATACATGCACAAACTCATAAATATACACAGAAAAGTACATACATACATGCATATGCACAATATACATCTTACAGTGCATAAACATACAATGGGTACGGAAAGTATTCAGACCCCTTTAAATTTTTCACTCTTCGTTTCATTGTAGCCATTTGGTAAATTCTGAAAAGTTCATTTTTTTCTCATTAAAGTCCACTCTGCACCCCATCTTGACTGAAAAAAACAGAAATGTAGAAATTTTTGCAAATTTATTAAAAAAGAAAAATTGAAATATCACATGGTCATAAGTATTCAGACCCTTTGCTCAGTATTGAGTAGAAGCCCCCTTTTGAGCTAGTACAGCCATGAGTCTTCTTGGGAATGATGCAACAAGTTTTTCACACCTGGATTTGGGGATCCTCTGCCATTCTCCCTTGCTGATCCTCTCCAGTTCCGTCAGGTTGGATGGTGAACATTGGTGGACAGCCATTTTGGTTCTCTCCAGAGATGCTCAATTGGGTTTAGGTCAGGGCTCTGGCTGGGCCAGTCAAGAATGGTCACAGAGTTGTTCTGAAGCCACTCCTTTGTTATTTTAGCTGTGTGCTTAGGGTCATTGTCTTGTAGGAAGGTGAACCTTCGGCCAAGTCTGAGGTCCAGAGCACTCTGGAAGAGGTTTTCATCCAGGATATCTCTGTACTTGGCTGCATTCATGTTTCCTTCAATTGCAACCAGTCGTCCTGTCCCTGCAGCTGAAAAACACCCCCATAGCATGATGCTGCCACCACCATGTTTCACTGTTGGGATTGTATTGGGCAGGTGATGAGCAGTGCCTGGTTTTCTCCACACATACTGCTTAGAATTATCACCAAAAAGTTCTATTTTCGTCTCATCAGATCAGAGAATCTTATTTCTCATAGTCTGGGAGTCCTTCATGTGCTTTTGAGCAAACTCTATGCGGGCTTTCATATGTCTTGCACTGAGGAGAGGTTTCCGACGGGCCTCTCTGCCATAAAGGCCCGACTGGTGGAGGGCTGCTGTGATAGTTGACTTTGTGAAACTTTCTTCCATCTCCCTACTGCATCTCTGGAGCTCAGCCAAAGTGACCTTGGGGTTCTTCTTTACCTCTCTCACCAAGGCTCTTCTCCCACGATTGCTCAGTTTGACAGGGCGGCCAAGTCTAGGAAGACTTCTGGTGGTCCCAAACTTCTTCCATTTAAGGATTATAGAGGCCACTGTGCTCTTAGGAACCTTGAGTAATGCAGAAATTCTTTTATAACCTTGGCCAGATCTGTGCCTTGCCACAATTCTGTCTCTGAGCTCCTTGGGCAGTTCCTTTGAGCTCATGATTCTCATTTGGTCTGACATGCACTGTGAGCTGTGAGGGCTTACATAGACAGGTGTGTGCCTTTCCAAATCAAGTCCTATCAGTTTAATTAAACACAGATGGACTCCAATGAAGGAGTAGAACCAACTCAAGGAGGATCACAAGGAAATGGACAGCATGTGACTTAAATATGAGTGTCTAAGCAAAGGGTCTGAATACTTATGGCCATGTGATATTTAAGTTTTTCTTTTTTAATAAATTTGCATAAATTTCTACATTTCTGTTTTTTTCCAGTCAAGATGGGGTGCAGAGTGTACTTTAATGAGAAAAAAAATGAACTTTTTAGAATTTACCAAATGACTGCAATGAAACAAAGAGTGAAAAATTTAAAGGAGTCTGAATACTTTCCGCACCCACTGTATATGTAACGAAACAGTTTGTTATTTTAATTAGCCAGACGTCTAGATTTGTTAAGCGAAGAGAAATGCACTAGTGTGTTTGTGTTGACTTTTAGAACTTGTGTGTTTCTTTGGTGGGTCAAGAAGGACAGACCAATATTTGTATAACCATGAATGTTGTCTTCTATTGGTCTGTGAACAATGATGTTTGTTACTACGCTAATTGCATATTGTACTAAAGCCAGCTAGATATTTATTTTCAAGAGCCCCCTGCTTCACCAACTATGTAAATTGATTAAATGCACACACAATGAGACCTGAGCCCTATGGAATAGTATCATCCCTGGTCCTTGATCTGTGAATGTGTGCTTGACAGAACAATTGTAACTATTTGGGGGACATGTGCCTCGGTAGCAGAGATAGTTAAAAGGGAGAATCAAAGATCAGACACACTCTTCAGTAGAGTAGCTTGGTAGCTTGGCAGCATGGCTTGATCCAGAGAGACACAGATTTGGATTCTACATGATTCCGGCCTAAGGTTATATGGCCCTGACTGGAAGGATACGGATCTACTCCATTGACAATGAGAGAACCCATGGATACATTTGGGGAGCCCAGGTTGGGACAATGAAGTCACCTGGCCTCATGGATATGTTGTTTGGGGTTGCCAGGTGGGACCCTCCGGTCACCTGGAACCCATGGAGACGTTCGGAGAAGCGAGATTGGGACTAGCCGGTCATCTGGCCCCATGGAAACTCTCAGAGGACATGTACGTCCATGGACTGTCAGCTTCCTAAGCTTGCCACTACCTCCTCTCTGTGGGGGCCCGCCAAAAGCGGGGAGCCACTGGTTGAGGTAGTTGGCCCTGGAAGTCCAAAAAGTTGCAGCTGTTCTTTCCCTGGCGGGCCAACGGAAGGGTGAGACTGTGTAATTTTGCACCATCTTGGGTATTTGCTGCGACTATTCCATATGTTTATTGTCCGTTTGGTCGTTCAATAAAGTATTGCCAAAATGTTTTACCCTTACCCTGTGTTGTCTGAGTAGTATTGTGCCCACGGAAGACCCTGTGTCTTCACAATATATACATCACAATCATATACACTGCTCAAAAAAATAAAGGGAACACTCAAATAACACATCCTAGATCTGAATGAATGAAATATTCTCATTGAATACTTTGTTCTGTACAAAGGTGAATGTGATGACAACAAAATCACACAAAAATCATCAATGGAAATCAAATGTATTAACCAATGGAGGCCTGGATTTGGCCTGGATTTGGAGTCACCCCCAAAATTAAAGTGGAAAAACACACTACAGGCTGATCCAAGCTCAGTATTGTGTGTGGCCTCCACGTGCCTGTATGACCTCCCTACAACGCCTGGGCATGCTCCTGATGAGGTTGTGGATGGTCTCCTGTGGGATCTCCTCCCAGACCTGGACTAAAGCATCGCCAACTCCTGGACAGTCTGTGGTGCAACGTGACGTTGGTGGATGGAGCGAGACATGAAGTCCCAGATGTGCTCAATCGGATTCAGATCTGGGGAACGGGAGGGCCAGTCCATAGCTTCAATGCCTTCATCTTGCAGGAACTGCTGACACACTCCAGCCACATGAGGTCTGGCATTGTCCTGCATTAGGAGGAACCCAGGGCCAACCGCACCAGCATATGGTCTCACAAGGGGTCTGAGGATCTCATCTCGGTACCTAATGGCAGTCAGGCTACCTCTGGCGAGCACATGGAGGGCTGTGCGGTCCTCCAAAGAAATGCCACCCCACACCATTACTGACCCACTGCCAAACCGGTCATGCAGAAGGATGTTGCAGGCAGCAGATCACTCTCTACAGCGTCTCCAGACTCTGTCTCATGTGCTCAGTGTGAACCTGCTTTCATCTGTGAAGAGTACAGGGCGCCAGTGGCGACTTTGCCAATCCTGGTGCTTTGTGGCAATTGCCAAGCAACAACCCCCATCTGTGGACGTCAGGCCCTCATACCACCCTCATGGAGTCGGTTTCTAACAGTCTGTGCAGACACATGCACATTTGTGGCCTGCTGGAGGTCATTTTGCATGGCTCTGGAGTGCTCCTCCTGTTTCTCCTTGCACAAAGCCGGAGGTAGCGGTCCTGCTGCTGGGTTGTTGCCCTCCTACGGCCCCCTCCACATCTCCTGGTTTGTCTCCTGGTAGCGCCTCCAGCCTCTGGACACTACGCTGACAGACACAGCAAACCTTCTTGCCACCGCTCGCATTGATGTGCAATCCTGGATGAGCTGCACTACCTGAGCAACTTCTGTGGGTTGTAGAGCAAGTCTCATGCTACCACGAGTGTGAAAGCACAACCAACATTCAGAAGTGACCAAAACATCAGCCAGAAAGCATTGGTACTGAGATGTGGTCTGTGGTCCCCACCTGCAGAACCACTCCTTTATTGAGGGTGTCTTGATAATTGCCAATAATTTCCATCTATTGTCTATTCCATTTGCACAACAGCATGTGAAGTTGATTGTCAATCAGAGTTGCTTCCTAAGTGGACAGTTTGATTTCACAGAAGTTTGATTTACTTGGAGTTATATTCTGTTGTTTAAGTCTTCCCTTTATTTTTTTTGAGCAGTGTATATGCATACAAGCACATAGTGATAAATATAAACATATGCATGTATATGTACAAGATACATAAACATACACATATCACATACCTACACAAACAGACTCAAATATATACACATAAAAGTATATACATGCACAGCACACATCATACAGTACATAAACCTATACAAAAGACATACATATGCTTACATGCAGTACGTACACACAGTAATAACTATACTAATAAAAATATATATGCATATCTCTCTTTTTTTGTTTATATTTTATTTGTAAAGATATACACATACTCACAATATACATAAACATACACCCATTACATATATACATACATTCTTATGCCTGCATACATATACATACTCAAAAATATATACATGTGCACAACAAACATCATACATAAACATACAAATATCAAATACATACATATACTCAAACATACACATTAAGTATACATACATGCATGCACAATATACCTAACCATACATACATTACATATATATACACATACTTATGCAAACATACATACAAGCTCATGCTCAAAATATATACATATACACAACACAAATTATACAGTACATAAACATACACACATCACATACATATATATGCATACATGCAGTACATACGCTCACATAGTCATAAATATACACATAACCAAATAAATGTACAATACAAAACATACATAAACATGCAAACATCACATACTTACACAAACCTTCATATATACAAACTTATAAGTATACATGTGAAATTACGTACATACAGATGCACAACATACATAAACCTACATACATACACGCACACACTCATAAATATTTACAAATATATACAGTACAGACCAAAAGTTTGGACACACCTTCTCATTTAAAGATTTTTCTGTATTTTCATGACGATGAAAATTGTACATTCACACTGAAGGCATCAAAACTATGAATTAACACATGTGGAATTATATACTTAACAAAAAAGTGTGAAACAACTGAAAATATGTCTTATATTCTAGGTTCTTCAAAGTAGCCACCTTTTGCTTTGATGACTGCTTTGCACACTCTTGGCATTCTCTTGATGAGCTTCAAGAGGTAGTCACCGGAAATGGTCTTCCAACAATCTTGAAGGAGTTCCCAGAGATGCGTAGCACTTGTTGGCCCTTTTGCCTTCACTCTGAGGTCCAGCTCACCCCAAACCATCTCAATTGGGTTCAGGTCTGGTGACTGTGGAGGCCAGGTCACTTGACGTAGCACCCCATCACTCTCCTTCTTGGTCAAATAGCTCTTACACAGCCTGGAGTTGTGTTTGGGGTCATTGTCCTGTTGAAAAATTAATGATGGTCCAACTAAAAGCAAACCGGATGGAATAGCATGCCGCTGCAAGATGCTGTGGTAGCCATGCTGGTTCAGTATGCCTTCAATTTTGAATAAATCCCCAACAGTGTCACCAGAAAAGCACCCCCACACCATCACACCTCCTCCTCCATGGTTCACGGTGGGAACCAGGCATGTAGAGTCCATCCGTTCACCTTTTCTGTGTCGCACAAAGACACAGTGGTTGGAACCAAAGATCTCAAATTTGGACTCATCAGACCAAAGCACAGATTTCCACTGGTCTAATGTCCATTCCTTGTGTTCTTTAGCCCAAACAAGTCTCTTCTGCTTGTTGCCTGTCCTTAGCAGTGGTTTCCTAGCAGCTATTTTACCATGAAGGCCTGCTGCACAAAGTCTTCTCTTAACAGTTGTTGTAGAGATGTGTCTGCTGCTAGAACTCTGTGTGGCATTGACCTGGTCTCTAATCTGAGCTGCTGTTAACCTGCGATTTCTGAGGCTGGTGACTCAGATAAACTTATCCTCAGAAGCAGAGGTGACTCTTGGTCTTCCTTTCCTGGGGCGGCCCTCATGTGAGCCAGTTTCTTTGTAGCGCTTGATGGTT
The DNA here is from genome assembly GCF_046119375.1 of Phyllobates terribilis. Classification (NCBI taxonomy): domain Eukaryota; kingdom Metazoa; phylum Chordata; class Amphibia; order Anura; family Dendrobatidae; genus Phyllobates; species Phyllobates terribilis. Next base: position 370,803,852 of record NW_027362769.1, read on the forward strand.
TTTGCAACTGCACTTGGGGACACTTTCAAAGTTTGCCCAATTTTTCAGACTGACTGACCTTCATTTCTTACAGTAATGATGGCCACTCGTTTTTCTTTACTTAGCTGCTTTTTTTTTGCCATAATACAAATTCTAACAGTCTATTCAGTAGGACTATCAGCTGTGTATCCACCTGACTTCTGCACAACACAACTGATGGTCCCAACCCCATTTATAAGGCAAGAAATCCCACTTATTAAACCTGACAGGGCACACCTGTGAAGTGAAAACCATTTCCGGTGACTACCTCTTGAAGCTCATCAAGAGAATGCCAAGAGTGTGCAAAGCAGTCATCAAAGCAAAAGGTGGCTACTTTGAAGAACCTAGAATATAAGACATATTTTCAGTTGTTTCACACTCTTTTGTTAAGTATATAATTCCACATGTGTTAATTCATAGTTTTGATGCCTTCAGTGTGAATGTACAATTTTCAAAGTCATGAAAATACAGAAAAATCTTTAAATGAGAAGGTGTGTCCAAACTTTTGGTCTGTACTGTACATACATGCATATGCACAACATAATCACATATACAGTAATAACACGCATGCATACACACTCAGGATAGAGACACACACAAACATCTATAATTACAGCACATTATACAGAAACATACACACATGCATACATACACACATATGCAAATACACGTGTCATATGCACACCATACATCATATACAAACATGCATGCATACACATGCCAATACATGCAAAAGTCATACATACGGTCATGACCGAAAGTGTTGGTACCCTTGAAATTGTTCCAAAAAATGAAGTATTTCTTGAAGAAACTTATTGCAATTCCACATGTTTTGTTATACACATGTTTATTTCCTTTGTGTGTATTGGAACACAAAAAAAAAAAACGAGTAAAAAAAGGCAAATTGGACATAATTTCACACAAAACCCCAGTAAAGGACTGGAAAAGATCTCCAAAAGGAGACCCCACTGCTGACACAGAGACATGAAAAAGCTAGACTGCAGTTTGCCAAAATGTACGTGAGTAAGCCAAAATCCTGGGAAAGCGTATTGTAGACAAATGAGACCAAGATAGAGCTTTTTGGTAAAGCACATCATTCTATTGTTTGCCAAAAATGGAATGAGGCCTACAGAGAAAAGAACACAGTACCTACAGTCAAATATGGAGGAGATTCATTGCTCAGCGGCCTCTTACACTGGGTACCTTGACTTGGGGAAGGCATCATGAAATCTGAAGATTACCAAAGGCTTTTGGGTCACAATGTAGTACCCGGTGTCAGAAAGCTGGGTTTGCATCCTAGGTCATGGGTCTTCCAGCAGGACAATGACCCCAAACATGCTTCAAGGAGCCCCCAGAAATGGATGGAAACAAAGCGCTGGAAAGTTCTGAAGTGGCAGCAATGAGTCCAGATCTAAATCCCATTGATCACCTGTGGAGAAATCTAATAATTGCTGTTGGGAGAAGGAGCCTGAATATATGAGAGACCTGGAGCAGATTGTAAGATGAGTCCAAGATTCCAACTGAGGTGTAAGAAGCTGATGGTTATAGGAAGCGATTGATTGCAGTTATTTATTCCAAGGGAGGGCAAACAAACATTACGTTGAGGGTGCCAACATTTTTGTCCGGCCCATTTTTGGGGATTTGTGTGAAATTATGTCCAATTTGCCATTTTTGCCAACACTTTTGACCATGTGTATCTACTATATAATTGTCTTATCCCATCTGTCTGTCTGTCTGTCTGTCTGTCTGTCCAGGAAATCCCGCGTTGCTCATTGGTCCGGCAGCGGCCAATCAGCGCCGCGGGATTTCAGAAAAAAGATGGCGGCCGTTAGCGGTTCATCTGCGGGATGGAGCTCAGCGGCGTTGCAGCCGGGAGATGAGCGCCGCGAGGCGCTCATCTCCCGGCCGCTACCAGCAGAAGGACCCCGACCGCCGGACCCATCTGCGGGACGGAGATGCAGCCGGGAGATGAGCGGCGCGAGGCGCTCATGTCCTGGCCGGTAGCAGCGGAAGGACCGCCGGCGTCGCTGACATCCATGCGGAAGGGAGGACCGGGGAGCGGCGCTGCGGGTCGGGATACTTCTGCTGCGAGCGCCCGCTCATGTCCCGGGTTCTCGCAGCGGAAGTAGCCGCACAGGCAGCGCCGCTCCCCGGTCCTCCCTTCACGCCCTTGCCGCATGGATGTCAGCGGCGCTGCCTGTGCGGATACTTCCGCTGCGAGAACCCGGGACATGAGCGGGCGCTCGCAGCAGAAGTATCCCGGCCCGCAGCGCCGCTCCCCGACCCTCCCTTCACACCCTAGCCGCTGATGTCCCACAGTATCCGCATGGTGTTACAAAGATCCGGACATTTGTGTTAAAAATCGCTGATTGGTTGCTGGCGCTGCCCGCGACCAATCACCGATTTGGGCGCCAAATTTAAATATCGGCCGCGACCAATCACCGATCTTGGCTCCACAATTAAACACCGCTGTACTGATTGGTCGCGGCCGCTATTTAAATGTGGCGCCCAAATCGGTGATTGGTCGCGGGCAGCAGCCGCGACCAATCAGCAGAGCGGTGTTTAACTTTAGCGCCAAGATCACTGATTGGTCGCGTGCGGAGAGCGCGACCAATCAGCGAATCGTATTGGTGAGGAGCAGGGAGCGGAATCGTATTAGTGAGGACCGGGGAGCGCCGCTGCGAGCCCCGTCGGCCGCATACCTATTCTAGAATACCCGATGCGTTCGAATAGGGCCACCATCTAGTATACTATAAACATGCACACATTACACATGTGAATACATAGACTTACATACACACATAAACAGACACCATACTACTAAAATATGCATGGGAAAACACAACTATACACAAATACATAAATGCAGTATATATTCATACATGCACTCAATTAGATAGGAACAAATAAACATACACACATGCACAGCATAAATACTGATATATACTTACAAGCACATACATACATACACACATACATACTTCTGTGTTGTGCTGTTCATAGAGCAGATACAGGAGGTCCTCTAGCTAGTGGTGTAGCTATAGGGGGTCCAGAGGTTACAGTCACATTAGGGGCCTGAAGCCTAAGGGGGTCCAAAGGCCCCCCAGCTACCTATGTGGTCAGTAGTACTATAAATGGCATATGATGATGGGGGGCTCTTTTTAACTCGAACAAAAAAGAATCAAGTAAATCGCCGAGGAGCAATATTTATATTTATGTTATTTTGTATATTTTGTATTATGGTTAGGAGGAAGAGGAGGAGGAGGAGGAGGAGGGAGCCATTCATACACAGATCTAGTGCAATCTGAACAATGTTTCTATTTACCCAAGTTGCTATAATTCATAAAATGACTGCACATCACAGGATCACATCATCAGAGCAAAGCAAATATTGGCAGAATTCAGTTCAGAACTTCACAGAATTGTGAGTGCAGCTCTGAAGTATATAGCCACGTTCACATGTTCAGTATTTGGTCAGTATCAGTATTTGTAAGCCAAAATCAGGAGTGGAATTATCAGAGGGAAAATATAATAGAAACACGTCACCACTACAAATACTGATGTAAAATACTGACCAAATACTGAACGTGCACACATGGGTATGTACTCACATTCAGTAATTGCAGCAGAACAAACTGCTGCAAATGCTGGAGTGTTGGCAGGAAAAATGCTGAGTACAATACGCATATTTTTGTTGCATTCTAGATGCATTTTTTCCCCGTTCATTTGGGTGACAAACGCTGCAAAAACGCTGAAAGAATGTGAACCTGCATCAAATCTGCAAGGAAAAAGAAGCAGCAAGTGCAGGAGAGCTCACAAATCTCATTCACTTTGCTGGTACATTTTTTTCTCCGCAAAAATGCAACGCGTAACCATACCCTAATGTAGGATGTAACTCAGGGTCAGTAATTTATTTTTATTTTATTTATTTTACTCACTTATATAGCGCCATTAATTCCACAGCGCTTTACAGACATTATCATCACTGTCCCCATTGGGACTCACAATCTACATTCCCTATCAGTCTTTGGAGTGTGGGAGGAAACCGGAGAACCCGGAGGAAACCCACACAAACACAGGGAGAACATACAAACTCCATGCAGATGTTGTCCTTTGTGGGATTTGAACCCAGGACCCCAGTGCTGCAAGACTGCAATGCTAACCACTGAGCCACCATGTTGACTGTATAATTACAGTAATGTAATATATGCACACAGCGACTCCACCAGCAGAATAGTGAGTGCAGCTCTGGAGTATAATACAGGATGTTACTCAGGATCAGTACAGGATCAGTAATGTAATGTATGTACACAGTGACTGCACCAGCAGAATAGTGAGTAGAGCTCTGGAGTATAATACAGGATGTAACTCAGGATCAGTAATGTAATGTAGGTACACAGTGACTCCACCAGAAGAATAGAGAGTGCAGCTCTGGAGTATAATACAGGATGTAACTCAGGATCAGTAATGTAATGTATGTACACAGTGACTCCACCAGAAGAATAGAGAGTGCAGCTCTGGAGTATAATACAGGATGTAACTCAGGATCAGTAATGTAATGTATGTACACAGTGACTGCACCAGCAGAATAGTGAGTGGAGCTCTGGAGTATAATACAGGATGTAACTCAGGATCAGTACATGATCAGTAATGTAATGTATGTACACAGTGACTGCACCAGCAGAATAGTGAGTGGAGCTCTGGAGTATAATACAGGATGTAACTCAGGATCAGTAATGTAATGTATGTACACAGTGACTCCGCCAGAAGAATAGAGAGTGCAACTCTGGAGTATAATACAGGATGTAACTCAGGATCAGTACAGGATAAGTAATGTAATGCACCTGCAGAACAGTGAATGCAGCTCTGGGGTATAATACAGGATGTAACTCAGGATCAGTACAGTGTCAGTAATGTAATGTATGTACACAGTGACTGCACCAGCAGAATAGTGAGTGCAGCTGTGGAGTATAATACAGGATGTAACTCAGGATCAGTAATGTAATGTATGTATACAGTGACTCTGTGACCCCCAGCTGCGCTTGGTACCACAGATCCTAGAGGGTTGCATTAATGGAATCCTCCACCACAAGAGGCCCCCATAAGCATTCACACATCTCAGACCAGCAGAGGGAGCCCGTTAGGGCCCGTTAGAGATATAAATAGGGAAGGTGGAGCTAGGCAGTGGAGTCGAGTCTGGAGTGCACAGTGAGTGAAGAGCTGTGTGTGCGGAGAAGCACGCAGGTAGCTGTGAAGGCAAGCTAGGCCTCCAGCGGTCCTGAAGCCCAGCTAGACTCAGGAGCTTAAGTAAGTGAGCCCAAGGCGTGCCGACGCCTGTAAGAGCGGTGAAGAGCGGCAAGCTGCCATTAGTGTGAGTAGCCTAGTGAGGGCCCGAGCGCGGCGGCCGAAGGCGAGTGGAAAGCGAGTAGCAGTGGGGGCAGAGGAGCTTACCCAGCTCACCCCGAAACATATACCGGACACCGGGTCCGAGCTTACCGGGATCTCTACGACCCAGTAAGGCATAACCGGAATCCCTGAAGAACTACAGGTCCCAGGATCACCAGAGAGCTTATACGTAACAGAGCCAGGAGACACATAGGCCCCGTAAGCAGGGAGTGTGCACTCCAAGAGAAGGCCCTACCACAACGTCAGCCGGTGCAGGACAGAGATAAAGTTAGGCTTAGCGTCAGGCAGGTCAGAAACTTACTACGCAGAGGCAAGAAACAGGAGGCCCTACACCCGCTCATTGGGGAGGATCCTGATATGCACCCTTCACCCTACAGTGCTCCGGGATGTGCCTGAATTACCACCAGTAAAAGGTACTGAAGTGACTGTCGTGTCTGTCCCTGTTCTTGCTCTGACCTGACTGGGTCTCACCTATCCTGCATCCCCCTCTCCATACGCTGCCCTGAGGCCTAGCTCCACCTGTGGGGAGCTATACCATCGAGCTGCCTTATCACCGGCCTCAGTGGACTGCTGCAGCGCTGGTGATTTTCACCAGAAACCACAGGTGGCGTCACGAACTTTCATAAAATTAGAAAACCAAACCACCCTTTTAAAAGCTGACCCCAGGGTACGGGCCCGGGAGCAGACCACCGCGACATCCCCAAGGTCAGGCAAAAGGCCCGGGTACCGAGTCATCCCCATCCCCCTGGGCGAGTCAACTGCACCAGCAGAATAGTGAGTGCAGCTCTGGGGTATAATACAGGATGTAACTCAGGATCAGTAATGTAATGTATGTACACAGTGACTGCACCAGCAGAATAGTGAGTGCAGCTCTGGAGTATAATACAGGATGTACCTCAGGATCAGTAATGTATGTATACAGTGACTGCACAAGCAGAATAGTGAGTGCAGCTCTGGGGTATAATACAGGATGTACCTCAGGATCAGTAATGTAATGTATGTATACAGTGACTGCACCAGCAGAATAGTGAGTGCAGCTCTGGAGTATAATACAGGATGTACCTCAGGATCAGTAATGTAATGTATGTATACAGTGACTGCACCAGCAGAATAGTGAGTGCTGCTCTGGAGTATAATACAGGATGTACCTCAGGATCAGTAATGTAATGTATGTATACAGTGACTGAACCAGCAGAATAGTGAATGCAGCTCTGGGGTATAATACAGGATGTAACTCAGGATCAGTACATAAGTAATTATTATTATGGTTAGACTGAGATACAGTATAAGATCGGTGGCTCAGTGGTTAGCACTGTCATCATGTACAACATCTGCAAGGAGTTTGTATGTTCTCCCCGTGTTCGCGTGGGATTCTTCCAGGTTCTCTAGTTTCCTTCCACACCCAAAGACATCCTGGTAGGTAATTTAGATGGAGACAACTGTAGGAGTGGTAATAGTAGCCATATTGGTTGGTTTGTCAGATTTTCTCACCTTTTGTGACTTTGACCTCTGTCTGTACCAGCAAGTGTTACCCCAACTGCTGCAATGTTTGCCAAGAGTGCTCCTAATAAATACATCTAACTGGTTTTGGCCAGCAGGGCGAGATCCTGTTGTGATTTCATGCAATGCTACCAGCCAGGCAGGGAATGAGCACTGACAGGCTGACAAGGGTGGGCCCCCTGAATCCTCCGCAGGCCGCAGACCTCACTTAGAACATATGGCACCGCTCTGCTGCCCCCAGCCCAATAATTACTGCTAACCACCAAGCTGTAGAGGGGTGCGCCAAGCTCAGACACACACACTGCCATAGTGTGCTCAGAGCAAGAACACGCAGGGAGGGGGCGAGAGGCGCGGGGTTAACCTATAGTGACAGAAATATATGTATGCGTAATAACATCATGTTTTCTAATGTTGCAGCATGATGTGAAAATCTGCGTGATAGGAAGACAGATAATAATGTACAGGTGCTCATGTGCAGGAAAATGCTAGCTGATGTTACTAAAAACAATAGCAATAGCAAAACAAATTCCCTTAAAGCCCAAATTTACACTTCAAGCTAATTACATCGCCTTGTAGAGGACTGACCAACAATATAAATCGTTCTTTTTGCTTTAAAATCAGTTCCTTCCTTGCCCCCAAAGCAACTTTATTGTAATATGCAAATGAGGGTGCGCAGTGCACCCTTGGCATGGCTAAATGCCTCGGTGCACTGTTCCACCCACTTATTCAGATTACTGCCATTCCTTTGGAAATCCAGTACTTTCTGAAGATAGACTTCCAGTATGTGATCACTGTCCCTGTGAAAATGAAAGCACACAAATCACTCTCTCCTCGCTTCTGACATAGCTCATTTTCTTTGTTATTACTTTGGCACAGGAGAGAGCACACAAATCATTATCTTATCACTTAATTAATTGTTCATCTCCTCCGCTATGGCTTCATTGCAGGAGAGAGCACACAAATCAGTCTCTCTTTACTCTGACATTACTGTTTTTTTATGCTATGACTTTGCTGCTGAAGAGAGCACATAAATCACTCTCTCCTCGCTGATGACATTGCTCATCTCCTCTGCTATCATTTCAGTGCTGGAGAGAGTACACAAATTACTCTCTCCTCACTCATGACATTGCTCATCTCTTTTGCTATCACTCTGGTGCATTACAGAGCACACAAGTCAGTTTTTCCTGACTTCAGACATTGTTTGTCTGCTTTACTATCACTTCAGTGCGGGAGGAAGTTCACAAATCACTCTCTCCTTGCTTCTGACATCACTCGTCTCCTCCGCTAACATTTCAGTGCAGGAGAGAGCACACAAATCACTCTCTGCTCGCTCTGACATTGCTTGTTTTTTCTGCTATCACTTCGCTGCAGAAGACAGCACACAAATCACTCTCTCCTCTCTTCTGACATTGCTTGTTTTCTCTGCTATTACTTTGGTGCAGGAGAGAGCACACAAATCACTCTCTCCTCTCTTCTGACATTGCTTGTCATCTCTGCTATTACTTTGGTGCATGAGAAAGCTCACAAATCACTCTCTCCTTGCTTCTGACATTACTTGTTTTCTCTGCCATTACTTTGGTGCAGGAGAGAGCACACAATTCACTCTCTCCTCTCTTCTGACATTGCTTGTTTTCTCTGCTGTTACTTTGGTGCAGGAGAGAGCAAACAAATCACTCTCTCTTCTCCTCTGACATTGCTTGTTTTCTCTATCATTACTTTGATGCAGGAGAGAGCAAACAAATCACTCTCTCCTTGCTTATGGCATTGCTTGTTTTCTCTGCTGTTACCTTCGTGCAGGAGAGAACATATAAATCACTCTCTCCTCGCTTCTGACATTGCTTATTTTCTCTGCCATTACCTTGGTGCAGGAGAGAGCACACAAATCACTCTTTCCTCTCTTCTGACATTGTTTTCTCTGCTATTACTTTGGAGCCATAGTGAGCACATAAATCACTCTCTCCTCTCTTCTGACATTACTTGTTTTCTCTGCTATTACTTTGGTGCAGGAGCAAGCACACAAATCACTCTTTCCTCTCTTCTGACATTGCTTGTTTTCTCTGCTATTACTTTGGTGCAGGACAGAGAGCACACAAATCACTCTCTCCTTGCTTCTGATATTGCTTGTTTTCTCTGCTGTTGCTTGTTTTCTCTGCTATTACTTTGGTGCAGGAGAGAGCACACAAATCATTCTCTCCTTGCTTCTGACATTGCTCAACTAGTCCGCTATTACTTCAGTGCCATAGAGAGCACAGAAATTCCTCCCTCCATTCAGCTGATATTGCTATACAGCAATACTTGTGCGTTATCATCAGCGATGAGGGAGTGATTTCTGTGCTTTCTACGGCACTGAAGTGATAGCGGAGGAGATGAGCAATGTCAGAAGCTAGGAGAGAGTGATTTGTGTGCCCTCTCCTGCATAGGGACAGTGTGCATACAATGAAGTTTTATCTCCAGACAAGTGCTGGTTCTGGATAGTCCAGCTCTGTGAATCAACATATAAGAAGTATCAGTAATCTAAATAAGTGGGTTGAACGGTGCACCAAGGCATTTAGCCAAGCCAAGTGTGCACTGAGCACTTTGACTTGCATTTTACAATTAAGTTTTTTTTTTTTTTGTGGCCAACAGAGGAATAGACTTAAAAACAGAAAGAATGATTTTTATTGTTGCTCCCTCTCCTACAAGGCTATGAGGTTCATTTGAAGTGTAAATTTGCAGTGTCAGATACAGGTCCCTTCCAAACTACTATATCAAAAATATAATTTTTTGTTAATAGGTAACGTTTAAGGTGCACTTATCAATTTTTTTTAAATTATTTTACCATAAGATCTCTATTTTTGCCTTACCCAATAGATGCATTTTTGCAAAGGGAAATGCAGGGAAAGCACAGAACACGTATCTACCCTGCAACTTCCCGGAATGCAACCTGCAGAAGAAGCCATGTTTCCAAATAAGCATCTGGAGCATCACTTTAGTCTATTTGTAATATGGAATTATTTCACTTCCGGATTGTGCTTCCACTGTCAGACTAGAACCGTTACATCCCTGGACTGGAGAATACACAATCGGCAGAATCCTCAGTATTTGCGCATGCACTTAACTGCGCCTGCACGGTAGAAGATGCAGCCGCTATCTTCTGAAGCTAAGGATTTACCATGCAAACTAAAATAAGCCCTAAAAAGTTTTAGGGCCCAATTCATTATAGAATTTGTGTCTTTTTTGCCTAATTTTTGGTGCTTTTTTGTTTAATTTGCGCCTTTTTTATAGTCTTTTTTTATATGTATTCGACTGTTTTTCTTTTTCTTTAACGTTCAACATTGTGAACGAGGTTTGGGGTTTCCAAATGTGTTTAGCAGATTCAAAAGTTGCAAATTTTTTGCCACAAATATACTCTGGTTTACCACTAAAATGATTGCAAAAAAAAAGTTTAAAGAAAAAATAAAAGGCCCTTGCATTTTTCTTACATCACTTTTTCTTTTTGTGATATTCATTAATGGTCTTTGAGCCAAATTCTTCAAAATCGTGCGAGTGGTTCATGAATTGTATGCAAAATAAAAAATGCTCTTTAATGTGGGGGATACACTTTAATATTAATAAACTACTAAGCAGAAAGCTATATAAATGCAAAAAAAAAATCTGGTAATTTTTTTTTTACCAAAATTTGCTAAATTAAAATTTAACAAATTTCAGGTTATTATTGTTATTATTTCGCTGCCCTCCACCGCTGGATGCCCGCGTCTGCCCTGAATCTTCTTCTCCCCACAGAGCTGATACAGAGTGACGGCAATTTGTCTGGAAGGAGAGAGGTGGCTCGAATAGACAGCATCATTGGACAGGCTTCCCAACACTCGGCGCCCCCTCCACCGCCACTCTCTGCACCCGCAGGAGAGATCATTTCCATTGAACAGATGTTCGATGTCAGAGCGAGTCACTGTAACATTGCAAGACACACGGCACACAATGCATTGAGATTCCCCAGCAGCCACGACGCACCTCTTACACGGAAAGGTTCAGATTTACCCAGGGTAAAAAATGAATAAAATAACCCAAGAAATGTCAAAAATTACATGCCAGCTAAGCAAATAAATGGTTGCATACGGTAATACATGTGTGTACTAGTTCCGTCATATTAAGCGCCGGCATAGATAATAGAAGACCCCCCTCTATAATATCCATATGCCCTAATAATGAGGAGTGTAACTATAGCGGGTGAAGGGCAGTGGCATACCACTAATAACAGCAGACCATGTGGCTGCTATGGGCCTGCTAGCTGGGGGGCTGCCGGGAATTCAATTTCAATGGTAACTGCATTCTCAGGATTCATATACAGTTGAATACAATGGTGAAACAGGGAGCCACCAACTCTCTGCTCCACGGTTCAGCCTGTGTGTCTGAGTCTCAGCTCAGCAGGCGCAATGACATTGCTAGATTGAGCCTGCTGTATGGAACCACAGTCCACACAGCACACTGAGCGAAGCAAGACATCAAGAGATTGGGGTGGAGTATTATTTTTTTTTATTCAAACAGGGAGAGCTTTGGGGGTATAGCACTGTGTTGGGGGAACTGTGGGGGCATTACATTGTTTGGGGAAGGCTGTGGGGGCATCACACTGGGTCAAGAGCACTGTGGCAGCATAATAATGTGCTGTAGGTACTGTGGAGGCATCACAGGGTCACTGTGGGAGCATCACACTGTGTTGGGGGAACTATGGGGGCATCACACTGTGTTGGTGGAACTGTGGGGGCATCATACTGTTTGGCGAGAGCTGTAGGGGCATCATACTGTGTGTGGGTGGCTGTAGGTACATCATACTATGTTGGGGTCACTATTCGGGCATCATACTGTTTGGAAAGGGCTGTGGTGGCATCACACTGTCGGGAACACTGTGGTGACATAATATTGTGCTGGGGTACTGTGGAAGCATCACAGGGTCACTGTGGGGGGCATCACACTGTCTTTGGAGCATTTGGTAGTATCATACTTTGCTGGAGTACTGTGAAGGCATCACATGGTCACTGTGGGAGCACCACACTGTGTTGGGGACACTGTGGGCATCATACTGTTTGGGAAGGGCTATGGGGGCACCACACTGTGTTAGGGTCATTGTGGAGGCATCACAAGGTCACTGAAGGAGCATCACAGTGTGTTGGAGACACTATGGGGGCAGCATACTGTTTGGGGAGGACTGTGGGGGCATCACACTTTGTTAAGGACATTGTGGGGGCATCACACTGTGTTGGGGTCACGGTGGGAGCTTTACACTGTTTTGGGAGCACTGTGGGGGTATCATACTGTGTTGGGGACACTGAGGGATCATTATACTGTGCATGTGTGGGGGAATGATGGATAGATGAATGTTCCCATTCACTGAAAACAAGCAGACATTTTGAAAATGGTGAGGAATAGAAAGAAGATTGCAGACATTTTAATCAAAATATCAATATAATGTATTTAGATAAAATAGAAACATGTCTTTAGGACATTGCTGCATATACAATGTCATATGTAGGTTCACTTCTGATTACAGTTTATTTCATGCATTTCCAGGGTAAAAACATACAGTGGTGTGAAAAAGTGTTTGCCCCCTTCCTGATTTCTTATTCTTTTGCATGTTTGTCACACTTAAATGTTTCAGATCACAAAATAAATTTCAATATTAGACAAAGATAACACAAGTAAATGTAGCGCCCCGAGGGTTCGGTTGCTACAGGGGTATTGCACCTCAGACCAGAGGTGTGATATTCCACTCCCAGGTAAGGATGGAGTATGGACCAGGGCTCAGTTAGCTGCATACAGCACACACACCCCATTTCCGAGGGACAGCTCAACGGTGCTCCCACTAGACAGAAGTGCAGGCACGACCGACTATGTCCCTGCCTGGAGTGGGGAGGGGGATGGAACACCCAGTGCTGTAGGGGCAGTTAGGGGTTGGTTACTGAGCACAGGAAGGAGCTCATTGGTTGCTGGTCACCTGGGCTCATGGTCAGAGGGAGGTATAAAAGGTGGGCACCATCTTAGATCTAGGTTCTGTCCAGAGAGGAGAAGACAGGGAGTAGAGGCTCTGTAGGAGCTCTACTCCAGAAGGGCCTAGTGAGAGGCCGAGGAGGAGGTGAAGGGGAGCTGAGATTTTGGCTCATCTCAGCTCCAAGAGAAAGGAACAGAAAGGAACAGAAACAGAAAGGAACTGCAAAGAAAGAGAGAGAGAAACAGAAGGGCTCAGGAACAAGAAGGTGGAAGGGACCCTAAGAACCCACGAGAATCCAGGGTGAAGGGTCAGGCAGATTAAGGGTACCGGATCCCAAGTTGGTGGAGGAGAAACTACCCTCAGCCAAAGACCGGTCGTCGTGATCATCTATTGGTGCGACACCTCATCAAACCTGCTAGGAAGGCGCCATATAGGACAGCGGAGGACGGGGCCCACGTTTAACCGCACGAGTCCGCGGCAGCTGGACAAAAGTGGGTCACTGGTGAGGCAGGCCAGAGAAAGGATTAAAGGGGGTCCTGTGCCATGCTCCTGAACTGCCTGGGAGTTGACCGAGCCCCTCACCTGGTGGACGCAGCACGGCTCGGGCGGTCACTGCCGACGGAAGTGACTTGGAGTATACGAACTGTGAGTAAAGACCCTGGACTGTAACTTGTTGTCCGTGTGCTCCTTCGCTCCTCCGGCACTACCGGTACTGGGACCTTCACCACCATCACTCCCACCATCCACTACACTGCCCTGGGGCCGCACTCTTCCCGTGGGGAGTCACACTACCCTAGCTGCACACCTCATCAGCCCCAGCGGTCTGCATGCAGCGGCGGTTCCTAATAACCGCAATCCACGGGTGGCGTAGTCGGACATTATCTAAAACATCTAAAAGACTGCCACTGGTCTGACCACCCTGAGCCACGGGACCGGGTCGCCACTACTACCCCCATCGTCTCCCTATTGCCCGGTTCCGAGTGCCCCACGGCCCAGGGGGCGAGTCAGCTTTGGCGTAGTCGGCAGGATCGTTACCCACCCGCCACAAGCGGGTATTGCGCGCCTGAAAAAAGACTGTTTTATTGTACGAAAGATGGCGCCCGCCCCAGAAGAACGAGCGCCATAATGTGCACTCCAAAAGACAACAGGAAGCCACCTCCCATCGTGGGCCAGGTCCCAGAATGGCGCCAAAGAAAGAGCACTCCCCCAACAGCCCTGAGCACGGCTGTGGAGATGTCCATCAAGGTGGGGGCGCTGCCCCTGAAAGTGATTGTCACCAAGTTGCCCCGGGACCACCCCCAATGGGGGTGGGAAGAGAAGAAAACTGTGGGGCAGGGCGCGGTCTGGATCAGTCTGGCCAGGCCACACCCAAAGATAGAGACAGGAACCAGCTCCAGCGCCCTGGCGCGTGGCCTGCTGCAGGCCGAATCCCCATGCAGCTTCACGGAGCTGCTAGCACACCTCCCCAAGGAAGACCCCGAGTATGTGAGGGCTGCGCTGGAGGAGCTGGACCGGAGGATGGTCCGGGCGCAGCGGGACGTGATTGCCGGGTGGAAAGAAGAAATGGCCCGGCGGGCCGTGATCCTGCAGCAGGAGGCGCTGTCGACATCCAGCGGCACACCAGCCACCGAGGGCAGTGAAAGCAGAGCGGAGGCCGAGGACGACGCCGCGGAGGAGGCCGCGACAGCAGAGGCAGGTAACGGAGACGCCCCTACCCCGAACCCTGGGGCCGCCGATCTGCCCCTGCACCCTGTTGCGGAGCCCAACGTACCTGAACCTGCCATCGACACCGTGCCTCCACCGCTACCAACCGGTTCCCAGGCCATCGACACCACCAGCGAGCCCCGCCCCACGCCGTGCCCTCTGACCCCGGGCGTGATCAGCAGACCACAATCGCAGGCCCGGTCGCAAGGCCTAGCGCCCCCGTACGCCGCCCGTCGACGAGAGTACTGCCGCCAACAGCTGGAGGTGTTCGAGAGGGAGCAGCGGGAGCGGCGCATGAAACAGGAGAAGCTGCAGGCCCAAAGTGCGGAGCAGAAGATGAAGGCCCGACGAGATCCCCGAGCTGCCTGCGGTCCCCGAGTCACCGGGACTGTCGTGAAATTTCACATGGAACATGGCTGCGGTTTCATCCGAGACCCTGAGACCATCAGCGATATATTCGTGACAAGGAGAGATGTGGAGAGTCACCTGCCGGAAGGCCATCGTGGGCGGGATCTATTTCCAGGTGATGTGGTGTCTTACACCCGACACCAAGGCGTGAAGGGATGGCACGCCCTTCACGTCCACAGAGTAGTAGAGGAGGAGGAACAACACTACTCGGACGCTGAGTATCAAGAGGACCCGGATGGGCCTGAAGATTATGAGGAGCAAGGAGTGGCTGGAGGGTATCGCTACCAGTAAACAGTAGCATACCAGTGTAAATAGTTACCCGTCTGGGTACAAAGGAACTGTGTGGGACTGTTTCCAGAAAAGTGTGGTCCCCGTTGGGACTGATATAGGACTGTTTGATTGTTGCCCTATCCCCTAAGTAACCTGGCTGAGGACTGAGAGCAGCCATCCCTCTTCCCCTAACAGGCTGAGGACTGTGAGCAGCCATTCCTCTCCCTAAAACCGGCCGAGGACTGGGAACGGCCAATCCCTTGTACATAGTTGCGCTTCCTAAAGCGCCCCCTACTGGTTTTATAAAAAAAAAACGCAACGTCTACCTCAAGATGTACTGGACTGTTGCACCTTTACCTGGTCGAGATCCAAGAATCCAAGAATGTGCTTTACTTAAAAATGTGTTACATGAGAAAGTTTTATATGCTGCTAGGTGATAATGCAAATGTTTTACAAGATGTTTTATATGACAAAAGAGTTCCAGAGGCATTAGCAAAGTGTTTTATAATAGTGACAAGAAAAGAAAAGTGTTTCCCATAAAGGGAATTGAACCGTATTGCCTGTTTTCTGATGTGAAAAGTTATTGAAAAAGTTTTGCATGTCCTGTAATTATCTGTTTTTGCTCTTTTCCAGCCCGGGGACGTGCGGTGCTTTACCAGGGGGGAATGTAGCGCCCCGAGGGTTCGGCCGCTACAGGGGTATTGCACCTCAGACCAGAGGTGTGATATTCCACTCCCAGGTAAGGATGGAGTATGGACCAGGGCTCAGTTAGCTGCATACAGCACACACACCCCATTTCCGAGGGACAGCTCAACGGTGCTCCCACTAGACAGAAGTGCAGGCACGACCGACTATGTCCCTGCCTGGAGTGGGGAGGGGGATGGAACACCCAGTGCTTGAGGGGCAGTTAGGGGTTGGTTCCTGAGCATAGGAAGGAGCTCATTGGTTGCTGGTCACCTGGGCTCATGGTCAGAGGGAGGTATAAAAGGTGGGCACCATCTTAGATCTAGGTTCTGTCCAGAGAGGAGAAGACAGTGAGTAGAGGCTCTGTAGGAGCTCTACTCCAGAAGGGCCTAGTGAGAGGCCGAGGAGGAGGTGAAGGGGAGCTGAGATTTTGGCTCATCTCAGCTCCAAGAGAAAGGAACAGAAAGGAACAGAAACAGAAAGGAACTGCAAAGAAAGAGAGAGAGAAACAGAAGGGCTCAGGAACAAGAAGGTGGAAGGGACCCTAAGAACCCACGAGAATCCAGGGTGAAGGGTCAGGCAGATTAAGGGTACCGGATCCCAAGTTAGTGGAGGAGAAACTACCCTCAGCCAAAGACCGGTCGTCGTGATCATCTATTGGTGCGACACCTCATCAAACCTGCTAGGAAGGCGCCATATAGGACAGCGGAGGACGGGGCCCACGTTTAACCGCACGAGTCCGCGGCAGCTGGACAAAAGTGGGTCACTGGTGAGGCAGGCCAGAGAAAGGATTAAAGGGGGTCCTGTGCCATGCTCCTGAACTGCCTGGGAGTTGACCGAGCCCCTCACCTGGTGGACGCAGCACGGCTCGGGCGGTCACTGCCGACGGAAGTGACTTGGAGTATACGAACTGTGAGTAAAGACCCTGGACTGTAACTTGTTGTCCGTGTGCTCCTTCGCTCCTCCGGCACTACCGGTACTGGGACCTTCACCACCATCACTCCCACCATCCACTACACTGCCCTGGGGCCGCACTCTTCCCGTGGGGAGTCACACTACCCTAGCTGCACACCTCATCAGCCCCAGCGGTCTGCATGCAGCGGCGGTTCCTAATAACCGCAATCCACGGGTGGCGTAGTCGGACATTATCTAAAACATCTAAAAGACTGCCACTGGTCTGACCACCCTGAGCCACGGGACCGGGTCGCCACTACTACCCCCATCGTCTCCCTATTGCCCGGTTCCGAGTGCCCCACGGCCCAGGGGGCGAGTCAGCTTTGGCGTAGTCGGCAGGATCGTTACCCACCCGCCACAAGCGGGTATTGCGCACCTGAAAAAAGACTGTTTTATTGTACGAAAGATGGCGCCCGCCCCAGAAGAACGAGCGCCATAATGTGCACGCCAAAAGACAACAGGAAGCCACCTCCCATCGTGGGCCAGGTCCCAGAATGGCGCCAAAGAGAGAGCACGCCCCCAACAGCCCTGAGCACGGCTGTGGAGATGTCCATCAAGGTGGGGGCGCTGCCCCTGAAAGTGATTGTCACCAAGTTGCCCCGGGACCACCCCCAATGGGGGTGGGAAGAGAAGAAAACTGTGGGGCAGGGCGCGGTCTGGATCAGTCTGGCCAGGCCACACCCAAAGATAGAGACAGGAACCAGCTCCAGCGCCCTGGCGCGTGGCCTGCTGCAGGCCGAATCCCCATGCAGCTTCACGGAGCTGCTAGCACACCTCCCCAAGGAAGACCCCGAGTATGTGAGGGCTGCGCTGGAGGAGCTGGACCGGAGGATGGTCCGGGCGCAGCGGGACGTGATTGCCGGGTGGAAAGAAGAAATGGCCCGGCGGGCCGTGATCCTGCAGCAGGAGGCGCTGTCGACATCCAGCGGCACACCAGCCACCGAGGGCAGTGAAAGCAGAGCGGAGGCCGAGGACGACGCCGCGGAGGAGGCCGCGACAGCAGAGGCAGGTAACGGAGACGCCCCTACCCCGAACCCTGGGGCCGCCGATCTGCCCCTGCGCCCTGTTGCGGAGCCCAACGTACCTGAACCCGCCATCGACACCGTGCCTCCACCGCTACCAACCGGTTCCCAGGCCATCGACACCACCAGCGAGCCCCGCCCCACGCCGTGCCCTCTGACCCCGGGCGTGATCAGCAGACCACAATCGCAGGCCCGGTCGCAAGGCCTAGCGCCCCCGTACGCCGCCCATCGACGAGAGTACTGCCGCCAACAGCTGGAGGTGTTCGAGAGGGAGCAGCGGGAGCGGCGCATGAAACAGGAGAAGCTGCAGGCCCAAAGTGCGGAGCAGAAGATGAAGGCCCGACGAGATCCCCGAGCTGCCTGCGGTCCCCGAGTCACCGGGACTGTCGTGAAATTTCACATGGAACATGGCTGCGGTTTCATCCGAGACCCTGAGACCATCAGCGATATATTCGTGACAAGGAGAGATGTGGAGAGTCACCTGCCGGAAGGCCATCGTGGGCGGGATCTATTTCCAGGTGATGTGGTGTCTTACACCCGACACCAAGGCGTGAAGGGATGGCACGCCCTTCACGTCCACAGAGTAGTAGAGGAGGAGGAACAACACTACTCGGACGCTGAGTATCAAGAGGACCCGGATGGGCCTGAAGATTATGAGGAGCAAGGAGTGGCTGGAGGGTATCGCTACCAGTAAACAGTAGCATACCAGTGTAAATAGTTACCCGTCTGGGTACAAAGGAACTGTGTGGGACTGTTTCCAGAAAAGTGTGGTCCCCGTTGGGACTGATATAGGACTGTTTGATTGTTGCCCTATCCCCTAAGTAACCTGGCTGAGGACTGAGAGCAGCCATCCCTCTTCCCCTAACAGGCTGAGGACTGTGAGCAGCCATTCCTCTCCCTAAAACCGGCCGAGGACTGGGAACGGCCAATCCCTTGTACATAGTTGCGCTTCCTAAAGCGCCCCCTACTGGTTTTATAAAAAAAAAACGCAACGTCTACCTCAAGATGTACTGGACTGTTGCACCTTTACCTGGTCGAGATCCAAGAATCCAAGAATGTGCTTTACTTAAAAATGTGTTACATGAGAAAGTTTTATATGCTGCTAGGTGATAATGCAAATGTTTTACAAGATGTTTTATATGACAAAAGAGTTCCAGAGGCATTAGCAAAGTGTTTTATAATAGTGACAAGAAAAGAAAAGTGTTTCCCATAAAGGGAATTGAACCGTATTGCCTGTTTTCTGATGTGAAAAGTTATTGAAAAAGTTTTGCATGTCCTGTAATTATCTGTTTTTGCTCTTTTCCAGCCCGGGGACGTGCGGTGCTTTACCAGGGGGGAATGTAGCGCCCCGAGGGTTCGGCCGCTACAGGGGTATTGCACCTCAGACCAGAGGTGTGATATTTCACTCCCAGGTAAGGATGGAGTATGGACCAGGGCTCAGTTAGCTGCATACAGCACACACACCCCATTTCCGAGGGACAGCTCAACGGTGCTCCCACTAGACAGAAGTGCAGGCACGACCGACTATGTCCCTGCCTGGAGTGGGGAGGGGGATGGAACACCCAGTGCTGTAGGGGCAGTTAGGGGTTGGTTCCTGAGCATAGGAAGGAGCTCATTGGTTGCTGGTCACCTGGGCTCATGGTCAGAGGGAGGTATAAAAGGTGGGCACCATCTTAGATCTAGGTTCTGTCCAGAGAGGAGAAGACAGGGAGTAGAGGCTCTGTAGGAGCTCTACTCCAGAAGGGCCTAGTGAGAGGCCGAGGAGGAGGTGAAGGGGAGCTGAGATGTTGGCTCATCTCAGCTCCAAGAGAAAGGAACAGAAAGGAACAGAAACAGAAAGAAACTGCAAAGAAAGAGAGAGAGAAACAGAAGGGCTCAGGAACAAGAAGGTGGAAGGGACCCTAAGAACCCACGAGAATCCAGGGTGAAGGGTCAGGCAGATTAAGGGTACCGGATCCCAAGTTGGTGGAGGAGAAACTACCCTCAGCCAAAGACCGGTCGTCGTGATCATCTATTGGTGCGACACCTCATCAAACCTGCTAGGAAGGCGCCATATAGGACAGCGGAGGACGGGGCCCACGTTTAACCGCACGAGTCCGCGGCAGCTGGACAAAAGTGGGTCACTGGTGAGGCAGGCCAGAGAAAGGATTAAAGGGGGTCCTGTGCCATGCTCCTGAACTGCCTGGGAGTTGACCGAGCCCCTCACCTGGTGGACGCAGCACGGCTCGGGCGGTCACTGCCGACGGAAGTGACTTGGAGTATACGAACTGTGAGTAAAGACCCTGGACTGTAACTTGTTGTCCGTGTGCTCCTTCGCTCCTCCGGCACTACCGGTACTGGGACCTTCACCACCATCACTCCCACCATCCACTACACTGCCCTGGGGCCGCACTCTTCCCGTGGGGAGTCACATTACCCTAGCTGCACACCTCATCAGCCCCAGCGGTCTGCATGCAGCGGCGGTTCCTAATAACCGCAATCCACGGGTGGCGTAGTCGGACATTATCTAAAACATCTAAAAGACTGCCACTGGTCTGACCACCCTGAGCCACGGGACCAGGTCGCCACTACTACCCCCATCGTCTCCCTATTGCCCGGTTCCGAGTGCCCCACGGCCCAGGGGGCGAGTGATAAACACAAGATGCAGCTCTTAAATGAAGGTCTTTATTATTAAGGGGAAAAGAAATCTAAACCTACAGGGCCCTGTGTGAAAAAGTGATTGCCCCCTCCCCCTTAAAACATAAATTGACTGTGATTTATCACATCTTTGGGAAGCTGAGTTCAATTTTTTTAGCCACACACAGGCCTGATTACTATCACACCTGTTCTCAATCAAGAAATCGCTTAAACAGGACCTGCTTGACAAAGTGAAGTAGACCAAAAGCTCCTCAAAAGCTAGACATTATGCTGCGATCCAAAGAAATTCAGGAACAAATGAGAAAAAAAGTAATTGAGATCTATCAGGCTGGAAAAAGTTACAAAGCCATTCCTAAAGCTTTGGGACTAAAGAAAAATCACAGTGAGAGCCATTATCCATAAATGGCAAAAACATGGAACAGTCATGAACCTTCCCAGGAGTAGTGAGCAGACCAAAATTACCCCAAGAGTGCAACGACGACTCACCCAAGAGATCACAACAGACCCCACAACAACATCCAAAGAACTGCAGGCATCACTTGCCTCAGTTAAAATCAGTGTTCATGACTCCACCATAAGTAAGAGACTGACCAAAAATGGCATGCATGGCAGAGTTTGAAGACGAAAACCACTGCTGAACAAAAAGAACATAAAGGCTCGTCTTCGTTTTGCCAGAAAACAACTTGATGATTGCCAAGACTTTTTGGAGAATACTCTGTGGACTGACGAGACAAAAGTTGAACTTTTTGGAAGGTGTATGTCCCATTACATCTGGTGTAGAAGTAACACAGCATATCAGAAAAGGAACATCATCCCAACAGTAAAATATGGTGGTGGTAGTGTGATGGTCTGGGGCGACTTTGCTGCTTCAGGACCTGGAAGACTTGCTGTGGTAAATGGAACCATGAATTCTGCTGTCTACCAAAAAATCCTGAAGGAGAATGTCCGGCCATCTGTTCGTGACCTCAAGCTGAAGCGCACTTGGATTATGCAGCAGGACAATGATCCAAAACACACCAGCAAGTCCAGCTCTGAATGGCTTAAGAAAAGCAAATGTAAGACTTTGGAGTGGCCTAGTCAAAGTCCTGACTTTAATCGGATTGAGATGCTGTGGCATGACCTTAAAAAGGCGGCTCATGCTCGGAGACCCTCCAATATAACTGAATTACAACAATTGTGCAAAGATGAGTGGGCCAAAATTCCTCCAGAGCGTTGTAAAAGACTCATTGCCAGTTATCGCTAACGATTGATTGCAGTTGTTGCTGCTAAGGACGGCACAACCAGTTATTAGGTTTAGAAGGCAATCACGTTTTCACACAGGGCCCTGTAGGTGTGGATTTCTTTTTCCTTTAATAATAAAGACCTTCATTTAAAAACTGCATTTTGTATTTACTTGTGTTATCTTTGTCTAACATTTACATTTGCTTTGTGATCTGAAACATTTAAGTGTGACAAACATGCAAAATAATAAGAAATTGTTATCTACAGTTCAGGACAATGACCTCTCTCAGCTGGAAGATCAACCAACCAGGGGAGGTAATCTGCTGGATCTGGTTCTGGCAAATAGACCAGATACTATTTCAAATCTATAGGTCCAGGAGCATTTGGGAAGCAGTGACCATCATATGGCAAGTTTCAAAGTAATATCAAATCAAACTTTCAAAAGGAGAAATGCCAAAACCTGGAACTTTAGGAAAAATAGGAAAAGTGATTTCAACGAATTAACGGAAGAGCTTAATCGGGTAGACTGGGACCATGTCACGGTAACTGGATACTGAACATAAAAGGGGCATGTTTAAGGAAATACTACTAGAATCCTGTAGAAAATGTATGCCCTCTGGTAATAAAATGTCATGGAATAAAAATAAATCATTATGGATAAATAAAACAGTACAAAGTTTAATAAGACAAAAAAAAAGGGCATTCAAAATCTTGAAGGCCAAGAATACATAAATAGCATTTCAGGAGTATAAAAATCTTAATAAGAAATGTAAAAAAGAAATCAAGCTGCAAAGTTATCTACAGAGAAAGAAATTGCCAGAGATATTAAAATAAATCTCCAAATTTTTCAATGCCAAAAAGAAAAAACAGAAGGTATCGGCCCCTTAAAAGACGATAATAACAAGATAATTATAGAGGACAAAGAAAAGGCTGAGATATTAAACGGGCACTTTTTATCAGGGTTTACCAATGAATATTTGTTACAGGGATCTTTCAACAAGGCAAAAATCAAATTTCACCACCTGACATAGCTAGTTTATAAAAAGAAGTACGCCAGCTTCTGAGCAAATTAAGCATTCACAAATCCCCTGATCCAGATGGTATTCATCCACGGATACTGAGGGAATTTAGTTCAGTAATTGACAAACCGCTGTATCTCATATTCTTAGACTCTCTTGTAATGGGGTAGTTCCACAGGATTGGAGGGTAGCTGATGTGGTACCAATATTTAAGAAAGGTAAAAAGGAGGAACCAGGTAACTACCGTCCGGTAATTCTGACATCAGTAGTGTGCAAAGTTTTTTAGCGCATCATAAGAGATGACCTGCAGAGATATATCGCAGAGAATAATATATTAAATGATAATCAGCATGGATTCATGAAAAATAGGTCCTGTCTAACCAACATGTAGGGGTTCTATGAGGAGGTAAGTGCAAATCTGGATATTGGTAATGCAGCTGATGTGATTTATCTGGACTTTGCAAAGGCATTTGATACTGTACCACATAGTAGCCTTATAGTGAAGCTACAGAAGCAAGGACTTGGGGGAACTATATGCAGATGGGTAAGGAATTGGCTAAATGATAGGAAACAAAGAGTCGTCATAAATGGTACGTTCCCTAAATGGGATATAGTCAGCAGTGGGGGCCGCAGGGATCTGTGCTTGGACCGATTCTTTTTAACACCTTTATTAATGACCTTGTGAGTAAAATGTCAGTCTTTGCTGACGACACCAAACTATGTAGGTTATTAAAATCTGATCTTGACATTACAATATTGCAGAACGATCTGGATAAGATGACTGAATGAGCAAACACTTGGAAGATGAGGTTCATTGTAGATAAATGTAGAGTAATGCACCTAGGACGGAATAATCCTATTCCTGCAAATTGTCTCTTCAGAGAGGAAGAGGACCAGAACTCTAGTGCCACCTACGGGAAGTAGCAATCCTATAAGTCAACATTGACCATTTAACGAGCCTTGTAACATGATTTAGGATATAAGCCAGAACCAGAAACTCAATTTGCAACTGTGCAGCATACACATTAAATGGGAGTATACTCGGGACTACAGAACAGGAGAAGGACTTGGGTATTCAGGTTACAAGTAAGCTGAGCAGCAGCACTCAATGTCAAGCAGCAGCCGCAAAGGCAAACAAGATTTTAGGATGTATAAAAAGAGAGATAAAATCCCACGATCCCAACGTACTGTTACCCCTTTATAAATTACTGGTGGGGCCACATCTGGAATATGGGATCCAGATTTGCGCTCCACATTTTAAAAAGGATATTCAGAAGTTAGAGTCAGTTCAAAGGCGGTAACTAGATTATTAAAAGGGGTGGAGGCCTCTCATATGATAGGTTGAAAAAATTAAGCTTGTTTAGCTTAGAAAAAAGATATCTCAGAGGGGATCTCATTTACATGTATAAATATATGTGTGCTCAGTACAAAGGACTAGCACATGACTTATTCCTTCCAAAGACCATACTAAAGACCAGGGGGCACTCATTACGGGTGGAAGAAAAGCGATTCCGGCACCTAAACAGGAAAGGGTTCTTTACAGTCAGAGCAGTCGGACTGACGAATGCCGACCACAAGAGGTAGTGATGGCCGACACTATAACAGCTTTTGTACAAGGGCTGGATGATTTCCTCGATATACATAACATTGTGGGTTATAGTTAAATTAGACAAAATGTACAATTGAGGGAGGACGGTTGAACTTGATGGTTTTTATTCAACCTACGTTACTATGTAACTATGTAAACAATGCATTTTCCAATTACCGGCTCCTCTGGGTCGGGACTAAATGAATGAAGTCTCCTCTTTACAAGGTTGTGGGACATTAGATAATATATAAGTTATACTTTTAATATAAAGTCTGTTTTGTCTTCTAGCACAATCCTGCCTTAGACGCACCAGATGGCCACCTACATATTTAAAGGTGAGGGAGTTGCGCACATCCCTTTGTATTTGCTATAATTCACTGAATCTAATCCAGCACTGACACAGAAGAACTTTCGGAAACGTTTCTTGTCTGTACCATTTACATTCTATTAAGACATGAGAAGTTTCCATGATTTTTTTGAAGAAGTGCAGAAAAAGTAATGTGTCATCTTTTATTCCCACTTAAGTGTAAAATTATTCTTGCAACTGGACTGTATCTAATATTTCTATCTTTCTATCTGTATTCTTGCAACTGGACTGTATCTAATATTTCTATCTTTCTATCTGTATCTCATATCTATAAATTATCTATTCATATATTCCTTATCTATCTATCTATATACAGTTAGGTCCATATATATTTGGAGAGAGACAAAATTTTTCTAATTTTGGTTCTAGACATTACCACAATGAATTTTAAACAAAACAATTCAGATGCAGTTGAAGTTCAGACTTTCAGCTTTCATTTGAGGGTATCCACATTAAAATTGGATGAAGGGTTTAGGAGTTTCAGCTCCTTAACATGTGCCACCCTGTTTTCAAAGGGACCAAAAGTAATTGGACAGATTAAATAATTGTAAATAAAATGTTCATTTCTAGTACTTGGTTGAAAACCTTTTGTTGGCAATGACTGCCTGAAGTCTTGAACTCATGGACATCACCAGACGCTGTGTTTCCTCCTTTTTGATGCTCTGCCAGGCCTTCACTGCGGTGGTTTTCAGTTGCTGTTTGTTTGTGGGCCTTTCTGTCTGAAGTTTAGTCTTTAACATGTGAAATGCATGCTCAATTGGGTTGAGATCAGGTGACTGACTTGGCCATTCAAGAATATTCCACTTCTTTGCTTTAATAAACTCCTGGGTTGCTTTGGCTTTATGTTTTGGGTCATTGTCCATCTGTAGTATGAAACGACGACCAATCAGTTTGGCTGCATTTGGCTGGATCTGAGCACACAGTATGGCTCTGAATACATCAGAATTCATTCGGCTGCTTCTGTCCTGTGTCACATCATCAATAAACACTAGTGACCCAGTGCCACTGGCAGCTATGCATGCCCAAGCCATCACACTGCCTCCGCCGTGTTTTACAGATGATGTGGTATGCTTTGGATCATGAGCTGTACCACGCCTTCGCCATACTTTTCTCTTTCCATCATTCTGGTAGAGGTTGATCTTGGTGTGAGGGTCGTGATGACATTCCACTCGTCCTCCAGTCACTCCAAATTCAAACTATGAGCATGGGTCAACCATTCAAAGAAGGAGTCAGACAACAAGCTGGTTCAAGCTCAGAGCATGCTCAGAAGGCTACTACAGACAACGTTCTCAGCAATGTTCTGAATTTATTTTTTACATGCACAAATCTAAATACACTACATAATGGGAGGGGAAAGAGGTTGTCCGGAGCGGGGTAAGCCATGAAAGTCCAGTGTCTAGCCACTCCTGATTGGTCCACATCTCCTTATCTCAGTCTCTGGGCAGATATTGCAGCCGTCAGCTTATAATCTTGTTTCGTTTCTCTGAAATAAGTCTTGGCAACACTGGAACTGTCTTAGTTTAAGTTTCGATTTGAGTAATATATAGCAAGGAAACCTTATTGTTATATGACACAAAATGGTGGTTAGTACATTAGCAAAAAAGCGTATAAAAGTTACAAAAATATAAAAGTTACAAATATATATATTCTCTTTTACCCCGACATTCCCCCCTAAACACTAAGCTTTCCTTTGCTTCGGGGCCTTTGAGACTGTCCATGTGTGGGGAGAGGGGAGGTGGATTTCTTCACCCAATCATCTTAGAAGCTGCCCCCTTATGGGACGCCCCCAGACAATCGAGCCCTATCCTGGATAACACATGGAGTTCTCCCAACTGTCCCTAAACTAAATCTCTCAATTGAACTTTGTCATGGGGGGGGCTGGTCAGGCTTGTTCAAAGGAGTGTATTTCTCCATATCTTCTCTTGATTCAGAAAGGTCCCGGAGGTTGGGACAGCATTGGTTATATTTTTCCTGTATAAGGGGACTATGCAGCACAGGACCACCAGGCCCAATACTAATAGACCTCCCATTACTAGACAAACTTGTTGGAGGAATCCCTTGAGCCCTCCCAACCAACTTGAGAAAAAGGAGGTATCTACCCCTGTGTGGTAGCTGTCCACCCTGGGACAGACAGTAAGCATATGGAAAGGATATAGAAGAAGGTAGTCATCTTTTATAGACTCGTTCTGTCTCTCGTGCAGTGGGAGGCGTGAATCCAGGTGCTCTTGCCCTCAAGCTTCAGAGCCGTCGGGGTGGTGAGAAGCACAGTGTACGGTCCCTCGAACCGCGGCTGGAGGCAGTCTTTCCGGACAAACTTCTTCACATACACTAGATCGCCTGGGATGAAATCATGTACTGCATCACCTGTAGATTCTGGGAGAGAAGCAGATACTGGAGAGCGGGTGTTAGTCAATTCTCTAGACAAGGCAATCACAAATTTTACCACTCTTTCATGTGTTTCAGACAACTCTTGGGGCCTAATCTCTCCTATCTTGGGTGGGGTCCCAAACAAAATTTTATAGGGAGTCAGCCCATGTTTGGCCTGAGGAGTGTGTGTGATATGATACAATACTATAGGGAGTAGGTCGGGCCAGGGGAGGGGATGATCTTAGGTCATTTTCAAGAGCTGGGTCTTGAGGGTGGAATTCATTCTCTCCACTTTGCCTGAACTGGCAGGATGGTATGGAGTGTGGAGGCCCAAATCTGTTCCCAACATGTTCCAGAGTTCTTCGTAGATATTTGCTGTGAAAGCTGGTCCTTGATCCGATTCTATGACTTGGGGAAACTCCAAATCTGCAGGCAATTTCGGTGATCAGTTTCTTGGCTGTGACTTTAGCAGTCATGTTGACAACCGGGTAGGCCTCGGGCCAGGCTGAGAGCATATCCACGGCTACCAAAACGTACTCCTATTTTCCTGCTTTAGGCATTTGGATATGGTCGACTTGTATTCTCTGCCAAGGGTAGTCTGGTTTAGCCAGATGTTGAAGAGGGACCCGTGCCGTACACGTTGGGTTGCAGGTAGCGCAGACAGAGCAGGATTTTGAGTACGCAGTCACAGTGGAAGAGATTCCGGGTGCAAAGTACAGTTTCTTGATACATGCCAAAGCTTGATTCTTTCCTCTGTGTGTAGGCCCGTGAGCCCATGCTGCCACAGCTGAGTACATGCGTCTAGGCAAGCAAGGCTTCCCATCCACTTGGTAAAGAGTCGAGTTGACCTTTGAATCTTTGCAACCTGCCAGCACAGCTCCTGCCGCTTTCCATTGCTTGACTTCTTCAGTGGGGGGTCTTCCTTTGTTCCTCACACAATTTTTCTTCAGGCATCCTGACCCCCCTGGATTCCACTCGTGTCTCCGCTGGACTTGTATGGTCTTCCGCCGGCTGTTCTTTGGCTCTTGCTCTAGTGAGCGCCACAGCTACGGTTTGCAGAGTCTCTCCCATCTCTTCTTCCTTTTCCTGCCACTTTGATGACACATTCTCCACTGCTGCAGTCTTGGCTGCTTGGTCAGCTAGGTGGTTGCCCCTGGCTTCTCTGGATTCTAGTCTTCCATGAGCCTTGACCTTGATAACAGCAACCTGAATGGGTAGTTCCAGGGCCTTTATTAGGGCCTTAATCCATGAGACATGTTTCACTGGTGTACCTGCAGCTGTGATGAATCCTCTAGACTTCCACAAGAATCCAGAATCATTGCAAATTCCATGTCCATACCTGGAATCGGTATATACATATTCGCCTTTGTTACTGCTGCCAGGTGGCAGGCCTCTGTGAGAGCCACAAGTTCAGCTTCTTGTGCAGACATGTATGGTGGTAGAGCTTCAGCCTTGAGGACTGTTAGGTCCGTTGTGACAGCATATCCCGTGTGGAACTTCCCTTGAGGGTCTGCGAAACGGGATCCATCAGTCCATAGGTGCAAGGCAGGGTCTGCGAGCGGATGTGCCACCATATTCTCTGGAGCAGAAATCTCTTCCTGCAAAATTTTTATACAATCATGAGGTTCTACCAATGGACCTTCACCCTCCTCACCTTCCCCCCTAGAAGGTGGAAGCAAAGTGGCAGGATTGATAGTCAGACATCTGGTCAGCTGACTTGTCAAGGAGGATGTGAGCAGCGTGGACCGCCTTAAGGCACGTGGGGGCAGTTCGGGCGACAGGGTCCAGGCGGGCTGAGTAGTAGCCCAAAGGCCGATACTTAAGATCATAGCGTTGTGCTAGAACTCCAGAGGCATGACCTTCCGATTCCGAGACAAAAAGGTGAAATGGCTGAGTATAGTCTGGTAAGCCCAAGGCCGGGGCAGAGACAACAGCCTGTTTAAGGCGGTCAAAACATAGTCTGTGTTGATGAGAAACACGTGGATCTTCAGCATGAAGCCAAACTGAGCCTTCATTCTTGAGACAGTCGTACAGAGGTTGCATGAGCTTTGAGGCATCAGGGATCCATTGCCTGCAGTAAGTGATGAGGCCAAGGAAAGTCTGCATAGCGGAGTAGGTGGTTGGGAAGGTGATATCCATGATGGCTTGTTTTCTTTCTTCAGTCAGATGTCTAGTACCTTGTGATATACAATGTCCGAGGAAAATGACCTTGGGCAGACACCATTGGACTTTGCCTTTCGAGACTTTACAGTTAGCTGAGTGAAGAAACCAGAGAAGGGATGCTGACATCTCTGGCAAATTTTCTTCAGTGCCACAGAGTAAAAGATCATCCACATACTGTAGAAGGGTGACCTGAGGGTTCTCTTGAACCCATGGCTCCAGAATAGACTTCATAGAATGAGTGAATTGGTTAGGAGAGTTCTGGGCTCTTTGCGGAGTCCTGGTCCATGTAAGCTGTGCTCCTTGAAAGGTGAAGGCAGAAAGAAACCACGAATCTTCATGTAAGGGTATACTGAAAAAGGCGTTGGCCAGATCTAACACCGTAAACAAAGTGGCCGTTGGAGGCAGCTGAGACAAAAGGGTGTTTGGGTTAGGTACCTATGGAGTTTCTAAAATGGTAGCTGCATTGACGGCTCTGAGATCCTGAACCAACCGGTATCTTGGAGGCTCTCCCGGAGCGGTTTTCTTTTTTACAGGAAAGAGGGGTGTATTGCATGGAGATACACATCTGACAAGGACTCCTGATTCCAGGAGGGAAGCGACTTGGGTACTCAAGCTTTGTTCTTGTGCAGCCTTGAGGGGGTATTGTGGCAACCGTGGGTACCTATGTCCAGGCTTGAGGTGTACTCGGACCGGGGGAACCTGCAGGAGGCCGACGTCCTCTGGCCCACTGGACCACAGAGAGTGAGAGAACTGTGAGGTATCAAGAAGAGTGTGAGGTTGTATGGTCATCATCATGAGAGGGAAGGCTTTAAGAACACAGCGGTCTTCAGTCCCTTGTTTGGAATGAGGGTCCCGCAAAAGAAGCTCCATACCATGGTTTCCGAAGGTAATTGTTGCCTTCATCCGCTCTAAGAGATCGGCTCCCAACAGGTTGACAGGGCAAGTTTCAGAGACCAAGAATCTTGTGAGTACTCCGGTGAACGGTCCTGCAGACACAGGGACTGTGAGTGGAGAAGAAATATGTTGGCCTTCTACCCCAACACAGGTGAGGGTATCCGGTGATAGGGATACAGAAGGAGGGAGCTGTGCAGAGGAAATGACAGATGTGGCCGCCCCAGTGTCCACTTGTAAAGTGACAGTCCCACAGGCGGCCGTGAGATGCGTAGCCGGGAAAGTGGACACTGGTTGACCGAGCCGTCATTGGCGTGGATGAGATGGTTCACGGGAAGGTCCATGGTTGTGTGGACCATCATGAAATGAGCGGTCATGGTACTGTATGCGGGTTGGACAGTCTCTGAGAATGTGATTAGGGTTACCACACTCCCAACACAACATTCGTCCTTCAGAATCACGAGATTGTCTTCTGTTTCTAGATGGTCCCTTGTCATCTCTTCTGTCTTGTTTTCTATATGTGGAAAAAGTATCATCACCTGTGCCTTTAACCATTACCCACTTGATTCCATGTTGGTTGCCAGGGGGTGGGTAGCTTTCATGAGCTTGATATACCATAGCAGGAGCGGCTTTCTTCCTTGGCTTAGTATCCTTTTCCATTTTTAGCATTGATTTTTGGAAAGCTTTAACGATATCCACCGCGTCGTTGAAAGAAGAAGAACGAATCTCGGGCCGTACTCTCAGGACTTCATCTCTGAGAGCGTCTTGTAGGCCATCTACTAGGGCCTGAACCAACAGGGCGGCCTGCGTCTTGACGTGAGGACTGTATCCGAGATCCTCAAAATGCATGCTGAGTCTTGCAGCATATCTTTCCACAGATTCATCAGGGTCTTGTTGAACATTTTGTACAGACCCAGCTTGATCTGACAAGCGATTCTGAGCCCAGGCTTTTAACTGTTTCATGTATTCTAGGCCGGATTCATACGTACTAAGGGATCCTGCTTTTGTGGAATTCATGGCCTTTTGAAAGCTCTCCGTTTTCGGCTAAGTGAGCCTGGCATTCTGCAGCCAGAGTAGAACCAGCAGCAAGGGAAATTTTGCGAGCCAATCCTCCAACATGGCTCATACAGGTGTTTGCAGGGTTGACTATGGCCCCCACCCGATGTGTAAGGATGTCACCATAGCCTATTGACAGAGTGACAGGGCGTCCTGATGGGTCTACTAGATTCCGGGAGCGGCAGGGGTCCCAGACTTCTGAGGGGCTGAGGGGTGGTGCTCTTTCAGCAGTTGCTTGGAGCAAGGGCCGGAGTACGGGTAATGGATATGGGGTGGAGGATGCCATAGGAGACGTATGGGGTAAAGGAGGGGGGGGGGGGCATCTTTAGCCCATCCCTCATCTGGCTCCGTATCGTCTTGAGTAACAGTATGTTGGCGGAGGGAGAGCAGTCTGGCCTGAAATTCTGGGGGGTTGAGGAGGATATCCCCAGGGTTGTGGGTGACTCCCATAGGAAACAGGGGAAGCGTCTCAGCATCGTGGACTGGAGCAGAGGGTGTCACATTAGTTTCAGATGGGTGCTCTGGGACTGCGGGCTTTTCCACCTGTGCTGGTGGCTGGTAATATGCACCGGACGGATCTAGTAGTGGATATAGGCCGGATTGGGGCTTTCCGGGCCTCCCACAACAAGTAAGAGGTGTAGCAAGATGGCCGTTGGAGGGAGGAGGTGGGAGTGGGGGTGGGATTATTCTTGGGGGCAGGCTGGGCATCGTGCCATGGGCGGCCGGCCCAGAGTGGGTTTTGCTCTCCACACACCCGACACGTCCACCCCTCCGGTAATTTGGCGTCGGCGCCATTATAGGGTGGTGACTGAGGGCTCAGTGTAGTGACAGGCATCAAAGGTGCAACGGCCATTTTGGGGGCACATAACAAATCACATTCTGCAGCTTTCATGTATCCGAACAAAGGCTCGGCATTCTCTGTTCCCCCCTGCACCATCTACTCTAAGATGTGCTTGAGTCTGGTGCAAAAATCCTCACCCAACTTTCCCAACTTCTGTGTAACACATTCTTTCTACACTGAAAACTAAAGCCTGCCTGTACTGGATAAGCTTATCATATTCTACAAATTCCTAACATTCTTCTTGCCTTCTTGCCTTCCCGTAACTCCACTAATTGGCTTAACTCCTACAGCAGCATTCCACAACTTACGAGATCTTTCAAATTTAAATATACACAACATTTTCTTATAGAATGCAATGATCTGTCGCGACTCAGATCACTGGTGCAGTCTACAGGTCGCCACTCCTCAGCGTAGAGTACTCCTCAATACACTGATAAGACAGAGAGTACACCTCAATCCGTCCCTTCCCTAACCTTGAATGGCGACTTTACAGTACGACTCACCACGGCACCCTGACTGACAGCAGAACCCCTCCTTATGAGGTTTCTCTGTATAAGACGAAGAGTACACCTCAATTCGTCACAGACCCTTACAGCAGAACCCCTCCTTATGAGGTTTCTCTGTATAAGACGAAGAGTACACCTCAATTCGTCTTCCTTCCTACTACGGCACCACCTGTCAGTGTAGAGTACTCCTCAATACACTGTTTCCTAACCTTGACTTTACAGCAGTCTCTGTGTTAGACGAAGAGTACTCCTCAATTTGTCACAGATTCTGACAGCACAACACCTCCTTTACACTACAATTCAGGAATGCTTTGAAACTTCGACTATCAGTTACGGGAGGCAGCTATCTAAGAAAAGTACAGTGACCGGGGGAGGAGGAGCTGGTGTGCACACGAGCACGCGCAGGCATGCGACGTCACTCGTTTTAACACTTGCTGGTTCAGGACGTGGTGCGGGACGCCCAAGGTCTCACCACTCGACCGGTCACCCACCCAGATCCAACCTGACAATCCCACTGGAACCGCTGCGGCTGACACACAGGCAAGTGAGACATATAAAATACATCTCAACTTACCGTGTTCGATGGAGGTTGATCAGGCCTCAAATTCAGCCACCGCGGTCACCACCAGGGAAGTCAGCAATATGGGTCCGGGAGGGCGGCGTACCGCTAGCCACGCCGCAAGTTGAGCGCCATTTGTGAGGGTCGTGATGACATTCCACTCGTCCTCCAGTCACTCCAAATTCAAACTATGAGCATGGGTCAACCATTCAAAGAATGAGTCAGACAACAAGCTGGTTCAAGCTCAGAGCATGCTCAGAAGGCTACTACAGACAACGTTCTCAGCAATGTTCTGAATTTATTTTTTACATGCACAAATCTAAATACACTACATAATGGGAGGGGAAAGAGGTTGTCCGGAGCGGGGTAAGCCATGAAAGTCCAGTGTCTAGCCACTCCTGATTGGTCCACATCTCCTTATCTCAGTCTCTGGGCAGATATTGCAGCCGTCAGCTTATAATCTTGTTTCGTTTCTCTGAAATAAGTCTTGGCAACACTGGAACTGTCTTAGTTTAAGTTTCGATTTGAGTAATATATAGCAAGGAAAGCTTATTGTTATATGACACAAAATGGTGGTTAGTACATTAGCAAAAAAGCGTATAAAAGTTACAAAAATATAAAAGTTACAAATATATATATTCTCTTTTACCCCGACATTGGTTTCATATGTCCAAAGAATTTTCTTCCAGAACTGTGCTGGCTTTTTTAGATGTTTTTTTAGCAAAGTCCAGTCTAGCCTTTTTCTTCTTGATGCTTATGAGTGGCTTGCACTGTACAGTAAACCCTCTGTAGTTACTTTCATGCAGTCTTCTCTTTATGGTAGATTTCGATATTGATACGCCTACCTCCTGGAGAGTGTTGTTCACTTGGTTGGCTGTTGTGAAGGGGTTTCTCTTCACCTTGGAGATTATTCTGCGATCATCCACCACTGTTGTCTTCCGTGGGCGCCCAGGTCTTTTTGCATTGATGAGTTCACCAGTGCTTTCTTTCTTTCTCAGGATGTACCAAACTGTAGATTTTGCCACTCCTAATATTGTAGCAATTTCTCGGATGGGTTTTTTCTGTTTTTGCAGCTTAAGGATGGCTTGTTTCACCTGCATGGAGAGCTCCTTTGACCGCATGTTTACTTCACAGAAAAACCTTCCAAATGCAAGCACCACACCTCAAATCAACTCCAGGCCTTTTATCTGCTTAATTGAGATTGACATAACGAAGGGATTGCCCACACCTGTCCATGAAATAGCCTTGGAGTCAATTGTCCAATTACTTTTGGTCCCTTTTAAAACAGGGTGGCACATGTTATGGAGCTGAAACTCCTAAACCCTTCATCCAATTTTAATGTGGATACCCTCAAATGAAAGCTGAAAGTCTGAACTTCAACTGCATCTGAATTGTTTTGTTTGAAATTCATTGTGGTAATGTCTAGAACCAAAATAAAAAAAATGTCTCTGTCCAAATATATATGGACCTAACTGTATCTATCTTTCTATCCATCCATCTATAATCTCATATCTATCTATTCCTTATCTATATATCTATCTACAGTATCTATGCCTTATCTATCAATTTCTCTCTCTCTCATATCCATCTCATATCTCTTTCATATCTATCTATCTGCAGTGGGGTAAAGAAGCATTTGATACACTGATGATTTTGAAAGTTTTCCCACCTACAAAGAATGGAGAGGTCTGTAATTTTTATCGTAGGTACACTTCACCTGTGAGAGACAGAATCTAAAAATAAAAAAAAACAGAAAATAACATTGTATGATTTTGAAATATTTAAATTGCATTTTATTGCATGAAATTAGTATTTGATCACCTACCAACCAGCAAGAATTCTGGCTATCACAGACCTGTTAGTTTTTCTTTAAGAAGCCCTCCTACTCTGCACTCATTGCCTGTATTAATTGCACCTGTTTGAACTCGTTACCTGTATAAAAGACACCTGTCCACACACTCAATCCATCACACTCCAACCTCTCCACCTTGGCCAAGACCAGAGAGCTGTCTAAGGACACCAGGGACAAAATTGTAGCCCTGCACAACACTGGGATGGGCTACAGGACAATAGGCAAGCAGCTTGGTGAGAAGGCAACAACTGTTGACACAATTATTAGAAAATGGAAGAAACACAGAATGACTGTCAATCTTCCTCAGTCTGGGGCTCCATGCAAGATCTCACCTCATGGGGCAAGGATGATTCCGAGAAAGGTCAAGAATCAGCCCAGAACTACACGGGAGGACCTGGTCAATGACCTGAAGAGAGCCGAGACCACAGTCTCAAACATTACCGCTAGTAACACACTACGCCATCATGGATCATAATCCTGCAGGGCACGCGAGGTCCCCCTGCGCACGCCAGCACATGTCCAGGCCCGTTTGAGTTCGCCAATGACCATCTGGATGATTCAGAGGATGCATGGGAGAAGGTCATGTGGTCAGATGAGACCAAAATAGAACTTTGTGGCATCAACTCCACTTGCGGTGTTTGGAGGAAGAAGAAGGATGAGTACAACCTCAAGAACACCATCCCAACAGTGAAGCATGGTGGGGGAAACATCATACTTTTCGGGTGCTTTTCTGCAAAGCGGACAGGACGACTCCACCGTATTGAAGGGAGGATGGATGTGGACATGTATCGCGAAATTTTGGCCAACAACCTCCTTCTCTCAGTAAGAGCATTAAAGATGGGTCATGGCTGGGTCTTCCAGCATGAAAATTATCCGAAATACACAGCCAGGGCAACTAAGGAGTGACTCGGTAGAAGCATTTCAAGGTCCTGGAGTGGCATAGCCAATCTTCAGACCTGAACCCAATAGAAAATCTTTGGAGGGAGCTGAAACTCCATGTTGTCCAGTGACAGCCCTGAAACCTGAAAGATCTGGAGAAGATCTGTATGGAGGAGTGGGCCAAAATCCCTGCTGCAGTGTGTGCAAACCTGGTCAAGACCTACAGGAAACGTCTGACCTCTGTAATTGTAACAAAGGTTTCTGTACCAAATATTAAGTTCTGTTTGTTTTTTTCTATTGCATCAAATACTTATTTCATGCAATAAAATGCAAATTAATTATGTAAAAATCATACAATGTGATTTTCTGGACTTTTTTTTAAGATTCTGTCTCTCACAGGTAAATGTACCTACGAAAAAAATGGCAGACCTTTCCATTCTTTATGGGTGGGAAAACTTGCAAAATCGGCAGTGTATCAAATACTTATTTCCCCCACTGTATCTATCATCTATCTATCTATCTATCTATCTATCTATCTATCTATTCATCTATCTATCTATCTGTTCATCTATTCTTTATCTATCTATCTCATATTTCTAGATGGAAAAATAAGGAGAAACTTTTAAAAACAAACTATTAGTCTTCTGGGTGCAATGGGTTAATGTATGGTCACCAAGGAGGATTGAGAGCGCCCCCCTCCTTCTTTTCCTTTTGCCGAACTCCTAAAACATGAAAGGAGGAGGGGGGTCTTGGGTTTATTTTGTACTGCAAGGGGGGATCCTAGACCTTTTTTTTCCCTATCTCAGACCCCAGTGCATTATTTATGAGAGACAGAAACCTTTACAACACGCTCCTCTTTATCTTCCATGCTCCCTAAAGCGTTGGTCCGCTCCGATATCGATCCGGGGGATTTGGGATTTTAACATAGGCCTGTACATTGCAGATTCCCTCCCTGAAAAACGAAGAAACAACATTTTGCTTCCCTGCTCACCTTGATGTCTGCGCCTCCTCCAATTGGCTGCAAGCGTGAAATACTTCTTACAACTTTCATTGAGAAATGCACAGAGCACTACACATCTCAAGATGTCTGGAGTACAGAAACTTAATAGACGGCCGCAGACGTTCCCGTATGATCAAGGGTGATGCTTACCATATTGCAGATAATTTTTGAGCTTTAGTTTTTAAGTGGGATGTCATTTAAATATATAGTTTATTGCAGACAAAAAAAACTGCTCTATAGTGCAAAAATACCAAATAAAATAGTACCGCAAAATAATCATTTTAATAACCCCCGAAACAACAACAACCTAAAAATTAACAATTCACTCTGATGACAAAAAATTGCACAAATAATCAGAATCAAAATAATACTGCCATACTGTGCCCTAATAACTGTGCCATAAACGGCCTCCAATATGCAGCAAGATTCCTAATAGCAGTTCCATACTTAACGTGGACAACAAAAAAACTACTTTCTAGAGCACAAACATCAGTAATGTACTATCAAAATAATACCGCCATACTGTGCCTTAATAACTGTTCTATAAACGGGCTCCAGATGCTTCAAGACACCATACAGTGTTCAATTTAACAGGGACAACAAAAAAAACCCTGATATATAGTGCACAATCATCAGTAATGTGTACTATCAAAATAATACCGCCATACAGCGCCAAAGTAACTATGCCATAAACAGACCAAAAATCTTGAAAGATTCCTAATAGCAGCACCATACAGTGTACAATTTAATGGTGACAACAAAAACACTGCTATATAGTGCACAAACATTAGTACTATGTACTATCAAAATAATACAGCCATACAGCACCAAACTATGCCATAAACAGATCAAAAATCTTGCAAGGCTCCTAATAGCAGCACCATACAGTGTACAATTTAATGGTGACAACAAAAAAAAACTGCTATATAGTGCACAAACATCAGTACTATGTACTATCAAAATAATACCGCCATACAGCACCAAAGTAAAT
The DNA here is from genome assembly GCF_046119375.1 of Phyllobates terribilis. Lineage (NCBI taxonomy): Eukaryota > Metazoa > Chordata > Amphibia > Anura > Dendrobatidae > Phyllobates > Phyllobates terribilis. The sequence goes on from NW_027362769.1 coordinate 370,841,717, forward strand.
ATGCCATAAACAGATCAAAAATTTTGCAAGGTTCCTAATAGCAGCACCATACAGTGTACAATTTAACGTAGATAGCAAAAAATTTCTGCATATCAGTATTTTGTACTATTTAAATAATACCGCCAAACAGCGCCCTAACACTCATGAGACTAGTGTCCAAATAATACAGTGACCTCATAACTGCTTTGGAAATGCTGCTACATTTCTAATAGTAGCGCCATAGAGTGTTTAATTTCACAATGACATCCACAAACTGCTCTATAGTGCACAAACATCTGTACTGTGTAGTATTGAAATAGTCCCACCAAACAACTCCTTAACAATGGCGCCAGTGCTGTATGGTGCCCTTGTGACTCTGCTATAAATTTGCAAAAAAGGGCATTAGATTCTAATAGTACAGCCATATAGTGTAACATTTTGCTCTGGTATTTTTTTATTTTTTTTCTTCATTTTTTAGTATACATGTATATATTCCTTATAGGGAATACTTTAGGACGTGGTCACACTTTTTTGAGTGGACGTTATTATATGGAATTTATTATTACTCCCAATCTCCGCACGATTGGTTCAGGGTAAATAGTCATGCTGGATATTGCTGTCAATATTACTATTTGTTTAGATGTCAGACTCATAAGACATTTGTTAAAATCACTTGACCTTGTCGTCTCGGATCGTTAATTTTTAGTTTATTTTCCCTTGCTGGATTCTTTTGCGCTGTTTTGCCATACACATAGTCACCAGTGGGGCACTGCAATTAGAGTAAAAGGGATCGTCTCACCATTAAATATCACATCTATTGTATAAAGCATAAGAAATTAATAAAAATGGCCATTTACTTGCTGATAATAAAATCATGCAGTTAAGAGTTATGACATTAACTTACACAGTCTGGTGCCACCTGGTGTTCACAGTGCATAACAATGTACACGTCCATCCAATGAGCTGTGCGCTGGTGGTCGCACATGCTCAGTCACTCTCACGGGTTTCTTCATAGTCATCCTCTGTGCACTGTAGGGCAGATAATAGAAACAGTTTTCTGTCCTGCTTGTCAGGACAGGAGCAGAGTATGTGCAGTACATGGAGGAGCTGAGAGAAAAAGTCTACTATTCTAGCCATCGGTGTTCAGCCCTGCTACATCAGCTACCACTGCTATATCAGTATCCACTGTACCAGCCCTGCTACATCAGTCTGTGCTGTTCCAGCTCTACCACATCAGTCGTCGCTGTTCCAGCTCTGCTACAGCTGTTATTTCTGTTTCATCTCTGATACATCTGTAATTTCTGTTCCAGCTTTTCTACATCAAACATCGCTGTTCCAGCTCTTCTACATCAGCATCGCTGTTCCAGCTCTTCTACATCAGCATCGCTGTTGCAGCTCTTCTACATCAGCATCGCTGTTCCAGCTCTTCTACATCAGCATCGCTGTTCCAGCTCTTCTACATCAGCATCGCTGTTCCAGCTCTTCTACATCAGCATCGCTGTTCCAGCTCTTCTACATAAGCATCGCTGTTCCAGCTCTTCTACATCAGCATCGCTGTTCCAGCTTTGCTACATCTGTCATTTCTGTTCCAACTCTGCTACATATGTCATCACTGTTCCAGCCCTTCTACATCAGCCATTGCTGTTCCAGCTGTGCTACATGTCATCACTGTTCCAGCTCTTATACATCAGTCATTTCTGTTCCAGCTCTGCTATATCAGTCATCATTGTTCCAGCCAGCTCTGCTACATCAGTCTTCGCTGCCCAAGGTTTACTAAATCTGTCATCGCCGTTTCAGCTCTACTAGACAAGTTTGGCATCTCCTTTACAGCCCGTTTCTCCATCCCTGTCTGTGTTGCTCAAAAACTGCTTATTCAGATGAGGGGCTTTGAGGATCCACCTTAGCAGGTATGACAACACCACGAAAGCAAACAATTGTGAAAAACAAACACTCTAAATTACTTACAAATATCTATGATTTAATATATATTAAAAAGATTAATGGAATAACCCCTATAAGGTCTAAAGATTTATTTACCTGCATCCTCCACTTTGGGGAGCGTGCTACATATAGAGTTATATAGCTCCTAGTGAGTTTAATGGGAGTTGTACACATCTGTATAGAAGGTGCTCCCCCTAGTGGTGGCTGCAGGCATCCAGAATGTAACAGTTTAACTACCAATGTAGAAAAGCAGGAGGATTTTGAGTTTCGTGTCAGATACTTTTAATTTTTATTTTTCAAAAATCAATAAGACATGAAAATAAAAAACTTTATACTATGTATTAATAGAGAAATCCGCATAAATTCTCAATTTACAGGTAAAATGTGTCTTCAGCGAAAACAGATTTTCCAATTACTGAGATAATAGATGACAGGTGGTGAACTAACTGTTGTCTCAGTAGAACTTGCAGTGGAATGTCTGTGTGTTCCACTAGCTCCTCCCCTCTACATAGAATCTTATCAGCACCAACTGTCGACTTCTAGCTGTCGACTTCTAGCTCAGTAATTGTAAATTTTACAGTTTTTACCCATGAATTGAGAGTGATTGTTCAGTCCAGGAGGAGAAAAGCCATTTTACTGATAAAATAAAATTACAAAATTAAAACAAAGGTTACTCTTTAAATGTAAGATTCCAACAATCCGTCAGTTTTTCAATAAACCACTACACATACACAATCGATCCAGTCTTCGGAGTGGTTATATCTTTTTGACTCTGTGATTTTTGGGTACCACCCTGAGGATCTGTCTCGTATACAGCTCACATATCCGTCTGCATTGCGTACTGCACATTGTATAGATTTTCCAGTCTATGGTTATTGGTTATGTTAGATCCATGCAACTCGCAGCACAACAGGAGTTATCAGTCCGGTCAGGGAAGCAGCCTACAACAGGTTCACTTATCATATTATCAAAATCATTAAAGAAATGGAGAGAGCGGACCCCCAGGAGCCTGGAGCATGAAGGTTTATGACCTGGACTGCTGAGAACTGTGTGGAACTGGTTATTCTCATTTCTCCGAATCTACAGAACATTATCTCCATTATCCAAGTTCAAAGTAAAGTGTATTGATATTAGAGCGCCATACAAGAGTTGTGGCTACGTCAAGTACTGCAGCGAAGCTGTGTTCCAGATGAGACTATGCTGCAGTACTAGGCTCAGCCACAATCACATAAATGACTCTGTTCTTGTGTATACCATGAAGAGTTCATGGTGCTGCTGATCTCCAGAGTTACTGGGGGTCAGACCTTCAACAATCAAATAACGATGGTCTATCATATAGGAAAGAGACAGCCATCAATCCAATGAATAGGAATCTGGCGGACGTAATGCTGCCATGAGATGTGATCAAAGAATTGACAATATGGACTCATTTATTTCTGGTCCCTTTGTTTGTCAGAAAGAAGTTTCTGACATGTTTATCCAAATACTCTATAGATATACCACATACATTCAGCAGAGCATATAAATTGTTCAAACTGCTAACCGTTTTGTGTATACAGCTCTTATGTACACCTGTGTGTCTCCATGGTTACAGACTACAAATAAACTCTGTGTAGTCTGATCCTGCAGTTAATTCTTGCTCCATCTTTCCTACTTCTTCTTGCTACCCTACAGACAATAGAAGAGCGGACAGGAGAAGAAAACCAGACTGCAAGATCAATTGATAAAATCTTTATTGTTACATGTATTCGGTTCTTATACAAACCTATGGGTCTCCATGGTTACAGACTACAAATAAACTCTGTGTCGTCTGGTCCTGCAGTTAACTATTGCTCCATCCACTCTACTTCTTGCTAACCTACAGGCAACAGAAGAATAGACAAAAGAATACACTCTGACTGCAGGATTAATTCATAAATTTATTAAGTGTGCACAGTACTTATACAAACCAATGCGTCACTGTGTAGTGTATTCAGTCTGATCCACTATTCCCTCTGCCTCTTCTTTTTGCTAACATATGGACAATAGAAGACTAGAAAAAAGAGTAAATCCTGACTACTCGTTAAGTTTTGAAAATCTCCCATCGTTTTGTGTATACATTTCTTAAACAGATCTATGAGTCTCCATGGTTACAGACTACAAACAAACTCTGTGTAGTCTGATCCTGCAGTTAACTATTGCTCTGCTTCCTGTTTTTGTGAACCTAAAAACAGTAGAAAAGTAGATGAGGGAATAACTCCTGACTGCAGGATCAATTCCTAAAATCTCCCACCCTTTTGTTTCTAGAGCTCTTCTCCAGACCTATGTGTCTCCATGGTTACAGACTACAAACAAACTCTGTGTAGTCTGATCCTGCAGTTAACTATTGCTCCATTCCCTCTACTTCCTTTTCTTGCAAACCTAAACACAATAGAAAAGTAGTACAGGGAATAAGTCCTGACTACAGGATAAAATTACACGGGAGGTAACCAGAGAGACACATAGATTTGCATAGGACCTGTATACTTAAAACGGTAGGAGATTTTTAATCAAAACTATATGCAAAATTGCATTGCTTTTCTTTACACTATATGCAATGTAGCAATAAAATAATGAGTTACAAATGTTTACAAACCCTAAAAGAATTAAAAAACATTCACTCCCTTATCCATTTTGATCGTTCCTTACCATAAAGGAAATTATGCCCTCATCCTCTTAAAAGCTAACATGCGGAATAATCCACAGTCATCAATCCTTCTTTGGCTAACTTTTCTTGTATAAAATCCACCTTCCACTTTACAAAGATGCCCCCTTCCATGCTGCCCCCTACTGTACAGTCAGATAAGGACAAGAACAAAGTTATTTTCTTTGAAAAGCCCCTAAGCAAAAGTTAAAGAGTTATATATATCTGCCGAGTAAATGATTACAACCCAGATATAATATTTTATAAACAGGGATTTTCTTTTCCGTTCCGCTCCAGCTGCCGGTTATAGAGAAGTGGAATGCTGTAAAAACGCATAATTTTAGGTGACTGGTCTAACAGAACAATACCTAAAGAAAAATAGGTCAGCAAGTCTGCCGGAGGAGCGTCACCAGGTAGGTGGCAAATAGGATGGGAAAAGGGGCTTGTTTAAGTCGCAGACGGAACGTAAACTATTCCAGACCTGGAACCTCTTCATTATCTCATTCCTCTCGGCTTCATTTACATCAATGTCGCCTTAGTATTTCTTTTTTTTTTTAAGCTAAGTGGCATTAGGCATTTATCTCTTACATACGACATGCAACTGTCTCTGAAAATCTCAGCACTAGAGACACAGTAATGAGCAAAAGTTTTAGGCAGGTGTGGAAAGATTGCTAAACAGTAAGAAAGTTCAAAACCCAAGGAAAAAAAACAAAATGAGCATATACCCTGTAGTAAGTAAACAGGAATAGGGTAAATAATGTAGGGTACTTAGTTAACACTATTTTGATAAAAAAAAGCGTAAAATCCACCCTACCACAACAAGGTGACCCCAATCGGGACGGTCCTATCCCGTCTCTAGCACTAAAACCCTACCTTGTATCAGCCGAACTCACTTATGCTCCGGCTCATTTCTTTGGTTTTACAATAAGAATGTTTTCATACATAAAAGTGTTAATAGTTTATTTTTATCAATTAACAAACTGTAAAGTGAATGAACAAAAGAGAAATCTAAATTCCCTCAATATTTGGTGACTGCTTTTTGCCTTCATCAGTTCTTCTTGGTCACTTGAACTGAATCTTTGGAGGAACTCAGCAGGAGGTGGTTCCAAACATCTTGGAGAACCAACCCAAGATCTTCTGTGTATGAGGCTTTTGCGGAGCCTTCTGTGTCTTCATGTGATCCCAGACAGACTGGATGATGTGAAATCAGGGCCCTGTGGAGGCCATATCATCACTTCCAGGACTCCTTGTTCTTCTTTAGGCTGAAGATAGTTCTTAATGACATTATCTGGATGTTTGGGGTTGTTGTCCAGCTGCAGTATAAATTTGGAGCCTCTTTGATGGTATTACATGGTGGATAAGTATCTGCTTGTATTTCTCGGCATTGAAGATACCAAGAAATGGGAAACACTGAGAACTCTACAAGCAGTGGTCAGCCAAGACCAAATCCACAACTTTATTTACTGGACTGCACCCCCAAACTTGTAGGACCCTCCACTATGCCTGACTGTTCCTGCAAACACTTAATATTGTGTTGCTCTCCAGCCCTTGAGAGACAATCTTCCTTCTGTTACAGCCAAATATTTCACCCTTTGACTCCTCAGTCCAGAGCACCTGTTGCCATTTTTCTGAACTCCAGTTCCTATGATTTGTGAAAAGTTGAGTTGCTTGGCCTTGTTTCCATATGGAAGATATGAGTTTGGGATACAATTCTTCCATGAATAACACTTTTGGCCAGACTTCTCCAAACAGTAGATGAGTGTAGCTGGGTCCCACTCGTTGCTGCCAGTTTTGAGTTGATGGCACTGCTGGACATCTTCCGAATTTGAAAGGTCGTAATTATGATGTGTCTGTCATCTGCTGCACTAAGTTTCCTTGGCCGACTACTGCATCTACAATCCTCAACGTTGCCCATTTCTTGGTGACCTCAATGCTGCGAAATACAAGCAGATACTTATCCATCATGTAATACCATCAAAGAGGCTCCAAATGTATTCTGCAGCCTAACAATGACCCCAAACATCCAGCCAATGGCATTAAGAACTTCAGCCTAAAGAAGAACGAGGAGTCCTGGAAGTGATGATACGGCCTCCACACAGCCATAATCTCACATCATCCAATCTGTCTGGGATCACATGAAGACACAGAAGGATCAGCACAAGCCTCATACACAGAAGATCTGGGGGCAGTTCTTCTAGATGTTTAGAACAACCTACTGCTGAGTTCCTCCAAAGATTGTGTGCAAGTGACCGAGAAGAACTGATGAAGGCAAAAAGCGGTCACCAAATACGGATGAAATTTAGATTTCTCTTTTGCGCATTCACTTTGCATTTTGTTAATTGATAAAAATAAGATGTTAACATTTCTATTTTTCTAAGCCATTCTTACTTCGCAGAATTTTTTACACACCTACCTAAAACTTTATGTGGTAAAGTGGTGATCATTGAGGCAGGGATATTTCATAAAGAACGTTACAGTCAGACTCTCTTGAAATGGAGGATAACAGCCTCGTATTCTACAGCACATATGATGGAGATTAGATAGATTTCTAGTTCCTATTGTCAGTGCTGTAGTTTATAGGGGAAAATAGGAGTCTCCTCTTATAGGTAGTGAGTGGGGTTGGATTTGGCCAACCAGCTGCACCGAGGGAGGTCCACACTTCTCCGCAGCATCTTCCTACCTAGAAAAAAAGAGCACAGGGAGAGGAGCCGGGAAGGACTGAACTGTGGCTACTTCCAGCACTGTAAGTACTTAGAATATCGCTTTTCCAGTCTCTAGAAATTTTATGCTGAGACAATATCCAGAATATTAATAGAATATATAACAATAAAGTATGTGCATTATTCCAGAATTATCACGGATAATATATATGTATAGCATAGTTTCTGTATCCTCATTCTGGAAAGTTAAAGAAAAACTGCTACATCTTATTACAGTTCTCAAAATGTTTTATATAAATGTATCATCAATTGTGACAGGGGGTAATACTTTTAATTCTAGTAGATAGATAGATAGATAGATAGATAGATAATAGATAGATGATAGATAGATAATAGATAGATAATAGATAGATAGATAATAGATAGAAAGATAATAGATAGAAAACAAAGTTATGTGAAACGTGAAAGAAAGAATAAAACTAAGAAAATAGACAGACTGAAAGATAAATACTGTAATATAAAACAGAAATCTAAAACTAAAAACAGATATATAGAAAAGAGATAGATCATCTAAAACACAAGAAAGAAAGAGAAAGAAAGAGATAAGGAGAAAAAGAGAATGAAAGGAAGAATGAATTTAAAAAAATCACATTGTTTATAAAACAGAGAAGAAAAAAGGAAGAAAGAAAGAAGGAAAGAAGAAAAAAGGAAAATGAAAGAAAGAACTTAAAAAAACTTAGATAGCTACTGTATGTACATAGATGGATCGATAGATGAAATAAAGAGATATTGAACAAGAAAGAACAAACTAAAGAAGAGATATTCTATAGACGTAGATAGTTTAATCGATAATGTAAAACAATGAGATATGAAACAAGAAAGAAATAAAACGGTAATGAAGGCAACTAGATTATATATGTATATATAAAGAGAGAGATAAAGATAGATAATAAATAGATAATAGATATATGATAGATAAATATATGGATAGGTAGATAGATAGATAGATAGATAGATAGATAGATAGATAGATAGATAGTGTAACGTAGAGAGGAAAGAAAGACAGAAAAAAGGAGAAAGAACTTAGGTAGATAGAAGGTGAAACATTTTTTACTCATTTATATTTATAAAAGATCAAATAAATATTTCTGACAATCTTAATCTTATTGGAAAAGTATAAAAAAAAATAATAAATTAGTTGATTCTATAAGTTTTTTTGTCATACGAATGTACGAGGCACTGGGGAGTCGTCACTGGTCTCTGCTGGATTGCCGGTTCAGATAGAAGAGCAGTTAGATTGTGAAAACTCAGATTGTCATCAGATTGTGAAACAATCAGATTGCATGAGGATATGATTTTAGCATTCAAATGTGTTAGATGTAGACTAGTGACTATAATTTCTGAAGCTGATGGATCATTTATTTCTCTTAACACTTCTGTTTTGTATTGATTGGTACTGGTGGTCCACACACATCAAAATCAGATTGGACAACCTCGTCGTACATGGAGGATGTGTAGATGGGGAGGGGTATTAGGTCTCTATGGGACACGGATGAGAACTACTGTACAATGCTAAATGGCATTGTCTAATGGAGGAAAAACATTACATTTATGAGAGATTGTCATTTCGGTCATTGGTACAATCTGCATACAACCCAACATTCAAGAAAAGGGATTCATGGAAATACTGAAATGGGGAATATAGCCGAGAGCAATAACATAATAAAAAATACACAGTTCTGATAGATCAGATATTTTACTGCATAAAAGATTAATTAAGGATCCAGATAGATAGATAGATGATAGATAATAGATAGATGATAGATAGATAATAGATAGATGATAGATAATAGATAGAGAATATATAGATGATAGATAGCTAGATAATAGATAGATGATAGATAGATAATAGATAGATGATCGATAATAGATAATAGATAGATGATAGATAGAGGAGATAAATAGATAGATACGGATGATTGGATTGATAGATATGAAATATACGACAGATATGAAATGGATAAATGAATGATAGCTAAATACAGAGACTACAAAACAGATATGAAACAAAAAAATACAGCACTATGAGATAGACTGGATAAATAGATATAGAATAGTTAATGGATAATTGGATGGGATAGATAATAGATAGATAAATAGATAGCTATGGGAGATAGGTAGATAACTTACAGACATAGATAGACAGATGGGCGGACAGACAGGCTGATAGTTATACAAGATATATATTGTAGAATGATAGATAGAAATAATGATTTTTTATAATTCTAGCTCTTATGTCTGGGTGCATTATTTTCACACAATCTGATAATATATCGTAATAAATATTCCCAATGATAACAGGAACCTTCTATCCTTAGAAGAATAACTGTAGTCTTATTATATCTCAGATATGATGTAATGCAGAATTTCACCAGTTTCGGTCGTGGGATTGTGTGATACAGATAATTCTGGACACTTTCTAGTTATTTTTTCTACGGTTTGATGGTTTTGTACAATAAAGGCCTGATGATAGCATTGTTCTGTCCATAGATATTTCTGTGTCCGCACAGTTGTTGCATGTTCACACAGGGTAATCATCGTTACCATCGTTCTGATGTTTTCCAATGTAACCGGCCATATATATTAACGTTAGAGGGATAGGAGGCTGCCAGACACCGTGGACAACACATGAATGTCCGGTGTGGTGATACCCAACATAACAATCTTTGCTTCCTCTGTATCAGATGTGGGGGACAGTGGGGCTGACGGCATACACATGAGGAGGTCGGTAATTAGGGTCTTGTTAGCTTTATAAACCGCACTGCAAAGTGACTTATGCCGTAGGATGAGGGCACAAGTTCTTACATCTTATACCCCCATCATCAGATCTCGGTGGAAATATCTGTCAGCAGACCTCAATGACTATAAGAGGCATGGCCCCAGAGCATCTGCCATACCGGTGGTCCGCAGGGTAATGGAGACCCAACCTCATCTCCTGTTGCTGGTGAATGGGACATAGACGAGGATGGATCTGTACAAGGAGATGGCAAAATTCTGGTCAAATGTGAGACGTCGGATGGGATTTAGTCTAATCCTCCCAATTCTTCATTCAATGTCTTCTCCTTCAAACTCTCCCACTCCAAAAATCAGGACAATCCCGATAAACCAGACTGTGTCCCAGATTGTAATCTAAGGAATGAATTTTCCTTGTAAGAAAGTGTTCTGATATAATAGATAGAAAGAAAGAAAGCAGAATTATGCAAAACTGATATAGATAACGGGTGCAAACCTCAGGGGACCGACCCAGGATCCTCCTTGTACATACGGTAAAAAATGGCAGCACCCAGACGTGAGAGAGTGAAAAAACTGTGGTCTTTATTCACCCATGTATGTGCACACCGTGAATAAAGACCACAGCTTTTCACTATCTCACGTCTGGGTGCTGCCATTTTTTACCGTATGTAGAGCAAAAGATAGAGGGATGGATGGAAAGAGGGACGGATGGATAGAAAGAAAGAGGGACGGATGGATAGAAAGAAAGAGGGAAGGATGGATAGAAAGAAAGAGGGAAGGATGGATAGAAAGAAAGAGGGAAGGATGGATAGAAAGAAAGAGGGACGGATGGATAGAAAGAAAGAGGGAAGGATGGATAGAAAGAAAGAGGGAAGGATGGATAGAAAGAAAGAGGGAAGGATGGATAGAAAGAGGGACGGATGGATAGAAAGAGGGACGGATGGATAGAAAGGATACAAAGATATATGGATAGAAAGACAGACAGATAGATATTACATAAGTTGATAAGTAAATATATTGATAATACATAGCTGATATATACAAGATAGATAAAAAAAAACATTAGATAGATATGGGATAGATAATAGATAGATAGATGATAGATAATAGATAGATAAAAAATAGTAACATCCGCTTGACTGCTGTCTGCTTGCTTTATATTTTAGATAGACAGTATAGGGGCGGACATATCATTGGTGCGACCTGTGCGGGCTCAAGAAGTAAGGGGGCCATTTCCACCTCCAAAGCAGGAGCAATTTTGCATTTTTAGGAGCTCTAGCGCTGCAAAGGGCCCATATATTGTTCATGCACGGGGCCCTATTCTGTGTCCGCCAGTGAGACAGTATGTATGTAGATAGGTGAATAGATATATAGCTATTCCATAAAATCACAGACATGTTACAGATAGATATTAGATGGATATTCCATGAGTAGATAAATAGATATTAGATGGACAGATGATGTATACGAGATAGATAACAGAATCTGATTTTTCCCTCAGTTTTATCCCCAATCACATTTGTTTCCTTCACTTTTCTGTAAACTTGTCATGAAAGGGGCAATAAAGAGCCGAAAGCCGGTTTCTCTGTCATAGAAGTATGTGTAGGGCTCGTGGATGAGGTTTATGGTGGAGCCGAATCTGTAGAGTATCTCAGGCTCCATCTTGTATGTGGTGATTCCCAATTCCTACGACTTATAGTTCTTCTGTGTGAGAGAGCATGGGGTTGTGTGGAATCGAACATTCCCAGAGCTCATTGTGGGGCGCAGTATACTGGATAGATCCCTGTACAGACGGTTCCTGTGCCCTGGATGCGATGATTAGTAATTACCGGCAGGGAGAGGGTTAGCAATGTTCTCTGTTGGTGCTCAAGATGTAACCAGCAGTCTGTGCTCCCCCGGGGTCTTAATCTGGCCCTCGGGGGTCCCATAGACAGGAGGCTGCACCATTTGGTTGTGGTTGGGAGCAGCCTGTAGCATTAAACTGTGGAATATGAAAAATGGGTCTGTACCAGGCTCTCTCACCAGCAGCTGCTGCGGGAAATGGGCATGTCCTCCCCCACCAACATCCGCGCCATCCCCCGGGGTGCAATCTGTGTGCACCAACACAACCCTCCACCCGGCTGCTCCGAGACTCCCAGCACAATCCTCTTCGCTTATAGTCATCTTGCTGTTGGTTCATCCTTGTAATTTATAGTTAACCCATATACTGACGAGGATAATCCCACAGCAGCTGAGCAGACATCCAACAAGCCCCTTACATCTAATGTGTATGGCCACCATAAAGCTCAGATTGTCAGCAGATCTCATCATGTGTGGCCAGATCTGCCAGTGATCTGCAAAAAAATATCTCATGTCTATGGGGTGTTATATAGGATGACCACCGAATTCAGGATATGTGATAAATGTATGATCGCTGAGACCCCCACCGCAGGTGGCCCCCAATTGAATGGTGCAGTGGTTGAGCATGTGCAATACCGCATCATTCTCTCTCTATAAGACTGAGGGAGAACAGTGCTACTAAAAGGGTGGATGCAGAAGACATCTGAGGCCATGAGGTCCATGTGAGGTTTTCTTACTTTTTCTAGGACGAGGGATAGATAGAAAGAAGTTTAAATCTTTTCAGATAAATAGTGATGATAGATAAGATGATGAATGGAAGGATGGATAAGATGGATGGATGGATAAGATGGATGGATAAGATGGATGGATGGATGGATGGATGGATACGATGGATGGATACGATGGATGGATACGATGGATGGATACGATGGATGGATACGATGGATGGATACGATGGATGGATACGATGGATGGATACGATGGATGGATACGATGGATGGATACGATGGATGGATACGATGGAAGGATACGATGGAAGGATACGATGGAAGGATTCGATGGAAGAGATGGATGGATGGATAAGATGGACGGATGGAAGGATGGATAAGATGGATGGATGGATAAGATGGATGGATAAGATGGATGGATAAGATGGATGGATAAGATGGATGGAAGGATACGATGGAAGGATTCGACGGAAGGATATGATGGATGGATACGATGGATGGATGGATAAGAAAGATGGATAAGACGGATGGATAAGATGTATGTATGTATGAATGAGATGAATGGATGAGATGGATGGATGGATAAGAAGGGTGAATGAATAAGATGGATGGATGGATGGATGGATGGATAAGATAGATAGATAGGAGATAGATAACAATGCTCTTAAAAAAAAAAACAGAAAAATTGCGAAATTGCATTTTTCCCCCAGTTCAGCAGACTTGGATTTTTTTCATGTTTTTCAGTACATTTTATGGCAAATTGGATGGTGTTTTTTTTTAAACTAATAAAAAAAGTTATTGCTGTTGGAAGAAGGGGGGACAAATGCGCAAAAACAAAAATTAGCCACGATGGGAAGGGGTTAAGGGACATTGCCTGACCTTGCTAATTTCATCAGGATTAGCAGGCTATTCCATGTGTTTGATGGTGTCATGGCTCTTACCCAACAGCAGATGTCAGAGGAAAGAAAGATCGAGCATGTTGAATTTCGATATGTCCAAACCTTTTTTTCCCCCTTCTGTCCATTGAGGATGCATGTACACTCAGATAAGCCGAGTATGCATGTGTATAAGGTGGCCGGAGAAATTGCTGTTGAGCAATCAGATATGTAAGATGTGTGGCCACCTTAACATTTCCGCTATGATTGCTTTACACATTGTTTTACCTCTTTCCGTCTTTGCAACTTTTTGCTTCTCTCTCTTCTTCTGCATGTTCTAGTCTTTTCCGTCTCTCCTCTTTCTCATCACTCCATTTCTCCTCTCGCCTGTCTCTCCCCCCGGCTGGTTAGAGGCTGCCCTCAGTGTTAGACTGTGCAGTGATACAGTAATTCCCATGCACAGGTGCAGGGTCCCTGATGCTGTGTTACCCTGAGGCACGTCCCCCCATGCCTTGCCTGACAGACCAGTGGAAGTAATGTCTTGTGGCAGGTAGAGGAATCCAACAGACCAAGAAGATATGTTAAGAAGTGTTTTCAGAAACCGCAGCCCAAACACCTGTCTATTCCCCCTCCATCTTTTCTCTTTTGACTCCATATTCAGAGTGGTGGAGTCAAAAAGAAGTTTGGAGTCTTGAAGGATTCCAGAGTTCTTGTAAGACTGTAGATACATCGTACTTTCGGTGACATTCATGACCTAAATTCCTGCCTAGGTTAGTGCAGAAGACTAAGTTTTGCTTAAGTGATTGAATAGTCCCATGAAATTAACTTCTATTGTAGGGCAAAGCAGGGGGAGAAAAGTTATATGACTCAATTAAGAGTTTTTTCCATATACCCCCAATAAAGGGGTCCTCTGTTCAGAGAAGTCATCTCTTGGCCAAAGTAGAGAGTGGTTACAAGGAGTAACTCTCGCTTTGGAGGACTCAGTGTAATGCTTATTTTTTCCTCTGGTGGTGCTATAGGGAAACAGAACACCTACTGCCAAGTTTCTCCATAGACTACAGTTGATCTTTGGAGGTCACATCAGCGCGGGGGAAAACTTTGCTTTCTAATAAGTAGGGAGCAAAATGCTTTAAAAAGTGTTATTTTTCACCCATGGTCTCTTTCCTCGCAACTTTTTTTCATCCCCATTTTTTTCATCGCATCTCCATCTTCCTTATTTTGCCTTTTATCAGATCTATAATATATGTCTCCATCTAACAAATTGTCACTTCTTTGGCTTCTACATGGCCAAAAGCTTATTTTCCTTCCATCTTCCAACCAAGTACCATTGACCAAAATGTGACTACAGTTTTCAGAAATCTTTTCTAAATGTATTTACTTTCTCACTGCAGGTTGGTTCTTCCAGAAACAATACAAAAAAAAATCTCTCAATTTTGGGAAAGGATCTTGTAATTTTTAAAAGTAGGTTAACCCCATCAGAAGAAATGTCGAAAGACGAAGAAGCTGGATGTAAGTTGAACTCTACGTGTAAACATAAAGAACGGAAGCCTAAAAAACCACATTATATCCCCAGGCCATGGGGGAAGCCATATAACTATAAGTGTTTTCAGTGCCCCTTTACTTGTATGGAGAAGTCACACTTGTACAACCACATGAAATACAGCCTTTGCAAGAACTCACTGTCACTTCTCATAGAGTCCGACTGGCCCTACAAAAAGAACAGTTTCCTTGTTCCGGAGACAAACCTACACGAAACTCATATGGAAGGAAACCTAGACAAACAAGAGGCTTGTGATTCCACTGGAGTATCTACCAAGGCTAGGCAGGTTGGTGAGAAGACTTCTTCTGAAATTCAGAGATTCTTAGAAGAGGATGATGAAAGACCAGAAGAAGAAGAAGAGGAAGAGGAAGAGGAAGTGGTTGGCCAAAGTCGGAAGGAGAAAAGCAAGAACATAACATCTTCACATACAAGCTCCAGCAAGAATGATACTGGGCTGAAGGGCAAAAGGGAGACAGTGAACAAAGACGGAGAACCCGAGTTCATCATCACTGATGTGTTCTCGTTAGATGGACACTGTGAGAAGGACAGAGAGGAACAAAGATTTGTTAAGGCTCCTCGGAAAACTTCAAGCAATCTTGGAGGATCTCGGGTGGATCAGTGGAAACTATTGACCAGCACGCTTAAGAAAGCTGGAGCGGATACGTCAGTTGGCTGCAATGGAACCAACATCATTCCTTGTTACCCACCACCAACATATTCTGATTACCAAGAACATCAAGGTCTTTCACTTTTGGGCCTTAATTACCCACTGAACACCAACCTGTTCTCCTATTTGAACCCCACCATGACAAGTGGTACAGCCCAGCTCCCTTTTCTCACTTCCACAGCTCAACTGATGCCCACCCCACATTCTGCTCACTTCCAAACTTTACAAAACACAGAAAGATCATCATTTCTTCCTCGTTTCTACTATCCTTTGCTGTTTGAGCATGCGTTTAACACTGATGCCAAAGTGAAGCCAATGAACCAAAGTCAACCAACAAACATGTTTATTGGTACTTCAAAGCCAAAGACGCCTGTGGACCCTCTAAAGACCAGCTTGCCCAAATCAGAAGAAGGGAACACCACCATCTCTTGGGTGCCTGGAGATAAGATACAGAGTCAAACCCAAGCTCATAATAAACCAGAGGTTGAAGGAAAATGGGTTCCCCAGATGGTAAGAGACATCATTCAACATCAGAAGGAGATTTTAGGTACTTACGGAGTGCAAACCTCCAGAAGTAATGAAGTACCTATTCAGAAAGGTAATGTTGAGGTGTCTCCCTGGGACAAAACAAATCCCTTAGGATGTGTGAAGAGAAAGTCTTGGTTGGACAGAGATGGACCCAATGTTTCGAGTGAACAGACATCATCTTTGTTGGAAGGCGAACGGGCTTTCCATAACAGGTAAGACTTTTTGACATATAATAACAGGAAGATACTTAGAATCAATACAAGGTCAAGTAGCTGCCTCTTATTGCATTTATCAGCATGCAGCTCTTTCTTAGTGTAAAAAAGCAAAATTAGAGAATCTTGACTAATTGAATACTTAAAAGAGACCTGTCACTTGCCATAAATATGTATTTTTTTACTTGGTGTAAATGCCATCATTCTTCTCAATCCAGAGTAGTTTTCATTTTGTTCCTCAGATATGGCCTCTTCTTCCCGGTATATAAATCTAGTCTTTCTACTAAGTGGGTGTGGTTATCAATTCTTCCCTATGCGCCCAGTTGGATAAAAAGACTAGATTTATATGCCTGGAAGAAGAGGCCATATCTCTGAACGTAGAGGTGCAGGGCCAAGAGAAAAACTACGCCAGATTCAGGGCAACAGCAATATTTACACCAGGTTAAAAAGAAAATACAGATTTATGACAAGTGACAGGTTCTCTTTAAATTTTATTTTTCCCATTATAATTTTATTTTTCTCTTTCCCAAAGCACTCGTTCTCCCATTACATCCCCTGATCTCTGTAATGAGAAGAGCCCTATTTTAGAGGTGACCACTTGTAAGAGGAGAAGATCATCTGAAACCTCCAGTGAAAAGTCAGAGCCGGTCGTTGTCAATGCATCTTTGCTCATTGGGGACCTTTCAAGAACTTTGGAGGAATACGGAAAAGTGGAGAGGAAGTTGGCAAACCTAACGTCCGATGACAGTGGTCGTCAGAAGACTCTTGGAGAGCAACTTGGTAAGATACGACTGGAACTCCTTCATATCCACCAGGCTCTAGAGAAGGCTTCGTACTCGCCCGATGGGCCATTAGACCTCTCTATAAAGAGGGCAGATGATATGGATAAGGAAGATCCAGAAAAAATTCCAATGAGCGAAGATTCCCAAACACCTCCACCCCTTGAATGCCCACCCAAACAGGTGGTGAAAGTGGAACTGTTGTCTCCAGAGTTGGTGACTTGCTATGCCCGTCCCACCAAGTGTGAAGCGGACTCGAGCGTGTTACTCTGCCCGGATGGAAGAGTGGGGAGCACTGGGATTGCCCAGACACACGTAGTTCACCAGGAAGAGGTGGGATGTGTTGGATTTGGAAGAAGCCGACTGCAAATGGAGAATATCTGAAGTACACAATTCTTCCATGGTCATCTTCACACACAAAACCCATGAAGCTTTCCACCTGTAGACTCGAAAGACATTAAATGCAAGAGCCGGGCTCTCCAGTTCTGCATGAATAAAACATTCAGCCACCTCACTGTGACAGATTTGCAGAACACTGTGTCAGATTACTTGGCAAGAGATCCAGAGACAATTCCAATTTCCAAGGAGAGACAGTTTTTTAGTGATAGTACCAGAGACAAGAGTGCACGTCACATCATTGGTGGTATCCCTTCAGGCTGCTATGGGCTTGCTGAGGCAAAAGTCCAAGCTCAGGTTAGCGACGTCCTGCTATTCCCATGGGCAAAGTGAACTTATGCAAGGATTTCCCACTTGTCCAGTGGTTATGCTGCCATACTTTCTTACAAGGGATGGGTCAAATAAACTCTTGGTTCTTCTGGGAGATATGGTGGCATGACCCAAAGGGGCCCTATTTATATTTTTATCTATGGGGGGGGGGGGGGTCTTCTTTTTCTCAGAGAAGAACCCTATTTAGAGATCTTTCCAATCTTTTTGAGGCCTCCTGAGATCTTTATGTAAAAGTTTTTACTGGAAACATCCTCAAAAAAATAGCCTGCACTTCTGATATACAGATCCATGAATAAGTGTATAGATAAAGGTGGGATATGTGACATGATATTACGGATGTCTTAAAGGGGTCCTGTCACCAGGTCAAATGTTGGCAGTTTTTTATTTTATTTTATTCCCCCTGCTCCCCTGAGTTTTTATTTATTTTTTTTTTAAATTTGCCATACGGTTCCAGAGATATTGACCTTTTTATTTAGTGCTACTTTTAATAACCTTTACAAATGGGGCGTGGCTCACAGGATCCTCTGTGGGCGTGTCATTAGCCTGTGAGCCACGCCTTCTTCATTAAGGCCATAAAACATAATCATTAAACAAAAACGCCCATATCTCTGGAACCGTTTGGTGTATTTTGAAGAAATAAAAAAACAAAACACTCAGGGGAACAGCGGGAATAAAATAAGAACATCAAACTGTCCACTTT
This sequence comes from Phyllobates terribilis, assembly GCF_046119375.1. Classification (NCBI taxonomy): domain Eukaryota; kingdom Metazoa; phylum Chordata; class Amphibia; order Anura; family Dendrobatidae; genus Phyllobates; species Phyllobates terribilis. The sequence continues at coordinate 370,860,346 of NW_027362769.1, forward strand.
TCACCTGGCGAAAGGTCCCCTTTAAATTCACAATTGTAAAAAAATATTGATCATATGTCGCTCACATCTAAAAGTACTTTGTTAATATTTATATTTAATATTTGTTAGTGATCTGATCTATTAAAGCAGTGACTGTGAAGATGTGTTATTTTTTACAGGTGGAAAAAATGGATCAAGAGATTAAAAAAAAGAAATAAAAAGTATTTTAGGGGTTTTCTTTCTAAGGATAGGTCATCAATATCTATCTGAACATTGAGGGCTGACTCCCTGCCCTCCCCCCAGTCAGCTGTAGTGTTTACCCTTCACTGTTTAATGAGGAAAGCGCCATACATTTGATAGTGGCTGTGTCTGGTACTGCAATTCAGTTCTATTAATGTGAATGGGTCTTAGCTGCAATACCAGGCACAGTCACTACCAAATGTATGACGCTGGTCAGGATGGAGAGCTGATAATGATGGACTATCCTAAGTTCTGGCCAAGCTTCCAGCTGAGATATGGTGGAGCTTAAATGTCCCATGCTTTGGTTTCCTAATGTTGGTAAGTTCCTTAAACCAATAAATATTGGCAGATACCAAGGCCGGCATCAGGTTTATCTGGACCCTATCTGCAACAGAGTCGCATGATAGGTGTACAAACAAGGCAGGCATGATGGTCCCCAATAGGCCCCCAGGCTGCCATGACAGAGCCATTGATCCTCATCAATCATTTTGCGTTGGGTGCTAAGACACCTTTGGGTGCTAAGGGAGCTAAGACACCTTTGGGTGCTAAGGGAGCTAAGACACCTTTGGGTGCTAAGGGAGCTAAGACACCTTTGGGTGCTAAGGGAGCTAAGACACCTTTGGTTGATAAGGGAGCTAAGACACCTTTGGGTGCTAAGACACCTTTGTTTGCTAAGGGAGCCAAGACAGCTTTCCCCATTTCCAAAAAATGCCACTGTCACGGTTGACAATACCCTAGAGCTACATGATCAATACACAGAAAAAAAAAGTTGCTGAAACTTTACTAAAAAAAATAACAGAAAAAGTTAAGTCCTTACTGCAGGTCTGACCATCTCCTAAAGGGTTTACACAAAATTACAAAAACATTGCTGAGTCTTCCAGAAACAGCGCCACCCCTATCAAATGGTTGTATCTGGTATGACAGCTCAGCTCCATTAAAGGGTCATCTGCAATACCGCAGGCAAACTGTGTACAAGGGTGGCGCTATTTTTGAAAGAGCACAAACATGTTTTTCTAATTAAACACCCAAGAAGAAATGTATGGTAGTCGGTTATTCCTTTATACTCAATGAAATAAACTTGCAGGATGCTTTGCATCTCATAATGGCCGCTATGACTCTATGTCTTTGCCAATTTTGGGGGTCTTTCTGTTCCAACACACATATTTAACGGGGTTATTTAGCATTAGAAAAATCATAGCCACTTATCTACATAAACAGCACCTCCATGGGTTGTTGTATGGTATTGCAGCTTATCTCTATTGAAGGGAATTAGACTGAGCTGCAATACCAGACTCAAACTGTACATAAGTGTGGCGCTGTTTTTTGAAGAAAAATTAGCCATTTTTTTAAACATTTTTTTTTTTTTTTTTACTAAAATGGGCTGATATTTATAAGCCGATTAGCCCTGGCATTTCCAAAATTGATAGCATTGGTGATTGAGCACAACACAACACCCCCTTATCACCGGTTCTGATCACCCCCCTCCGGACCACCATGTTATCTAGAGAGATCCTGCCTCCCAGTAGGATGTGTGCTTACAGTGCGAGCCGTGGCAGAGCCTCACACCAGCGGGCACCGCTGCCAGCCCATGCAGATGAGTAAATAAGTAAGCCGGCAGAGTTCACATAACCCTGGGGACAGCCATAGGACACTGTCACCGCAGATCAGCGTCACTGTCACTGGACCTCACTGCTGCCCCATTAAACACAGCTCCAGGCTCATGTAATTGGCTCAGACTGAGGGTTACCCTTAAACACGAGAGCATGGCTACCAGCACTCATTTACAGCAGGTCCTATACGCTTAACCCCTTTCGTACCAGCTGTCTCTGTGAACGTGGAATATTGTGCAACAAGACCGACTCTTTTTAAATTCTGCTCCGTTCTGAGGACACATACGACATCGGGTCCAAATGGTCCCAAGTTACAATACAACTTTTCTTCCAACCATTACCTTCTATGCCATACGCCCGTTGCCGCACCAGCCGCCACGGGAAACCATCGCCTTCAGGTCTGTCCCAGGAAAATAAAACGCAAACAGGAATTCCATTTAATGCCATAATTTCTTATCAGAGACATAAATAGGAAAAGTACTTTAAGGGGATGTCTTGTTAGGGCATATGGACATTATAGCACGTGGTAATACTCGATCATGCAGACCTGGTTCATCCAGGTATTGCATTAGTTTTTGAATGACCACATGTAATACTACATTTCCCCTGCGGAGGAGCTGTAGGAAAAATAAGCAGCCAATCGTAACTTACTTCATTTTTCAAAATCAAATGTTTCCCAGGGATATGAAGAACCTGAACCCCAACAGCTCTCATTTTAAAGGGATTTTCTTTGATTAGATAGATAAAAAAAAACTAGAAATTAATAGATGATATATGAAGATATTTATGAATAGATAGGATATAAAAATTAGATTAGTCAAGGTGGGTCAAGCATTTTTAAAGTCATTTTCTTAGACTGACAGATTAAGTTGCAAGTTAAATTTACAAAATATTGCACCCCCTTTTTTTTTTTTTTTTTTTTTTTTTAGATTTGGTGCATTTTTAAATTTTTTTTAGAATTTTTTAGTCTACTTTTAAAGCTAATAACCGCCCACTAAAATGCACAGCTTTTTTAAAGTTTGCAGTCGATAAACCAGTCTCTGTAGTGCTGAACCATGCACACTTTGCCAAAAAAAACAAAAACAAACACCATGTGACGTAAAATAATTTAAATTTAGCCCGTGCCAAAAAAAAACAGACAGGAAAAAGTCCCAATTTAATCTGAATAAATGGAGTATAACAGGATTATAATGAGGCCGATCCCTATAATAATCCCGGTTGCGTGATGGGTGTATGTAGGAGGAGGTCTTCTGCCGTGTTCTCCTCTCCCTTCGCCCCTCTCCCTCCTGCGCTCTCTCGCCCCTTTCCTCTTGCTGGATGGATTGGTTGTGTCAGACTCAAACAGCCGCGTCCCTTCATCCCCCCCAGCTTGGTGCTATCATTTATCCCGATCACAGGAGAGAGGGGACCTGTCAGGTTGCACTCATGTCTCTATTCGCAGGGGCTGCACTGAGCGGCGGCGACAGAGCTGTGAGACTCTTATTATGTGCAGCGGGTGATAACGTGCGTCAGTCTGTCCGGGGAACGCACTACAGAATTGCTCAATGGCCGACATCAAACCTAATGGAAGAAGCGCCAGGAGAACCCGCCATTTCCTACCTGGTGTTACATCTCAGGGTTCGCGCCATAGCGAGATTGTGTGCACCAAGGGTACAAGGCTCGAGATAGGAATAAAGCAACTTTCTAGACTCACAAAGTACAGTCATTTTTCTTTTAGGCTTTTTTTTTCTTTTTTAGTCTTTTATATTTTTAGTCTTTTTTCATTTTTAGTCTTTTTTATTGTCTTTTTTTTCATTTTTAATCAGATTTTGTCTTTTTTTTCATTTTTAGTCTTTTTGTTTTCAATTCCACATTGCAAAGATTAAACCAAGTCCTAATTTTTGCTTTGGTTTGTTCCCTCCTTTCTATACCCTTTACACCACCCTTGACCCCTTTAGTTTCGGAAAGGAAAATCTCACATGGGTTCCAATAGGAGAGGGGATAGTGCCATCCAGAACTGGGCCTCCTCTCTCCAGGGGTCCCTCAGCATCGGTCGGCCACATTCGAAGAAAAAATGACTAAGAAACACCTGTTTAATTCAGTGCCATGCAGCGGGTCAGTCCGGACCATCGCCGGTGAGTGCAGTGCATGTGACCAGGCCCATCCATCACCAGCAGACAATCAATGGCCCGAAGGTGGTGAATAAAAAATCTATACTTACCTTCCGATCCAGCACCAATCCTCCGGTGTCCCCCGACGGCCTCCTGACATAAGTAATGTCACATGACCGCTGCAGCCAATCAGTGACTGCTATAAGGTACAGCCGCCTGAGTTTTGTCCGAGCAGAAGAAAAGTGAAATTCCTCGTCAGATAACTTTTATCTCATCCCCTATAAATCACAGCACGTGTCCCTTCATGGCCGTCAACCATCAATCCGTGCAATATCTTCCATCCAGGAGACGTGACGAGACTGTGGATGAGCTGAATGGCTGCTCTATCTATACCGATAACAGTGGTGGAGTCATTGCTGGAAAGAGTAGGGATCAATACTACACGGTATTATTTATAGATGTGGTCTGGCGGCACAACACATCTCCAGACAGCTCCACAGGGACCCGATCATCATGGGAAGGGGCTGTGTACAGACTGGAGGGGCGGAAGAATAACGGGCACTATTATATCAAAGGGGCCCGAGTGCTTTTCTATGCAGTACACAGGGGCCCGAGTGCTCTTCTATGGACCAAACAGGGGTCCGAGTGTTTTTATATGCACCACACAGGGGTCCAAGTGTTTTTCTATGCACCACACAGGGTCCCGAGTGTTTTTCTATGCACCACACAGGGGCCTAAGTGCCTTTCTATGCACCGCACAGGGCTCGACCCCCCCCGCGTGCTTTTCTATGCACCGCACAGGAGCCCCGAGTGTTTTTATATACACCGCACAGGGGCCCCGAGTGTTTTTCTATGCACCACACAGGGGCCTGAGTATTTTTCTATGCACCACACAGGGGCCCCGATTGCTTTTCTATGCACCACACAGGGGCCCCGATTGCTTTTCTATGCACCACACAGGGGCCCCGATTGCTTTTCTATGCACCACACAGGGGCCCGAGTGTTTTTCTATGCACCACACAAGGGTCTAGTCACACTTACAAGCATCATAGAAGTTATAGTGGCCATTGTTATTAGCACTGGAGCCATCACTTAGTTATTGAGCCATTCAGGCTCTTCTGTGGCCCCATTTTTATATTGAATTCAATTCAGTGGCTGGAAATAAAATAAATCAGGCAATCTGGATTAATGACTCCAATACCTTATGAGGGTCCGCCGGGTCACTGTGTGGTTTTCATCCAGAGCCTTAAACACTTGTGACCAAAGCTCAGCCCCCGTCACAAGCTCTGCTGTTTACTGTCCGCACAGCGGCAGCTGAACTTCTAATATGATATCAGTAGACGGAGACCTGATCCGAGGTTACTGGTTCTGGCCGGGCCAGTGGAGTGAGACCCGATAGTCCCAGAATAAAAAGATTAATGACCCATGGTGGGCGCCTCTTCACTGCCAGACCCCCAGGCTTGATCTACTAGATAGTGATCTGTGTAGGTCACAGGTGAATTGCAGCGAGCTGCTCTACAAGATCGTTTTCCCATCGTTATGAAGGTCATTAGTGTGTGCGGATCAGTGCACCCTCCCCGGCTCATGTCCTCGTGTATTCTGACTTGGTATAAGCATTTTTCCCCAGTAAATAGTCGTCCTTGAAGTTATAAAAAAAAAAAAAAAATCCATAGTTAAAGGGATTTTCCAGACTGAAGATAAATTTTTGCATTCACCAAAATCTGCCAATGTGCGATGTGCACACAGTAAGGATTCTCCTCTACTTCCAACTCGAGTAGGTGGTCGGGTGACTGTAAGAGTACGATTTACATACTTTCGGTCACGTGTCGACTTTCCTGCTTCTCTCACTATTCTATTGAGAGACCGCAACTGTGCAAAACTCATAATGAGAGGTAGTTGGATATAGAAGAGAATCCTGACAGTCTGCACGTTGCACACCTGCAAGCTTTCAGCAATTTTCCGTTCTGCAGAAATTTCTGTGAAGCCCGGAAAAACCTCTAAGTAAAGTGACAGAAAATTAGGAAATCTGGGTGACAGCTTTCTCTAGATCAGATTGGTTGTCATTTGTATTTCCAAAACATATTTTAAACTTTAAAAAAAAAAAATTACAGTTAAGAACAGGTTCACATGTTGGAGTTAACTTTACGCAGGAAATTTACTGAAAAAATTTTCACAGCCGCCATCGGAAAAAAAAAGCAGCAGAATAAGCATTATCCTACTTATTTCCCACGGATTCTGCATGGAAAAGTTGAGGATTAGCCCGTTATGACGGTGGGGGGCTTAGTCTTGTACAGGTAGTGCAAACTGCAAATCCCCGGCCAGCCTTAGATTTTTACCACGTTGGATTTTAAGGGTCAAAAATCCATATTACCTGTTAATACGCCGAAGGAACATACGATGCTCAGGTATGGGGGCGATGTACGTGTGCAGTGCAATACGACGGAGTCTGAATATTCCCAACAGAAGGAAAACCCTGCACATTCTAGACAGCCACCAGCTTTATCCCAAGATGTGCGTGGTACGAGGGGTTAATTCTGCAGCCAGTCAGTCACCAAGAGTCTCATCTTGGAAGTTCGCACTTACTCTGCCCTACATACAGTATCTCCAACCCTTGGTTCATTTAACCTCTGCTGAGCTGGAAGACGGGGAAGAATGGGAACCCGAGTGAGTGACAGGCGCATCCTCCTGGCTCAGGGAGTCTCTGTAAAGGTCAATGGAGAGGGTGGAGTAATGTGGTAAAAGGAGGGATATCGCCCATAGGGACAATCTGTTATTGTCTACAAAATCCCTTTAACTCTTTCAGCACAAGAGGACGATCATGACGGAGGCCGGAGCGCCAGTTACTGGGCCGATAACGTTCCCTGTAACAATCCGACTTCACTTTTATGTAGCCAGAAGCCGGTGATACTTGCATTTTCCATGTTCATTACCCAATTTACTTAAACCTAACGAATATTTTTATTAGCTGCCCCTATAGGCACCATACATGCATTTTTTTTTGCAAATTTTTTAACCCAATACCTGCGTCCTGCGCTATCATCTCCAAGAGAAACGATGCTGCATTTCAATTATTGCTCACAAGGACGGTGCTAAAAGGAGTGGAGTGGTTTTTTTTGCCTTTTTTTTTTAACTGGAAAGAGCGCCACTCTTTCTTTAGAGGCGACATATGGTACTACAGCTCCATTGCAATTCTATATTCAGCCAATACATTTTACGAAACTTAATTTTATAGCAGCCGGATGCACAGTCCGGACACAAAGCGATTTCTGCTCTTGGGAATATATTTCCATACTATTTAAAAGAGGTTTTTCCATTTCGCAAAGTGATAATGCCAGGATCGTCCGTCACTTTATGATTAGTGGGGCCCCCACTGATCCGGAGAATGAAGGGGCACGCCGCATTCTTGTTACTATTATTTTTTTTCCCCCGATCACTCAGCTGTGCAGGGTGCAAACGGCAGATCACTGTGTGACCGGGTGGTTAGGAGCGGCACCGTGCAGGGATGTACTAAAACAGCCTTGCGTGCCCTTCATTCTTAAAGGGGTAGTAAGGCCTTAGGATACAACTATGCTATCACTCTATGCAACTGCAGACTTGAATCCTCACACCACGCGCACTGCGAGGATTCTCTGGTGCCGGGATAGAGAGATCGCAAGTATGTGAATTGCATATGTCCGGCCACAATCACACTAGACTTTATCCGGCCTCGCTCAATACACTTGCATTGAGCAAGGCCGTGCATGTCTAGTCGACATGTGACCACCCACGTGTATGCAAATCAAATACTTGCGGTCAAGTTCCTGCCGCCAGCACCGGAGAATCCTCACAACGCAGTGTGCATGAAGTAACTGCAGACTTGTACCCCAAGGCTGGATAATCCCTTTAAGGATCCCATGTACATTAGATAAAAGTCTTCCGAACCTGCCGGTTTCTGTGGGACCATCATATGTGTATGGAGGCCTCCCGACTCTCTGCAAATGGATGATGCTGGGGGAGAGAAGGATCGGGCAGAAGGGATGTGTATGGGAGCTGTGAGAGACAGCCGTCTCGTGCGTATGACCAGCTCTGGGAGAGACAGCCGTCTTATAGGTATGGCCAGCTCTGGGAGAGACAGCCGTCTTATAGGTATGGCCAGCTCTGGGACCACTGATGGACATAATGTGGATTTTTGGGAATCCTCAGATCATCCTGCTTTACTAATCAGATTTCTTGAATGATAAAACCAAGGAGAACACTTTTTAGGTCGCGCAGACATCACTCTTCTTTAATCTGCTTTTACGACTCCTAAGAATAATATAAAAAAAAATCTGATGGCAACGAAATCACATCCCCCATCGTCCTGTTCCAAAACCCAGTAAGTCTGAGAGCTATGTGGAGAATGACGTCTTCCCAAGTGATCCAGGTAGATCTTTCATCACAGGAGATGATCCAGGTTCTCTATAAGGCATCACAAATACTACAGATGACCCCACGTATAGGAGTGATGGCTGCCGGATACACTGGGAGAACACCCGGGGGGGACGACAATATGGGAGAGCGGAGGTCTTTTCCTGTCCTTCAGTGCAGCAGGAGAACGTAGTCCTGTATAGATTTAGGAATAGGCAGCTCAGCCACCACCTGGGATAGCTGGCAGTCCCCAAGGCTGCCCCTCACCGCTCGCCTTGCCAAAGCTTTCAAAGTGCCGGGGAAGGAGCACAGTTGGAGCAGCCGCTGACCTAGCTGGGTATCCCGGGTGGCCTCGGGGGGGATCCCTCCTTCTCTTCGCAGCCTGAGGGTGCCACAAGCTCTGTGCAGCAGTTCGAGGCATTCCTCCTCCCTCTCGCCACCCAGTCCTCGACCCATCAGTATTGCCAGCCGCCCTGCCGGGTACTGACCCTTGAGGTTGGCGGTGTCGGGCCACGCCCCGTATTCCAGGAGCAGCCGCACGCTCTCTAGGTTGCCTTTCATTACCGCCCAGCTCAGGGGGGTGTCCTGGTTGTAGTCTCTGGCATTAGCATTCGCGCCCCCCTCTAGTAATGCCTGCACACAGCCGTCCATGTTTTTGAAGGCTGCCCAGTGTAATGGAGCGTCCTGATTCCCATCTGGGGCATTCGGGTCAGCGCCGTATTCCAGGAGAATCTCCACGCAGGTCTCGTCCTTCTCTGCTGCGTAGTGCAGGGCCGTGCGCTGGTAGCCATCAAGGGTGTTCACCTGCGGGGCACAGAGACGGTCATGAACTCGATGTAACAAATACTCACAGCTGAGGATCTGTGTGATGAACCTGTAGCCGCCATCTTGGTAATGATAAATCATATCCAGGGATGGCCACACTTCAGCAGCCCCCACCCTTGGGACCTTCTGTTAAAACGTCAACTAGATAGTTTCCCCCCATCCAGGCTCCTGTAAGATAAGAAGCCTACTTAACACTTGAATGCTAGGAGCTTCAAAGACTTCGAGAGGAAACACAGCCAGCAGGGGGGGGTGCTTCGTCTATCTGTACCTGACCATTTGTCCCATAGGACTAGTTTCTTTGTCTGTCACAAGCATGGAGGCATAAGATATAGAAACATGAAAAGCACACGCATGTTGCATGGGATGGGCCAATAAAAAAATATCACGGCGTCCCGGAGCCATTGCGCACACAAGCCTCCGCGGTAGACGTTTGTACGTGCTCTGGAAGACAAGATATAGCGCTGAGCCATTCCTGAGGACCGTATGGTATCATAATTGATATCAAAAGGTCGGTTACGGCGGCCCGAATCCATGGGAACCCCTGGGGGTATCCTGAGACCATCCCAGAAGAAGTTATTGGGTTCCATAGAATTTGGGCTTCTGATCGAAGTTAGACCTGAGGGTGGAGACTGAGCCAGCTGACCTCACCAGCAGTGGGCGGGCCGGGGCAGGTAAGATAGCAGGACAGACAAGAGACAAGTCAGTCTTGACCCAAGAGTGGTGTGCTGAACATCTGAGCACCAGCTGAGGCCACCAAGGGGAGGAGCAGTTTGACCATGCGGTGGTAGGCCTCAGCCTGTAACAAAGAACCGTGCCTGCGATCGCAGAATCCTCTCCCTGCGTCACAAGAAAATCAAGAAACCGGTAACTGATATGCTGTGGTGATTCTGTGTGTTGTATTCCATTGTTGTATAGTTTAGCCTGACCTTATACCTGTGTATATTTAGTTGTATATCGTGTATCTAGTGTATTATTATAATCAATTACCTCAAGTAATTGTGGGCCTGCCTTTTATTCTGCATAACGAACGCACGTCCGTGTGAGCTCGGCTCAAGCCAAAACGCTACCCAGGGTTGGTTCCTGACCCGATATAGGCCCATTCACGGACTGGGCGTATATCTAAAATAGGGACTGGTGGCAGCATACCAACTGGGGATTGGGGAAGGCTGGTAGTGACGGTCGGAGGTTCAGATATATATATTCCTGGCGCGGCCAAGGAAGATATATATACCGCCCTCACTACAGAGGGCCCCGATACCCAGTAGGTTACAGGACAGTCTCCCTGGCGACCGCTTATCCTAGGTGCAGTTCCTTGACTGACCTGAGGCTAAGAGGGCGCTAGCGAGTTGTGCTGTGTAGTGACGTTACGGTTTAGTGACGTTGAAGGGATAACACACTACCGTGTTCCCTGCGCTGGTTGCAGCTACCTGGCACTACTTTCTCTAGGTGCAGTACCTTGACTGACCTGAGAGGTAGGGGGCGCCAGAGAGCTGCACCCACCGGCCGGCTTTCACCACATTGGTGGCAGAGCGGTGGGATTGCAGAATAATAGTGTTGTGGGACCCCTACTCCCAGGCACTAAAGACTGCCAGTGGTAACTTCCACTGCTGGAGTCTTAAGGTCAGCCCAACGTTAGACGGTCAGGCTAAAAGTATAACAAGGTGTGTGCAAACTCAGGGTTGCAGCGGTGTCGGTTACCAAGATGGCAGACGGCACCAGGAGCAAGACCCTGCAGGAGGCTAATGCTACGGTCCGTGTGGCAGGAGGGGAGGACATTGTTACTCATGGCGAGGAGGAGTCCAGCCCGGGCACCTCAGGGAGCCAGTCCCCAGTATACGGTCCCGCAGTGGGCTGCCCACCACCTACCCAGCCCAGCCTGTCCAGATCACAAGCCCTTTTACAAGCGGCTATGGCAAGTCTCCAGTCTCATGGCGATGCCGTCTACAAAACCCTCCTGGCAGCATCAGAGAAGGCAGCGGAGGAGGAGCGTGCAGAGCGGGCTGCGGAGCGGGCTGCGGAGCGTGAAGCTGCAGAGCGCCGGGAGGCTGCGGAGCGTGAAGCTGCAGAGCGCCGGGAGGTTGCGGAGCGTGCAGAGCGAGCTGCGGAGCGCCAGCACCAACTGGACCTGGCCCAGCGGGGGCTTCCGCTAGAGCAACCAACCCATCAGGAGACCAAGTCGTCCAAAGTCCGAGCTGAGGACTTCCCTCTACTGGAGAAGGATGGGGACCTGGACTCCTTTCTGGTGGCATTTGAACGGACCTGTCTTCAGCACCATCTGGCCCGGGATCAGTGGGCCAGATACCTGACCCCCCGTTTGAGGGGTAAGTCCCTGGATGCCTTGGGGGACTTACCTGCCGGGGAGGTACAGAACTACGACTGCATCAAGCGGGCCCTGATCCGGCAGTACAACCTCACTCCCGAGTCGTACCGCCAGAAGTTCCGGAGCCTGCTGCGTGGCCCCAAGGACACCTGGACCGATCATATGCGGGCGCTGTTGAGAGCCGCAGAGCACTGGACCTCGGGTCTAGCGCTTACTACCCGCCAGGAGGTCCAGGAACTGTTCGTCACGGAGCAGTTCTTGTGGAACTGCCCAGAGGACCTCCGACAGTTCCTCCGTGACCGAAAACCAACAGGGGCTTCTGCTACAGCCGCCCTGGCAGACGAGTATGCCAATAACAGGGCGCCTGAGCTGAAGAAGTCTGCCAGCAGCACCTGGAGAGGGGGTAAGCCCAGTCATGCCCCTGTTTCCCCGGCCCCTAGAACACAAGGGGTGTATCCCCCTGTTGCCCTCTCCAGGCAAGGACCAGACGTAAGACGTTGTCATCTATGCAACAAACCAGGACACTTTAGGGCTGAGTGTCCCCAGCGCCAAAAGACCCCATCCCAGTCCCAGAGAGCGCCCAATGTTTTGTGTGTGGGAGGGGGTGGTGGTAGGTCCCTGGACAACATCCAACCCGTCACCATAGGCCGTTCTGCGGTCATGGGACTGCGGGACACGGGCGCTGAACGAACACTGGTACGGCCTGAGGTGGTGTCCCCCCAGGACTTGGTACCAGGAAAGACTCTTTCCGTCTCCGGGGTTGGAGGCGTGGAGCCGGCACTTCCCGTTGCCATGGTGTATTTGGACTGGGGTGCCGGAAGGGGGATGCGGGAGGTGGGAGTAACGCCAAATATTCCCGCAAATGTTTTATTAGGGACCGACTTGGGGCGTCTTGTATCGCAGTATGTACCCTCTGAACCCCCAAGTTCGGCCCCCCAAGAGTGTATTGATTTGTCTGCTGCTAATGCCAACCATGTTGTATGTAGTGTGCGTCCTGCTGAGGAGGAGGGAGTGAAACCTGAGGGTAACACCTGCACAGACACAACACAAACAGGGTTAGTGAAAGCAGGTGGGGAGTGTGGGGATGCCCGCAGAGGTGCTCAGCCGGCGTGCCGTGACCTCTTGTCCTCCGGTGAGGGAGGGGGCGGGCAGGATTCTGTAGAGGGAAGCTCAGGGATGGAGAGGGGGGCAGCTACCGGCAGTGTAGGGCTCCCAGGGGTATCCAGGCTGCTGAGTATAGGCCCACTGCAGGGGGAGGAACAGGCCATGGGGGGTGGGGGTGTCCCAAGAGAGGAGCCGCCAGGTAAGACCCCAGGGCAGGAGTTCCCCACATCAGAGATGTCCAAAGGCCTAGGAAGCCTGCCTGATCGGGCGGCTTGGTCAGAAACAGAGGGGAAGCGGGCACTACCCACGGTCACAGCGGTCATAGCCGCTGTCACCAGGAGTGGGAGCGCCGGAGCCCAAGGAGCCTTGCAGAGGTCCGACGGCTTCCCCACTTCTGACCAAGTGTCTGCCGGGTCAGACAGCGGCCAGGTGACATGCCCGGAGGGGCTGACGGAGGATGTGGCAGTTTCGTCGATTCTGGCCACATCAAGTCAGGAATTTCAGGCTGCGTTGGAAGCAGACGACAGCCTGAAAGCTCTCAAGGAACAGGCGGCACAGCCTCCCATGGAGTCAGACTGCGAGCGTGTGGTCTGGGACCAGGGACGGCTGTACCGGGTAACGGTCCAGCAGGGTTCACCGGAGGCGTGGCCCAGGGACCGACAGTTAGTGGTACCCTATCCGTTCAGGGCGGAATTGTTGCGGATCGCACACGAGATTCCGATGGCCGGACACCTAGGGATCGCTAAAACCAAGGCCAGGATAGCTCAGCATTTCTACTGGCCTGGGATGGGAGCCGCGGTGGGTGCCTACTGCCGTTCGTGTGACACCTGTCAGAGGGTGGGGAAGGCGGGGCCGCGCCCCAAAGCCCCACTGGTAACTCTGCCAATCATCGAAGAGCCTTTCTCGAGGGTCGCTGTGGATCTTATTGGACCTCTGTCCACTCCCAGCCACTCCGGGAAATGCTTCATACTCACGGTAGTGGACTATGCCACCCGGTACCCGGAAGCGGTAGCTTTGTCGTCCATTCGGGCCGACAAGGTGGCTACCGCCTTACTGGAGATCTTCTCCAGAGTGGGTTTCCCCCAAGAAATGCTCACCGACCGAGGGACCCAGTTCATGTCGCGGCTGATGGAGTCCCTCTGTAAGCAAATGCAGGTGCAACATCTGGTGGCCAGCCCGTATCACCCACAGACTAATGGCCTGTGTGAGCGGTTCAATGGCACCTTAAAGCAGATGCTTAAGATGTTGGTCGACTCCCACGGGAGAGACTGGGAGCGTTACCTCCCACACCTCCTATTTGCTTACCGGGAGGTTCCGCAGGCCTCAACGGGGTTCTCCCCCTTTGAGCTCCTGTACGGGCGACGGGTACGGGGCCCCCTGGCTCTGGTGAAGGAAGCATGGGAAGGGGATTTGGCCACCCCCGAGGTGTCGGTCATCGAGTATGTCGTGCGCCACCGGGACAGGATGATGGCCTTGGCAAAGCTGGTGCAGGACAATATGGCCCAGGCCCAGGCCGACCAGAAGCGGTGGTACGACCAGAATGCTTGTGAGAGGACCTACCAGGTGGGTCAAAAGGTGTGGGTACTGGTCCCCGTACCACAGAACAAGCTTCAGGCAGCCTGGGAAGGTCCCTACTTCGTGCACCAGAAACTCAACGCCGTCACCTATCTGGTCACCCTGGATCACGCCCGTGGAAGGAGGAAGGCCTTCCACGTGAACATGATGAAGGCTCATCATGAGCGGGAAGCGACTGCCCACCCAGTGTGCAACCTTCCCGAGGAAGGAGAGGTAGAAACCCTCCTGGATCTGCTCACCCAAGCCAAGGCGGGTGGGTCCATCGAGGATGTGGGGGTTGGCCACCAGCTCACGGAGGACCAACGGTCCCAGCTGGGGACCACCCTGCACCCCTTCCGGGGGCTGTTCAGCAGCCTGCCCGGAAGGACTGAGATGGCTGTCCACGACGTGGACACTGGCGATCACCCGCCGATCCGGCGTTCAGCATATCGGGTCTCTTTCGAGGTGCAGGGAAACATGCGCCAAGAGATAGACGAGATGCTGAAGCTGGGGGTGATCCAGGCATCCAGCAGCGCGTGGGCCTCGCCTGTAGTCCTCGTACCAAAGAAGGACCGAACTACACGGTTCTGCGTGGACTACCGGGGGCTCAACGCTGTAACGGCCACCGATGCGTTCCCCATACCACGCATCGATGACCTGCTCGATCGGATGGCCGGGGCTAAGTACCTGACCATCATGGATCTGAGCCGGGGGTACTGGCAGATTCCTCTGACCCCCGCGGCAAGGGAACGCTCTGCCTTTATCACCCCTTTTGGACTGTACGAGTCCACAGTGATGCCATTCGGCATGAAGAATGCCCCTGCCACTTTTCAGCGGATGGTCAATACGCTGCTTGAGGGACTTGAAGGGTACGCGGCTGCGTACTTGGACGATATTGCAGTCTTCAGTCCCACTTGGGAAGATCACCTAGAGCACCTGCGGCAGGTGCTCGGTCGGATCCACCGGGCAGGCTTGACCATCAAGCCGGAAAAGTGCCAGCTGGGCATGAGTGAGGTCCTCTACCTGGGTCACCGGGTAGGCGGGGGGGTTCTGAAGCCAGAACCGGGGAAAGTGGATGCCATCGCATCCTGGCCCACTCCTAGGACCAAAAAGCAGGTGATGTCCTTCTTGGGGACCGCCGGGTACTATAGGAGGTTCGTCCCACACTATAGCACCCTGGCCAAGCCCCTGACGGACCTCACCAAGAAGAAGCTGCCCGTCGCAGTCGACTGGACAGTCGCCTGCGAGACAGCTTTCGGGGCACTCAAGGCCGCCCTAAGTAGCTCCCCTGTACTGCAAGCTGCCGACTTCGACCGGCCGTTTGTGGTACAGACCGACGCCAGTGACTTTGGCCTCGGTGCTGTGCTAAGTCAGGTCAACACGACAGGCCAGGAACATCCTGTCTTGTACCTGAGCAGGAAGCTACTGCCCCGGGAGGTGGCTTACTCCACGGTGGAAAAAGAATGCCTGGCAATTGTATGGGCCCTGCAGCGTCTGCAGCCCTACTTGTACGGGAGCCATTTCACCGTGGAGACGGACCACAACCCCCTCAGCTGGTTACACACGGTCTCTGGGTCGAATGGCAGGTTGCTACGCTGGAGCCTCGCTCTCCAGCAGTACCACTTCTCCATTCGCCACAGAAGAGGCCGTGACCACGGTAACGCTGACGGGTTATCCCGGCAAGGGGAGGGTGCAGAAGGACGCACGGGGGAACACAGGAATGTGCTACCCCCTCGCGCCCTCGTATAGGGGGAGGTGTGATGAACCTGTAGCCGCCATCTTGGTAATGATAAATCATATCCAGGGATGGCCACACTTCAGCAGCCCCCACCCTTGGGACCTTCTGTTAAAACGTCAACTAGATAGTTTCCCCCCATCCAGGCTCCTGTAAGATAAGAAGCCTACTTAACACTTGAATGCTAGGAGCTTCAAAGACTTCGAGAGGAAACACAGCCAGCAGGGGGGGGTGCTTCGTCTATCTGTACCTGACCATTTGTCCCATAGGACTAGTTTCTTTGTCTGTCACAAGCATGGAGGCATAAGATATAGAAACATGAAAAGCACACGCATGTTGCATGGGATGGGCCAATAAAAAAATATCACGGCGTCCCGGAGCCATTGCGCACACAAGCCTCCGCGGTAGACGTTTGTACGTGCTCTGGAAGACAAGATATAGCGCTGAGCCATTCCTGAGGACCGTATGGTATCATAATTGATATCAAAAGGTCGGTTACGGCGGCCCGAATCCATGGGAACCCCTGGGGGTATCCTGAGACCATCCCAGAAGAAGTTATTGGGTTCCATAGAATTTGGGCTTCTGATCGAAGTTAGACCTGAGGGTGGAGACTGAGCCAGCTGACCTCACCAGCAGTGGGCGGGACGGGGCAGGTAAGATAGCAGGACAGACAAGAGACAAGTCAGTCTTGACCCAAGAGTGGTGTGCTGAACATCTGAGCACCAGCTGAGGCCACCAAGGGGAGGAGCAGTTTGACCATGCGGTGGTAGGCCTCAGCCTGTAACAAAGAACCGTGCCTGCGATCGCAGAATCCTCTCCCTGCGTCACAAGAAAATCAAGAAACCGGTAACTGATATGCTGTGGTGATTCTGTGTGTTGTATTCCATTGTTGTATAGTTTAGCCTGACCTTATACCTGTGTATATTTAGTTGTATATCGTGTATCTAGTGTATTATTATAATCAATTACCTCAAGTAATTGTGGGCCTGCCTTTTATTCTGCATAACGAACGCACGTCCGTGTGAGCTCGGCTCAAGCCAAAAACGCTACCCAGGGTTGGTTCCTGACCCGATATAGGCCCATTCACGGACTGGGCGTATATCTAAAATAGGGACTGGTGGCAGCATACCAACTGGGGATTGGGGAAGGCTGGTAGTGACGGTCGGAGGTTCAGATATATATATTCCTGGCGCGGCCAAGGAAGATATATATACCGCCCTCACTACAGAGGGCCCCGATACCCAGTAGGTTACAGGACAGTCTCCCTGGCGACCGCTTATCCTAGGTGCAGTTCCTTGACTGACCTGAGGCTAAGAGGGCGCTAGCGAGTTGTGCTGTGTAGTGACGTTACGGTTTAGTGACGTTGAAGGGATAACACACTACCGTGTTCCCTGCGCTGGTTGCAGCTACCTGGCACTACTTTCTCTAGGTGCAGTACCTTGACTGACCTGAGAGGTAGGGGGCGCCAGAGAGCTGCACCCACCGGCCGGCTTTCATCACAATCTGCTTCAGTGTGTCCGGTCTATATAATCCTCCATGAGCTAATGAATCGGCACAGGTAACGTATCTGCCTGGATTAGCTCAGAAAGGATTGTGCACACTGGATGCGACTGTAGCAAACCTTCAGCTCTGAAATATTATTCGTTTTTAAAGTCACAGGAAACAGAACTAGGATTAGACATAAAACCGGGATCTCCTTTTAATAAAGCCACTGACGTTCGCTCCGTTCTCCAGAAGCAGCTCCACGCAGTCGGCATCACACACCATGCAGGCGCTGTGCAGGGGCATCAGGGTGTCATGAGGACCATTGACGTCGGCCCCCTGTAGACGGAGAAAAAAAGAAAGGGTCAAAGTTATTAAGAACATATGTTTTATAGATGGTCGACTGGAAAGTGACTGCGTCTATGTAGAGAATGGGGGCGGTTCCTGCGTCTATGTAGAGAATGGGGGGCGGTTCCTGCGTCTATGTAGAGAATGGGGGGCGGTTCCTGCGTCTATGTAGAGAATGGGGGGCGGTTCCTGCGTCTATGTAGAGAATGGGGGGCGGTTCCTGCGTCTATGTAGAGAATGGGGGGCGGTTCCTGCGTCTATGTAGAGAATGGGGGGCGGTTCCTGCGTCTATGTAGAGAATGGGGGGCGGTTCCTGCGTCTATGTAGAGAATGGGGGGCGGTTCCTGCGTCTATGTAGAGAATGGGGGGCGGTTCCTGCGTCTATGTAGAGAATGGGGGGCGGTTCCTGCGTCTATGTAGAGAATGGGGGGCGGTTCCTGCGTCTATGTAGAGAATGGGGGGCGGTTCCTGCGTCTATGTAGAGAATGGGGGGCGGTTCCTGCGTCTATGTAGAGAATGGGGGGAGTTCCTGCGTCTATGTAGAGAATGGGGGGCGGTTCCTGCGTCTATGTAGAGAATGGGAGGCGGTTCCTGCGTCTATGTAGAGAATGGGAGGCGGTTCCTGCGTCTATGTAGAGAATGGGGGCGGTTCCTGCGTCTATGTAGAGAATGGGGGCGGTTCCTGCGTCTATGTAGAGAATGGGGGGCGGTTCCTGCGTCTATGTAGAGAATGGGGGCGGTTCCTGCGTCTATGTAGAGAATAGGGGGCGGTTCCTGCGTCTATGTAGAGAATGGGGGGCGGTTCCTGCGTCTATGTAGAGAATGGGGGCGGTTCCTGCGTCTATGTAGAGAATAGGGGGCGGTTCCTGCGTCTATGTAGAGAATGGGGGGCGGTTCCTGCGTCTATGTAGAGAATGGGGGCGGTTCCTGCGTCTATGAAGAGAATGGGGGGCGGTTCCTGCGTCTATGTAGAGAATGGGGGTTTATCAAACACTTACCTTGCGGATAAGGGACTCTACGGTGTCTCCGGGAAGAGAGCGGATGGAGGAGATGGCGCGGATCAGCCTCTCCGACAAGGAGCACTTTCTGTACATGTGAAGCATGGCCTGAGAGAAAACATATACGGCACAAAAGGGTTAATTTGCCTGTCTTGGGAAAGCTGGGTGACCACCATTGTCACTTCTGAGGATTTCTTGCAGAATTACACAGAACCCAGCTTTCCAAAAAATCAGATCACCAGTAAATATTATTTAGGTTCAGATCTGGTGCCGTGTGCCAGCACAGGATGACGGGTACGAATGATGCAGACCGGTCCCGTTCTTGGCCCGCTCTCCCCTTTTTTCGCACGCTCCCCGGAGGAGGGATAGCGGAGCTACTCGCTCTCTGCCTGCACTTGCCCTCGGGGGCAGCCTCCCTGCCTCTGGCACTCGGCGGGCACATGAGACGGGGCCGAGGCGATGCCTCCCAGGGCTGCTTTTAATGGATGAAGAGCAGAGAGCGTCTCCTTCCATTAATTCTTCCTCGGATGGGATGAAATATTCAGCAGGAGCTCGGGAAGAGGAGGAGGAGGAGGGGGACATGGCACCGGGCTCCCTCGTAGGCAAAAAAAGAGCTCTGCCAAATCCTGACACGTGGCGAATATTAGGGGAGACTTTAACCAGTTTGTTGCTGGGGGGGGTGAGGAACAGCTGCAGATTGCTAATCCCATAGTGCACGACGTGGCAGCACTGGGAGCGACGCGATAACGCGCAGCAGCTGGAAACTGTCACAAATGGGCCATTTACTGAACGCTCAAAACTTTTTGCCGTATTTCACTCCCCTAAGAAATGTTTGGCACGTGAGACACAAACAAGGAAGAAGTGCCGCCGAGCAGACGCTGCTCATGTGTGTGTGCGGGGAGCGAGATCTGTGTCACCAGCACCAGAGATAAATAGGAGAATATGGGCACAATTATCACGTCTGTTTCCCCTCCGCGGTCCGGCAGTGGCGGCCACACTTGTGCAGATACCCCGTGTTAGGTCTAGACTATAGGACCATGCATTGGTTGCACCTGCACAGTGGCGCCCTCTTCTGGCCAGGTGAAATGTTATACCATCGTGGGTGACGTTTCTCTGCAAAAAAAATCCTGCGATCAGAACAGAAACACAATAGAAATCACTGGGGGTCCGGTGATCAGCAAGTTATCCCCTTTTTGCATGGATAACTTGCAAGGGCACAGCTACAGGAGGATTTAGATAAATTGGGGAGTTGGGCCAAAAAATGGCAAATGGGGTTCAATGCCGATAAATGTAAAGTCATGCACATGGGAAAGAAAAACAGCAGTCACCCATACATATTAAATGGGAAACCGTTGGGGAAATCTGACATGGAGAAGGACCTGAGCGTCTTGGTTAATAGCAAATTAAATTGGAGTGCCCAGTGTCAGGCAGCAGCTGCGGAGGCAAATAGAGTCATGGCATGCATCAGAAGAGGAATAGGGGCATATGATGAGAACATTGTTCTTCCTCTGTATAAAGCGCTGGTAAGGCCGCACTTAGAATATTGTGCACCGTTCTGGGCTCCGGTACTCAGGAAAGACATATTGGAGCTAGAGAGGGTACAAAGGAGGGCGACTAAGGTAATAAAGGGAATGGAGGGACTAGAATACCCAGAGAGGTTGTCAAAATTAGGCCTATTTACGTTGGAAAAGAGAAGGCTTAGGGGAGACCTCATAAACATGTATAAATACATCAGGGGGCAGTACAGAGATCTCTCCCATGACCTGTTTATACCAAGGATGGTGACAAAGACGAGGGGGCACACTATGCGTCTGGAGGAAAGGAGGTTCCTGCACCAGCACAGAAGGGGATTCTTTACGGTCAGAGCCGTGAGACTCTGGAACTCTCTGGGAGAGGAAGTGGTGATGTCCAACTCACTTAATGAGTTCAAGAGAGGCCTGGACGCCTTTCTTGAGAACAATAAGATTACATCTTATGCTTAGTGATAATTAATTAATCCAGGGATTTAATCTGACTGCCAGATTGGTGTCGGGAAGTGAATTTTTCCTCAATGATGTAAATTGGCCTATACCGCATGGTTTTTTTTTGCCTTCCCCTGGATCAACGCTGCGGAATAGCTGCAGTGCACAAGAAATAGGCTGAACTGGATGGACGCTTGTCTTTTTTCGGCCTTATAAACTACTAGATGGTGGCCTGATTCTAATGCATCGGGTATTCTAGAATATGTATGCGGCTGACCGGGCACAATCAGCAGAAAGTTGTTTAAATTTAGCGCCAAAATCGCTGATTGGTCGCGGCCGGCAACCGCGACTAATCAGCAAAACGGTGTTTAAATTTGGCGGCAATATCGGTGATTGGTCTCGGCCGACCGGGCGCAATCAGCACAGCGGCGTTCAAATTTGCCGGCCATCTAGCCGATTGGTCACGGCCGGCCACCGCGACCAATCAGCGTCGTATTAGTGTGGGCCCGGGAGCGGCGCTGCTTGTGCGGCTCCGTATTAGCGAGGACCTGGGAGCGGCGCTGCCTGTGCGGCTCCTTCTGCTGCGAGAAGCTGGGAGATGAGCGGCTGCTCGCAGCAGAAGCATCCCGACCGGCGGCGCCGCTCCCCGGTCCTCCGTTCACACTTGCTGTCGGGAGATCAGCGGGCCAAGCCGCTGATCTTCCGACGTTAGCCGCATGGAGGTCAGCGGCGCCGGTCGAGGTAGTTGTGCTGCTAGCGCCGCTCATCTCCCCACTGCATCGCCGCTGACCTCCGTCCGCCAGATGAGCCGCTAACGGCCGCCATCTTTTTTCAGAAATCCTGCGGCACTGATTGGCCGCTGCCGGACCAATGAGCGATGCGGGATTTCCAGGACAGACAGACGGGATAAGACAATTATATAGTAGATGTAACTATGCAAGTCTGTGAATAACCCTTTAATTGCCAAGAGAAAAAATGGAGTTGAACACGATTAACAAATGCAACTTTTATCTTCAGCTGCCCCCATAAAAAACACATGTAAAGTGACCCTAAAAAATCAGAAACTAACAGTAACTCCGCAGCCCTCTATGAGTGCTAATGTCATATGAAAAATCAACAGTGACACCTAGTGGAGAAAAAAGCAGTACTGCAACTTGGTGGAGAAATGTAGTACTGTATACAGAAATCAAGTGACACCTGGTGGAAAAAAAGCAGTACTGCATAGAGAAATCAACAGTACCACCTGGTGGAAAAAAAGCAGTACTGCATAGAGAAATCAACTACCACCTGGTGGAAAAAAAGCAGTACTTAGAGAAATCAACAGTACCACCTGGCGGAAAAAAAGCAGTACTGCATAGAGAAATCAACAGTACCACCTGGTGGAAAAAAAGCAGTACTGCATAGAGAAATCAACAGTGCCACTTGGTGGAGAAAATAAGTAATGCATACAGAAATCAACAGTGCCACTTGGTGGAGAAAATAAGTAATGCATACAGAAATCAACAGTGCCACTTGGTGGAGAAAAGCAGTACTGCATACAGAAATCAACAGTGCCACTTGGTGGAGAAAATACATACTGCATACAGAAATACACAATTCCACTTCCCCCAAAACCCTCTCATGATCCCAATATTTTCATCTTTCATAAGTCTTGCCTTTTGCAGGGCACCGACTATTTCAGCTCTCCATGGTTACATGTCAATGTCCCTATTTAACCCGTTCCCGCCACAAGTATCCCCCCCCCCCAAGCTTTTTTTCTCTCCCTTCCCAAGAGCCTTTTTTTTATTTATCTCTCCACATAGTCATACGGGGGCTTGTTTTTTGAGGAGACAAGTTTTCATTTTTAATGACATCGTTCAGTTTATCATAAAATGTACTGAAAAACAGAAAAGAAATTCCAAGTGAGGTCAAATTAAAAAAAAAAAAAAAAAAAAAAAAAACAAAACACACCCCAAAGCCCAACCATTTCTCCATTGGATTTGAGGTTTGTTTTTACACCTTTGTAGAAACTTTTTTCTAGGGGTTAGAACCAACTTTCTCGGTATTTTCTTTGCCAAAAAAAAAGGCTTCAGTCCTAATATTATAAGAGACATAACTACTTTTTATTTTTTATTTCTCCGTCAGTAGAGTTATATCAAGGCTTGGTTTTTTTTTGCAGGACAATGTTGATTTTCTCGTTAATATTTTGGGTCCATACAACTTTCTGATCTGTTTTTTTTTCCCATTTTATTTGGGAGGAGAAATGACCAGGAGACAGCGAATCTGACACTATTTTTTTTTCCCGTTTCGGCGCACATCATATGGGATCATTATATTTTATTATTTTGGGCAATATCAGTATGGGATTTTATTTTTAAGATCTCGCCATTGTCATTTTTGGAAAAGGGGTGATCTGCTATGACCACCCATCAGCGCCACATATTTGTGACATGGAAATGTGGTGGGGGCAATACTGCATTATACAGCTGACAGCAGCGGCCAGAGCTCGCTCTGATCTCTACTGATCCGTCACCAGATAACACAATACAAAGGGTATTCATTATTACATAGATTCCTTTAGACCTGAGGAGGCTGGTGTGTTTACTTTGAAAATTCAAGTGAGAATGGCTGATAATTCCTCTTACTAAAATGAACATATTTAGGAGTACTCATAAAAGATAACTTCAGGGGCTGTCGGGTATTTTAACATTGATGGCACTAGCGAGCCACAGCACTAAATAGTACAATCAAAGAGAGGTTCTAGACCCTAAGTACAAAAATAAAAATAAATATATAATTTTTTTTATTATATATATATATATATATATATATATATATATATATATATATATATATATATATATATATATATATATATATATATATATATATATTGAATGACCCCCCCCCCCCACCTTCTTTTCTTTTTCCCCATATAGAGTAAAACAAAAAAATATTTGGTATACGTGTCCATAAAAGTCCACTTTAAATATAGGATTTTGTTAATTGCCTTTTTTTTTTTTTTTTAAATAGACACTCCCACGGTAAAAAATAACCTCAAAACAAATCAAAAAATACCCCAAAATGGTACCAAAATACTACAGCTCATCATGCGCAAAAAATAAACCCAAAAAACAAGAGCTGAAAAAAATAAAGGCCGGGAAAATAACGTCCAATTTTTGTATTTCAATATTTTTTTTAGGCTACTAAAATAGCTAAAAAAAAACAACAAACAAAAAAAACACCACACAAGTTCGGTAACGCCGAAATCGCAATTAATTAATTCATTTTACCGCACGCTGAATGGCATAAAAGTAAACAATACATTTTTTAAAAAATGTTTTTTTCCCATCATTTCTTTCCATTTAGAATTTTTTTCCCAATTTTTCAGCATATTTGATGGTAAAATAAAAGGCGTCAATCTGAATTACAACTCGTCCTAAAAAAAAAAAAAAAAAATCCCCCGGACAGAAATGGGGACGGAAATTTTTTGTAAAAAAAAAATAAATAAGTAGGAAAAAAAAATAATTAAAAATAATAATATCAATTGACAGTGGGGAGAAGGGGTTAATGCATTCCAATCGGGCTGTGAATGGTGCAGATCGCACGACAAAAAGTTATTAAGGCACCAACTACACATAATACCCTGCAAACAGCACAGGGGACCATAGAAGAGGCCGGAACGAGCCGCCATCACGTCCCTGCTGTGATAACGACACCTCTGGGGCTTTAGACCACGACTCCCATCATACTGAGCACAGACGGGACCCCCGACGGTAACACAGACCCCAACTCACCTATCGAACAATGCTAGTGGGCAGCACAGGGCGCTGACACTGTGGACGCGGGTTCAGCCAATCAGGAGTCTGCACTCTTGGACTGATAGCCGGGCGAACCAATGAATGAACGAAGACTTAGGTGAAGAAGGCGTGACGTAAAATGTGTATTTTAGTTTTACTTTTTTGGTCAAGGCGGAACACCGTACGTCGCCATATTTAGTATTGGCAATTGTTCGACACGATTGTAATAGGTTTTGCTACATTACTTGGGTATTTTTTATGCTCTATATTGATCTAGTACGTGTAACTGAAAGTGGCATCAAAGGGCGACACAGCTGTGAGAACACCATGGCGCTGAAAAGTAAGTGACGCTATTCCCTGTAACAACCAATCAGATCACTTCTTCCAATTTCAAGCTGTCTAGAGTAATATGTAACCGGAATTCTGATTGGTTGCTATGGGCAACAGCTCCATTTTTCTTCTTACTTTGCATTTTGTTTGGCTAGTTTATAATACAAAAAAAGAGGATATTATCGGTAGTTACTCATCTCTAATCTGCACCAGTGCTTATAGATGTGAGGGTCCAAGTCTGCTGCTGCCCCCATAGATTAGGCGGCAAACTATGAGGTAAATATGTCTGTTGCATTGTTTTGGGGGCTTCTATATCTGGCATATTGTTATGGGGGCTTTTATATATGAGGCACATTGTTATGGAGGCTTCTATATCAAACACATTGGTATGGGGTCTTCTATATCAGGCACATTGTTATGGGGGCTTCTATATCAAGCACATTGGTATGGGGGCTTCTATATCAAGCACATTGGTATGGGGGCTTCTATATCAAGCACATTGGTATGGGGGCTTCTATATCAGGCACATTGTTATGGGGACTTCTATATTAGGCACATTGTTATGGGGGCTTCTATATCAGGCACGTTGTTATGGGGGCTCCTATATCAGGCACATTGTTATGGGGGCTCCTATATCAGGCACATTGTTATGGGGGCTTCGATATCAGGCACATTGTTATGGGGGCTTCAATATCAGGCACATTGTTATGGGGGCTTCAATATCAGGCACATTGTTATGGGGGCTTATATAATTGGCACATTGTTATGGGGGGCTTTTATTTTGGAGTTTACATGGACTCTCGATCTGATATGAACTTTCTGGTGTGAAAACTTACTACAACATAGACATAATAACACCAAAAAAAGGGAGTTTTTCAAATAGGATAAAAAAATGTGTAATAAACTTTATTAACAATTAATTTAAGCAAGACAATACATATAAAAAGAGACATAGACCGGAGGCTTAGGAAAATAGCAGCAGGGCACTGGCCAGACCAGGGAGAGCTTCAGAGATCACATAATATAAGTGCTGACAAAAAGCGGCAGGCATAAATAACATAAGCGATTCAAACATTTAGCATGGCACCTTAATGAATATATAATGTCATAAATACGTATTAGCCATGGTAAATTGTAATGCAGTCACTTGTAGCTCAAGTTGATGTCAGCAATGGTAACAACAGCATGAAATCAATGAAAATAACAAAGCTTACCCTGGGTGGCGACAGTGCCTGGAAAATAGAGTATGAACCGCTTCCCAACACGCGTTTCGCATGTAGTATGGACGGCTTTATCAAGGGAAGGTAAACTAGTGTGGCAAAAGGACCTTAAAATACCCAGGTGGGCGGTCACGTGGTGCACCACATGACCAACGAACCACCAATGGCATCGGGTGTACGGCCACCGCGACCAATCAGCAGAGCGGGGTTTACATTTGGCGCCAATCTCGCGGATTGGTCGCGGTCGGCTGTCATCCGCGACCAATCAGCAGAGCGTTGGCAACATTATGGGGCAAAAACGCATCTTGATATAATGAATACAAGATATGTATATATGCAGCACATGTCAGGCACAAAAATAAAATAACACAATATATACATAAAACAGGTAGACTGTGAGGTATGATGAATAGGTAGCTGCATATCTTTGAGACGAAAGGACGAACCTGGGCAAATATGGACCGTGAAGAAAAAAAACATAAGTACAAATATTAGTAAGCACAGATGGCACCACACAAATATTAAAAAAAAAAGAGTAAAATAGCTGCTGGCACAACACCAAAAAGTCTCAAGTTGAGACAATGATACAGTATAGTTAGGAAAGAAAACGTAGGTGGCTAATCATAAAAATGAAGCAAAGCTAAGGGTCTCATTTAGTCCCTTTGTGGACAACGTGTCCAGTGTGACTATCCACTTCGTTTCGCGCTGGGCCAAGATACGTTTAACATTACCGCCCCTTGCCCCAAGGTGGACCACATCAATACCCCGGATAGAAAGTGATGAAGGGTTACAGTCATGAAAGTAACGAAAATGCCGGGGAAGAGTTTTTAACTCAGAGGGATCAGTCACTGACCTGGCTGCAGCAATGTCCATAACGTGCTCCCGAACTCTGACTCTGAGTTCCCTAGATGTAAGGCCAACATAGATAAGTGAACAATCACAAGTGGCATAATAAATTACATTAGTGGAACTGCAGGAGACACGGTATTGCCCCATAATGTTGCCACTATTGATTGTGTATTCTTTCCTACCTGGCATCTTGAGTGCGTGCACCCGGCGCGGCCACGTCCCTGGCTGCAGCACCCGACGTTTTCCCCTCTGTGACCGGAAGTGACCGCTCCCGGAAGTGACCGCCGTGCAGCTGCTGCGGAAACTGTCCGGCTCCGTGCGCACGCGCCGTACACCCGATGCCATTGGTGGTTCGTTGGTCACGTGGTGCACCACGTGACCGCCCACCTGGGTATTTTAAGGTCCTTTTGCCACACTAGTTTACCTTCCCTTGATAAAGCCGTCCATACTACACGCGAAACGCGTGTTGGGAAGCGGTTCATACTCTATTTTCCAGGCACTGTCGCCACCCAGGGTAAGCTTTGTTATTTTCATTGATTTCATGCTGTTGATACCATTGCTGACATCAACTTGAGCTACAAGTGACTGCATTACAATTTACCATGGCTAATACGTATTTATGACATTACTAGATGGTGGCCCGATTCTAACGCATCGGGTATTCTAGAATAGGTATGCGGCCGACCGGGCGCAAGCAGCAGAGCGGTGTTTACATTTGGCGCCAAAATCGCTGATTGGTCGAGGCCGGCAACCGCGACCAATCAGCAAAGCGGTGTTAAAATTTGGCGCCTATATCGCAGATTGGTCGCGACTAATCAGAGCGGGGTTTAAATTTGGCGCCAATAATGCTGATTGGTCGCGGCCAGCGAACGCGACCCATCAGCAGAGCGGTGTTTAAATTTGGCGCCAATATCACTGATTGGTCACGGCCGGTGGTTGTGACTAATCAGCAGAGCAAGGTTTAAATTTGGCGCCAATACTGCTGATTGGTCGTGGCCGGCCACCGCGACCAATCAGCGGAGCGGGGTTTACATTTGGCGCCAATCTCGCCGATTGGTCGCGGTCGGCTGTCATCCGCGACCAATCAGCAGAGCGTTGTTTAAATTTGGCACCAAAATTGCTGATTGGTCGCGGCCGGCCACCGCGACCAATCAGCGGAGCGGGGTTTACATTTGGCGCCAATCTCGCCGATTGGTCGCGGTCGGCTGTCATCCGCGACCAATCAGCAAAGCGTTGTTTAAATTTGGCGCCAAGCTCGCTGATTGGTCATGGACGCCAGACGCGACCAATCAGCAGAGCGGTGTTTAACTTTAGCGCCAAGATCACTGATTGGTCGCGGGCGGAGAGCGCGACCAATCAGCGAATCGTATTGGTGAGGACCGGGGAGCGGAATCGTATTGGTGAGGACCGGGGAGCGCCGCTGCCTGTGCGGATACTTCCGCTGCGAGAAGCCGGGACATGAGCGACTGCTCGCAGCAGAAGTATCCCGACCCGCAGCGCCGCTCCCCGATCCTCCCTTGACACGCTAGCCGCTGATGTCCCCACAGTATCCGCATGCTGTTACAAAGGTCCGGACATTTGTGTTAAAAATCGCTGATTGGTCGCTGGCGCTGCCCGCGACCAATCACCGATTTTGGCGCCACATTTAAATAGCGTCCGCGACCAATCAGTACAGCGGTGTTTAAATGTGGAGCCAAGATCGGTGATTGGTTGCGGCCGATATTTAAATTTGGCGCCCAAATCGGTGATTGGTCGCGGGCAGCGTCCGCGACCAATCAGCACAGTAGTGTTGAACTTTTGCGGCAAGATCAGTGATTGGTCGCGGGCCAAGACCGCGACCAATCACCGATTTGGGTGCAACATTTGGTCGCGGATGCTATTTAATCAGCACAGCGGTGTTTAAATGTGGCGCCAAGATCGGTGATTGGTCGCGGCCGATATTTAAATGTGGCGGCCAAATCGGTGATTGTTCGCGGGCAGCGCCAGCGACCAATCAGCGATTTTTAACACAAATGTCCGGACCTTTGTAACACCATGCGGATACTGTGGGGACATCAGCGGCTAGGGTGTCGAGGGAGGACCGGGGAGCGGCGCTGCGGGTCGGGATACTTCTGCTGCGAGCGCCCGCTCATGTCCCGGGTTTTCGCAGCGGAAGTATCCACACAGGCAGCGCCGCTGACATCCATGCGGCTAGGGCGTGAAGGGACGACCGGGGAGCGGCGCTGACATCCAATTGGTCGCGGCCGCTATTTAAATGTGACGCACAAATCGGTGATTGGTCGCGGTCTTGGCCCGCGACCAATCACTGATCTTGCCGCAAAAGTTAAACACTACTGTGCTGATTGCTCGCGGACGCTGCCCGCGACCAATCACCGATTTGGGCGCCAAATTTAAATATCGGTGATTGGTCGCGCCCGGCGTCGGCGACCAATCAGCACAGCGGTGTTTAAATGTGGAGCCAAGATCGGTGATTGGTTGCGGCCGATATTTAAATGTGGCACCCAAATCGGTGATTGGTCGCGGGCAGGGTCCGCGACCAATCAGCACAGCGGTGTTTAACTTTTGCGGTAAGATCAGTGATTGGTCGGGTCCGAAGACCGCGACCAATCATCGAATCGTCTTGGTGCGGATCGGGGAGCGGCGCTGCCTGTGCGGGTACTTCCGCTGTGAGAACCCGGGACATGAGCGGGCGCTCGCAGCAGAAGTATCCCGACCCGCAGCGCCGCTCCCCGGTCCTCCCTTCCGCCGGCGGTCGGGGTCCTTCCGCTGCTACCGGCCGGGAGATGAGCGCCTCGCGCCGCTCATCTCCCGGCTGCATCTCCGTCCCTCAGATGGGTTCGGCGGTCGAGGTCCTTCTGCTGGTACCGGCCGGGAGATGAGCGCCTCGCACCGATCATCTCCCGGCTGCATCACCGCTGAGCTCCGTCCCGCAGATGAGCCGCTAACGGCCGCCATCTTTTTTCAGAAATCCCGCGGCGCTGATTGGCCGCTGCCGGACCAATGAGCGACGCGGGAATTCCAGGACAGACAGATAGACAGACAGACAGACAGACGGGATAAGACGATTATATATATAGATATATTCATTAAGGTGCCATGCTAAATGTTTGAATTGCTTATGTTCTTTGTGCCTGCCGCTTTTTGTCAGCACTTATATTATGTGATCTCTGAAGCTCTCCGTAGCCTGGCCAGTGCCCTGCTGCTATTTTCCTAACCCTCCGGTCCACGTCTCTTTTTATATGTATTGTCTTGCTTAAATTAATTGTTAATAAAGTTTATTACACATTTTTTTTATCCTATTTGAAAAACTCCCTTTTTTTTGGTCTTATACATGTCTTTGGAGTTTTGTGCTTATAGCTGCACACAGCCAGTGGCACCGATTGTGTGTTTCTAAGCAATATGCCTTCGGGATTTTTTGTTGCAACATAGACATAATGATGGTCTTCCCTCTCTTTCATGTCTCACCTCCGGCCTCTCCGTTCCTCACCGTCACCCATCAGGTCCTCACTGCATCTCCAGATCGCCGCTTCTCACGCTGCGCATTTAAGGTCTCTGTGTACAACTTGGCGTCATGACTAGAGATGAGCGGTGTTCGACTAGAACTGTTCGCCAATCTCAAATTCGAGCTGTTTTGGGCGGTGTTCGAGTCGTTCGACGAACGCAAACGATTTGCAAAAAATTCGGCTGTTCGAGGTTATGTTCAATAACTGTTCGTGCACCATGTCCTGCATGTCTGGCGCTGTTTAGAGCACCAATCATGCAGGGATTGTCTGCCACTCACTGTAATGTCACAGCCATGGTGGTTGTGGCATTACAGTGGCTGCCCAAATCGATGGGAACAGTGCTCACAGTGAAACATGAAAAGCCGGCAATTCAGCAGCGGCATACACCGGTTCCCGACAATTTAGAACAGAAAGAATAGAGTATCACACATAGATTAGATAGATAGAAACATGTCAGTCACATATATAAGAAGTACAGTAACAGTGTTGGTTACTGTACTTGTCATTTAGTGTACAGAGCTTATTTGTACCTGGCCGGACACAACAATATAGGGAAGCCCTTTTTTTAAAAAATTATTTCATGAATTTCATGAAATAATTTAAAAAAAAAATACGCGGGGCTTCGCCCTATTTTTGTTGTCCAGCCAGTTGCATCTAGGCAGTTGGGGGCTGGAATACGCAGCGCAGGGAGGCCCAAGCTTTCTGGGCCCCCCCCCGCTGCAAATTGCAGTCCGCAGCCACCCCAGAAAATAAAATGGCGCGTTCATAGAAGAGCCATCTTCTGGCGCTGTACCCAACTCATCCAGGGCCCTGATGCGGTGGCTCACTGGGTAATAATGGGGTTAGGGCCAGCTAGGCATTATCAGCTGGCCCTAAGCCCGAAATTCATGGGGTCACGCCAATATTAGACATGACCGCCATGAATTTCTAGTAAAGTATTTAAAAAAACACAACACCCAGAATAAAGTCCTTTAATTGAAATAAACACACAATTTTTTAATGTTCTAAATTAAACCATACTTGCCATCACGCCCATTCCAGCTGAAGCCAACGATCTCCTGCAATAAAAGTAAAATAATAAAGCAGCCTCATCCTTACCTTTCCATGGTTCCCACGACAGCTTCAGCTCTGCTACATTGACATGACAGGCTGGATCGCAGCCGAAAGCTGCCATCCAGCTTGCCACGCCACAGACACTGAGAAGCGCAGGCATGCTTGCGCTCCTCAGTGTCTCGCTGTGACGGCATCCAGATGAGCCGAGGTCATGTCCAATGAACTCGGCTCACCTCATGCACATCACTGACAGCGTGGGAAAATTCTCCTGCGCTCAGCGCTTCAGCAGGAGAATTCTCCCACGCTGGGATGGCATTGAGATGACAGGCTGGATGGCAACTGAGCGCTGCCATCCAGCATGCCATCCTTCATAGACACTGCAGAGCGCAGGCAATTCTCCCACGCTGTCAGTGACGTGCATGAGGTGAGCTGAGTTCATTGGACATGAGCTCACCTCATGCACGTCACTGACAGCGTGGGAAAATTCTCCTGCACTCAGCGCTTCAGCAGGAGAATTCTCCCACGCTGGGATGGCATTGAGATGACAGGCTGGATGGCAGCTGAGCGCTGCCATCCAGCATGCCATCCTTCATAGACACTGCAGAGCGCAGGCATGCTTGCGCTCTGCAGCGTCTCTGAAGGATGAGTAGCTGGATGGCAGCTCTCAGCTGTGATCCAGCCTGTCATCTCAATGCCATCCCAGCATGGGAGAATTCTCCTGCTGAAGCGCTGAGTGCAGGAGAATTTTCCCACGCTGTCAGTGATGTGCATGAGGTGAGCTGAGTTCATTGGACATGACCTCGGCTCATCTTTATGCCGTCACAGCGAGACACTGAGGAGCACAAGCATGCCTGCGCTTCTCAGTGTCTGCGGCATGGCAAGCTGGATGGCAGCTTTCGGCTGCGATCCAGCCTGTCATGTGAATGTAGCTGAGCTGAAGCTGTCGTGGGAACCATGGAAAGGTAAGGATGATGTTGCTTTATTATTTTACTTTTATTGCAGAAGACATTGGCTTCAGCTGGAATGGGCATGATGGTAAGTATGGTTTAATTTAGAACAATAAAGAATTGTGTGTTTATTTCAATTAAAGTACTTTACTCTGGGTGTTTGTGTTTTTTTTTAACTTTGACTATGGGGTTAGTAATGGGGGTGTCTTATAGACGCCTCTCCATTACTAACCTGGGCTTGATGTCAGCTGGGATTATAAGCTGACATCAACCCCAGCCCTATTACCCCACTGCCACCGCTACAGGGCAGTGGGAAGAGCGAGGCTAAGTGCCAGAATTGGCGCATCCTATGAATGCGCCATTTCTGGGGCGGCTGACGGCTGGTGTTTCTAGCCTGGGAGGGGGCCAATATTCATGGCACCCTTCCTGGGTTATTAATATCAGCCCCCAGCTGTCTGCCTAGCCTTTGCTAGCTATTAAAATAGGGGGGACCCCACGTCATTTTTTTGGGGTCCCCCATTTTAATAGTTAGTAAAGGCTAGGTATTCAGCTGGGGGCTGATATTAGTAGGCTGGGAAGCTCCGTGGGTATTACCCCCTTCCCAGGCTTCAAACATCTGCCCCAGCCGTCTGCTTAACCTCCGCTAGAGACTAAAATTACGGGGAACCCCACGCCAATTTTTTTTTTAATAAATCCTTTATTTTAACACTAAATGACAAGTACAGTAATCAACACTATCACTGTACTTCTTATATATGTGACTGACATGTTTCTATGTATCTAATCTATGTGTGATGCTCTATTCTTTCTGTTATAAATTGTTGGGTACCGATGCTGAATTGCCGGCCGGCTTTTTTAAAGAGACGGTGCATGAAAACACTATTATTTTTTTTAATAAATCCTTTAACACTAAATGACAAGTACAGTAAGCAACACTGTCACTGTACTTCTTATATATGTGACTGACATGTTTCTATCTATCTAATCTATGTGTGATGCTTTATTCTTTGTGTTCTAAATTGTCGGGAACCGGTGTATGCCTCTGCTGAATTGCCGGCTGGCTTTTTTAAAGAGAGTGTCTGTGTCAGCTTTTGGACACCTTTTGAAGGTGTTTTCTATGTGTTTCTGTGTTTTTGTTTGCCTGCCATTGGTTTTAACAGTGTTCTAAGGTGTTCGACGAACAGTTCCACGAACATCCCGGTGTTCGACGAACCGAACAGAACCCGAACACTACAGGGGTGCTCAACACTAGTCATGACGCGCTTGTGCAGAATCCTCCTAGGCCTCATCAAAGTTGGAAGTCGCGGCCAAGTGTGAAAGGTCCGAGGATCTCAGTGTGAGCATCAGTGATCGGAAGATGCGGTGAGGACCGGATGGGTGATGTGGAGGAACCAGAGAGATGTGTATAAGGATATTTTTATGTTTTGAAACATTTTGACCTTTTACAGTGTAGAATAATGTTGGCCAGCGGTCACCATTTTGTAAAATCCATACGGAAGTGAATTGCAAAAAAACCCGCATTTTTGCAAGATTCGAGTACAATCTCCAAACCCTCTTTTCCATGGTTCTCAATGAAATGATGTAATTAATTCAATAATAACTTCTCATTTTTTTAATTAAAACCTTTTTTTCTGAATGAAAATTAATAATAGTTGTAATATTCTAAAAACAAAATACACTGCTCAAAAAAATAAAGGGAACACTCAAATAACACCTCCTAGATCTGAATGAATGAAATATTCTCATTGAATACTTTGTTCTGTACAAAGTTGAATGTGCTGACAACAAAATCACACAAAAATCATCAATGGAAATCAAATTTATTAACTAATGGAGGCCTGGATTTGGAGTCACCCCCAAAATTAAAGTGGAAAAACACACTACAAGCTGATCCAACTTTGATGTAATGTCCTTAAAACAAGTCCAAATGAGGCTCAGTATTGTGTGTGGCCTCCACGTGCCTGTATGACCTCCCTACAATGCCTGGGCATGCTCCTGATGAGGTTGCGGATGGTTTCCTGTGGGATCTCCTCCCAGGCCTGGACTAAAGCATCCGACAACTCCTGGACAGTCTGTGGTGCAACGTGACGTTGGTGGATGGAGCGAGACATGATGTCCCAGGTGTGCTCAATCGGATTCAGGTCTGGGGAACGGGCGGGCCAGTCCATAGCTTCAATGCCTTCATCTTGCAGGAACTGCTGACACACTCCAGCCACATGAGGTCTGGCATTGTCCTGCATTAGGAGGAACCCAGGGCCAACCGCACCAGCATATGGTCTCACAAGGGGTCTGAGGATCTCATCTCGGTACCTAATGCAGCCCTCCAAAGAAATGCCACCCCGCACCATTACTGACCCATTGCCAAACCGGTCATGCTGAAGGATGTTGCAGGCAGCAGATCTCTCTCCACGGCGTCTCCAGAATCTGTCACGTCTGTCACATGTGCTCAGTGTGAACCTGCTTTCATCTGCGAAGAGCACAGGGCGCCAGTGGCAACTTTGCCAATCCTGTTGTTCTGTGGCAAATGCCAAGCATCCTTCACGGTGTTGGGCTGTGAGCACAACCCCCATCTGTGGACGTCGGGCCCTCATACCACCCTCATGGAGTCAGTTTCTAATCGTTTGTGCAAACACATGCACATTTGTGGCCTGCTGGAGGTCATTTTGCAGGGCTCTGGCAGTGCTCCTCCTGTTCCTCGCACAAAGGCGGAGATAGCGGTCCTGTTGCAGGTTGTTGCCCTCCTACAGCCCCCTCCACGTCTCCTGGTGTACTGGCCTGTCTCCTGATAGCGCCTCCAGCCTCTGGACACTATGCTGACAGACACAACAAACCTTCTTGCCACATCTCGCATTGATGTGCCATCTTGGATGAGCTGCACTACCTGAGCAACTTCTGTGGGTTGTAGAGTCCGTCTCATGCTACCACAAGTGTGAAAGCGCAACCAACATTCAAAAGTGACCAAAACATCAGTCAGAAAGCATTGGTACTGAGATGTGGTCTGTGGTCCCCACCTGCAGAACCACTGCTTTATTGAGGGTGTCTTGATAATTGCCAATAATTTCCATCTATTGTCTATTGCATTTGCAGAACAGCTTGTGAAATTGATTGTCAATCAGTGTTGCTTCCTAAATGAACAGTTTGATTTCACAGAAGTTTGATTTACTTGAAGTTATATTCTGTTGTTTAAGTGTTCCCTCTTATTTTTTTGAGCAGTGTGTATTCAATACTGCATCAAATCGCTTATGTAAAATTTTTATCCATTAAAAAAGGACAATGAGGAAATCTAGTGCTGTATTAGGAGAAATGCATCAGAGAGCATCCTTATACTGAGGGCCTCTTAGCATTCTCTCTATAGGAATTACAATATGAAAATGCTCTCTGCAAATAAATCTCATGACCCCTCCAGGCTTCTGTAGTTTTAGAGTTGCCAATACGTTTTTGTGTCCTCATTGTAAGTTTTATATTGAGATGAGTATCACACTTTTGTTTTATGTGTGGGGACCTTTGACCTCTGCTTTGAACTCCAATAATGCATTTGCAGTGGGTAAGGAAAGTATTCAGACCCCTTTAAATTTTTCACTGCAGCCATTTGGTAAATTCTGAAAAATTAACATTTTTTAATGTACTCTGCACCCCATCTTGACTGAAAAAAACAGAAATGTATAAATTTTTGCAAATTTATTAAACAAAGAAAAATTGAAATATCACATGGTCATAAGTATTTAGACCCTTTGCTCAGACACTCATATTTAAGTCACATTCTGTCCATTTCCTTGTGATCCTCCTTGAGATGGTTCTACTGCTTCATTGGAGTCCAGCTGTGTTTAATTAAACTGATAGGACTTTATTTGGAAAGGCAAACACCTGTCTATATAAGACCTCACAGCTCACAGTGCATGTCAGACCAAATGAGAATCATGAGCTCAAAGGAACTGCCCAAGGAGCTCAGAGACAGAATTGTGGCAAGGCACAAATCTGGCCAAGGTTACAAAAGAATTTCTGCATTACTCAAGGTTTCTAAGAGCACAATGGCCTCCATAATCCTTAAATGGAAGAAGTTTGGGACCACCAGAAGTCTTCCTAGATCTGGCCATCCAGCCAAGCTGAGCAATCGTGGGAGAAGAGCCTTGGTGAGATAGGTAAAGAAGAACCCCAAGATCACTGTGGCTGAGCTCCAGAGATGCAGTAGGGAGATGGGAGAAAGTTCCACAAAGTCAACTATCACAGCAGCCCTCCACCATTCGGGCCTTTATGGCAGAGAGGCCCGACGGAAGCCTCTCCTCAGTGCAAAACATATGAAAGCCCGCATAGAGTTTGCTCAAAAACACATGAAGGACTCCCAGACTATGAGAAATAAGATTCTTTGGTCTGATGAGACGAAGATAGAACTTTCTGGTGATAATTCTAAGCGGTATGTGTGGAGAAAACTATGCACTGCTCATCACCTGCCCAATACAATCCCAACAGTGAAACGTGGTGACAGCATCATGCTATGGGGGTGTTTTTCAGCTGCAGGGACAGGACGACTGGTTGCAATTAAAAGAAACATGAATGCGGCCAAGTACAGAGATATCCTGGATGAAAACTTCTTCCAGAGTGCTCTGGACCTCAGACTTGTTAGAAGGTTCACCTTCCAACAAGTCAATGACCATAAGCACACAACTAAAATAACAAAGGAGTGGCTTCAGAGCAACTCTGTGACCATTCCTGACTGGCCCAGCCAGAGCCCTGACCTAAACCCAATTGAGCATCTCTGGAGAGACCTGAAAATGGCTGCCCACCAACGTTCACCATCCAACCTGACGGAACTGGAGAGGATCTGCAAGGAAGAATGGCAGAGGATCCCCAAATCCAGGTGAGAAAAACTTGTTGCATCATTCCCAAGAAGACTCATGACTGTACTAGCTCAAAAGGGGGCTTCTCCTCAATACTGAGCAAAGGGTCTGAATACTTATGACCATGTGATATTTCAGTTTTTCTTTTTTAATAAACTTGCACAAATTTCTACATTTCTGATTTTTTTCAGTCAAGATGGGGTGTAGAGTGTACTTTAACCCCTTTACCCCCCCCCCCCCCCCCCCCAAGGTGGTTTGCACATTAATGACCAGGCCAATTTTTACAATTCTGACCTCTGTCACTTTATGAGGTAATTACTCTGAAACGCATCAACGGATCCCCCTGATTCTGAGATTGTTTTTTCGTAACATATTGTACTTCATGATTGTGGTAACATTTCTTCGATATCACTTGCGTTTATTTGTGAAAAAAATGGAAATTTGAATTTTTATGCCCTTAAATCAGAGAGATATGTCACACAAAATAGTTAATAAATAACATTTCCCACATGTTTACTTTACATCAGCACTATTTTGGAACCAAAATTTTTTTTTATTAGTAAGCTATAAGGGTTAAAAGTTGACCAGCGATTTCTCATTTTTCCAACAAAATTTACAAAACCATTTTTTAGGGACCAAATCACATTTGAAGTCACTTTGAGGGGCCTTCATGACAGAAAATACCCAAAAGTGACACCATTCTAAAAACTGCACCCCTCAAGGTGCTCAAAATCACATTCAAGAACTTTATTAACCCTTCAGGTGCTTCACAGGAATTTTTGGAATGTGGAAGAAAAAAATGAACATTTTAACGTTTTTCACAAAAATGTTACTTTAGGCCCAATTTTTTTTATTTTCTCAGGGGTAACAGGAGAAAATGGACCCCAAAATTTGTTGTGCAATTTCCCCTGAGCACGCAGATACCCCATATGTTGGGAAAAACCATTGTTTGGGCGCACGGCAGGGTTCGGAAGGGAAGGAGCGCCATTTGACTTTTTGAATGTAAAATTTGCTTGAATA
Source organism: Phyllobates terribilis (assembly GCF_046119375.1). Lineage (NCBI taxonomy): Eukaryota > Metazoa > Chordata > Amphibia > Anura > Dendrobatidae > Phyllobates > Phyllobates terribilis. The sequence continues at coordinate 370,898,514 of NW_027362769.1, forward strand.
ATTAGTGGACGCCATGTTGCGTTTGGGGAGCCCCTGATGTGTCAAAACAGTGGAAACCCCTCACAAGTGACACCATTTTGGAAACTAGTCTTCTCAGGGAACTTATCTATATGTGTGGTGAGCACCTTGAACTCCCAGGTACTTCACAGAAGTTTATAACATTGAGCCATAAAAATAAAATTTTCACATTTTTCCCACAAAAATGTTTTTCAGCCCCCAATTTTGCATTTTCATGAGGGAAGCAGGAGAAAGTGCACAATGCAATTTGTTGTGCAATCTCTCCTGAGTAAGCCGATGCCCCATATGTGGGGGAAAACCACTGTTTGGGCGCACAGCAGGGCTCAGAAGAGACATAGCGCCATTTGACTTTTTGAATGTAAAATTTGCTTGAAAAATTAGCAAACGCCATGTTGCATTTGGGGAGCCCCTGATGTGCCTAAACAGTGGAAACCCCCCACAAGTGACACCATTTTGGAAACTAGAACCCTCAGGGAACTTATTTAGATGTGTGGTGAGCACCCTGAACCCCCAAGTACTTTGCAGAAGTTTATAACATGGAGCTGTGAAAATAAAAAAATTAAACTTTTTCCACAAAAATGATGTTTTAGCTCCAGTTTTTTTATTTTCACAAGGGTAAGAGGAGAAAATGGACCCGAAAAACTTTTGTGCAATTTCTCCTGAGTACGCCAATACCCCATATATGGGGAAAATGCAGTGTTTGGGCGCACGGCAGAGTTCAGAAGGGAAGGAGCACTGTCTGTCTTTTTGAACGCAAAATTGGCTGGAATCGAGAGCGGACGCCATGTCGCATTTGGAGAACCCCTGATGTGCCTAAATAGTGGAAACCCCCCACACGTGACTCCATTTTGGAAACTACACCCCTCAAGGATTTTATCAAAGGGTATAGTGAACATTTTGAACCCAGAGGTATGACACAAAATTTGATAACATTAGGTCATCATATTGAATAAGTTGTCATTAGTCTTGAGCGCAAGTGCTCGCTACTTGAGTTTGCATCCGGTACTCAGGTATGCACCATGTATCGGGCGTGCTCGAGTAACATGCTCGAGTCCCCGCCTGCATGTTTCACGGTTATTAGACACCCAAAAAAAAACATATGGGGATCGCTCGTGCATGGCAGGCAATCCTTGCAAGGTTTTTTGGCCGCAAAGCATATGGGGCGGAGACTCGAGCATGTCACTTGAGCACCTGCAATACTCAGTGCATACCCAAGCACCTGATGCAAACTCAAGTAGCAAGCTCTTGCGCTCAACACTAGTCGCCATATCGTCATCTTTTTTTTTTTTTTTTTTACTTTTGAGAAAAATAACAACCCTAACTCTAGCCCAGCCCTAACCCTAACCCCAACCCTAACCCTAGAGTTTATTTTTTACGCCTTTCCTCGTGCGGTATAAGTGATTAGACTACTTTATTCTTCGGGTCGGTGCGATTACAGCGATACCAGATTCATATCGGGTTTTTATGATTGACAGCTGTCACACACTAAAAGACGCATTTTTTTGTAAAATCTAGTTTTTGCATCGCCATATTTTGAGAGCTATAATTATTCCATATTTTGGCCGACAGAGTCATGTGACGGCTTGTTTTTTGCGGGATCAGTTGACGTTTTTATTGGTACCATTTTCAGGCACGTGACATTTTTTGATCGCTTTCTATTCCGATTTTTGGGAGGCAGAATAAACAAAAACCAACAATTCAGGAATTGTTTGTTTTTTAAAAAATTTTTATGCTGTTCCGCGTGTGGTAAAATTGATAAGGCAGCTTTATTCTTTGGGTCAGTACGTTTACAGCGGTACCACATTTATATCGTTTTTCTATGTTTTGGCGCTTTTACACAATAAAAGCTATTTTATAGAAAAAAATATTTTTTTGCATCGCTTTATTTTCAGAGCTATAACTTTTTTATTTTTCGGCTGATGGAGCTATATAGCGGCTTGTTTTTTGAGGGACAAGATGGCGTTTTCAGCGGTACCATTTTTATTTATATTCGTCTTTTTAATCACAATGTTATTCCATTTTTTGTTTTGCGGTATGATGATAAAGCATTGTTTTTTGCTTCTTTTTTATTTATTTATTTTACCGTGTTCACTAAAGGGGTTAACTAGTGGGACAGATTTGTAGGTCAGGTCGTTCCGGACGTGGCAATACCAAATATGTGTACTTTTAAATAGCCGATCCCTCCCTAAAAAAACTCAAGACAATCAAAAAATCCCCCAAAATGGTGGCAATAAATAGCAAATAGGGAAAGAAAGGGGAGGAGGGTGAGAGCTAGCACACGTTGAATCCTAGGTAACTTCAGTTCATGGACGGAGTTCATCAGGCGGGTGTCACATTCACTGGTGATAGCAGTCAAAATTGAAAAAACAAAACGGCGCTACCAACCGGATAATAAAAAATATGCAAATGTATTTAGTTATAGGATATCCTATGACTAAGGGTGCACTGTTCTAGCACCAGAAACGCGTCAGGTTTCCTTGCTTTTGATGAATTTTTAACAAATATCCAATAAATTTTCATATTTTGTATTATCGAATTGGTAATGCCGTATACATTCTTTCCTCGAATTGTGCCAATAAATACTACAGCTCATGACGCAAAAAAAAAAACAAGAGCTGAGAAAAATAAAGGGCGGGAAAATAACAACCAATTTTTATTTTTCAATATTTTTTTTTTAGGCTACTAAAATAGTTAAAAATTAACAAACACTACACAAGCTTGGTAGTTTGGTAATGCCAAAACTGCAATTCATTTTATCGCAAAAAAAACCTTATTTTATCTAATTTAGATTTTTTTTTCACAATTTTTCAGCATATTTGATGGTAAAATAAAAGTTGTCAATCTAAATTACAACTCGTCCTGCAAAAAAAATCCCCTGGACAGTGATGGGGACGGACATGTTAAAAAAAAAAGTAGGGGAAAAAAAAAAAATAATAATAATAATTGGCAGTGGGGAGAAGGGGTTAATGCATTCCAATCGGGCTGTGATTGGTGCAAATCGCACGACAAAAAGTTAAGGCACTAACTACACATAACACCCTGCAAATAGCGCAGGGACTCATAGAAGAGGCCGGAACGAGCCGCCATCATGTCCCTGCTGGGGCTAATTACACCTCTGGGGCTTTAGACCTCGACTCCCATCATACTGAGCACAGACGGGACCCTGACGGTAACACAGACCCGCACTCACCTATAGCACAGCGCTAGCCGGCAGCAAGACGTGAGTGAGGAAGGCGTGACGTAAAATGTGTATATTAGCTTTACTTTTTTGGTCAAGGCGGAACACCATACGCCGCCATATTTAGTATTGGCAATTGTTGTTCGACACGATTGTAACTGGGTTTGCTACATTACCTGGGTATTTTTATGCTCTGTATAAATCTTGTACGTGTAATTGAAAGTGGCATCAAAGGGCGACACAGCTGAGAGAGCACAATGGTACTGAAGAAAAGTGAAGCTATTCCCTGTAACAACCAATCAGTTCACTTCTTTCAATTTCAAGCTGTCTAGAGTAATATGCAAACTTAATTCTGATTGGTTGCTATGGGCAACAGCTCCATTTTTCTTTTTACCTTACATTTTGTTTGGATAGTTTATAATTAGTGATGGGCGAGCACTAAAATGCACGGGTGCTCGTTGCTCGGGCCGAACAAATTGGAATGCTCGAGTGCTCGACCCGAGCAACGACCCAAATGTAAGTCTATGGAAAACTCGAGCATTTTTCAGGCGGCTCCCCCCCGGCTGTCTGCAGAGGGCCTAAAAATTGCCCAAATCGATGGGAACAGTGCTCAAATGACATGGGAACAGCATGGGGAAGACCCCCTGGAAGCATTTCTGACTCCCAGGTTACTGCTGTCAACAACGCTGTAAGAGGTATTACTCCACTTTTACTTACTCACAATAAAACATACAAAAACAAAACCAAAATGGATTTTCCTGGGAAATATGTTAAGGAATATCCTTTCCAGGGTAATGACTTGTATATAAGGCAAAATAAATATACAACAACAAAAATGCTCCTCCACACCTTGGGCTATGTTCACACGTAGCGTTTTTGATGTGTTTTTGCACTTTTGCATTGCTTTCAACCAAGACTAATGCATTCACTGGTAAATGTCATTTTAACATTTTACAACCTTATCTGGCCATGAGGTGCGTGACACATCATCAGACACATCCTGTTTCATTTATGAAGGAAGGACTCTGAAAGTCACTAAGCCTATTTTTATAAGGCCATCAGGCAGCCCTTACTATTCTTAAAGGGCCAACAGTCAGCCCTCGCTATTGTTAGAGAGCTAGCTTTGTTGTTCCCATTATTAACGAGTGGGTCTCCTATACTGTTATTGCGTATGCAGTGACTGCAAGGGCTGCCAAAAAAGTTTGAGGCACTCCAATGCTCCTTGGAAGAGACGTAGAGGTCGGACAGCCTCCTAAAAACAATGTTCATGTTATTAGGAAGTGGGTCTTCCATAGTGTTTGCCTATGCAGTGAATGCAAAAACTGCCAAAAATTTGGAGGAACTCCAATGCCCCTTGCAAGACACGCAGAGGAGGTGATATGGTGGTGAATGATATGGTGATGGAGGATGAAGAGAAGGAGGAGGATAAGAGCAAGTAGACAAAATCAGTAAGCGTATACCCATGTCTGGGTGTGAAGACACAGGTGCATGGGAATAGAATTAGACCTCCCAAAAAAAGACACTGTTTTTGAGTTTAGGTTACGCTGCTATCATTCGGTGGTGTTGAGAAGTCTGGCCCAATCCAGCCTTTGTTCATTTTTATAAGAGTCAGCATTTTCAGTTGACAAGCGGATGCTCCTATCGGTTATAATTCCACCGGCGGCACTAAAAACCCGCTCTGATAAAACGCTAACGGCAGGGCAGGCCAGGAACTCAAAAAAAAAAAAAGGGATAGTTGTTCCAGCATCTGGAAATAATTCTTTTATTTTTCGTCCATTAAAAACTTGCAAAAATTACAAAGGTTGCATAGACAAGGTAGGGGAGCAAGACGGGTTTCGAACGCTCACTTGCGTTCTTTATGACTGCAGGAACTCCAAGGCGTAGAGAGCCAGTTCATTCCACATATCTAGCTTGGATACCCAGTAATTATAAGGCACATATGAATCACGGAGGACGTTGGTACGGCCGGCAAGGTACTCCCTCACCATCTTCCCAAACTTTGCACTCCTTGTGAGAGTACCCCGCGCCTCAGGGCCTGTAAGATGGGAGGGTCTGAGAAAACTGTCCCAGAACTTTGACAGTGTTTGCCTGCCTCTGCTGGAGTTGTGTCTCTCTCGCCTGTACTCCTTGGTTGTCCAACGAACTGTGACCTCTGCCGCCAGCATTTTCAGATAGGAATTTTTTTAATAATTCCGCAACAAGGGCCTTCTCGTACTGCCCCATTTTAGTAGACCTGTCCGCCTCGGGAATAAGAGATAGAAAGTTCTCCTTGTAGCGTGGGTCTAGAAGTGTCACCAACCAGTAATGACTGTCACCTAAAATTTGGAGAACGCGAGGGTCACGGGAAAGGCAGCGTAACATAAACTCAGCCATGCGTGCCAGACTGCTAACAGGCAAAACTTCTGTGTCCTCACCAAGAGGACAACTGACCATGCTCTCCTCCTCCTCCTCCCTGTCCTCAGGCCATCTACGCTGAACAGCCGGTACGACAATTGTGCAGGTAGTACTGTCTCTAGCGCATGAAACTAGCTCCTCCTCCTCCTCTTCTTCATTGTCACCCAAACCACGTTGGGATGAGATGAGGCTGGGCTGTGTGGAATCACCCTGTATGGTTCCTTGCTCCATCTCATCGTGCTCTGCCTGCAATGCATCCTCTTTGATTGTGAGCAGAGAGAGTTTCAGAAGACAGAGAAGCGGGATGGTTATGCTAATTATGGCGTCATCGCCGCTCACCATCTTGGTGGAGTCCTCAAGTTTTGGAGGATGGTACATATGTCTGACATCCATGTCTTCTGCTCACAAATCCTTCCCAACATCTGCAATGTAGAGTTCCAATGCATGGGGACATCACACACCAGTCGGTGAGCCAGAAGCTGAAAACGCTGCTGAAACACGGCAAGGGCGGCGGAAGATGTAGGTGACATTCTAAAATGGGCACACAGGTGGCATACTTTGACAAGCAGAACCGGCAGCTCCAGGTAGGTTTTGAGAAACTGCTGAACCATGAGGTTAAGCACATGGGCCAGGCATGGTACGTGTGTGAGCTCGCCTCACCTCAGAGCCTGGCTATAGGTTCAATGGTGTCAGCCACAGATCTGCCTGCTCTTTCAGAGCTGTCCACAACTCTTCAGCGTTGTGAAGTTTGTCTCCTAAGCATATTAGCTTCAGCACAGCCTGTTTACGCTTGGCCGAGGCAGTGCTGCAGTTCTTCCAGCTTGAGACTGATGTGGTTATTTCAGAGATGGATGCTGAAGAGGAGGAGGAGATGCATGAGCTGTTGAATGTGGGGGGCAAACCTGATTGACCCAGGGCCCACAATCCTCGGCGTCGGGAGGACGTGTTCCGCCCCAAGGTCTGACTGTGTCCTGGCTTCCACTATGTTAACCCAGTGTGCCGTCAGCGAGATGTACCGTCCCTGCCCACAAGCACTTGTCCACGTGTCCTTGGTTAGGTGGACTTTCCAAGTACCTGTTTTGTTGAGGGCATGGCTAATGTTGCGGGACACATGCTCGTGTAATGCGGGGACGGCACACCGGGAGAAATAGTGGCGGCTGGGGACTGAGTACCAGGGGACGGCCGCCGCCTCCATCAGGTTGTGGAAAGCTTCCGTATCCATGAGCCTAAAAGGCAACATTTCGAGCGCAAGCAGTCGCGAAATGTGTGAATTTAGTAGTGTGGCCTGTGGGGCGTTGGCTGCGTATTTGCTCTTGCGTTCCAAGGACTGGGGTAGGGACAACTGAACGCTGCGCTGGGACAAGGACGTGGACGTGCTTGCTGATGGTGCTAGTTGAGAGTGTGCAGCGACAGGTGCAGGGCAGGAGGCATCTTCGCATATACCATGGACAGAGGATTGGGTTGCACGCACAACAGCGGAAGAAGCAGTGGTGCCACCCGCAGACACTGTTCCTGGACCCTGCTGCCATGTGCCTGATCATGCTGGTGGTGGCCAGGCTGGTAGTTTTGCTACCTCTGCTGATGCTGGCCTGGCAGGTGGTGCAAATGGCCTTTTTGGGGTTATCAGCAGAGTCTTTAAAAAACAACCAGACTCGGGAAGACCTAACAGTTGTACTGGCAACTTCCTTCGTGTTGATGTTATGGGGAACTGTTGCCCGCCTTCTGTCTGTGGACACCACACTGCTTCTTCCTGCCTGTTGTGGTGCTACGCCTCCCTCCCCCTGTGTGCTGCTGTCCTCGCTCTGTATGTCCCCCTGCCAGGTTGGTTCAGTTACTATAACATCCACCACCTCGTCTTCCACTTCCGCACCCTGGTCCTTCTACTGACTTTCTGGCAATTGTGCCTCATCATCGTCCACCTCTTGTGACAGTTTCCCACCGTCGCCTTTGTGTGACCGTGGCTGCTCAAATATTTGGGCATCGCTACATGCAATCTCCTCTTGCCCCTCTTCAAGTGGACCGGGCGAGAGGCCCGAATCTATAAATGGAAAAGTGAACAGCTCCTTGGAGGGTCCAAGTGTGGGATCAGTTGTCTCCAGGCACTTGGCATGGTGGGAGGGTGGAGGAACAGGGTGAGGAATATGCAGTCCAGACTCACGGCTACTGAGACTTGACCGTGTGGAAGACAGGGTGGTGGTGGCTAAGTGACTGGAAGCGTTATCTGCTATCCAACCAATAACCTTTCACACTGCTCTGTGTTCAATAGTGGTGTTCTGCGGTCCCCTATTAATTGGGACAGGAAGGTCGAGCGAGAAGATGTGGGTGTTTGTTGTGGCACAATTTCAGCTAGCCCACGTCCTCAGCCTCTGCATGCACCATCATCACGTCCACTTCCCCGTCACTTGCCACGCGCCTTGCCCATTCTAAATGGAGGACAATATTTTCCACGTTCACTACAAATGGCTGGATTTGAACCGCAGTGATATGTGATACGTGTGACGGAAAACCACAGTTTTAAATAGCAGGCCTGTAGGTAACTATTTTTAACAGCAAACTCGTGTCAATAACATCACTGACAGACTGCAACAAAGTTTCAATGGAGGCCAGAAATGGCAGAATTTTCAGTGCACTTATAAGTGATCCGTGTGACGGACAAACCACAGTTTTAAATAGCTGGATTTTTAGCTCTGTAATATGGAAAGGATCTAGCTGTATTCTGCAGTGCCAGCAAGCAAATGGAGCGGAAAAAAACGGTGTTCTCTGGATTGCTTTTTAAGCAAATAATCAGGATTAAGATCCAAAAAAAAATTATTCCTGGCCCCTGATACCTGGAGCTATTTCTAGAAATATCTGTAAAAGCACCAGCAGCAGAGAGAACTGGAATAGACCCTCTCGCTATGTGCACTGCAGTCTGCCACATACACTGCCTGCCTGCCTAGCACTGATATCTATGCAGCTGGATTAGTCCTCAGAAGGACTGTTAGTTGAGATGGATATGTGAATAATATATGCTGGTATACCTACACTAACTAAGAAACAAGCGAATCTCTCCCTATCTCAGCAGCACCTCTCCCTACACTGCCTGTTTCCGGAGTAGAATGTGACGAGCATGGCGGCGCAGGGTCTGATATAGACCTGATGACGACCTGTGCGGTCAGCCAATCACTGTAATGCCACAACCAACATGGCTGCGGCATTACAGTGTGTGGCAGACAATCCCTGCATGTTCATTGGTGCTCTAAAGAACGCCAAACATGTAGGGAGGGGACCCGAGCTCCCGCCGAGCAACCCCAGAAATACTCGGCGAGCGCCGAGCATCTTGAGCAGTGATATGCTCGGGCAGGCACCTAGCGGTAGCGAGCATGCTCGCTCATCACTATTTATAATACAAAAAAGAGGAAATTATCGGCAGTTACTCATCTCTAATCTGCACCGGTGCTTATAGATGTGAGGATCCAAGTCTGCTGCTGCCCCCACAGATTAGGCGGTAAACTATATGAGGTAAATATGTATCTCACATTATTATGTGGGCTTTTTGTTTTGCAGTAATGTGGGCTTCTATATCAGGCACATTGTTATGGGGCTTCTATATCAGGCGCATTGTTATGGGGACTTCTATATCAGGCACATTGTTATGGGGTCTTCTATGTCAGGCACATTGTTATGGGGGCTTCTATATCTGGCATATTGTTATGGGGCTTCTATATTAGGCACATTGTTATGGGGACTTCTATATCTGGTCCATTTTTATGGGGGCTTATATAATTGGCACATTGTTATGGGGGCTTCTATATTTGGAGTTTATATGGACTCTCGAAATCTCCAAACCCTCTTTTCCATGGTTCTCAATGAAATGGAGTAATTAATTCAATAATAACTCCTCCTTTTTTTTAAATGAAAACCTTTTTTTCTGAATGAAAATTATTAATAGTTGTAATATTCCGGAAACAAAATATATTCAATACTAGTGTTGAGCGAGCTTTCCCAACACTGCTCGGTACTCGCCCGAGCATCTCACTACTCGGGATGTTCGGCGAGCACCGAGCATTTCCGGGTTACTTGGGCGGGAGCTCGGGTCTCCGCCCTGCATGTTTGCCACTCTTTACAGAGCCAATGAACATGCAGGGATTGCCAGCCAGTCACTGTAATGCCGCAGCCATGTTGTTTGTGGGCATTACAGTGATTGGCTGGCCGCACAGCGTCACCTCGAGTATTTAAAACCGGGCACCGCCATCTTGGACACAGTCGCTCCGGATCAGACAGTGTAGGGTCAGTGCTGCTGAACTAGGGAGAGATTTATACTGCAAAATAGGTAGTGTAGGGTCTCTAAAGCATGCCAAATCAAACAAACAGTCCTTCTCTGGACTAATATCCATCCCAGATATCAGGCAGGCAGGCTGTATAGGAGACGCAGTGGTTATACCAGCAAACCCTGCATTACAGTCCTGTGTGCTCCTGTTGGTCAAATTACTAGACTTATCACCCCGGTCTCAGGGGCCAGGAAAAATTATTATTTTTTTATCTAAATCCTGTATTTTTTTTTTTCTCAGTTAGACTGTCCAAATACGCGTCTTATTAACCTTTTAGTATTCCCCCCCCCCCCAAAAAAAATTGAGCGTGTCTGTGACTGTTCAGACACCAGTATATCTGTTTAAAAGAGTCTCGTGTAGGCCAGAAAAATATAACTGTGGTTTTGCAGTTCCACGGGTCAAATCTCTATATTATCCTGTTTTTGGCATGTTTTGCCGTAAAACAAACCCGTAATAGTGCCTCCCTGTCTGGTCAGACACCAATATATCTGTTTAAAAGAGTCTGGTGTAGGCCATAAAAATATAACTGTGGTTTTGCAGTTCCACGGTTCAAATCTCTGTATTATCCAGCTTTTGGCCTGTTTTACGTAAAAAAAAAAAAAAAAATTGTGTCTCCCTGTCTGTTCAGTCGCAAATATATCTGTTTAAAAGATTCTGATGTAGGCCAGAGAAATAGAACTGTGCTTTTCCTCTTCCACGGTTCTAATCTCCTTTTTATTACCCTTTTTCCATTGATAGTGCGAGTGTAAGCTATTTTACTTCATTTACAATGGGCAAGGCGCATGACAAGGGACGTGGAACTGGACGTTCTGGTGATTGTGCGTGTAGAGGATGGGGCCATGGCCATGGTGAAAATGTACCACAACAAACAGCCACATCTTCTCGCTCCCATTTCTTCACCGAATTACTAGGGAACCACACTACAACACCAGTATTGCAAACTAATCAGTGTGAACAGGTTATTAATTGGATAGCAGATAATACTTCCAGTTACCTGGGCACCACCACCTCCGGTCTGTCTTCCACACGGTCAAGTTTTAGTAGCCGTGAGTGTCGACCGCATACTCCTCCTCACCCTGATGCTCCTTCCTCCCACCTTGCCGAGTGTCGTCAGACAGCAACTGATCCCACACTTGGACACTCTGAAGAGCTATTGATTGGTCCATGTCCATATTTGTGCCCCTCGCCTGCTCCGCTTGAAGTGGTGGAAGAGGAGATCCCATGTAGCGATGCCAAAATATTTGAACAGCCACGGCCACAGGAAGTCAACGCTGGCAATTTGTCACAAGAGGTGGACGATGACGAGACACAATTGCCACGAAGTGAGGAGGAGGATCGTGGTGCGCAAGTGGAAGTGGAGGAGGTGGTGGATGATCTAGTAACTGACCCAACGTGGCAGGAGGACACGTAGAGCGAGGCCAGCAGCACACAGGGGGAGGGAGGCAGAGTACCCCAACAGGCACGGAGAATCAGTGTGGTGGCCGCACACAGAAGGCGGGCAACCGTTCCCCGTAACACCAACACGAGGGACGTTGCCAGTACAACCGGTAGGTCTTCCAGAGTCTGGAATTTTTTTAAAGACTCTGCTGATAACCCCAAAAAGGCCATTTGTACCACCTGCCATGCCAGCATCAGCAGGTGTGACAAAACTACCAGCCTGACCACCACCAGCATGATCAAGCACATGGCAGCAAAGCACCCGACTCTGTGGGGTAAACCCCAGGGTCCACGACCAGTGTCAGCAGGTGTCACCACTGCTTCTTCCGCTGTTGTGCGTGCAAGGCAATCCCATGTCCATACTGCATGCAAAGATGCCCCCTCCTCTCAGTCTTCACTTGTTATGGCAGTTTCTCAAGAAACAGCATCAATGTCCACGTCCCACCGCAGCGTTCAATTGTCCATATCCCAGAGCTTTGAACGAAAGCGCAAATTCGCAGCCAACGCCCCACAGGCCACAGTCCTAAATTTGCACATTTCACGACTGCTTGCGTTGGAAATGCTGCCTTTTAGGCTGGTGGAGACGGAATCCTTCCGCGACCTTATGGCGGCGGCCGTCCCTCGGTACTTGGTCCCCAGCCGACACTATTTTTCCCCTTGTGCCATCCCCGCACTACACAAGCACGTGTCCCAAAACATCCGCCGTGCCCTCAACAACGCAGTTACTGGGAGAGTCCACCTGACAACGGACACGTGGACAACTGCTTATGGCCAGGGACGGTACATCTCCTTGACGGTACACTGGGTAAACATAGTGGAAGCCGGGACCCAATCGGACCTTGGGACGGAACACATCCTCCCCACACCGAGGAGAGCGGGCCCTATGTCAGTCAGAGTTGCCCCCACAGTGTACAGCTCCTGCGCATCATCCTCCTTCTCCTCCTCATGTTCAGCCTCCATCTCAGATATCACCACATCAGTTACAAGCTGGAAGGACTGCAGTACTGCCTCAGCCAAGCAGCAACAGGCTGTGCTGAAACTCATAAGCTCACACTGCTTGTGAGTTGTGGACAGCTGTGAAAGAGCAGGCAGATCTGTGGCTGAGACCGCTGAACCTACATCCAGGCATGGTCGTGTGTGACAATGGCCGTAACCTGGTGGCGGCTCCGAGGCGAGGCGAGATCACACACGTACCATGCCTGGCTCATGTGCTTAACCTCGTGGTTCAGCGGTTTCTTAAATCGTACCCCGAGTTGCCAGATATGCTCGTCAAAGTACGCCGCCTGTCAGCTCATTTTCACAAGTCAGCTGTTAGAACCTTGCTCTTAGGTTTTTTCTATTGCTGGTCACATGACCTTGTTGGCCTATTTAGTCCTGCTCCGCCCTTCTGGCTTTGCTGGACTTCATTGTATTACTACTCTTTAGATAGCCTGTGCTCAGTATCTAACTCTGTTAGTTTGCTTGGTCTCCGGACCTCTGTGTTCTATATATTTTGTTTGTTCGTCTGTCTGCTACTATTTCTGTTAGGAGGTGTCCATTTTGCTCCCAGTCCCTAGTACTTGTAGGGATTCCTTCCCCACATCTATAGGTCTCCGTACAGACTAGCTGAGAACTTTAGCAGGTCTGATTGCAGGATCAGGTTCCCTGTTACATCGTAGGGATCAAGCTGAGTTCTATCGTAGGGACAGATCTCCTCTCTTTCCTTAGCTCTGGTAGCAGAACCTAACAGTAAGTCCAGCCTGCAAATTCTCTAAGGAAAGATTTTTCTGTTCCATCATGGTGTCGGTTCTGGATTTGGCTAAACGCCTGCAGGGACTCTCTCTGGAAGTGGCCGAGCTCCGTCAGCACGTGAGTAACTGTCCTGGAGCACATTTCTTGGAGCCTAAGGTATGTTTGCCTGATTTATTTTTTGGTGAACACCAAGAATTTTTTTCATTTAAAAATGCTTGCTTATTGTATTTTCGTTTGAGACCCAGGTCCTCTGGGGATGAATCCCAGCGCATAGGGTTCATAATGTCTTGTCCTGGAGCACATTTCTTGGAGCCTAAGGTATGTTTGCCTGATTTATTTTTTGGTGAACACCAAGAATTTTTTTCATTTAAAAATGCTTGCTTATTGTATTTTCGTTTGAGACCCAGGTCCTCTGGGGATGAATCCCAGCGCATAGGGTTCATAATGTCACTTTTGCGCAAAGAGCCTCAGGAGTGGGCCTTTTCTTTGCAACCTAGTGATACATGCTTTAGATCAGTGGATAGTTTTTTTTCCGCTTTGGGGCTATTATATGATGATCCTGACCGTGTCTCATCTGCTGAGACTGAGTTGAGACGTTTGAGACAGGGATCAGGTAATGTGGAAAAATATTGTACTCCTTTCCATCGGTGGTCTACTCAAATAGGGTGGAACGATTCTGCTCTGAAGAGTCTGTTTCTTGCTGGGCTTAGTGAAAGGGTTAAAGACCTGCTAATTGCTTATCCCACACCTGAAGATTTGCAACAGGCTATGCAATTAGCTATACGGGTGGATAGGAGACTGCGTGCAAGGGTTCATGAGAGCAAATCCTCTGCTATGTCAGTTTCTGGTCATGAGAATGTGTGTATTGACAGTGGAGAGCCGATGGAGATTGGAGCGATGGCACCTCGCTCTCAAGAAAAGGACCGCAGATTTTCTGAAGGTTTATGTTTCTATTGCGGAAATTCTGGTCATTTCATTAAAAGCTGTGTGCTTCGTATGAAGAAAGAAAAAAAAATGGTCAGTCATGCCCGTATTGCCTGTTTAAATTCCAAGGGTGTATTTTTAGCTGCTTCCACTATTGCTCAGGAAAAATTAATGGAATTTCGGGTGTTTGTCGATTGTGGGTCTACTCTGAATGTAATTGATGGGGGATTCTTGGAAAAACTTAATTTAAAACCCGAACCTTTGTCATCCCCCATTGCTGTGGTTTCTGTGGATGGCTCCCCTTTGAAGAATGTTACTCTCAAGGTCTGTGAATTTCCTCTCACTATTAATGGTGTTCACCATGAGAAATTGGATTTGGTAGTTTTGAATAACTTGCCTTCTCCGGTGGTGTTGGGATTGCCTGGTTAAAATTGCACAATCCTGTACTGGATTGGTCTACCAATGAAATTAAATCCTGGAGCCATAAATGTTATGACAAGTGTTGTAACGGGCGTATTGCAGCTGTGGATAGGGGGGAATTGCCTGTTCCTATTCAGGATTTTTAGAGAGTTTTTTCTGAGAAGGAATCGCAGGTTTTGCCTCCTCATAGAGACTATGATTGTTCTATTGAATTTGTCCCTGGAGCGACTCTTCCAAAAAGTCGTTTATTTAACCTTACTATTCCTGAGAGAAAGGCTTTGGAGGAATACATACAGACAAGTTTGGCCGCCGGTCACATTAGGCCCTCTAAGTCTCCTGTGGCGGTTGGATTTTTTTTTGTAAAAAAAAAGGACGGCGGTTTACGTCCTTGTCTGGATTTTCGTGAGATTAACAAAATTACTGTACGCAATCCTTACCCACTGCCATTGATTCCTGATCTGTTTAACCAGTTAGTGGGGGCCAAGTGGTTCTCTAAAATTGACCTTCGGGGGGCATACAGTCTGTTGCGCATGAAGGAGGGTGACGAATGGAAGACTGCTTTTAACACTCCTGTGGGTCATTTTGAGAATTTGGTTATGCCTTTTGGTCTCACCAATGCTCCAGCATTTTTTCAGAATCTTATTAATGACATCCTTAGACCTTTGATCGGCAAAAATGTGGTTGTGTATTTGGATGACATTTTGATTTATTCGCCGGATCTGGAATCTCATTGGCGGAGCGTACGTGAAGTATTACAGTTATTAATTGACAATTCGCTTTTTGCTAAGCTGGAGAAATGTGAGTTCGCTGTAGAGAGAATTAGTTTTTTGGGCTACATTATCTCCAGCGAAGGTTTTGAGATGGACCCGGTGAAAGTTCAAGCTGTGCAGGAATGGCCTAGGCCTATTGGTTTGAAATCGATACAGAGGTTTTTGGGTTTCGCAAATTATTATAGAAAATTCATTAAAAATTTTTCTATTATTGTCAAACCTCTGACCGATCTCACCAGGAAAGGTGCTGATGCGGTTCAGTGGACTGCTGAGGCCATTGAAGCTTTTGTGTATCTCAAGGAGAGGTTCACCTCTGCTCCCATCCTTATGCAGCCTGATGTGACTAAGCCGTTTTTGGTTGAGGTTGATGCTTTCTCTGTGGGGGTTGGCGCAGTATTGTCTCAGGATAACGGGGATGGAGTACATCCCTGTGCCTTTTTTTCAAAAAATTTTTCGGAGACTGAACTGAATTACGATATTGGTAATCGGGAATTATTGGCTATTAAACTCGCATTTGAACACTGGCGCCACCTCTTGGAAGGTGCTGAATTTCCCGTTCAGGTTTTTACGGATCATAAAAATCTGATATATCTTGATGCTGCCAAGCGCCTGAATGCCCGTCAGGCTAGGTGGGCACTGTTTTTATCGCGGTTTAATTTTTCCGTTACTTACATCCCAGGTACTAAGAATGTTAAGGCGGATGCTTTGTCTCGCAGTTTTTCTCCCATAGTCGGTGCTGAGAAAGAGGAGAACATTTTACAAGAAGGTGTTGTGATAGCTGCTTTGGACTCCGTTCTGGAAGATGAGATTCTTAAAGCACAGGAGAATGCCCCATCTAACACTCCCCATGGGAGGTTGTTTGTGCCTGGGACCTTTAGGAGAGATTTGTTGTTTGAGTGTCACGAATCTCGGTTGGCAGGTCATCCCGGAATCTCTGAGACCAAGAGACTGGTGGGTCGCAGTTTTTGGTGGCCTGGATGGCAGAAGGAAGTCATTAAGTGGGTGCGTCAATGTACTATATGTGCTAGATCTAAGTCCTCACATACTCCTGCTGCGGGGTTACTTTGCCCTCTGTAGGTTCCCAGTGCTCCTTGGACACATTTGGCTATGGACTTGATAACTGACCTTCCCCCCTCTGAGGGTTTTACTGTCATCTGGGTGGTCGTGGACCGTTTTAGCAAGATGTGTCACTTGGTTCCCTTCGTCAAACTGCCCTGCGCTAAGACTCTCGCTAAGGCCTTTGTCAAGGAAATTGTCAGACTTCATGGCGTTCCTACTAACATTGTTTCTGATAGGGGACCTCAGTTCGCGGCTCGTTTTTGGCGCGCCTTTTGTGACAGGTTGGGAGTTCATTTGTCGTTCTCATCCGGATATCATCCTGAATCTAATGGCCAGACAGAAAGGAAAAACCAGGATGTTGAGCAGTTCTTGCGTTGTTTTGTGGCAGACAATCAAGAGGGGTGGTCTGAGTTTCTGCCACTTGCTGAATTTGCTCTGAACAATCATACATCTTCTTCTGCTGGTTGTTCGCCTTTTTTTTGTTGTTCTGGGAGACATCCGTCGTTTGGGTCGTTCTCCAAGTTGGTATCTGCCGTGCCTGAGGAGGAGAATTTTTCCGGCAATTTGCAGAGAGTTTGGACGGATGTGCGTGGTAATCTTCAGGAGGCTAACAGAAAATCTAAAGACTACTTTGATAGGAAACGACAGGAGGTTTTGTTCGCTGTTAGTGACATGGTTTGGTTGTCCTCTAGGAATCTGCGGTTGAGGATTCCTTCTAAGAAATTGGGTCCCAAGTTTGTAGGGCCCTTTAAGGTGCTTCAGGTTGTCAACCAATCTGCTGTTAGGTTGGAGGTTCCTACCTCCTGGAAAATTAATCCGGTGTTTCATGTCTCTCTGTTGAAAAAAGCTGTTGTGTCGGATTGTGACACCTTTGCCTCTGTTCCTCCGGTGGTGGAGGACGGGGAATATGAAATTTCTCGCATCCTTAATTCTAGACGGTATAGAGGTAGTTTGCAGTATCTCGTGGCCTGGAAAGGTTTCGGACTTGAGGATAACTCATGGGTGAGGTCGGATGATGTTTCCGCGTCCAGACTTATCAGTGTTATGTTCTGCTACCAAAGCTAAGGAAAGAGAGGAGATCTGTCCCTACTATAAGACTCAGCTGAATCCCTACGATGTAACAGGGAACCTGATCCTGCGATCAGACCTGCTAAAGTCCTAATCTAGTCTGTACGAAGACCTATAGATGTGGGGAGGGAATCCCTACAAGTACTAAGGACTGGGAGGAATATGGGACACCTCCTAACAGAAATAGTAGCAGACAGACGAACAAACGAAATAGATAGAACATAGAGGTCCGTAGACCAAGCAAACCAACAGAGTTAGATACAGAGCACAGGCTAGCTAGAAAGTAGATATACAATGGAGTCCAGCAAAGCCAGAAGGGCGGAGCAGGATTAAATAGGCCAACAAAGTCATGTGACCAGCAAAGGAAAAAAAACCTAACAGCAAGGTTCTAACAGTACCCCCCCTTCTAAGAGGATCCTCCGGATCCCCTAGGACCAGGCTTATCAGGAAATCTCCTGTGAAACGCTCTGATAAGTCTGGACGCGGAAACATCATCTGACCTCACCCAAGAGTTATCCTCGGGTCCGAAACCTTTCCAGGCCACAAGATACTGCAAACTACCTCTATACCGTCTAGAGTCAAGGATGCGAAAAATTTCATATTCCCCGTCCTCCACCACCGGAGGAACAGAGGCAGAGGCGTCACCATCCGACACAACAGCTTTTTTTAACAGAGAGACATGAAAGACCGGATTAATTCTCCAGGAGGTAGGAACCTCCAACCTAACAGCAGATTGGTTGACAACCTGAAGCACCTTAAAGGGCCCTACAAACTTGGGACCCAATTTCTTAGAAGGAATCCTCAACCGCAGATTCCTAGAGGACAACCAAACCATGTCACCAACAGCGAACAAAACCTCCTGTCGTTTCCTATCAAAGTAGTCTTTAGATTTTCTGTTGGCCTCCTGAAGATTACCACGCACATCCGTCCAAACTCTTTCCAAATCACCGGAAAAATTCTCCTCCTCAGGCACGGCAGATCCCAACTTGGAGAACGACCCAAACGACGGATGTCTCCCAGAACAACAAAAAAAAGGCGAACAACCAGCAGAAGAAGATGTATGATTGTTCAGAGCAAATTCGGCAAGTGGCAGAAACTCAGACCACCCCTCTTGATTGTCTGCCACAAAACAACGCAAGAACTGCTCAACATCCTGGTTTTTCCTTTCTGTCTGGCCATTAGATTCAGGATGATATCCGGACGAAAACGACAAATGAATTCCCAACCTGTCACAAAAGGCACGCCAAAAACGAGCCACGAACTGAGGACCCCTATCAGAAACAATGTCAGTAGGAACGCCATGAAGTCTGACAATTTCCTTGACAAAGGCCTTAGCGAGAGTTTTAGCGCAGGGCAGTTTGACGAAGGGAACCAAGTGACACATCTTGCTAAAACGGTCCACGACCACCCAGATGACAGTAAAACCCTCAGAGGGGGGAAGGTCAGTTATAAAGTCCATAGCCAAATGTGTCCAAGGAGCACTGGGGACCTCCAAAGGACAAAGCAACCCCGCAGCAGGAGTATGTGAGGACTTAGATCTAGCACATATAGTACATTGGCGCACCCACTTAATGACATCCTTCTGCCATCCAGGCCACCAAAAACTGCGACCCACCAGTCTCTTGGTCTCAGAGATTCCGGGATGACCTGCCAACCGAGATTCGTGACACTCAACAAACAAATCTCTCCTAAAGGTCCCAGGCACAAACAACCTCCCATGAGGAGTGTTAGATGGGGCATTCTCCTGAGCTTTAAGAATCTCATCTTCCAAAACGGAGTCTAAAGCAGCTATCACAACACCTTCTTGTAAAATGTTTTCCTCTTTCTCAGCACCGACTATGGGAGAAAAACTGCGAGACAAGGCATCCGCCTTAACATTCTTAGTACCAGGGATGTAAGTAACGGAGAAATTAAACCGCGAGAAAAACAGTGCCCACCTAGCCTGACGGGCATTCAGGCGCTTGGCAGCATCAAGATATATCAGATTTTTATGATCCGTAAGAACCTGAACGGGAAATTCCGCACCTTCCAAGAAGTGGCGCCAGTGTTCAAATGCGAGTTTAATAGCCAATAATTCCCGATTACCAATATCGTAATTCAGTTCAGTCTCCGAAAATTTTTTTGAAAAAAAGGCACAGGGATGTAATCCATCCCCGTTATCCTGAGACAATACTGCGCCAACCCCCACAGAGGAAGCATCAACCTCAACCAAAAACGGCCTAGTAACATCAGGCTGCATAAGGATGGGAGCAGAGGTGAACCTCTCCTTGAGATACACAAAAGCTTCAATGGCCTCAGAAGACCACTGAACCGCATCAGCACCTTTCCTGGTGAGATCAGTCAGAGGTTTGACAATACTAGAAAAAATTTTTATGAACTTTCTGTAGTAATTGGCGAAACCCAAAAACCTCTGTATCGATTTCAAACCAATAGGCCTAGGCCATTCCTGCACAGCCTGAACCTTAACCGGATCCATCTCAAAACCTTTGCTGGAGATAATGTAGCCCAAAAAACTAATTCTCTGTACAGCGAACTCACATTTCTCCAGCTTAGCAAAAAGCGAATTGTCCATTAATAACTGTAATACCTCACGCACGCTCCGCCAATGAGACTCCAGATCTGGCGAATAAATCAAAATGTCATCCAAATACACAACCACATTTTTACCGATCAAAGGTCTAAGGATGTCATTAATCAGATTCTGAAAAAATGCAGGAGCATTAGTAAGACCAAAAGGCATAACCAGATTCTCAAAATGACCCACAGGAGTGTTAAAAGCAGTCTTCCATTCATCACCCTCCTTCATGCGCAACAGATTGTATGCCCCCTTAAGGTCAATTTTAGAGAACCACTTGGCCCCCAATAACTGGTTAAACAGATCAGGAATCAATGGCAGTGGGTAAGGATTGCGTACCGTAATTTTGTTAATCTCACGAAAATCCAGACAAGGACGTAAACCGCCGTCCTTTTTTTTTACAAAAAAAAATCCAACCGCCACAGGAGACTTAGAGGGCCTAATGTGACCGGCGGCCAAACTTGTCTGTATGTATTCCTCCAAAGCCTTCCTCTCAGGAATAGTAAGGTTAAACAAACGACTTTTAGGAAGAGTCGCTCCAGGGACAAATTCAATAGAACAATCATAGTCTCTATGGGGAGGCAAAACCTGCGATTCCTTCTCAGAAAAAACTCTCCAAAAATCCTGAATAGGAACAGGCAATTCTCCCCTATCCAAAGCTGCAATACGCCCATTACAACACTTGTCATAACATTTATGGCTCCAGGATTTAATTTCACTGGTAGACCAATCCAGTACAGGATTGTGACATTTTAACCAGGGCAAACCCAATATTACTGGAGAAGGCAAGTTATTCAACACCACCAAATCCAATTTCTCATGGTGAACACCATTAATAGTGAGAGGAAATTCACTGACCTTGAGAGTAATATTCTTCAAAGGGGAGCCATCCACAGAAACCACAGCAATGGGGGATGATAAAGGTTCAGGTTTTAAATTGAGTTTTTCCACGAATCCCCCATCAATTACATTCAGTGTAGACCCGCAATCAACAAACACCCGAAATTCCATTAATTTTTCCTGAGCAATCGTGGAAGCAGCTAAAAATATACCCTTGGAATTTAAACAGGCAATACGGGCGTGACTGACCATTTTTTTTTCTTTCTTCATCCGAAGCTCACAGCCTTTAATCAAATGACCAGATTTTCCGCAATAGAAGCACAAGCCTTCTGAAAAACGACGGTCTTTTTCTTGAGAGCGAGGTGCCACCGATCCAATCTCCATCGGTTCACCACTGTTAGTACACACATTATCATAACCAGAAACTGACATAGCAGAGGATTTGCTCTCATTAACCCTAGCACGCAGTCTTCTATCCACCCGTATAGCTAATTGCATAGCCTGTTGCAAATCCTCAGGTGTAGGATAAGCAATTAGCAGGTCTTTAACCCTTTCACTGAGCCCAGCAAGAAATAGACTTTTCAGAGCAGAATCGTTCCACCCTGTTTGAGTGGACCAACGACGAAAATGTGTACAATATTTTTCCACATTACCCGATCCTTGTTTTAGACGTCTCAACTCAGTCTCAGCTGATGCGACACGGTCAGGATCATCATATAATAGTCCCAAAGCAGAAAAAAAACTATCCACTGATCTGAAGCATGAATCACTAGGTTGCAAAGAAAAGGCCCACTCCTGAGGCTCTTTGCGCAAAAGTGACATTATGAACCCTACGCGCTGGGATTCATCCCCAGAGGACTTAGGTCTCAAACGAAAATACAATAAGCAAGCATTTTTAAATGAAAAAAATTCTCGGTGTTCACCAAAAAATAAATCCGGCAAACATACCTTAGGCTCCAAGAAATGTGCTCCAGGACAGTTACTCACGTGCTGACGGAGCTCGGCCACCTCCAGAGAGAGTCCCTGCAGGCGATGAGCCAAATCCTGAACCGACATCATGATGGAACAGAAAAATCTTTCCTTAGAGAATTTGCAGGCTGGACTTACTGTTATGTTCTGCTACCAAAGCTAAGGAAAGAGAGGAGATCTGTCCCTACTATAAGACTCAGCTGAATCCCTACGATGTAACAGGGAACCTGATCCTGCGATCAGACCTGCTAAAGTCCTAATCTAGTCTGTACGAAGACCTATAGATGTGGGGAGGGAATCCCTACAAGTACTAAGGACTGGGAGGAATATGGGACACCTCCTAACAGAAATAGTAGCAGACAGACGAACAAACGAAATAGATAGAACATAGAGGTCCGTAGACCAAGCAAACCAACAGAGTTAGATACAGAGCACAGGCTAGCTAGAAAGTAGATATACAATGGAGTCCAGCAAAGCCAGAAGGGCGGAGCAGGATTAAATAGGCCAACAAAGTCATGTGACCAGCAAAGGAAAAAAAACCTAACAGCAAGGTTCTAACAATCAGAGCGTTTCACAGGAGATTTCCTAATAAGCCTGGTCCTAGGGGATCCGGAGGATCCTCTTAGAAGGGGGGGTACTGTTAGAACCTTGCTCTTAGGTTTTTTCTATTGCTGGTCACATGACCTTGTTGGCCTATTTAGTCCTGCTCCGCCCTTCTGGCTTTGCTGGACTTCATTGTATTACTACTCTTTAGCTAGCCTGTGCTCAGTATCTAACTCTGTTAGTTTGCTTGGTCTCCGGACCTCTGTGTTCTATATATTTTGTTTGTTCGTCTGTCTGCTACTATTTCTGTTAGGAGGTGTCCATTTTGCTCCCAGTCCCTAGTACTTGTAGGGATTCCTTCCCCACATCTATAGATCTCCGTACAGACTAGCTGAGGACTTTAGCAGGTCTGATCGCAGGATCAGGTTCCCTGTTACATCGTAGGGATCAAGCTGAGTTCTATCGTAGGGACAGATCTCCTCTTTCCTTAGCTCTGGTAGCAGAACCTAACATCGTCTACAGCTTCCACCGCCCTTGCTGTGTTTCAGCAGCGTTTGCAGCTTCCGACACACCGACTGGTGTGTGATGTCCTCACACTTTGGAACTCTACCCTCCACATGTTGCAAAGGATTTGTGAGCAGAAGAGAGCAGTTGTGGAGTACCAGCTGCAACAAGGCCGTCGATATTCAGGTTAGACTCCACACATAAGACCTCAGGAGTGGACCTGGATGTCTGACATATGTACCATCCTGACAAACCTTGAGAAGTCCACCAAGATGGTGAGTGGCGATGACGCCATCATTAGCGTCAGCATCCCACTTGTCTGTCTTTTGCAACGTTCTCTGCAGAGAATTAAAGAGGAGGCATTGCAGCCAGAGTATGATGAGATGGATCAAGAAGCCGTAGCGGGCGATTACACACAGCCCAGCCTCATCTCATCCCAACGTGCATTGGGGGGACAATGAGGGAGAGGAGGAGGAGGAAGAACAGGATCTGGTATCATGCGCTGTAGACGGTAGTACCTGTACAACTGTCATACCGTCGGTTCAGCGTGGGTGGCCTGAGGACAGGGGGGGAGGAGGAGGAGGAGAGCATGGTCAGTCGTCATCTTGGTGAGGACATGGAAGTCTTGCCCGTTACCAGTCTGGCATGCATGGCTGACTTTATGTTACGCTGCCTTAACCGTGACCCTCACGTTGTAAAAATGTTGGGTGACAGTCATTACTGGTTGGTGACACTTTTAGACCCCCGCTACTAGGAGAACTTTCACTCTCTTATTCCTGAGGTGGAGAGGTCTACAAAAATGGAGCAGTACCAGAAGGCCCTTGCTGCAGAACTGTTAAAAAAATTCCCATCTGAACACGCTAGTGCAGAGGTCACAGTTCGTTGCCCAACCAAGGCGTACAGGCGAGAGAGACGCAACTCCAATCCAGCAGAGGCAGGGGAACACTGTCAACGTTCTGGGACAGTTTTCTGAGACCCGCCCAACTTACAGGCCCTGAGGCTCGGGGTACTCTCACAAGGAGTGGAAAGTTTCAAACGATGGTGAGGGAGTACCTTGCCGACCGTACCAGCGTCCTCCGTGATTCCTCTGTGCCTTTTAATTATTGGGTATCCAAGCTGGACACTTGGAATGAACTCGCTCTGTACTCCTTGGAGGTCCTGGCTTGCCCTGCCGCTAGCGTGTTATCGGAGCGTGTTTTTAGTGCCCCTGGGGGAATTATAACAGATAAGCGCACTCGCCTGTCAACTGACAATGCTGACAAGCTGACCCTTATCAAAATGAACAAGGGCTGGATTGGGCCAGACTTCTCATCACCACCAAATGACAGCAGAGTAACATAAAGTCAAATCCACTGTGTTATTTTGGGAGGTGTATTCCCATGCACCGCTTCACACCCACACATGGGTATACGCTTCCTCATTTCGGCTGTATTTTGCTCTTCTCCTTATCCTCAGCCTCCACCACCACTATACCACCAGGGTGACCTTGGTCCGTGTTGCCAGCATTGCAAGTTCCTCCCTCCTAATTTTTGGCAGCTTTTGCTTGGAAGGCATAGGCAAAGACTATATGAGACCCACTCCCCAATAATGGGAATAATGTTTTTAAGATGCTGTACTGCATGGCTCTTCCAAGGGGCATTTAAACCGTCTTGTTAAGCTACTGCAACCTCCACGTCTCTTCCAAGGGGCATTAAAACAGTCTTGTTAAGCTACTGCGACCTCCACCACTTCTCCAAGGGGCATGAAAACTGTCTTGTCAAGCTACTGCGACCTCCACGTCTCTTCCAAGGGGCATTAAAACCGTCTTGTTAAGCTACTGCGACCTCCACCACTTTTCCAAGGGGCATTAAAACCGTCTTGTTAAGCTACTGCGACCTCCACCACTTTTCCAAGGGGCATTGATATTGTCTTTTTATTCCACTGCGACCTCCACCATTCTTCCAATGGCCATTGCATTTCCTCCTAATTTTAGTCAGCTTTTGCTTTTCAATGCATAGGCGAACACTAAGGGAGACCCACTCCCCAATAATGGGTAGAAGGTTTTTGGTATGCTGTAATCCACGTCTGTTTCAAGGGGCATTGCAGTTCCTCATAATTTTTGGAAAGTCTTCCATTCACTGCTTAGGCCAACAGTGCACAGGAGACCCAGATGCTATAAATGGAAAAAACGGTTCAGTTAATGCCCTCTGACCTCCATGTCACTTCCAAGGGGCATTGGAGTGCCTCGAAATTTTTGGTAGGCATTGCACTCACTTCATGCCCTTTAATTGTGTAGCCGAACCGCTCCTTTTGGTACAGAAACATATCCTACTAGACATGTGTGGTTGACTGGCCTGATATTGATGTGAATGGTCCCTGTTCCTCCTGCTCTTTCTCCTTTGCCACCACCTCATCCATCATTCATCACCTGAAGCTTTGTTTTAACGGGAGTCATAGAACTGGGATAGTAGCAGGAAAACATCCAGCAATCCTCGGAGGAGGTAGGATATGCGCCAAAACGCTGACCACCTCAGGCCTAGCCGTTACTACATACATGCGCTTGCATTCCAAGAAAACAAAGCAGATGCTAACTTCTATCATCATCATCATGCTCCTCACCTTGGAACTCTCAACTCCCCTGATGGAGCAGCCAGGGCCCACCAGAGGAGTCTGGTTCTCTGGTGGGCTCGTCCAATGCTGCCCTAAAGCAGGCCGGGCTAAGAAAAGTGTGTGGGGGGATGTTCCAAGGAGAAATGGCGGCGGCTGGGGACCGTTTATGGACACCCGGCCGCCCCCAGGCGGCTGGGGAGGGTGTGTGGACACCCGGACGCGGGGCGGCTGGGGACCGAGTATGGACACCCGGCCGCCCCCTGGTGGCTGGGGACCGAGCGTGGACACCCGGCCGCCGGGCGGCTGGGGACTGAGTATGGATACCTCGCTGCCGAAGCAGCCATGAGGTAGTGGCCAGCTTAGGTCTCCTCCAAACTAAAAGGCCCCATTTCAAGTGAAAGCTAGCCGTATGGTATTGCAGCCTGGGGGTGGGTGGGTGTTTGGTTGCACACTTACGCTTGCATTCTAAGAAAGCAAAGCAGATGCTAACTTCTATCATCATCATCATCATGCTCCTCACCTTGGAACTCTCAACTCCCCTGATGGAGAAGCCAGGGCCCACCAGAGGAGTCTGGTTCTCTGGTGGGCTCATCCAATGCTGCCCTAAAGCAGGCATTGCACTCACTTCATGCCCTTTAATTGTGTAGCCGAACCGCTCCTTTTGGTACACCTGGCCGCCGGGCAGCTGGGGACTGAGTATGGATACCTAGCTGTCGAAGCAGACATGAGGTAGTGGCCAGCTTCGGCCTCCTCCAAACTAAAAGGCCCCATTTCAAGTGCAAGCAAGCTAGCAGTATGGTATTGCAGCCTGGGGGTGGGTGGGTGGCAGGCTGCATACTTGCGCATGCATTGAAAGGAATGGGGGAGGTACAATTGAACACTGCCCTGGGACAAGGACTTGCATGGGGATAGTTGCAAGTCTGCATCTTCTGATGCGGAAAGGATCCCTTCTGATGGGCACACTTTTAGGCAGAGACCTGGGTGTCATAGATGCTTCCAGGGGTCTTCCCCTTGCTGTTCCCATGTCTTTTCAGCACTGTATGCATGTGTCACACAGCACATGGCCAGATAAGATTGTAAAATGTTAAAATGACATTTCCCGGTGAATGCAATTGTCATGGTTGAAAGCAATACAAAAGTGCAAAAACGCATAAAAAATGCTACTTGTGAACATAGCCCAAGGTGTGGAGGAGTATTTTTGTTTTTGGTTATTTATTTTACCTTATACACAAGTCTTTACCCTGGAAAGGAAGTTCCTTAACATATTTCACAGGAAAATTGTTTCAGTTTCGTTTTTGAACGTTTTATTGTGAGCCCGTAAAAGTGGCTTAATACCTCTGACCACGTTGTTGACAGCAGTGACCTGGGGGCCAGAAATGCTTCCTGGGGCGATGCCCATGCTGTCTCCATGTCTTTTTAGCACTGTCACTATCGTTTTGGGCTTTCTACAGACTGCCGGGGGTGCCGCCGCAAAAATGCTCGGGTCTCCCATAGACTAACATTGGTCTCGTTGCTCGGGTCGAGCACCCGAGTATCACGGCGAGCTCGGCCTGAGCTTCGAGCACCTGAGCATTTTAGTGCTCGCTCAACACTATTCAATACTGCATCGAATCGCCAATGTAAAATTTTTATCCATTAAAAAAGGACAATGAGGAAATCTCGTGCTGTATTAGGAGAAATGTACCAGAGAGCATCCTTATACTGAGGGCCTCTTAGCATTCTCTCTATAGGATTTACAATATGAAAATACTCTCTACAAATAAATCTCATGACCCCCCCAGGTTTCCATAGTTTGAGAGTTGGCAATAAGTTTTTGTGTCCTCATTGTAACTTTTATATTGAGATGAGTATCACACTTTTGTTTTATGTGTGAGAACCTTTGACCTCTCTGCTTTGAGCGCCAATAATTTAAATGTGAAATTCAGATGTGACTAGAATATGATCAAGGTACCAGGATCGAAAATGAGTTTGTTGTTATAGGCTTTCATATCAAAAGACTTTTATTGTTTTCTATTACTTTTTGAAAATAAATTAAGTAACTTAAATTAACTATTTGTCCTCCATATCCATGACTGAGGACGATGCTGGAAGGAGACAGCGGCAGGCTGCATATTGCTATAGGTTATTGCATAGCTCACAAAGTGAGCGCTTAGAAAATACACTTCTTAACCTATACCTCAAAAACATCTCTAGAATTCGACTTTTTCTAACCTTTTGACTTTGGAAAAATTCTTACTGTTGCTCTTATTCATTCTCATCTGGACTATTGCAATGGTTTACAAATCGGTCTCCCTCTTACTAATCTCTCCCCTCTCTGGTCCGTCCTGAATGCACAGCCAGGATCATATTCCTTTACAGCTGTTACACCGATGCCTCTACCTTGTTCCAGTCATTGCACTGGTTACCCATCCGCTATAGAGTCCAATATAAACTTATCTCTCTCACCCAGAAAACGCTCCATGGTTCAGGATCACCAAACATCTCCTGCCTCACCTCTGTCTATCACCCTACTTGTGCCCTCCGTTCTGCTAATGACCATCCTCAATAATCCGAACATCCCACTCTTGTGTCCAAGACTTCTCATGAGCCGCCTATACTATAGTATTTTGGTGATATGAATTGCTCCATTAAAGGGTGTAGCGTCGGCGTCCCTGCCCTCTGCTAGGCAGGGACGCTGTTCCCCTCACCTCTCTGCTCCGAGCCCGGCGTCCTCCTCCCGCTCTGCTGGCAGCGCGCGCTCCTTCCCGGCCACTGTGCTTAGGGCGCGCGCGCGCACGCTCCCTCCCTCTTAAAGGGGCCGCGCGCGCCGTCCTAAGGAGTCCCCAGCCAATGGCCGGAGGGCTTCATCATATATAAGGCACCTCCTCCAAAATGGAGGTGCCCCAGCAATGTTGTTGCACTGTTCACTACTCTGCTTCAGCCCTCAGGTCCCGTTGCCAGTTACCTGCCTGATTCCTGCCAGAGTCCTGCCAGTTTGCTGTCTGTTTCCCGCCTGATATTCCTGCTACCTGCTTGCTAGCCTGTGGTCCGACGGTCTGCCTTCCTACTCCTGTCAGTCTGTCTATGGACCAGCTTGGCCGCTCACCTGGGAGCGCACATCTGCTACCTGCCTGCTAGCCTTCCTGGAGGCTCCGCCGTCACGTGCTGTGACCACCTGCTATTCCAGAGACTCCTGCCCGCTCACCTGGGAGCGCTCTCCGCTACCTGCCTGCTAGCCTTCCTGGAGGCTCCGCCGTCACGTGCTGTGACCACCTGCTATTCCAGAGACTCCTGCCCGCTCACCTGGGAGCGCTCCTCCGCTACCTGCCTGCTTGCCTACCTGGAGGCTCCGCCGTCACGTGCTGTGACCACCTGCTATTCCAGAGACTCTTGCCCGCTCACCTGGGAGCGCTCATCTGCTACCTGTCTGTTGGTCTTCCTGGAGGCTCCGCCGTCACATGCTGTGACCACCCGATTATCCAGAGACTCTCGCCTGCTCACCTGGGAGCTCACGTCTATCATCTGCCGCCACAGGTCGTACCAATCCTTTACCCAGAGACTGCCCCGGTCACTTGCCGTGACCTCCTGCCCGTTCATCCAGAGACTGCCCCGGTCACTTGCCGTGACCTCCTGCCCGTTCATCCAGAGACTGCCCCGGTCACTTGCCGTGACCTCCTGCCCGTTCATCCAGAGACTGCCCCGGTCACTTGCCGTGACCTCCTGTCCGTTCATTCAGAGACTGTTCCAGTCACCTGCTGTGACTGCCTGCCCGTCTACCCTGGTCGCCACCCGCTCCCTTACAAGGACCGCCCCCTTGTATAGTAGCTCAGAGGTTCCGCCTCCCAGACCCGTTACAGTTTGCTCGGGCCATGGAACCCGGTGGCACCCAAGCTCCCTCGCTCTCGGACCTCTGTCATGAACTGTCCCGTCAGAGGTCCCAACAGGAGTCCATCCTGGGTCACCTGCGGAATGTCAATTCTCGCCTGGACACTCTGACTGCTCCACCAGCAACCACCGCCAGTGCCATGACTCGCAACCCGGCAGCTCCGCTGCCCACCAATACCATGGTATCCTACCCCGGACCCCGGCTTTCTGCACCTCCTCGCTTCGGAGGCGACTCCGCCCAGGCTCGGGGCTTCATAAATCAGTGCACCCTGCACTTTGAACTCCTGTCCCACCAGTTTAACTCCGACCGGGCCAAAATTGCCTTCATCATGTCCCATCTCACCGGGGAGGCCCTGGCCTGGCTAAATCCTCTATGGGAGAGAGGAGACCCCCTGGTGTCCGACTTGCCTGCCTTTCTCATGGCTTTCCGGAAAGCCTTCGACGAACCCGGACGGAAGACCTCATCCGCATCATCTATGCTACGCCTCCGTCAGGGAAGTCTCACCGTGGGCCAATATGCCATACGGTTCCGTACCCTTGCCTCGGAGCTGGCCTGGGATAACGACGCTCTGGTATCCGTCTTCTGGTAGGGTCTGTCCGGCCGTATTAAAGATGAACTTGCCGGTCGGGACATTCCTACCACTCTCGATGACCTAATAACTCTTGCCACCCGGATTGACCTACGGTTCCAGGAACGTGCCAAAGAGGTCACCCGTGAGAGGAGGTTTCCACGTCTAGCTCCTACTTTTCAGAAATCCGTCTCTCCCCAGGTACACTCTCCTGAGCCTATGCAGGTCGACCAGACCAAGATGGTCAAAACCCGTCAGGACTTACGCCGTGCCGAAGGGAGCTGCTTCTACTGTGGCAGTAAGGAGCACCGGATCCGTACCTGCCCGGAGAGGTCGGGAAACGCCTGTGTCTAGGTTCGCTCAGAGAGGTCAACCTAGACAAGAATAAATCCTCTCCATCTCTGCTACTGTCAGTCTCTATTATCTGCGGGGAGAATCGTTATTTCGAACTAGCCCAACTTGACTCTGGAGCGGCCGGGAATCTTATCTCACAGTCCCTGGTAGAAAAATACCGCATTCCCACCAAACCTCTGGCTGTACCATTATCTGTCGCTGCTGTGGATGGGGGCCTCTTACCACGTCCCATCCAACTCATCACCGAATCCGTAACTCTGCAGGTGGGAATGCTGCATTCTGAGAGCATCTCTTTTCATGTTCTGCCTGGACTCTCTCACGCCCTCTTACTAGGTCTACCTTGGCTCCAGAGACATGCACCCGTGCTTGACTGGCAGACCGGAGAAGTCCTTCGCTGGGGACAGGACTGTCATAAGACTTGTTTGGTTCCTGTTCATCCCGTCCGTCCTTCTCCTACCCCAACTAATCTACCTGGACTTCCGATTCCCTATTGGTCATTTGCTGATGTCTTTAATAAAAAGGAGGCAGAGACATTACCCCCTCATAGACCATACGACTGTCCTATCGACCTGTTACCCGGTACTACTCCTCCCCGTGGGCGTATTTACCCATTGTCCGCTGCTGAGACCCGGTCGATGTCCGAATATATTGAGGAGAATTTGGCCAGGGGATTCATCCGGAAATCTACCTCCCCGGCGGGAGCAGGCTTCTTCTTCGTAAAAAAGAAGGACGGCTCTCTCCGTCCCTGTATAGACTATAGAGGCCTTAACCAGATCACGGTGAAGAATAAGTACCCCCTTCCGCTCATTCCAGAATTATTTGATCGCCTGAGGGGGGCTAGAGTCTTCACCAAACTGGACCTCCGTGGGGCGTACAACCTGGTCCGTATCCATCAAGGGGATGAATGGAAGACTGCATTCAACACCCGGGACGGCCACTATGAATATCTGGTAATGCCCTTTGGTCTCTGTAACGCTCCTGCCGTCTTTCAAGAGTTGGTCAATGACATCTTCCGGGACCTTCTCTACTCCTGCGTTGTGGTGTACCTGGACGACATCTTGGTCTTCTCTCCGGATCTCCAGACTCACCGGAGGGACGTTCGTCAGGTCCTGCTCAGGCTCAGGCAGAACCACCTCTTCGCTAAATATGAGAAGTGCCTCTTTGAGCAGACCTCGCTTCCGTTTTTGGGCTACATTATTTCTCAGACCGGCCTACGAATGGATCCAGAGAAACTGTCTGCCATCGAGAAATGGCCCCGACCGGAGGGGTTGAAGGCCATTCAGCGGTTCCTGGGCTTCGCCAACTACAACCACCTCTTCATACCGCACTTCTCTTCCCGGACTGCCCCAATTTCCACGCTCACCCGTAAGGGTACTAATCCCAAAGAGTGGCCGCCAGAAGCAGAGGAGGCCTTCCTTTCCTTAAAACAGGCCTTCTCTTCCGCCCCGGTGCTGCATCGTCCGGACGGCAACAAGCAGTTCTTTCTGGAGGTTGACGCCTCCTCCTCTGGAGCCGGAGCTGTACTTACTCAAAAATCTTCTTCCGGGAGGATGGTAACTTGCGGCTTCTTCTCCAAACTCTTCTCCTCTTCTGAGCGCAATTATTCCATAGGAGACCGAGAGTTATTGGCCATCAAGCTGGCATTGGAGGAGTGGCGTTACCTACTCGAGGGGGCTCTTCATCCGGTAATAATTTACACTGACCACAAGAACTTGGCTTATCTCCAGCATGCCCAGAGACTTAATCCGCGCCAAGCCCGGTGGTCCTTGTTTTTTGCTCGCTTTGATTTTGTTCTACATTTTCGCCCGGCTGACAAGAACATCAAAGCAGACGCCTTGTCCCGATCCTTTCTGGTATCTGATCTCGAGGAAGAACCTAAACATATCATCGATCCCGCCAGAGTAATGCAGGTGGCTCCCGTGAGTCTAAATCGTCTCCCTCCCGGTAAGACGTTCGTATCGGTACCTGATCGGGAGAAGATCCTACACTGGGGTCATTCATCTAAACTAGCTGGCCACGCCGGTCAGAAAAAGACCCTCCAGCTTATTTCCCGGCACTACTGGTGGCCTAACCTGCGC
Source organism: Phyllobates terribilis (assembly GCF_046119375.1). Lineage (NCBI taxonomy): Eukaryota > Metazoa > Chordata > Amphibia > Anura > Dendrobatidae > Phyllobates > Phyllobates terribilis. The sequence continues at coordinate 370,930,708 of NW_027362769.1, forward strand.
AAGGATGTAATAGACTTTGTTTCTGCCTGTGTGTCCTGTGCCCGCAACAAAGTTCCGAGACACCTGCCAGCCGGTCGCCTTCTTCCTCTGCCAGTACCTGCTGCCCCCTGGCAGCATATAGCGATGGACTTCATAACTGATCTTCCCGTCTCTGCCGGTTGTACGGTCATTTGGGTGGTCGCTGACCGCTTTTCCAAGATGGCTCACTTCATTCCCCTGCCAGGCCTCCCGTCTGCACCCGAGCTGGCTGAAGACTTTATCCGCCACATCTTCCGTCTTCATGGCCTGCCCCGTCACATTGTGTCGGATCGTGGGGTACAGTTCACTTCTCGTTTCTGGAGAGCCACTTGTAAATTGCTAGACGTCACCCTGGACTTCTCCTCCGCTTACCACCCACAGTCTAATGGTCAAGTGGAGCGGATCAATCAGATCCTGACCAGCTACCTCCGGCACTTCGTTAATGCCCACCATTCTGACTGGGTGGATCTCCTGCCATGGGCCGAATTCTCGTACAACAATCACGAGAGCGAATCTTCCTCCAAATCCCCGTTTTTTGTAGTCTTCGGTCAGCATCCTCGGATCCCGTTTCCCGTCTCCACCTCGGTGGACAATCCGGCTGCGGAATCTCTTGTTAACAAATTTTCCTCCACATGGGAGAGTACCCGGTCCGCACTCCTTCTGTCATCCGAGCGTATGAAAAGACATGCTGACAAAAAACGTCTGGATCCTCCTCAATTCCGTCCAGGGGATAAGGTCTGGCTCTCGTCCAAGTATGTCCGGCTCAAGATTCCTTCCTATAAGTTAGGGCCTCGGTTCATCGGTCCTCTGGAGGTCATCAGTCAGATCAACCCGGTGGCCTATAAATTGAAACTCCCGGCCAACTTGCGGATCCCTAACTCCTTCCATGTATCTCTCCTCAAACCTGTGGTACTTAACTCTTTTTCCAAGTCTACAGGCACGCCTCCTGCTCCGGTTTCCGCTGAAAACGAATTTGAGGTAGAGAACATTCTGGCCACCAAAAGGGTAAGAGGGAAGACCTTTTTTCTAGTAGATTGGAAGGGGTTTGGTCCTGAAGAGAGAACGTGGGAGCCCCGGGAGAACATCCATGCCCCTCTCATCCTTGCTAAATTTCTGTCTAGCCTAAAAAAGGGGGGGCCTAAAGGGGGGTGTACTGTAGCGTCGGCGTCCCTGCCCTCTGCTAGGCAGGGACGCTGTTCCCCTCACCTCTCTGCTCCGAGCCCGGCGTCCTCCTCCCGCTCTGCTGGCAGCACGCGCTCCTTCCCGGCCACTGTGCTTAGGGCGCGCGCGCGCTCCCTCCCTCTTAAAGGGGCCGCGCGCGCCGTCCTAAGGAGTCCCCGGCCAATGGCCGGAGGGCTTCATCATATATAAGGCACCTCCTCCAAAATGGAGGTGCCCGAGCAATGTTGTTGCACTGTTCACTACTCTGCTTCAGCCCTCAGGTCCCGTTGCCAGTTACCTGCCTGATTCCTGCCAGAGTCCTGCCAGTTTGCTGTCTGTTTCCCGCCTGATATTCCTGCTACCTGCTTGCTAGCCTGTGGTCCGACGGTCTGCCTTCCTACTCCTGTCAGTCTGTCTATGGACCAGCTTGACCGCTCACCTGGGAGCGTACATCTGCTACCTGCCTGCTAGCCTTCCTGGAGGCTCCGCCGTCACGTGCTGTGACCACCTGCTATTCCAGAGACTCCTGCCCGCTCACCTGGGAGCGCTCTCCGCTACCTGCCTGCTAGCCTTCCTGGAGGCTCCGCCGTCACGTGCTGTGACCACCTGCTATTCCAGAGACTCCTGCCCGCTCACCTGGGAGCGCTCCTCCGCTACCTGCCTGCTTGCCTACCTGGAGGCTCCGCCGTCACGTGCTGTGACCACCTACTATTCCAGAGACTCTTGCCCGCTCACCTGGGAGCGCTCATCTGCTACCTGTCTGTTGGTCTTCCTGGAGGCTCCGCCGTCACATGCTGTGACCACCCGATTATCCAGAGACTCTCGCCTGCTCACCTGGGAGCTCACGTCTATCATCTGCCGCCACAGGTCGTACCAATCCTTTACCCAGAGACTGCCCCGGTCACTTGCCGTGACCTCCTGCCCGTTCATCCAGAGACTGCCCCGGTCACTTGCCGTGACCTCCTGCCCGTTCATCCAGAGACTGCCCCGGTCACTTGCCGTGACCTCCTGCCCGTTCATCCAGAGACTGCCCCGGTCACTTGCCGTGACCTCCTGCCCGTTCATCCAGAGACTGCCCCGGTCACTTGCCGTGACCTCCTGTCCGTTCATTCAGAGACTGTCCCAGTCACCTGCTGTGACTGCCTGCCCGTCTACCCTGGTCGCCACCCGCTCCCTTACAAGGACCGCCCCCTTGTATAGTAGCTCAGAGGTTCCGCCTCCCAGACCCGTTACAAAGGGGTTGTTCACTGCTTTAATATTATTGTCTTTAAAGGTTGTCAATAGAAGATTGATGGGTGGCCGACACAGGGCACCTCCACCTACCAGCTGGCTCAGCTATAAACAGAATACCACAGCTCCGTACACTGATTAGTGGCTGTTGTCAGGTACTGCCGATCAGATCCTATTCTCAGCAAAAGGAGCTGATCTGAATTTCCTGGCATTGACCATAAAACAATGTAACCTAGCTGTGATGTTCCACCGCTTATAGAGGGATTATAGTTGATCGTTGGGGGTGTCGGGTGTAATTCACAGTGGCTATCCTCTCTTCTAGATACTGCAGGATTAAATGATTATTCTCAACTTCTTCAATGGGTAAGATTGCAAAGTGCTTGTTAAAACAAGCATCTTTGAAATTTTTCTCTTATTAAAGGCAACCTGCCAGCTGCTCTAGTCCCCCCAAAACCATGTCTTTATTGAACCCTGTATTTACTTTCTAACTAGCCCCTTTTTGTCGCTTATTGATTGTTAAAACACAATGATTGTTCTACCTTTATGCTCATGGCGTAATTCTCTATCACTATATAATTGATTGTATTCACTGACCTGTATACTCCTATTTGTCTTCCTTCTTTTCTTTTGTTCTCTTTTTCTTCCTCTTTTGTATTTTTCTAGATTACCGTATTTTTTGGACTATAAGACGTACTTTTTTCCTCCAAAATGTTAGAGGAAAATGGGGGGTGCGTCTTATAGTCTGAATGTTGGGGGGTATATATATATATATATATACACACTGCTCAAAAAAATAAAGGGAACACTTAAGCAACAGAATATAACTCCAAGTAAATCAAACTTCTGTGAAATCAAACTGTCCACTTAGGAAGCAACACTGACAATCAATTTCACATGCTGTTGTGCAAATGGAATAGACAATAGATGGAAATTATTGGCAATTATCAAGACACCCTCAATAAAGGAGTGGTTCTGCAGGTGGGGACCACAGACCACATCTCAGTACCAATGCTTTCTGGCTGATGTTTTGGTCACTTTTGAATGTTGGTTGTGCTTTCACACTCGTGGTAGCATGAGACGCACGCTCCAACCCACAGAAGTTGCTCAGGTAGTGCAGCTCATCCAGGATGGCACATCAATGCGAGCTGTGGCAAGAAGGTTTGCTGTGTCTGTCAGCATAGTGTCCAGAGGCTGGAGGCGCTACCAGGAGACAGGCCAGTACACCAGGAGACATGGAGGGGGCCGTAGGAGGGCAACAACCCAGCAGCAGGACCGCTACCTCCGCCATTGTGTAAGGAGGAACAGGAGGAGCACTGCCAGAGCCCTGCAAAATGACCTCCAGCAGGCCACAAATGTGCATGTGTCTGCACAAACGGTTAGAAACTGACTCCATGAGGGTGGTATGAGGGCCCGACGTCCACAGATGGGGGTTGTGCTCACAGCCCAACACCATGCAGGACGCTTTGCATTTGCCACAGAACACCAGGATTGGCAAAGTCGCCACTGGCGCACTGTGCTCTTCACAGATGAAAGCAGGTTCACACTAAGCACATGTGACAGACGTGACAGAGTCTGGAGACGCCGTGGAGAGTGATCTGCTGCCTGCAACATCCTTCAGCATGACCGGTTTGGCAGTGGGTCAGTAATGGTGTGGGGTGGCATTTCTTTGGAGGGCCGCACAGTCCTCCATGTGCTCGCCAGAGGTAGCCTGACTGCCATTACCGAGATGAGATCCTCAGACCCCTTGTGTGACCATATGCTGGTGCGGTTGGCCCTGGGTTCCTCCTAATGCAGGACAATGCAAAACCTCATGTGGCTGGAGTGTGTCAGCAGTTCCTGCACGATGAAGGCATTGAAGCTATGGACTGGCCCACCCGTTCCCCAGACCTGAATCCAATTGAGTACATCTGGGACATCATGTCTCGCTCCATCCACCAACATCACGTTGCACCACAGACTGTCCAGAAGTTGGCAGATGCTTTAGTCCAGGTCTGGGAGGAGATCCCACAGGAGACCATCCGCAGCCTCATCAGGAGCATGCCCAGGTGCTGTAGGGAGGTCATACAGGCACGTGGAGGCCACACACATTACTGAGCCTCATTGTGACTTGTTTTAAGGACATTACATCAAAGTTGGATCTGCCTGTAGTGTGTTTTTCCACTTTAATTTTGGGGGTGACTCCAAATCCAGGCCTCAATTGGTCAATAAATTTGATTTCTATTTATGATTTTTGTGTGATTTTGTTGTCAGCACATTCAAGTTTGTACAGAACAAAGTATTCAATGAGAATATTTCATTCATTCAGATCTAGGATGTGTTATTTGAGTGTTCCCTTTATTTTTTTGAGCAGTGTATATATGTATGTGTAACATCCCTGGCGTCGTGCTTGCATGGTGCACCACCTCCCACCATGCAAGACCGCCATCTTACCTGTCAGTCCATGCTGCACTCTTTGCTCCAGTACCTGCTCTGTCCATGTCTCTTGTCTGATTGCTTAGGGCGTCAGCGCGGCTTTCTGCTTGTTTCTTATAGTTACTGTGTGCACAGTCCTAATGCATCCCCAGCCTATTTCTGTGAGTCACTGGATACTTAAACCCCCTCCACCCAGTAGGAGGCGCCTGAGCATCACTTTTCACTCAGTTTGTCTTTTGAAACTGAGGTGCCAGGTCCTTTCCTGACTCTAGTCTGTCTGCCACCCTGGGGGCTGAGTACCCATGGCCTTTTCCTGTACCTGTGACTTCTAGTCTGTTTCCGCCACCCTGGAGGCCGAGTACCCAGGGCCTGCTGTTTTGCTCTGCTAGTCCACCGCACCTACGGCTCTGTTCCTGTATCCCAGTCTGTACTGGTCCCTATCCAGCCTGCGTTCATACCTGCCAGTATCTGCCTGTCTGCATTCCAGCCGTGCCTGTCAGCACCCACCTGTCTGCATACCAGCTGTGCCTGTCAGTACCCACCTGCCTACATACCAGCCGTGCCTGCTAAGTACCCACCTGCCGTCATACCAGCCGTGCCTGCCAGTACCCACCTGTCTGCATACCAGTTAACCTGCCTGTTCCTGCATTCCCCGGTGTGGGTCAACAGCTGTGACCGGGGTCTGACCTGGAGTAGCACCTGGTCCCTCTGCTCGGTTCCTCACTGGTTCACGGAGTCGACTGAGCCGCCGTGCGACCTTGGTCGGACCGGGTTGATACTTAGTTACGCCCCTCCAGGCACTCCTCGGTTCATGGTACAGTGGGATCACTAATCACGCTCGCGCCAGTCAGTCCGGGCGCGAGCGTAACAGTATGTATATACTGTGTGAGGTGTGGGGGGAACGGTAGCGGTGGAGGAGCGGGGCACAGGAGGCAGCAACCGCCTGCTGCGGCCTACACTGTCCCCGCTGCTAAAGTAAATGAATATTCACTGCTCCCCACCCCCTTGGGCGTGGGGAGCAGTGAATATTCATGCTCCTTAATAGCGGCACACAGTGTATCCGCAGCACGGCTCCTGCTGTTGCTGGGCGATTGAGTGTGCCCGCAATTAAAGGGCGTGAATATTCACTCCCTGTGGGCAGAAAGGATGCCGCGCTGGAGGAGAGAGAACAAAGGTGAGTAGGAGTGTTTATTTTTTATGTGCAGCGTGATGGGGATTAGGGGGACCATGCATACCAGGATAAGGATGGGGGGACCATGCATACCAGGATAAGGATGAGGGGGCCATACATAACAGGATAAGGATGAGGGGGCCATGCATACCAGGATAAGGATGAGGGGTGCCATACATACCAGGATAAGGATATGGGGTGCCATACGTACCAGGATAGGGATGAGGGGTACCATGCATACCAGGATAAGGATGAGGGGTGCCATGCATACCAGGATAAGGATGAGGGGTGCCATGCATCCCAGGATAAGGATGAGGGGTGCCATGCATCCCAGGATAAGGATGAGGGGTGCCATGCATCCCAGGATGGGGATGAGGGGTGCCATGCATCCCAGGATGGGGATGAGGGGTGCCATGCATCCCAGGATGGGGATGAGGGGTGCCATGCATACCAGGATGGGGATAAGGGGTGCCATGCATACCAGGATAAGGATGAGGGGGCCATACATGACAGGATAAGGATGAGGGGTGTCATGCATACCAGGATAGGGATAAGGGGTGCCATGCATACCAGGATAGGGATGAGGGGTGTCATGCATACCAGGATGGGAATGAGGGGTGCCATGCATACCAGGATGGGAATGAGGGGTGCCATGCATACCAGGATGGGGATGAGGGGTGCCATGTTTACCAGGATAGGGATGAGGGGTGCCATGCATACCAGGATAGGGATGAGGGAGCCATGCATACCAGGATAGGGATGAGGGGTGCCATGCATATCAGGATGGAGGGGTGCCATGCATACGTATAATAGGAAGGGGAGGGGGCATATAAACCAGGATGGGGGATATTATCAGAATTGGGGGACATTACCCCTATACCAGTGTCAGCAGCAGACCCCCTCCCCCTTAACAGTGCATCGTGACCATATTTTTTGCTTACATTTTTTTTCTATTTTCCTCCTCTAAAACCTAGGTGCATCTTATGGTCTGGTGCATCTTATAGTCCGAAAAATACGGCATATGTTTGTGCATTAAAGATGCACAAGTTGATTTATATATATATGTGCGGAGACTTGGAGAGCATCAAGGATGACATCGGTGGGGTGGGGGGGGGGGGGACATACAGATCCAACCAATGTTACCAGTTTGTAACAGATCACACTGGAGAAATCACCCAGATCCCACCGCTACCCCCAGTTGTCAGGGAACAAACTTCCTGAAACCTGTATTGTATACTTTGTGGGATGCTTTTTTTTTAAATGATTTTCCTTCAGTGGAATTTCAAGTATATAGGCACCTCAAAGTTGCTTCACAACTGAATAGGTTCCTAAAGACATATGCTCTGAAAATAATGAAAACTTTCTGCTAAATTTTTAACCCTTCTGACAAAGAAAATAATACCAAACCAGGGTCTAAAGAACCCAAAATGACCAGAGTTTTGAGAAAATATATAATAACCTTTATTGAAAAAATATATAATTTTAAAAAGGTTCCAGCCACAAGGTGCTACTCCAGGAGGACAACGACTCAGACAGTTAGAAGAGTACAATATAAAGTATCAGCCTATAGTAGTGGTTCATTGTTATCTATAAGGTGTCTAGTGCCTCTGTCCTAGTGTTCCTAAGTAAGGATCCAATGTCCCCATTACCATATGAATAAATAAATAAATAGTAAGGCTATGTACTTACTCCAGCTCACTGCTGAGTGGAAGTCGTCGCGCCCCTACGCGCGTTTCACCCTTGCTTCTTCGGGGGGCGTGTAACGTGAGTGATTCCATGTCCTGATATATATAATGCACCACTGCCAATCCGGCTGCTTCCTCCCCACCTGTCATTAATAAACCTCCCAGTCTGCGTGCATCGATAGCGGCGCATGAGCCGTCGCAGGACTCATCACAGGGGCACTTCCGCCCGCCAGCGGTGAAACGCAATCGTGTCACCGCTGCTAAGCAGCGGCGTCCACGCGAGCGCTCACAGTGCCAGCGGGGGGAAGGCCAGACGTGACTGCAACGCTCATGCGCTCTGGATGCCACAGAGAGGTAAGTACTTAAACTATGTAAACTATAAATGAGAGCAGAATGCTTGTATGCACTACCGCCAAGATGCATACCCCGTATATATTGGAGAATAGAGGTATATTCCAGTACCAAGAGGTGCTGAAAAAAAGAGAAGAATAAAGGGAGAGGGGAAAAAAAGAAGGGATGAGAGGGAGGGGAGGGGGATTTTTTTTATGGGTTTATTTTGTGTGAAGGAGGGGGATATAAGGAAAAGGTACAGTAATCAGACACTTCCTAATAATAATCATGGGGTATTGCTTCCGTCCCAAATTTTAGGTATGGCTTCTATATTATTGTATGTATATCCATGTCTAGTCCTCCCTATTTCCTCTGTTCCCACCACTTTTAATTTTTGACCATTACACTGTTTCTGTTATCATATACATTATGCCATCTTATAAACATACTAAGTAGGGCAAATAGTCCCATATTTCGGTCCTTCCGTTGGTCAAGTAGCAGTTCCTTCAAATAGAATCATCACATAATCTGTAACATACCTGGCGGCGTCCTTGCATGGTGGTCCATCTCCCACTGTGCAAGAGCGCGCACTTGATCTCCAGTCCAGAATGTCTCTCTGGCTTCCCTCCATGCTGTCTGTTTGTGTCTGTTTCTGCTGCTTAAGGGCGGTGCCCGATCACTTCCTGCTTTTTGTACCTGCTGTGGGTCACACCCCTTGTGCGTCCTCAGCCTATTGCTGTCTGTCACCTGGTATATAGCTCAGCTGCTCCCATCTATCCCTGCCTGAGCATAGTGTTTCATTCAGTGTGTGCTTGCACTCTGAAGGTGCCAGGTCCCGTTCTTTGTCTCCTGCTTTGCGGTATCAGTTCCCGTGTTTGAACTGAGTCCTGTCTATTTCTCCTGCTTTGCGGTATCAGTTCCCGTGTCTGAGCTGAGTCCTGTCTGTCTCCTGCCTTGCGGTATCAGTTCCCGTGTCTGAACTGAGTCCTGTCTATGTCTCCTGCCTTGCGGTATCAGTTCCCGTGTCTGAACTGAGTCCTGTCTATGTCTCCTGCCTTGCGGTATCAGTTCCCGTGTCTGAACTGAGTCCTGTCTGTGTTCTCTTGTCTGCCTATCCTGGAGCCTGTATTTCCAGGCCTGTCTGAACTCGCTCCTAGCCTGTTCCTCCCGCCTTCTAGGGGCCGATTACCTAGACCTGTTCCTGTATCTTGTCTGTCCTGTCTGAACACGCTCCTTGCCTGTTCGTCCCGCCTCTCTGGGGGCCGTATTCCCAGACCCGCTCCTGTATCCCGCTGCAGTGTCGGTCTCCTCCGTACACTCAGTTCCAGTCTGAACTCTTTCCTATCCTTTACCTGTTTTGCCTCTATGTCCGTTCCCTTCCTTTTTCTGCAGAGTCTGAACTCGTACCTAACTCCTGCTTGTTGTCTCTGTACTCCCGTTTGTGAGTTTGTGGTCCACTCACTACTTCACTGCAAGTATCCTGTGGGTATCTGGCTCTGCCTTTCTCTTCCTGTCTGTTCCGTGTGAACAGAGCCCTGTCCCCCCTGCTCTGCCTTGCTTACCGCTCCGGCGGTTCTAGCCTGCTCTGACTCCTTTGCTCACCGCTCCGGCGGTTCTAGCCTGCTCTGACTCCTTTGCTCACCGCTCCGGCGGTTCTAGCCTGCTCTGACTCCTTTGCTCACCGCTCCGGCGGTTCTAGCCTGCTCTGACTCCTTTGCTCACCGCTCCGGCGGTTCTAGCCTGCTTTGACTCCTTTGCTCACCGCTCCGGCGGTTCTAGCCTGCTCTGACTCCTTTGCTCGCTGCTCCGGCAGCCTTGCTCCGCTCGGACCCTTTTGCTCGCTGCTCCGGCAGTCTCGCTCCGCTCTTATCCTTTTGCTCACTGCTCCGGCAGTCTTGCTCCACTCTTGCTCACCGCTCCAGGCGGCCTCGTCCTGCTTTACTCTTGCTCACTGCTCCGGCAGTCTCGCTCAGCTCTGACCCTTTGTTCACCGCTCCTGGCGGCCTTGTCCTGCTCTACTCTTGCTCACCGCTCCAGGCGGCCTTGTCCTGCCCTGTTCTCGCTCACCTCTCTGGGCGGCCTCACTCTGCTGTGTTTGTCCGCCACATCTGTGGTTCTGTTCCTGAGTCCCAGTGTGTACTGGGTCCTATCCCGCCAGTGTCCCTACCTGCTAGTGCCTCCCTGTCTGCACTCTAGCTGTGCTTGCCTGTACCCCTCTGCCTGTATTGTTCCTGAGTCCCAGTGTGTACTGGGTCCTATCCCGCCTGTGTTCCTACCTGCTAGTGCCTCCCTGTCTGCACTCTAGCTGTGCTTGCCTGTACCCCCCTGCCTGCATACCCGCCTGCCTGCATACCAGTCGTGCCTGCCTATACCCACCAGTCTGTGTGCCAGCCTACCAGTCTGTTCCTGTATTCCCCTGTGTGGGTCAACAGCCGTGTCCGGGGTCTGTCCTGGAGTAGCACCTGGTCCCTCTGCTCGGTTCCTCCTTGGTGCACTGGCGTCGTATGCCGTCGTGCGACCCTGGTCGGATCGGGTGAATACCTAGTTACGCCCCTCCAGGCATTCACTCTCCGGCACGGTCCAGTGGAATCACTACAATCACACGCACACGCCGCTCAGCCCGGGCGTGTGCATTACATAATCCCAAAATCTTCAGATAGAATCATCACATAATCCCAAGATCCTCCGCATATCTCCATCAATACACCATTCCGGTCAACCATCACCCTTCAAGTAGGGATATTTCAATCCTGGTATGTCCAGTCCATTACGGCAGTAGAGGGCAGCCAAGATCATTAGCATGTGGTACATAATTAGATCTCAAGCAAAAAACGTGAATTAAAAACACTATCCATAACAGCATAAAAACCACCCTATAATATTAAAAGAGAGTATGGAACTGACCCGTAGATTATAGGCACAAAAATTACAGAAAAGAGCCAAATCCAAAGTTTTTATTTAGCCCCAAGGTGCTTACAGTTTTTAGACTATAAGGCTGCGTGCCCACGTTGCGTATTACAAGCGTATATGCTGCGGAATTTCCGCAGCGTAAACGCTTGTAAAACGCATGTATATCCGCACCCTATGGTCCCCAATGGCATTCCGCAATGTCAATGCCCATGCTGCGGATTTTTCCGCAGCGTATATGCTGCGGTCAAAAATCCGCAGCATGTTCATTAATTTTGCGGAAGCGCAGCGGAATCAATGTGCGGATGGTACCCAAGTCTGGATGAGAGGAGACTCTCATCCAGACCTGGGTACCAAAGAACCTGTAAAAAAAAGAAAAAATAAAGTTTATACTTATCTTCTGATGTCTTCCGGGGTTTTCCCGCCGTCGCGCTGTTGTGTGAAGGACCTGCCACGTCATTGAGTCATGTGACCCATCACATGACTCAATAACGTCACCGCAGGTCCTGCATACAACAGCGTGAGCCGCTCAAGACTCCGGACGGGGCAGAGAATGCATCGGAAAGTGAGTATAAACTTTATTTTTTTATTTTTTACCATTCTGATTCTTTTTTTTAAACTATTACTTGGTCACACTATATAAATCCATGCCGGTTGCATGGATTTATATAGTGTGAACAAGTTGTCAAGCACTTTTCCAAGTGATGCTTAAAAACGGAAATGCATGCAAAAACGCTGCAAAGACGCCTCACAAACGCTTCTACCTGGCGGGAAAACCGCATGTAAAATCCGCATGCGATTTTTCCCGCCAGGGAGAAGCGTAAAAAATATGCTTCATTTCCGCAACGTGGGCACATAGCCTAAATCCAACGACTTTCGACCTGTGATACAGTTCTAAATAGGTCTCCTCCTCTTGCACCCAACTGCACCTGATCAATCCCTATAATTTTCAAATGTCGTGCCTCACTGTCATGAAATCTCTTGAAGTGTCTGGGTAGCGTTTTGAGATCACCATCATTTTCCGTTTCTTTTGATCTTTCGATATCTCTGATGTGCTCTCGAACCCGCACCTTCAATTCCCTAGTAGTCATGCCTACGTACAATTTTGCACATGGGCACTCAGCTAGGTATACAACCCCTTTGGAGGCACATGTTATAAAACTTTTAATAGTGAATTCTTTAGTTCTATCTGAGTTTGTAAATTTCTTAGCTTTAACTAAATTCTGACATGCTTTGCAATGTCCACAAGGGAAGAAACCCTTGATGTAGTTCCTGAAGGAATCCACCTTCTCATCACTCTCCTGAGAGTAGTGGCTCCTGACATGGAGATCCTTCAGATTTTTGGACCTTTTGGCTGTAATTTGTGGTTTATCAGGCATTATACGCCCCAACATGGGATCTGTTTGTATGATACCCCAATGTTTTTTAATAATATTAATACAATTTTTCCAGTGACCATTGAAAGGGGTAATAAGACGTGCATGCCCCACCGATTCCTTATCGTCCTTTGACTTATTGTCATATAAGAGTTTGTTCCTAGAGACATTCTTTGCCCTATTATATCCTCGTCCGATTGTACGGTGGCTATATCGTCTCTCTCGGAATCTCATGTATAAATCCTGTGCCTGATGTTCAAATTGCTCTTCGGTGGAGCAGATTCTTTTGGCCCGGAGGTATTGACTGATCGGTATACTTTGTATAGTAGATGGCAGGTGTGAAGAACTGGCATGTAAAATGGAGTTTGTTGAAGTAGGCTTATGGAAAACATCCGTGGTGATCAATCCATCTAAGGTAACCCTCAGATCAATGTCTAAAAAGTTTACATGTAAGCCGCTGGAGTAGGTCAATTTAATATTGACATCATTGGTATTTAGATTTACCATAAACTGTGCCAGCTCCTCACAAGTGCCACCCCACACAAACAGGACATCATCTATATACCTCATCCAGTTGTGGGCTTTGTCCGAGCCCACAACTGGAGCGTATTGTAGTACCTCCCTCTCCCAAGCTCCCATAAAGAGATTTGCATATGAGGGGGCACAAGCCGCCCCCATTGCAGTCCCTTGTCTCTAAATGTAGATCTCATCATTAAATGTGAAGCAGTTATGTCTGAGCACAAACTCAAGCAGCTTCATAATTAATCCAGTAAGGGAAGTGTCCAAGTTACTATTAATTAGATACCATCTTACTGCACCCAATCCGTCAGCATGTTTGATTGACGTATACAGTGCTTCCACGTCCGCCACCACCAAGACCTTTCCACTTTCCAATTGGATCTGGTCTAATCTTTGTAATGCTGCAGTAGTGTCCTGAATGTACGATGGCAAGCTAGACACAATTGGTTTCAAGAACCAATCAATCATCAGACATACTGTTTCACAAAGACCCCCAATCCCAGACACAATGGGGCGTCCGGGGGGGTCCATTAAATGTTTGTGGAGCTTGGGGATTAGATATAGTGTCGGGAGTTTAGGTTTTAATCCTATAATTTTCTCCAAAAAACTTTTTGGGATGATATTATTTTCAAATGCCCTGTATAATATCTCCGCTAGGTCTTGATGGAACTTCGAGAGAGGGTTATAAGACAATCGAGTGTAGCAGTTCTTGTCAGTAAGTAATTTATATGCTTGTTTTTCGTACAATTTACATGGCCAAATAACAAGGTTTCCACCTTTATCCGCCATTTTAAAAAATAACGTCCTTCCAGGATTGCATCTCTTTTAGTGCCTGTTCATCTTGTGTATTTCTTTTAATTGGCTTCGTGGATTTTAGTTTTTCAATATCAGCTGAAACTAATCTAACAAACATGTCTACTGGAGGACAGCAAGTCAAACTAGGGAATTTTTTTGATTTCTTACACAGTTGCATTGGGAATCCACTCACCGGAATGGAATCCGCTTGTGTAGAGCCCGATTCCTCAGCCAGTGATTCAAGGATGGCGACTGCCGCTCGCTCCTCCTCAGTGTCCAAATTGGACCCTATATGATTTTTCTCATGAAATTTTTTGAGGATGAGCTTTCTGGCATGCAGGTGCACATCCTTTATGGCTGTGAATGTATCTATGGGTTGGATAGGTGAAAAGGTTAGGCCTTTCTCTAATATGTTCAGTTGTGCTTGGGTGAGAACATGTGTAGATAAATTTATTACCTTGGTTTGCTGATGACGTTTCCTCCCATTGTTCTTTTTATCAGAGCCATAAAAATTCCTCTTTCCACCATATCTAGTTCTGGGCATACTAGGACCTCCTGTGTCTTGATCCACATTGATGGATGCAACACTAGTCATAGATGATGCTGAAGAGAGTGATGGATCCTGGGCACTTCTTATTTCTCCATAAGATGGTTTATATTGCCATTAATAAACTCTTTTTTGTTCATAATCATTTATATCCCTTTTGTATTTCTTTTGTTTCGTAGTACAGATTTCCTGCTCCCGTTTTTCCATCTCTACTCCTAAATCCTTATAAAATTTTTCCAATTTTTCTGCCGGAATTTCTTGTGTCAATTTCACCTGCATATCATTAATTTCCCTGTCCATGGTGAAGGGTGATGGTTGGCCGGAATGGTGTATTGATGGAGATATGCGGAGGATTTTGGGATTATGTGATGATTCTATTTGAAGGAACTGCTACTTGACCAACGAAAGGACCGAAATATGGGACTATTTGCCCTACTTAGTATGTTTATAAGATGGCATAATGTATATGATAACAGAAACAGTATAATGGTCAAAGATTAAAAGTGGTGGGAACAGAGGAAATAGGGAGAACTAGACATGGATATGCGTACAATAATATAGAAGCCATACCTAAAATTTGGGACGGAAGCAATACCCCATGATTATTATTAGGAAGTGTCTGATTAGGGTACCTTTTCCTTATATCCCCTCCTTCACACAAAAAAAAAACATAAAAAAATCCCCCTCCCCTCCCTCTCACCCCTTCTTTTTTTCCCCTCTCCCCTTATTCTTCTCTTTTTTTCAGCACCTCTTGGTACTGGAATATACCTCTATTCTCCAATATATACGGGGTATGCATCTTGGCGGTAGTGCATACAAGCATTCTGCTCTCATTTATAGTTTACATAGTTTAAGTACTTACCTCTCTGTGGCATCCAGAGCGCATGAGCGTTGCAGTCACGTCTGGCCTTCCCCCCGCTGGCACTGTGAGCGCTCGCGTGGACGCCGCTGCTTAGCAGCGGTGACACGATTGCGTTTCACCGCTGGCGGGCGGAAGTGCCCCTGTGATGAGTCCTGCGACGGCTCATGCGCCGCTATGGATGCACGCAGACTGGGAGGTTTATTAAAGACAGGTGGGGAGGAAGCAGCCGGATTGGCAGTGGTGCATTATATATATCAGGACATGGAATCACTCACGTTACACGCCCCCCGAAGAAGCGAGGGTGAAACGCGCGTAGGGGCGCGAGGACTTCCATTCAGCAGTGAGCTGGAGTAAGTACATAGCCTTACTATTTATTTATTTATTCATATGGTAATGGAGACATTGGATCCTTACTTAGGAACACTAGGACAGAGGCACTAGACACCTTATAGATAATAATGAACCATTACTATAGGCTGATACTTTATATTGTACTCTTCTAACTGTCTGAGTCGTTGTCCTCCTTGAGTAGCACCTTGTGGCTGGAACCTTTTTAAAATTATATATTTTTTCAATAAAGATTATTATAAATTTTCTCAAAACTCTGGTCATTTTGGGTTATTTAGACCCTGGTTTGGTATAGATTAACAGTTGAGTTATGTGATAGACACTTAAGGAGATCCATGAGCTCATTTTTGTTTAAAGAAAATAATTAAGCTGACATAGTAGACAGAAAGTAAATGTTACTTACTTATTTATTTTTGTGTAGTACAACTATATGGTTTGCGGGTATAAACATTCAAAGTGTAAATATTTCAAATTTTTTATTTTATTGTTTCAAATTTCTGTAAACAAAATCAAAAGATGTTAATTTAAATGTATTACTAACATAGAGTACAACATGTCAGGAAGAAAAATTCTCAGATAACTGAGATATGTTGAAAAATTCCATCGTTATTACCACAAAAAAGTGACATGTCAGAGTTGAAAAATTTTGCTTGTTCACTAAAGAGGTTAAACTGGTTTCTTCCCACTGTGAGTTGTCTGATGTCTAACAAGGTGTGATTTCTTAGTAAAACATTTCCCACATTCTGAACATGAAAATGGCTTCTCTCCTGTGTGAATTCTCTCATGTGAAACAAGATGAGATTTTATAGTAAACCATTTCCCACATTCTGAGCATGAAAATGGCTTCTCTCCTGTGTGAATTCTCTCATGGATAGTAAGAATAGATTTTTGGGTAAAACATTTCCCACATTCTGAGCATGAAAATGGCTTCTCTCCTGTGTGAATTCTCTCATGGCTAATCAGAGATGATTTCTCTGTAAAACATTTCCCACATTCTGAGCATGAAAATGGCTTCTCTCCTGTGTGAATTCTCTCATGGATAGTAAGAATAGATTTTTGGGTAAAACATTTCCCACATTCTGAGCATGAAAATGGCTTCTCTCCTGAGTGAATTCTCTCATGTGTAACAAGACAAGATTTCAAATTAAACAATTTCCCACATTCTGAGCATGAAAACAGCTTCTCTCCAGTGTGAATTCTCTCATGTGTAACAAGAGAGGATTTATCTGAAAAACATTTCCCACATTCTAAACATGAAAAAGGCTTCTCTCCTGTGTGAATTCTTTCATGTGTAACAAGACGAGATTTCACAGTAAACAATTTCCCACATTCTGAGCATGAAAATGGCTTTTCTCCTGTGTGAATTCTCTCATGTACAGTAAGAACTGATTTTTGGGTAAAACATTTCCCACATTTTGAACATGAATATGGCTTCTCTCCTGTGTGATTTCTTTGATGTGTAACAAGTTGTGATTTCTTAGTAAAACATTTCTCACATTCGGAACACGAAAAAGGCTTCTCTCCCGTGTGAATTCTCTGATGTCTAACAAGATTAGATTTAACAGTAAACCATTTCCCACATTCTGAGCATGAAAATGGCTTCTCTCCTGTGTGAATTCTCTCATGTATAACAAGAGAGGATTTATCTGAAAAACATTTACCACATTCTAAACATGAAAAAGGCTTCTTTCCTGTGTGAATTCTCTCATGTGTAACAAGACGATATTTCAAAGTAAACAATTTCCCACATTCTGAGCATGAAAATGGCTTCTCTCCTGTGTGAATTCTCTCATGAACAGTGAGAACAGATTTTTTGGTAAAACATTTCCCACATTTTGAACATGAATATGGCTTCTCTCCTGTGTGATTTCTTTGATGTGTAACAAGTTGTGATTTCTTAGTAAAACATTTCTCACATTCGGGACACGAAAAAGGCTTCTCTCCCGTGTGAATGCTCTCATGGCTAACCAGAGATGATTTCTTAGTAAAATATATCCCACATTCTGAACATGAAAATGGCTTCTTTCCTGTGTGAATTCTACTATGTTCAGCAAGTTTTGATTCATCTGTAAAACATTTCTTACATTCTGAGCATGAAATTGTCTTTTTAATTGTGGATTCTCTTTGATCTTCCACACTTCTGTGACTTTTATTTTGCTTAACTGTCTGTTCACAAAGTTTGCTTTGTGTTATAAGGTGTGGTTCAGTTGAGGTTGCTGACATAAAGTCTGGGTCATGAGAGGAAGATGTTTCAGGACACCAAGCATCCTCTTCTTCTTCATTTGACTTGACTAAAAATGTTTCTGTTACTTTTGGAACCGGCCGTTCTTCTGTATGTGGTACTGGGAATATTGCAGATTGAATGTTTGGATACTGTAAAGTCCACTTCTTCCTTGAAACTCCTTTCCTAAGGGGGAGAACCATGCAACTATAGCAATTGGTAGTGTGATCCGATATTTTGCCTGGAAGTCCACCTCTTGGCATTTCAGTGGATGGACGGACTTCATTTTGTATTCTTCCAACTGTCATGGCGCTCTCATGATGCAGTTTGACAATTTTCTTAGTCAAGTGACCGCTATCGATGAGCTGGATGATGCTGTTTCTCTTTTCTTGGCAAATCTTCATGACTGCTCCTCGATTCGAACCAGTGACCTTTCGTTTGGGAATCTACCTAATAAAAACACAGATACTAGGGAAGGTGAGAAAAGGTTATATTTTGTTATATACAGGAAGAAAAAGATTTTTCCAATGCCATTAGCAAAACAGTAACAATGCAGTGACATGACAATAATCTGCATAACTAATCAAATGCTAAATAGCTGCAAGTCAAATTTATGTTTGAGACAGCCAAGATGATTGTCTATAAAATGATGGTAGTATCACATTAGAAACAGTAGTGGTTGGTGAGATATGGAGCCTGAAAGTCAAAAGTTCATAACAATGTTATCCTTTTGAACGTCAATGTCATTGTACATACTGTAAGGCAGCGCTCGTCATCATACTGGGGGTAACTCGCTTCGCTGCGTCAATCAATGCACACGTGCAATGTCTTTACGTTTTTCACACAGTGTTGCAGTTTATTATGGCACTTCATAAACCGCTGTTCACACACAGTTCATCTTAGTCCGCCACCGGCAGGTTTACACACATAAACAATTCATGAGCCAAGTGGCACACCGGCCCACTTGCTCCAGGGTACAGCTTACGGCAAGGTAATAAAGTAGCAATGTTCATATCACAATGTCCATATAGCACCGGGTATTACCTTTGCCGGGTATAGCTGTCTCAGTCCGTTACTCTGCCACCACTGTGGCTCTGCGGCTTCCCAGGTAGGGGTCTCCAGCCGTCGTTCCCTCAAAGGCCACTGACATCCACACAGGATCCAGGCTCTGCCTTCCAGGACTCTTACTCAAGCCGGCTCTCCCTCAAAGGCCACTGACATCCGCACAGGATCCAGGCTCGACCTTTCAGGTACCAGGCTTCACTTCAAAGCCGCTGCCTCCCAAGGCCACTAGCATCCGCACAGGATCTAGTCTTTGCCTTCAGGCTGCCAGGTATCACGGTATCCCACACACATGGGGAACAGGCCTCACGCCTCTCACACCGAACACACCTGTCTCAAATTAAGCAGGTTTATATATGCTGTGCACAGACTGCCACATACTGACAGGACCTTGCTGATGTCACAGTCATGTGATCAGTCAGCTGTGTGTATAGGTCCTGTGTGCTGTCCCAGTCATGTGTACAGAGCTTTACTGTGCATACAGGACCTGTGTGATGTCACAGTCATGTGACCAGTCAGTTAAAGGGGAAGGTACATGGTCCGGTAAACACATCCTGGACCATTTACAGTAATGCTAGCAAGCTGCTGCATTACATATTCCCCCCCCTCTGTTCAAACTTGTGGGGTTGAACACATAATATACACAATAACATTATAACCCCCAGCTCACATAGAGACCATGTACTTTACAATTGTGCTACTCAGCCCCTGGAACCTTAGTCAACGACATTAGCCCATTCCTTAGGGACCTACCATTTGTCACTGTCACTGACTTCGTCAGGTCACCTTTCCGGGTCGTAACCTTGCCAGGTCTCCTCCGCTCCCAGCGGTCAGTCATAATCTTGTCAGACCTCCCCCGCACCCAGCGGTCAGTCATACAGCGGTGTGACTCACATGCCCTGGTATCTAAGGTCCGGTTCGACTCCGTACTGTCCCGTCCTCTATGGGGTCGTTTGTACGGGCTGCTCAAACCTGAGTTACTGGAGGTCTCACTACCTCTAAACCCACGCCCACTACTCTCAGGACATCTTGAAAGGTCCCTAACTTCAGCTGTAGCTGTTCTGTTATTTAGGGGGCCCTTTCTCTGTCGGGTCTCACTATTTCTAGACGGCTCCCATCTTCTGCTGCTCAGATGATGCTGTCTATCTACTCGCAGTCTAGCGAGATTCAATTGTTCTACCTCCTGCAGGTAGGTCACTCGGTACTCAATCAGCATGCGTATATATTCTAGGCTTTCTTCTGTTCCTACAGTGGAGAAGGACACCATGCCGTCTTCGTCTGGTATCCAGTCCTGATGATCACGTGGACTGCTTACTTTCACCACACCAGACTTCTTGACCATCATCTGCATGGCTCGACCGCTTCTCCCAATGAGCTTTCTCACCAGAACATGAGGCACCCGGATGACCTCTTCACGCATACTGTGAGCTTTTCTCCTAAGCTCCAGTTGCCTAACGGCTTGTTCCGTCTTCAACCGGAGAAACCGCTTCGTACGAATACATCGCCAGTGCATGTCACTTAGGATAGCCACCCTCTTCACTGTGACTTCGGTCGTGGACAGGACCACCAGCTGTTTAGCTTCTGAGGTCAGGTACACCTTACAGGCTCCCACGGCTTTCTTAAACTCCTCATGCACGAACTCACGGGTGCATTCTTCCCTCAAGTCCTCGGGTACATCTACGAGGCACTTGTACCGAGACGTTTCGGTCTCACCAGTGGTTTCCAGACGATCAACCAGCTCAGGTTTCAGGGACAACTGACTTCCAGCTTCTTCACCCTGGATGCTTCCCCTGAGCTGACTCACAACTACCACTTCACAACTTTTCGTCTTGACCACCTCCACTTCACCTTTATCTTCCAACACCATACTCTTAGCTCTCCTCAGGTCTACCTTCTCATGGTCTAAGGGAGTAAGTGCAACTTGTTTGCCTTTTCCCTTCTCCAAGGAGACCTCGTTCACCATGTGACACTTTGCTAGGCGACCTTTGAGCTCCAAAACTTCTCCTTCCAGCTCAATTACTCGCCTCTCAGCGGCCCGTCTCTGAAGCTCTTCCTGCTTCAACTGCTCTTCCAGCAGCAGAGCTCTCTCAGACCTCTCCGTCTCCAATGTGCCCACTCGGCTCTCAATAGCCAGTCTCTCACGCTTCTCTTGCGTCCACTGGGTTTGTAGCAACTCCTTGAGCTCCCTGATCTCGGCTCTTACTTCCACCGAATCATCCAAGCTCGCATCACTCGAGGAGCTATCTGCTTCACACCTCCCCTCACCAGCGGCCAACTCCTGGCCCTGGTCTGTGGATTCTCCGACAGACTCCTCCATCTTTTTCCGCTCAGCTTCCATCTTGCTGACTGTTTCTTTAAGGTACGTCTCCGCCTTCTGGAGAGCATCACAGGACATCTGTAGCTCCTTCACCTGAGCTTCCAGATCTAGGGTCTTTCCCCGGAGACCATCATTCTCCTCACGGGTGTCTTGCAGAGTGGTCTCATCCGCTTGGCGCACTTGCTCTGCACCCACCTTATCCTCCTCTAGTTTTTCCTTCACCTTGAGGAGATCCTCATAATCTCTCTTACTCTGTTGCAGTTCCCTACTGCGTTCACCACACTCCTTCTTGAAGTCACACAGCTCCTGGTTGAGCTGTTTGAGCAGTCGTTCTAGGATTTGTTCGCGTCCAGAAACACCATTCTGCCGCGCCTCCTTCTCAAGCTTCAACTGCAAAACCTCTTCCTGGATTTTGCGGCGGTCCTCCTTAATTGCGTAGAACATTTCCTTCCACTGGTTAATTTCCTCGTTGCTTCCCTTTAGATCTCGCTGTAAGTCCTTCACAAGCTGGTGTATTTTCTGCTGTTCAGACTCCAGGATCAACTGGATTGAGGACACGTTCCCCAGGTTTCCACATAATTGCTGCCCGATAGGTTCCAGCTCTTGGTCACGACTGGCCGCCTCCCCTTCCAGGGCTGTCAGATCCTTCTGACTCGGTACCGTACCGGAGGTTGCTACTGGCAACGTCACCTCCTCTTCTACCTCTAATGGAGGATCCACACTTGAAGCAAAGGCACACAGTACTACCCTCTCTTTATTTTTATTTTCAGCCAAGTCTACAGGAGCAACCTTTTTGTGGCCCTTGCGCCGTCTACGAGATGGGGACTCTCTCACCTCGTCTAGCCCCTCCTGACTGAACTCACTTTTTACTTTAATAGTGTCACAGTCAGCTACGGGGTCTGTGTCACTACCCATGGTGTTGTGGACTAACAGGTCACCTCCCACTTTGACGTCACCCCCTTCTACTGGAGTTACCCCGTTATCAACGGTCACATTGTCATTTTTAGGAGGCACCAACCCACCACCAGTAACAATTTTCAGTTTTCTACACTCCACACTCTTGTGAAAATCCGCCCCTTTTTTAGACTCCGCCCCCTTTTTAACAACCACACCGGCAGGGTAATTTTTACACAAAAAATCAGCAGTAGTCTTAGGACTCAGTTCACAACATCTCTTACCACCTCCCCGGGCACTCTGGGACAACACTGGCACCCCCGGAGAGTCCATAGAATGGTCCACTGCCGCCATTCCATATGGTGCCCACAGCTCCTGCGGTTCCTGCACCATGTCCAGTAAAAGTTTCCCAAATACCTGCTCCGGTCCCAACCGGCCCTTCAACCGCTCAATAGCTCCAGACAGATCTGCTGCTTTGCTCACAGCCATCGCGGTACACTGTTCACACTAGCACTTCATCGCTCTCCCGGAAAATTTTCGTGGCCCCACCAAGCCACCGCAAAACCGGATTTGAGTGCGATGAGAATCTTCGCAACCCCGCCGAGTTGCCGCAAGATGCTTTATACTTCGTGAGCCCCGCCGAGCCACAGCAAACCAGGTTTGAGTGCGACGCCAATCTTCGCAACCCCGCCGAGTTGCCGCAGGATGCTTTATCCACACTCGTCGTCCTGTGCCGTTGCCCCTAGCAACCGGGGTTGTCGTTGCCACTAGCAACCGGGCTGCCGTTGCCCGCACTCTCGAACCATATGTAAGGCAGCGCTCGTCATCATACTGGGGGTAACTCGCTTCGCTGCGTCAATCAATGCACACGTGCAATGTCTTTACGTTTTTCACACAGTGTTGCAGTTTATTATGGCACTTCATAAACCGCTGTTCACACACAGTTCATCTTAGTCCGCCACTGGCAGGTTTACACACATAAACAATTCATGAGCCAAGTGGCACACCGGCCCACTTGCTCCAGGGTACAGCTTACGGCAAGGTAATAAAGTAGCAATGTTCATATCACAATGTCCATATAGCACCGGGTATTACCTTTGCCGGGTATAGCTGTCTCAGTCCGTTACTCTGCCACCACTGTGGCTCTGCGGCTTCCCAGGTAGGGGTCTCCAGCCGTCGTTCCCTCAAAGGCCACTGACATCCACACAGGATCCAGGCTCTGCCTTCCAGGACTCTTACTCAAGCCGGCTCTCCCTCAAAGGCCACTGACATCCGCACAGGATCCAGGCTCGACCTTTCAGGTACCAGGCTTCACTTCAAAGCCGCTGCCTTCCAAGGCCACTAGCATCCGCACAGGATCTAGTCTTTGCCTTCAGGCTGCCAGGTATCACGGTATCCCACACACATGGGGAACAGGCCTCACGCCTCTCACACCGAACACACCTGTCTCAAATTAAGCAGGTTTATATATGCTGTGCACAGACAGCCACATACCGACAGGACCTTGCTGATGTCACAGTCATGTGATCAGTCAGCTGTGTGTATAGGTCCTGTGTGCTGTCCCAGTCATGTGTACAGAGCTTTACTGTGCATACAGGACCTGTGTGATGTCACAGTCATGTGACCAGTCAGTTAAAGGGGAAGGTACATGGTCCGGTAAACACATCCTGGACCATTTACAGTAATGCTAGCAACCTGCTGCATTACAATACTATATTGTTTTGTTCCCATTTTGTAACATTTTTGTATAATTTTTATAAACACTGCCTACTAGCGATGAGCGAATGTGCTCTCCACTGCTCGGTACTCGCCAGAGCATCATGGTGCTCGACAAGCTCTGCACGTATTTCCAGGTTGCTCGGGCACGAATTCGGGTCCCCTCCCTGCATGTTTGGTGGTCTTTAGAGAGCCAATGAACATGCAGGGATTGCTTGCCATGCAATGTAATGCGTACCAAACGCTTAAAAAACACTTGGTAGAAGGTCTGCCATGTTCCCGCATGTGCTGTGCACATGCTGAGGAAATTTCCGCTGTGGATTATCATTGCGGAAAAATCCGCAGCACTACCAATTATTTTGCGTAAACGCGGCGTTTTCGCCGCCATTGACTTGCATTGGAACGCATGGAATCTGCATCACTGCATCTGTACATGCGGAATCCATGTTATTCAATGTGCTAATGGGACCCGGGTTTGGAGAAGAGGAGACTCTCCTCCGGACCCGGGTACCATAGAACCTGTAAAAAAAAGAATAAAATAAAAAATAAATATTATACTTACCTTCTGATGGCCCCCGGTCTCCTTGTCTCTGCTTTCCGGCAACTCGCGGTAGACTAAAGGACCTGCGCTGATGTCATTTAGTCATGTGACGGGTCACGCGACGCTGACGTCGGCAAGTCCTTAAATCTACCGTGAGCTGCCAGCAAGCAGAGACAAGGACTCTGGGGGCCATCAGAAGGTAAGTATTATATTTATTTTTTTACCATTCTTTCAGTCACACTATATAAATCCATGCCGGTTGCAATGGTAATAGGAGATTTTAACAATATGCATTTTATAGAGGAGGATAGGTTAAAAACAGGGGGTACAAAGGAAAGATCACACGGGAAACCAACTCTACTAACAGATTTATTAGAGGACATGAATACATCAGATGTGTGGAAAATGGAGTATTCTAATGAACGAGAATTCACGCATTTCTCTCATCCACATCAAACTTGGTCCAGAATTGATTATCTATTTGAGAGTAGAGAATTATTGGATAGATGAAAAGAGGCAAAAATAGAGGAAATGGTAATTTCTGACCATATACCAATATCTCTAAACTTATTAGAGCAATATCCAAAAGGAACAGATTTTATATGGAGGTTCCCGGCCTTTGTTCTTAGAGACCAACAATTTAAAGAGACATTGTAACAATGGTGGGAAGAATATTCCTATGACAATTCTTCAGATGATTTAAAGACGCAAACATATTGGGAGGCAGGAAAGACAGTTTTGAGAGGGAAATTAATAGCGTATGTGCATACATTAAAGAAAAAAACCAACTGCCAAATATGAAGAGTTTAGCAATAAACTCAGGGACAAATATGTAGTCTTCCAACAAAAAAAACTTAAGAAGCCAGGGAAAACTGGAAGGTGGTCAAAAGAAATTTTGATGGGTGGGCAGAAAAAAAGAGAAATGTTTAGGAAGACTCAGGTGGACATTGAGTTGAGGAGGTTTGGGGATAAAGCGGGGAGGCTACTAGCAAATTTGGAAAAGGTAGAAAGGAAAAAAATATATTAAAACTTAAGAATAAGGAGGGACTAGTAGTAGACAATCCCAAAGAGATAAGCTCAATCCTAAGGGATTTTTATGCAAATCTATACTTAGAAGAGTCACAGGGTGATGATAGAGGTGGAGATTTCTTGAGTAAAATTACAATGCCTCAGAAGCACAACTGACTATGATAAATGCCCCTGTTATGGAGAAAGAGGTGAAGAGCACTATTGGTGGTCTACTGGCTGGAAAAGCTCCTGGTCCTGATGGGTTCACGGGGGATTTCTTTAAAGTCATGACCCAATAAATAGCTCCTACTCTAACTAAATGGTATAACAAGATACTACAAGGTGGAGACTTATTGGGGGCAACGATATGGCTCATTTGGGTATCAAGTTAGGTAGAAAACTGAAGTCAGTCTATAATTTAAATTTCCCCGCATTTACTTCTAAAATACAGCATGAACTGGAAAGATGGCAAAGTCTGCCATCAAAATGTTGAGTATTTCAAAACTCATGTATCCATTACAGATAATACGGTTCTCTTAAAACATGTAGACGTGGAAAAGATAAATTCAGCTATCAGGAAATTCATATGGAAGGATCGGAGGCCAAGAATAACATTAAAAACGCTGATGGGAACAAAAGAGGAGGGGGGGACAAATCTACCAGACATAAGAGGATACAACCTGGCATGTATCTCCCGACACATAACAGACTGGTTGAAAGGCACTAATAAATTCCCTGACACGGCCCTGGAAAAAGCCTATGCAGATCCGTGGAATCTAATTGCCATATTGCACACACCACAAAATCTAATGCCTAACAAAATTAAAAACGGAATAGTATACCAGGACACGATAGCAACATGGAAAGAAATCAGGAGTAGACTCTAAGCTATCTTGGAGAATTTCAAGGGATTTGCCCCTGTGGGAGAATCCAACGTTATGGCAATTAGGGGAGAACAAATTATTTCAGGAATGGAAGCTGAAAGGGATACACAAAATAGCTCATTTATTGCATGAGGAAGAGAGTAGGTGGTTGACTAGAGAAGAGATTATATCGAAATTTAAATTAAGTAAACAACAATTTCTACAATTCAAACAAATCAGAGGAATTATTATGGCAATCTGATAAATGTAAGGGAAGCAACGAAAAGAAGCGCAATGGATACGCTATTATTGGACCGAGCAGGTACACACAGTATATCTACCTTATATAGAAGTCTCAAAGAAATGCAGGGGAAAATAGAAACAGAACAAATATTTATGTCATGGGATACGCAAAAAGAGGGAGAGGAAATTGGGGAAAAAATCTTGGTAGGGTGGCATGTAGTGCGGAAGAACATTTTGAGTGAGGTTTGGAAAGACACACAGTTTAGGATCATGGATAGAGCCATCTTGGCCTTTAACCCCTTAATAACATCTGACGTACTAATACGCGTCTGTGCCCTGGGACTTAAGAGCCAGACCCGTATTAGTACGTCATCGCGATCTCGCGCGCACACAGGCTGTGCGGGCGCGATCGCCGCCGGGTGTCAGCTGATTGTCACAGCTGACACCCGGTACTATGTGCAGGGAGCGGTCCTGCACCGCTCCCGGCACATTAACCCCTGCGATGCTGCGATCGAAGTCGATCGCAGCCGATCGCAGCATTGCGGGGGCAAGGGGAGGTGATCGCAGATACTCGCCTCCTCTTCCGGCTTCCAGCGCTGTCTGCAAAGGCTTCCCGGGTGTTGCCATGACGACCCGATGTCGTCATGACAACATCCGGGTCACCAGACAGCAGGAAGATTGTTTGGACATGCGCAGTGCATCTCCAAATAATCTTCTCACTGTGCAGCGCTGATAGCCTGTATGACACAGGGATGGTGCTGCATTCCTGTGCCATGCAGGCGATCAGAGAAAAAAAAGTGAAAGTCCCATAGTGGGACAAAGTAATAAAGTATAAAAACTGTCAGTAAGTGAAAAAAAAAAAAAAAAAAAAATTGCAAAAATATAAAAAAATAAATAAAATAATCCACCAAAAATAAAAATATAATGTACCCATCAATAAATATTATTATAAAAAAAAACAATAAAAGTACACATATTTGGTATCGCCGCGTCCGGAACAACCTGACCTATAAAACTGTCCCACTAGTTAACCCCTTCAGTGAACACGGTAAAAAAAAAAAAAAAAAAACGAAGCAAAAAACAATGCTTTATCACCATACCGCCAAATAAAAAATGGAATAACACGTGATCAAAAAGACGAATATAAATAAAAATGGTACCGCTGAAAACGTCATCTCGTCCCGCAAAAAACAAGCCGCCATGCAGCTCCATCAGCTGCAAAAAATAAAAAAGTTATAGCTCTCAGAATAAAGCTATGCTAAAAAATATTTTTTTCTATAAAATTGCTTTTATTATGTAAAAGTGCAAAACATAGAAAAACGATATAAATGTGGTACCGCTGTAAACGTACTGACCTGAAGAATAAAGCTGCCTTATCACTTTTACCACAAGCGGAACAGAATAATAAAAAAAAAACACAATTCCTGAATTGTTGGTTTTTGTTTATTCTGCCTCCCAAAAATCGGAATAGAAAGCGATCAAAAAACGTCACGTGCCTGAAAATGGCACCAATAACAACGTCAACTCATCCCGCAAAAAACGAGCCGTCACATGACTGTCTGCCAAAATCTGGAAAAATTATAGCTCTCAAAATATGGCGATGCAAAAACTAGATTTTACAAAAAATGCGTCTTTTTGTGTGTGACAGCTGTCAGTCATAAAAACCCCATATGATTCTGGTATTGCTGTAATCACACCGACCCGAAGAATAAAGTCGTCTAATCACTTATACCGCACGAGGAACGGCGTCAAAAATAAACTCTTGGGTTACGATTGGGCTAGGGTTAGGGCTGGGTTTGGGGTTAGGGTTCTGCTAGGGTTAGGGTTGTGCTAGGGTTAGGGTTGTGCTACGGTTAGGGTTGTGCTACGGTTAGGGCTGTGCTACGGTTGGGGTTGGGGTTAGGGTTGTGATGGGGTTGGGATTTTTTTCAAAAGTAATAAAAAAGATGACGATATGGCGACTAGTGTTGAGCGCAAGTGCTCGCTACTTGAGTTTGCATCGGGTGCTCTGGTATGTATTGAGTATCGTGGGTATTTGAGTGACATGCTCGAGTCTCTGCCCCATATGCTTCGCGGCCAAAAAAACTTTACGGGGATTGCCTGCCATGCACGAGCGATCCCCGCATGTTTTTTTTTGGGTGTCTAATAACCGTGAAACATGCGGAGCAGGGACTCGAGCATGTCACTCGAGCACACGCTGTACATGGTGCATACCTGAGTACCCGATGCAAACTCAAGTAGCGAGCACTTGCGCTCAAGACTAATGACAACTTATTCAATATGATGACCTAATGTAAACAAATTCTGTTCAATTTCAATCTGGGTTCAAAATGTTCACTATACACCTTAATAAAATCCTTGAGGGGTATAGTTTCCAAAATGGGGTCACTTGTGGGGGAGCTCCACTGTTTAGGCACATCACGGGCTCTCCAAATGCGACATGGTGTCCGCTAACAAATTGAATGGAAAATCGGCTCAAATTGTTAGCGGACACCATGTTGCGTTTGGAGAGCTACTGCGTGCACAAATATTGGAGCTCCCCCACAAGTGACCCCATTTTGGAAACTAGACCCCCAAGGCACCTATCTAGATGCATAGTGAGCACTTGGAACCCCCAGGTGCTTCACAAATTGATTCGTAAAAATGAAAAAGTGAAAAAAAAAACACTTTTTCATATTTATGAATCAATTTGTGAAACACCTGGGGGTTCCAAGTGCTCACTATGCATCTAGATAGGTGCCTTGGGGAGTCTAGTTTCCAAAATGGGGTCACTTGTGGGGGAGCTCCAATGTTTGGGCACACAGGGACTCTACAAATGCAACATGGTATCCGCTAACAAATTGTCGGCTCAAATTGTTAGCGGACATCATGTTGCGTTTGGAGAGCCCCTGTGTGCCCAAACATTGGAGCTCCCCCACAAGTGACCCCATTTTGGAAACTAGACCCCCCAAGGCACCTATCTAGATTCATAGTGAGCACTTGGAACCCCCAGGTGTTTCACAAATTGATTCATAAATATGAAAAAGTGTTTTTTTTTCACTTTTTCATTTTTACGAATCAATTTGTGAAGCACCTGGGGGTTCCAAGTGCTCACTATGCATCTAGATAGGTGCCTTGGGGTGTCTAGTTTCCAAAATGGGGTCACTTGTGGGGGAGCTCCAATGTTTGGGCACAAAGGGGCTCTCCAAACGCAACATGATGTCCGCTAACAATTTGAGCCGACAATTTGTTAGCGGATACCATGTTGCATTTGGAGAGTCCCTGTGTGCCCAAACATTGGAGCTCTCCCACAAGTGACCCCATTTTGGAAACTAGACCCCCAAGGCACCTATCTAGATGCATAGTGAGCACTTGGAACCCCCAGGTGCTTCACAAATTGATTCATAAAAATGAAAAAGTGTTTTTTTTTCACTTTTTCATTTTTACGAATCAATTTGTGAAGCACCTGGGGTTCCAAGTGCTTACTATGCATCTAGATAGGTGCCTTGGGGGGTCTAGTTTCCAAAATGGGGTCACTTGTGGGGGAGCTCCAATGTTTGGGCACACAGGGGCTCTCCAAACACAACATGGCGTCCGCTAATTATTCAAGCAAATTTTACGATCAAAAAGTCAAATGGCGCTTCTTCCCTTCCGAGCCCTGCCGTGCGCCCAAACAGTGTTTTTTCCCCACATATTGGGTATCTACGTACCCAGGGGAAATTGCACAACAAATTTTGGGGTCCATTTTTTCTTGTTACCTCTGTGAAAATAAAAAAAAATTGGGTCTAAAGTAACATTTTTGTGCAAAAAGTTAAATGTTCATTTTTTTCTTCCACATTCAAAAAATTCCTGTGAAGCACCTGAAGGGTTAATAAAGTTCTTGAATGTGATTTTGAGCACCTTGAGGGGTGCAGTTTTTAGAATGGTGTCACTTTTGGGTATTTTCTGTCATAAAGACCTCTCAAAGTGACTTCAAATGTGATGTGGTCCCTAAAAAAATGGTTTTGTAAATTTTGTTGGAAAAATGAGAAATCGCTGGTCAACTTTTAACCCTTATAGCTCCCTAACAAAAAAAAATTTTGGTTCCAAAATTGTGCTGATGTAAAGTAGACATGTGGGAAATGTTATTTATTAACTCTTTTGTGTGACATATCTCTCTGATTTAAGGGCATAAAAATTCAAATTTTGAAAATTGCAAAATTTTCAACATTTTCGCCAAATTTCCGTTTTTTTCACAAATAAACGCAAGTGATATCGATGAAATTTTGCCACAACCATGAAGTACAATATGTCACGAAAAAACTATCTCAGAATCAGGGGGATCCGTTGAAGCGTTCAAGAGTAATTACCTCATAAAGTGACAGTGGTCAGAATTGTAAAAATTGGCCTGGTCATTAACGTGCAAACCACCCTCGGGGCTTAAGGGGTTAATATACCAATATCTAAAAATATGAGAGATCGTTTGACACATTGTCCAAAATGCAAACTTAAAGACTCAGACTTACTACATGGGTTGTGGAGCTGCCCTAAAGTACAAGAATTCTGGAAAAAAATTAAAACATGTATTGGAGAATACGGGTGTTAAGGGTGTACCTCTATATCCGTTACCATTTCTTTTCCACTATTGGAGGAGTGAGGAAGGGGTACAACAAAAAGAGAATGACAAATTAACCCAAATATTCCATACCAAAAAGAGAACGATAGGATAGAAGTGAACACTGGAATTAAAATAGTATAATCTGCATGTCTGGGTACAGCGAGGGTAGTTGGGAAATGATACATTATATATATTTTTTCTTTCTTGTGTTTACTCTGTATGTGATCCTTTCAATTTGAAAATGGAAGATGAGAAACTAAATCTGAGAGTTTGTAAACTAAATGTACATAATTTTATTGTATAATTACAGATGTTAAAAATTAATAAAAAGTATTGTTAAAAAAATGTAATTATTCTTTCTTTTCCCACCCAATGGTATAAAATTCTGCACTACAAGACCACCCAGTCTGTCTAATAGGATTACAGCTGCCCAGTGTCTAAAGCCCCCGTCTCACATAGCGAGATCGCTAGCGAGATCGCTGCTGTCACGGTTTTGGTGACACAACAGCGACCTCACCAGCGATGTCGTTATGTGTGACACTTTGCAGCGATCAGGCCCCTGCTGTGAGGTCGCTGATCGCTGCAAAGTGTCCTGGACCATTTTTTAGTCTTTGCCCTCCTGCTGGTCAGCACACATCGCTGTGTGTGACCAGCGGGAGCAGCGATCAGGCTCGTAACCATGATAAACATCGGGTTACTAGGGGCACACGCGCACTTAGTAACCCGCTCTTTATCATGGTTACGAGCCTGCTAAAGTGAGCGGTAACCTCCCGCTCACTGTAGCAGAGTGGTAACCATGATAAACTACGGGTTACTAGGTGCGCGTGTGCCCCTAGTAACCCGATGTTTATCATGGTTACCAGCCTGCTCCAGCTTCAGCAGGCTGGTAACCAGGAGCAGGACATTGTGGAAAGATTCTTTCCACGATGTCGCTGCTCCCCTGATCGTTGGTGAGCCTGCCTGTTTGACAGCTCACCAGCGACCACATAGCGACGCAGCAACGATCCCTGACAGGTCGTATCGTTGTCGGGATCGCTGCAGCGTCGCTAACTGTGACGGGGCCTTAACTCAAGCTCACGAATAACCACCAAGAACTGCCATCACTTAGGTGTGGTTAAAGAA
Source organism: Phyllobates terribilis (assembly GCF_046119375.1). Classification (NCBI taxonomy): domain Eukaryota; kingdom Metazoa; phylum Chordata; class Amphibia; order Anura; family Dendrobatidae; genus Phyllobates; species Phyllobates terribilis. The sequence goes on from NW_027362769.1 coordinate 370,962,632, forward strand.
CCAGTACTCTTCAGTCGTATCACATGGAGTGTAATATAATGAGAACAGTCTCAATGCTTATTGAGTACAAAAAGTAGATAACAAATGACATTCAGTAAAAAGCTGCAAACAAGGTTCTTAAAATAAAAGGAAACAAACTAGAAACCTAACGCTCAGGTTTTCGTAAAGTATCACTTCTATTCACCGGCCCATCCCGGGTTCTAATCCCATTTCTCCTACACTCCAATCATTTCTCCTCAACACTTTATCATCTATTTGCATTTTAATATCAATTAGTTTGATCTCCCATTTACAAAAATGTAAAAAAAAATGATCAAAAGATGTATAGAAAAAATAATAGTATCACTAAAAATGTCACTCTGTCCTGTAAAATGTGGCCTCCCAAATTCAATTTTTGAAGTGCTGCCCATATACCCAGCCGATTTTGAGACCCCGGCTTTACAGCTTATTATTAAAGATTTTAAGATTTAATATATAAAAAAAATACAGTGCTTACAATAAAAGATATAAAAAGGTAAAAATAAAACAACACACAAATATGCAAAAGTGTTATAAAATAAAAATGATAAATAGCAGAAATACCTGAATGTTTCCGTCTACAGTGATCTTTTGTTTCCTTGAGGGAAAGAGAAATGAATCATGGATCACAACCAGCAGCAGTTGACCCCACATGTGAACATGTTCCTACTGTGTCCTTTATATGCCTGGTCCTGGGCTCATATTTCCAGGAGGCCTGGATTCAACTATTTAAAAATCTGTGTTTGTGACTGGAAGGTGGGCTAATGTAGGGGCATTTGCATTTTAAATAGTTTGTGTTTCCACCCCCCCCCCCCCCCACAACAGTGTATAGGAAACATTCAGCTTGTCTATAATCACCATCTCTTAACCCTTTGATGCTCAGAGTGACCAGAGTGGTGTGATGGGAGTGACCCCTCTGTATTCACAGCAAGAAGACCCTTTGTTCCCAGTTCCTATAATACTGGTAAATCCAGTTTGTCCTTTTGTCAACTAAATGTAACTCTACTGCTGTTATACAATTCCCCCTACAATTATACATTTCCTTCCCATTGTCTCTCTCTCTCTTCCCTCCTGTCTCTCTTTTACCTCCTGTCTCTTTCTTACTTTCAAATACAAATAGGCTTTATTGGCAGGACCAAAATACAATTAGTGTTGCCAAAGCAAGAAAAAATAAGTGTGACAGAAAAGGGGATTGGGGTTTTAGGGATGGGATGTTGGGGGGCACAATTTGGGCAGTAATAGACCATTTGGGAATCTTACGTTCCTCTCAGATTATGACGTGGTGAAAAAAGTAGAGAGGGGGGCGCAAATAGCGCTGTTACCCAGTAACACAATCGTGATGTGATTAAAATCTGCTCACCTTATTGAGTTGCGATGATGCACAACTCATATAAACAGCGAATTGGAGGGCTACAGGAAACACTGATCCGTGTCTGAGCCATGGTTTTGTAATAGGCATTTTACCTGATGAAGTGGACGGGACGTCCATGAAACGCGTTGTATTTTAAGCCAATATTAAAAGATGTAACCTTATTTATTGGTATCATCATCTGTACACGGAGGAGCGCTGACTGTACTCACACCATCATATCTTCTACTAAGTTCTTATGACGTGGTGACATATTACTTTCTGTCTCTCTCTTTTGCCTCGTGTCTCTCTCTTTTGCCTCCTGTCTCTCTTGTGCCTCCTGTCTCTCTCTTTTGCCTCCTGTCTCTCTCTTTTGCCGCCTGTCTCTCTCCTGCCTCTTTCTTTTGCCCCGTCTCTCTCCTGCCTCTCTTTCTTTTACCTCCTGTCTCTTTCCCCTGCCTCTTTCTTTTGCCTCCCGTCTCTTTCTTTTCCCTCCCGTCTCTCTCCTGCCTCTCTTTCTTTTACCTCCTGTCTCTCTCTTTTGCCTCCTTTCTCTCTCTCCTGCCTCTCTTTTGCCTCCCGTCTCACTCTTTTGCCTCCTGTCTCTCTTGTGCCTCCCGTCTCTCTTTTTTGCCTCCTGTCTTTCTTTTGCCTCCTGCCTCTCTCCTGCTTCTCTTTCTTTTGCCTCCTGTCTCTCTCCTGCTTCTCTTTCTTTTGCCTCCTGTCTCTCTCCTGCCTCTCTTTCTTTTACCTACTTTCTCTTGCCCCCTGTCTCTCTCGTTTGCCTTCTGTCTCTCTTTCTTTTGCCTCCTGTCTCTCTCTTTTGCCTCCTCTCTCAGTCCTGCCTCTTTCTTTTACCCGTCTCTTTTGCCTCCTGTCTCTCTCCTGCCTCTCTTTCTCTTGCCCGCTATCTCTCTCTTTTGTCTCCTATCTCTCTCTTACCTCCTGTATCTCTCTTTTGCCTCCTGTCTCTCTCTCTTACCTCCTGTCTCTCTCTTTTGCCTCCTGTCTCTCTCCTGCCTCTTTCTTTTGTCCCGTCTCTCTCTCTTTTGCCTCCTGTCTCTCTCTTTTGCATACTGTCTCTCTCTGTTGTCTCCTGTCTCTCACCTCCTGTCTCTCTCTCTCACCTCCTGTCTCTTTCTCTCACCTCCTGTCTCTCTCTCTTACCTCCTGTCTCTCTTTCTTACCACGTCTCTCTCTTACCTCCTGTCTCTCTCTTCCTGTCTCTCTCATCTCCTGTCTCTCACTCTTACCTCCTGTCTCTCTCTTTAACCTCCTAGTCCTCTCTTTTACCTCCTGTCTCTCTCTTACCTCCTGTCTCTCTCTTGCCTCCTGTCTCTCTCTCTTTTTCCTCCTGTCTCTCTCTCCTGCCTCCAGTCTCTCTCCTGCCTCTCTTTCCTTTGCCCCGTCTCACTCTTTTGCCTCCTGTCTCTCTCTTTTGCCTCGTGTCTCTCTGTTTTGCCTCCCGTCTCATTCTCTCACCTCCTGTCTCTCTCTCACCTCCTGTCTCTCTTTCTTACCTCCTGTCTCTCTCATCTCTTGTCTCTCCCTCTCTCACCTCCTGTCTCTCTCTCTCTCACCTCCTGTCTCTTTCTCTCACTTCCTGTCTCTCTCTCTTACCTCCTGTCTCTCTTTCTTACCACGTGTCTCTCTCTCTCTTACCACCTGTCTCTCTCTCTTACCTCCTGTCTCTCTCTTACTTCCTGTCTCTCTCTTACCTCCTGTCTCTCTCTCTTACCATCTGTCTCTCTCTCTTACCACCTGTCTCTCTCTTTAACCTCCTATCCCTCTCTCTCACCTCCTGTCTCTCTCTTACCTCCTGTCTCTCTCTCTTGCCTCCTGTCTCTCTTTCTTACCTCCTGTCTCTCTCTCTCTTACCTCCTGTCTCTCTCTCTCTTGCCTCCTGTCTCTCTCTATCTTACCTCCTGTCTCTCTCTTACCTCCTGTCTCTCTCTCTTCCCTCCTGTCTCTCTTTCTTACCTCCTGTCTCTCTCTTTTGCCTCCCGTCTCTCTCTTTTGCCTTCCATCTTTCTCTTTTGCCTACCGTCTCTCTACTGCCTCTCTTTCTTTTACCCCTGTCTCTCTCTTTTACCCCTGTTTCTCTCTTTTGCCTCATGTCCCTCTCCTGCCTCTCTCTCTCTTACCTCCTGTCTCTCTCTTTTGCCTCCTGTCTTTCTCTCTTACCTCCTGTCTTTCTCTTTCCTCCTGTCTCTCTTTTGCCTCATGTCTCTCCCTTTTGCCTCTTGTCTCTCTCTCTTGTCTCCTGTCTCTTTCTTTCACCTCCTGTCTCTCTCTCACCTCCTGTCTCTTTCTTACCTCCTGTCTTTCTCTCTTACCTCCTGTCTCTCTCTCTCATCTCTTGTCTCTCCCTCTCTCACCTCCTGTCTCTTTCTCTTACCTCCTGTCTCTCTCTCTTACCACCTGTCTCTCTCTTTAACCTCCTATCCCTCTCTTACCTACTGTCTCTCTCTTACCTCTTGTCGCTTTCTCTCTTGCCTCCTGTCTCTCTTTCTTAACTCCTGTCTCTCTTACCTCCTGTCTCTCTCTCTTTTTCCTCATGTCTCTCTCTCTCTCTTACCTCCTGTCTCTCTCTCTTCCCTCCTGTCTCTCTTTCTTACCTCCTGTCTCTCTCTTTTGCCTCCCATCTTTCTCTTTTGCTTATCGTCTCTCTCCTGCCTCTCTCTCTTATCTCCTGTCTCTCTCTTTTGCCTCCTGTCTTTCTCTCTTACCTACTGTCTCTCTCTCTTACCTCCGGTCTCTCTCTTTTGCCTCCTGTCTCTCTCCTGCCTCTTTCTTTTGTCCCATCTCTCTCTCTTTTGCCTCCTGTCTCTCCCTTTTGCCTTCTGTCTCTCTCTTTTGCCTCTTGTCTCTCTCTTGTCTCCTGTCTCTTTCTTTCACCTCCTGTCTCTCTCACCTCCTGTCTCTTTCTCTCACCTCCTGTCTCTCTCTCACATCCTGTCTCTTTTTCTTACTACCTGTCTCTCTCTCTTACCTCCTGTCTCTCTCTCTCTCTTACCTCCTGTCTCTCTCTCTCTCATCTCTTGTTTCTCTCTTACCTCCTGTCACTCTCTCTAACCTCCTATCCCTCTCTCTTACCTCCTGTCTCTCTCTCTTGCCTCCTGTGTGGCGCCCCTGAGGGTTCAGTCGCCACAGGGGTACTGCACCTCACAAAGAGGTGTGGTATCTCCTCTTCCAGGTAAGGATGGAGTACCATTCAGGACCCCCATCACACACTCAACATTACACCACTCCAGTTCTGAAGGGGGCCAAAAAGCACCATAGTGCCGCCCCGGTCCTGAATGGAGATTGGGGGGGAACCAAAGTTAGGGGGAACCACGTAGTGAGTGAGGGTGGAGGAAGCACTTATCTAAGCACTTATCATATATCTATATAACTGGAGGCCATCTTAGTAACAAGGTCTTTGGTTGTGGGTCTTTGGTCGGTAGTTAGCACAAGGCTGCAGCCGTCTGAGGGTCCACGGTCCCTGGTCTCAGGCCTCGAGACGGGGAGCGGGGCAGAGTTATTTCCGGCTCTGTCCCCGGTCAGGGTCCCAAGCAAGAAGGCCCAGGAGGGGAGCAGAGGAGATAGGCTCCACAGGCGAAAGGATCCCAGGGGGATACGGACGGAGTGGAGTCGCCACCTGTATACCTTAATCTGGCTTAGCCAGCGGGACCCTGCCGCAAGAGGGGTAACCGGTCCCCGATCTGACTTTGTACTTCACGTCTCTGTCGGAAAAATCCAGAGGCTTTTGTGGATCCCAGGGGGATACGGAAGGAGCGGAGTCGCCACCTGTATACCCTAATCTGAGTTTATCCAGAGGGACCCGGCCTTACGCCACAATCTCACCACAAGTCACCAAAAAGGGCACCCAGGCGGTCCGGGAACTACACGTTACCCATAGGGACATCGCAGTACCCGTACGGGACTCAGTGGGGGACACAAGGCGGGAGAAGTCGAGCAAGAGAGGAACACACTAGAGCGGGGTCCTCGCAGGTGCTCCTGAACTACCTGGAAAGTGCTGAGCCCCACCCTGGCGGCCACAGCTCGCCGTGTGACAGCAGAGAGAAGCTCTGAGCTAACAAAAACCAAGTGAGTAAAGACTCGGATGACTTCAACCACCGCCTCTGTCTGTTATTTCCTCCGCGGTACCGCACCCGCCAATGCTCTACATACACCATTTCTGCCCTGAGGCCTGCTCTACCTGCGGAGAGCTGTCCCATCCGAGCTGCCCCAACATCCGCCTCAGTGGACTGTCGCAGCGCTGGTAACCCATTACCAGATACCGCAGGTGGCGTCACGAACTATTCCAAAACCCCATATATAAATATCCCCCTTTTCAGTTGACCGCCCTGGGCCACGGACCGGGCCAGCCACCATGATATCCCCCCAAGCATCTGAGGGCCCCGCTGCCGAGTACCCCACGGCCCCGGGGGCACGTCAACTTCTGGCATCACGAACAGTATTTCGTGCCTGCGGCAACGGCAGAAGTCTGTACCCATTGCCACCGGGTACTGTGCGCCTTTCCCCTAAGAACTGTATTTCCACATTAAATGTGGCGCCCGCCCAAGAAGAACGGGCGCCATTATGTGCATGGTAAACGACAACATCGTGAGACCTCCCATCGGGGGCCAGGTTCTACAATGGCGCCAAAAGCACAGACCGCCCCTTGCAATAGTGACTGTCCGCATAGTTGTGTCCGTCAAGATGGATAGGACGTCCCAAGGAGTGACCGTCGACCAGCAGCCATTGAACCGCCCTGAAAGAGGAGGAGAACAAGAGGGCGACAAGGTGTGGTCTGGACAAGTCTAGACAGACCGCACCCGGCAGCCAGCATGGAAGGAGACCAAGATGTACCCTCCGTCGTTGGCCTACCAACAGCCACCTCCCTCACCCTGGAGGGATCCAGCCTTCAGCTGACTGTGGAGGAAGCTGAGTTCCTCCGAGGCGAGACGCAGGACCTGACCCGCCACGTCGAGGAGGCCCAGCGAATGGCGGTCGCCAAGTGGAGAGCGGACCTGCTGGGGAAGCTCGCGGCCCGACTCCAGGATACGTCGCACCCCACCAGCGATGCCCCAGCCCTGGCAGAGGAGGAATCCCAGGAGGCCGCGTGCAGCCCCGGAGCGGGTAAGGAAGAATCCCCTGTCCTGGGCGCGGAGTGCGCCGATCTGCTCCTGGACCTCCTACCGCCACCTCCATCCCCGGGCGCCGCCGTCTGGGAGCAGCTATTGGCCCCAGAACCCGAGGCCCAAGCCACCGCATCCGGAGGCCTGCTACCCCTCCCGCTCGCGGAACCACCAGCCCCTGCCCTCGCTTGGGTGTACGCACACCCAAACCTGGACTGGTCCGCTAAAGTGGAGGACCAACAGCGGCCCCCGTTAACGCCATTGCCAGCACCCCCGGTTGCCTGCCCAGGAGCAGAGGAATTTAGATGGGACAACCAGGGGGGGATCTTATGGGGTTTCCCCGGGAGACCCAGGCTGAAGCTCGTCAGCGGGAGGAGTTTTGCCGCCGCGAACTCCTCCAGCTCGAGAAGGAACGGCGTGCCCGGAGGGTCCGCTGCGAGAAACTGGAGGTGCGGTCCAAAGCCGCAAAGGCCCAAGCCCGCCAGGCGGAGGCCTCCCGTCCCAGTCCCCGGGAGGAAGGACTAATCGTCCGTTTTGACCAGGAGGCGGGATGGGGCTTTATCCGTAGCCCCCAGTTCTCCCGTGATGTGTTTGTCAACCGGTGGGACGTTGAGCCTCACTTGGAGTAAGGCCATCCCGACCGCAACTTATACCCGGGAGACAACGTCTCATACACCCGCCACCACGGAGTACATGGGTGGTACGCCCTAGAGGTCCACCGGGTGTTCAAGGAGGATGCCCCCCTACGCACTGCCACAGATGACCCGGCTGGGCCTGTGGGCAAGAATGAGCCGTATCCCCAGTGGGGATACCATTACTAGTGCGGCACCAGAGGCCGGACTTCCTTCCTTGTTGTTTATTTTCGTTTAGTGTGCTTGTTTACCCTGTTATCTAAGACATTGTTCCTGCGGACAGTGAGCAGCCAACAAACTTTATTGTAAATAGTTTGCACCTATTTAGGTGCCTCCTATTGGTTTTATATATACAACGCCAGACCTCAGAACAAAAAACTATCTGGCTTGGCAGAAGTGAAGGTCCAACTTAGGATCGCCATGCCCTGCAGCCACGCCCAGGGCCTACGTTGAGGGTTTGCTTTGGACAGGTCCCTCATGCTGCTGAACTTGCACTTATACAATATTTTCTAATGTTTTCTATATAATGTTTTTCTAATGTTTTTTTTTATATTTATCACGTATAACCTGCAACGTTTAAGAAAAGTGCCTCCCATGAAGGGAAGAATGTTATTGTTAAAAAGCATTTAAAATTTTTGAAAGTCTGAAATATACCATGTTTTTACTCTGTTCCAGCCCGCGGACGTGCTGTGTTTCATCAGTGGGGAATGTGGCGCCCCTGAGGGTTCAGTCGCCACAGGGGTACTGCACCTCACAAAGAGGTGTGGTATCTCCTCTTCCAGGTAAGGATGGAGTACCATTCAGGACCCCCATCACACACTCAACACTACACCACTCCAGTTCTGAAGGGGGCCAAAAAGCACCATAGTGCCGCCCCGGTCCTGAATGGAGATTGGGGGGGAACCAAAGTTAGGGGGAACCACGTAGTGAGTGAGGGTGGAGGAAGCACTTATCTAAGCACTTATCAGATATCTATATAACTGGAGGCCATCTTAGTAACAAGGTCTTTGGTTGTGGGTCTTTGGTCGGTAGTCAGCACAAGGCTGTAGCCGTCTGAGGGTCCACGGTCCCCGGTCTCAGGCCTCGAGACGGGCAGCGGGGCAGAGTTATTTCCGGCTCTGTCCCCGGTCAGGGTCCCAAGCAAGAAGGCCCAGGAGGGGAGCAGAGGAGATAGGCTCCACAGGCGAAAGGATCCCAGGGGGATACGGACAGAGCAGAGTCACCACCTGTATACCTAAATCTGGCTTAGCCAGCGGGACCCTGCCGCAAGAGGGGTAACCGGTCCCCGATCTGACTTTGTACTTCACGTCTCTGTCGGAAAAATCCAGAGGCTTTTGTGGATCCCAGGGGGATACGGAAGGAGCGGAGTCGCCACCTGTATACCCTAATCTGAGTTTATCCAGAGGGACCCGGCCTTACGCCACAATCTCACCACAAGTTACCAAAAAGGGCACCCAGGCGGTCCTGGAACTACACGTTACCCATAGGGACATCGCAGTACCCGTACGGGACTCAGTGGAGGGACACAAGGCGGGAGAAGTCGAGCAAGAGAGGAACACACTAGAGCGGGGTCCTCGCAGGTGCTCCTGAACTACCTGGAAAGTGCTGAGCCCCACCCTGGCGGCCGCAGCTCGCCGTGTGACAGCAGAGAGAAGCTCTGAGCTGACAAAAACCAAGTGAGTAAAGACTCGGATGACTTCAACCACCGCCTCTGTCTGTTATTTCCTCCGCGGCACCGCACCCGCCAACGCTCTACATACACCATTCCTGCCCTGAGGCCTCCTCTACCTGCGGAGAGCCGTCACATCCGAGCTGCCCCAACATCCGCCTCAGTGGACTGTCGCAGCGCTGGTAACCCATTACCAGATACCACAGGTGGCGCCACGAACTATTCCAAAACCCCATATATAAATATCCCCCTTTTCAGTTGACCGCCCTGGGCCATGGACCGGGCCAGCCACCGTGATATCCCCCCAAGCATCTGAGGGCCCGGCTGCCGAGTACCCCACGGCCCCGGGGGCGCGTCACCTGTCTCTCGCTTTTACCTCCTGTCTCTCTCTTTTGCCTCCTCTCTCTCCTGCCTCTCTTTCTTTTGCCCCATCTCTCTTTTTTGCCTCCTGTCTCTCTTTTTTTGCCTCCTGTCTCTCTCTTTTGCCTTGTGTCTCTCTCTTTTGCCCCATCTCTCTCTTTTGCCTCCCGTCTCTCTACTGCCTCTCTCTCTCCTGTCTCTCTTACCTCCTGTCTCTTTCTCTCTCATATCTTGTCTCTCTCTCTTACCTCCTGTCTCTCTCTTGCCTCCTGTCTCTTTTACCTCCTGTCTCTCTCTCTCACCTCCTTCATCTCTCTTTTGCCTCCCGTCTCTCTTTTATGCCTCCCGTCTCTCTCTTTTGCCTCCCGTCTCTCTTTTGCCTCCTCTGTCTCTCCTGTCTCTTTCTGCCTCCCGTTTCTCTCTTTTGTCTCCTGTCTCTCTCTCTTTTGCCTTCTGTTTCTCTCCTGCCTCTCTTTCTTTTGCCTCCTTTCTCTCTCCTGCCTTTCTTTTGCCTCCTGTCTCTCTCCTGCCTCTCTCTCTTTTGCCGCCTGTCTCTCTCTTTTGCCTCCTGTCTCTCTTACCTCCTGTCTCTTTCTCTCTCATATCTTGTCTCTCTCTCTTACCTCCTGTCTCTCTCTCTCACCTCCTTCCTCTCTCTTTTGCCTCCCGTCTCTCTTTTTTGCCTCCCGTCTCTCTCTTTTGCCTCCCATCTCTCTTTTGCCTCCTCTGTCTCTCCTGCTTCTCTCTCACCTGCCTCTCTTTCTTTTGCTCCGTCTCTCTTTTTTGCCTCCTGTCTCTCTTTTGCCTCCCGTCTCTCTCTTTTGCCTCCTGTTTCTCTCTTTTGTCTCCTGTCTCTCTCTTTTTCCTCCTCTCTCTTTTGCCTTCTGTTTCTCTCCTGCCTTTCTTTTGCCTCCTGTCTCTCTCCTGCCTCTCTCTCTTTTGCCGCCTGTCTCTCTCTTTTTTGCCTCCTGTCTCTCTCTTTTGCCTCCTGTCTCTCTTTTGCCTCCTGTCTCTCTTTTGCCTCCCGTTTCTTTCTTTTGCCTCCCGTCTCTCTCTTTTGCTTCCCGTCTCTCTCTTTTGCCTCCTGTCTCTCTCCTGCCTCTCTCTCTTACCTTCTGTCTATCTCTTGCTTCCTGTCTCTCTCTTACCTCCTGTCTCTCTCTTACCCACTGTCTCTCTCTCTTACCTCCTGTCTCTCTTACCTTCTGTCTCTCTTTTGCCTTCTGTCTCTCTCTTTTGCCTCCTCTCTCTCTCCTGCCTCTCTTTCTTTTGCCTCCTCTCTCCTGACTCTCTTTCTTTTGCCCCGTCTCTCTCTTTTGCCTCGTCTCTCTATTTTGCCTCCCGTCTCTCTTTTGCCTCCTCTCTCTCTCATTTGCCTCTCTTTCTCCTGCCTCCTCTCTCTCTCCTGCCTCTTTCTTTTGCCCCATCTCTCTTTTTTTGCCTCCTGTCTCTCTTTTGCCTCCTGTCTCTCTCTTTCGCCTCCTGTCTCTCTCTTTCGCCTCCTGTCTCTTTCTTTTGCCTTCTGTCTCTCTCCTGCCTTTCTTTTGCCTCCTGTCTCTCTCCTGTGTCTCTCTTTTGCCTCCTATCTTTCTCTTTTGCCTCCTGTCTCTCTCTTACCTCCTGTCTCTCTCACCTCCTTTCTCTCTCTCTCTTACCTCTAGTCTCTCTCTCTTACCTCCTGTCTCTCTTTTTCCTCCTGTCTCTCTCTCACCTCCTGTCTCTCTTTCACCTCCTGTTTCTCTCTTTCACCTCCTGTCTCTCTCTTTCCTCCTGTCTCTCTCTATTACCTTCTGTCTCTCTCTTGCTTCCTGTCTCTCTCTTACTTCCTGTCTGTCTCTCTCTTAACTCCTGTCTCTCTCTCTTACCTCCTCTCTCTCTTATCTCCTGTCTCTCTTAACTTCTGTCTCTCTCTCTTTTGCCTCCTGTCTCTCTCTTTTGCCTGCTCTCTCTCTCCTGCCTTTCTTTGTTTTGCCCCGTATCTTTTTTGCCTCCTGTCTCTCTCTTTTGCTTCCTGTCTCTCTCCTGCCTTTCTTTTGCCTCCTCTCTCTCTCCTGACTCTTTGTTTTGCCCCCTGTGTCTTTCTTTTGCCTCCTGTCTCTCTTTTGCATCGTCTCTCTATTTTGCCTCCCGTCTCTCTCTTTTGCCTCCTCTCTCTCTTGTTTGCCTCTCTTTCTCCTGCCGCATCTCTCTCCTGCCTCTTTCTTTTGCCCCGTCTCTCTTTTTTGCCTCCTATCTCTCTCTTTTGCCTACTGTCTCTCTCTTTTGCCTACTGTCTCTCTCTCTTGCCTCATGTGACTCGCCCCCTTGGCCGTGGGGCACTCAGAGCTGGGCAATCGGGAAACGATGGGGGTAGTAGTGGCAACCCGGTTCTGTGGCTCAGGGTGGTCAGACCATTGGTAGTCTGCCATGCGCTGTTAGTAATGTCCGACTACGCCACCCGTGGATTGCGGTCAGTGCGAACCACCGCTGCAAGGCAGACCGCTGGGGCTGATGGTGTATGAAGCTGGGGTAGTGTGACTCCCCATGGGAAGAGTGCGGCCCCAGGGCAGTATAGTAGAAGATGGGGGTGATGGTGTAGGGCGTCCCAGCGCCGTTAGTGCTGGAGGAGCAAGGAGCACACAGACAACAGGTGGCAGTCCAGGGTCTTTACTAGAACAGGTGTACTGACCCACAAACAGGCCCGGCTAGGAGGGGGGGGGCCTGGACGACTAAGAGCAAACTGGAAATTGGCCCTGGTCAGAGTGAGGGTGTAGACCTACCGTGCTTTCTGCGCTCCTTCTGGCTATTTCCTCCTTATGGGGTAACAGCCCACGTTCCCAAGCTCACCGTGTCTTCTCGCCCGTATGGCCTGCAACTTGGGTCCCTTTCTATTCCCGGCCTGGTACGGCTTTGCTGGTCCCTTCTGGTGTAGCGGAACCTCCGGGCTTCTTAGGCCAAGGAACATACAGTCCCCTGCGGACTGGTTATCTGCTGTAGGACGTGGAGTCCTCACAGCCTCAGACGCCAAAGTCTGGTAAATTGGGTTCTTTGTCTGCCAGGACAGGCGCACTTCACCTCTTGTCCCTGGCTTGTGGCTCTCCTACCGCCACACGTCCTCTTAGGGTGCAATACAACTGTCTCTCTCTCCTCTGGGACACCTCTCAATACAGAGACAGGTCGTCCAGTTCTCTCTAACCCTGCCCCCAGTTCCAGCTTTTATAGGGGCAGCCTGCTCCCCCTACTGGCCTGAGACAGGAGGTATTGCATGCAAATGTTCCCCTGACCAGAGAACCTGCCCCTTGCTCTCAGACACAGCTTTATTATATTTGTGGCATCCAGGCCAGGGTGACACACATGTCTCTCTCTTTCGCTTCCTGTCTTTCTCTTTTGCCTCCGGTCTCTCTCCTTAGCCTCCTGTCTCTCTCTTTTGCCTCCTGTCTCTCTCCTGCCTCTTTCTTTTGCCTCCTGTCTCTCTCTTTCGCCTCCTGTCTCTCTTTTGCCTCCTGTCCCTCTCTTTTGCTGCCTGTCTCTCTCTTTTGCCGCCTGTCTCTCTCCTGCCTCACTTTCTTTTGCTTCCTCTCTCTCCTGACTCTTTATTTTGCCCCGTCTCTCTCTTTGGCCTCCTGTCTCTCTTTTGACTCGGGTCTCTCTCCCGCCTCCTGTCCCTCTCCTGCCTTCCTTTCTCTTACCTTCTGTCTCTCTCTCACATCCTGTCTCTCTCTCTTACCTCCTATCTCTCTCTCTCTCTTACCTCCGGTCTCTCTGTCTCTTACCTCTTGTCTCTCTCTCTCTCACCTCCTGTCTCTGTCTTACCTCCTGTCTCTCTCTCTCTTGCCACCTATCTCTCTCTTTTGGCTCCCGTCTCTCTTTTGTGCCTCCCGTCTCTCTCTTTTGCCTCCTCTGTCTCTCCTGCTTCTTCTCTCTCTCCTGCCTCTCTTTCTTTTGCCCCGTCTCTCTTTTTTGCCTCCTGTCTCTCTTTTGCCTCCCGTCTCTCTCTTTTGCCTCCCGTTTCTCTCTTTTGCCGCCTGTCTCTCTCTTTTGCCTCCTTTCTCTCTCCTGCCTCTCTTTCTTTTGCCTCCTGTCTCTCTGCTGCCTTTCTTTTGCCTCCTGTCTCTCTTCTGCCTCTTTCTTTTGCCCCCTGTCTCTCTCTTTTGTCTCATGTCTCTCTCTTTTGCCTCCTGTCTTTCTCTTTTGCCTCCCGTCTCTCTCTTTTGCCTCCAGTCTCTCTCTTTTGCCTCCAGTCTCTCTCTTTTGCCTCCTGTCTCTCTCCAGCCTCTCTTTTGCCACCTGTCTATCTCTTTTGTCTCCTGTCTCTCTCTTTTGCCTCTTGTCTTTCTCCTACCTCTTTTTTTTTTGCCTCCTGTCTCTCTCCTGCCTCTTTCTTTTGCCCTCCCGTCTCTCTCTTTTGCCTCCTGTTTCACTCTTTCGCCACCTGTCTCTCTCTTTTGCCTCTTGTCTTTCTCCTGCCTCTTTTTTTTTGCCTCCTGTCTCTCTCCTGCCTCTCTTTCTTTTGCCCCCTGTCTCTCTCACCTCCTATCTCTCTCTCTTACCTCCTGTCTCTCTCACCTCCTGTCTCTCTATCTCTCTTCCCTCCTGTCTTTCTCTCTCTTACCTCCTGTCTCTCTTTCACCTCTTGTCTCTCTCTCTCACCTCCTGTCTCTCTCTCTTACCTCCTGTCTCTCTCTCTCTTACCTTCTGTCTCTCTCTCTCTTGCCTCCTGTCTCTCGCTTACCTCCTGTCTCTCTCTCTTACCTCTTGTCTCTCTCTCTCTTACGTCCTGTCTCTCTCTCTTACCTCCTGTCTCTCTCTTACCTACTCTCTCTTTCTTACCTTCGGTCTCTCTTTCTTTTGCCTCCCGTCTCTCTCTTTTGCCTCCTCTCTCTCTCCTGCGTCTCTTTCTTTTGCCCCGTCTCTTTTTTTTGCCTCCTGTCTCTATTTTGCCTCCCGTCTCTCTCTTTTGCCTCCCATGTCTCTCTTTTGCCTCCTCTCTCTCTCCTGCCTCTCTGTCTTTTGCCCCCTGCCTCTCTTTTTTGCCACCTGTCTCTCTGTTTTGCCTCCTGTCTCTCTCTTTTGCCTCCTGTCTCTCTCTCTTACTTGCTGTCTCCCTTTTACCTTCTGTCTCTCTTACCTCTTGTCTCTATCTCTTACTTCCTCTCTCTGTCTTACCTTCTGCCTCTATCTCTTCCCTCCTGTCTTTCTCTTACCTCCTGTCTCTCTCTTTCATCTCCTGTCTCTCTCTCTTACCTCCTGTCTCTCTCTCTCGCCTCCTGTCTCTCTCTTACCTCTTGTCTCTCTCTCTCTTACCTCCTGTCTCTCTTTTTTACCTCCTGTCTCTCTATTTTAACTCCTGTCTCTTTCTTTTGCCTCCTCTCTCTCCTGCCTCCTCTCTCTCTCTCTCCTGCTTCTCTTTCTTTTGCCCCGTATCTCTTTTGCCTCCTGTCTCTCTCTTTTGCCTCCTGTCTCTCTTTTACCTCCTGTCTCACACACCTTCTCTCTCTCTTACCTCCTGTCTCTCTCACCTCCTGTCTTTCTTTCTCTCTCCTCCTGTCTTTTTCTCTCACATCCTGTCTTTCTCTCTTACCTCCTGTCTCTCTCTCTTACCTCCTGTCTCTCTCTTTCACCTCCTGTCTCTCTCCTTTACCTCCTGTCTCTCTCTCTTACCTCCTGTCTCTCTCTCTTACCACCTGTCTCTCTCTCTTACCACCTGTCTCTCTTACCTCCTGTCTCTTTCTCTCTTGCCTCCTGTCTCTCTCTCTCTCTTGCCTCCTTTCTCTCTCTTTCTTACCTTCTGTCTCTCTCTTATCTCCTGTCTCTCTCTCTTAGCTGCTTTCTCTCTCTTCCCTCCTGTCTCTCTTCCCTCCTGTCTTTCTCGCGCTCTCACCTCCTGTCTCTCTCTCACCTCCTGTCTCTCTCTTACCTCCTGTCTCTCTCTTACCTCCTCTCTCTTCCCTCCTGTCTCTCTCTCACCTCCTGTCTCTCTCTCTCTTACCTCTTGTCTCTCTCTCTAACCTCCAGCCTCTCTCACTAACCTCTTGTCTCTCTCACTAACCTCCTGTCTCTTTCTCACCTCCTGTCTCTTTGTTACCTCCTGACTCTCTCTCTTCCCTCCTGTCTCTCTCTCTCTTACCTCCTGTTACTTTCTCTCTTGTCTCCTGTCTCTCTCTCTCTCTTACCTCCTGTCTCTCTCTCTCTTCCCTCCTGTCTCTCTCTCTTCCCTCCTGTCTCTCTCTTACCTCTCTTTCTTTTGTCTCCTGTCTCTCTCTTTTGCCTCCTATCCCTCTCCTCCCCTTCTTTCTCTTACCTCATGTCTCTCTCTCACATCCTGTCTCTCTCTCTTACCTCCTGTCTCTCTCACCTCCTGTCACTCTCTCTTACCTCCTGCCTCTCTCTCTTCCCTCCTGTCTTTCTCTCTCTTCCCTCCTGTCTCTCTCTTACCTCCTGTCTCTCTCTTTCATCTCCTGTCTCTCTCCCTTACCTCATGCCTCTCTCTCGCCTCCTGTCTCTCTCTTTCATCTCCTGTCTCTCTCTCTCGCCTCCTGTCTCTCTCTCGCCTCCTGTCTCTCTCTTACCTCTTGTCTCTCTCTCTCTTACCTCCTGTCTCTCTCTTTTACCTCCTGTCTCTCTTTTTTACCTCCTGTCTCTCTATTTTAACTCCTGTCTCTTTCTTTTGCCTCCTGTCTCTCTCGTTTGCCTCCTCTCTCTCCTGCCTCCTCTCTCTCTCCTGCTTCTCTTTCTTTTGCCCCGTATCTCTCTTTTGCCTCCTGTCTCTCTCTTTTGCCTCTTGTCTCTCTCCTGCTTCTCTTTCTTTTGCCTTTTCTCTCTCTCCTGCCTTTCTTTCTTTTGCTCCCTGTCTCTCTCTTTTGCCTCCTGTCTCTCTTTTACCTCCTGTCTCTCACACCTTCTCTCTCTCTTACCTCTTGTCTCTCTCACCTCCTGTCTTTCTCTCTCTCTCCTCCTGTCTTTCTCACATCCTGTCTTTCTCTCTTACCTCCTGTCTCTCTCTCTTACCTCCTGTCTCTCTCTTTCACCTCCTCTCTCTCTTACCTCCTGTCTCTCTCTCTTACCACCTGTCTCTCTTACCTCCTGTCTCTTTCTCTCTTGCCTCCTGTCTCTTTCTTGCCTCCTTTCTCTCTCTTTCTTACCTTCTGTCTCTCTCTTATCTCCTGTCTCTCTCTCTTAGCTGCTTTCTCTCTCTTCCCTCATGTCTCTCTCTTCCCTCCTGTCTTTCTCGCCCTCTCACCTCCTGTCTCTCTCTCACCTCCTGTCTCTCTCTTACCTCCTGTCTCTCTCTCTCTTACCTCCTCTCTCTTCCCTCCTGTCTCTCTCTTACCTCCTGTTTCTCTTACCTCCTGTCTTTCTCTCTTGCCTCCTTTCTCTCTCTCACCTCCTGTCTCTCTCTCTCTTACCTCTTGTCTCTCTCACTAACCTCCTGTCTCTTTGTTACCTCCTGACTCTCTCTCTTACCTCCTGTCTCTCTCTCTCTTACCTCCTGTTACTTTCTCTCTTGTCTCCTGTCTCTCTCTCTCTTACCTCCTGTCTCTCTCTTACCTCCTGTCTCTCTCTTACCTCCTGTCTCTCTCTCTCTTACCTCCTGTCTCTCTCTCTCTTACCTCCTGTCTCTCTCTCTTCCCTCCTGTCTCTCTCTTACCTCCTGTCTCTCTCCTGCCTCTCTTTCTTTTGTCTCCTGTCTCTCTCTTTTGCCTCCTATCCCTCTCCTCCCCTTCTTTCTCTTACCTCATGTCTCTCTCACATCCTGTCTCTCTCTCTTACCTCCTGTCTCTCTCACCTCCTGTCACTCTCTCTTACCTCCTGCCTCTCTCTCTTCCCTCCTGTCTTTCTCTCTCTTCCCTCCTGTCTCTCTCTTACCTCCTGTCTCTCTCTTTCATCTCCTGTCTCTCTCCCTTACCTCCTGTCTCTCTCCCTTACCTCCTGTCTCTCTTTTTTACCTCCTGTCTCTCTATTTTAACTCCTGTCTCTTTCTTTTGCCTCCTGTCTCTCTAGTTTGCCTCCTCTCTCTCCTGCCTCCTCTCTCTCTCTTGCTTCTCTTTCTTTTGCCCCGTATCTCTCTTTTGCCTGTCTCTCTCTTTTGCCTCTTGTCTCTCTCCTGCTTCTCTTTCTTTTGCCTTTTCTCTCTCTCCTGCCTTTCTTTCTTTTGCCCCATGTCTCTCTCTTTTGCCTCCTGTCTCTCTCCTCCCCTTCTTTCTCTTACCTCATGTCTCTCTCTCACACCTTCTCTCTCTCTTACCTCCTGTCTTTCTCTCTTACCTCCTGACTCTCTCACCTCCTGACTCTCTCTCTTACCTCCTGTCTCTCTCTTTCACCTCCTCTCTCTCTCTCTCTTTCACCTCCTGTCTCTCTCTCTCTTACCTCCTGTCTCTCTCTCTTACCTCCTTTCTCTCTCTCTTACCTCCTGTCTCTCTCTTACCT
Source organism: Phyllobates terribilis (assembly GCF_046119375.1). Classification (NCBI taxonomy): domain Eukaryota; kingdom Metazoa; phylum Chordata; class Amphibia; order Anura; family Dendrobatidae; genus Phyllobates; species Phyllobates terribilis. The sequence goes on from NW_027362769.1 coordinate 370,980,188, forward strand.
CCTTTCTCTCTCTCTTACCTCCTGTCTCTCTTACCTCCTGTCTCTCTCTTTCTCTCTTGCCTCCTGTCTCTCTCTTGCCTCCTGTCTCTCTCTCTCTTGCCTCCTTTCTCTCTCTTTCTTACCTTCTGCCTCTCTCTTATCTCCTGTCTCTCTTATCTCCTGTCTCTCTCAGCTGCTTTCTTTCTCTTCCCTCCTGTCTCTCTCTTCCCTCCTGTCTTTCTCGCGCTCTCACCTCCTGTCTCTCTCTCACCTCCTGTCTCTCTCTCACCTCCTGTCTCTCTCTTTTGCCCCCTGTCTCTCTCCTGCCTCTTTCTTTTGCCTCCTCTCTCTCTCCTGACTCTCTTTGTTTTGCCCCGTCTCTTTTTTTTGCCTCCTGTCTCTTTTGCCTCCCGTCTCTCTATTTTGCCTCCTGTCTCTCTATTTTGCCTCCCGTCCCTCACTTTTGCCTCCCGTCTCTCTCTTTTGCCTCTTCTCTCTCTCCTGCCTCTCTGTCTTTTGCCCCCTGTCTCTCTTTTTTTGCCACCTGTCTCTCTCTTTTGCCTCCTGTCTCTTTCTCTTACCTCCTGTCTTTCTCTCAATTCAATTCAATTCAAATGAGCTTTATTGGCAGGACTAAGTATATATTAGCATTGCCAAAGCAAATGGTAAAAGAAAAATAAAAAAAAATAGGGGGGCGGGGGTGGGGAGTAGGGAGGCATATAGAGGTCCAGGATATATCAAGATCCTTTTAGAGGGTAGGGGCATGTCCAAGGTGGGGTACAGAAGTCCATGGCATATCAGGCTCTTAGTTGGGGAATAGGGGCATGTCCAGGGTGGGGTATAGATGTCCATGGTATATCAGTCTCCTCTTAGTCTGTGGCAGGCACTGACATATTGCGCTGCTATGGCCGCTGCACTTTCCTCTTCCCCCAGTAGTATCGGCAGTTTCTCTTCCTCCTCCATGGAGGTGAAGTCTGGGAGGAGATCAGACAGTCTCTGGAAGTGAGTGTCCCTCACTGCGGAGTATTTGGGGCACCTCAGCAAGAAGTGGGCCTCGTTCTCCACAGCCTCCTGGGGGCACTGCTGGCACAGTCTGCTCTCTCGGGGCTTGTAGTTCTGTCGGTGCTGCCCGGATTCGATGAGTAGGCTGTGGGCGCTCAGTCTGTATCGGCTCAGGATCTGTCGCTCTTTGGGGTTTTCCAGTTTCTCTAGATATGGAGCTAGTTTGTACTCCCTCTGTAGGTTCTGATATATCGTCAGTTTCTGTGATTTGTTTATGTCATTTCTTCAGATGCTGAGATATTCCTTTTTGTCTTTGTGTACCATTTTCTGAATTTCGCCTTTTGTCAGGCCATGTGAGTTGGTGGCTTGGTCAGGCTGTCTTTGGGTACTTTGTGTTGGGAGGTTTCCTGGGGCTTCCCGGTGTAGGAAGGCTTTGTGATTTTAGGAGCTGGGACTACTGCTTTGTAGATGAGCCTTGAAAGACAGCGCCTTCTTCTAGATCTCGAGGTGTAGCGGGAATCTGCCCAGCTCTGCTCGGCAGGCGCTGTTTGATGTGCTCCGATGGACTTGGAGAAGATTCTTGCAGAACTCTAGGTGGAATATTTCAGTCGGTCCAGTGTCCCACTTTGACCAGTTTGGGTATGAGACTGGGCCCCAGACCTCACTGCCATACAGAAGGATTGGGGCAATGATGGAGTCAAAGATTTTTAGCCAGACGGTTACTGGTGCCTTGAGGTGGTACAGACGTCTTCTGATGGCATAGAAGGCTTTGGAGGCCTTGTCTTTCAGTAGCTCTATGGCTTGCTTGAAGCTCCCTGATTGGCTGAGTTTTAGGCCCAGTAGGTGTACTTGTTGGTTTCTGTGAGTGGACAGTTGTCTATCGTAAAGGGAGGATGGCCAGCAGGTTTCTGCTTTCTTTTCTGGAACACCATGATGTTAGTTTTCTTCTGGTTGATTGGCATTGCCCATGTGCTGCTGAAGGTCTCTAGGATGTTCAGATGATCTTGGAGGCCTTTCTCGGTTGGTGATAACAGCACGAGGTCATCAGCGTACAACAGAAATTTCACCTGGGTGTCATGGAGGGAGAGACCTGGTGCTGAGGAGGACTCTAGGGCCACCGCCAGCTCATTGATGTAGATGTTAAAGAGCGTTGGACTGAGGCTGCAGCCCTGTCTCACACCTCGGCTTTGTTGGAAATAGGCCGTCGTCTTTCCATTGACCCTCACACTGCAGCCGTTCTCAGTGTAGGAGCTTCGGATGACATCATATGTTTTGCCTCCTATTCCGCTCCCTAGTAGTTTTAGGAATAGTCCTGGGTGCCACTCTGAGTCAAAGGCCTTTTTGAAGTCCACGAAACAAACGTATATTTTCCCATTGTTTGTATCGTGGACATGGCTCTTGATGAGGCTGTGCAGGGTGTAGATGTGGTCAGTGGTGCGGTGGTTCGGCATGAACCCTGCTTGGCTCTTGCTGAAGACGTTGTGCTCGGTGAGGAAGGTGAGGATCCTCTTGTTCAGGATGCTGTTGAACAGTTTTCCAAGGTTGCTGCTGACACATATCCCCCGGTAGTTTGCTGGGTCGCTCTTGTCCCCGTTTTTGTGTATTGGGGTTATGAGGCCTTGGTTCCAGATTTTGGGGAAGTAGCCGGCCTGCAGTACGATATTGAATAGTTTTGTTATCGTAGCCTGGATGTCTGGCGGGCTGTGTTTTAGCATTTCTGGGAGAATCCCATCTGGGCGGCTGACTTTTTTACCTTTCATCTGTGTGATCCTTTCTGTTATTTCTGTCATTGTGATTGGTGTATCCAGAGGATTTTGGAAATCTTTAAGCTTTTCCTCCATATCTTTCAGTTTTTTCACAAGCTCTTTTTGTGTCGGGTTCAGGTCTTCGCTTGGGATGTCTTTGTAAAGGTCCTTGAAGTACTGGAGCCAGATGTTGCCATTCTGGATGTGGAGGCTGTTGCTTTTCTGGTTGGATCCAAGGTGATTCCACAGTTCCCAAAATTTGTTGTCTTCAAGGGCGTCTTGGAGTTGGAGGAGTTTGGTGGAGATGTGGTTTTGCTTTTTCTTTCTGAGGATGGCTTTGTAATTTCGTTGTATGGTGTGGTAGTCTTCTCTCAGAGTGGGGTTGTTCGGGTCTCTGTGTTTTTTATTTGAAGCCATTCTTAGGGCCTTCCGTATGGTCTTGGAGCTTCTCCTTGACCTCTGGTCTCTCTCTTCCCTCCTGTCTTTCTCTCTCTCTTACCTCCTGTCTCTCTCTCTCTCTCTTACCTCCTGTCTCTCTCTTTCACCTCCTGTCTCTCTCTTTCACCTCCTGTCTCTCTCTTTCACCTCCTGTCTCTCTCTTTCACCTCCTGTCTCTCTCTTACCTCTTGTCTCTCTCTCTCTTACCTCCTGTCTCTCTCTCTTTTACCTCCTGTCTCTCTCTTTTACCTCTTGTCTCTCTTTCTTTTGCCTCCTGTCTCTCTCGTTTGCCTCCTCTCTCTCCTGCGTCTCTCTCTTTTGCCTCCTGTCTCTCTCTTTTGCCTCCTGTCTCTCTCTTTTGCCTCCTGTCTCTCTTTTGCCTCCTGTCTCTCTTTTGCCTCCTGTCTCTCTTACCTCCTGTCTCTCTCACCTTCTCTCTCTCTTACCTCCTGTCTCTCTCACCTCCTGTCTTTCTCTCTCTCACCTCCTGTCTCTCTCTCACCTCCTGTCTTTCTCTTACCTCCTGCCTCTCTCTTCCCTCCTGTCTTTCTCTTACCTCCTGCCTCTCTCTCTTCCCTCCTGTCTTTCTCTCTCTCTTACCTCCTGTCTCTCTCTCCTCTCTCTTACCTCCTGTCTCTCTCTTACCTCCTGTCTCTCTCTTACCTCCTGTCTCTCTCTTTTGCCTCCTGTCTCTCTCTCTTGCCTCCTGTCTCTCTCTCTTGCCTCCTGTCTCGCTCTCTCTTGCCTCCTTTCTCTCTTTCTTACCTCCTGTCTCTCTCTCTTCCCTTCTGTCTCTCTCTCTTCCCTCCTGTCTCTCTCTCTTCCCTCCAGCCTCTCTCTCTTGCCTCCTGTCTTTCTTGCTCTCTTACCTCCTGTCTCTCTCTCTCTTACCTCCTGTCTCTCTCACGTCCTGTCTCTCTCTCTCTTGCCTCCTGTCTCTCTCTCTTGCCTCCTGTCTCTCTCTTGCCTCCTTTCTCTCTCTTTCTTACCTCCTGTCTCTCTCTCTTCCCTCCTGTCTCTCTCTCTTCCCTCCTGTCTCTCTCTTCCCTCCTGTCTCTCTCTTCCCTCCTGTCTCTCTTCGCTCCTGTCTTTCTCGCGCTCTCACCTCCTGTCTCTCTCTCTTACCTCCTGTTTCTCTTACCTCCTGTCTTTCTCTCTTGCCTCCTGTCTCTCTCTTACCTCCTGTCTCTCTCTCTTCCCTCTTGTCTCCCTCTCTCACCTCCTGTCTCTCTCTTACCTCCTGTCTCTCTTTCACCTCCTGTCTCTCTCTTGCCCCCTTTCTCTCTCTCTCTTCCCTCCTGTCTCTCTCTCTTCCCTCCTGTCTCTCTCTCTTCCCTCCTGTCTCTCTCTTCCCTCCTGTCTTTCTCGCGCTCTCACCTCCTCTCTCTCTCTCTCTCTCACCTCCTGTCTCTCTCTCTTACCTCTTGTTTCTCTTACCTCCTGTCTTTCTCTATTGCCTCCTGTCTCTCTCTTACCTCCTTTCTCTCTTCCCTCTTGTCTCTCTCTCTCTTACCTCTTATCTCTCTCTCTTACCTCCTGTCTCTCTCTCTTATCTCCTGTCTCTCTCCTGCCTCTCTTTCTTTTGTCTCCTGTCTCTCTCTTTTGCCTCCTATCCCTCTTCTCCCCTTCTTTCTCTTACCTCATGTCTCTCTCTCACTTCCTGTCTCTCTCTCACCTCCTGTCTCTCTGTCTCTTACATCCTGTCTCTCTCTCTTACCTCCTGTCTCTCTCTCACCTCCTGCCTCTCTCTCTCTTACCTCCTGTCTCTCTGTCTCGCCTTCTCTCTTTTGCCTCCCGACTCTCTCTTTTGCCTCCCATCTCTCTCTTTTGCATCCTCTCTCTCCTGCTTCCTCTCTCTCTCCTGCCTCTCTTTCTTTTTCCCACTCTCTCTCTTTTTAGCTTCCTGTCACTCTCTTTTGCCTCCCGTCTCTCTCTTTTGCCTCCCGTCTCTCTCTTTTGCCTCCCGTCTCTCTCTTTTGCCCCCTGTCTCTCTCCTGACTCTCTTTATTTTGCCTCTTGTCTCTCTCCTGCCTCTTACTTTTGCCCTGTCTCTCTTTTGCCTCCTGTCTCTCTCACCTCCTGTCTCTCTCACCTCCTGTCTCTCTCTCACCTCCTGTCTCTCTCTCAACTCCTGTCTCTCTCTCTCACCTCCTGTCTCTCTCTCACCTCCTGTCTCTCTCTCACCTCCTGTCTCTCTCACCTCCTTTCTCTCACCTCTCATTTCTCTCTTTTGCCTCCCGTCTCTCTCATTTGCCTCCCGTCTCTCTCTTTTGTCCCCTGTTTCTCTCCTGATTCTCTTTATTTTGCCTCCTGCCTCTTTTGCCTCCTGTCTCTCTCTCACCTCCTGTCTCTCTCTCACCTCCTGTCTCTCGCCTCCTGTCTCTCTCTCTCTCGCCTCCTGTCTCTCTCTCTCTCGCCTCCTGTCTCTCTCTCGCCTCCTGTCTCTCTCTCTCTCGCCTCCTGTCTCTCTCTCGCCTCCTGTCTCTCTCTCTCTCGCCTCCTGTCTCTCTCTCGCCTCCTGTCTCTCTCTCGCCTCCTTTCTCTCTCTCGCCTCCTTTCTCTCTCTCACCTCCTGTCTCTCTATTACCTCCTGTGTCTCTCTCTCTCACCTCCTGTCTCTCTCTTATCTCATGTATCTCTCTCTCACCTCCTGTCTCTCTCTTCCCTCCTGTCTCTCTCTCTTCCCTCCTGTCTCTCTCTCTTACCTCCTGTCTCTCTCATCTCCTGTCTCTCTCTCTTACCTCCTGTCTCTCTCTTCCCTCCTGCCTCTCTCTCTTACCTCCTGTCTCTTTCTCTCTTGCCTCCTGTCTCTCTCACCTCCTGTCTCTCTCATCTCCTGTCTCTCTCTCTTACCTCCTGTCTCTCTCTTCCCTCCTGTCTCTCTCACCTCCTGTCTTTCTCTCTTGCCTCCTGTCTCTCTCTTCCCTCCTGTCTCTCTCTCTCTTACCTCCTGTCTCTCTTACCTCCTGTCTCTCTCTCACCTCCTGTTTCTCTCTTACCTCTTGTTTCTCTCTTACCTCTTGTCTCTCTCTTACATCCTGTCTCTCTCTTGCCTCCTGTCTCTCTCTTACCTCCTGTTTCTCTCTCTTACCTCCTGTTTCTCTCTCTTACCTCCTGTCTCTTTCTCTTACCTCCTGTCTCTCTCTCTTACCTTCTGTCTCTCTCACCTCCTGTCTCTCTCTCTCTTACCTCCTGTCTCTCTCTCATCTCCTGTCTCTCTCTCTTACCTCCGGTCTCTCTTTCTCTTACCTCCTGTCTCTCTCTCTTACCTCCTGTCTCTCTCTCGCCTCCTGTCTCTCTTACCTCCTGTCTCTCTCTTAACTCCTGTCTCTCTCTCTTACCTCCTGTCTCTCTCTCGCCTCCTGTCTCTCTTACCTCCTGTCTCTCTCTTACCTCCTGTGTCTCTCTCTCTCGCCTCCTGTCTCTCTCTCGCCTCCTGTCTCTCTCACCTCCTGTCTCTCTCTTACCTCCTGTCTCTCTCTCTTACCTCCAGTCTCTCTCTCTTACCTCCTGTCTCTCTCACCTCCTGTCTCTCGCTCTTACCTCCTGTCTCTCTCTCTCTTACCTCCTGTCTCTCTCTCATCTCCTGTCTCTCTCTCTCACCTCCAGTCTCTCTCACCTCCTGTCTCTCTCTTCCCTCCTGTCTCTCTTACCTCCTGTCTCTTTCTCTCTTGCCTCCTGTCTCTCTCTTCCCTCCTGTCTCTCTCTTCCCTCCTGTCTCTCTTTTCCCTCCTGTCTCTCTCATCTCCTGTCTCTCTCTCTTACCTCCTGTCTCTCTCTTCCCTCCTGCCTCTCTCTCTCTTACCTCCTGTCTCTTTCTCTCTTGCCTCCTGTCTCTCTTACCTCCTGTCTCTCTTACCTCCTGTCTCTCTCATCTCCTGTCTCTCTCTCTTATCTCCTGTCTCTCTTACCTCCTGTCTCTCTTACCTCCTGTTTCTCTCTTACCTCTTGTCTCTCTCTTACCTCTTGTCTCTCTCTTACCTCTTGTCTCTCTCTTGCCTCCTGTCTCTCTCTTGCCTCCTGTCTCTCTCTTACCTCCTGTCTCTCTCACCTCCTGTCTCTCGCTCTTACCTCCTGTCTCTCTCTCTCTCTTACCTCCTGTCTCTCTCTCATCTCCTGTCTCTCTCTCTTACCTCCGGTCTCTCTTTCTCTTACCTCCGGTCTCTCTTTCTCTTACCTCCTGTCTCTCTCTCTTACCTCCTGTCTCTCTTACCTCCTGTCTCTCTTAACTCCTGTCTCTCTCTTACCTCCTGTCTCTCTCTCTTACCTCCTGTCTCTCTCTCTTACCTCCTGTTTCTCTTACCTCCTGTCTCTCTCTTACCTCCTGTCTCTCTCTCACCTCCTGTCTCTCGCTCTCTCTCTTACCTCCTGTCTCTCTCTCATCTCCTGTCTCTCTCTCTCACCTCCAGTCTCTCTCTCTTACCTCCGGTCTCTCTCTTCCCTCCTGTCTCTCTTACCTCCTGTCTCTTTCTCTCTTGCCTCCTGTCTCTCTCTTCCCTCCTGTCTCTCTCTCTCTTCCCTCCTGTCTCTCTCTCTCTTACCTCCTGTCTCTCTCTCACCTCCTGTCTCTCTCTTACCTCCTGTCTCTCTCTTACCTCCTGTCTCTCTCTTACCTCCTGTTTCTCTCTCTTACCTCCTGTCTCTCTCACCTCCTGTCTCTCGCTCTTACCTCCTGTCTCTCTCTCGCCTCCTGTCTCTCTCTTACCTCTTGTCTCTCTCTCTCTTACCTCCTGTCTCTCTTTTTTACCTCCTGTCTCTCTATTTTAACTCCTGTCTCTTTCTTTTGCCTCCTGTCTCTCTCGTTTGCCTCCTCTCTCTCCTGCTTCTCTTTCTTTTGCCCCGTATCTCTCTTTTGCCTCCTGTCTCTCTCTTTTGCCTCTTGTCTCTCTCCTGCTTCTCTTTCTTTTGCCTTTTCTCTCTCTCCTGCCTTTCTTTCTTTTGCTCCCTGTCTCTCTCTTTTGCCTCCTGTCTCTCTTTTACCTCCTGTCTCTCACACCTTCTCTCTCTCTCTTACCTCCTGTCTCTCTCACCTCCTGTCTTTCTTTCTCTCTCCTCCTGTCTTTTTCTCTCACATCCTGTCTTTCTCTCTTACCTCCTGTCTCTCTCTTTCACCTCCTGTCTCTCTCTTTCACCTCCTGTCTCTCTCTTTTACCTCCTCTCTCTCTCTTACCTCCTGTCTCTCTCTCTTACCACCTGTCTCTCTCTCTTACCACCTGTCTCTCTTACCTCCTGTCTCTCTCTCTCTTGCCTCCTTTCTCTCTCTTTCTTACCTTCTGTCTCTCTCTTATCTCCTGTCTCTCTCTCTTAGCTGCTTTCTCTCTCTTCCCTCCTGTCTCTCTTACCTCCTGTCTCTTTCTCTCTTGCCTCCTGTCTCTTTCTTGCCTCCTTTCTCTCTCTTTCTTACCTTCTGTCTCTCTCTTATCTCCTGTCTCTCTCTCTTAGCTGCTTTCTCTCTCTTCCCTCATGTCTCTCTCTTCCCTCCTGTCTTTCTCGCCCTCTCACCTCCTGTCTCTCTCTCACCTCCTGTCTCTCTCTTACCTCCTGTCTCTCTCTCTCTTACCTCCTCTCTCTTCCCTCCTGTCTCTCTCTTACCTCCTGTTTCTCTCTCACCTCCTGTCTCTCTCTCTCTTACCTCTTGTCTCTCTCTCTAACCTCCAGCCTCTCTCACTAACCTCTTGTCTCTCTCACTAACCTCCTGTCTCTTTCTCACCTCCTGTCTCTTTGTTACCTCCTGACTCTCTCTCTTCCCTCCTGTCTCTCTCTCTTACCCCCTGTTACTTTCTCTCTTGTCTCCTGTCTCTCTCTCTCTCTTACCCCCTGTCTCTCTCTCTCTCTTACCTCCTGTCTCTCTCTCTCTTCCCTCCTGTCTCTCTCTCTTCCCTCCTGTCTCTCTCTTACCTCTCTTTCTTTTGTCTCCTGTCTCTCTCTTTTGCCTCCTATCCCTCTCCTCCCCTTCTTTCTCTTACCTCATGTCTCTCTCTCACATCCTGTCTCTCTCTCTTACCTCCTGCCTCTCTCTCTTCCCTCCTGTCTTTCTCTCTCTTCCCTCCTGTCTCTCTCTTACCTCCTGTCTCTCTCTTTCATCTCCTGTCTCTCTCCCTTACCTCATGCCTCTCTCTCGCCTCCTGTCTCTCTCTTTCATCTCCTGTCTCTCTATCTTACCTCCTGTCTCTCTCTCGCCTCCTGTCTCTCTCTTACCTCTTGTCTCTCTCTCTCTCTTACCTCCTGTCTCTCTCTTTTACCTCCTGTCTCTCTTTTTTACCTCCTGTCTCTCTATTTTAACTCCTGTCTCTTTCTTTTGCCTCCTGTCTCTCTCGTTTGCCTCCTCTCTCTCCTGCCTCCTCTCTCTCTCCTGCTTCTCTTTCTTTTGCCTTTTCTCTCTCTCCTGCCTTTCTTTCTTTTGCTCCCTGTCTCTCTCTTTTGCCTCCTGTCTCTCTCTTACCTCCTGTCTCTCTCTCTCTCTCTTACCTCCTGTCTGTCTCTCTCACCTCCTGTCTTTCTCTCTCTCTCCTCCTGTCTTTCTCTCTCACATCCTGTCTTTCTCTCTTACCTCTTGTCTCTCTCTTTCACCTCCTCTCTCTCTCTTACCTCCTGTCTCTCTCTCTTACCACCTGTCTCTCTTACCTCCTGTCTCTTTCTCTCTTGCCTCCTGTCTCTTTCTTGCCTCCTTTCTCTCTCTTTCTTACCTTCTGTCTCTCTCTTATCTCCTGTCTCTCTCTCTTAGCTGCTTTCTCTCTCTTCCCTCATGTCTCTCTCTTCCCTCCTGTCTTTCTCGCCCTCTCACCTCCTGTCTCTCTCTCACCTCCTGTCTCTCTCTTACCTCCTGTCTCTCTCTCTTACCTCCTCTCTCTTCCCTCCTGTCTCTCTCTTACCTCCTGTTCTCTTACCTCCTGTCTTTCTCTCTTGCCTCCTTTCTCTCTCTCACCTCCTGTCTCTCTCTCTCTTACCTCTTGTCTCTCTCACTAACCTCCTGTCTCTTTGTTACCTCCTGACTCTCTCTCTTACCTCCTGTCTCTCTCTCTCTTACCTCCTGTTACTTTCTCTCTTGTCTCCTGTCTCTCTCTCTCTTACCTCCTGTCTCTCTCTTACCTCCTGTCTCTCTCTCACCTCCTGTCTCTCTCTTACCTCCTGTCTCTCTCTCTCTTACCTCCTGTCTCTCTCTCTCTTACCTCCTGTCTCTCTCTCTTCCCTCCTGTCTCTCTCTTACCTCCTGTCTCTCTCCTGCCTCTCTTTCTTTTGTCTCCTGTCTCTCTCTTTTGCCTCCTATCCCTCTCCTCCCCTTCTTTCTCTTACCTCATGTCTCTCTCACATCCTGTCTCTCTCTCTTACCTCCTGTCTCTCTCACCTCCTGTCACTCTCTCTTACCTCCTGCCTCTCTCTCTTCCCTCCTGTCTTTCTCTCTCTTCCCTCCTGTCTCTCTCTTACCTCCTGTCTCTCTCTTTCATCTCCTGTCTCTCTCCCTTACCTCCTGTCTCTCTCTTACCTCCTGTCTCTCTATTTTAACTCCTGTCTCTTTCTTTTGCCTCCTGTCTCTCTCGTTTGCCTCCTCTCTCTCCTGCCTCCTCTCTCTCTCCTGCTTCTCTTTCTTTTGCCTTTTCTCTCTCTCCTGCCTTTCTTTCTTTTGCCCCATGTCTCTCTCTTTTGCCTCCTGTCTCTCTCCTCCCCTTCTTTCTCTTACCTCATGTCTCTCTCTCACACCTTCTCTCTCTCTTACCTCCTGACTCTCTCACCTCCTGACTCTCTCTCTTACCTCCTGTCTCTCTCTTTCACCTCCTCTCTCTCTCTTTCACCTCCTGTCTCTCTCTCTCTTACCTCCTGTCTCTCTCTCTTACCTCCTGTCTCTCTCTCTTACCTCCTGTCTCTCTCTCTTACCTCCTTTCTCTCTCTCTTACCTCCTGTCTCTCTTACCTCCTGTCTCTTTCTCTCTTGCCTCCTGTCTCTCTCTCTCTTGCCTCCTTTCTCTCTCTTTCTTACCTTCTGCCTCTCTCTTATCTCCTGTCTCTCTTATCTCCTGTCTCTCTCTCTTAGCTGCTTTCTTTCTCTTCCCTCCTGTCTCTCTCTTCCCTCCTGTCTCTCTTCCCTCCTGTCTCTCTCGCGCTCTCACCTCCTGTCTCTCTCTCACCTCCTGTCTCTCTCTCACCTCCTGTCTCTCTCTTTTGCCCCCTGTCTCTCTCCTGCCTCTTTCTTTTGCCTCCTCTCTCTCTCCTGACTCTCTTTGTTTTGCCCCGTCTCTTTTTTTTGCCTCCTGTCTCTTTTGCCTCCCGTCTCTCTATTTTGCCTCCTGTCTCTCTATTTTGCCTCCCGTCCCTCACTTTTGCCTCCCGTCTCTCTCTTTTGCCTCCTCTCTCTCTCCTGCCTCTCTGTCTTTTGCCCCCTGTCTCTCTTTTTTTTGCCTCCTGTCTCTTTTGCCTCCCGTCTCTCTATTTTGCCTCCTGTCTCTCTATTTTGCCTCCCGTCCCTCACTTTTGCCTCCCGTCTCTCTCTTTTGCCTCTTCTCTCTCTCCTGCCTCTCTGTCTTTTGCCCCCTGTCTCTCTTTTTTTGCCACCTGTCTCTCTCTTTTGCCTCCTGTCTCTCTCTTTTGCCTCCTGTCTCTTTCTCTTACCTCCTGTCTTTCTCTCAATTCAATTCAATTCAAATGAGCTTTATTGGCAGGACTAAGTATATATTAGCATTGCCAAAGCAAATGGTAAAAAAAAAATAAAAGAAAATAGGGGGGCGGGGGTGGGGAGTAGGGAGGCATATAGAGGTCCAGGATATATCAAGATCCTTTTAGAGGGTAGGGGCATGTCCAAGGTGGGGTATAGAAGTCCATGGCATATCAGGCTCTTAGTTGGGGAATAGGGGCATGTCCAGGGTGGGGTATAGACGTCCATGGTATATCAGTCTCCTCTTAGTCTGTGGCAGGCACTGACATATTGCGCTGCTATGGACGCTGCACTTTCCTCTTCCCCCGGTAGTATCGGCAGTTTCTCTTCCTCCTCCATGGAGGTGAAGTCTGGGAGGAGATCAGACAGTCTCTGGAAGTGAGTGTCCCTCACTGCGGAGTATTTGGGGCACCTCAGCAAGAAGTGGGCCTCGTTCTCCACAGCCTCCTGGGGGCACTGCTGGCACAGTCTGCTCTCTCGGGGCTTGTAGTTCTGTCGGTGCTGCCCGGATTCGATGAGTAGGCTGTGGGCGCTCAGTCTGTATCGGCTCAGGATCTGTCGCTCTTTGAGGTTTTCCAGTTTCTCTAGATATGGGGCTAGTTTGTACTCCACCTGTAGGTTCTGGTATATTGTTAGTTTCTGTGATTTGTTTATGTCATTTCTTCAGATGCTGAGATATTCCTTTTTGTCTTTGTGTACCATTTTCTGAATTTCGCCTTTTGTCAGGCCATGTGGGTTGGTGGCTTGGTCAGGCTGTCTTTGGGTACTTTGTGTTGGGAGGTTTCCTGGGGCTTCCCGGTGTAGGAAGGCTTTGTGATTTTAGGAGCTGGGACTACTGCTTTGTAGATGAGCCTTGAAAGACAGCGCCTTCTTCTAGATCTCGAGGTGTAGCGGGAATCTGCCCAGCTCTGCTTGGCAGGCGCTGTTTGATGTGCTCCGATGGACTTGGAGAAGATTCTTGCAGAACTCTAGGTGGAATATTTCAGTCGGTCCAGCGTCCCACTTTGACCAGTTTGGGTATGAGACTGGGCCCCAGACCTCACTGCCATACAGAAGGATTGGGGCAATGATGGAGTCAAAGATTTTTAGCTAGACGGTTACTGGTGCCTTGAGGTGGTACAGACGTCTTCTGATGGCATAGAAGGCTTTGGAGGCCTTGTCTTTCAGTAGCTCTATGGCTTGCTTGAAGCTCCCTGATTGGCTGAGTTTTAGGCCCAGTACGTGTACTTGTTGGTTTCTGCGAGTGGACAGTTGTCTATCGAAAAGGGAGGATGGCCAGCAGGTTTCTGCGTTCTTTTCTGGAACACCATGATGTTAGTTTTCTTCTGGTTGATTGGCATTGCCCATGTGCTGCTGAAGGTCTCTAGGATGTTCAGATGATCTTGGAGGCCTTTCTCGGTTGGTGATAACAGCACGAGGTCATCAGCGTACAACAGAAATTTCACCTGGGTGTCATGGAGGGAGAGACCTGGTGCTGAGGAGGACTCTAGGGCCACCGCCAGCTCCTTGATGTAGATGTTAAAGAGCGTTGGCTGAGGCTGCAGCCCTGTCTCACACCTCGGCTTTGTTGGAAATAGGCCGTCGTCTTTCCATTGACCCTCACACTGCAGCCGTTCTCAGTGTAGGAGCTTCGGATGACATCATATGTTTTGCCTCCTATTCCGCTCCCTAGTAGTTTTAGGAATAGTCCTGGGTGCCACTCTGAGTCAAAGGCCTTTTTGAAGTCCACGAAACAAACGTATATTTTCCCATTGTTTGTATCGTGGACATGGCTCTTGATGAGGCTGTGCAGGGTGTAGATGTGGTCAGTGGTGCGGTGGTTCGGCATGAACCCTGCTTGGCTCTTGCTGAAGACGTTGTGCTCGGTGAGGAAGGTGAGGATCCTCTTGTTCAGGATGCTGTTGAACAGTTTTCCAAGGTTGCTGCTGACACATATCCCCCGGTAGTTTGCTGGGTCGCTCTTGTCCCCGTTTTTGTGTATTGGGGTTATGAGGCCTTGGTTCCAGATTTTGGGGAAGTAGCCGGCCTGCAGTACGATATTGAATAGTTTTGTTATCGCAGCCTGGATGTCTGGCGGGCTGTGTTTTAGCATTTCTGGGAGAATCCCATCTGGGCCGCTGACTTTTTTACCTTTCATCTGTGTGATCCTTTCTGTTATTTCTGTCATTGTGATTGGTGTATCCAGAGGATTTTGGAAATCTTTAAGCTTTTCCTCCATATCTTTCAGTTTTTTCACAAGCTCTTTTTGTGTCGGGTTCAGGTCTTCGCTTGGGATGTCTTTGTAAAGGTCCTTGAAGTACTGGAGCCAGATGTTGCCATTCTGGATGTGGAGGCTGTTGCTTTTCTGGTTGGATCCAAGGTGATTCCACAGTTCCCAAAATTTGTTGTCTTCAAGGGCGTCTTGGAGTTGGAGGAGTTTGGTGGAGATGTGGTTTTGCTTTTTCTTTCTGAGGATGGCTTTGTAATTTCGTTGTATGGTGTGGTAGTCTTCTCTCAGAGTGGGGTTGTTCGGGTCTCTGTGTTTTTTATTTGAAGCCATTCTTAGGGCCTTCCGTATGGTCTTGGAGCTTCTCCTTGACCTCTGGTCTCTCTCTTCCCTCCTGTCTTTCTCTCTCTCTTACCTCCTGTCTCTCTCTCTCTTACCTCCTGTCTCTCTCTTTCACCTCCTGTCTCTCTCTTTCACCTCCTGTCTCTCTCTTTCACCTCCTGTCTCTCTCTTTCACCTCCTGTCTCTCTCTTTCACCTCCTGTCTCTCTCTTACCTCTTGTCTCTCTCTCTCTTACCTCCTGTCTCTCTCTCTTTTACCTCCTGTCTCTCTCTTTTACCTCCTGTCTCTCTTTCTTTTGCCTCCTGTCTCTCTCGTTTGCCTCCTCTCTCTCCTGCCTCTCTTTCTTTTGCCCCGTCTCTCTCTTTTGCCTCCTGTCTCTCTCTTTTGCCTCCTGTCTCTCTTTTGCCTCCTGTCTCTCTTACCTCCTGTCTCTCTCACCTTCTCTCTCTCTTACCTCCTGTCTCTCTCACCTCCTGTCTTTCTCTCTCTCACCTCCTGTCTCTCTCTCACCTCCTGTCTTTCTCTTACCTCCTGCCTCTCTCTCTTCCCTCCTGTCTTTCTCTCTCTCTTACCTCCTGTCTCTCTCTCCTCTCTCTTACCTCCTGTCTCTCTCTTACCTCCTGTCTCTCTCTTTTGCCTCCTGTCTCTCTCTTTTGCCTCCTGTCTCTCTCTCTTGCCTCCTGTCTCTCTCTCTTCCCTCCTGTCTCTCTTCCCTCCTGTCTCTCTCTCTTCCCTCCAGCCTCTCTCTCTTGCCTCCTGTCTTTCTCGCTCTCTTACCTCCTGTCTCTCTCTCTCTTACCTCCTGTCTCTCTCACCTCCTGTCTCTCTCTCTTGCCTCCTGTCTCTCTCTTGCCTCCTTTCTCTCTCTTTCTTACCTCCTGTCTCTCTCTCTTCCCTCCTGTCTCTCTCTCTTCCCTCTTGTCTCTCTCTTCCCTCCTGTCTCTCTTCGCTCCTGTCTTTCTTGCGCTCTCACCTCCTGTCTCTCTCTCTTACCTCCTGTCTTTCTCTCTTGCCTCCTGTCTCTCTCTTACCTCCTGTCTCTCTCTCTTCCCTCTTGTCTCCCTCTCTTACCTCCTGTCTCTCTCTCTTACCTCCTGTCTCTCTCTCTCACCTCCTGTCTCTCTCTTACCTCCTGTTTCTCTCTCTCTCTCTTACCTCCTGTCTCTCTTTCACCTCCTGTCTCTCTCTCTTGCCCCCTTTCTCTCTCTTTCTTACCTCCTGTCTCTCTCTTCCCTCCTGTCTCTCTCTCTTCCCTCCTGTCTCTCTCTCTTCCCTCCTGTCTCTCTCTTCCCTCCTGTCTTTCTCGCGCTCTCACCTCCTCTCTCTCTCTCTCACCTCCTGTCTCTCTCTCTTACCTCTTGTTTCTCTTACCTCCTGTCTTTCTCTCTTGCCTCCTGTCTCTCTCTTACCTCCTTTCTCTCTCTCTTCCCTCTTGTCTCTCTCTCTCTTACCTCTTATCTCTCTCTCTTACCTCCTGTCTCTCTCTCTTATCTCCTGTCTCTCTCCTGCCTCTCTTTCTTTTGTCTCCTGCCTCTCTCTTTTGCCTCCTATCACTCTTCTCCCCTTCTTTCTCTTTCCTCATGTCTCTCTCTCACTTCCTGTCTCTCTCTCTCACCTCCTGTCTCTCTGTCTCTTACATCCTATCTCTCTCTCTTACCTCCTGTCTCTCTCACCTCCTGTCTCTCTCTCTCTTACCTCCTGTCTCTCTGTCTCGCCTTCTCTCTTTTGCCTCCCGACTCTCTCTTTTGCCTCCCATCTCTCTCTTTTGCATCCTCTCTCTCCTGCTTCCTCTCTCTCTCCTGCCTCTCTTTCTTTTTCCCACTCTCTCTCTTTTTAGCTTCCTGTCGCTCTCTTTTGCCTCCCGTCTCTCTCTTTTGCCTCCCGTCTCTCTCTTTTGCCTCCCGTCTCTCTCTTTTGCCCCCTGTCTCTCTCCTGACTCTCTTTATTTTGCCTCTTGTCTCTCTCCTGCCTCTTACTTTTGCCCTGTCTCTCTTTTGCCTCCTGTCTCTCTCACCTCCTGTCTCTCTCTCACCTCCTGTCTCTCTCTCACCTCCTGTCTCTCTCTCACCTCCTGTCTCTCTCTCAACTCCTGTCTCTCTCTCTCACCTCCTTTCTCTCACCTCTCATTTCTCTCTTTTGCCTCCGGTCTCTCTCATTTGCCTCCCGTCTCTCTCTTTTGTCCCCTGTTTCTCTCCTGATTCTCTTTATTTTGCCTCCTGCCTCTTTTGCCTCCTGTCTCTCTCTCACCTCCTGTCTCTCTCTCACCTCCTGTCTCTCTCTCGCCTCCTGTCTCTCTCGCCTCCTGTCCCTCTCTCTCTCGCCTCCTGTCTCTCTCTCGCCTCCTGTCTCTCTCTCGCCTCCTTTCTCTCTCTCGCCTCCTTTCTCTTTCACCTCCTGTCTCTCTATTACCTCCTGTGTCTCTCTCTCTCACCTCCTGTCTCTCTCTTATCTCATGTATCTCTCTCTCACCTCCTGTCTCTCTCTTCCCTCCTGTCTCTCTCTCTTCCCTCCTGTCTCTCTCTCTTACCTCCTGTCTCTCTCATCTCCTGTCTCTCTCTTCCCTCCTGCCTCTCTCTCACCTCCTGTCTCTCTCATCTCCTGTCTCTCTCTCTTACCTCCTGTCTCTCTCTTCCCTCCTGTCTCTCTCACCTCCTGTCTTTCTCTCTTGCCTCCTGTCTCTCTCTCTCTTCCCTCCTGTCTCTCTCTCACTTACCTCCTGTCTCTCTTACCTCCTGTCTCTCTCTCACCTCCTGTTTCTCTCTTACCTCTTGTCTCTCTCTTACCTCTTGTCTCTCTCTTACCTCCTGTCTCTCTCTTGCCTCCTGTCTCTCTCTTGCCTCCTGTTTCTCTCTCTTACCTCCTGTCTCTCTCTCTTACCTCCTGTCTCTCTCACCTCCTGTCTCTCTCTCTCTTACCTCCTGTCTCTCTCTCATCTCCTGTCTCTCTCTCTTACCTCCGGTCTCTCTTTCTCTTACCTCCTGTCTCTCTCTCTTACCTCCTGTCTCTCTTTCGCCTCCTGTCTCTCTCTTACCTCCTGTCTCTCTCTTAACTCCTGTCTCTCTCTCTTACCTCCTGTCTCTCTCTCGCCTCCTGTCTCTCTTACCTCCTGTCTCTCTCTTACCTCCTGTGTCTCTCTCTCTCGCCTCCTGTCTCTCTCTCTCGCCTCCTGTCTCTCTCACCTCCTGTCTCTCTCTTACCTCCTGTCTCTCTCTTACCTCCTGTCTCTCTCTCTTACCTCCTGTCTCTCTCTCTTACCTCCAGTCTCTCTCACCTCCAGTCTCTCTCTCTTACCTCCTGTCTCTCTTACCTCCTGTCTCTCTTACCTCCTGTCTCTCTTACCTCCTGTCTCTCTCTTCCCTCCTGCCTCTCTCTCTCTTACCTCCTGTCTCTTTCTCTCTTGCCTCCTGTCTCTCTTACCTCCTGTCTCTCTCATCTCCTGTCTCTCTCTCTTATCTCCTGTCTCTCTTACCTCCTGTCTCTCTTACCTCTTGTCTCTCTCTTACCTCTTGTCTCTCTCTTACCTCTTGTCTCTCTCTTGCCTCCTGTCTCTCTCTTACCTCCTGTCTCTCTCTTACCTCCTGTCTCTCTCACCTCCTGTCTCTCGCTCTTACCTCCTGTCTCTCTCTCTCTCTCTTACCTCCTGTCTCTCTCTCATCTCCTGTCTCTCTCTCTTACCTCCGGTCTCTCTCACCTCCTGTCTCTCGCTCTTACCTCCTGTCTCTCTCTCTCTCTTACCTCCTGTCTCTCTCTCATCTCCTGTCTCTCTCTCTCACCTCCAGTCTCTCTCACCTCCTGTCTCTCTCTTCCCTCCTGTCTCTCTTACCTCCTGTCTCTTTCTCTCTTGCCTCCTGTCTCTCTCTTCCCTCCTGTCTCTCTCATCTCCTGTCTCTCTCTCTTACCTCCTGTCTCTCTCTTCCCTCCTGCCTCTCTCTCTTACCTCCTGTCTCTTTCTCTCTTGCCTCCTGTCTCTCTTACCTCCTGTCTCTCTCATCTCCTGTCTCTCTCTCTTATCTCCTGTCTCTCTTACCTCCTGTCTCTCTTACCTCTTGTCTCTCTCTTACCTCTTGTCTCTCTCTTACCTCTTGTCTCTCTCTTGCCTCCTGTCTCTCTCTTACCTCCTGTCTCTCTCTTACCTCCTGTCTCTCTCACCTCCTGTCTCTCGCTCTTACCTCCTGTCTCTCTCTCTCTCTCTTACCTCCTGTCTCTCTCTCTCATCTCCTGTCTCTCTCTCTTACCTCCGGTCTCTCTCTCTTACCTCCGGTCTCTCTCTCTTACCTCCGGTCTCTCTTTCTCTTACCTCCTGTCTCTCTCTCTTACCTCCTGTCTCTCTCTCGCCTCCTGTCTCTCTTACCTCCTGTCTCTCTTAACTCCTGTCTCTCTCTTACCTCCTGTCTCTCTCTCTTACCTCCTGTCTCTCTTACCTCCTGTCTCTCTCTTACCTCCTGTCTCTCTCTCACCTCCTGTCTCTCGCTCTTACCTCCTGTCTCTCGCTCTCTCTCTTACCTCCTGTCTCTCTCTCATCTCCTGTCTCTCTCTCTCACCTCCAGTCTCTCTCTCTCACCTCCAGTCTCTCTCTCTCACCTCCAGTCTCTCTCTCTTACCTCCGGTCTCTCTCTTACCTCCTGTCTCTTTCTCTCTTGCCTCCTGTCTCTCTCTTCCCTCCTGTCTCTCTCTCTCTTACCTCCTGTCTCTCTCTCACCTCCTGTTTCTCTCTTACCTCCTGTCTCTCTCTTACCTCCTGTTTCTCTCTCTTACCTCCTGTTTCTCTCTCTTACCTCCTGTCTCTCTCACCTCCTGTCTCTCGCTCTTACCTCCTGTCTCTCTCTCTCTCTCTTACCTCCTGTCTCTCTCTCATCTCCTGTCTCTCTCTCTCTTACCTCCTGTCTCTCTTTCTCTTACCTCCTGTCTCTCTCTCTTACCTCCTGTCTCTCTCTCGCCTCCTGTCTCTCTTACCTCCTGTCTCTCTCTCTTAACTCCTGTCTCTCTCTCTTAACTCCTGTCTCTCTCTCTTACCTCCTGTCTCTCTCTTACCTCCTGTCTCTCTCTTACCTCCTGTCTCTCTCTTACCTCCTGTCTCTCTCTTACCTCCTGTCTCTCTCTCTCACCTCCTGTCTCTCTCTCACCTCCTGTCTCTCTCTCACCTCCTGTCTCTCTCTCTTCCCTCCTGTCTCTCTCTCTTCCCTCCTGTCTCTCTCTCTTCCCTCCTGTCTCTCTCTCTTCCCTCCTGTCTCACTCTCTTACCTCCTGTCTCTCTCTCTTTTGCCTCCTGTCTCTCTCTCTTGCCTCCTGTCTCTCTCTTACCTCCTGTCTCTCTCTCTCTTCCCTCCTGTCTCTCTCTTCCCTCCTGTCTCTCTCTTCCCTCCTGTCTCTCTCTCTTACCTCCTGTCTCTCTCATCTCCTGTCTCTCTCTCTCTTACCTCCTGTCTCTCTCTCTTACCTCCTGTCTCACTCTCTTACCTCCTGTCTTTCTCTCTTAACTCCTGTCTCTTACCTCCTGTCTCTCTTCCCTCCTGTCTCTCACCTTCTGTCTCTCTCTCACCTTCTGTCTCTCTCTTACCTCCTGTCTCTCTCACCTCCTGTTTCTCTCTCTCACCTCCTGTCTCTCTCTCACCTCTTGTCTCTCTCACCTCTTGTCTCTCGCTCTTACCTCCTTTCTCGCTCTCTCTCTTACCTCCTGTCTCTCTTACCTCCTGTTTCTCTCTCTCACCTCCTGTCTCTCTCTCACCTCTTGTCTCTCTCACCTCTTGTCTCTCGCTCTTACCTCCTTTCTCTCTCTCTCTCTTACCTCCTGTCTCTCTCTAATCTCCTGTCAAATTCAAATTCAAATGAGCTTTATTGGCAGGACTAAGTACATATTAGCATTGCCAAATACAAATACGTAAAAAATAGGGGGGCGGGGGTGGGGAGTAGGGAGGCATATAGAGGTCCAGGATATATCAAGATCCTTTTAGAGGGTAGGGGCATGTCCAAGGTGGGGTACAGAAGTCCATGGCATATCAGGCTCTTAGTTGGGGAATAGGGGCATGTCCAGGGTGGGGTATAGATGTCCATGGTATATCAGTCTCCTCTTAGTCTGTGGCAGGTGCTGACATATTGCGCTGCTATGGACGCTGCACTTTCCTCTTCCCCCAGTAGTATCGGCAGTTTCTCTTCCTCCTCCATGCAGGTGAAGTCTGGGAGGAGATCAGACAGTCTCTGGAAGTGAGTGTCCCTCACTCCGGAGTATTTGGGGCACCTCAGCAAGAAGTGGGCCTCGTTCTCCACTGCCTCCTGGGGGCACTGCTGGCACAGTCTGCTCTCTCGAGGCTTGTAGTTCTGTCGGTGCCGCCCGGATTCAATGTCCAAACTTTTGGACTGTACTGTATATAACACCAAAAATTCATACCTTCTAGGCTCAAACACAAACAGAGAGACAGACACACACACGTCCATTCACATCATTGGGCTGACTGTTCATACAGGATGGGTCCTCCAGAGAGAGACGCTCTTTGTAACCACTTAATTTACTTTATATTTTAATAGATCTCCATGCCACATTGCCGCATTGATGCAGTAATTGATGCAAAAGGAGCCCCGACCAAATACTGAGTGCATTTACTGAACATACAATTCAGTAGGACAACATTTCGAATTTTAAAATAATTTTTCAAGCTGGTGTTATAAAGTATTCTAATTTACCGAGATAATGACTTTTGTGTTTTCATTGGCTGTAAACTATAATTATTATTATTATTATTTATTATTATAGCGCCATTTATTCCATGGCGCTTTACATGTGATAGGGATATACATAACAAAAGCATTTACATAATCTTAACAAAACGAGTCAGCGACTGGTACAGGAGGAGCGAGGACCCTGCCCGCGAGGGCTCACAGTCTACAAGGGATGGGTGAGGATACAGTAGGTGAGGGTAGAGCTAGTCGTGCAGTGGTGTTTACTGCAGGTTGTAGGCTTGTCGGAAGAGGTGGGTCTTCAGGTTCCTTTTGAAGGTTTCCACGGTCGGCGAGAGTCTGATATGTTGGGGTAGAGTTCCAGAGTAGGGGGGAAGCACGGGAGAAATCTTGTATACGATTGTGGGAGGAGGAGATAAGAGGGGAGTAGAGCAGGAGATCTTGTGAGGATCGGAGGTTGCGTGCAGGTAAGTACCGGGAGACTAGGTCACAGATGTATGGCGGAGACTGGTTGTGGATGGCTTTGTATGCCATGGTTAGAGTTTTGAACTGAATTCTCTGGGCAATGGGGAGCCAGTGAAGGGGTTGACAGAGAGGAGAGGCCGGGGAATAGCGGGGGGACAGGTGGATTAGTCGAGCAGCAGAGTTTAGGATAGATTGGAGAGGTGCAAGAGTGTTGGAAGGGATGCCACGGAGCAGGAGGTTGCAGTAGTCGAGGCGGGATATGATGAGGGCATGCACTAGTGTTTTTGCAGAGTCTTTGCTGAGGAATGCACGGATCCGGGAGATGTTTTTGAGTTGGAGTCGGCAGGAGGTGGAAAGGGTTTGGACATGTGGCTTGAAGGAGAGATCAGAGTCCAGGGTTACCCCAAGGCAGCGAGCTTGTGGGACTGGGGAGAGTGAACAGCCATTGACGTTGATGGATAGGTCGGATGGGGGATGTGAATGAGAGGGTGGAAAGATGATGAACTCTATTTTATCCATGTTGAGTTTTAGAAACCTGTCGGAGAAGAAGGATGAGATGGCGGACAGACATTGTGGGATTCTGGTTAGTAGGGAGGAGATATCGGGTCCAGAGAGGTAGATCTGTGTGTCGTCAGCATAGAGGTGATACTGAAAGCCGTGAGACTCTATGAGCTGTCCCAGGCCGAAGGTGTAGATGGAGAAGAGCAGAGGTCCTAGAACTGAACCTTGGGGGACACCGACAGATAGGGGGCGAGATGAGGAGGTGGTGCGTGAGTGGGAGACGCTGAATGTCCTGTCTGTTAAGTATGAGGAGATCCAAGATAGAGCCAAGTCCGTGATGCCAAGAGATGAGAGAATCTGGAGTAAGAGGGAATGGTCCACTGTGTCAAAGGCAGATGACAGGTCCAGAAGGAGGAGGATGGAGTAGTGTTGCTTGGATTTGGCATTTAGTAGGTCGTTGGTGACTTTGGTCAGGGCAGTTTCAGTCGAGTGATGCGGTCGGAAGCCAGATTGTAGACGGTCGAAGAGGGAGCAGGAGGAGAGGTGGGAGGACAGTTCAAGGTGGACATGTTGTTCTAGAAGTTTTGAGGCAAAGGGGAGGAGTGATATGGGGCGGTAGCTAGTCAGAGAGGAAGGGTCAAGGGAGGGCTTTTTGAGGATGGGTGTGATTGCGGCATGTTTGAAACATGAGGGGAAGACTCCGGTTGTTAGTGATAGATTGAAGAGGTGGGTTAGGGTTGGGATGAAGACTGTGGTGAGGTTAGGGATGAGGTGGGATGGGATCGGGTCAAGTTCGCAGGTGGTGAGGTGTGATTTGGAGAGTAAAGAGGAGACTTGACCTTCTGTAATGGTGGAGAAGTGGGGTTTGGAGGAGGAGGGTTGAGTAGATATGAGGAGGGGTTGTGTGGACTTTAGGCCAAAGTTTTGTCTGATGGTGTCAATCTTCTGTTTGAAGAATGAGGCAAAGTCGTCGGCTGAGATGAGAGAAGAGGGAGGAGGTGCTGGGGGACGAAGGAGAGAGTTGAAAGTGTTAAATAGCTGTTTAGGGTTGTGAGATAGGGAGGATATGAGAGATGAGAAGTAGGTTTGTTTTGCTGTAGTGAGTGCGGACTTGAAATTAGTGAGGGATTGCTTGAATGCGATGAAGTGCTCGATGGAGTGAGACCTTTTCCATCTCCGCTCCGCAACCCTGGAGGCCCGGCGCAGTTCTTTGGTAAGTTTAGTGTGCCAGGGTTGCCTGTTGAATGTGCGAGGTGTGGTGTGTGTGAGAGGGGCGATCGAGTCTAGAGCTGAAGCTATTGTGGTGTTATATGAAGCAGCAGCAACGTCTGCATCGTGCAAGGAATTTATGTCTGTGAGAGGAAGGAGGGATTCAGAGAGAGAGTGTAGGTCAAGGTGTTTGAGATTTCTGCGTCATCAACATTAACAGAAATAAACTCTTGCAATAGATCACTATGTTTGTAATGACTCTATATAATATATGAGTGTCAGGGATCACCACACACGGACGACACCAGGGAGATCACGCGATATCTCACCGTGCCGTCACACTGTCAGTGTTTCGTCCAGAATCGCGAGCACACAATCCAGACTACTCGCTGCGTAGGTATCGTTAAGCGACCAGTGAGCCTCTGGTTTCCGAAGCATGGAATCCGTGTTCATGCCCTCCGTACGATAACTGTCAGCTTCACAATAGCCCAATTATTATTATTCTCTGCCACCACCGGCCGAGTTTGAAGTATAATGCAGGCCTGGCCGGACGCCTGCGTTTTGGTAGCGTATATGGCTTCGGGGAAGGGAACGATTACAGAACAAAAGAAACAGAACAATTAAATTTTATATTTAATCCAAAAGGGAGGCAGTGTTTAAGAATAATATATATACAAGGATGTTACAAAGGAGACATTAAAATACATAAGCAGTTACATAAAATAAACAGGATAAAAGAAGACAACTTACGCTATACGATCGCGGAGACGATTCAATATAGGTGGAGGAGTTGCTCCCCAGTTTGATTATGCTGTTATCGAACAGGACCCGTTGCTTATAATCCTTATACCCTCCCTGGCAATGAGTGTTCTTCTAATGTCCATGGGTTCTCTTATACCTAAGGAGAGATTTACCCACACGCCCCTTGTGGTGACATCATGTGGACCGGTCTCCAGCCTGTATATTTTTATTAAAAACGCTAACTTCTGCGATAACTCATCACTCGTTGATCGCAGAAGCTTGCAAACGACGTCATTTTTTCCCTTATGATTTTATCTTCAGTTAGAGACCACACACCGCATAGTTGCAGTCTGCTATTCTGGTGTTTTTGCTTTTGCCAGACGTATGGAACTCACAATATTTCATATTTCATATCGGAGTCGACGTGGCTATGGCTATGGCCGGAAACTGATTGTGAGTGCCTTTGAACTTAACAAACCATTTCCTCTTTCCTCCAAACTCTGGCCTGGGAGTAGGTGTCAATCTATCTCAGGTCTGTGTTAAGAGGAAATATTTTGCATTTTAGTTAGCTTGGTGGCACCTGTTGGCTGCCATTTGTTTGTGTAAGCTCTTACACATGGCTGTACTAATTGGGGCTTTGTGCTGGGTAAAAGAGGAATGAGGGAGGGGGGTGAAGAGAGGTTTGGGAGGAATGGTCAATATCCATGACAGACCTTCAATATGCCTCAATATTTCCCTGACATTAATATTTCCCTGACACTGAGTTTCACTTTTTGTATTGAAGAACTGAAATAAATTAACTTTTTTGATGATATTCTAATTTAGTGAGAAGCATCTGTATGTGTATGTGTGGCACCCCAGGGGGTCTGGTTGCCACAGTGGTAGGAATACCATGTCTGAGAGCGAGCATGGGTTTTCCTGGTCAGGAGCACTATTGCATGCAACGCCTCCTGTCCCAGTCCAGGGAGGGGAGGAACCTGCCCTTTATTAACTGGATCTGGGGCGGGGTTAGGGAGTAGTTCCAGAGAGAGGGACAGAGGAGCAGCAAGGAGCTCTGTAGGAGACAGGAGCTGAAGGCCAGGGACTGGAGCTAGCAGAGCTCGTCCTGGCCGAAGACGCAGATAACCGGACACCGGAGTCCGAGGCTGTGAGGATATCCACATCCAGCAGCAGAAACCACCGGGCAGGGGATTTCAGGTCCTCTGGCCATAGAAAGCCCGGAGGCTCAGTCACACTCAAGGGACCGGCACCGCCATCGAGGAGCGGAAGGTACTAAAGGCCCCAAGTCACCAGCCATACGAGTGAGCACCACACGGTGCACTCAGGGACGTGGGCTACTACACGACTACAGCAGGGTAACCAGGAAGAGTGCAGTCAGACGGGAAGGCCTACACCTCCACCTGGCCAGGGGGACTCTTGTTCGCTCACAGACTGACCAGGCCTCTAATGTTAGCCAGTACTCCCGGCAGGGCCTTCTTCATTACCAACAGTAAAGACCCTGAACTGCACTGCACGGA
Source organism: Phyllobates terribilis (assembly GCF_046119375.1). Taxonomy (NCBI): domain Eukaryota; kingdom Metazoa; phylum Chordata; class Amphibia; order Anura; family Dendrobatidae; genus Phyllobates; species Phyllobates terribilis. The sequence goes on from NW_027362769.1 coordinate 371,005,651, forward strand.
CTCTGAGTCATTTCTGCTGCGCCCATGCACCACAACCCTCACCATCTACATACGCTGCCCTGAGGCTATACTCCTCCCGTGGGGAGTTATACTACCCTCTGCTGCTCACCCAACATCAGCCTCAGCGGTCTGCCCCGCAGCGGCGGTTCTCAGTGACCGCAATCCACTGGTGGCGTAGTTGGACATTTAAACATTAAAAACCAAATAAACAGATCTACTGGTTTGACCACCCTGAGCCACGAGACCGGGTCGCCGCCACGGAGACTACAACCCCTAGCATTACACAGAGACCCGGCTCCGGGTATTTCCCCACACACGGCCCAGGGGGCGCCTCAACTTTGGCGTAGTCGGCAGGATTTCATGCCCGCAACCACCAGTTACTGTGTGCCTGAAGAAAGACTGTGATACTTACCGTGGTGAAGTTTCCCGCCATCCGCAGCCGTTTTCCCGCCATCCGCAGCCATTTTCCCGCCATTGGGCGCCATTTTTGGGACGCCGCGCGGGAAGAAGAGGGGCTTGGACGCAAAAAGTACGCAAGAGCTGAAGCCCCGCCTTACGTACTGACGCTGCGCAAGGTCCTGAAAGGAGCCCAGCGGACGCCGACGTCACCAGTGCGCGACGCAAGGTCCTCGACCCCGACAAGCGCCTGCGGAGCCGTGGCCTACGGAAAAGAAGCAACAAAAGGTAGGCCACGGTTAACTAGGGGGGAGGAAGACACCAGGAATGTGGGGAGCTCCCACCGCCAGCGCGGTTGCTGCCGCAGTGATGCCGTTCACGATGCCGTATATCCCCGAAGCGGCATGGTTACCCCAGTACTCAGGGGAGTCGCATACCCTGAGCGACTTTAAGGAAAGACTGAATAGCCTATTCAAAGTATACCCCCTGTCCGAGGAACAAAAAGTGAGCATCCTGATAGGCCAGTTAATCGGAGCAGCCCAAAGAGAAGTGAAGTCCTGGTCAGCCAGGGAAAAGGGGACTGTAAAGGAAATACTGGCCCATCTAAAGGACACTTTTGATACCTGCACCTCAGCAAAGATCAAACTAAAATTTTATGGATGCAAATAGCGGGCACAAGACAGAATACGGACTATGCTTTGAATTTGCAGGAGGCCCTGAGAGCCATTAAGCAGGCAGACCCTGACAGCGTGTGGAATGAGGATAAGCTGTTGACTGAACAGTTCATTGAGGGTCTACAGTCCAGCGCCCACCGAACCCAGTTGCATGTAATGGCCTTGCAGAACCCTGATTTGGACTTTGCGCAGTTTAAAGACAGGGCCATCCGGGTGATCCGAGAACCGGCACCAGGTGGCGCTGTAATCCACAGGCGCCCTGCTATCACCTATCACCAGGAGGCGGCGCCCTGGTCTGCAGAGCCTGTGGGAGCTGATGCACAGGCTTTGGACAAAGCCCCGGCTGCAGACCTGCACCATCAGGTCCAAGAGCTGACCAAAAGCGTTGCCGCGCTAACCAGAACTGTGCAGTCTCTACAGGTGTCCCCTCCAGGAAAGATCCAGCTGGCTTCCAGTCCGGAGGACGTCCCTTGGCGCCGACAGAGGAGGATCCCATCGTCCAAGGGAAGGCCCAGCGACCGCTATGACCAGGACGGACAACCGATCTGCCGCCGCTGCAACCAACCAGGACATATGGCAAGGTACTGTCATTTAAACGGGCCCAACCTGGGGCAGAGGGCCGACCCCCAGGCATAAGACCATCAGGCCCATCGAGCTGGCGTGACAAGTATCTAGGGGGACGACCGGTCTTGCCTGTGGTACTGGATGGCATTCCTATGAGTGCACTACTGGTCACCGGGTCACAGGTAACCACCATCCCCTATGTGCTTTTTAAGCGGTACTGGAATGACTCAGATATTACCCGCTACCCAGATAACGATTTGAGCGTCATCGCAAGCAATGGTCGCAGGTGGGATTCAAGGAGGTGACCATAAAAATTGGTAAAGTTGAACTGCCAGCACAAGGACTGATTATTGTGGACATTGACCGTCGTGAAAGCCACCCTAAGATAACCTTGGGTACTAATGTTATTGAAAATTGTCTTGCAGAGATAATTGTCATATTACAGCAGGTTGCGATGAACGCCAGCTCCAGCCAGCAGCGTGTCCTACAAAAAGAGATCAGAGCCCTGATGAAAAGGCAACAGGTAGAATTGTCTGGTGGTGAGATTGGTAGTGTTAGGATGAGTGACCCGTTCCCTATCGCCATGCCCCCAAAAAGTGAGATGATGATCTGGTGCCGGACTGCAATCGGGTTAAGAGGAAGGGACTACCAAGCCATGGTAGAACCCGTCTACTCAGACAATAGGCCCACCATTTTGACAGCGCGGGGGGGTGGTCGATGTACGCCATGGGAGAGTACCCGTCCGCATTCTAAACATTGGGGAAAGAGAAGTATACTTGCCCCGGTATGCCACTCTAGCCAAATTGTTCACCGTTAACCAAAACTCTGTAAAGGCCGTGGAACCCTTGCCTCCATCTCAACCAGAGGAGGGTAACGGCTCCAAGAAACAAATGGAGGACTGGTGTCAGAAGCTGCATGTGGGCACCGACTCCACTCCCTCACACCAAAAACAAGGAGTCTACCGGGTGGTGCAGGAGTATGAAAGAGTCTTTAGCAAACACCTGCTAGACTTTGGGCAAGTAAAGGAGGTAGAACACCACATCCCCACGGGAGACCATCCACCCATAAAGGAAAGATACCAACCTGTACCCCCTGCACACTATCAGAATGCCAAGGGAATGTTGCGAGAAATGAAGGAGGCTGGGTTAATCAGGGACAGCTGTAGCCCCTGGGCAGCTCCACTAGTTCTTGTGAAAAAGAAAGATGGCACCATGAGAATGTGTGTAGATTACAGAAAGATCAACCGTATCACACACAAAGATGCGTACCCGTTACCTAGGATAGAGGAATCTTTAGCTGCATTAAAGTCTGCTAACTTCTCCACTTTGGATCTTACTAGCGGGTACTGGCAGGTTCCTGTAGCAGAGGCAGACAAGGAGAAGACCGCGTTCACCACCCTGATGGGTCTCAGCGAATTCAACTGTATGCCGTTCGGGCTCTGCAACGCACCAGGAACCTTCCAGCGGTTGATGGAGTGCTGTCTGGGGCACAGGAATTTTGAGACGGTCCTGCTATACCTGGACGATGTCGTCGTGTATTCCAAAACATATGAGGACCATCTGAAACACCTGGCAGAGGTGTTTGACGCCCTGGCAGGCTACGGCCTAAAGGTGAAACCTTCCAAGTGTCATCTACTGAAACCAAAGGTACAGTACCTGGGACACGTGGTGAGTGCTGGCGGAGTAGCTTCAGACCCTGATAAGATCACAGTGATTAAGGACTGGCCAAGACCCTCCAGCATAAAGGAAGTGCGGCAGTTCCTCGGGTTGGTAGGCTACTACCGATCATTCATCCCCGGGTTCACCAAAATGGCATCCCCTATGCAAGACCTCCTGTTAGGTCAGTCAAAGACCAAGAATCAGAAGTCGCCCTTCAGGTGGGATAAGCTGGAAGAGGAGTCTTTCCGCCAGCTGAAGATGGCCCTCACAGGGGATGAGATCCTGGCTTACCCTGATTACAGCCAGCCTTTCATCCTCCACACAGACGCCAGTAACGTGGGGCTGGGAGCCGTACTATCCCAGATCCAGCAGGGCAGAGAAAGGGTAATTGCTTACGCCAGCCGAAAACTACGGCCCACAGAGAGAAACCCTGAGAATTATAGCTCCTTCAAGCTAGAGTTCCTGGCAGTGATGTGGGCAGTGATGGAACGTTTCAAACATTACCTTGCCTCTGCCAAGTTCACTGTGTACACGGACAACAACCCGTTGACACACCTGGACACTGCAAGACTTGGTGCCCTGGAGCAAAGATGGATGGCCCGACTGTCCAACTATGAGTTTACCATCAAATACCAGGCGGGATGCACAAATGCCAATGCAGACGCCCTGTCCAGGATGCCGAACTTGCCGGACGGAGGGGAAGATCCAGAAGAACTGGAAGAGATTGAACTCCCTGCGTTCCACCGTCGTGGGATTACCCAGTATTCCCACCGTGTAAGGGACAGGCGCTCAGCCACGTTCAGTCCCTTACCCCACCACAGCTGGGCGGAGACGCAAGACAGTGACCCAGCCGTCCACCTGGTAAAAGAGATGCTGACACAGGTTGATGCCCGCCTTGACCCAGACGCTCCGGAAGAGACCAAACAACTGTGGAAGGAGAAGAGTAAACTGTTTCTCTACAAGGGGAAGCTGTGCCGGAGAACTGTCAACTCCCGGACACATGAGCTGACCTGGCAGGTAGTGGTTCCGAGACGAGACGCGGCTATGGTCCTGGAGTCATACCACGACAGAGCAGGGCACTTTGGATGGAAGAAGTTGGAGTTCCTGTTGCGTGAACGGTTCTTCTGGGTAGGCATGAGAGGGGCCATTGAGAGATGGTGCAGAGACTGCGGCCCGTGCAACCTGAGAAGAAAGGACCGTGCCAGCCAGAAGACTCCCCTGCAGCCCATCATCACCAAGCAGCCACTAGAATTGGTAGCCCTGGACCATGTGAAGCTGGCTCCAAGTAGGTCCGGGGACGTCTACGCCCTCACCATCGTAGACCACTACTCCTGGTTCCTGGTGGTGGTCCCTGTCAAGGACTTAACAGCTCGGACAGCAGCTAGAGCCTTCCAGCAGCGCTTCTGCCGTCCACACGGGTATCCGGAGCAAGTGTTGACTGACCAAGGTCCAGCCTTCGAAGCGGAGGTCTTCCAGGAGTTCTGCAACCTGTATGGCTGCAAGAAGATAAGGACAACGCCCTATCTCCCCCAAACCAACGGATTGTGCGAGAAGATGAACCAGGTGGTGATAGACTTGCTGAAAACGTTGCCCCTGGAAGAACGCAGTCTGTGGCCTGAAAAACTGCCTTATCTTGTGGACTTGCATAACCACATCCCAGTAAATTCCACCAACTGCACCCCGGCTTGCCTAATGAGAGCAAGACCTGGTAAGCTGCCTATTGACCTGGATATGTGAGTCCTGACACCCGAGGACACCTCGCCAGAGGCAGACTGGGATACAGAACGGCAGCAGCAGTACCGGAAAGTGCAGGAGAGTGTTGAGAGAAGTCTGTCTCAAGCAAGAGAAAGGCAAGAGAGGACTTACAACCAGCATGCTCCCGCTGTTCCCCTGACACCTGGAGAGCAAGTCTTGAAGAGGAAGAGGCGGCTCCATAAGTTGGATGACCAGTGGGAGAAAGACCCGTAGACAGTACTGCCCTCAAGCCATGAAAATTAGAAAGTATGCATTATCAGTAAGGATGGAGGAGAGACCACAGCCACTGTCTCCAGAGACTACCTGAAGAAGTGTCCCAAGCAGGTGCAAAGCACTGATGAAGACCAAGATAGCCCTCAACCCGCAGAGGAAAGGGAAGAAATGGTCAGTACAGTACTCGGAGAATTTCCCTGGTCCTGGACACAAATTAACAACGCTATTGTGGTACCCATCCTTACCTTTCTCCAGCCAGCCCCTCAAGGGCCTACAGAAGAGCAAGTAGTGTTGGGAAAGCAACCGGCCCCGGAGGCAGAAGATTCCATACCAGCAGCCCAAGAGAATCAACCCTCTGCTAGTAGTGAGCCTGCCGTGCCCGTGGTAAGCCAAAGAGTACGCAGAAAGCTGCCCAACCTACCCATATCTCCAAACACCTGTAGTGCATACACTAGCGAGCCCACTACACAAGGGGTGGAAACAGGGGACCCAGAAAGAACACCACCAGATAGTGTGTTACGTAGGTCCACCAGGAGCACTAGAGGTCAGAAGCCCGCTCGCTGGAGAATCTAGAAAAAAAAAAGATATATACCTGTAAATTGCAAATGTTGAAATGTTTTATGTTTGTTGCATGAATAATAATTATGTTTCTCAAGTTACCCTACAGGGTCTATGGACTGACAGGTTATGGACAATGAATAACCGGAACAGTACCTTGTAAATAGTTGCACCTGTAAAGTGCCCCCTTTTGTGCCAGACCACAGAACAAAAACCCGTGGAGGTGGCTGAAGACGTGGTCCAACGCCGGATCATCGATGCCCTGTAGCCACCCCAGGGCCTACGTGGAGGGTTTGGGACGGGGCCCTCAAAATACATCTTGGGTGACATGGACACCTGGTTACGGAAGCGCCGTGACCTATAAAGACTGAACTCCTTGTACATACTGTATGTTGATGTGTTATTGCTTATGCCCTGTTATGTATGTTTTCATAAAATGTGTTTAGTCCCGGAGTACTAAAGTTTACCAGGGGGGAATGTGGCACCCCAGGGGGTCTGGTTGCCACAGTGGTAGGAATACTATGTCTGAGAGCGAGCATGGGTTTTCCTGGTCAGGAGCACTATTGCATGCAACGCCTCCTGTCCCAGTCCAGGGAGGGGAGAAACCTGCCCTTTATTAACTGGATCTGGGGCGGGGTTAGGGAGTAGTTCCAGAGAGAAGGACAGAGGAGCAGCAAGGAGCTCTGTAGGAGACAAGAGCTGAAGGCCAGGGACTGGAGCTAGCAGAGCTTGTCCTGGCCGAAGACGCAGAGAACCGGACACCGGAGTCCGAGGCTGTGAGGATATCCACATCCAGCAGCAGAAACCACCTGGCAGGGGATTTCAGGTCCTCTGGCCATAGAAAGCCCGGAGGCTCAGTCACACGCAAGGGACCGGCACCTCCATCGAGGAGCGGAAGGTACTAAAGGCCCCAAGTCACCAGCCATACGGGTGAGCACCACACGGTACACTCAGGGACGTGGGCTACTACACGACTACAGCAGTGTAGCCAGGAAGAGTGCAGTTAGACGGGAAGGCCTACACCTCCACACAGTATAATGCAAAAAATATACCATGCCCTGCTTAGGCATGGTGTGGCCCCCGCTTACAAACCCCAAAGTACGTTTCTTCTTTAAGTTATAGCTTCATCATGGGGAGTATACTGATTAAAATATCTCAATTGCACACTTTCTCTCCTTTTTCTCTTTGTTTTCGTTTATCCTTTGGCTGGAGTTTTTATGTGCCTGTTGACTATAAGTCTACGGGGCATAATTTACGGATTGTATGGAATTTATATATTTATAAATCCTGGCAGCGCAAATGAGAGTTCATAGGTGTAAACATGTCAGCAATCGCCCAACGAACGAGCAAAATGCTGCTCATTCATCGATTGATCGGATTGGTGATTGGATTGTTTATGGTGGACCAAAAATCATTGTTCTCAGCAGCACATCGCTCGGTGTAAACTGCAGATGTGCTGCTGATAACAAGATACTGTATGGGGATTTATTAGTGATTATTCTGTCCCCATCATTCTTTGTCAGCCGGTGTAAAGAAGAGCCGAAGGACTTCAATATTGTCGATCAGTCTCATTTAATGGTCTGAACTCAGCGCATGTGAATACAGCCTAAATGTTTGAGTGTGATGGTGGATGTCCCCCATCCTAGACCCCTTCTTGATATATATGTCTCCCATCCTGGTATATATGTCTCCATTCTTTGCATACATGTCAATTCCTGGTATATATGCACCCCAACCTGGGCCCATTTTGGAAATACAGTGCTGGCCAAAAGTATTGGCACCCGTGCAATTCTGTCAGATAATACTCAGTTTCTTCCTGAAAATGATTGCAATCACAAATTCTTTGGTATTATTCTCTTCATTTAATTTGTCTTCAATGAAAAAAACACAAAAAGAATTGTTCTAAAGCGAAATTGGATATAGTTCCACACCAAACCTAAAAAAGAGGGTGGACAAAAGTATTGGCACCCTTTGAAAAATCATGTGATGCTTCTCTAATTCGTGTAATTAACAGCACCTGTAACTTACCTGTGGCACCTAACAGGTGTTGGCAATAACTAAATCACACTTGCAGCCAGTTAACATGGATTAAAGTTGACTCAACCTCTGTCCTGTGTCCCTGTGTGTACCACATTGAGCATGGGGAAAAGAAAGAAGACCAAAGAACTGTCTGAGGACTTGAGAAACCAAATTGTGAGAAAGCATGAGCAATCTCAAGGCTACAAGTCCATCTCCAAAGACCTGAATGTTCCTGTGTCTTCCGTGCGCAGTGTCATCAAGAAGTTTAAAGCCCATGGCACTGTGGCTAACCTCCCTAGATGTGGACGGAAAAGAAAAATTGAGAGATTTCAACGCAAGATTGTGCGCATGGTGGATAAAGAACCTCGACTAACATCCAAACAAGTTCAAGCTGCCCTGCAGTCCGAGGGTACAACAGTGTCAACCCGTACTATCCGTCGGCGTCTGAATGAAAAGGGACTGTATGGTAGGATACCCAGGAAGACCCCACTTCTTACCCCGAGACATAAAAAAGCCAGGCTGGAGTTTGCCAAAACTTACCTGAGAAAGCCTAAAACGTTTTGGAAGAATGTTCTCTGGTCAGATGAGACAAAAGTAGAGCTTTTTGGGAAAAAGCATCAACATAGAGTGTACAGGAAAAAAAAAGAGGCATTCAAAGAAAAGAACACGGTCCCTACAGTCAAACATGGCGGAGGTTCCCTGATGTTTTGGGGTTGCTTTGCTGCCTCTGGCACTGGACTGCTTGACCGTGTGCATGACATTATGAAGTCTGAAGCCTACCAACAAATTTTGCAGCATAATGAAGGGCCCAGTGTGAGAAAGCTGGGTCTCCCTCAGAGGTCATGGGTCTTCCAGCAGGACAATGACCCAAAACACTCTTCCAAAAGCACTATAAAATGGTTTGAGAGAAAGCACTGGAGACTTCTAAGGTGGCCAGCAATGAGTCCAGACCTGAATCCCATAGAACACCTGTGGAGAGATCTCAAAATGGCAGTTTGGAGAAGGCACCCTTCAAATATCAGGGACCTGGAGCAGTTTGCCAAAGAAGAATGGTCTACAATTCCAGCAGAGTATTGTAAGAAACTCATTGATGGTTACCGGAAGCGGTTGTTATTTTGGCTAAAGGTTGTGCAACCAAGTATTAGGCTGAGGGTGCCAATACTTTTGTCCGGCCCTTTTTTGGAGTTTTGTGTGAAATGATCAATGATTTGATTTTTGCTTCATTCTCTTTTGTGTTTTTTCCTTGCAAGCAAATTAAATGAAGATAATAATACCAAAGAATTTGTGATTGCAATAATTTTCAGGAAGAAACTGAGTATTATCTGACAGAATTGCAGGGGTGCCAATACTTTTGGCCAGCACTGTATATGTTTCCCTTTCTGGTATGTATGTTCCCCATACTGGACCCCCTCCTTGTATATGTAAGGAGATGACCAGCTGCCATGTTCCCCCTGAAGACATCAATGATACTGTGGTATAGAATGTGAATATATTTTGTTCCTGATATGTTTCCTTGTAGGCTGTAGTATTAACAAACGACCACAAGATGCCACTGTCTAGACTAGTGATGGCGAACCCGCACTGAACCTGGCACATGTCAGCTGATTTATACAGATGACATATGCCCGCAAAAGCCACGGGTGGAATCGCGATCCAACCGCGGCTGTTAACCAGTTAAATGCCGCTGTCAATCTCTGACAGCAGCATTCAACTGGCGCTTCCAAGAAGCGCGTCACTGGCTCCGCCCATCAGTGACCCTGATCGCGGGTCACCGATGGGTTGGCATGACAACCTGGGGTCTGCAGCAGACCCCTGTGGTTGTCATGTCTAGATTGCTATGAGCGACGCCTAGTGGTCGGCGCTCCTAGCAAGTGAGCATTTCTGCTGCATACAGGTTATCTGCTCGTCGCCTGTATGCAGCAGAGCCGATCAAGTAACTGCTGTTTCTAGTCTCCTATGGAGACTATAGAAGCAAGCAATAAGTATAAAAAAAAGGTTTTAAAAATATTAAAAAAATAAAAAGTATATAAAAGTTTAACCCCCCACTTTCGCCCCATTCAAAATAAAGCAATAAAAAAAATAACCACACATACACAAATTTGATATCGCTGCGTTCAGAATCGCCCAATCTATCAATATAAAAAAAAGAATTAATCTGATCGGTAAACGGCGTAACGAGAAAAGAATTCTAAACGTCAGATTTGCATTTTTTTTGTCGCCGCAACATTGCAATAAAATGCAATAGCGGGCAATCAAAACATCAGATCTACCCCAAAATGGTATCAATAAAAACTTCAGCTCGGCACGCAAAAAATAAGCCCTTAGCCGGCCCCAGATCCCGAAAAATGGAGGCAGTACAGGTCTCGGAAAATGGCGACTTTTTTTTTAGCAACATTTGGATTTTTTTTCACCAGAGTACCTATACATGTTTGGTGTCTATGAACTTGTAATGACCTGGAGAATAATAATGGCAGGTCAATTTTAGCATTCAGTGAACATGGTAAAAAAAAAAAAAAAAAACAACTGTGGTATTGCACTTTTTTTTGCATTTTCACCGCACTTGGAATTTTTTCCCCATTTTCCAGTACACAATATGGTAAAACCAGTGATGTCGTTCAAAAGGACAACTCGTCCCGCAAAAAATAAGCTCTCACATGGCCATATTGACCAAAAAATAAAAAAAGCTATGGCTCTGGGAACAAGGAGAGCAAAAAAACGAAAATGCAAAAACGGAAAATGCTCTGGTCATTAAGGGGTTAAGCCAGGGGTGTCAACCTCAAATACACAGAGGGCCAAAGTTAAAAGCTTGGACAAAGTCATGGGCCAACCTTGATATTTGTTAAAAAAAAATGTCTACAATTGAGGAAGTTTTTCCTTATCAAATAAAACAATTAACTTTTGGAATTATAGTGGAATAATATAATCTGTTATGTAAAAAGCATATGGCCCAATTTAAACATGTAATAATATAGGATAAAAAACCTTGAACAATACAGATAATAAAGTATGATGTAAACAAAGCTGTCCCCAAACATAGTATGATTTCCCACAGTGAATTCCTCCGCACACACAGTGTGATGACCCTACTGTACCCCTCTCCCTCAGTCCCCCCAACAAAGAATGGTGACCCCCATCACAGTATGATTCTCCAACTGTTATCCCCATACAGCCCTCCATACAATAAAATCGCCACAAAAAGTGCTCCATGCAGTATAATGGGCCCCACACAGTCCTACATACAGCATGATGGGCCCCACATGGTGCTCCACTCCGTGTGATGGGCCCCACATGGTGCTCCACGCCGTGTGATGGGCCCCACAAGGTGCTCCACGCCGTGTAATGGGCCCCACATGGTGCTCCACGCCGTGTAATGGGCCCCACATGGTGCTCCACTCCGTGTAATGGGCCCCACATGGTGCTCCACGCCGTGTGATGGCCCCAGGTTAAAATAATAATAATTACTACTCACCTCTGTCCGTTCCAACGCTGATCTGGACTTCACATATTATAGTCCAACCTGTGTGAGTGTGCACCATCTCCTCGCCGTCCTCAGTGCTTCACTAGCGCCGCAGCCACTCTCCTCTACCACGCGCCCGGCTCCCATCAGAGGGGGATGGTGCACGGGCTGAGGAGAGTGGTGGCGGTGGCAGTGCTGAGGAAATGGCACGCGTGCCCCCTCCGGCACGCGTATCATAGATTCGCCACTACTGGTCTAGACTGTAGGTGAAATGCGAAGTTTGCCAGTAGCATAGCAGGCATTTATGACAGTGTGAGAGTTAACTATGTGTGAGGACAGCCCATAGTGGGTGGACACTTTAGGAATCTCTGGTACATGTCCCCCATCCTGGTATATATGTCCCCCATCATGGACCCCTTCCTCATATAATAGTAATTATTTAATAATAATAATTTTTATTTATATAGCGCCAACATATTCCGCAGAACTTTACAATTAAGTAGGGACATGTACAGACAATATAAACGATACAATGTATCACATTTCAACACTTACAGGAGGATTGCTTACGCAAGCTTACAATCTATATGGAAATGGGGGGACACAATAGGTAGAACATGGTCGTCAGCCAGTATCTGTCTAAGAGCAGTTACCGTGTGCTATTTGGTGCATGGAGGATGTGGAGACAGATGAATAGGCAGGAGCAGATTAAGATTAACATTTAGGAGGGAACAGGGGAGAGTTAGGTTGGTGAGTTGAGGTGGTAGGCATATCTAAACAGATGTGTTTTTACATCACGTTTAAAAACATTGGGGCTAGGTATTAGTCGGATCACTTGAGGTAGTGCATTCCAGAAAACCGGCGCAGCACGAAAGAAGTTTTGGAGACGGATGTGGGAGGTTCGGATTTAGGAGGATGCTAGTCTTAGATCAGTGGCAGAACGGAGGGCACAGGAGGAGTGATAGATAGAAATGAGGGATGAGATATGGGGCAGTGCAGGACTGTGGAGAGCTTTGTGGGTGAGAGAGATGAGTTTGTATTGTATTCTGTAGTAAATGGGTAACCAGTGCAATGACTGGCACAGGGTAGAGGCGTCGGTGAAGCGGCCTGATAGAAATACGACCCTGGCTGCTACATTCAGAATGGACTGGAGAGGAGAGAGTTTGTTTAGAGGAAAACAGATTAGAAGAGAGTTGCAGTAATGAATAAGAGCGGCAGTAAGAGATTTTGCAGTATCAAAGGTGAGAAAAGGTCAGATTCTGGAGATGCTTTTAAGGTGCAGGTGACATGAGTGAGTGATTGTATATGGGGAATAAAGGAAAGTTGTGTGTCAAATATGACTCCAAGACAGCGAGCTTGCTGCTTGGGAGTTATGGTGGCGCCACACACGGAAATTGAAAAGTCAGGTATAGGTAGGTTAGTAGAGGGAGGAAAAACAAGGAGTTCAGTTTTGGAGAAATTCAGTTTCAGATAGAGGGAGGACATGATGTTAGAGACAGCAGACAGACAATCCTTGGTATTTTGTATTAGAGTGGGGGTGATGTCAGGTGAAGGGGTGTATGTTTGGGTGTCATCAGCATAGAGATGATAATGGAAACCAAATCTGCTGATGCGGGTTTCTCCAATAGGGGCAGTATACAAAGAGAAGAGGAGGGGGCCTAGGACTGAGTCTTGTGGAACCCCAATAGTAAGGGGAAGATTAGAGGAAGAAGAGCCGGCAAATGATACAGAGAATGAGTGGTCAGAGAGATAGGAAGAGAACCAGGAGAGAGCGTTGTCCTTGAGGCCTATGGAGCGGAGCATAGTGAGGAGAAGCTGGTGATGCAGTGTCAAAAGTGGCAGAGAGATCCAAGAGAAACAGCAGGGAGAAGTGACCATTAGATTTAGCTGTTAGTAGATCATTAGAGACTTAAGTGAGGGCAGTTTCGGTACAGTGTAAAGAGCAGAAGCCGGATTGTAAAGGGTCGAGAAGAGAGTTATCTGAGAGATAGCGGATTAGACGAGAGTGGACCAAGCGTTCCAGGAGTTTAGAGATGAAGGGAAGATTAGAAGCCGGTCTGTAGTTAGCAGTGCAGTTCTGGGGTAGTGACAGCTGGGTAGTGACAGCTGGGGAAAGGGACTGAAGGAGATGTGAGGGAATAGGGTCACTGTTGCAAGTTGTAGGGCGAGAAGAAGCGAGGGGTCTGGTCACTTCTTCTGCTGTGACCGGCTCGAAGATGGAAGGAGCACTTGCGGTACATGGAGCATACATGTCCTTCATCCTGGGCCCCTTCCTGGTATACACGTCCCCTATCCTGTTATATATATTCCCCATCCTGGGCTCCTTCCTGGTACATATGTCCTTCATTATGCCTCTCAAGAAAAAAAAACATTCTACTCACCTTTCTCCGTTCCCATAACAAGCGGCGTCCTCTTATGTAGCCGGCGCAGAGGTCAGCAGCTGATATTGGCCAGCGTGATATGGTGCCTGGCACGCTGACATCAGCTGGTGGCGTGTATTGCAGTGCAGGTACCCGGCTGGTCTCTGCTCCGCAATTGATTTCAGGGGAATGTGTACTCGGACACTCATCCTGCTGAAGTAGGCACTGGGGTCGGCAGGTCCCCTTCCCGCATGGGCCCAATGCAATCATCTGCCAAGAATAAAACCCAAAAATATGGAGCGTGAGGCATCACATCCAGTGAAATTAACCATTTATTCACCCATGTGACATTTCAGCTCTAATGAACTTTTCTCAAGTATAACTTTAAAGCAGCAGTGAGCAGTACTTATACCTGAGCTAACAATCAGTGATTACATCATCATTGTGTCATTAGACAAAAAGGAGGAGTTTTAAACACAGCGATCAATCATGATATCAACATTTTGTAATATCACTAATAAATATTGTGCAAAAAAATTCATTTGTCATTATATCTGACAATCTGTGAAAAGGATATAAAAATCAAACCCACTAGTGACACTATTCAGTGGCAAACAGCTAATAGCGGCAGACCATATAGCGGCTATGGGGCCCGTGATTTGGGGGGACCCGGCACCAGTTCCCCCTACCAGGCATCACACTTTCAACTGTATTGGCATCCTGGATGCCGATACAGTTGAAAGCAATACTGGAAGCTCCCTCTTACTTCATCCTCCCTGTGCGTCTGAACTCTTATGTCTCAGCACAATGGGCATGATGACATCACTACATCGCGCCCACTCTGCCGAGCAGTGCAGAGCTGCAGACCACATGCTGTGGAGACCAGAGCAGTAGGGGAACAAGGAGAGGTGAATTTTTATTTCTTTTATTAAACAATGAGCACTTTGTGGGGGGCCATCATACTTTTTGGAGTGCTATGTGAGGGGCCAACATACTGTTTTAAGGGCTACTTGGGGGACCATCACACTATCTGGATGACTACTTGGGGGGCATCATATTATTTGGAGTGCTACGTGGGGGGCCACCATACTAATAAGAGTGCTATTTGTGGTGCTATTCTACTATTTGAAGGTCTATTTGGAGGACCATCATGCTATTTGGGGGCCATCATACTATTTGGAGGGCTATTTTGGAAGCCATCATGCTATTTGAGGGACCATTATACTATTTAGAGGACTATGTGGGGGCTGTCATATTATTTGGAGGATTATTTGTGGGCCATTATTTTTGGAGGGCGGTGTGGGGCCATTATACTGTTTGGAGGGCTATGTAGGGGTCAATTAAACTGTTTGGAGAGCTAGTGGGGGGACCATTATACTGTTTGGATTGCTGTGTGGGGTCCAATTAAACTGTTTGGAGAGCTAGTGGTGGCCATTATACTGTATGTGTGGCACCCCAGAGGGTCTGGTTGCCACAGTGGTATTGCCTCCCTTAAAAGAGGTAATGCCATGTCTGGAGGCAAGCAGGGGTTTCCTGGTCAGGAACACAATACATGCAACACTTCCTGGCTTCAGACCAGCAAGGGGAGTGCCCTCCCCTTGGCAACTGGATCTGGAGGCGGGGTTAGTTTAGCTTAGTGTAAGGAGTCGAGTTTAGGACACTGAAGAGAGAGGAGCTAGGGACTGGAGCTGGAGATAGCTCGTCCTAGCTGGACTACACAGAGAACCGGACGCCGGAGTCCGAGGCTGTGGGACCCTTCAGGCCCAGCAGCAGATACCGCAGGGCAGGAGATTGCAGGTCTCCTGGCCCCATCAGACGCCCGGAGGCTCAGCAGCACCGAGGGACCAGTACCGCCAAGGAGGAGCGAGGCATCCACAAGGCCCGAGCTGCCAGCCATACAGGTGAGCACCGCACGTTACACTCAGGGACGTGGGCTACAACACAGCTATAAGCAGAATAGCCAAAAGAGTATAGTAAGTACGGCAGGCCTACAACTCCACCTGGCCAGGAAGACTCTATGCTTGCTCCCAGACTAACCAGACTCTTATCTCTAGCCAGTACTCCCGTCCAGGCCTGCCTAATTGCTACCAGTAAAGACCCTGGGACTGCACTATACGGACCCTATGGTTATTTCTGCACCGTGACACCCTGCACAACCACCATCATCCACACACACTGCCCTGAAGCTAACTCTTCCTGTGGGTAGTTATACCACCTTTGCTGCTATACCACCAGCTTCAGAGGACTGTTCCGCAGCGGCAGTCTCTATTAACCGCACTCCACAGGTGGTGAAGTCGGACATTATATAACCTATATACATCTACTACCTGTAATGCACACGCCCGGACTGACTGGCGTGTGCGTGTTTAGTGGTTCCACTGTGCCATGAACCGGAGAGTGCCTGGAGGGGCGTAACTAAGTATCTGCCCGATCCGACCAAGGTCGCACGACGGCATACGACGCCAGTGCACCAGGGAGGAACCGAGCAGAGGGACCAGGGTCTACTCCAGGTCAGACTCCGGACACGGCTGTTAACCCACACCGGGGAATACAGGAACAGGCAGACTAGAGCGCAGGCTGGGTAGGGTCCAGTACAGACTGGGAGACAAATTCGAAACCGCAGACGCGGTGGACAGGGCAGAACAAAGCGAAAGCCGCAGACGCGGTGGACAGCTGAGCAAAGCGAGAACCGCAGACGCGGTGGACAGAGCTGAGCAAAGCGAAAACCGCAGACGCGGTGGACAGAGCTGAGCAAAGCGAAAACCGCAGACGCGGTGGACAGAGCTGAGCAAAGCGAAAACCGCAGACGCGGTGGACAGAGCTGAGCAAAGCGAAAACCGCAGACGCGGTGGACAGAGCTGAGCAAAGCGAAAACCGCAGACGCGGTGGACAGAGCTGAGCAAAGCGAAAACCGCAGACGCGGTGGACAGAGCTGAGCAAAGTGAAACCGCAGACGCGGTGGACAGAGCTGAGCAAAGCGAAAACCGCAGACGCGGTGGACAGAGCTGAGCAAAGCGAAAACCGCAGACGCGGTGGACAGAGCTGAGCAAAGAGAAAACCGCAGACGCGGTGGACAGAGCTGAGCAAAGCGAAAACCGCAGACGCGGTGGACAGAGCTGAGCAAAGCGAAAACCGCAGACGCGGTAGAGACAGGGCTCTGTTCACACGGAACAGACTAGAAGGGAAAGGCAGAACCAGATACCCACAGGGTACTTGCAGAGAAGTAGCGAGTGGACCACAAACTCACAAACGGAAGTACAGTGACAACGAGCAGGAGTTAGGTACGAGTTCAGACTCTGCAGAAAAAGGGAAAGTACGGACATAGAGAAAAACAAAACAGGCTAGGAGAGTATACTAGAGCGCAGGCTGGGTAGGGTCCAGTACAGACTGGGAGACAAATTCAGAGTCGCAGATGCGGTAAACAGAGTAAAGCGAAACCGCAGGTCGGTAGACAAGGCTGAGCAGAGCAGAACCGCAGACGCGGTGGACAGGGCTGAGCAAAGCGAAACCGCAGACACGGTGGACAGGGCAGAGTGGGCAAGAACCGCCGAAGCGGTAAGCAAGGCAGAGCAGAGGGGACAGGGCTCTGTTCACATGGAACAGACTGGAAGGGAAAGGCAGAACCAGGTACACACAGGATACTTGCAATGAAGTAGCGAGTGGACTCTAAACTCACAAACGGGAGTACAGAGACAACGAGTAGGAGATAGGTACGGGATCAGATTCTGCAGGAAAAGGGAAGATACGGACATAGAGAAAAACAGGAAACAGGCTAGGAGAGTATTCAGACAAGAACAGACACAGCAGCAAGATACAGGAGCGGGTCTAGGTATGCGGCCCCTACAAGGCGGAATGAACAGGCTAGGAGCGTGTACACACAGGCCTGGAAATACAGCCTCCAGGATAGGCAGAAGACAACAGGCTAGAAGATAATACAGACAGAACACAGTTCAGACACGGGAACTGATACCGAAGGCAGGAAACATAAACGGGACCTGGCATATCAGTGACCAGAAGTCAACTGACAGAACACAATGCTCAGGCAGCGTTTCTTGGGAGGAGCAGGGTTAAATACCAGGTGACAGACAGCAATAGGCTGAGGACGCACAAGGGGTGTGTCTGCAGCAGGTACAAGAAACAGGAAGTGATCGGGCGCCGCCCTTAAGCAGCAGAAACAGAGGCAAGCAGACAGCATGGAGGGAAGCCAGGCTAGCAGACAGGACTGGAGATCAAGTGCGCGCTCTTGCACAGTGGGAGATGGAGCACTATGCAAGGACGCCGCCAGGTATGTTACACTACCCTTGGATTGACCACCTGGGTCACGGACCGGGTCACCGCCACAGTGACTACAACCCCCAGCATCTACAGGCCCGGCTCCGGGTACTCCACGGCCCAGGGGGCGCGTCATATGCGGGCCATTATATAGTGAGAAGGGTTGTGCAGCGGCTATTATACTGTGTGTAGAGCTAGTGGGGGCCATTTTATCGTGTGCAGGTCATTATAAAGTGTGGAGGGTTGAGTAGAGGCGATTATACTGTAGAGAGGGCTGTGTGGGGGCCATCATATTGTGTGTAAGGGACAATGGGGTCCATCATACTGTTTTTAGGTCCCTGTGACGGTATCATACTTTGGGGGAGTACTGTAAGGTCTCAACACTGTACGTGTTGAGGGTACTGTGGACGAATTCACTCTGGAAGTATCTTATTGTGTTTGGGGGGCACATTTGTTGGCATCATACTTTATGAAGACCATGAAACAGGTATCTTAGTGCATGGAAACACTAAGGGGCTTCAGTAGGAGCAAAGTAAAGTTGTGAGATATGCTTTTATGTGATATCGATGAATATTATTATATTTTTTTTGTGGGGGGGTGGCTCAATTAGGACTTCTGCTATGGGTCCCCATGATTTCTATGTTCGCCTTTGACTCTACTCATAAAAACATAATAGCATAGTAATGTCATTTTGTAAAAAAAGGCTCCGCACTGAATATTCATGGTGTCCACAATGTGCTCAGAATGTCATTGAATAGTATCTAACATAAATAGAGAAGAATTAAAAAAGGAGTTAGAGAAAGTAGGCCAAGTGTAAACTTGCTGGAGAATTTCCATCCACGATATCATTAATCTATGCAAAAAACAATTCTTCAGCTGTCATTTCGGAGGAGAATATAAGTGGGGGTTATAGTCCATAATTAATGATTATGCATAAATAACACGTACATAATGCAAATGTAGCATAAAGGGCTATCATACTAATAGCAGACAATTTTGTGTTTTCCATGAAAACTCATACTTTTATTTATCAAATGAGTTACAAAATGATTAGAAAATATAGTCCAGACATTGACAAGGTTAGAAATAATGATTTTTATTTGATAGAATCAATTTCTCCTTCAAACTTTGCTTTGGTCACAGAATGCTCCTTTGCAGCAATTCCAGCATTGCAGACCTTTGGCATTCTAGCTGTTAATTTGCTGAGGGAATCTTGAGACATTTCCCCCCATGCTTCCTGAAGCCCCTCCACAAGTTGGATTGGCTTGATGGGAACTTTTTGCGTACCATACGGTCAAGTTGCTCCCACAACAGCTCAATGGGGTTGAGATCTGGTGACTGCGCTGGCCACTCCATTACAGATAGAATATCAGCTGCCTGCTTCTTCCCTAAATAGTTCATGCATAATTTGGAGGTGTGCTTTGGGTCATTGTCCTGTTGTAGGATGAAATTGGCTCCAATCAAGCGCTGTCCACAGGGTATGTCATGGCGTTGCAAAATGGAGTGATAGCCTTCCTTATTAAAAATCCCACTTACCTTTACAAATTACCCACTTTACCAGCACCAAAGCAACCCCAGACCACATCACATTACCTCCACCATGCTTGACAGATGGCGTCAGGCACTCTTCCAGCATCTTTTCAGCTGTTTTGCGTCTCACAAATGTTCTTCTGTGTGATCCAAACACCTCAAACTTTGATTCATCTGTCCATAAATTTTTTTTCCAATCTTCCTCTGTCCAATGTCTGTGTTCTTTTGCCCATATTAATCTTTTCCTTTTATTAGCCAGTCTCAGATATGGCTTTTTCTTTGCCACTTTGCCCTGAAGGCCAGCATTCCGGAGTCGCCTCTTCACTGTAGACGTTGACACTGGCGTTTTGCGTGTACTATTTAATGAAGCTGCCAGTTGAGGAGCTGTGAGGCGTCGATTTCTCAAACTAGAGACTCTAATGTCCTTGTCTTGTTGCTCAGTTGTGCAGCGGGGCCTCCCACTTCTCTTTCTACTCTGGTTAGAGCCTGTTTGTGCTCTCCTCTGAAGGGAGTAGTACACACCGTTGTAGGAAATCTTCAGTTTCTTGGCAATTTCTCACATGGAATAGCCTTCATTTCTAAGAACAAGAATAGACTGTCGAGTTTCCCATGAAAGTTCTCTTTTTCTGGCCATTTTGAGAGTTTCATAGAACAAACAAATGTAATGCTCCAGATTCTCAACTAGCTCAAAGGAAGGTCAATTTTATAGCTTCTCTGTTTCTTTTTTATTATTTTGACAATTTCTCATTTGCTGCAAATAAATACAACATTTTTAGCTTTGAATTTCGGAGACATGTTGTCAGTAGTTTATAGAATAAAACAACAATGTACATTTTACTCAAAAATATACCTATAAAGAGAAAAAGCAGAGAAAATGTAAATTTTGCAGTGGTCTCTTATTTTTTGCTAGAGCTGTATATAGGGAATTAGTCCTACTGGTAATTGTATTTCCAGGAGTCCATCATGACAGCACATAGGAGATCGTACTTCTTATCCTCTATAGGGACAGGAAAAACATGAGATCAAAAGGCCCCACTGTAGCGCCGGCGTCCCTGCCCTCTGCTAGGCAGGGACGCTGTTCCCCTCACCTCTCTGCTCCGAGCCCGGCGTCTTCCTCCCGCTCTGCTGGCAGCGCGCGCTCCTTCCCGGCCACTGTGCTTAGGGCGCGCGCGCTCCCTCCCTCTTAAAGGGGCCGCGCGCACCGTCCTAAGGAGTCCCCGGCCAATGGCCGGAGGACTTCATATATAAGGCACCTCCTCCAAAATGGAGGTGCCCGAGCAATGTTGTTGCACTGTTCACTACTCTGCTTCAGCCCTCAGGTCCCGTTGCCAGTTACCTGCCAGATTCCTGCCAGCTTGCTGTCTTATTCCTGCCTGATATTCTGCTACTTGCCTGCTAGCCTGAGGTCCGACGGTCTGCCTTCCAACTCCTGTCAGTCTGTCTAAGGACCAGCTTGCCCGCTCACCTGGGAGCGCACATCAGCTACCTGCCTGCTTGCCTGAGGTCCGACGGTCTGCCTTCCAACTCCTGTCAGTCTGTCTATGGACCAGCTTGCCCGCTCACCTGGGAGCGCACATCTGCTACCTGCCTGCTAGCCTACCTGGAGGCTCCGCCGTCACGTGCTGTGACCACCTGCCTGTCCAGAGACTCCTGCCCGCTCACCTGGGAGCGCTCATCTGCTGCCTGTCTGCTAGCCTACCTGGAGGCTTCGCCGTCACATGCTGTGACCACCCGCCTGTCCAGAGACTTCTGCCCGCTCACCTGGGAGCGCTCATCTGCTGCCTGTCTGTTGGTCTTCCTGGAGGCTCCGCCGTCACATGCTGTGACCACCTGTTTATCCAGAGACTCTCGCCTACTCACCTGGGAGCTCACGTCTACCATCAGCCGCCACAGGTCGTACCAACCCTTTACCCAGAGACTGCCCCGGTCACTTGCCGTGACCTTCTGCCCGTTCATCCAGAGACTGCCCCGGTCACTTGCCGTGACCTCCTGCCCGTTCATCCAGAGACTGCCCCGGTCACTTGCCGTGATCTCCTGCCCGTTCATCCAGAGACTGTCCCGGTCACCTGCTGTGACTGCCTGCCTGGTCGCCACCCGCTCCCTTACAAGGACCGCCCCCTTGTATAGTAGCTCAGAGGTTCCGCCTCCCAGACCCGTTACACCCACCAATTAGTGTTTTTCCTGTCCATATGAGGACGGACACGCGAAAGCACTTATGCGCGAAGATTACCTTCATAGGAATGAACTGAGGGGAATTATCCGCTCCTTCCTCCTGTCAAGAGGTCTGCGGCCGACACCTCTCAAAGGGAGGTCCCTCAGCCAGAACCAGTCGAGCGGGATGAGGCTACTGGTCTTCAGACCGCTTCCCCCCAATGTAGGGCTCTGGGCTCCTGCACGGGCTTCCATGCGCGGCTTCCGGGTCACGGGCAGGACGTGCATTCCAGCGTGAGACTTACTTCCAGTTTGCAAAGTGAAGGCAAGTGATCTGCAGGATGGAGTGCGTGGTACTCACTTCTGGTTTATAGAGAGGAGGTGTGCGATCTGCAGGATGGCGTGCGTTCCACTATGGAACTCACAGAAGATCAAGGATCACTTACCAGGGGCCCCGCTATAAAAGACAAGTGTCACTTTGGTGGATCGTACACCCTCTGCGCCAAGGGCCGGGCTTACCTTGGAGGGCTAAGCAGCTACCTAGTATTCACTAGAGCTCCTTATGGTGGAGTTATGCGTGAGTTTCAGGTAGCCGCCAGGAACCCCTCTTAGGGCAGTCCCCGGTTCTGCAGCAGCTGACCCCAAAGGTCAGAATAGCAGAAATGGACTTGGGAGTCCAGCGCAGGACCAGATACAGATGGTACTGACGTAGACACTTGTTCAGACGGGAAAGACTCTGGAAACAGAACTGGCAGCATGGGTTTCAGGCACAGATACCGCTGGAGCGGCTTTGGGATTCAGGCATCGCAGGTGCGGTTTCAGGTTTAGTTATCACTGGAGCGATTTCAGGATTGTCTCAGATAAGACAGATACTGGAAAGGAGAACAAGTTTAACCTGACTAGTACAGGGACCTGATAGCAAGTTGGAGGTGCCTTATGTACTAAGTGTCTCCCAGCACATTAGGAATGTGCGCGCTGAGGAAGCACTCAGGAAGCACTAAGTGTGCTTCCAGGAGACCTGTGTGGTGTGTGCAGACCATGGGACACAGGAGCCAGAGCAAGAGAGACATGACTGGGCGGTAAGTCGGCGTCCATGTCGGGAGGGTAGAGTAGAGGCATGCAGGGATGCCAGTGTTTAACCTGACTAGTACAGGGACCTGATAACAAGTTAGCAGCTTGCAGACTGACTAACTACAATTGTTGCTCAGGCACCTCCCAACAGTTGGAGGTGCCTTAAGTACTAAGTGTCTCCCAGCCATTGGCTGGGGACACATTAGAAATGCGCGCACTGAGGAAGCACTCAGGAAGCACTAGGCGTGCTTCCAGGAGACCTGTGTGGTGTGCGCAGACCATGGGACACAGGAGCCAGAGCAGGAGACATGACTGGGCGGTAAGTTGGCATCCCTGCCGGGAGGGTAGAGTAGAGGCATGCAGGGATGCCAGTGTTATAACAAGGTTGTATAAATTCAATACCTTTGTCAGATGGGCTTTGATAGAGCAACTGAGAGGGCTGTGGAGGATTCTGCCCGTCCGGATGTCCCATCAGAGCAAGTCCTGGTATATGCGAGTTGGTTAGATTACAGGTTTAACCCTTAAAAATCCTATATACTCAGCATTCCCTATTCTATTCTATTTATTTTAGGACAGGGGATCCTTTATTGCACCTGTCTCAGCGACCAAAAGAGAAACCAGGAAGGTTTCAGGGAAAGCTAAAAGTTGTGTCATCTCTTATATATAATCGTCTTATCCCGTGTGTCTGTCTGTCTATCTATATGTCTGTCTGTCCTTCTGTCCAGGAAATCCCGCGTCGCTGATTGGTCCGGCCGCGGGCAATCAGCGACGCGGGATTTCAGAAAAAGATGGCGGCCGTTAGCGGCTCATCTGCCGCACGGAGGTCAGCGGCGATGCAGCCGGGAGATGACCGGCGCTCGCAGCGGAAGTACCCGCACAGGCAGCGCCGCTCCCCGGTCCTCAATAATACGATTCGCTGATTGGTCGCAGACGCCAGCCGCGACCATTCAGCGACCTTGGCGCCAAATTTAAACACCGCTGTGCTGATAGGTCGTGACCGCGACCAATCAGCGATATTGGCGCCAAATTTAAACTTCGCTCGGCTGATTGGTCCCGCCCGCGACCAATCAGTGATATTGCCGCGAAATTTAAAACCCGCTTCTGTGATTGGTCGCGCCCAGCCGCCCGCGATCAATCAGCGACTGCCGCAGCACGGCCGCAAATTGGCCACCGTCGGGAGATCAGCGGCGATGCAGCCGGGAGATGAGCGGTGCTAGGCGGTCATCTCCCGGCTGCTCGCAGCAGAAGTACCCCGACCGGCGGCCTCGCTCCCCGGTCCTCCCTTCACACTTGCCCTAGCCGCTGATCTCCCGACGGTAGCCGTTCATCTCCCGGCTGCTGACAGCGGAAATACCCACTCAGGCAGCGCAGCTCCCCGGCGCTCACTAACACGGGTCGCTGATTGGTCGCAGCCGCCGGCCGCGACCAATCAGCGATATTGCCGCAAAATTTAAAACCCCGCTTCTCCACCGTCGGGAGATTAGCGGCAAAACTGTCGGGACATGAGCGGTGCTAGCCGGTCATCTCCCGGCTGCTTGCAGCAGAAGTACCCCTACCGGCGGCCTCGCTCCCCGGTCCTCCCTTCACACTAGCCGCATGGAGGTTAGCAGCGATGCAGCCGGGAGATGACCGGCTGAGGCAGCGCCGCTCCCCGGTGCTCACCAACACGCCGGCCGCGACCAATCAGCGATATTGGCGCCAAATTTAAAGATCGCTCGGCTGATTGGTCGCGCCCGCGACAAAGCAGCGATATTGTCGCGACATTTAAAACCCGCTTCTCTGATTGATCGCGCCCAGCCAGCCGCAATCAATCAGCGACGGCCGCAGCACGGCCGCGAATTGGCGCCGGATTTTAAACACGCAGGCCGACCGTCGGGAGGTCAGCGGCGACGCAGCCAAGAGATGAGCGGTGCTAGGCGGTCATCTCCCGGCTGCTCGCAGCAGAAGTACCCCGACCGGCGGCCTCGCTCCCCGGTCCTCCCTTCACACTTGCCGTCGGGAGATCAGCGGCCCTAGCCGCCGGCCGCGACCAATCAGCGATATTGGCGCCAAATTTAAACACCGCTCTGCTAATTGGTCGCGGCCGCCGCCAGCGACCAATTAGCGATTTTG
The DNA here is from genome assembly GCF_046119375.1 of Phyllobates terribilis. Lineage (NCBI taxonomy): Eukaryota > Metazoa > Chordata > Amphibia > Anura > Dendrobatidae > Phyllobates > Phyllobates terribilis. The sequence goes on from NW_027362769.1 coordinate 371,030,441, forward strand.
TCGCCAAATTTAAACACGCTCTCCAGCCAATTGGCGCCGGATTTCAAATAAGTATGCCACCGTCGGGAGATAGCAGGGCTAACTCCGCCCATGTGATCATGTCACTCACCAACTGCCCATAACGTACTGAACATGTTTTGTGAGTCACAGTGTGTGATGTACTTCGGTCACGTTTACTGAACACGTAAAAATGGGCTTTTTGGAACAGTCGTAGCAATGGTACATGTCATAGAGTTTCAGAAACGAGGTCTTCCACATGCACATATACTAATTATCTTCGACGCGGATTCCAAGTTTCGCACGGAAGAAGAAATTGACAACATAGTGTGGGCTGAAATTCCTAACCAAGAAAAGTATCCTGAATTGTATAATATTGTAATCGGTAATATGGTTCATGGCCCATGCGGTGTAACAAATCCAAAAAGTCCATGCATGCAAAACGGAAAGTGTACAAAAGGGTTTCCAAAGCAGTTGAAACAGCACACTGTTAAAGATTTGGATGGCTACCCATCCTACCGGCGACAACACATTGATAACATTGTACGCAACAAAAAAATTATAAATAACTCATGAATAGTTCCATACAACCCGTACTTATTAAAACGCTACAACTGTCACATCAACGTTGAAATCTGTGCTTCAATAAAAAGTGTAAAATATCTTTTCAAGTACATCTACAAGGGGCATGACAAAGCTAACGTCGAAATATAACAGAAAACAGTCAATCACGATGAATCATCACGTTTTGTGGACTCAAGATATGTGAGTGCTCCAGAATCTGCTTGGAGGATATTTGCGTTTCCAATGCATTCACAGTCCCATGCCATTATACATTTAGCTATTAATTTACCAAATCAACAGCAGCTTTATTTCTTTGAAAATGCTCAAGTCGAAGATGTCTCAAAAACTTTAAGCACAACGTCAACATTAATGGAATGGTTTTTGCTGAACCAACGTGACGAAAACGCAAGGCAGTATTTGTATCAAGAGATTCCAGAGCATTACGTTTGGAATAAAACTTGGAATCCAAGACAATGAGGACTTAGCAGAATAATTGGACGCATGTATACTGTTAGTGTCAAGGATCAAGAGAGATATTGCCTTCGGTTGTTACTACTGCATGTCAAAGGAGATAGAAGTTACGACGATTTGAAAACAGTTAACGGAGTATTGCACGATACATTTAAAGCTGCAGCTTTGGCTTTAGGACTTCTATTGGATGGTACTGTGTGGACACTTACTTTAGAAGACGCCGTTACCCTACATATGCCTAAGAAACTTCGCGACTTGTTTGCCTACATTTGTGTCTTTGGATCGCCTACAAATCCGGCTCAACTTTGGACAAATTTCAAAGAACATATAATTGAGGATTACTGCTTACGTCTTCACAACAGAAGTGGAAATTGTCACAATTGCGAATCTTATGCCATGCAAGATGTCCAAAATGTCTTACTACTGCATGGAAAAACGTTCTCAGACTTTAATTTGCCACAGCCTGCAAGTCAAGTTCCACAAATTCAAGAGTATGACGAAGCTTATGAATTATTGTTGGCAACAGAGAAAAAAAAGGCCTTAAATGAACAACAACGGATTGCATATGACACTATTGTGAGCGCTGTAGAAAACCAAGCCGATCCAACGCCAAAATGTTTCTTTATTGACGGTCCTGGAGGCAGCGGTAAAACATACCTCTATGAAGTTTTAATGCATCACGTTAGAGGGTTGGGAAAAGTTGTATTGCCATCGGCTACAACAGGTATTGCAGCAAACCTTTTACGAGGAGGTCGCACTATGCATTCACTCTTTGGGATAGCAGTTCCAGTCAATGAAATCTCCGTTTCCAGAATCAAACAAGACACATTTGCAGGAAGACAGTTAAACAGTGCAAATCTTTTCATACTTGATGAGTGCACCATGGCACCCAAATATGCTTTGAGCTTAATTGACAGACTTCTGCGTGAAGTTATGACTACAAATGTTGCTGAAAAAAAATGAAATTCCTTTTGGAGGTAAAGTTTTTGTCATTGGTGGAGATTTTAGACAATGCCTTCCAGTTATGGAACAAGAAAAAATATTATCGAGTCTACCTTAAAAATTTCTGACCTTTGGAAAGAGTTTAATAAACTCCAACTAATTAACAACATGCGATCTTCTGACCCAGAGTACAGCAACTGGCTTCTTAGACTTGGTAATGGTGAACTTAGCAATGAATATAACCTTGGAGAAGACATTATTGAAATACCAGAAGACATGTTGTGCACTGACTGCATTGTAAGTGATGTTTTTGGACAACGTGTTGAAATTGATGTGAACGACCAAAGCAGTGTTGAGAGGGCCTCTTCCTATGCAATTCTCTGTCCCAAGAACGATGATGTAGCTCTGCTAAATTCCCGTGTGATGGATAGAATGCCTGGAGACTATAAATTGTACAAAAGTGATGATTCAGTGGATGTAGACAATGAAGATGAACGAGAGCATTATCCAGTTGAATTTTTAAATAGTGTTACAGCATCAGGAATGCCATCCCACAGACTACAACTTAAAGTTGGAGCAATCGTAATGTTGCTGCGGAATCTACACTGTGTTCCAAATTATTATGCAAATAATATTTTCTCAGATTTTCCCAAATTACCTATATGAATTGCAGTCATTGTAATTTTCCAGTCAAATAACTATTAGAGTACAATTGAAAGGTTTTTGTACAAACTGCCTATGATAACAGTATATTTAAAAAAAAATAAAACACTCAAACTGCACTCAAAATGCATGTTCCAAATTATTATGCACAGCAGAGTTTTCAACCTTTTCATTTTAATAAAGAACAAAAAATGGTCATTTTTTAAATTATAAGCATTAGCAGGTTATTACAAACTGAAATCAAACAGTTTTCAACTCAAAACTTTATTCTAGGTGATGTTACATTTGCACATAGGACCCCTTGTTCGAAAGGAGCTTCTGAACTCTCTCATTCATTGAATTTGTCAGGTTTTGGATGGTTTCTGCTTTAATTGTTTTGCATGAGGACAGAATACCCTCCCAGAGCTGTTGCTTAGATGTGAACTGCCTCCCGCCATCATAGACACTCCTTTTGATGATGCTCCAGAGGTTCTCAATGGGGTTGAGGTCAGGGGAGCATGGGGGCCACACCATAACTTTGTCCCCTTTTATGCCCACAGCAGCCAGAGATGCAGATGTGTTATGTGCAGCATGAGACGGGGCATTATCATGCATGAAATGATCTCGATGGTCCAGATGGATGGAGTGGAGGATGGCTGGTTGATGGACACCCCATGCAAACACGGCTACGGCGCCAACAAGGAGGAGGTGGAGTAATGTTTTGGGCTGGAATCATGGGGAGAGAGATTGTCGGCCCTTTTAGGATCCGTGAAGGGGTAAAGATGAACTCCATAATGTAAGTTGAGTTTCTCAAACAGCACTTCCTGCCATGGTTCAAGAAGAAGAACCGTGCATTCTGCAGCAAGATCATTTTCATGCATGTTAATGCCCCGTCTCATGCTGTATTATTCTTAAATCTTCATAGCGGCATCTTACATACCAGAATATGGAAATTTAGCTGCTGCATTTCCCACCCTAGGCTTATACTCAAGTCAATAAATTTTCCCTTTTTTTTGGTTGAAAAATTATAGGTCTGGGTTTATACTCGGGTCACCGCGCACACGCAGCATGTGACCCCCGGCTGCAGCAGGCTCTTGGTTCCGCTTATGTCACGACTATTTGCGGCTGCAGCCAAGGGGTCTCCTGTTTTGCGTTCCAATGACTTAAAACTAAAATCCTCCATAATCCAAACTTCCCACTCCCGTCTCCAAGATTTCTCGCGTGCTGCGCCAATTCTTTGGAATGCACTACCCAGGACAGTTCGATTAATTCCCAATACCCACAGTTTCAAGCAGACCCTAAAAACCCATTTCTTTAGACTGGCGTATCGCCTCCACACACTATCTGTCCGTCCCAGTTTTCCCGCATATTAAAATCTTCTTCAATTTCAGATTCATACCATCCATGCACTTAATAGCCTCGGTCAGGACTGTACACATACTGGCTGGCGACCAGTCCATGTATTATTATTTATCCTATTTAGTATATCAAGGCTGCATTATACAATATATGTACATTCTACCTTTTGTGTCTTCCCCATTTCCTCATAGACTGTAAGCTTACGAGCAGGGCCCTCACTCCTTTCGATATGAGATATGCTTATTCTGTATTGTCTGTATAAGTTCCCTCTAAAATTGTAAAGTGCTGCGGAATATGTTGGCGCTATAAAAATAAAAAAATATTATTATTATTATTAAGTGCAAGGGCTGCCAAAAATTTGAAGGAGGGACTCCAATACACCTTGGAAGACATGTAGATGAGGGCCTCAGAAAACCTTTTTTCCCATTATTAAGGAGTGGAACTCCTAGAATGGTAAAGTGAATGCACTAAGTACAAGGTCAAGCAAAAATTTAAAGAAGGGACTGCAATACACCCTAAAAGACACATAGAGGATGGCCTTAGAATATATTTTTTTCAAATTTTAAAAAGAGTGAGACTCCTACACTGCTAAAGCCTATGCACTAAGTGCAAGGTCTAGTGAAAATTGATTTAATTTGTTTGGGCCTGTGGGTGGCTGCATATTTCTGCTTGTGTTCCTTGTACTGACTGTGGCTGCTCAAATATCTGGGCATCACTACCACCATCTCCTTATGTCCCTCTTGAAACGTGCAGAGCGAGAGGACAGAATCAATAAATGGATATGAAAAGTGTTATGATCTGCAGCATAAACTAAGGACAGATAAGGGAAAGCTGTCCCTACAGTAAGACTAAGCTGAATCCCTACGATGTAGCGGGCTGCCTGTTCCTTGTGAACAGACCCACCTTCGTCCTCGGCTAGTCTGAACGGAGACCTATAGAATTAAGGGAGGGGTCCCTAAAACAACTAAGGACTGGGACAAAAATGGGACACCTCCTAAACAGAAGTTGTTGCAGAGCAAAAAGGACAAAAAGTCCCAGAGGACCAAGTGCTGACAGAGATAGGCACCGAAGCACCTGGCTAGAGAGACAGTCAAAACAACACTGAAGTCCAGCAAAGCCAGAAGGGTGGAGCTGGAATATATAGGCAGCTGGTCACGTGACCGCAAAACACAAGATAGCAAAAACTAACAGGAGGGTTCTAACAAAAAGAGCTCGTCAGAGTGTGTGTGGGATCACTTGTCTCCTGGGACTCACCATTGTGGAAGGAAGGAGGATCCGGGTGAGGATTATGTGGTCCAGACTCTTGGCTAGTGAGACTTGACCATGTGGAAGACAGGGTGGTGCTGGGAAACATACTGGAAGCATTATCTGCTATCCAATCGACCATCTGTTCACACTGTTCTGGCTTCAAGAGTGGTGTCCTGCGCTGCCCTCCAAAGTGGGACAGGAAGCTAGGTTTCGTGGATGAGCGTGTTTCTTGTGCTCCCACAACAGGCAGTTTCAGCTGGCCCACAACCTCGACCTCTCCGTGCACCATCAGCAGCATGTCCACTTCCTTGTCCCTTACTGCACGCCTTGCGCATTTTAAATTAGGTATATAATATATCCCTGCAAACTTTTCGGCATTAATAGGGAAAAGAAAATACGTAGCCCTGAAGAGGACTTTCGTTTTAATGGTGGCAGCAGTATACCTAAAGAAGGACTATAAAGGCAATAAATCCTGATTATATGCCTCTAATCCAAAACTATTCCCCCTTCATCACTGAATGCAGGTGACAGCGGTTTTACTGGAAAGAGGACAGTATGTAGCCCTGAAAATGACTTTTAGTTTTAATGGTGAAGCAGCTGTATACAAGTACTGCAATAACAATTAAACACTGCCTATATCTATGCCTGGTCTAATCTAAGCTTTCCCTCCTAGATCAACTCTCCCTGAACTGCTTCCAGAGAGTGTGCCGAGCATCGCGTCACTGGGTCTTATATATGACCAGATGAAGCAATGCGGTCGGACAATCTGGTGCTCCAGGCTAAGGAGCTGGGCCCACATCTGCTGGCAGATGATGGCTGTTACTTAGCAGCGCTCCACCCACAGCTGTTAACCTGTTGAATTTCGCTGTCATTCTCCAACAACGGTATTTACAGCCATTGCCATCCTCACCTCCACTGTTAAACAATCACGGGGCGCCTCCAGTAAGCGTACCCGCCCAAAAATGATGCATGATAGAGCACACAGTCGCTCTGTTGGAACCATTATAGTCTATGACCCCGTGGGAGTATATGTCTGAATCTCGTTTTTGCAAGGGGTTCGGACATAAGCTCAGACAGGGTCACTGAACGGGTGCCTAAAGGCAGTGTGACAGCACCCTAAGAAAGCCAGCCCATAGCTGTCATTCATAGGGGACCATGATTTTTGCTATACACAGCAATCCTGTAGTACAAGTGACAGACTGATGGCAAGTTCATTACCCTAACGGGACTACAAAATAAAGTAAAAAATGTAAAAAAATGTCTTCAAACATATTATAATAAAAATATATATAAAATGTTAATAACTCCTCTTTTCCTCTATTAAGAATAGAAAAATAAAAATAATACACATCTGGTATCTCCTCATCCATAAAAGTCTGATCTATCAAAATCTCCATCTGCAAATGCCATAATGAGAAAATAATCAAAATGCCAGCATTTCCATTTTTCGGCTTACGCAACACCGCAAAGGGAGAAAATACAATAAGCGATGAAAACATTGTATCTACCCCAAAATTGTATCAATGAAAACATCAGCTCAGGGCACAAAAAAAGCCCTCACACAGCTCCATAGACCATAAAAAAGAAAACTTTATGGCTCAAAATATGTTGACATAAACCCCACAGCCTCCCACATACAGTATGATGGTGACCTCTACAGCCCCCTCACACACTATGATACTGGCCCCCACAAATTTGATGGAGATTCCCACACAGTATGAATGTAGTTCCTACAGCCTTCCACAAAGAAAGTGATGACTCCCCCACACAAAGTATGATGGTGATACCCACAGCCCCACACACACGGTATGATGGTGTCCCCTACAGCTCACCAACACCTTATGATGGCCCCCACAGTACGATAGCTCCATAATTTTTCATTCCATTAATTCCGTTGTATGTTATTTCTTATGAAGCACCTGAAGTGTTAACAAACTTCCTTAAAGGTGTTTTGTATACTTTTGGGGTGCCATTTTTAAAATAATATTTCTTCAGGGCAATTTCCATAATACGGACCCCTCAAAATCACTTCACAAATGAATAGTTTCCTAAAGAGATACGCTTTAAAAACAATGAAAACTTTCTGCTAAACTTTTAACCCTTCTAACAAAGTAAAGAATTATGCTGACATAGTAGACAGAAAGTAAATGTTACTTATTAATGGTTGTGTAGTATAACTATATGGTTTGTGGATATAAACATTCAAACTTTAAATATTTCACATTTTTCATTTTTTTGTTAAATTTCTATAAATAATGCAAAACATATTGATTTAAATTTCTTACTAACATAAAGTACAACGTGTCAGGAAAAAAAATCTCAGTTAACTGGGATATGTTGAAAAATTCCATCGTTATTACCACAAAATAAAGTGATAAGTCAGATTTGAAAAATTTGGCTTGTTCACTAAGGGGTTAAAGTGTCTTCTTCTCACTGTGAATTCTCTGATGTCTAACAAGTTGTGATTTTTTAGTAAAACATTTCCCACATTCTGAACATGAAAATGGCTTCTCTCCTGTGTGAATTCTGTGATGTGTAACAAGAGATGATTTATCTGTGAAAAATTTCCCACATTCTGAACATGAAAATGGCTTCTCTCCTGTGTGAATTATCTCATGTCTTACCAGATGTGATTTCTTAGTAAAACATTTCCCACATTCTGAACATGAAAATAGCTTCTCTCCTGTGTGAATTCTGTGATGTATAACAAGAGATGATTTATCTGTGAAAAATTTCCCACATTCTGAACATGAAAATGGCTTCTCTCCTGTGTGAATTATCTCATGTCTTACCAGTTGTGATTTCTTAGTAAAACATTTCCCACATTCTGAACATGAAAATGGCTTCTCTCCTGTGTGAATTCTGTGATGTGTAACGAGAGATGATTTATCTGTGAAAAATTTCCCACATTCTGAGCATGAAAATGGTTTCTCTCCTGTGTGAATTTGCTCATGTATAGTAAGAATAGATTTTTTAATAAAACATTTCCCACATTCTGAACATGAATATGGCTTCTCTCCTGTGTGATTTCTCTCATGGGTAACCAGAGATGATTTATCTGTAAAACATTTCCCACATTCTGAACATGAAAATGGCTTCTCTCCTGTGTGAATTTGCTCATGTATAGTAAGAATAGATTTTTTAATAAAACATTTCCCACATTCTGAACATGAATATGGCTTCTCTCCTGTGTGATTTCTCTGATGTGTAATAAGAGAAGATTTTTCTGTAAAACATTTCTCACATTCTGAGCATGAAAATAGCTTCTCTCCTGTGTGAATACGCTTATGAGTAACAAGGTTTGATTTATTTGTAAAACATTTCCCACATTCTGAGCATGAATATGGCTTCTCTCCTGTGTGAATTTTCTGATGTGTAGCAAGATATGAATTATATGTAAAACATTTTCCACATTCTGAACATAAAAATGGCTTCTCTCCTGTGTGAATTTTCTCATGTATAACAAGATTATTTTTCTTAGTAAAACATTTCGCACATTCTGAGCATGAATATGGCTTCTCTCCTGTGTGAATTCTCTGATGTGTAACGAGATTTGATTTATATGTAAAACATTTCTCACATTCTGAACATGCAAATGGCTTCTCTCCTGTGTGTGTTCTCTGATGTATAACAAGAATTGATTTATCTGTAAAACATTTCCCGCATTCTGAACATGAAAATGGCTGCACCCCTGTGTGAATTCTTTCATGTATAATAAGATGAGATTTCTTAATAAAACATTTCTCACATTCTGAGCATGAAAATGGCTTCTCTCCTGTGTGAAGTCTCTCATGTGTGACAAGAATTGATTTCTGAGCAAAACATTTCCCACATTCTGAACATGAAAATGGCTTCTCTCCTGTGTGAAGTCTCTCATGCGTATTAAGATGAGATTTGTCAATAAAACATTTCCCACATTCTGAACATAAAAATGGCTTCTCTCGAGTGTGGGATCTCTCATGTAGAACAAGTCTTGATTTGTAAGCAAAACATTTCCCACATTCTGAACATGAAAATAGCTTCTCTACTGTGAGAATTCTACTATGTTCAGCAAGTTTTGATTTATCTGTAAAACATTTCTCACGTTCTGAGCATGAAGTAGGCTTCTTCCTTGTGGGCACTCTTTGATCCTTCACAGTTCTGTGGCTTTTACTTTGCTTAACAGTCTGTGACGAATTAGAATATAGTTCTTTGCTATGAAGGGCTGAGGGTATACCTGTGGTATAGCCATGCTCTTCATATGTATCTTGTGTGACGCTACAATCATCTGCTTTAAAATCTGGATATATCAGATGTCCTTCAGACGTGCTGGTATAGTCATCTGCCAAGAATAAAACTGATTTATTTTTGAACAAAATAAACTTAAAAATTATATTCAGATATTAAAATGTAAAGAAAAAGTAAAAAAATCCATACAATGTGTAAGGCATGTAGCAACATTCTATGAATAACTGATTGAAAGTGTCATTTACACGATCTGATGATTGCACAAAGAATCAATTGTACCAATGTTCCTTCCCGATCATTGCTCAGTGCAAACATCAAACGTAAAAAAAAAAGAGTTTATCATTGATTGCATATTTTATAAAGAATAAAAATTATCGCTGTTGGCAGCGCATCTCTTGTGTAAATAAAAAATGGTCTGCAATAATAAAAAATGCATGAGCGAATGGAAACAAACCATCATTGCTACACCAAAAGAAAGTTAATAAGCCCCAATCAACTACCTATATTATCAATCAGTTGTATTCTCCTTGCAGCCGCTCGCTTTCAGTCTTCAGGGGAAATAGACAGTTGTAGCAGTCATCTCTCTCTGAGCAGTGACGGTTACAGCTCCCTGCACCGCCTCAATGACTGGAAGAAAGCAGCTACAGAGAAAATATAACTTCAATTTCTCCCTGCAGCCGCTCTTCCTGTAAAAAAGCCCAACATGAGTTAAATGTTATTTACCCACAGATTAACACTATATCCGCAGGTAAATAGTGTTTTTTTGTAGCTGACAAGTTCATTTTAAGGTTGTATTTGCCCAGGTTGATTGGGCACTGATTGATGATATGGGATAATTTTTCTTCTCTGTCCCCATAGAGAACAGATGAATGCTTAGTCGAACATTCATGACTACGGAGGATTCGGGAGAGACATCGGACAGCAGACTGAGGTATAATTGTGTGACAGTGTAGGACAGGCTCATATTATACCACTCATGTCTAGAGAAACGTTCAGGAGTCAGTGCTATCAGGTGGAGAACATCTCACATGCTCCCTGACAGGTACATGCAGAGCAGAGGAGCCGTATGGTCGCATATTGGGAAGTCATGGCATTGGCGCAAACATATGGTTGGATAAACACAGGCAATTTTCTGATTTGTCTTATAACCTACTCCTTGCTGTGACTATGAGGCAATTACCTTAAAACTGTTTTTCTAAAGCTTTGCCTGGTTCAGTATATCTAACAGGTTACTTAGACTTTATATTAATAACCAGAGCCATGATGGATATCATATAAAACACTAAACAAGATACCATTTCCCATTATATTTGTTATGTGTCATTGATGATCTATTATCTCAGTCTATTCTTAAAGGAGTTGTCCCACGAACAAAGTACCTTTTAATCATTTTTTTAGCACATCCAATTATGGAACTTAATATTATTCCATGATCTATTGATTAAAGTGTTCTTTGTGGGAAAATTCCTTTAACTCTATATTGTAGATGCACAGCCGGTGTTATCACACATAGCGCTATCACATTGTCAGCCATATATGATCTGTATTTTAGGTTAATGGGGGAATCTTTGGCAGTAAAAACTGAAAGAACACATAACATAAAAGCTCTAGCCCAGAATTGTCCGGTCCGGTGAATGAGGACAATGTGACTCTTTTCTCTTATTTATTTCGTGGTGACTCCTCATCAGGACGGTTACCTGTAAGAACTCCCTCTTTGCACCGCCACTCATCTCCCTGCACATCATTTTCTCCTTTCTCCATTACGGCTTCAGGATGATTATTCTTCAGGTTTTGCCGGATTTAAAAACTGTGAAAATAATAATGTTAAAGTCAGAAGGAAAACTCAAGTGGAATGTTCTAGATGGACACTTTTCCTACAAGCTCGTGTGACACTTGAGCCGCCAACCGATGCCGACATCACCACCTCCTATATCACCAGTGCTGCCCTCAGTCACTATAGCGGAGCCTAGTGATGGAAGCAGGGGTCGCTGGAGCAGGGTCCGCTAAGTGTACCCCATTACGACAGAGTGATTTCCTTCATTACTTTCTCTTCACATTTCAGATGCCCTAACATATTTATTTTTCCATCATATAAGGATTTTTTTATTTGGAAATGTTCTTAAATATTAAATTATTAGTACATTGCTTTTGCCTAATGGAAGGTTTTGCTGACATGACATTACATGTGCTATTTTCGCTTGGCTGGATGTAAGCCACACAGTAAGTTTAGAATTCCCTGAATGGACACAACAGCTGTTATATGAGACATATACAGCGGCTTGCGAAAGTATTCACCCCCTTGACATTTTTCTTGTTTTGCTACCTCACAACCTGGAATTTCACAGTTTTTTTGAGGATTTGCATCAGTTCATTTAAAGAACATGCCTATAACTGTGAACATTTGGCTTTCTTTTTATTGTGAAGCAAACAATAGTACAAAATAACAGAACATTTTAGTGTGCATAACTATTCACCCCCCTAAAGTCAGTACATTGTAGAGACTCTTTTTGCATTAATTACAGCTAAAAGTCGCTTTGGATAAGTTTCTATGAGCTTTCCACATCTTGCCACTGGGATTTTTGCCCATTCCTCAAGGCAAAACTGATTGAGCTCCTTCAAGTTAGATGGTTTCCTCTGGTGAAGAGCAATCTTCAAGTCTGACCACAGATTCTCAATTGGATTAAGGTCTGGGCTTTGACTAGGCCACTCCAGAACATTTACACGTTTCCCATTAAATCACTCGAGTGTTGCTTTAGCAGAATGCTTTGGGTCACTGTTTGGGCTTGTTGGAAGCTGAACCTCCGTCCCAGTGTCAAATCTCTGACAGACTGAAACAGGTTTTGCTCAAGAATATTCCTGTATTTCGCACCATCCACCTTCCCTTCGACTCAACCCATTTTCGAAGTCCCTGCTGCCAATATACATCCCCATAGCATGATACTGCCACCACCATGTTTCACTGTGGGAATGGTGTTCTTGGGGTGGTGAGATGTGTTGGTTTGGCGCCAGACATAGCGTTTACCTTAGTGGACAAAAAGTTCAATTTTGGTCTCATCTGACCAAAGCACCTTCCTCCATACATTTGGGGAGTCTCCTATCTACTGGCTAACACGATTCAAAGACATATTTTTTCCTACATACAGGTTGTAATGTAACAAAATAGGTAAAAAGCCAAGGAGGGTGAATACTTTCGCAATCCACTGTATATTGCCACATGACACTCAGGGAGGAGGGGTTACTGCTCTCTCTCCACTCAGGGGGTCTAAGTTCAGGAGCTGACACTGTGCCTGTCCTTGTAGCATTTTGGGTCTACACACACAAAGGCTGACGTGTGCCTGTTGGATCCGGAGCATGGATTTTCTCACTCATGGATAAAGGGCTGACACAAAGCTTCCACCCAGGAAAAAGGTGATATAATTTCAACTAATGTAATGAACTAAACATGGACAAATGGATTATTACTTTGTAAAGCTTCTCATATTCTGTATTTTCCTACATTAAGGGTATGTGCACACCGCCAGGAATGGTAGCGTTTTGAACGCAGCATACTTGATGCTGCGTTCAAATCGCTGCATGCAGGTGAAGCCACATGTGCTCATTGAACACATGCGGCTTCACCGCATCCTATCCATTGCACTGGTAGAATTTCTCCACAAGAGAAATAGACATGCTGCGGTCTGTGAAGACGTGCCGCATGTCCGTTTCTGCGGGTAAGCATAGTTGGCATGGGATTTGTACAAATCCCATCCACTATGCTGTAACATCTGGCCGCTGCGGATTGCACGCAGCGCAAGTGTGCTGCGTCCAATCCGCAGCGTTTACTGATCATCTGCACATACCCCAATTCATTTTGCAGACGATCCAATAAACCACTATTTTTTAATAAGAACTATTGTGATATTTTCCTTGGGGTATCACATCTGGTAAAAAGTCCTGAATAAATATATATACAAGGAAGACATATACCGTATATACTCGAATATAAGTCAATGCACCAAATTTTACCACAAAAAAATGGGAAAACTTATTGACTCGAGTATAAGCCTAGGGTGGGAAATGCAGCAGCTACTGGTAAATTTCCCCACTCTGGTAAGAATGGCCCCCTCATCCCCAATCCTGGTATGCACGGCCCCCTCATCCCCAATCCTGGTATGCACGGCCCCCTCATCCCCAATCCTGGTATGCACGGCCCCCTCATCCCCAATCCTGGTATGTATGGCCCCCTCATCCCCAATCCGGATATGCACTGCCCCCTCATCCCCAATCCTGGTATGCACGGCCCCAGGATTGTGAGTGATCACGTGATGTGAGTGATCACGTGATGTGAGTGATCACGTGATGAAAGCTCAATCCGGCAATCAGAGCGAAATCCTAAGGGTATGTGCACACGCTGAGTATTTCATTGCAGAAATTAATGCACCATTTCTGCATCTCTTGGCAGGAAAACGCAGCCTTCAAAACATTGAGTTTTGCCGCGTTTTTTCAGTGCATTCAATGGGTGAAAAACGCAGACGAAAACGCACAAAAAATTGACATGCAGATTATTTTCTGCACTAAGGCTGTGTGCCCACTATGCATTTCCCAAGCGTTTATGCTGCGGAATTTCCGCAGCATAAACGCGTGGGAAACGCTTGGTAATCCGTCTCCCATGGTCCCCAATGACAAGCCGCAATGTCAGTGCCCATGCTGCGCTCAAAAATCCGCAGCATGTCCATTAATTTTGCGGACATGCAGCGTAATCGCCGCCATTGACTTGCATTGGAACGCTTGGATTCCGCATCACTGCATCTGTACATGCAGAATCCAAACGTTTCAATGTGTGGATGGTACCTGGGTGTGGAAGAGAGGAGACTCTCCTCCAGACCCAGGTACCATAAAACCTGTAAAAAAAAAAGGAATAAAATAAAAAATAAATAATATACTCACCTTCTGACTGTTTGTCTTCGCTTGCCGGCAGCTCGCGGTGGACGGAAGGACCTGTGCTGACGTCATAGTCATGAGACGGCAGGTCCTAGTGCAGTGTACCGCGATCTGCCGGCAGCCAGGACGGAGCGAAGCAAGACTCCGGGGGCCATCGGAAGGTAAGTATAGATTTTTTTTTTTACCATTCTTTTACAGTCACACTATATAAATCCATGCCGGTTGCATGGATTTATATAGTGTGACCAAGTTGACAAGCACTTTCCAAGTGATGCTAAATGCTTGGAAAGCGCTTGACACCCGCATGCAGAAATGCATGTGAAGAACACTTCACATCCGCATGTCCCTGGCAGGAAAAACGTATGTACAATCCGCATGTACAATCCGCACGTACAATCCGCATGCGTTTTTTCTGCCAGGGGAGATGCAGAAACGCTCAGGAAAAAATCCGGAGCATTTCTGCATCGTGGGCACATAGCCTTAGTCTGCAAGTCAAAAATACTCAACGTCAACATGACACTTCAGCTTTCTCGTTCACTTTGCTGGCATCACGTCTTGTCACAAATCCGCAACATGTGCACACAGCCTAAATGTGTATATCACACACCTTTAGGATTAGGCTGTCAATGTGCAGAAATACAAACAAGTAAATAACTCCTATATATGACTTCCATACACAATACACCCTATACATGACACAGATACATTATATATACACACATACTATGCAATTTGTACTGACTTAATGTATCTGGCTTCTCTCAATGCAATTCTATTGAGAGAAACCAAACACATCTAAGCACGAGACTGCACAGATATATAACACAGTGATCACTCTCTGAGTACAGATAATGTAGTAGATGTCTCCTGCAGTCCCATGTAACACCACAGGTAACACAATGATTATACACAGCAACAGAATAAAACCTAAGTGCAAATATACGAGCAACATGTTCACATAATTCTGCATCGTGCGGTCAAAAACCAAGAAAATAATAAATTTGATATCACAGATCACGATCCCACCGGCATTAGGAAATTTACCTCCTGTCTCTCTCTCTCACCTCCTGTCTCTCTTCCCTCCTGTCTCTCGCTCTCCCCTCCTGTCTCTCTCACCTCCTGTCTCTCTCTCTTCCCTCCTGTCTCTCTCTCTTCCCTGTGTCTCTCTCTTCCCTCCTGTCTCTCTCTCTTCCCTGTGTCTCTCTCACCTCCTGTCTCTCTTTCCTCCTCTCTCTCTTCCCTCCTGTCTCTCTCTTCCCTCCTGTCTCTCTCTCTCCCCTCCTGTCTCTCTCTCTCCCCTCCTGTCTCTCTCTTCCCTGCTGTCTCTCTTTCCTCCTCTCTCTCTTCCCTCCTGTCTCTCTCCCCTCCTGTCTCTCTCTTCCCTCCTGTCTCTCTCTCTCCCCTCCTGTCTCACTCTTCCCTCCAGTCTCACTCTTCCCTCCTGTCACTCTCTTCCCTCTTGTCTCTCTCTCCCCTCCTGTCTCTCTCTCTCCCCTCCTGTCTCTCTCTCTCCCCTCCTGTCTCTCTCTCTCCCCTCCTGTCTCTCTCTCTCCCCTCCTGTCTCACTCTTCCCTCCTGTCTCACTCTTCCCTCCTGTCTCACTCTTCCCTCCTGTCACTCTCTCTCCCCTCCTGTCTCTCTCTCTTCCCTCCTGTCTCTCTCTCTTCCCTGCTGTCTCTCTTTCCTCCTCTCTCTCTTCCCTCCTGTCTCTCTCTCTCCCCTCCTGTCTCTCTTCCCTCCTGTCTCTCTCTCTCCCCTCCTGTCTCACTCTTCCCTCCTGTCTCACTCTTCCCTCCTGTCACTCTCTTCCCTCCTGTCTCACTCTTCCCTCCTGTCACTCTCTTCCCTCTTGTCTCTCTCTCTCACCTCCTGTCTCTCTCTCTCCCCTCCTGTCTCCCTCTTTCCTCCTCTCTCTCTCTTCCCCGTCTCTCTCTTCCTTCCTGTCTCTCTCCCCTCCTGTCTCTCTCTTTCCCCTCCTGTCTCTCTCTTTCCCCTCCTGTCTCTCTCTTCCCCCCTGTCTCTCTCTCTCCCCTCCTGTCTCTCTCTTCCCTCCTGTCTCTCTCTTCCCTCTTGTCTCTCTCTCCCCTCCTGTCTCTCTCTCTCCCCTCCTGTCTCTCTCTCTCCCCTCCTGTCTCTCTCTCTCCCCTCCTGTCTCACTCTTCCCTCCTGTCACTCTCTTCCCTCTTGTCTCTCTCTCTCACCTCCTGTCTCTCTCTCTCCCCTCCTGTCTCCCTCTTTCCTCCTCTCTCTCTCTTCCCCGTCTCTCTCTTCCTTCCTGTCTCTCTCCCCTCCTGTCTCTCTCTTTCCCCTCCTGTCTCTCTATT
The DNA here is from genome assembly GCF_046119375.1 of Phyllobates terribilis. Classification (NCBI taxonomy): domain Eukaryota; kingdom Metazoa; phylum Chordata; class Amphibia; order Anura; family Dendrobatidae; genus Phyllobates; species Phyllobates terribilis. The sequence continues at coordinate 371,047,135 of NW_027362769.1, forward strand.
CCCTCCTGTCTCACTCTTCCCTCCTGTCTCTCTCTTCCCTCTTGTCTCTCTCCCCTCCTGTCTATCTCTCACCTCCTGTCTCACTCTTCCCTGTCTCTCTCTCTTCCCCCCTGTCTCTCTCTCTTCCCCCCTGTCTCTCTCTCTCTTCCCTCCTGTCTCTCTCTCCCCCCTCCTGTCTCTCTCTTCCCTGTCTCTCTCTCTTCCCCCTGTCTCTCTCTTCCCTGTCTCTCTCTCTTCCCCCCTGTCTCTCTCTCCTCCTGTCTCTCTCTCTCCCCTCCTATCTCTCGCTCTCCCCTCCTGTCTCTCTCTTCCCTGTGTCTCTCTCACCTCCTGTCTCTCTCACTCCCCTCCTGTCTCTCTCTTCCCTCCTGTCTCTCGCTCTCCCCTCCTGTCTCTCTCTCTCCCCTCCTGTCTCTCTTTTTTCCCTGTGTCTCTCTCACCTCCTGTCTCTCTCTTCCCTCTTGTCTTTCTCCCCTCCTGTCTCTCTCTCTTCCCCCCTGTCTCTCTCTTCCCTGTGTCTCTCTCTCTCTTCCCTCCTGTCTCTCTCTCCCCCGTCTCTCTCTCTCTTCCCCCTGTCTCTCTCTTCCCTGTCTCTCTCTCTCTTCCCCCCTGTCTCTCTCTCTCACCTCCTGTCTCTCTCTCCTCCTGTCTCTCTCTCTCCCCTCCTATCTCTCGCTCTCCCCTCCTGTCTCTCTCTTCCCTGTGTCTCTCTCACCTCCTGTCTCTCTCTTCCCTCTTGTCTTTCTCCCCTCCTGTCTCTCTCTCTTCCCTGTGTCTCTCTCACCTCCTGTCTCTCTTCCCTCCTGTCTCTCTCTTCCCTCCTGTCTCTCTCCCCTCCTGTCTCTCTCTCTCCCCTCCTGTCTCTCTCTTCCCTGCTGTCTCTTTCCTCCTCTCTCTCTTCCCTCCTGTCTCTCTCGTTGCTTCTTTCTTTCCTTCTTCCTGGTCGCATCTGGCCCCGCCCCTCCCTGTAGCCCCGCCCCCACCATGTGACCCCCACAGGCTGATAGCTGCTCTCCTGTCTCCGCTGCTGACTGCAGACTGTGGTGAGTCCTTCTTCCCTGTGTCAGGACTGCAGCGCTGAGCGCTATCTCTCGGGGGGCTGCACAGCGCTGAGCGCCATCTCTCGGGGGGCTGCACAGCGCTGAGCGCCATCTCTCGGGGGGCTGCACAGCGCTGAGCGCCATCTCTCGGGGGGCTGCACAGCGCTGAGCGCTATCTCTCGGGGGTCCGCACAGCGCTGAGCGCTATCTCTGGGGGGGCTGCACAGCACTGAGCGCTATCTCTGGGGGGGCTGCACAGCGCTGAGCGCTATCTCGGGGGGCTGCACAGCACTGAGCGCTATCTCTCGGGGGTCCGCACAGCGCTGAGCGCTATCTCTGGGGGGGCTGCACAGCACTGAGCGCTATCTCTGGGGGGGCTGCACAGCGCTGAGCGCTATCTCTGGGGTCTGCACAGCGCTGAGCGCTATCTCTCTGGGGGCTGCACAGCGCTGAGCGCTATCTCTGGGGGGGGCTGCACAGCGCTGAGCGCTATCTCTCGGGCGGCAGCACAGCGCTGAGCGCCATGTCTCGGGGGGCTGCACAGCGCTGAGCGCCATGTCTCGTGGGGCTTCCAAGAACTGGTTAACGACATCTTCCGTGATCTTCTTTGCGTCTGCGTGGTGGTATACCTGGACAACATCTTAGTCTTCTCTCCGGATCTTCCCACACACCGGAGGGATGTTCGTCAGGTCCTGCTTAGGCTCAGGCAGAACCACCTCTATGCTAAATACGAGAAGTGCCTCTTCAAGCAGACCTCTCTTCCATTCCTGGGCTATGTTATCTCTCAGACAGGCTTGCGAATGGATCCCGAGAAACTCTCTGCTGTCCTAAAGTGGCCCCGTCCGGAGGGGTTGAAGGCGATTCAGCGATTCCTGGGCTTCGCCAATTACTATTGTCTCTTCATCCCACACTTCTCGTCCCGGACTGCTGCCATATCTGCGCTCACCCGTAAGGGGGCAAATCCCAAGGTATGGTCGCCCGAAGCTGAGGAGGCCTTCCTTTCCTTAAAGCAAGCCTTCTCCTCTGCCCCAGTACTGCACCGTCCGGACTGCAATAAACAATTCTACCTGGAGGTTGATGCTTCCTCCTCCGGAGCCGGAGCAGTGCTCACCCAAAAATCTTTTTCCGGGAGAATGGTAACCTGCGGCTTCTTCTCCAAAATCTTCTCCTCATCTGAGCGCAACTACTCCATAGGAGACCGAGAATTGCTAGCTGTCAAATTGGCTCTGGAGGAGTGGCGCTACCTGCTTGAAGGGGCTCTATACCCGGTGATCATCTATACGGATCACAATAACCTGGCATATCTCCAGAATGTCCAAAGACTCAATCCACGTCAGGCCCTGTGGTCTTTGTTCTTTGCCCGCTTCGACTTCATCCTACATTTCCGCCCGGCGGACAAGAATGTCAAAGCCGATGCCTTGTCCCGATCCTTCCTGTCCTCCGACCAAGAGGAGGAGCCTATGCACATCATCGACCCCTCCAAGGTGATGAATGTGTCCCCCTTGGAGGTGACTCGTCTTCCACCCGGTAAGACGTTTGTAGCGGTTCCTGACCGTGAGAGGGTTCTTCGCTGGGGTCATTCTTCTAAACTAGCTGGCCATGCTGGCCAAAAGAAGACCTTCCTGCTCATTACCCGGCATTACTGGTGGCCTACCCTGCGTAAGGATGTGGTAGACTTCGTCTCAGCTTGTTCATCTTGTGCCCGCAACAAAGTTCTCAGACATTTACCAGCCGGTCATCTCCTACCTCTTCCCATAACTGCTGCCCCGTGGCAACACATTGCTATGGACTTTATCACCGATCTCCGTTTCTGCCGGTTGTACAGTCATTTGGGCGGTCGCGGACCGCTTTTCTAAAATGGCCCACTTCATCCCTCTGCCTGGTCTCCCGTCGGCATCAGAGCTAGCTTAAGGACTTTTTTTCACCATATCTTTCATCTCCATGGCCTACCTCTCCACATCGTGTCGGATCGAGGGGTTCAGTTCACCTCACGCTTCTGGAGAGCTACCTGTAAGCTGCTGGATGTTACCCTGGATTTTTCCTCCGCTTACCACCCACAGTCCAATGGTCAGGTAGAGCGGATCAACCAGATCCTTACCAGCTACCTCCGGCACTTTGTCAATGCCCACCATACTGATTGGGTGGACCTCCTACCATGGGCCGAATTCTCTTATAACAATCATGAGAGCGAATCCACTTCCAAGTCCCCGTTCTTTATTGTCTATGGCCAACACCCCCGGATGCCGTTTCCCGTCTCCGCTTCTGTGGACAACCCTGCCGCGGAGTCTCTGGCCAGTGAATTCTCCACTATCTGGGAGAGTACTAGGTCCGCACTTCTTCAGTCCTCTGAGCGGATGAAGAGATTTGCTGACAAAAGACGTCTGGATCCGCCTCAATTCCGTCCGGGAGACAAGGTTTGGCTCTCCTCCAAACATGTGCGGCTTAAAATACCCTCCTACAAGCTGGGTCCTCTTTTCATCGGTCCATTTAAGGTCCTTAAACAGATCAGTCCAGTGGCCTACAAGTTGAAGCTTCCACCAACCTTACGCATTCCCAACTTCTTCCACGTATCTCTCCTCAAACCTGCTGTCTTTAACTCTTTCTCCAATAATTCAGGTACTCCTCCTGCTCCTGTTTCTGTTGAGGACGTTTTTGAGGTAGAGAATATTCTGGCCACTAAGAGGGTAAGAGGGAGAACCTTTTTTTCTGGTGGATTGGAAGGGGTTTGGCCCAGAGGAGAGAACTTGGGAACCCATGGAGAACATCCATGCCCCGCTTCTCCTTGAAAATTTTTTTGCCAGCCTAAAAAAGAGGGGGCGTAAAGTGTGGGGGGGTACTGTAGCATTGGCGTCTCTGCCTCCTGCCAGGCAGAGACGCCGTCCCTCTCACCTCACCGCTCCCCGCGCGGCGTCCTCCAGTTCTCCTCTTCCTGCAGCGGCCGGCGTGCGCTCCTTCCTGGGCACTGTGCTTAGGGCACGCGCTCCCTCTCTCTTAAAGGGGCCGCGCGCGCCGTCCTAAGGAGTCCCCGGCCAATTGCCGGAGGACCTCCCATATATAAGGCACCTCCTCCAAAATGGAGGTGCCCGAGCAAAAGTTGTTGCACAAGTATATTTACCTCTGCTTCAGCCCTCAGGTCCCGTTGCCAGCCTGACTACCAGTCCTGTCTGCCTGCTTGTCTACTCTCCAGCCCGACAGTCTGTCTCCGGTCATCCGCCAGTCTATCTATGGGCAAGTCCACCTGCTTACCAGGAAGCACCTGCCAGTTACCTGCCTGCTACCTGCCGTACCTGCTAACCCGCTCACCTGGGAGCGCTCGCCTGCTACCCGTCTGTTACCTGCTAGCCTACCTGGAGGCTCTGCCGTCACTTGCCGTGACCACCTGCCTGCTAGCCTAAAGACTTCAGCCTGCTTTTACCGTCACTTGCCGTGACCACCTGTTAGCCTACCTGGAGGCTCCTGCTGTCACTTGCTGTAACCACCTGCCTGGTAAACCTAGAGACTACCACTTGCTCTGCTGTCACGTCCCATGACCACCTGTAAGCTAACCAGAGACTTCTGCCTGCTTGATGTGTCCATCCGCCATACCGGTCAGTCCCAGCCACCTGACCCGTGGGAGCCACCTGCTCTCTTACAAGGTCGTCCCCAGAGTAGCACCTGGTCCCTCTGCCCGGATCCTCCCTGATCACGGAGTCGTTAGCCACCGTACGACCAGGGTCGGTTCGGGTTGATACTTAGTTACGCCCCTCTGGGTCCCTCCTTGCACATCGGCACAGAGGTTCCACCACCCGGACCCGTAACAATAGCTAGACGAAGAGGTCGAGTTGAGGGATGGCTTCTTTAGGATAGGTACAAACAAAAAAAAACTGACCGTCACTTCCAAAACAAGATATAGGTGTGTGCAGCTGCTTACTAGGAGCAGCCATCTCCATATAAAACTAACAAATAAAGTAGCACTCTGCAACACAGAGGCTGGAGGCTACCATGTACACATGAATTGGCCAATTTATGTGCTAAGATTTCTCAATTATTTCTATTTTCTAGAGCAGCAATGCAATTCAAATTTCATATATTTCATGTTTGCATACTTAGCGTTGCAGAGTGCTACTTTATTTGTTAGTTCTTTAGGATAGGTGTCATCGTGGCATGTTTGGAAGCAGAAAGGAAGATACCAGAAGTTAGCGATAGGTTGAAGAGGTGGGTTAGGACTGGGATATGAGTAGTGGTGGGTTTGAAGAGGAGGTGGGATGGAGTCGAGTGCTCAAGTGGTGAGGTGCGATTTGGAGAGGAGATGAGTAAACTCTCCTTCAATGATGATGGCGAGGAAGGTTATGGGCAATGGTCTTATACGTAAGGGTTGTGGTGAATGGGCAGTAAAGACTTGCCTTGTTTGGTCGATTTTATTTTTGAACTGTGCGACAAAGTCTTCTGCAGAGATGTTAGAGGTCGAAGCGGCAATGGAGGGAGTTAAGTGTTGAATAACTGTTTGGGGTTGTAGGATAAAGAACATACGGGGGTTGTGAAGTAGAGGTGTTTATTAGAGGTAAGGGCCAACTTGAATATAAAAGTTGCTGTTTTGAATGAGCTGAAGTCTTCTTGCAAGTGCGTTTTCTTCCAGCACCACTCCTTAACTCTAGACACTTGCCAAATCTTTTTAGTGAGGTTATTGTACCAGAGTTGTCTATTGATTTGTCTCACTCTGCCATGTACGAGAGGGGCGACCGAGTCCGTCGCAGATGCGAGTGTGGTGTTGTAGAATATGGTGGCACTGTCTTTGTCGTGAAATTAAAATATGAAGGACAGAGGGAGAATAGAGTCAGAGTGTGTGAATGTCTAGGTGTCTGAGCTTTCTGCAGAGGGCACTAGCTACTGGACATGGGGAGCCGGTGAGGAGGACAGGGATGAGCTCAAAGGTAGTAAGATAGGGGAAGAGCTAAAGTTGTTATAGGTTTCATAAAATGTTGAGATAAGGTCTACAGCCCCCCCAAACAAAGTATGATGGTGGCCACCAAGGCCCACTCGCACAGTATGATCGTGACCCCCACACAATTGATGGTGGTACCCATAGTCCCGTCCCCCCCCACAAGGTATGACTGTAGCCCCTACAGTTCCTCTACACACAATATGATGGCCCCCCTACTGCATGAAATTTGCACCCACAGCCCCCCCCCCCACATTCATAACCCTACAATTTTTCATTCCAATAATTCAGTTTTGCATTATTTCTTATGAAGTTCCTGATGGGTTAACAAACTTAATGAAAGCAGTCTTGTAAACTTTTTTGGGGTGTTGCTGTTAAAAAGACATCCCTTCAGGGGAAATTCCAAAACATAGGACCCTCAAAGTCACTTCAAAACTAAATAGGTCCCTAAAAATTAAGTTTTATAAATTGCTCAAAAATAATGAAAACTTTTTATTAAACTTTTAACTCTTCTGAGAAAATAGGATATTTGAAGAATTATGGTGATATTTTTATAAAAGAGAAGGTAAATGTTACATAGAAACTTTTTTTTGTGTAGTATAACTGTTTGCTTTATGGGTATAACCAAAGTTTGAATACTGCAAATTTTTTTTGTCAAATTTCTAAAATTGTAATTAATAAAAGCAAAACATTGATTGTATTTTATGTAAATAATAAATGTAAATGTGTCAGGAAAAAAAACACTCAGGTAACTGGGGTAAGTTGAAAAATTCCATTGTTATTACCACAATAAAGTGACATTTACTAAGAGGTTAAAATTGCTTATTCCAGGTGTGACTTCTCTGATGTCTAACAAGTTGTAATTTTGTAGTAAAACATGTCTCACATCCTCAACATGAGAATGGCTTCTCTCCTGTGTGAATGCTCTCATGTGTAACAAGATAAGATTTCTTAGTAAAACATTTCCCACATTCTGAACATAAAAATGGCTTCTCTTCAGTGTGACATCTTTCATGTTCATCAACATTTGATCTCTGAGCAAAACATTTCCCACATTGTGAGCAAGAAAATGGTTTCTCTCCTGTGTGAACTCTCTCATGTATAATACGATGAGATTTATTATAAAAACATTTCCCACTTACTGAACATGGAAATGGCTTCACTCCTGTGTGATGTCTCTCATGTGTAACAAGAATTGATTTATCTGTAAAACATTTCCCACACACTGAACATGAAAATGGCTTCACTCCTGTGTGAATTCTCTCCTGTATAATAAGTTGTGATTTCTTAGTAAAACAGTTCCCACATTCAGAGCATGAATATGGCTTCACTTCTGTGTGATTTCTCTGATGTGTAACGAGATTTGATTTATATGTAAAACATTTCTCACATTCTGAACATGCAAATGGCTTCTCTCCTGTGTGTGTTCTCTGATGTATAACAAGAGTTGATTTTTCTGTAAAACATTTCCCACATTCTGAACATGAGAATGGCTTCTCTCCTGTGTGAAGTCTCTCATGTGCAACAAGTGTTGATTTCTGAGCAAAACATTTCCCACATTCTAAGCAAGAAAATTGTTTCACTCCTGTGTGCATTCTCCAATGTTTAGCAAATTTGATTTATCTGTGAAACATTTCTCACATTCTGAACATGAAATTGGCTTCTTTTCTATGAGTGCAGTTTTATTTTCCACACTTCTTTTATTTTGCCTAACAGTCTGTGATGTATTAAGAGATAGTTCTTTGCTATGAAGGGCCGAGGGTATATCTGAGATGTGGCCATGCTCCTCATATGTTTCTTGTTTGAAGCTACCATCTTCTGCTTTAAAATATATATATAGTCATCTGCCAAAAATAAAAGTGATTTGATTTTTTAACAAAATAACCTTAAAAATCCTATTCATCTAAATACAAAAATTACAAATTTACGAAAAAATTAAAAATTTCACACAAATTGTAGCAACGCTTTATTAATAACTTACTAAAGTGTCATTTACATGATGTGATGATGGCACAACTGGAAGAAAGCGGCTACAGAGAAAATATAACTTCATTTTCTCCCAGTAGCCGCTCTTCCAATAAAACAGCGTAACATGATTTAAATACTATTTACCTGCAAATTACCACTATATCTTTACGAAGGCAGATAATGGCCTGTATCGAGCACTGATTAATGATATGGGAGCATGTTTCTTCTCGCTCTCCATAGAGAACAGATAAATACTTGGTCGAATGTTCATCTCTACAGAGGATTCAGGAGAGATATCACACAGCAGACTCGGATATAATTGTGTGTCTACACCAGTGTTTCCCAAACTCCAGTCCTTACGGCCCTCCACAGATTAGGTAATCAGGATTTCCTTAGTATTGCACAGGTGAGAGAGCTGGTGGAAATTTATGATGCCTTGATAGTAATTAAATCACCTGTGAAATACCAAGGAAATCCTGAAAATATGATCTGTTGGGGGCCATGAGGACTGGAGTTTGGGAAACACTGGTCTACACTAACATCACTAATTATATGTCTGTGGCCTGGACTGTTCTTGAATAATGAAGAATAATTGGGTTCCATATATTGCATACCCCGATGTGTGCTGTGGAACTTTTGTCTATTGCTCAGCGACTACCTCACCAACCGATGCCGACATCGCCACCTCCTATATCATCAGTGCTGCCCTCAGTCAGTATAGCGGAGCCTAGTGATGGAAGCAGGGGTGGCTGGCGCAGGGTCCAGTGATTTCCTTCATTATTTTGTCTTCACATTTTGGATGCCCTAACATTTATTTTTCCATTATAAAATAATTGTTTTGCTTGGAAATTTTGTATTTTTGGGGTACATATTTTTTTATAGTGGGGTTGGAAGCAATTTTGCAATTTGTTTTCTTTTTTCTTTATAGGGTTCACTTGGGATATAAATCTGATGTTAGAGGAGTAGTCCATCCCTTTTTTATATTTACATGCAGCTCAGTAAGGTCTAAACCAGTGTTTCCCAAACTCCAGTCTTCACGGCCCTATAAAAGGCTGTCGAGGGCCTGCAACAATGTGTAACTCAAGCTCACGAATAACCACCCCAAACTGCCACCACTAAGGTTTGTGATAATACCGATATAGTCCCGTGTATAAAGAAAGGTCACATGCAGCAGATCATAAAGACCCTAAAATGAGAAGCATGACTAAGAGCATACATAAATGCAAAAGTGAACAACTTTAGTGAAAAATGGATAAAAACATACAGTATAAGGGAACCATACAAGAACCACAGAAAAGGAAAAATGAGCAGGGTGGTTAGAGGCCTCAAAGGATGGCACAATGCGGATGGACATGAAGGAATGAGGAGTAGATGAATGAAGTCTAGAATAATAAAAAGAATGCGCAATAGTCAAAGGTGAAAGATACCAGTAATAATAAGGTACAGGTATATACAGTATATAGTGGTGCCAGCTATAATCAATAGGCATAAATGAAGATAGTAATGGTAGACATCTAACATATATAAAGTGGTAACTGGAATCACACACAGCAGAGAAAAGAACCCGAAATATAATTTAATTTAAGCTATGTTACAGCATGGTCCCAACCAAAGTAAAAGGGAACGCTAAGTGCCCGGCCAACTCGACAAGTGTTTCACACAGCGTGCTTCATCAGGGGTAGGTATATACAATGAATGCATGTCCTTTTATACATAGTTAAACCAATAGGATTAAAACTTACATCATAGGAGCTGTAACGGGTCTGGGAGGCGGAACCTCTGAGCTACTATACAAGGGGGCGGTCCTTGTAAGGGAGCGGGTGGCGACCAGGCAGGCAGTCACAGCAGGTGACCGGGACAGTCTCTGGAAGAACGGGCAGGAGATCACGACAAGTGACTGGAGCAGTCTCTGGGTGAACGGGCAGATGGTCACGGCAAGTGACCGGGACAGTCTCTGGAAGAACGGGCAGGAGATCACGGCAAGTGACTGGGGCAGTCTCTGGGTGAACGGGCAGATGATCACGGCAAGTGACCGGGACAGTCTCTGGAAGAACGGGCAGATGGTCACGGCAAGTGACCGGGGCAGTCTCTGGGTAAAGGGTTGGTACGACCTGTGGCGGCTGATGGTAGACTTGAGCTCCCAGGTGAGCAGGCGAGAGTCTCTGGATAAACGGGTGGTCACAGCATGTGACGGCGGAGCCTCCAGGAAGACCAACAGACAGGCGGCAGAAGAGCGCTCCCAGATGAGCGGGCGAGAGTCTCTGGATAAGCGGGTGGTCACAGCACGTGACGGCAGGGCCTCCAGGTAGGCTAACGGACAGGCAGCAGATGAGCGCTCCCAGGTGAGCGGACAGGAGTCACTGGACAGGCAGGTGGTCACAGCACGTGACGGCGGAGCCTCCAGGTAGGCTAGCAGGCAGGTAGCAGGTGTGCGCTCCCAGGTGAGCGGGCAAGCTGGTCCATAGACAGACTGACAGGAGTTGTAAGGCAGACCGTCGGACCTCAGGCTAGCAGGCAGGTAGCGGAATATCAGGCAGGAATAAGACAGCAGGCTGGCAGGAATCTGGCAGGTATCTGGCAGGTAACTGGCAACGGGACCTGAGGGCTGAAGCAGAGTAGTGAACAGTGCAACAACATTGCTCGGGCACCTCCATTTTGGAGGAGGTGCCTTATATATGGTGAAGTCCTCCGGCCATTGGCCGGGGACTCCTTAGGACGGCGCGCGCGGCCCCTTTAAGAGGGAGGGAGAGCGCACGCGCGCGACCTAAGCACAGTGGCCGGGAAGGAGCGCGCGCTGCCAGCAGAGCGGGAGGAGGACGCCGGGCACGGAGCAGGGAGGTGAGGGGAACAGCGTCCCTGCCTAGCAGAGGGCAGGGACGCCGGCGCTACAGTACCCCCCCCCTTTAGGCCCCCCCTTTTTTAGGCCAGACAGAAATTTAGCAAGGATAAGAGGGGCATGGATGTTCTCCCGGGGCTCCCACGTTCTCTCCTCAGGACCAAACCCCTTCCAATCTACCAGAAAAAAGGTCTTTCCTCTTACCCTTTTGGTGGCAAGAATGTTCTCTACCTCAAACTCGTCCTCAGCAGAAACCGGAGCAGGAGGCGTACCTGTAGACTTGGAAAAAGAGTTAAGTACCACAGGTTTGAGGAGAGATACATGGAAGGAGTTAGGGATCCGTAAGTTGGCCGGGAGTTTCAATTTATAGGCCACCGGGTTGATCTGACTGATGACCTCCAGGGGGCCGATGAACCGAGGCCCTAACTTGTAAGAAGGTATCTTGAGTCGGACATATTTAGATGAGAGCCAGACTTTATCTCCGGGACGAAATTGTGGAGGATCCAGGCGTTTTTTGTCAGCGTGTCTTTTCATCCGTTCGGACGACTGAAGGAGTGCGGATCGGGTACTCTCCCAAATGGAGGAAAATTTGCTAACAAGAGATTCCGCAGCCGGGTTGTCCACAGAGGTGGAGACAGGAAAAGGAATCCGAGGATGCTGACCGAAGACTACAAAAAACGGGGATTTGGAGGAGGATTCGCTCTCGTGATTATTATAAGAGAACTCGGCCCATGGTAGGAGATCCACCCAGTCAGAATGATGGGCATTAACGAAGTGTCGGAGGTAACTGGTCAGGTTCTGATTGATCCGCTCCACTTGACCATTGGACTGTGGGTGGTAAGCGGAAGAGAAGTCCAGGGTGACATCTAGCAGTTTACAAGTGGCTCTCCAGAAGCGTGAGGTGAACTGTACCCCACGATCCGACACGATGTGGAGGGGCAGGCCATGAAGACGAAAGATGTGATGAATAAAGTCTTTAGCTAGCTCGGGTGCAGACGGGAGGCCTGGCAGGGGAACGAAATGAGCCATCTTGGAGAAGCGGTCAGCGACCACCCAAATGACCGTACAACCGGCAGAGACTGGGAGGTCTGTTATAAAGTCCATTGCTATATGCTGCCAGGGGGCAGCAGGTACTGGGAGCGGAAGGAGGCGACCGGCTGGCAGATGTCTCGGAACCTTGTTGCGGGCGCAGGACACACAGGCAGAAACAAAGTCTATTACGTCCTTGTGCAGGGTAGGCCACCAGTAGTGCCGGGTAATAAGCTGGAGGGTCTTTTTCTGACCGGCATGGCCAGCTAGTTTAGACGAGTGACCCCAGTGAAGGATCTTCTCCCGATCAGGTACTGATACGAACGTCTTTCCGGGAGGGAGACGATTTAGACTCACGGGAGCCACCTGCATTACTCTGGCGGGATCGATGATGTGTTTTGGATCTTCCTCGAGATCAGACACCAGAAAGGATCGAGACAAGGCGTCCGCCTTGATGTTTTTGTCAGCCGGGCGAAAATGAAGAACAAAATCAAAGCGAGCAAAAAACAAGGACCACCGGGCTTGGCGCGGGTTAAGTCTCTGGGCATGCTGGAGGTAAGCCAAGTTCTTGTGGTCAGTGTAAATTATTACCGGGTGAAGAGCCCCCTCGAGCAGGTAACGCCACTCCTCCAATGCCAGTTTGATGGCCAATAACTCTCGGTCTCCTATGGAATAATTGCGTTCAGAGGAGGAGAAGAGTTTAGAGAAGAAGCCGCAAGTTACCATCCTCCCGGAAGATGATTTTTGAGTAAGTACCGCTCCGGCTCCAGAGGAGGAGGCGTCAACTTCCAGGAAGAACTGCTTGTTGCCGTCCGGGCGATGCAGCACCGGGGTGGAAGAGAAGGCCTGTTTTAAGGAAAGAAAGGCCTCCTCTGCTTCGGGCGGCCACTCTTTGGGATTAGTACCCTTACGGGTGAGCGCGGAAATTGGGGCAGTCCGGGAAGAGAAGTGTGGTATGAAGAGGCGGTAGTAGTTGGCGAAGCCCAGGAACCGCTGAATGGCCTTCAACCCCTCCGGTCGAGGCCATTTCTCGATGGCAGACAGTTTCTCTGGATCCATTCGTAGGCCGGTCTGAGAAATAATGTAGCCCAAAAACGGAAGCGAGGTCTGCTCAAAGAGGCACTTCTCGTATTTAGCGAAGAGGTGATTCTGCCTGAGCCTGAGCAGGACCTGACGAACGTCCCTCCGGTGAGTCTGGAGATCCGGAGAGAAGACCAAGATGTCGTCCAGGTACACCACTACGCAGGAGTAGAGAAGGTCCCGGAAGATGTCATTGACCAACTCTTGAAAGACGGCAGGAGCGTTACAAAGACCGAAGGGCATTACCAGATATTCATAGTGGCCGTCCCGGGTGTTGAATGCCGTCTTCCATTCATCCCCCTGACGGATACGAACCAGGTTGTACGCCCCACGGAGGTCCAGTTTGGTGAAGATTCTAGCCCCTCTCAGACGATCAAATAACTCCGGAATGAGCGGAAGGGGGTACTTATTCTTCACCGTGATCTGGTTAAGGCCTCTATAGTCTATACAGGGACGGAGAGAGCCGTCCTTCTTTTTTACGAAGAAGAAGCCTGCTCCCGCCGGGGAGGTAGATTTCCGGATGAATCCCCTGGCCAGATTCTCCTCAATATATTCGGACATCGACCGGGTCTCAGCAGCGGATAATGGATAAATACGCCCACGGGGAGGAGTAGTACCGGGTAACAAGTCGATAGGGCAGTCGTATGGTCTATGAGGGGGTAGTGTCTCTGCTTCCTTTTTATTAAAGACATCAGCATAAGACCAATAAGGAATCGGAAGTCCAGGTAGATTAGCTGGGGTAGGAGAAGGACGGACGGGATGGACGGAAACCAGACAGGTCTTATGGCAGTCCTGTCCCCAGCGAAGGACTTCTCCGGTCTGCCAGTCAAGCACGGGTGCATGTCTCTGGAGCCAAGGTAGACCTAGCAGGAGGGCGTGAGAGAGTCCAGGCAGAACATGAAAGGAGATACTCTCAGAATGCAGCATTCCCACCTGCAGAGTAATGGATTCGGTGATGAGTTGGATGGGGCGTGGTAAGAGACCCCCATCCACGGCAGCAACAGACAAGGGTACAGCCAGAGGTTTGGTGGGGATGCGGTATTTCTCTACCAGGGACTGTGAAATAAGATTCCCGGCTGCTCCAGAGTCCAGTTGGGCTAGTTCGAAATAACGGTTCTCCCCGCAGACGATGGAAACTGACAGCAGCAGAGATGGAGAGGATTTATTCTTGTCTAGGTCGACCTCTCTGAGCGAACCTAGACACAGGCGTTTCCCGACCTCTCTGGGCAGGCACGGATCCGGTGCTCCTTACTGCCACAGTAGAAGCAGCTCCCCTCGGCACGGCGTAAGTCCTGACGGGTTTTGACCATCTTGGTCTGGTCGACCTGCATAGGCTCAGGAGAGTGTACCTGGGGAGAGACGGAGGGAGTGACGGGTTTCTGAAAAGTAGGGGCTAGACGTGGAAACCTCCTCTCACGGGTGACCTCTTTGGCACGCTCCTGGAACCGTAGGTCAATCCGGGTGGCAAGAGTTATTAGGTCATCGAGAGTGGTAGGAACGTCCCGACCGGCAAGTTCATCTTTAATACGGCCGGACAGACCCTCCCAGAAGACGGATACCAGAGCGTCGTTATCCCAGGCCAGCTCCGAGGCAAGGGTACGGAACCGTATGGCATATTGGCCCACGGTGAGACTTCCCTGACGGAGGCGTAGCAGAGATGATGCGGATGAGGTCTTCCGTCCGGGTTCGTCGAAGACTTTCCGGAAAGCCGTGAGGAAGGCAGGCAAGTCGGACACCAGGGGGTCTCCTCTCTCCCATAGAGGATTTAGCCAGGCCAGGGCCTCCCCGGTGAGATGGGACATGATGAAGGCAATTTTGGCCCGGTCGGAGTTAAACTGGTGGGACAATAGTTCAAAGTGCAGGGTGCACTGATTAATGAAGCCCCGAGCCTGGGCGGAGTCGCCTCCGAAGCGAGGAGGTGCAGAAAGCCGGGGTCCGGGGTAGGATACCATGGTATTGGTGGGCAGCGGAGCTGCCGGGTTGCGAGTCATGGCACTGGCGGTGGTTGCTGGTGGAGCAGTCAGAGTGTCCAGGCGAGAATTGACATTCCGCAGGTGACCCAGGATGGACTCCTGTTGGGACCTCTGACGGGACAGTTCATGACAGAGGTCCGAGAGCGAGGGAGCTTGGGTGCCACCGGGTTCTGTGGCCCGAGCAAACTGTAACGGGTCTGGGAGGCGGAACCTCTGAGCTACTATACAAGGGGGCGGTCCTTGTAAGGGAGCGGGTGGCGACCAGGCAGGCAGTCACAGCAGGTGACCGGGACAGTCTCTGGAAGAACGGGCAGGAGATCACGACAAGTGACTGGGGCAGTCTCTGGGTGAACGGGCAGATGGTCACGGCAAGTGACCGGGACAGTCTCTGGAAGAACGGGCAGGAGATCACGGCAAGTGACTGGGGCAGTCTCTGGGTGAACGGGCAGATGATCACGGCAAGTGACCGGGACAGTCTCTGGAAGAACGGGCAGATGGTCACGGCAAGTGACCGGGGCAGTCTCTGGGTAAAGGGTTGGTACGACCTGTGGCGGCTGATGGTAGACTTGAGCTCCCAGGTGAGCAGGCGAGAGTCTCTGGATAAACGGGTGGTCACAGCATGTGACGGCGGAGCCTCCAGGAAGACCAACAGACAGGCGGCAGAAGAGCGCTCCCAGATGAGCGGGCGAGAGTCTCTGGATAAGCGGGTGGTCACAGCACGTGACGGCAGGGCCTCCAGGTAGGCTAACGGACAGGCAGCAGATGAGCGCTCCCAGGTGAGCGGACAGGAGTCACTGGACAGGCAGGTGGTCACAGCACGTGACGGCGGAGCCTCCAGGTAGGCTAGCAGGCAGGTAGCAGATGTGCGCTCCCAGGTGAGCGGGCAAGCTGGTCCATAGACAGACTGACAGGAGTTGTAAGGCAGACCGTCGGACCTCAGGCTAGCAGGCAGGTAGCGGAATATCAGGCAGGAATAAGACAGCAGGCTGGCAGGAATCTGGCAGGTAACTGGCAACGGGACCTGAGGGCTGAAGCAGAGTAGTGAACAGTGCAACAACATTGCTCGGGCACCTCCATTTTGGAGGAGGTGCCTTATATATGGTGAAGTCCTCCGGCCATTGGCCGGGGACTCCTTAGGACGGCGCGCGCGGCCCCTTTAAGAGGGAGGGAGAGCGCGCGCGCGCCCTAAGCACAGTGGCCGGGAAGGAGCGCGCGCTGCCAGCAGAGCGGGAGGAGGACGCCGGGCACGGAGCAGGGAGGTGAGGGGAACAGCGACCTGCCTAGCAGAGGGCAGGGACGCCGGAGCTACAGGAGCGCTCTATAATAAAACGTGTCCAAGATGGTGCTGGATGCCAGAAGATGGTTCTACTAGTGGTCACATGTCTACATCAGGTCACCATGTGGTCACTAGTTGAATGACCAGGAAGGGGCGTGAACGAGGAGTCCGGTCACATGTGATCATGGGATGCAGCATAAGGCTGATTGATGTCACTGCATAAATTATCGGAGAGAAGGTGCGGCTCAGCACAGTGACGCCCAGCCAGAGCGTCATGTGATAGACAAAGCTCATCACAACCGTAGATAAAAAATGGACTACAGTCCTAAATAATACCAGCAGGGGGCGTCCGTTATATTAGTAAAATAATGAAGCAAAGTGCATGACACAAACAATGATAAACCCACAAAGGGGTGATGAAAGGGAGTGGGAAAAATGCTTGAATGGATGAAAGAAAGGGAAGTGTGAACAAAGGTGCAGTAAGAAAAAAATAAATATAAATATGAAAATAATAAAAAAGAAAAGATGAATTTGAAAAAAATGAAAATAAAGAAGAAAATGTATTAAAAAATGTGTAGATAAGTAGGTAAAAAATAAGAATATGAATGGTTACAAATAAAGAAGGATATATATTGAAATGATAAAAAATAAAACAAGGAAAATAATACGTATGTGTGATAAAAGTGCAAAAAAGTAAAGAAAATACAGACAGCTGTTATGTAGTTCAGCATAAAAGGTGTGAATACATGTACAGTATATACACACACATATATATATACATAAAAGGAAAGTCGCAAACAGACAAGCCCACATGAAAGGAGCATAACTGTTACGTTCATTCAGTCTATGGGGTGTCAGGGTGTTGAGTTTGACAATCTACATACAGTAGTTTCTTTTTCGGCCAAAGCTTCCTTTTAATTGCCGCCCCTTGGTCCAATGAGGACACAATTTCTGACATTAAATTTCAACATTGAGCCATCACAGTTGTGAAACATCTTAAAATGGTGAAGCATGGTCTTAAGGGTCGACATATCGTTTCATCCCAAGCGGCTTAAATATCTAATATATGCTCCCAGATGCGTCTTCTGAACTCCCAGGTAGTTAGGCCTAGATACATAAGGTCGCATGGACATGTAACCTGGTATATTATACATGTAGCGTCGGGTTGGCTGGGCACTTGGAGTCCCCGTATCATTATTACAGGTATCATTCACCTTCTTTTTCTCTATTCTTCATTCATCTACTCCTTATTCCTTCATGCCCATCTGCATTGTGCCATCCTTGGGGCATCTAACTGCAATGCTCATTTTTCCTTTTGTCTGGTTCTTAACCTTGTATGGATTCCTTGTACGGTATTTTTTATATGATTTTATAAATTTTTCAATAAAGTTGTTCACTTTTGCATTTATGTATGGTCTTAGTCATGCTTCTCACATTGGGGTCTTTGCCACTTAGGTTTGGTTAAAGAACCAGCACTCTTCAGAAGCCTTCCGTGACCCCCTCACTTCTCCACATAACAAGGTTTAGCACATGCATTTGTTTCAGAAGAGAAGACAGAACGTATTACATGGAGTCTAATATAATGAGAACAGCCCCAATGCTTAATAAATACAATATAAAAGTAGATAAATGACATTCAGTAAAAAGTTGCAAATAAGTTTCTTAAAATAAAAAGGAAACAAACTAGAAATCTAACCCTCACATTTTGTGTAAAGTATCCAGAGCCCGGGGGAGACTGAAACCGGGAGAAGGCTTCAATTTGATTGACGTCAAGAACTGACCAAAGTCTTACACACATTCTTAAGACCTGGTCTTTTGTTGCTCCTCCGCCATTCTGTGATGTCGCCTCCTGGTTGGGATCAGACTAATTGCATTTTAAGGCTTTTTATGTTGAAGTGATCCCAACACCTCTGAAATGTGATGTGTAACCTCAAAGAAATGCAATTGCCAGATCCATTGTGAAAATAACAAAGGCCCATGCACAGGGGAGGGCGGATTAAAGGGGTTTTCCACTACTAGGACAACCCCTTCTTGATCTAAATGTTTGGCACCGATAAAATAATAAAGCTTATATTCATCTCCAGTGACGGCGATTTTCCAGCGGTGTCGGCACTTGCGGTCCCAGGTCTCCCGTGCTGTTGTTGTGACATGTGACCCCTGCGCCCAATCAGCCCCGGCGTCACTGTCTCCGCCTTCTGTCGAATTGAACATGGAACGGAAGTCCGGGCTGCATCTGCTCTGTGACTTCCTCTTCATGTTCGATTTATCTGAAGGCAGGGCCAGTGACGTCAGGGCTGATTGGGCTCCGGGGGCACAGCTACCGCACGGGAGCCCCGGGACCGCGAGTGCTGACACCACGGGAATGGCCCCGGCACGCACGGGAGCTGAATATAAGCTTTTTTTATTTCATCGGGCAAAACGTGGGGTATGAGAAGGGGTTGTTCATTTAGTGAACAACTTCTTTAAGAGTAGCCAGTGCCTGGGGCTGTTTAGAGGGTATTGAGCCCTAGAGCATCCGATGTATCACATGACATGTCACATGATTCCCTTTGACAGATCATGTGATAACACCTGTGTGTTAATCACATGACATATGATGCACATCTGCAGAAGCAAAAATGACAGAGAAAGCATTTTTTCTCCGTATGCATAGCACTATACACAAGAGAGGATACTATGTAATAACGGAACGGCGCTATATATATAAAAAGAGGACTCTATATAATATAGGACGGCACTATACATACAAGGGAATGCTATATAATAAGGGACATCGCTATATATAACAACAGGGAATGCTATATAATATGGGACGGATCACTCAGTGCGCATCGTTTAACCCGTTTCCGAGCTTGTCAGTAATAGTACGTAGCTGCGCCCTGGGCCTATAGGGCCAGCTATGTACTATTGCGTGCGATCTTTAATGCGGTCCTGCGCGCAGAGGTGCCGAGTGTGTTCCAAAAGGGGAATACGCAAGGACACCACTTACCAATGCGACACCTGCCCCGACAAACCTGGCCTGTGCATGAAAGAATGCTTCAAAAGGTACCATACTTCTATGCACTACTAAATTAATTTCTGATGTATGACAACCTGACGAACACTACACAGCTGACGTAGTGTTCGTCAGGCTGTCATACGTCAGTTGTGTAGTGTTCGTCAGGTTGTCCTACACAACTGGCGTATAACACTACATTATAAAATTCACAAATCGGGTATCAGTTCCAAAAAGGGGGGGCACTTATTGGGCATTTCCACTGTTTAGGTACATCAGGGGCTCTGAGAACGTGACATGACGCCCGCAGACCATTCCATCAAAGTCTGCATTCCAAAGCGTCACTCCTTCCCTTCCGAGCCCTGACGTGCGCCCAAACAGTAGTTTTCTCCAACACATGGGGTATCAGCGTACTCAGGAGGAATTGGACAACATATTTTGAGGTCCACTTTCTCCTGTTACCCTTGTGAAAATATTTTTTTTGTACATTTTTGTGGAAAAAATGTGTTTTTTTTATTTTCACAAGTCAATGTTATAATTTTCTGTGAAGCACCTGGGTGTTCAAAGTGCTCACAACACATCTATATAAATTCAATGAGGGTCTAGTTTCCAAAATGGGGTCACTTGTGGGGGTTTCCACTGTTTAGACACATCAGGGGCTCTCAGAACGTGAAATGAAGCCCTCAGACCATTCCATCAAAGTCTGCATTCCAAAGCGTCACTCCTTCCCTTCCGAGCCCGGCCGTGCACCCAAACAATGGCTTTCCCCCACATATGGGGTATCAGCGTACTCAGAAGAAATTGCACAACAACTTTTGGGGTCCAATTTCTCCTGGTACCCTCGTGAAATTAAAAAAATTGCGGCTAAAATATTTTTTTTGTGGAAATTTTTTATTTTTTTTTTTCACGGCTCTATGTCATAAACTTTTGCGAAACACTTGGGGGTTCAAAGTGCTCACCACACATCTAAATAAGTTCCTTAAGGGGTCTAGTTTCCAAAATGAGGTCACTTGTGGGGAGTTTCTACTGTTTATGCACATCAGGGACTCTACAAACGTGACATGGGATCCACTATCAACACCAGCGAGTTTTACATTGAAAACGTAAAATGGCACTCCTTCCCTTCCGAGCCCTGCCGTGCGTCCAAACAATGGCTTTCCCCCACATATGGTGTATCAGCGTACTCAGGAGCAATTGCACAACAACTTTTGGTTTCCAATTTCTCCTGGTACCCTCATGAAAATAAAAAATTTGGGGTCTAAATAAAATTTTAGTGAAAAAAAGTTAAATGTTCATTTTTTTCCTTTCACGTTCAATTAATTGAAGCACGTGAAGGGTTAATAAAGTTCTTGAATGTAGTTTTAAGAACCTTGAGGGGTGCAGTTTTTAGAATGGTGTCACTTTTGGGTATTTTCTGTCATAAAGGCCCCTCAAAGTCACTTCAAATGTGATGTGGTCCCTAAAAAAATGGTTTTGTAAATTTTGTTGGAAAAATGAGAAATCGCTGGTCAACTTTTAATAACTCTAAGGGTATGTGCCCACGATGCGTTTTTCAAGCGTTTACGCTGTGGAATTTCCGCAGCGTAAACGCTTGGGAAACGCTTGGTAAACCTTCCCCCATGGTCTCCAATGCAATTCCGCACTTTCAGTGCCCATGATGCAGATTTTTCCGCAGAGTTTATGCTGCGCTCAAAAATCCGCAGCATGTCCATTAATTTTGCGGAAGCGCTGCGTTTTCACCGCCATTGACTTGCATTAGAATGCGCCAATTCCGCAAGACTGCCTCTGTACTTGCGTAATTGGTGCGTTCTAATGTGCGGATGGTACCCGGGTGTAGAGGAGAGGAGAGTCTCCTCCACACCCAGGTACCATTAAAAAAAGAATAAAATAAAAAATAAAGATTATATTCACCTTCCGACGGCCCCCGGACTCCTTCTCTTCGCTTGCCGACAGATAGCGCAGGACTGAAGGACCTGCGCTGACGTCACAGTCATGTGACGGCAGGTCTTTTCAGTACCGCGATCTGACGGCAGCCAGCACCGGAGCGCAGCAAGTCTCGGGGGCCATCGGAAGGTAAGTATAGGTTAATTTTTTTATTTTTGACCACTCTCTCGGGTCACACTATATAAATCCATGCCGTTTGCATGGATTTATATAGTGTGACCTAGTTGTCACAAGCACTTTCCAAGTGATGCTAAAATCGCTTGGAAAGCGCTTGTCAACCCGCATGCAGAAATGCCAGTGATAATGCTTCATTTCCGCATGTCCCTGGCAGGAAAACGCATGTACAATCCGCATGTACAATCCGCATGTACAATCCGCATGTACAATCCACATGTACAATCCGCATGCGTTTTTGTCTGTCAGGGAGATGAAGAAACGCTCAGGAAAAAATCCTGAGCATTTCTGCATCGTGGGCACATAGCCTTATAGCGCACTAATAAAAAAAAATTTTGGTTCCAAAATTGTGCTGATGTAAAGTAGACATATGGGAAATGTTATTTATTAACTATTTTGTGTAACATATCTCTCTGATTTAACGGAATAAAAATTCAAATTTTGAAAATTGTGAAATTTTCAAAATTTTCACCAAATTTCCAATTTTTTCACAAATAAACGCAAGTGATATCGAAGAAATGTTACCACTATCATGAAGTACAATATGTCACGAAAAAAACAATCTCAGAATCAGGGGGATCCGTTGAAGCGTTCCAGAGTAATTACCTCATAAAGTGACAGTGGTCAGAATTGTAAAAATTGGCCTGGTCATTAACGTGCAAACCACCCTGAGGGGTACAGGGCTTAAAGGGGTGGTCCGAAACTAAATTTTTATTTTCATCCAAAACTCTGTCATAATCGAATCTTTTTTTTCTAATATAACTTAACCTCTTTCTGACATGAGACGTATCCATATGTCCCTGTGGCCGGCTACTTACTGACATGGGATGTATGGATACGTCTCATCTTTAATGCGGCACCGCGACCACAATCCTGGTGATCGCATTAAAATTCCGGCGCCATCTTACCTCAGGGCAGATGGCGGTGATGACGCCCCCCCACAACTACGATCGCTGTAATTGGCTGTTCAATTCTGAACAGCCAATCACAGCGTTTCTCAGTGTTTCTGGCAATCAGATTGCCTGAAACACTGATGTCCAGCCTAGGATCGGTACTGTAAGAGCAACCATCTTAGGCTGGCGCACGGCAACGCCAGTCCTCACCTGAGCCAGCTCTCATTGATCGCAGCAATCAGAGCGCACAGACGTGCTGTGACCTGGCAGTGACCGCCCTGTACTTCCTCATTGTAGCTGCGGATTTGTACAGAGCGGTCACTCTGTCCAATTGTGCGCCGTTCTGGGCCTTGTGGTGCCACAGAAGCCTGTAAGCACCACAATAGCTACTGCATCTTCTCTGCTTATGCTGAAGAAAGAAGAGTTCCTGATCTCTGATCCTTGCCTGATCTCTCCTCATCCACCCCAATCCTCCCCCTTTCCCACCCCTTTTACACCTCTCTCCACCCCCCCTTTCTGCCACCGAGTGCTGATCGCTTGATTTTTGGCAGTTTTTTTTTTCGTGCATCCTGCAGCGGCCGAGTGCTGATCAGTGACGCAAATCATTGATCAACATCTGTGCTCACTGTTTCCCAGGACTTTTTTTTCTCCCTGTCCATTTTTCTCCCCCTCCCTTGGCATCACCTCCGTGCGTGGATCCACAACTTTTTTTTTTCACTGTTTTTTCTCCCCCATCCCATGTGGGCATCCTACAGCCGCTGAGCCACAGATCAGACGTACACCACTGATTAGCACCCATGCTCGTTTTTGCAATTTTTTTTCCCTATATTTTTTTTTAGCCCCCTTTTGCACCACATCCGTGCGTGCGTCCTACAGCCATTGAGCGCTGGTCGGTGTTGAACATCATTGACCGGCCTTCGGGTTTTTTTTTGTGAAAAAAGAATCGAGTAAAAAATCATTTAGATTAGTTAATAGGATTAGATTAGGGACTGTAAAAATATACTGTAGTAAACGTCGTCTACTAAGGTATTTTTTACTGAATTAGTTAGTAAAGAGTAAAAATATACTGTAGTAATCATCGTCTACTACAGAATTTTTTACTGAATTGATTAGTTAGTAAAGAGTAAAAATATACCGTAGCAATTGTCATCTACTACAGTATTTTTTACTGAATTGAATTTGAGTTAGTAAAAAGTAAAAATATACCGTTGTAATCGTTGTCTACTACAGTATATTTTACTGAATTGATTAGTTAGTACAGAGTAAAACTATACCGTAGTAATTGTCATCTACAATGGTATTTTTTACTGAACTGAGTTAGTCAGTAAAGAGTAAAAATATACCGTAGTAATCGTCGTCTACTACAGTATTTTTTACTGAATTGGTTAGTAAAGAGTAAAAATATTCCTTAGTAATTGTCATCTACTACGGTATTTTTTACCGAATTGAGTTTGTGTCAGCACGGAAAAAAAGAACCATCCGTGCGGCCGTCTTACAGCCGTCGAGCGCTGATCACTGACGCACATCAGTGATCAACCTCCGGTTGTTGCTTTTTTCTTTTATCTTTGTTTTTCAAAATAAAAAAAAAAGAACGTTATACCAAACACTCTTAGACAATTGAATAAAATTTGGTACTCACACAAAAACCACATACATAAAAAAAATGTCGTCCCGCTTGCCCCAAACCCGGTATTCAGCGGAGGAGGCATACGCTTTACTTGTCTTCGACACTGGCAGTGAGGGAGAGGATCCCACGTTAATTTAGAAGAAATTGCACAACAACTTTTGGGGTCCAATTTCTCCTGTTACCTTTGTGAAAATAAAAAAAATGAGGCTATAAGAAATGCTTAAAAAACGCTTGGTAGAAGGTCTGCCATGTTCCCCAATGATAATCCGCATGTGCTGTGCACATGCTGTGGAACTTTCCGCTGCGGATTATCATTGCGGAAAAATCCGCAGCACTACCAATTATTTTGCGGAATCGCGGCATTATCGCCTCCATTGAATTGCATTGAATCACATAATATCCACATGACTACATGTGCACATGCGGATATTAAGCGATTCAATGTGCGGATGGTACCTGGGTTTGGAGAAGAGGAGACTCTCATCCAGACCTGGGTACCATAGAACCTGTAAAAAAAAAGAATTATAATAAAAAAAATACATTATACTTACCTTCTGATGGCCCCCGGTCTCCTCAGCGATCAGTACTGGCTTCCCAGCAGCTCACGATGGACTAAAAGGACATGCCATGACGTCATTTAGTCATGTGACGGGTCACGCGACCGCTGACGTCGTATGACCCGCCACAAGACTAAATGGCGTCATGGCAGGTCCTTTTACACAACCGCGAGACACCGGGAGACCGGACGCATCGGATAAGGAAACCGGGGGCCATCAGAAGGTAAGTATAATATTTATTTTTTATCATTCTTTTACGGTCACACTATATAAATTCATGCCGTTTGCATGGATTTATATAGTGTGACCAAGTTGTCAAGCACTTTCCAAGTTATGCTAAAATTGCTTGGAAAGCGCTTGTCAACCCGCATGTGCAAAACGCTTCAATTACGCTTGTCTCTGGCAGGAAAAACGCATATAAAATCCGCATGCATTTTTTCTGCCAGGGAGATGCAGAAACGCTGAAGAAAAATCCGAAGCATTTCTGCATCGTGGTACATAGCCTTACTTCTTCTTTCTTCCCTCTTTTCTTTCTTTCCTTCTTCCTGGTCGCCTCTGGTCCCGCCCCTCCCTGTAGCCCCACCCCCACCATATGACCCCCACAGGCTGATAGCTGCTCTCCTGTCTCCGCTGCTGACTGCAGACTGTGGTGAGTCCTTCTTCCCTGTGTCAGGACTGCAGCGCTGAGCGCTATCTCTCTGGGGTCTGCACAGCGCTGAGCACTATCTCTCTGGGGTCTGCACAGCGCTGAGCGCTATCTCTCTGGGGTCTGCACAGCGCTGAGCGCTATCTCTCGGGGGGCTGCACAGCCCTGAGCGCTATCTCTCTGGGGTCTGCACAGCGCTGAGCGCTATCTCTCTGGGGTCTGCACAGTGCTGAGCGCCATTTCTCGGGGGGGGGCTGCACAGCACTGAGCGCCATCTCTCGGGGGCTGCACAGCGCTGAGTGCTATCTCAGGTGCTGCACAGTGCTGAGCGCCATCTCTTGGGGAGCTGCACAGCACTGAGCGCCATCTCTCGGGGGGCTGCACAGCGCTGAGCGCTATCTCTCGGGGGGCTGCACAGTGCTGTGCGCCATCTCTCGGAGGTGCTGCACAGCACTGAGCGCCATCTCTCGGGGGGGGCTGCACAGCGCTGAGTGCCATCTCTCTGGGGGGCTGCACAGTGCTGAGCGCTATCTCTCGGGGGCTGATCAGGGCGTGCACTGGTGTTTTTGTAGATTCATGGTTGAGGAATGTGCTGATCCCGGCGATATTTTTGATTTGGGGCCGGCAGCAAGTGGAAAGGGCTTGGATCTGACATTTGAAGGAGAGATCAGAGTCCAGGGTTACCTCAAGGCAGCGAGCTTGCGGGACTGGGGAGAGTGGGCAGCCATTGACTTTGATAGATAGGTCCGTTGGGGGGAATGAATAAGATGGTGGAAAGATGATGAATTCAGTTTTATCCATGTTAAGTTTTAGAAATCTAGCAGAGAAGAAAGATAAAATAGCGGACACACATTGTGGGATTCTGGTTAGTAAGGGGGTGATATCAGGTCCAGAGAGGTAGCTCTGTGTGTCATCGGCATAGAGGCAAGTGTTCTCAAACAGGTCTCCGGCTGCAGAACCTCCACTTGTTTACCCGCTACAGTCGGGGTGAGTGAGAGCCTGTCAGCTGTAACGGAAGTGGACATGCCTGCTGTTTTTGCTTCACCGAGAACACCCCATCTTTCTCAATCCACCGTAACATCTCCGCCTGCACCTGTCTCACAGTTCAGCAGTTTGTCGCTTTCACCCTACTCCACCCTCTCTCAGCACAGCAGCCAGCCATCAATCCCACAGTTGTGGTCACATAAAAGATTGTTTCCTCCCACACATGCCAAAGCAAAGAGCTTGAACTTCACCTTCTCCAATCTGATGGCCATAGAAATGCTGCCCTTCCGTCTGGTGGATACAGACGGTTTCCGAAAGCTGATGGCCTTCGCAGTCCCCCAGTACCAGTTGCCATTACTTCTCTAAGAAAGATGTGCCTGCGCTACACTAGCATGTTGCATACAACATCACTCGTTCCTTGAAAAAATCTAGGTTTGACATTGTGCATTTCACCACTGACACCTGGACAAGCAAGCATGGCCCGGGGTGTTACATCTCGCTGACTGGGAACTGGGCGACTCTGGTGGCTGTGAGGGCAGGCGGGGAGTGGCTGGCTCCACAAGTCTTGGAATCCCCAAGGCTTGCAGGGCGCTTGGGGATGGAGAACTAAGCTACTAGACAACAGGGGATGTAGAACTAAACTACTAAACACCTAGGGTTGGAGAACTGAACAAATACACACCAGAACATGGAGAACTGAACTAATAGAAAACGGGTTGGAGAACTAAACTACTAAACACCAAGGTGTCACTAGACACCAAGTCTTGGAATCCCCAAGGCTTGCAGAACAAACCTCTGTATCTAACACTTCCTTCAGTGTTTCTGCCTCCTTCACCTCCTCTAGGGCTTCCACCTGCGCCCTCAACCTCGGCCTTAATGAGAAAAACGTTCCAACAGTGCAGAGAGAATCCCCACCACCTTCGTACTGCGCAGCCATGGCTTGCCGCAATCAGGCAGTGTTTAAATTTATATGCCTTGGAGATCGCAGTCATACAGATCAAGAGTTGTGGATAACTATTCATGCCGAGTTTGAGCAACCACTGAACCTGGAGCCAGGGAAGGCTGTGTGTGATAATGGTGCAAACCTGGTGATGGCCCTATGATGGGCAACCTCACACACGTGCCTTGCATGGCTCACATCCTCAACCTGATGGTACAGCAATTTCTCCGTCACTATCCCGGCCTGGACTGCAGAAACTATGTATGCTCACTTCCGCCATTCGCAACCCGTGCGTCATCAACTTGCATCGCTACAGAGATCTTTTGGTCTACCGGTTAACCATTTGATATGCCATGTGCCGACATGTAATTAAACTCTGCACATGTTGTAGCAGCGACGAGCCTTGATGCAGTATCTCATGTCGTATAGCCTGGGCAAACGCAGTGCGGACAGGGTGCAAATCACACTTGTGGAGTGGACACAGATGAAGGACCTCTGCACTCTTCTGCACATTTTAGAAATGGCTGCTAAGATGGTTAGTGCTGACAATGCCGTCATCAGCATCACTATTCCGGTCATCCACATGCTGGAGCACACTTTGAATAGTCTGCGAGAGGAGGTGGTGGTCCCAGGGGAAGAGGAGGAAGTAGAGAAGGATGCAGAAGGGCTAACAATATCTCTAAGTTCCGGACTGTCGTCGCACAGGCGGTTGCCATGGGAGGGTGGATTACAGTGATCAGGTAGGGCTCATGGTACAAGACAAACTGTTAGTGAAGGTGCAGAAGCCAAGGAACAAATGGAGGAGGAAGAGTTGATTGACGTGAGATGAAGAGGATAATGATCATCTCTCTGTTGTCTGTGGTTGACAGGAGGGGATGGAAGAAGCAAGCTTGAGTATTATCCCACCACCAACACACTATGGCCTTGGACCTCATGAAAGAGACTGACTCATGATTGCCTTCTTGCAGCACTATGTGCAACATGATTGTTGCCCATATTGTTAGGATTCGAAATTGTGCTGACTACTGGGTGGCCACTCTGTTCGATCCACGATACAAGAATAAATTTTGCCAGATGCTTCCCCCTGGAAAGGAACGCGGCCATTTTGGAGTATCAAAACACGCTTGAAGACAACCTTGAGAGTGGTTTTCCCCAAGACAGCAGTGAGGGACACCGTGTGCATCGCAGTTATAGACTTCCAACCCTGGGAACGTTGAATCTTTAACGCAAAAACATGACCAGCTTTGCAGCGCTGGGGTCGTGTCAAGGACAACATCTGCAAGGAGTTTGTATGTTCTCCTCGTGTTTGCTTGGGTTGCCACCGGGGACTCATTTTTCTTCCCACACTCCAAAGACATACTGATAGGAAATTTAGATTGGGAGCCCCAATGGGGACAGTGCCTCTAATGTCTGTAAAGCGCTGTGGAATTAATATCAACACCAAAGAATTAAAAGATGAAATGTAGCCTGTTTTAGGTAGCACTGTAGTATGAAAACCAATTTTGATTTTATCATGTGTATCCCTGTATGAAGAACAATATCAGCACCAAAAAATTTCAAACTGAGATCTGGCCTGCTGTATCACGTTAGTAACAGAAGAAATTATTTTTTCTGTGGATTAGGCCTGTATAAGATAGAATATATGCTCCAAACAATTTCAGACTGAGATCTGGCCTGCTGTATCATGCTAGCAACAGAAAAAAAATATTTTTTTTACTCTGAACGAGCTCTGCATACAGCTGAATTTCACCGCCACAAAATGACAAGCTGAGATGTGGCGTGCTGTATCACGTTAGTGTGGTGCCCAGCTGCGCTTGGTAACACAGATCCTAGAAGGGTGTATTACTGGAATCCACCACAAGAGGCCCACATAAATATTCACACATCTCCACCTTCCACCTCAGACCAGTAGAGGGAGCCCGTTAGGGATATAAATAGGGAAGGTGGAGCTAGACAGTTAGTCAGTCTAGCCAGAACAGAGTTCCTGCTCACAGCCAGAGAGGGACAGAGTTCTCAGTTCGGTTCCTGCAGAAGTCTGTCTGCAGAGGTAGGCCAAGCTAGATTCAAGCAGCTCAGTTAGAGCTTAAGGTGTGCCGGCGCCATAAGATCGGTGAAGAGCGGCCAGCTGCCGTTAGTGTGAGTAGCCTAATGAGGGCCCGAGCGTGGCCAAAGGTGAGTGGAAAGTGAGTAGCAGTGGGGACAGAGGAGCTTACCCAGCTCACCACGAAACATATACCGGACACCGGGTCTGAGCTTACCGGGATCTCTATGACCTAGTAAGGCATAACCGGAATCCCTGGAGAACTACAGGTCCCAGGTTCACCAGAGAGCTGATACGTAACAGAGCCAGGAGACACATAGGCCCCGCAAACTGGGAGAACTCCAAGAGAAGGCCCTACCACAACGTCAGCCGGTGCAGGACAGAGATAAAGTTAGGCCTAGCTTCAGGCAGGTCAGAAACTTACTATGCAGAGGCAATAAATAGGAGGCCCTACACCCGCTCATTGGGGAGGATCCTGATATGCACCCTTCACCCTACAGTGCTCTGGGATGTGCCTGAATTACCATCAGTAAAAGGTACTGAAGTGACTACCATGTCCGTCCCCGTTCTTGCTCTGACCCGGCTGGGTCTCGCCTGTCCTGCATCCCCCTCTCCGTACGCTGCCCTGAGGCCTAGCTCCACCTGTGGGGAGCTATACCATGGAGCTGCCTTATCACCGGCCTCAGTGGACTGCCGCAGCGCTGGTGATTCTCACCAGAAACCACAGGTGGCATCACGAACTTTCATAAAATTAACAAACAATCCCCTTTTAAAAGCTGACCCCAGGGTACGGGCCCGGGAGCCGACCACAGCGACATCCCCAAGGCCAGGCAAAGGCCCGGGTACCGAGTCGTCCCCATCCCCCTGGCCAAGTCATTAGTAACAGAAAAAAATTGATTTTTAAAGGTGTACTCATGCATGGAGCATAATCGAAGAATTGCACAACAGAGTTCTATTCTGAAATGTGCCCTGCTGTCTTTGTCTGGACCTCACTAATGACACACACAAAAAAACTGCCGGAAAGTCGATTTCACAGCCACACAGGACCCTATCTACAGGTGCATCTCACTACATTACAATATCATCAAAAAGTTTATTTATTTCAGTTCTTCAATACAAAAAGTGAAACTCATATATTATATAGAGTCATTACAAACAGAGTGATCTATTTCAAGTGTTTATTTCTGTTAATGTCGATGATGATGGCTTACAGCCAATGAAAACACAAAAGTCATTATCTCAGTAAATTAAACTAATTAACAAAAAACACCTGCAAAGGCTTCCTAAGCGTTTAAAAAGGGTCCCTTAGTCTGTTTCAGTAGGCTGCACAATCATTGGGAAGACTGCTGACTTGACAGATGTCCAGAAGGAAGTCATTGACACTAAGTAAATGCAAAGTAAATTTTGCATTTCATTTGGGAATCAAGGTCCTAGAGTCCAGAGGAAGAGTGGAGAGGCCACAATCCAAGCTGCTTGAGGTCTAGTGTGAAGTTTCCACAATCCATGATGGTTTGGGGAGCCATGTCATCTGCTGGTGTAGGTCCACTGTGTTTTATCAAGACCAAAGTCAGCACAGCCGTCTACCAGGAAATTTTAGAGCACTTCATGCTTCCCTCTGCCGACAAGCTTTTTGGAGATGGAAATGTCATTCTCCAGCAGGACTTGGCCCCTGTCCACACTGCCAAAAGTACCAATACCTGGTTTAAAAACAACAGTATCACTGTGCTTCATTGGCAGCAAACTCGCCTGACCGTAACCCCATAGAGGATCTATTATAGAGAATCTATGGGGTATTGTAAAGAGGAAGATGAGAGACACCAGACCCAACAATGCAGACAAGCTGAAGGCAGCTATCAAAGCAACCTAGGCTTCCATAACACCTCAGCAGTGCCACAGGCTGATCCCCTCCATGCCACGCTGCATTGATGCAGTAATTGATGCAAAAGGAGCCCTGACCAAGTATTGAGGACATTTACTGAACATACGTTTCAGTAGGGCAACATTTCTGATTTTAAAATCATTTTTCAAGCTGTTGTTATAAAGTATTCTAATTTACTGAGATAATGACTTTTGTGTTTTCATTGGCTGTAAGCCATAATCATCAACATTAACAGAAATAAACACGTGAAATAGATCCCTCTGCTTGTAATGACTCTATATAATATATGAGTTTCACTTTTTCTATTGAAGAACTGAAATAAATTAACTTTTTGATGATATTCTAATTTAGTGAGATGCACCTGTATCTAAACTATCTGACTTAGAAGCAACCGCCTAGCTAACAGTAATAATCGCACAGTATCCAGGAGCAGTCTCTCTGATCCGTTATACTGACAAATGGCGCTAAAAAAAAACATGTCCGCTCTTTATATAGAGAGGGACATGTGATTTCGGCAGCCAATGGCACAAGCCCTTGTGTCTGGACATTGTGGATGGTTCCTGCATCCTGATTGGCTAGCCACAATTTGCACACATTAAGTTAGGAAAAAAAAATTAGATTAAAAGCACGCCGCTCCTTTGACCTCTCCCTACCCCCTCCCCTCATCAAGCACGTCATCCCCGTTCATCATACAGCACCACTATCCTAGCCAAAGTGCTGAAAATACTGTTGTGAAAACACAATCATTTGCCGGATTTTTACCAAATTTCGCCGATTTTAAGTGAAAACGCTCGGGTGTCCGATCACGAATCTGAATGTGCAACGTTCGTGCCGAATTTGAAATTGGCAAACATTTTTTGAGCATGTTCGCTCATCTCTAATCAGCAATAAACACTAGTGACCCAGCACCATTGGAAGCCATGCATACCCGCGTCATCACTCAGCCTCCATAAACTAACTGACCTAATAAAATTACTCGTCTCACACCTTAAGATAGCCGTAATGCAGTTGTTCCTTTAGACTGGCAATAGTCCATTAAGTAAAAACCTACCTCTTACTCAAGCTTTGAGAAAGGGGGGAGTCACCGCAAGTGTGTTCCTTCTGATCGTCAGGCAGCGTCACAGCCCTTCTGTTCATCTAATCTTAGCGCTCGTTTGCGCATGGACAGTCCACTCCAGAGTTCTGACTGCAGTCTGGAAGCTTGTTGGATTCTGCATTGTAGTTTGGATGCTTTGATTCACAGTGGTGATTATTATAATTTTTATGAAATTATCAAGAAATTGAATATGTTCATGAAATTCATATGGATAAAGACAATAATGGAAAACAACATAACTTGCCTTTTTTTACATAGTAAATCACACCGCCTCCACCATGTGCTACACAAGATGTGTTGTGCTTTGGATCATGAGATGTTCCAAGCCTTCGCCATACTTTCTTCTTCCCATCATTCTGGTACATGTTGATCTTTGTTTCATCTGTCTAAAGAATGATTTAGAACTGGGCGGCTTCTTTAGATGTTTTTTTGGCAAAGTTTAATCTGACCATTCTATTATTAATTTTTAAGACTGGTTAATGGTTTGCAGCTTGTGTTGAACCCTCTGTATTTGCTCTCTTTAAGTCTTCTCTTTATGGTAGACGTAGATACTGAGACACTGGAGAGTGTTCTTCACTTGGGTGGATGTTGTGAAAGGGTTTTTCTTCACCATGGAAAGGATTCTGTTATCATCCACCACTGTTGTCTTCTGTGGACGTCCTGGCCTTTTTGAGTTCCCCAAGCTCACCACTCTTTTTTTGCAAAACGTACTATACTGTTGATTTGGCCACTCCTTACATTTCTGCTTTCTCTCTGATGTTTTTCTTTGCTTTTAAGCCTATTGATGGTCTGTTTCACTTCCATTGAGTGCATGTTGTGCATTCACGGAAACAGCTTCCAAATCCAAATGCCACACCAGGAATCAGCTCCAGACCTGTTACCTGCTTAATAGATGATTGGTTAATGAGGTAATAGCTCATGTGGCCCATTAAAGAGCTTTTGGGATAATTGTCCAATTATGTTTAATCCCTTTAAAAAGAGGCAGCTGCATATTAAAGAACTGTAATTCCTAAACCCTTACTATAATTAGGATGTGAATACCCACAATTTAAAGCTGAAAGTCTGCACTTTCAGCCCATATTGATTATATAACTGTATATTTAATATATTTTGTTAAACAGCTAAAATACCAAAACTTCATCAGTGGATGATTTCTGAGCAGGCCCAAGTGTCTCTGTCTAGCAATTATACATATCATATTAGCCAGCAGTCTTATTGAGGAATCGTGGGATTTATTTTAAAGTCTATATTGAGGCTATGGGGGCGTTAAGGTGTTGGGTCTAAAAATCCACTCAAGTTACTTCATTGTTATTTTTTCAACACTATCTCCTTCTCTGGAATCAAAATTGCTGGACAATCATCAACAATCTTAAATACACAGACAATACAACATTGATAGCAACAAGCATAGATGAAATGAAGGACTTATAGAGTGTCAAGATGGAAAGCTCAAACAACACAAAGAAGAGAAAGATATTGACTACTGCCATGTATGAGCAGGACACATTTGAGATGGGTGGCGATGAATTGGATGTTGTATAAGACTTTGTCCTACTCGGATCAACGATCGTTCAAGATGCAGCGACAACACCGGAAGTCAATAGCTATGGGCAAATCATCAATGAAGTCACTGGACAAGGTGTTCAAATAGAGAAGCATTTCAGTCACACATGTCACTCGAAGTAAAGATCACCAAGCTATGCACTTGACGACTTTGGACACATCATGGGAAGAGAGCAATCACTAGATAAGGACATCATGGTCAGAAGAATAGAAGTAACAAGGTGAAAAGGAAGACCAACAACCGGATGGCTTGATACTATCAAGAAAACAGAGGAAAAGATCCTGGTGGACCTATATAGGCTTGCAAAAGATCGATCTTCCTACAGATCGTTCATCCACCAAATCGCCATGGTTCGAGATCAAGTTGAAGGCCGTTAATAATAAATAATAATAATTCCCTTCTCTCCTACTTGTGGGTACATGATCAATTATCCAGAACCGTAAATCAAGCCTGAGGAAGGAAACCAGAGTTTCCGAAACACGTAGGTTTTTGGTCCTCGCAGGTCCCCGTATTGGTATGTGCCACGTGTGTCTGACGTCACACAGGTCTTTTTATCCTGCAGTGCGGCATTACAGGTCCTCTGACCGCTGCCGCACACTGACGTTCGGAGAGCTATAGAGGGAGCAGCTAGTCACCAGCCGGGACCCTGTTTCCCTCCCTCTCCTTACCTGCCACACCATCGCTCACAAGCCTTTGGAGCGCTGCAACAATAGACCGCATTACACAGCAGTCTACAGGATGTCAGGATCGTCGATCGACAGCCACATAAAGACTCGCACGCCGGACACGTAAGTCAACTGGGAACTGCTCCCTGCCTTACTCCAGCTGCGCCTCATAGACTGTACTATATTCTGGCAAGCCTACCTCACGCAGCTAATTTCGCTGGGAAAAGACTTATTTTCATTCTGTGTTATCTACTCACCGACAGCCTAACTATTTGATCCCTAACTCCCTTTGGGTACACCGACTTATCGTCTCACACAAAGAGAGAGGATCAAGCATTTCTACAAAAGGCACTGGGTTCATCCAAAACCCATTCAGGTCAAGCCTGTACGTTCTCTTAGTGTTATTATCAGTAACACATTTTTTTCCATGCTGTGAAAATAACAGGATACAAAAACACAGGTAGAATCTTAGTAACTATTACCGTCCTACCCCCCCCCTCCTCTGATGGTTCAATAACTGTAGCCTTATCTCTCCTCTTAGAGTAACTTCGAACTAAACTAGGACTTGCCGTTACGATCACCCTATTACTACCCTATGGTTATCAACACCATTCAGAATAGAGCCCCTTCTTCCAGGTAATCACAGCATTCACTGTTGTATTCAGATATATTTTCTTCATTTATTATCCCTCAACTATATATATCCGTTTTCGTCCCCAGGTTCGCGACATTCCTCCTCCCACACCAGTCATCTTTGAAAATTCTACTCCTTTCCACACCAGGTAAACACATTTCTATTCATTCAATTAGGGATAATCACCCATCATCTAACTTTCATCCTCTACTCTTCCCGCAGGATACACCTGGGATCATACGCACCTTTCTAGTACATGCCATACTACTACTGCCACTCCGCAGTCATCTCCACGCTTGTCCTTCCCACTGCGGATTTATATTTAATTTTAACAAATTGTGTTTTATTATTAAAATCCCCCTCCCTTACCTAATATTGTGAACATCCCTTTAATAAAATTACTTATCTGTTTTAAATTATTGTTGTCACTTATATATATATTTTACGCCTTTTATCCTACGCCTTATACGTCCAGCGCAAGTACCATGATTTTACCTCCTATTTTATAATTTGACAATCTGTGGTTGGTTGTATTGCTTGCAGCAGGTGTTTTAGGCAGACCTACCAGCGCCACCACCCTCTTTTTATTAATAAATAATAATAATCCCCTTCTCTCCTACTTGTGGGTACATGATCAATTATCCAGAACAGTAAATCACTTAACTTGTGTCCTGCTGCAACAAAATGTTTGGGTACTGGTAATTCTGTTTTTTTAATTCGTATTGTGAACTTTTGATTATTTATCCTTAATCTACAGTTCAGGGTAGTTTCCCCAACATAGAGTAGTTTGTACGAACATTGTATTACATACATGTGCCTCAGATTTTGTAGTGTAAGAAAATCTATCATTTCATATGTGACCCTTGTTTGTGGAGGAATGAATGTGTTGTCTTTAACCAAAATTATGGCAGTTCATGCAAATGAGACAGGGGAAAGTGTTCCCTTGTTTTAACTGCCAAGAATAAAACCAATGGTATGATTTTTGAGTAAGATAACCTTAACAATTATATTTATTTCAATCTAAAAATGTCAATTTTCAATGAATACCTGAACCCCTATGCACGCATCCTCCCTCGTTCTCACCCTGACCTCTTCATGCTGTATATCACCTGACTGACACTGAAGTGTTGGAGTATTTGGATGTACAGAAGTGAGTATACAGTCATGGCCAAAAGTATTGAGAATGAGACAAATAGTAATTTTTCCAAAGTTTACTGCTTCATTTTTTGTAATGGCAATTTGCATATACTCCTGAATGTCAAAGAGTGATCAGCTTAACAGCAATTACTGTACTTGCAAAGTCAATATTTGCCCAGAAAATGAACTTTAACCCCCAAAACACATTTCAACATCATTGCAGTCCTGCCTTAAAAGGAGCAGCTAACATCGTTTTAGTGATTGATCCATTAACACAGGTGTGGGTGTTGATGAGGACAGGGCTGGCGATCAATCAGTCATGATTAAGTAAGAATGACATCACTGGACACTTTAAAAGGAGGCTGGTTCTTGGTATCATTGTTTCTCTTCAGTTAACCATGGTTATCTCTAAAGAAACACGTGCAGCCATCATTGCACTGCACAAAAATGGCCTAACAGGGAAGAGTATCGCAGCTACAAAGATTGCACCTCAGTCAACAATCTATCGCATCATCAAGAACTTCAAGGAGAAAGCTTCCATTGTTGTCAAAAAGGCTCCAGGACGCCCAAGAAAGACCAGCAAGCGCCAGGACCGTATCTTAAAACTGTTTCAGCTGCGGGATCGGACTACCAGCAGTGCCGAGCTTGCTCAGGAATGGCAGCAGGCTGGTGTGAGTGCTTCTGCACGCACTGTGAGGCGGAGACTCTTTGAGCAAGGGCTGGTTTCAAGGAGGGCAGCAAAGAAGCCACTTCTCTCCAGAAAAAACATCAGGGACCGACTGATATTCTGCAAAAGGTACAGGGAGTGGACTGCTGAGGACTGGGGCAAAGTCATTTTCTCTGATGAATCCCCTTTTCGATTGTTTGGGACATCTGGAAAACAGCTTATTCGGAGAAGAAGAGGTGAGCGCTACCACCAGTCTTGTCTCATGCCAACTGTAAAGCATCCTGAAACCATTCATGTGTGGGGTTGCTTCTCAGCCAAGGGAATCGGCTCACTCACAGTCTTGCCTAAAAACACAGCCATGAATAAAGAATGGTACCAGAATGTCCTCCAAGAGCAACTTCTCCCAACCGTCCAAGAGCAGTTTGGCGCCCAACAATGCCTTTTCCAGCATGATGGAGCACCTTGCCATAAAGCAAAGGTGATAACTAAATGGCTCATGGAACAAAACATAGAGATTTTGGGTCCATGGCCTGGAAACTCTAGAGATCTTAATCCCATTGAAAACTTGTGGTCAATCATCAAGAGATGGGTGGACAAACAAAAACCAACAAATTCTGGCAAAATGCAAGCATTGATTATGCAAGAATGGACTGCTATCAGTCAGGATTTGGTCCAAAAGTTGATTGAGAGCATGCCAGGGAGAATTACAGAGGTCTTGAAGAAGAAGGGGCAACACTGCAAATATTGACTTGCTGCATTAACTCATTCTAACTGTCAATATAACCTATTGGTACTCATAATATGATTGCAATTATATTTCTGTATGTGATATAAACATCAGACAAACACTAATAAAAACTAGAGGCCAGCAGATCATGTGAAAATATAATTTTGGTGTCATTCTCAAAACTTTTGGCCATGACTGTACATGGAGAAGAGGTGCACCAAACGGAAAATCGACCTGGGCAAGCATTGTGTATCTGGTCAACACACCCGGACTCCTCGCTTCCTTCATCAGGCTGCACTGAGGCTTGTTTATCCCCTCAAGGGGCAGAGGAGCGGCTGATGTCAGTCACACTGTATATGAACTAAATATCGCTGCAGGTTTTATGCACATATAATAAGCAGAACAAAGCTAGATAAGCCAGTGTATCTAATCATATCATGTGTCAGCTGTGTATTATTGTTACTATTATTTAGTTTTAGGACACCATTGATTACATTGTGCTGTTCATGAGAAGGAGTTACATACAGAATCGACTATATAATTGTCTTATCCTGTCTGTCTGTCTGTCCTGGAAATCCCGCGTCGCTCATTGGTCCGGCAGCGGCCAATCAGCGCCGCGGGATTTCTGAAAAAAGATGGTGGCCGTTAGCGGCTCATCTGGCAGACGGAGGTCAGCGGCGATGCAGCGGGGAGATGAGCGGCGCTAGCAGCACAACTACCCCGACCGGCGCTGCTGACCTCCATGCGGCTAATGTCGGAAGATCAGCGGCTTGGCCCGCTGATCTCCCGACAGCAAGTGTGAACGGAGGACCGGGGAGCGGCGCCACCGCCGGTCGGGATGCTTCTGCTGCGAGTAGCCGCTCATCTCCCGGCTTCTCGCAGCAGAAGGAGCCGCACAGGCAGCGCCGCTCCCCGGTCCTCGCTAATACGGAGCCGCACAAGCAGCGCCGCTCCCGGGCCCACACTAATACGATGCTGATTGGTCACTAATACGATGCTGATTGGTCGCGGTGGCCGGCTACCGCGACCAATCAGCGAGATGGGAGGCAAATTTAAACGCTGCTCTGCTGATTGGTCGCGGTAGCCGGCTGCGACCAATCAGCGAGATGGGCGGCAAATTTAAACGCCGCTCTGCTGATTGATTGGTCGCAGCCGGCCACCGCGACCAATCAGCAGAGTGGCGTTTAAATTTGCAGCCTATTTCGCTGATTGGTCGCCGGCCGCGACCAATCAGCAGAGCGGCGTTTAAATTTGCCGCCGATATCGCTGATTGGTCGCGGTAGCCGGCCACCGCGACCAATCAGCACAGCGGCGTTCAAATTTGCCGCCCATCTTGCTGATTGGTCGCGGTGGCCGGCCGCGACCAATCAGCGAGATGGCCGGCAAATTTAAATGCCGCTCTGCTCATTGGTCGCGGTGGCAGGCTGCGACCAATCAGCGAGATGGGCGGCAAATCTAAACGCCGCTCTGCTGATTGGTCGCGGCCGCCGGCCGACCGCGACCAATCAGTGAGATTGGCGCCAAATGTAAACACCGCTGTGCTGATTGGTCGCGGCCGCCAGCCGCGACCAATCAGCGAGATTGTCGCCAAATTTAAACAACGCTCTGCTGATTGGTCGCTGACGCCAGACGCGACCAATCAGCGAGATTGGCGCCAAATTTAAACTCCGCTCTGCTGATTGGTTGTGGTGGCCGGCCGCGACCAATCAGCGATTTTGGTGCCAATTTGAAACACCGCTCTGCTGATTAGTCGCAACCACCGGCCGTGACCAATCAGCGATATTGGCGCCAAATTTAAACACCGCTTCGCTGATTGGTCGTGGTGGCCGGCTGCGACCAATCAGCGATATTGGCGCCATATTTAAACACCGCTCTGCTCATTGGTCGCGGTTACCGGTCACGAATAACCAGCATTATTGGCGACAAATTTAAACACCGCTCTGCTGATTAGTTGCGGCCGTGACCAGTCACCATTATTGGCGCCAAATTTAAATAACGCTCTGCTGATTGGTTGCGGCCGGCGGTCGTGACCAATCAGCATTATTGCCGCCAAATTTAAACCCCGCTCTGCTGATTGGTCGCGGCCAGCGAACGCAACCAATCAGCATTATTGGCGCCAAATTTAAACCCCGCTCTGCTGATTAGTCGCGACCGCCGGCCGTGACCAATCTGCGATATAGGCGCCAAATTTTAACACCGCTTTGCTAATTGGTCACGGTTGCCGGCCTCGACCAATCAGCGATTTTGGCGCCAAATTTAAATACCGCTCTGCTGATTGCGCACGGTCGGCCGCATACCTATTCTAGAATACCCGATGCGTTAGAATCGGGCCACCATCTAGTACAAATATAAATTACAGTGAACAAACTTACATTGACGGACTGGTACAAAATAGAGGACCCTGCCCTTGCGGGTGTAGTGCCGGCGTCCCTGCCCTCTGCTAGGCAGGGACGCTGTTCCCCTCACCGCTCTGCTCCGTGCCCGGCGTCCCTCTCCCGCTCTGCTGGCAGCGCGCGCTCCTTCCCGGCCACTGTGCTTAGGGCGTGCGCGCGCGCCCTCCCTCCCTCTTAAAGGGGCCGCGCGCGCCGTCCTAAGGAGTCCCCGGCCAATGGCCGGAGGACTTTACCATATATAAGGCACCTCCTCCAAAATGGAGGTGCCCGAGCAATGTTGTTGCACCGTTCTACTCTGCTTCAGCCCTCAGGTCCCGTTGCCAGTTACCTGCCAGTTACCTGCCAGATTCCTGCCAGCTTGCTGTCCTAATCCTGCCTGATTTCCTGTTACCTGCCTGCCTGAGGTCCGACGGTCTGCCTTACAACTCCGGTCAGTCTGTCTAAGGACCAACTTGCCCGCTCACCTGGGAGCGCACATCAGCTACCTGCCTGCTTGCCTGAGGTCCGACGGTCTGCCTTACAACTCCGGTCAGTCTGTCTATGGACCAGCTTGCCCGCTCACCTGGGAGCGCTTCTCCGCTACCTGCCTGCTTGCCTGCCCGGAGGCTCCGCTGTCACGTGCTGTGACCACCAGCTATTCCAGACTCTTGCCCGCTCACCTGGGAGCGCTTCTCCGCTACCTGCCTGCTTGCCTACCTGGAGGCTCCGCCGTCACGTGCTGTGACCACCTGCTATTCCAGAGACTCTCGCTTGCTCACCTGGGAGCACACATCCTCCATCTGCCTTGCTAGCCTACCTGGAGGTTCAGCCATCACAGGTCGTACCTACCCCTTACCTAGAGACTGCCCCGGTCACTTGCCGTGACCTCCAGCCCGTTCTTCCAGAGACTGCCCCGGTCACTTGCCGTGACCTCCAGCCCGTTCTTCCAGAGACTGCCCTGATCACTTGCCGTGACCTCCTGCCCGTACACCCAGAGACTGTCCCGGTCACCTGCTGTGACTGCCTGCCTGGTCGCCACCCGCTCCCTTACAAGGACCGCTCCCTTGTATAGTAGCCCAGAGGTTCCGCCTCCCAGACCCGTTACAGTTTGCTCGGGCCACAGAACCCGGTGGCACCCAAGCTCCCTCGCTCTCGGACCTGTGTCATGAACTGTCCCGTCAAAGGTCCCAACAGGAGTCCATCCTGGGTCACCTGCGGAATGTCAATACTCGCCTGGACACTCTGACTGTTCCACCAACAACCTCCGCCAGTGCCATGTCTCGCAATCCGGCAGCTCCGCTGTCCACTAACACCATGATATCCTACCCCGGACCTCGGCTTTCTGCACCTCCTCGCTTCGGAGGCGACTCAGCCCAGGCTCGGGGCTTCATAAATCAGTGCACCCTGCACTTTGAACTATTGTCCCACCAGTTTAACTCCGACCGAGCCAAAATTGCATTCATCATGTCCCATCTCACCGGGGAGGCCCTGGCCTGGCTAAATCCTCTATGGGAGAGAGGAGACCCCCTGGTGTCCAACTTGCCTGCTTTTCTCACGGCTTTCCGGAAAGTCTTCGACGAACCCGGACGGAAGACCTCATCCGCATCATCGTTGCTACGCCTCCGTCAGGAAAGTCTCACCGTGGGCCAATATGCCATACGGTTCCGTACCCTTGCCTCGGAGCTGGCCTGGGATAACGACGCTCTGGTTTCCGTCTTCTGGGAGGGTCTGTCCGGCCGTATTAAAGATGAACTTGCCGGTCGGGACATTCCTACCACTCTCGATGACTTAATAACTCTTGCCACCCGGATTGACCTACGGTTCCAGGAGCGTGCCAGAGAGGTCACCCGTGAGAGGAGGTTACCATGTCTAGCTCCTACTTTTCAGAAACCCGTCACTCCTTCTGTCTCTAACCAGGTACACCCTCCTGAGCCTATGCAGGTCGACCAGACCAAGATGGTCAAGACCCGTCAGGACTTACGCCGTGCCGAGGGGACCTGCTTCTACTGTGGCAGTAAGGAGCACCGGATCCGTGCCTGCCCGGAGAGGTCGGGAAACGCCTGTGTCTAGGTTCGCTCAGAGAGGTCCACCTAGACAAGAATAAATCCTCTCCATCCCTGCTGTTGTCAGTTTCAATCGTCTACGGGGAGAACCGTTATTTCAAACTAGCCCAACTGGACTCTGGAGCAGCCGGGAATCTTATTTCACAGTCCCTGGTAGAGAAATACCGCATCCCCACCAAACCTCTGGCTGTACCCTTGTCTGTTGCTGCCGTGGATGGGGGGCTCTTACCACGCCCCATCCAACTCATCACCGAATCCATTACTCTGCAGGTGGGAATGCTGCATTCTGAAAGTATCTCCTTCCATGTTCTGCCTGGACTCTCTCACGCCCTCTTGCTAGGCCTACCTTGGCTCCAGAAACATGCATCCGTTCTTGACTGGCAGACCGGAGAAGTCCTTCGCTGGGGACAGGGCTGCCATAAGACCTGTCTGGTTCCCGTTCATCCCGTCCGTCCTTCTCCTACCCCAGCTAATCTACCTGGACTTCCGATTCCTTATTGGTCTTATGCTGATGTCTTTAATAAAAAGGAGGCAGAGACACTACCCCCTCATAGACCATACGACTGCCCTATCGACCTGTTACCTGGTACTTCTCCTCCCCGTGGGCGTATTTATCCATTATCCGCTGCTGAGACCCGGTCGATGTCCGAATATATTGAGGAGAATCTGGCCAGGGGATTCATCCGGAAATCTACCTCCCCGGCGGGAGCAGGCTTCTTTTTCGTCAAAAAGAAGGACGGCTCTCTCCGTCCCTGTATAGACTATAGAGGCCTTAACCAGATCACGGTGAAGAATAAGTACCCCCTTCCGCTCATTCCGGAGTTATTTGATCGTCTGAGGGGGGCTAGAATCTTCACCAAACTGGACCTCCGTGGGGCGTACAACCTGGTTCGTATCCGTCAGGGGGATGAATGGAAGACGGCATTCAACACCCGGGACGGCCACTATGAATATCTGGTAATGCCCTTTGGCCTCTGTAACGCTCCTGCCGTCTTTCAAGAGTTGGTCAATGACATCTTCCGGGACCTTCTCTACTCCTGCGTAGTGGTGTACCTGGACGACATCTTGGTCTTCTCTCCGGATCTCCAGACTCACCGGAGGGATGTTCGTCAGGTCCTGCTCAGGCTCAGGCAGAACCATCTCTACGCTAAATATGAGAAGTGCCTCTTTGAGCAGACCTCGCTTCCGTTTCTGGGCTACATTATCTCTCAGACCGGCCTACAAATGGATCCTGAGAAACTGTCTGCCATCGAGAAATGGCCCCGACCAGAGGGGTTGAAGGCTATTCAACGGTTCCTGGGCTTCGCCAACTATTACCGCCTCTTCATCCCGCACTTCTCTTCCCGGACTGCCCCAATTTCCGCGCTCACCCGTAAGGGTACTAATCCCAAAGAGTGGCCGCCCGAAGCAGAGGAGGCCTTTCTTTCCCTAAAACAGGCCTTCTCTTCCGCCCCGGTGCTGCATCGCCCGGACGGCAACAAGCAGTTCTTCCTGGAAGTTGACGCCTCCTCCTCTGGAGCCGGAGCGGTACTTACTCAAAAATCATCTTCCGGGAGAATGGTAACTTGTGGCTTCTTCTCCAAACTCTTCTCCTCTTCTGAGCGCAACTATTCCATAGGAGACCGAGAGTTATTGGCCATCAAGCTGGCGTTGGAGGAGTGGCGTTACCTACTCGAGGGGGCTCTTCATCCGGTAATAATTTACACTGACCACAAGAACTTGGCTTACCTCCAGCATGCCCAGAGACTTAACCCGCGCCAAGCCCGGTGGTCCTTGTTTTTTGCTCGCTTTGATTTTGTTCTTCATTTTCGCCCGGCTGACAAAAACGTCAAAGCAGACGCCTTGTCCCGATCCTTTCTGGTGTCCGATCTCGAGGAAGAACCTAAACATATCATCGATCCCGCCAGAGTAATGCAGGTGGCTCCCGTGAGTCTAAATCGTCTCCCTCCCGGTAAGACGTTTGTTTCAGTACCTGATCGGGAGAAGATCCTACACTGGGGCCATTCGTCTAAACTAGCTGGCCACGCCGGTCAGAAAAAGACCCTCCAGCTTATTGCCCGGCACTATTGGTGGCCTACCCTGCACAAGGACATAATAGACTTTGTTTCTGCCTGTGTGTCCTGCGCCCGCAACAAAGTCCCGAGACATCTGCCAGCCGGACGCCTCCTTCCGCTTCCTGTACCTGCTGCCCCCTGGCAGCATATAGCAATGGACTTTATAACTGATCTCCCCGTCTCTGCCGGTTGTACGGTCATTTGGGTGGTCGCTGACCGCTTTTCCAAGATGGCTCACTTTATTCCCCTGCCAGGCCTTCCGTCTGCACCCGAGCTGGCTAAAGACTTTATCCGCCACATCTTCCGTCTTCATGGCCTGCCCCTCCACATCGTGTCGGATCGTGGGGTACAGTTCACCTCACGTTTCTGGAGAGCCACTTGTAAACTACTAGACGTCACCCTGGACTTCTCTTCTGCTTACCACCCACAGTCCAATGGTCAAGTGGAGCGGATCAATCAGAACCTGACCAGTTACCTCCGGCACTTCGTTAATGCCCACCATTCTGACTGGGTGGATCTCCTACCATGGGCCGAGTTCTCTTATAATAATCACGAGAGCGAATCCTCCTCCAAAT
Organism: Phyllobates terribilis; assembly: GCF_046119375.1. Classification (NCBI taxonomy): domain Eukaryota; kingdom Metazoa; phylum Chordata; class Amphibia; order Anura; family Dendrobatidae; genus Phyllobates; species Phyllobates terribilis. The sequence continues at coordinate 371,091,489 of NW_027362769.1, forward strand.
CCCCGTTTTTTGTAGTCTTTGGTCAGCATCCTCGGATTCCTTTTCCTGTCTCCACCTCTGTGGACAACCCGGCTGCGGAATCTCTCGTTAGCAAATTTTCCTCCATATGGGAGAGTACCCGGTCCGCACTCCTTCTGTCATCCGAGCGTATGAAAAGACACGCTGACAAAAAACGCCTGGATCCTCCACAATTTCGTCCAGGAGATAAAGTCTGGCTCTCATCTAAATATGTTCGACTCAAGATACCTTCTTACAAGTTAGGGCCTCGGTTCATCGGTCCTCTGGAGGTCATCAGTCAGATCAACCCGGTGGCCTATAAATTGAAACTCCCGGCCAACTTACGGATCCCTAACTCCTTCCATGTATCTCTCCTCAAACCCGTGGTGCTTAACTCTTTTTCCAAGTCTACAGGTACGCCTCCTGCTCCGGTTTCTGCTGAGGACGAGTTTGAGGTAGAGAACATTCTTGCCACCAAAAGGGTAAGAGGAAAGACCTTTTTTCTGGTAGATTGGAAGGGGTTTGGTCCTGAGGAGAGAACGTGGGAGCCCCGGGAGAACATCCATGCCCCTCTCATCCTAGCTAAATTTCTATCTGGCCTAAAAAAGGGGGTGCCTAAAGGGGGGGGTACTGTAGTGCCGGCGTCCCTGCCCTCTGCTAGGCAGGGACGCTGTTCCCCTCACCGCTCTGCTCCGTGCCCGGCGTCCCTCTCCCGCTCTGCTGGCAGCGCGCGCTCCTTCCCGGCCACTGTGCTTAGGGCGCGCGCGCCCTCCCTCCCTCTTAAAGGGGCCGCGCGCGCCGTCCTAAGGAGTCCCCGGCCAATGGCCGGAGGACTTTACCATATATAAGGCACCTCCTCCAAAATGGAGGTGCCCGAGCAATGTTGTTGCACCGTTCTACTCTGCTTCAGCCCTCAGGTCCCGTTGCCAGTTACCTGCCAGTTACCTGCCAGATTCCTGCCAGCTTGCTGTCCTAATCCTGCCTGATTTCCTGTTACCTGCCTGCCTGCCTGAGGTCCGACGGTCTGCCTTACAACTCCGGTCAGTCTGTCTAAGGACCAACTTGCCCGCTCACCTGGGAGCGCACATCAGCTACCTGCCTGCTTGCCTGAGGTCCGACGGTCTGCCTTACAACTCCGGTCAGTCTGTCTATGGACCAGCTTGCCCGCTCACCTGGGAGCGCTTCTCCGCTACCTGCCTGCTTGCCTGCCCGGAGGCTCCGCTGTCACGTGCTGTGACCACCAGCTATTCCAGACTCTTGCCCGCTCACCTGGGAGCGCTTCTCCGCTACCTGCCTGCTTGCCTACCTGGAGGCTCCGCCGTCACGTGCTGTGACCACCTGCTATTCCAGAGACTCTCGCTTGCTCACCTGGGAGCACACATCCTCCATCTGCCTTGCTAGCCTACCTGGAGGTTCAGCCATCACAGGTCGCACCTACCCCTTACCTAGAGACTGCCCCGGTCACTTGCCGTGACCTCCAGCCCGTTCTTCCAGAGACTGCCCCGGTCACTTGCTGTGACCTCCAGCCCGTTCTTCCAGAGACTGCCCTGATCACTTGCCGTGACCTCCTGCCCGTACACCCAGAGACTGTCCCGGTCACCTGCTGTGACTGCCTGGTCGCCACCCGCTCCCTTACAAGGACCGCTCCCTTGTATAGTAGCCCAGAGGTTCCGCCTCCCAGACCCGTTACAGCGGGCTTGCATTCTGTAGGAAAATGGGGAAGGAGACAATAGGTTAGGGGGTTTGCGGCACCTCAGGAGATGCTGAGGTGGCAGTAGGGTCATTACAGGCTGTAAACTTTCTCAAAGAAATGGGTTTTCAACTTCAGTCTAAAAGTTCTGAATGTGGCGGATAATCAGACATATTGGGGCACGGAATTCCAGATAATAGGGGATACTCAGGAGAAGTTTTGGAGGCGATTGGATGAGGAACGAATAAGTGTGGAGAAAAGGAGGTTTTGAAAGGAACGGAGAGTACGTGTTGGAAAATATCAGGAGATTAGCTCAGAGATAGACGGAGGAGACAGATTACGAATGGCTTTGTAGGTCAATGTCAGTAGTTTGAACTGTATACGTTGGGGAATTGGGAGCCAATAAAGGGATTTTCAGATGGGAAAAATGGAAGAGTAGCGAGGAGAAAGGTGGATCAGTCGGTTAAGGATGGACTGGAGAGGTGTGAGAGTGTTTCCAAGGAGGCCTTAAAGGAGGATATTGAAGTAGTCGAAGCCTGACAAGAAGGAGGAGGATATGGCTGATACACACTCTGGGATTGTGAACAGCATCAGGACCAGAGAGGTAGATATGAGTGTCCTCAGTGTTTAAGTGGCACTGGATGCCATTGTCCTAGGCCAAAGTTTAGATTGAGAAGACTAGGGTTGTCAGGACAGAGAGTCTTGAGGGACACCTACAGAAAGAGGGCAGGATGAAGAGGTAGTATGGGAGTGGGAGACACTAAATGAGCGATTGGAAAGGTATGAGGAGATCCAAGAGAGGGCAAGGGAAGACAGGATTAGTAGTAGAAGGGAGTGGTCACCTGCGTTGAAGGCAGAACAGGTCTAGAAGGAGAATGATAGAGAATTGTCTATTAGCTTTGACTGTAAGTCATTAGTAATTTTGGTCAGGGCAGTTTCAGTCAATTGACGGGGATGGAAGCTGGATTATAGGTTGTCAAAGAGTGAGTTAGATGAGAAATGGGAGGAAATTTTAGCATGGTCATGCTGTTCGAGTAGTTTGGAGGCAAACAGGAACAGTGATATGGGGAAACAGCTGGACGCAGAGGTCGGGTCAAGGGATGGATTCTTCAGGATAGGTGTGATCGTGGCCTGTTTGTAAGTAGAAGGGAAGGTACCAGAAGTTAGCGTTAGGTTGTAGAGGTGGGTTAGGCCTGCGATAAGCGTGGTGGTCAGTTTGGGAAGGAGGAAAACAAGCCCTCACACAGCTCCATCAAACTGAAAATGTTATGGGTCTCAGGAAATGTCAACATAAAACGCACAGCTTCCCAAGCACAGTTTGATGGTGGCCACCATAGCTTCCTCACACAGTTGATGGTGGTCCCCAGAGTCCCCCACCCCCGCACAGTATGAATGTAGTCCCTACAATCCCCCCCACACACAATATGACAACCCCCATAGCATAACAGTGCCACCAAAAGCTCCCCCACACACATTGATAGTCCCACATTTTTTCATTTCAATAATTCTATTTTTTCATAATTTTTTTATTAAGTACTTGAAGGGTTCATAAGTCAAAAGCATGGGGAACAAAGCCAGAGGCACTATGCTTGAGTCCCAAGGCACATTTCAATTGTCAGATTAGCCCACTATGAGGCTCAAAGGCACCATGGCCTTTGCACAAAGTCACTATGAGGCGCTAGGAGGCTCAGAGGCGCTATGAAGCACATAGGTGCTATAAAGCACATTGGCACTATAAGGCACAGAGGCGCTGTGAAGCACTATGAGGCCCAGAGGTGTTGTGAAGCACTTAAGGCCCACAGGCGATGTGAGGTACTATGAGGCACAGAATAGGGACGTGTTTGTGAGACCAGACTCATAAACAGAATTACATTAAAGAAAGCAATCCATCTGAATTCAGGATAAACCTCCAATTTGAGTGGTACATTTCAATTGTCCGATTAGCCCCACTTGAAAGAGCCCATTTAATGTGGCGCAAGTGGAGGGCAAACTTCAGAGATAATGTGCTGTATTAACCGCAGATGTCGTCCTACGGATGGAGTAGCTAGGCTGGTACTGGTCTGGCGGACAATAGTGAAAAAATCTGTTTATTCAACCACAAAATGCTAGCCCTAAGTCAAACTCTGAAGCCCAATCATGAGCCCTGTGCAGCCATGACATGCGACTAACTGAAGTCAATCATGAAATGTAGCCTAGACATGTGCCCAAACTTTAGTCTCGAGGTCCAAGGCCTAGCTTCCGCCTGAGCCAAACTTCAACACATGAGGCCCTAGGCTCAGCTTTGACATAAAGCTAGTATCAACCCAGAGTCTTAAGCCCCCGTCTCACATAGCGAGATCGCTGCTGTGTCACGGTTTTGGTGACGCAACAGCGACCTCACCAGCGATGTCGCTATGTGTGACACTTTGCAACGATCAGGCCCCTGCTGTGAGGTTGCTGATCGCTGCAAAGTGTCCTGGACCATTTTTTGGTCGTTGCCCTCCCGCTGGTCAGCACACATCGCTGTGTGTGACCAGCGGAAGCAGCGATCAGGCTGGTAAGTATGGTAAACATCGGGTTACTAGGGGCACATGCGCACTTAGTAACCCGCTGTTTATCATGGTTACGAGCCTGCTAAAGTTAGCGGTAACCTCCCGCTCACTGTAGCAGAGTGGTAACCATGATAAACAACGGGTTACTAGGAGCGCGTGTGCCCCTAGTAACCCGATGTTTACCATAGTTACCAGCCTGCTCCTGCTTCAGCAGGCTCGTAACCAGGAGCAGGACATCGTGGAAAGATTCTTTCCACGATGTCGCTGCTCCCCTGATCGTTGGTGAGCCTGCCTGTTTGACAGCTCACCAGCGACCACATAGCGACGCAGTAACGATCCCTGACAGGTCGTATCGTTGTCGGGATCGTTGCAGCGTCGCTAAGCGTGACGGGGCCTTAAGTTCTTCAAGACAACATTTACACCATACACTTACCTGTGCTGCGTCTACTTACCATTAGAGGAGCAGGGAAAGCTGGTAATGCTGAGAGCCCATCATGGAGGGAAGCGTTACCACAACCAGCAGTGCTGTATTATTGCAGATGTGCATAGGCTGGCTGTTGGCTGAGAGACCTCTGCCCAGAGAGGTGTTGGCTCCGGACTGCTTGGCAAGAAGAAGGGAAGGCTAAGACCACCAAATCCCCTTTAGTCCGTACTCTGATGCTCCACAGGATAAGATATCTTGACTCTAGGAGCAACCTCTCATGCAACTATCCTCTGTGGGGACAGGAAAACACTAGAGGGTGGAGGTGGATGTGGCCTTTTAACCTCTCTGTGATTTTGTACTGTCATAGGTCAAGGAAGGACTACCTCCTGGTGTGCTGTCCAGAGATGCACTGGAAAATAAGCTTTGTAATTTGCCCTAAAATAATGAAAACTTGCTGCTAAACTTTTAACTATTCTGACAAAATAAAAGGAAATTTAAAGAATTCTGGTGACATAATAAAACAGAAGGTAAATATTATTTATTAACTTTTTTGTATAGTATAACTTTTTGGTTTACGGGTATAATCAAAGTTTGAATATTGCAAATTTTTCATATTTTTTTGCCAAATTTCTTACATTTTAATAAATAAAAGGAAAATATATTTATTTGAATTTATTACTAACATAAAATACAATGTGTCAGGAAAAAAAACATTCCAGGTAACTGGGATAAGTTGAAAAATGCCACTGTTATTACCACAATAAAGTGACATATGTCAAATTTGAAAAATTGTGCTTGGTTACTAAGAGGTTAAAATTGCTTATTCCCAGTGTGTCTTCTCTCATGTCTAACAAGATGGTATTTCGTAGTAAAACATGTCTCACATTCTGAACATGAAAATGGCTTCTCTCCTGTGTGAGTTTTCTCATGTGTAACAAGATGAGATTTATTAGTAAAACATTTCCCACAATCTAAACATGAAAATGGCATCTCTCCTGTGTGAATTCTCTCATGTCTAATAAGATGAAATTTATTAGTAAAACATTTCCCACATTCTGAACATGAAAATTGCTCCTCTCGTCTGTGCCATCTCTCATGTTCAGTAACATTTGATTTCTTAGAAAAACATTTCCCACATTGTGAGCAAGAAAATGGCTTCTCTCCTGTGTGAACTCTCTGATGTGTAACAAGTCTTGATTTTTCTGTGAAACATTTCCCACATTCTGAACATGAAAATGGTTTCTCTCCTGTGTGAATTCTCTCATGTATAATAAGATGAGATTTCTTACTACAACGTTTCCCACATACTGAACACGAAAATTGCTTCTCTCCTGTATGGGATCTCTCATGTGTAACAAGAATTGATTTTTCTGTAAAACATTTCCCACATTCTGAACATGAGAATGGTTTCACTCCTGTGTGAATTCTCTCATGTCTAACAAGTTGTGAATTCTGAGTAAAACATTTCCCACATTCTGAGCATGGAAATGGTTTCACTCCTGTGTGATTTCTCTGATGTACAACAAGAGTTGATTTTTCTGTAAAACATTTCCCACATTCTGAGCATGTAAATGGTTTCTCTCCTGTGTGACGTCTCTCATGTACAATAAGATGTGATTTCTGAGCAAAACATTTTCCACATTCTGAACATGAAAATGGCTTCTCCCCTGTGTGAAGTCTCTCATGTGCGACAAGGGCTGTGCTCTGAGAAAAACATTTCCCACATTCAGAGCATGAAAATGGCTTCTCTCCTGTGTGAGTTCTCCAATGTATAGAAAATTTTGATTTATCTATGAAACATTTCCCACATTCTGAGCATGAAATTGGCTTCTTTCTTGTGGACGTGCTTTTATTTTCCACACTTCTTTTATTTTGCTTCACAGTCTGTGATGAATTAGGAGATAGTTCTTTGCTATGAAGGGCTGAGGGTATATCTGAGATGTTGCCATGCTCTTCATATGTTTCTTGTTTGAAGCTACCATCTTCTGCTTTAACATACGAAGATATCAGATTTCCTTCGGAGCTGCTGGTATAGTCATCTGCCAAGAATAAAAGTGATTCGATTTTTGAACAAAACCTTAAAAATCATATTCATCTAAATAAATACGAAAATTCCAAATTTCATACAAAATCGTAGGGTATGTTTTAACGCTTTATTAATGACTGACTACAGTATCATTTACATGATGTGATGATTGCACATAGAAACAATTGTTCTAATATTAGTTCCTGATCATTGCCCGGTGCAAACATCCAAGAATAAATCATTTTTTTGTCAATGATTGCATATTTTATACACTATATATATATATATATATATATATATATATATATATGTTGTCGGCAATGCATCCCTTGTGTACATAGAAAACGTTATACAATAATAAAAATGCATGAGCGAACGGAAACAAACCATCATTGCTACATCAAAATGAAAGCTAATAAAGACCAACCAACTTCCTATATCATCAGTTGTATTCTCCTTGCAGCTACTCGCTTTCAGTCTTCAGGGGAAATAGACGGTTGTATCAGTCATCTCTCTCTGAGAAGAGACTGTTACATCTAACTTTACCGCCTCAATCACTGGGAAAAAGCGGCTACAGAGAAAATATAACTTCATTTTCTCCCAGTAGCCACTCTTCCAGTAAAATAGCCTAACATGGTTTAAATACTATTTACATGCAGATTACCACTATATCTTTACAAAATCAGATAATGGCCTGTAACGAGCACTGTTGGGTCATGTGGGAGCATCTTTCTTCTCTCTCCATAGAGAACGGATGAACACTTGGCCGAACGTTCATCTCTACAGTGGATTCGGGAGAGACATTGGACAGCAGACTCAGGTATAGTGTCTACACTAACATCACTCATTACATGTTTGCATAGGCGGATTATAATGAGGGCAATCTGGGCTAAAGCCCGGGGCCCGAGGCTCCGGGGGGGGCATGAATTGCCCCCATTATACTTTGCAATCCCATGTGTTATTTACGTCACCGCCGCGGGCCCACGGCCGCAGGCGGCTTGAGTGATTCTGAGCCCGTCCTGCCGCATGACGTCAGGCAGAGCGGACCCAGCATACACAGCGCGGGCGGCCGGGCGTGTCTTTTTAACAGTTAGGTGCCCACTCACATCACGACGCAGCCTCTCCTAGCCTGCCGCATATGGGGGCTCACACTGTATGTAACCAGCTATGGGGAGCTCATACTGTATATAACCAGCCATGGAGGGCTCATACTGTATATAACCAGCTATGGAGGGCTCATACTGTATATAACCAGCTATGGAGGGCTCATACTGTATATAATCAGAGATGGGGGGCTCACACTAAGTAACCAGCTATGGGGGGCTCACATTGTATGTAACCAGCTATGGGGGCTCATACTGTATATAACCAGCTATGGGGGGGGGGGGGGGGTTTCATACTGTATATAGGAGGATATCAGCATAGTTAATTCTGCTCTATGTTAAGTCATATAATTAATGTAAACAAATAATTATAATTAATATGTTATTATTAATATTGAGCAGAATTAATTCCAGCCTATTGGTTCGGCCTCCACAACAGTCACAGTCTCTCATGTGTCCTGCTGGGAAAATTGATCTCCCACCCTGCTCTATTTTGTATAACGCTGTGTTATGTATAATGCTGGACACAAGGGAATAATTTGCGCTATCTGCTTTTCTTTCTATCTACAGATATGCACCAAACCACCTGTGTGCTACTCACATGACCTATCACATGATTTCTCAAAGGGCATCATGTGACATGTCACGTGACACATCAGGTACCGTGTGGGGGGGGAGGGGTGTGTCTTCTAAACTGCCCGGGGCCCTGGCTACTCTTACTCCACCCCTGCATGTCTGTGGCCTGGAGTGTTCTAGAATGATGAAGAGTAATGGTGTCCCATATATTGCATATGTGAGATGTGTCGGTTCACCAGAGTGACATGATTGGGTAAATCTCTATCCACATCAGTGTAACACTGGACTTGTTGAAAGTCTGTATATATATTTTGATGTAAGGTTTTAACTCTGTGAATGATTTAAAATGCATTGAATTAGATGATTATATAAGGAGAATAAGCAGTTAATGTATTGATGATAAGAAGTTCAGTGCACATTGTTAAGGGGTAGTGACTGCAGTAGAGTGAAGGGTGAAGTTTGCCCAGCAACCAAAGGAGACAGTTGGTGATTGGTCTGACTCCAGTGTGGGCGGGGCTTAGTCACTGTGCTCAGGGGAATTCCCAGTAAAGAGTTGAAAAGTACCTGACAAGAATAAGTGGAGTGACCATGGTAGTCTGGAATCTGTCCTGAACAGAAGAGGACGCGCTGGAAGGGAATTCAGCATCATCTGCTTGTGAGAACACCCCACTGACACCGGAGAAACGGCATATTGGAGCTGAGCTTGCTCGTGACCGGAACCTGCCCAAATCTGAGGAGATTCCTGTCAGAAACGCTGTCCAGAGACGATAAAGGCCTGGACCTACAGTGAAGAGGTGTTGGACGCCACTGAGAAATTAAGCTACAAGCATCAATGGTACCGCTCACCTGCTGAAGGGGCCGCGCAGTGAGTAACTGTTCACGCATAACATTTTGGAGCCAAAATATTCAAGGTTAAGATATAGCCTGCAGTTAGTTAGTTAGGTATATTAACTGCTTCACACAACGTTTGTTGCTAATACCAGTGTCCAGAGATTTCGGACTCGCTGACAGAGTTTGGCTGAGTGCCCACTATGCGTTTTTCAAGCGTTTCTTCCGCGGAATTTCCACAGTGAAAACGATTAAAAAACGCTTGGTAATACGTGCCCCATGGTCCCCAATGATAATCCGCTGCGGATTATCATTACGGAAAAATACACAGCACGTCCATTATGTCCACTTTGCGGACACGCAGCGCAATTGCCGCCATTGACTTGCATTGAATCGCTTATATCCGCATGACTACATTTGCACATGCGGATATTAAGCGATTCAATGTGCGGATGGTACCCGGGTTTGGAGAAGAGGAGACTCTCATCCAGACCCGGGAACCATAGTACCTGTAAAAAACACCAAGATTACTTACCGGTAGCCGGTTTTTCCTGAACCCATGACAGCACACCTTGAGAGAGAGGGATCCGCCCCACCAAGGACAGGAAACCGTCTGAAATAAAAGGGCGGTACCTCTCCCTCGCTTCAGTTGTTTACAGAGCATTGAGAGGGCTCAGGAAAAACCGGCTACCGGTAAGTAACCTTGGTGTTTTCCCCTCACGCATGACAGCACACCTTGAGAGAATTTTGGAGAATTATGAGCACCCTAGGGAGGGACCACCGCCTGAAGTACCCTTCTCCCAAAGGTGAGGACAGATCCAACCGATAGTGTTTAAAGAAGGTGGATGGTGTAGACCAAGTAGCAGCTCTACATATCTGATCGATTGAGACGTCTGCCCTTTCCGCCCAGGAGGTTGCGACGGCTCTGGTGGAATGAGCCCTGACATTGTCCGGGGTCGGAACTCCTGTGGACGTATATGCTAAGCAAATGGCCTCCCTAAGCCACCTAGAAATGGTACCCTTGGACACCCCGTGACCTTTCCTACTCCCCTGAAAGGCCAGGAACAAGGAATGGTCCTTCCTCCATACACTAGTCATGTTAATGTACTGTAGTAGGGATCTTCTAACATCTAGGTTATGGAACCTAACTTCCCCTGGGTTCTTAGGATTGCTGCAAAACGAGGGTAGTACAATCTCCTGGTTACAGTGAAATCTAGATACCACTTTGGGAAGGTATGCTGGATCTGGACGCAAGGTGACCCTATCGTCAAGAATTTGTGTGTAGGGAGGATTAACCGAAAGGGCCTGCAGGTCACCCACTCTATGAGCCGACGTTAAGGCCACTAAGAGGATGGTCTTAAGGGTGAGGATCTTTGGAGAGACATCCTGTAGGGGTTCGAACGTGTCACTGGTAAGTGTGTTCAAGACCAAATTCAGGTCCCAGGAAGGAACTCTTAGGGACCGAACCGGTCTGGCTCTGGCACAGGACTTGATAAACCTCGAGACCCACCTGTTCCCAGCCAAGTTACAATTATAGAGCGCCCCCAATGCCGACACCTGAACTTTAAGAGTCCCTGTGGCTAGACCCAGGTCACGCCCCTTTTGCAGAAATTCCAAGATTCTCCTGATTAGAGGCTTGTCTGATAATGGGGCATCTATAAATTCTAGGAATTTACTCCAGACTCGGTTATAAATCTTAGTCGTTATTGGTTTCCTACTACCCAGCAAGGTAGAGACTAACCCTGGTGAAAACCCCTTGCTACTTAGTAGTGACCTCTCAAATTCCACGCCGCAAGATGGAAAGCTCTGGCTTGGGCGTGGAATACTGGTCCCTGCATGAGAAGGTCCGGCCTCTCTGGTAGAACCCAGGGATTTGAAACCGACATTAGTCGAAGCAGGGAGAACCAAGGCCTCTTGGGCCAAAAAGGGGCTATAAGAATTACCCTTGCGCCTTCCTCCCAAATCTTCCTCACCACTACTGGAACCATTACTAAAGGGTGAAAGGCATAGGCCTTCCTGAACTTCCAAGGGATCTGGAGGGCATCCACGGCATGGGGATTTTCTGCTGGATTTAAGAAACAGAATCTGTCTACCTTCCTGTTTGCTCTTGTGGCGAACAGGTCTATGTCTGGCTGCCCCCATAACTGGACAATCTGTTGGAAGACCCCCGGGTTTAAGCTCCATTCCCCCTGTCTTAGGGTATGGCGGCTGAGAAAATCAGCCTTTACATTTTCTACCCCCTTTATGTGAAGGGCACTGAGGGATGGGAGGTGTCGCTCTGCCAGATGAAGGATTCTGTCTGCCACAGCCATCAGAGACCGTGATCTTGTTCCCCCCTGATGATTCACATAAGCTACTGATGTCCGGTTGTCGGACCTGACCTGGACGTGGTGACCCTGAATGTGAGGAAGAAAGCTTATGAGGGATCTCTCTACTGCCCAAAGCTTTTTTATGTTTGAGGATGCCCCCATCTCATGGTATGTCCAGTGACCCTGTATTGAGAGCTCTGCCAGATGACTCCCCCATCCGGAACTGCTCGCATCGGTCGTAATCACCCGATCTACTCGTCTGGACCACTGTACGCCTGAGGTCAGATTTCCCCTGTCCATGAAAGGGAATCTACAGCTTCTGGGGAGAGAGAGAACTTGCTTTCTAAATGCCTGTTGAAGGACCTCTGCGCGGACAGGACCTCCCACTGAAGAAGTCTCATATGCCCCTGAGCCTGAGCCCATTTGACTGCTGGGAGACAGGCCGTCATAGAGCCCATGAGGGACATTCCCTCTCAGGGACATCACTGAAGATCGCATGGCTTTCAAGACTAAAACGATCAATTTGCGGACCTTGTCTTCTGGGAGGAAGCAGGCTTGGAGATGAGAGTCTAGGATTAGACCTAGGAAGGTCTGAATCCTTGAGGGGGTTAGTTTTGACTTTTGGGAATTTACCAACCACCCTAGCTGATGCAACACCGTCATGACTTCTAGAAGTTGACTGGAGCAGTGGACTTCTGATTTCCCTACTATTAAGAAGTCGTCTAAATAGGGCACGATCACTATGTTCTTGATTCGTAGAAAGGCTGTTACTTCCGCTATTAGTTTTGTAAATATTCTCGGGGCTATGGAGAGGCCGAGGGTAGGGCAGCAATCTGAAAATGCCTCAGCTCTTCCTGAATGAACAGGGCTACTCTCAGATACTTCTGGTAGTCTGGATGAATTGGGACGTGATAATATGCGTCCTTCAAGTCTATTACTGCCATAAAGCAATTGTGGTGTAAGAGCTTCACTGCCGAACTCACTGACTCCATCTTGAAAGTCTGGTTTTCTATTAACTGGTTCAGACTCCTGAGGTTGATGATGGTCCTTAAGGACCCGTTGTTTTTTTTTTTATCATGAACAGAGGGGAATAGAATCCCTTCCCTCTTTGTGGTATCGGCACTTCGAGAAAGACTTGTTTCCTTACTAGCCCTAATATTTCTGCTTCCAGTGTTATCTGTTCTTCCTGGACCTTCCTTTTGGGGGTAACCACAAAGGTCCGACAAGGGATCTGGCTGAACCGTATCTTCAGGCCACCACTTACAATGTTCAAAATCCAGGGGTTTGCAGTAATTGCTTTCCAGGCTGGAAAAAAGTGGGAAAGCCTCCCCCCAACCTCCGGCTTGGTGTCATTGGGAGGATCTCTTTGTACTTGAGGACGGTCCTCCAAACATATAGCCCGACACCTTTTTGGACTTGGTCTCCCATCTTCTCCTGTCTCCTGGAGGGCGACCCCGATTAAATTTCCTCCTCCGAAAACCAAACCTTTTTGAGTCCCCTGAAAATCCTGGGAACCCTTTGTTCTTATCGCCCGCCTTTGCTAAAAGGTCTTCCAACTTCTGGCCAAACAGGAGTCTACCGTCACACGGGAGGGAACACAATTTATGCTTGGACTGTAGGTCGCCTGGGCAACCTTTGAGCCACAAGGCCCGTCTGGCAGCATTAGATAGACCTGCTGCTCTAGCCGAAAGCCTGACAGTGTGCTGAAGAGTCCGCCAGGAAGGCCGAATCAGCCTGCATTAGGGGTAGATCTGAAAGGATTCTATCCCTAGAGACCTTTTTATCTTTAAGCTGGTCCTCCAACTGTTGGAGCCACACCATTAGGGATCTTGCCACATAGATGCCAGCTACCGCTGACTTCAGGCCTCCTGCTGCAGCTTCCCAAGTGTGACGCAGAAAGGAGTCATCCTTTTTATCAAGGGCATCTTTCAGGACGCCAGAGTCCTCCAAGGGCAGGGAAGATTTTTTGGACGACTTGGCTACAGTCCTGTCAACTTTGGGGATTTTATCCCAAGGCTCAGAGTCCTTCTCTTCGAAGGGGTACCTTCTTTTAGAGAAGGAGGGTAAGGCCCCTGATCTTTCTTGTTTCCTCCACTCCCGGTCAATGAGGCCCTGAATTTTAATGTTTACCGGAAAGGAGCGTGTCTTTTTCTCTCCAAGGCCCGCAAACATAATGTCTTCCCGGGATTTGGATGCTTTCTCCTCCCCCAGACCCATGGTTGATCTGACTACTCTAACCAGTCTGTCCGTACTCTCAATGGGGAAGCAGGGTCTACCGTTATTCGATGAGGAAGAGGATGATGAATCACTCAGCCACAGATCCTCGGACTGCGAGGAATCAGAGTTGGAGGAGACATCTCTATGGGATCTTTTCTTTCCTCTAAGCAACCCCTTCAGGGACCCCTGAACCTTTGCGTGGACTATAGACTTTAAATTAGATGCGAAATCCAGGGAATTTTCCGCTATAGTTTTAGCAACGCAGTTCGGGCAAAGCGGCTTTTGCCAATCTATGGGGAGGGAAGTTTGGCATAGGGCACACATTCTGTGCTTTTGCTTGGCGCTACTCTTCTTAGGCTCCTATAAAAAGGAAGCACATAAGAGACTTCCCATTACTAAAAGGTGACATTCACAAAGATCACTCACCCCCGGAAGCCACAAACGGGTACCGGATTCGGAGGCTGTAGCGGAACCGATGATTCCTTTCTAGATGGTCCACAGGCGCTTGACACCTTGCTCCTGCGGCTGCCACTACGACTGCTCGAGCGGCTGTCCGTGTGCGAGGCATCCCTCTGCTTCTTCCGTTGCTGAGGGGGGGGGGGTTAGCTGCTGTTCTGGGCTATCCTGGTCAGCCATGCTTCAGAAGCGTACCACGCTTCCAGGATAACCCCCCCCCCTAAAATAGGGCCATCCAGAACCTCCTCCGGTTCATGGGCCCTCCCCCTTTCCCAGGCCGGAGCTCCAATCCGAAAAAAAAACGGCCTGGAACGCTTCACAGGGCGCCACCATCTTGGATCGGGTGCCGCCTCTCCCAGCGTACCCTGCGCTGTGACGTCAGGCGCGTCATATCCGGAAGCGCGGCCGACAGGAGCGGCAGGGGGAGGTCGGTCTACGGGAGGACGGAGCCTGCCTCACCGCGTGCGCCCGCTCGGACGCAGGACCCCAGGGGAGCTGCGGACGGCGCTTCTGGAGACTGGAACCCGGTGCACAGGCTAGTGCCCGCTCTTCCACACCGGAACAACCCCAGGTAAGTCTTCTTTCTTCCAGACAGGTTCCCATCAAGGACAGGAAACCAACTGAAGCGAGGGAGAGGTACCGCCCTTTTATTTCAGACGGTTTCCTGTCCTTGGTGGGGCGGATCCCTCTCTCAAGGTGTGCTGTCATGGGTGAGGGGAAAAAAACTATTTAAAATAAAAAATAAACATTATACTTACCTTCCAATGGCTGACGTCGGTGGTCGTGTGACCTGTCACAAGACTAAATGACGTCACCGCAGGTCCTTTTAGACCATCGCGGGCCATACAAGAGACCGGACGCATCATACAGGAGACTAGGGGCCATCGGAAGGTAAGTATAATGTTTATTTTTTACCATTTTTATTCTTTTTTTTAACTATTAACTTGGTCACACTATATAAATCCATGCCGGTTGCATGGATTTATATAGTGTGACCAAGTTGTCAAGCACTTTTCCAAGTGATGCTAAAATCGCTTGGAAAAGCGCTTGATAACCCTCATGCAGAAATGCTTGACAAACGCTTCTACCTGGCGGGAAAAACGCATGTAAAATCCGCATGCATTTTTCCTGCCAGGGAGATGCGGAAAAAATCTGCAGCATTTCTGCATCGTCGTGGGCACTTAGTCTTAATGTTGGTTTAATAATTTAAAGAAATCCTGATCAACTTTGAGGTGTTGACGCGGCACACAACAGACTCCGGACCATACTTGAACTCCATTTTGTTACAGGAGAAAGTTTCTGCTGAGCATTTTAGTACTGGACAGTTATTCAACTGTGTACGACTATATTTACAGTTAAACTGCCGTCACTGTAGTTTGTTCTGGGTATTTTCGATACAGTTGAGGATGGACTGTTCCTCTGTAATCACTAAGGGATGGGAGAGGGAAATTTGGTTGGGGAAATAGAGGAAATATTTGTAATATTGAAAAAACCTCAGTGTTATATCGCTGGCTAGCCTGTATGTTACATGCATATAATTAATCTAATTCTTAAGTTGACCACTGGCACCCCAACTTCCATGTGACAGAGAACACGACACGCTCATATTCTACCACTCATGTCATGGGAAATGATCAGAAGTCAGTGCTATCAGGTGGAGAACATCTCACAAGCTCCCTGACCGCTACCTGCACAGCGTAGAACGGAGGAGCCGTATGGTTGTGCATTAGTAAGTCATGGCAATGCCACAAATATAAGGCTGGATAAACCCAGGCATTATTCTGCTTTCTCTTATAATCTACTCCTGGCTGTAACGATGAGACAATCATCTTAAAATGGGTTTGTTTGAAGCTCTGTCCAGTTAAGTATATCAATTAGGTTACATTTTAATCCCGAAGCCGTGATGGATATCATAAAAAAGACTAAAAGAGGTTCATTATGTGTCATTGATGATCTATCATCTCGGTCTATTCTTAAATCCATATTGTAGATGCACAGCCGGTGTTATCACACATAGCGCCATCACATTGTCAGCCATATATAATCTGTAATTTAGCTGAATGGGGGAATCTAAGGCCCAAAAAACTGAAAAAAAAAACCCATAAAACTTCTAGCCCAGAATTGTGCGGTCCGGTGAATGAGGACAATGTGACTCTTTTATTTCATGGTGACTCTTCATCAGGACGGTTACCTGTAAGAACTTCCTCTTTGCACCGCCACTCATCTCCCTGCACATCGCTTTCTCCTTTCTCCATTATGGCTTGTGGATCATTCATCAGATTTTTGCCTGGATTTCAAAACTGTGAAAATAATAATGTAAAATAAAGTCACAGACAGAAGGAAGACTGGGGAGATGGCTGTCATTACATCTTCAATAAATGCCCAAGTTTACATTGATATTTTGGACAGTTTTCTTATCCCATCAATTGAAAGGATGTTTGGGGATGATGACATCATTTTTCAAGATGATAATGCATCCTGCCATAGAGTAAAAACTGTGAAAACATTCCTTGAAAAAAGACACACAAGGTCAATGTCATGGCCAGCAAATAGTCCGGATCTCAATCCAATTGAAAATCTTTGGTGGAAGTTGAAGAAAATGGTCAATGACAAGGCTCCAACCTGCAAAGCTGATCTGGCAACAGCAATCAGAGAAAGTTGGAGCCAGATTGATGAAGAGTACTGTTTGACACTCATTAAGTCTATGCCTCAGAGACTGCAAGCTGTTATTAAAGCCAAAGGTGGTGAAACAAAATACTAGTGATGTATTGGAGTGTTCTTTTATGTGTTTATTTTTCATGATTCCATAATTTTTTCCTCAGAATTGAGTGATTCCATAATTTTTTCCCTCTGCTTGGTCTGAAAAAAATTACCCTTATTGAGTACCACATTTTTAATCTTGATTTCTTTGAGTGTTTCTTAAAGCCGTAAAGTTGCCATTTGAAATGACTTTAGTTTTGTGCCATGTCTGTGATCTGCTTTTTTTCAACAACATTAAACAACTGAATGAACATCCTCCGAGCCCGGTGATTCCATAATTTTTGCCAGGGGTAGTATAAAACGGTGACTGGAATTACACACAGCAGAGAAAAGCACCCAAAATATAATTTAATTCAAGCAATATTACAACATGGTCCCAACCAAAGTAAAAGGGGAACGCTAAGTGCCCGGCCAATCTGACGTGTTTCACACAGCGTGCTTCATCAGGGATAGGTATATACAATGAATGCATGTCCTTTATACATAGTTAAACAAGTAGGATTAAAACTTACATCATATGCGGGAGGTCTACTAGTGGTCACATGTCTACATCAGGTCACCATGTGGTCACCAGGTGAATGACTAGTGAGGGGAAGGAGCGTGAACGAGTAGTCTAATCACATGTGAAGTCATGTTATCATGAGATGTAGTGTAAGGCTGATGACTCTGCATAAATTATCGGAGAGAAGGTGCGGCCCAGGACAGTGACGCCCAGCCAGAGCATCATGTGATAGACCAAGCTCATTTAACAGGACAGAAAAAATGGACTACAGTCCTAAATAATACCAGCAGGGGGCGTCCGTTATATTAGTAAAATAATGAAGCAAAGTGCATGACACAAACAATGATAAACCCACAAAGGGGTGATGAAAGGGAGTGGGAAAAATGCTTGAATGGATGAAAGAAATGTATGAACAAAGGTGCAGTAAGAAAATCATAAATAAAAATGAACATAAATAAGAAAATAATAATAAAAAAGAATGAATAAAAAAAAATAAAAGAAAAGGTGTATAAAAAATCAAATATATATCAGGTATTCGGGAATCCTGCAGAAAATACCTGTGTGAATTGCGGTGAGTTGCTGCATTGTGATCCGCTGAGTGCTTTTCTACCTGTTTAGTTTTATTGGGCTTTTTAAAACCTATTTTCTCACTACAGTTTTAGTTTCTTAGTTTACAACCTGTGTATTTAAGGGTTAACTACATTGCACTAAAATCCTGAGGTGTAGCTTTACTCACAAGGGGTTAATTAAGGGTTTATAAAGGGCAGCTGGTTGGGCATCCAGTCCTTTAGAAGTGCATTGAGGTGAAGTGTGCATTGCTGGAAAAGGGAAAAAAAACAAAAAAACAACTCTTTAAATCTCTTAATTTGCGAGTGTGAACGAGCTGAGTGTGATCGGAGCATAAGTGCGAACGAAAGTAAGTGTGTGACTTGTTTTTCAGTGACTTGGGTTCAGGGAGTTTGGAAGGGAGGGCTTTGGACTGAATTGCTGTCAGTATTTCATTAATTCTTTACTTTTCTTTTTACTTAACATTCTGTCTATTGCAATCCCCATTAGGAAATGAGCTCCATTATTGACAATGCTATCCAGTGTACATCTTGCCGCATGTATGCATTCCTTGAACAGCCGGTCGGGGTTGCTTACTGCTGCGCGAGATGTGTGTACGTTGTGCGTTTGGAAGCCCAGATACTGGATCTAAATGAGCAGCTGGCAACACTGAGATCCATTGACAACATGGAAAGGAGTCTGCTGCTCACTGAGCAGCAGCTCACTGGGGAAGATGTGGGGGAGGGTGGAAGTCGGGAGCTGCAGGACGGTGAGGCCACTAGTTGGGTGACAGTTAGAAGGGGGGGTAGAGGGAAGAGTGCCAGGGAGGCTAGTCCTGATCTGGCACACCCCAATAAGTTTGCAAAGTTGGAAGATGAGGGGAGTGACGGTACAGGGGTAGCACTGCTGCAGCAAGGCATGTCCCCTGAAAGCCGGAGGAGTGTCAGCTCCAGTAAAGAGGGAAATAGGAGAGTAGGGCAGGCCAGGCAGGTGCTGGTAGTGGGGGACTCAATTATTAGGGGAACAGATAGGGCAATCTGTCACAAAGACCGGGATCGTCAAACAGTGTGCTGCCTACCTGGCGCTCGAGTCCGGCACATCGCTGATTGGGTTGACAGATTACTGGGAGGGGCTGGTGAAGACCCAGCGGTCATGGTGCACATTGGCACAAATGACAAAGTTAAAGGTAGGTGGAAGGTCCTTAAAGGTGATTTCAGGGAATTAGGCTGCAAGCTGAAAGCAAGGACCTCCAAGGTTGTATTCTCTGAAATACTACCGGTACCACGTGCCACGCCAGAGAGATAACGGGAGATTAGGGAGATAAATAAGTGGCTCAAGAACTGGTGTAGGAAGGAGGGATTTGGGTTCCTGGAGAACTGGGCCGACTTCTCAGTTGGCTACAGACTCTACGCTAGGGACCGGCTGCACCTTAATGGGGAGGGTGCAGCTGTGCTGGGGGAGAAAATGGCTAGAAGGTTGGAGGAGTGTTTAAACTAGGGATTGGGGGGGAGGGTATTCATTTTATAGGTGGTTAAGATAGTGCAGATAGTGACCTGGGCACAAATAAAGAAATTGGGGGTGGGGTTAGAACAGTCAATAAAGTAAGAAGGAATAGAGGTACAGAGAGATACATAAAATGCATGTACACTAATGCCAGAAGCCTCACGAACAAAATGGAGGAATTAGAATTAATTTTGTTGGAAAATAATTATGACATGGTGGGGATATCTGAGATATGGCTGGACGAGAGCCATGACTGGGCAGTTAATTTACAGGGCTATAGTCTGTTCAGAAATGACCGTTCAAACAAGCGAGGGGGTGTTTATATGTAAAATCATCCTTAAAACCTGTCCTGCGGGACGATATATGTGAATCTAATGAAAATGTAGAGTCCCTGTGGGTGGAGATAAGGGGAGGGGGAAAAAATAATAAATTACTGATAGGGGTTTGTTATAAGTCTCCAAAAATAATGGAAGTAGCGGAGAATATCCTCGTAAAGCAAATAGATGAAGCAGCGACTCAAGGAGAAGTCATTATTATGGGAGACTTCAACTACCCTGAAATACATTGGGGGACAGAAACATGTGGTTCAAGCAAAGGTAATAGGTTTTTGACAACTATGAGAGACAATTACCTTTCACAACTGATTCAGGACCCAACAAGAAGGGGGGCACTGCTAGACCTAATATTAACCAATAGGCCAGACCGCATATCAAATATACGAGTTGGGGGTCACTTGGGTAATAGTGATCACAAAATAATACGTTTTCATGTAACCTTTAATAAGATGTGTAGTAGAGGGGTTACAAGGACACTAAACTTCAGGAAGGCAAATTTCCAACGGTTGAGAGATGATCTTAGTGCAATAAACTGGGACGATATCCTGAGACATAAAGCTACACAAAGCAAATGGGAGACATTTATTAACAACCTGAATAGGACCTGTACACAATATATACCCTTTGGGAATAAACATGCTAGAAATAGGAGGAAACCACTATTTCTAAATAGAGCTGTAAGGGGCGCAATAAGTGACAAAAAGAAAGCATTTAGAGAACTAAAGCAAGTAGGTAGTGATGAGGCATTAAATAAATATAGAAAATTAAATAAATTATGTAAAAACCAAATCAAGGCAGCAAAGATTGAGGCAGAGAGAATCATTGCCAGAGAAAGTAAAAATAACCTCAAAATATTCTTTAACTACATAAATAGTAAAAAACTAAAAAATGATAGTGTTGGCCCCCTTAAAAATAGTCTAGGTGAAATGGTGGATGAGGAAAAAGCCAATATGCTAAATGATTTTTTTTCAACCGTATTTACACAAGAAAATCGCATGACAGAAAACATGATTAGTGATAACAAAAATTCTCCAGTAAATGTCACTTGCTTAACCCAGCAGGAAGTACGGCGGCGTCTAAAAATTACTAAAGCTGACAAATCCCCGGGCCCGGATGGGATACACCCGCGAGTACTGCAGGAATTAAGTAACGTCATAGATAGACCATGATTTTTAATCTTAAAAGATTCCATAATAACAGGGTCTGTACCACAGGACTGGCGTATAGAAAATGTGGTGCCAATATTCAAAAAGGGGACAAACACCAAACCTGGAAATTATAGGCCAGTAAGCTTAACCTCTACTGTGGGTAAAATCCTGGAGGGTTTCCTAAGAGATGCTATACTAGAGTATCTGAAGAAGAATAACCTCATGACTCAATATCAACATGGGTTTACGAGGGACCGTTCCTGTCAAATTAATCTGATCAGTTTTTATGAGGAGGCAAGTTCTGGACTGGACCAAGGAAATGCAGTGGATGTTGTGTATATGGACTTTTCAAAAGCTTTTGATACGGTTCCACACAAAAGGTTGATACATAAAATAAGAACAATGGGAATAGGGGAAAATATATGTATGTGGGTGAAGAACTGGCTTAGTGATAGGAAACAAAGGGTGGTTATTAATGGAACACACTCAGACTGGGTCTCAGTTAACAGTGGGGTACCACAGGGGTCAGTATTGGGCCCCCTTCTTTTTAACATATTTATTAATGACCTTAGGGGGCATACAGAGTAATACTTCAATATTTGCAGATGACACTAAACTCTGCAGGGTAATCAATACAGAGGAGAACAATTTTATATTACAGGAGGATCTATGTAAACTAGAAGCTTGGGCTGATAAATGGCAAATGAGCTTTAATGGTGATAAATGTAAGGTAATGCACTTGGGCAGAGGAAATAAAATGTATAATTATATGCTTAATTGTAAAACACTGGGCAAAACTGTAACTGAAAAAGACCTGGGTGTATTGGTGGATGACAAGCTCACGTTTAGTGGCCAGTGTCAGGCAGCTGCTGCAAAGGCAAATAAAATAATGGGATGCATTAAAAGAGGCATAGATGCTCATGAGGAGAACATAATTTTACCTCTATACAAGTCACTAGTGCGGCCACACTTAGAATACTGTGTACAGTTCTGGTCTCCGGTGTATAAGAAAGACATAGCTGAACTAGAGCGGGTGCAGAGAAGAGCGACCAAGGTTATTAGAGGACAGGGGGGTCTGCAATACCAAGACAGGTTATTACACTTGGGGTTATTTACTGTGGAAAAACGAAGGCTTAGGGGTGATCTTATTACTATGTACAAGTATATGAGGGGACAGTACAAAGACCTTTCTACTGATCTTTTTACTCTGAGGCCTGAGACGGGGACAAGGGGGCATCTTCTACGTCTGGAGGAAAGAAGGTTTAATCATAATCACAGACGGGGATTCTTTACTGTAAGAGCAGTGAGACTATGGAGCTCTCTGCCGCATGATGTTGTAATGAGTGATTCACTGTTAAAATTTAAGAAGGGCATGGATGCCTTTCTTGAAAAGTATAATATTACAGGTTATAAATACTAGATTCCTTGATAGGGCGTTGATCCAGGGAACTAGTCTGGTTGTTGTATGGAGTCAGGAAGGAATTTTTTCCCCAATGTGGAGCTTAGTGTTTGCCACATGGGTTTTTTTGCCTTCCTCTGGATCAACATGTTAGGCTATGGGTTGAACTAGATAGACTTAGTCTTCCTTCAACATCAAAAACTATGTTACTATGTAAATATACGGTACAGACCAAAAGTTTGGACACACCTTCTCATTTAAAGATTTTTCTGTATTTTCTTGCCTATGAAAATTGTACATTCACACTGAAGGCATCAAAACTATTTATTAACACATGTGGAATTATATACTTAACAAAAAAGTGTGAAACAACTGAAAATATGTCTTATATTCTAGGTTCTTCAAAGTAGCCACCTTTTGATTTGATGACTGCTTTGCACACTCTTGGCATTCTCTTGATGAGCTTCAAGAGGTAGTCACCGGAAATGGTTTTCACTTCACAGGTGTGCCCTGTCAGGTTTAATAAGTGGGATTTCTTGCCTTAGAAATGGGGTTGGGACCATAAGTTGTGTTGAGCAGAAGTCTGGTGGATACACAGCTGATAGTCCTACTGAATAGATTGTTAGAATTTGTATTATGGCAAGAAAAAAGCAGCTAAGTAAAGAAAAACAAAAAAGGCAGCCTCACCGTGTCCTATTAGTATAACTCAGTCCGTTTTGCAATGCTGTGGGTCTCCAACCAATAGCTGTGACTTAAGGCTTCTCATAAGAAAATTAGTCATGGTGAGTCCCAAGAATAATTAAAATCCTCAATTTATTGAAAAAAGATTAAAAAAAATCATACAGGTTGGGGATACATCTCAACGCGTTTCTGGCAGAAGCCCTTATTCACCAGTGAATAAGGGCTTCTGCCAGAAACGCGTTGAGATGTATCCCCAACCTGTATGATCTTTAAATCTTTTTTCAATAAATTGAGGATTTTAATTATTCTTGGGACTCACCATAACTAATTTTCTTAACCCCTTCAGGACCCAGCCTATTTTGACCCTAAAGACCTTGGCATTTTTGTCAATTCTGACCAGTGTCCCTTTACGAAGTAAAAACTCTGGAACACTTCAACGGATCCTAGCGATTCTGAGATTGTTTTTTCGTGACATATTGGGCTTCATGTTAGTATTAAATTTAGGTCGATAATATTTGCGTTTATTTGTGAAAAAATCAAAAATATGGGAAAAATTTTGAAAATTTTGCAATTTTCAAATTTTGAATTTTTATTCTGCTAAACTAGAGAGTGATGTGACACAAAATAGTTAATAAATAACATTCCCACATGTCTACTTTACATCAGCACAATTTTGAAAAAAAAAAAAAAAATTTTGGTAGGAAGTTAGAAGGGTTCAAAGTTCATCAGCAAATTTTCTTTTTTCCAGCAAAATTTGCAAAGCCATTTTTTTTAGTGACCACATCACATTTGAAGTCCCTTTGAGGGGTGTACATGACAGAAAACACCCAAAAGTGACACCATTCCAAAAACTGCACCCCTCAAGCTACTCAAAACTACATTCAAGAAGATTATTAACCCTTCAGGTGCATCACAGGAACTAAAGCCACATGGAAGAAAAAAATGAACATTTTTATTTTTCTAACAAAAATTTACTTTTAGCCTAAATTTTTTAATTTTCACATGGGTAACAGGATAAAATGCATCCTAAAATTTGTTGGTCAATTTCTCCTGAGTACACTGATACCTCATATGTGGTCATAAACCACTGTTTGGGCACACGGCAGGGCTCAGAAGGGAAGGAGCGCCATTTTACTTTTTGAATGGAAAATTAGCTCCAAAAGTCAAATTGCGGGGGAGCTCCACTTTTTAGGCACATTAGGGGCTCTCCAAACGCAACATGGTGTCCGCTAACAATTTGAGACGATTTTCCATTCAATTTGTTTGCGGACACCATGTCCCGTTTGGAGAGCCGCTGTGTGCCCAAACATTGGAGCTCACCTACAAGTGACCCCATTTTGGAAACTATACCCCCCAAGGCACCTATCTAGATGCATAGTGAGCACTTGGAACCCCCAGATCCTTCACAAATTAATCCGTAAAAATCAAAAAAGTGTTTTTTTTTCCACTTTTTCATTTTTATGAATCAATTTGTGAAGCACCTGGGGGTTCCAAGTGCTCACTATGCATCTAGATAGGTGCCTTGGGGGGTCTAGTTTCCAAAATGGGGTCACTTGTGGGGGAGCTCCAATGTTTGGGCACACAGCGGCTCTCCAAATGCAACATGGTGTCCACTAACAAATTGTCAGCTCAAATTGCTAGAAGACACCATGTTGCGTTTGGAGGTCCTTAGGAAATTAATCCGTAAAAATAAAAAAGTGTTTTTTTTTTCACTTTTTCATTTTTATCAATCAATTTGTGAAGCACCTGGGGGTTCCAAGTGCTCACTATGCATCTAGATAGGTGCCTTGGGGGGTCTAGTTTCCAAAATGGGGTCACTTGTTGGTGAGCTCCAATGTTTGGGCACACAGGGACTCTCCAAACGCAAAGGGTTCCAATTTGTTAGCGGACACCATTGTGTAGTGCATGTCAGGTTGGTGTGCGGTGTGGTATATTGTAGTGCATACACCACACACACCCACACACACAAC
This sequence comes from Phyllobates terribilis, assembly GCF_046119375.1. Classification (NCBI taxonomy): domain Eukaryota; kingdom Metazoa; phylum Chordata; class Amphibia; order Anura; family Dendrobatidae; genus Phyllobates; species Phyllobates terribilis. The sequence continues at coordinate 371,116,490 of NW_027362769.1, forward strand.
ACACACACACAATCTCATACACTACAACACACACACACCAACCTGACATAGCCTCCTCAGCTGAGTACGCCCTAGACTGGGATGAGCGGGACGGGCGGGACATTTTGTGTGCTTTGTGCGTGTGTAAAAAAAAAAAAAAAAAAAAAAATCAAAACTTTATTATAGTGTGAGTGTACGTGTGTGTGCTTGGTGTAACCTTCTGCAGTCACGTGTGGGGGCGGTCAGGCGTAGGGGCCGGTCAGGCGTAGGGGGCGGTCAGGAGTAGGGGGCGGTCAGGCGTAGGGGGCGGTCAGGAGTAGGGGGCGGTCAGGCGTAGGGGGGGGTCAGGCGTAGGGGGCGGTCAGGCGTAGGGGGCGGTCAGACGTAGGGGGCGGTCAGACGTAGGAGGGGGCTGAGGAGATGGAGGAGCCAGAAGCAGCAGCAAGGGGGGTGATCACTGGGGCAGGAGCCGGCAGCAGCAAGGGGGGGTAGGAGGCCGGCAGCATCGGGGGGTGATTACTGGGGCAGAAAGGGGAGCAGGAGCTGGCAGGAGCAGGGGGCTGATTACTGGGTTTTCGGGGGGGGGGGGGGTGATCACTGGGAACAGGGGGGGTGATCACTGGGAACAGGGGGGGTGAACACTGGGAACAGGGGGGGTGAACACTGGGGACAGGGGGGGTGAACACTGGGGGAGGGGGGTGATTATTGGGAGGTGGGGGGTGATATCACTGGGACTGGGGGATGGTGGGTTTGATCACAGGAGCAGGGCATTTACACTGAGCCTGCTGCTGCTGTGATCACAGTCCACCGGCTGTCAGAAGGAGAGCAGCAGCCGGTGGATGAAGACATGGGAGAGGGAGCGGAGGTCGGGGTGCAGGTATGAAAGTGGAGGGGGGGTGGAGAGGGGGGCGTGGGGGGGGGGTCCCGGGGGGGGGGGGGGGGTCGGGGGGAGTGGCGGCAATACTTACCGCTGATCAGCGGTGGCGGCGGCAGACGCGATCCACAGGGTCCACAGCAGGGGGTCCGCAGCAGGGGGTCCGCAGCAGGGGGTCCACAGCAGGGGGTCCACAGCAGGGGGTCCACAGCAGGGGGTCCACAGCAGACGATCTAGTGTTGGGAAGGTGCTGGGAGGTTTCAGCCATCCCTCCATATCTGATTGGGGCTAGTATCCATGTGACGCTAGCCCCCAAATCAGATCTGGGGGGAGGGGGGGAACAGAGGTGACACTCCCCCCAGCCAATGGCTGATGCTGTAAGCATCAGGCAATGCCCAGATTTAAATATTACACCAATTTTCATTGGTGAAATATTTAATTCATACCGATTGGCAGTTTCACTAAAAGTGAAAATGAAACAGCCAATCGGAGGGGTCCCAGGCACGGGGGGGTTAATCCACCCCCGGGGGGTCGACTTCAGGATGTCCAGTTGCAGTAGCAACTGTGACACCTGAGCGACCCCGCTCGCAGGCGCTGCAGGGGCTCTTTCCCTCCATGTCACAGACGCTGTGACATGGGTCGGGAACGAACTGTTTTCCATGTCACAAACGGTGTGACACGGGTCGGGAAGGGGTTAAAGAAAAACAAGTGGCCATCATTAAGCCCCTGTCTCACATAGCGAGATCGCTAGCAAGATCGCTGCTGTGTCACGGTTTTGGTGACACAACAGCGACCTCACCAGCGATGTCGCTATGTGTGACACTTTGCAGCGATCAGGCCCCTGCTGTGAGGTCGCTGATCGCTGCAAAGTGTCCTGGACCATTTTTTGGTCGTTGCCCTCCCGCTGGTCAGCACACATCGCTGTGTGTGACCAGCGGGAGCAGCGATCAGGCTGGTAACCATGGTAAACATCGGGTTACTAGGGGCACACGCGCACCTAGTAACCCGCTGTTTATCATGGTTACGAGCCTGCTAAAGTGAGCGGTAACATCCCGCTCACCGTAGCAGAGTGGTTACCATGATAAACAGCGGGTTACTAGGTGCGCGTGTGCCCCTAGTAACCCGATGTTTACCATGGTTACCAGCCTGCTCCAGCTTCAGCAGGCTGGTAACCAGGAGCAGGATATCGTGGAAAGATTCTTTCCACGATGTCGTTGCTCCCCTGATCGTTGGTGAGCCTGCCTGTTTGACAGCTCACCAGCGACCACATAGCGACGCAGCAACGATCCCTGACAGGTCGTATCGTTGTCGGGATCGCTGCAGCGTCGCTAAGTGTGACGGGGCCTTTACTTTAAGAAATGAAGGTCAGTCAGTCCGAAAAATTGGGCAAACTTTGAAAGTGTCCCAAGTGCAGTTGCAAAAACCATCAAGCGCTGGCTCACATGAGGACTGCCCCAGGAAAGGAAGACCAAAAGTCACCTCTACTTCTGAGGATAAGTTTATCCAAGTCACCAGCCTCAGAAATTGCAGATTAACAGCAGCTCAGATTAGGGACCAGGTCAATGCCACACAGTGTTCTAGCAGCAGACACATCTCTACAACAACTGTTAAGAGGAGACTTTGTGCAGCAGGCCTTCATGGTAAATTAGCTGCTAGGAAACCACTGCTAAGGACAGGCAACAAGCAGAAGAGACTTGTTTGGGCTAAAGAACAAATGGAATGAACATTAGACCAGTGGAAATCTGTGCTTTGGTCTGATGAGTCCAAATTTGAGATCTTTGGTTCCAACCACCGTGTCTTTGTGTGACGCATAAAAGGTGAAAGGATGGACTCTACATGCCTGGTTCCCACTGTGAAGCATGGAGGAGGAGGTGTGATGGTGTGGGGGTGCTTTACTGGTGACACTGTTGGGGATTTATTCAAAATTGAAGGCATACTGAACCAGCATGGCTACCACAGCATCTTGCAGCGGCATGCTATTGCATCCGGTTTGCGTTTAGTTGGACCATCATTTATTTTTCAACAGGAACATTTTTCAACCAGGGGAGGAGTCCTGAGGAGATAATTTGCATATTCCCACTGCATTTTGGGGTAAGTGAAGAGTCTCTGCGAGCTCAAAGAACACTGGATTTTGGCTGTTGGAGCTGAAAAGAGGACATCTGTAAACCAGGGGAGGAGTCCTGAGGAGATAATTTGCATATTCCCACTGCATTTTGGGGTAAGTGAAGAGTCTCCGCGAGCTCAAAGAACACTGGATTTTGGCTGTTGGAGCTGAAAAGAGGACATCGGTAAACCAGGGGAGGAGTCCTGAGGAGATAATTTGCATATTCCCACTGCATTTTGGGGTAAGTGAAGAGTCTCCGCGAGCTCAAAGAACACTGGATTTTGGCTGTTGGAGCTGAAAAGAGGACATCGTTAAACCAGGGGAGGAGTCCTGAGGAGATAATTTGCATATTCCCACTGCATTTTGGGGTAAGTGAAGAGTCTCCGCGAGCTCAAAGAACACTGGATTTTGGCTGTTGGAGCTGAAAAGAGGACATCAGGACTCCTCCCCTGGTTTACCGATGTCCTCTTTTCAGCTCCAACAGCCAAAATCCAGTGTTCTTTGAGCTCGCGGAGACTCTTCACTTACCCCAAAATGCAGTGGGAATATGCAAATTATCTCCTCAGGACTCCTCCCCTGGTTTAACGATGTCCTCTTTTCAGCTCCAACAGCCAAAATCCAGTGTTCTTTGAGCTCGCGGAGACTCTTCACTTACCCCAAAATGCAGTGGGAATATGCAAATTATCTCCTCAGGACTCCTCCCCTGGTTTACCGAGGAGATAATTAGCATATTCCCACTGCATTTTGGGGTAAGTGAAGAGTCTCCGCGAGCTCAAAGAACACTGGATTTTGGCTGTTGGAGCTGAAAAGAGGACATCGTTAAACCAGGTGAGGAGTCCTGAGGAGATAATTTGCATATTCCCACTGCATTTTGGGGTAAGTGAAGAGTCTCCGCGAGCTCAAAGAACACTGGATTTTGGCTGTTGGAGCTGAAAAGAGGACATCGGTAAACCGCGCGCCGGGAGGCGCGCGCATTTTGAAGCTTTTTTCACTGTTTTCAGAACATTAACAGTAAGAACATGGAAGAGTCCAGGAGCCATTTGGTGAGCTGCATATCCTGCTACATGTTCACAGACTTGCCAGTGGAAAAGCCAAACTTCACATGCCAGAAATGCAAGCTTGTGTCCCTGTTGGAGGAAAAGTTGCGAAATCTAGAAGAGAGGTTAACTACCTTGAAAATCATTAAGGAAGGTGAAGAGTTCTTAGACAGAGCAGAATTATCTCTTCATGATTCAGAAAGAGAAGAAATTCGAACTGCACCTGATGAAACAGAGGAATGGAAGCATGTGACCCACAGAAGCAGGAGGATCGAGAGGCAGTCAGCACCCATACTGCTCAGGAACCAGTACCAGGCTCTCACGCAGGAGAACCATGAAGAAATACCGCAAAATAAGACTTTGCCAGCAATGAATAACCTTGTAAGCCCTCAGAATCCTCCTGGATGGAGAATGAAGAATGTTGTGAAGAAAAAACGGAGAGTGGTGGTCATGGGGGATTCCCTGCTAAGAGGAACAGAGGCCGCTATCTGCAGACCAGACATAACCTCAAGAGAAATGTGCTGTCTTCCAGGAGCAAAAATTAAAGATGTGTCTGACAGGATATCAAGACTCTTCAGACCTACAGATCACTACCCATTCCTGCTAATACATGTGGGGACAAATGACACCGCAAGAAAGGACCTGGAAACCATCTGCAGTGACTTTGAAGACTTAGGCAAGAAAGTGAAAGAATTGGGAGCGCAGGTGGTCTTCTCATCCATCCTCCCAGTGGATGGCCATGGAACAATGAGGTGGAATAAGATTCTACAGGTGAACAACTGGCTACGTCGATGGTGCCGTCAACAAGGATTTGGATTTCTGGATCACGGAATGAATTACCTATACGATGGACTACTTGCTAGAGATGGGGTGCACCTTACGAAGACTGGAAAACGTGTATTTGGAAGTCGCCTTGCTACACTCATCAGGAGAGCTTTAAACTAGAACAATGAGGGAAGGGAAGCAAAAGGCCAGAAAAAGCCATACAGCTGACAAATACTATTGAGATCTCTGCTACTGGAAGTGGAAAGGAAGAACAAAGACAAAACAATTTAAATAATAAAAATATGGGAGGAAGAGAAACCAATCACAAACTAAAATGTTTTTATACAAATGCACAAAGCATGGGCAACAAACAAGGAGAATTAGAACTACTAATGCAGGAAAAGGAATATGATGTCATTGGAATCACTGAAACTTGGTGGGACGATACACATGATTGGAATACAAGGCTAAAAGGATACAACTTATTTGCAAGAAACAGACTTGATAAACGAGGAGGAGGTGTTGCATTGTATGTTAGAAAAGCGTATATCTGCACAGAGATTGAAGCTTCAGAGACTGGGAGTTCTGTGGAAACTGTTTGGGTAAGAATACAAGGAGAGAACAACGGAAAGGACACCATTGTAGGCATTTACTACAGGCCACCTGGGCAAGCTGAAGATATGGATGAACTCTTTATGTATCAAATGACCAAGTTCTCCAAAAAATATGACGTAGTGGTCATGGGAGATTTCAACTATCCAGACATTTGTTGGGAATCTCTCTCAAGTAAAACTAACAGGTCAAGCAAATTCTTATCCTCTCTTGCTGACAACTTTATCTTCCAAAAGGTAGGGGAGAAAACAAGGGGATCTGCTACTTTGGATCTAATCCTTATAAACAGGGAGGAAATGGTTGAGGAGGTAAAGGTGGCTGGGACCATAGGAGGCAGCGATCATGCTATTATAGAATTTTGGATAACTAGAGGAGGAAGACATGTGAAGACTCAAACTTCAAGGTTAGATTTTAGAAAGGCAGATTTTAAGAGACTCAGAAAGAGAATAGGAGGGATCCAATGGCTGGATGTCCTTAAGGACAAAAATGTCCAGGAAGGATGGGAAATTTTTAAAAATGAGATTCTCAAAGCACAATCGTTAACAATCCCGAAAAGTAGGAAGAATGGGAAGCATTTAAGGAAACCAGGATGGATGAACACAGAACTTAAACACATGCTAAAAAGAAAGAAAGAAATGTTTATTAAATGGAAAGAGGGAGGCATATCTAAAGAAGATTATAATGCAGTCTGCAGATCCTGCAGGGCACGTATCAGGTTAGCTAAAGCTGACAATGAATTAAGGCTTGCAAGAGATGTCAAAAGCAATAAAAAAGGATTTTGGGGGTATGTCAAAAGTAAAAGAAAAGTCAAAGATGCTATAGGATTTTTACAGGATGAAAATGGAGAAATGGTAAGAGAGGATGTTGAGAAGGCCGAACTTTTTAACTCCTATTTTGCATCTGTTTTCTCTCAGAAAGAAAATGTAACATCAACTAATCTTCACTGTCCTTTTAAAGGAATAGAGGAATCCAAGTTATCTGTAAACAGAAAGATTGTGAGGGAATATTTAGCTAACATAAATGAGTTCAAGTCTCCAGGTCCAGATGAATTACACCCCAGAGTACTGAAGGAGATCATAGAAGAAATTTTAGAACCACTCTCCATAATCTTTGAAAATTCTTGGAGAACAGGAGAAGTCCCAGAAGACTGGAGAAGAGCAAATGTTGTTCCTATCTTCAAAAAGGGGAAGAAGGTGGACCCAGGGAACTATAGGCCGGTGAGTCTGACTTCTATACCAGGAAAGATCTTTGAACAAATTATTAAACAACATGTATGTAAGTACCTGGATAAGAATGAAGTGATTAACCAGAGTCAGCATGGGTTTGTAACTAACAAGTCATGTCAGACTTACTTAATTTCCTTCTATGACAGAATCACTGACTGGGTGGATCAGGAAAATGCTGTAGATATAGTATATCTTGACTTCAGCAAAGCATTTGACAAAGTACCTCACACCATCCTTATTGAAAAAATGACCAACTATGCAATGGACCAGGCAACTGTTAGGTGGATTCATAACTGGCTTAGTGATCGGACTCAAAGGGTGGTTGTAAATGGCTTCACATCCAGCTGGATGAATGTCTCAAGTGGGGTACCACAGGGCTCCGTCCTGGGACCTGTATTGTTCAACATCTTTATCAATGATTTAGATGAAGGAATTGAGGGTAAACTGATTAAATTTGCTGATGACACAAAGCTAGGAGGGATAGCTAATACTAGAGAAGAGAGAGGGAAGATTCAAAAAGACCTAAATAAACTGGAGCAGTGGGCAGCAACCAACAGAATGGTTTTTAACAGGGAAAAATGCAAAGTACTACATCCGGGCAATAAAAATGAAAACAGCATATACAGAATGGGAGGAATAGAGCTAAGCAACAGTACATGTGAAAAAGACTTAGGTATACTAATAGATCATAGACTGAACATGAGTCAACATTGTGATGCAGCAGCAAAAAAGGCAAATACAATTCTGGGATGTATTAACAGAAGCATACAGTCTAGATCACGTGAAGTCATTATCGGTCTTTACTCCTCTTTGGTCAGACCTCATCTGGAATACTGTGTAGTTTTGGGCACCACATTTTAAAAAAGACATAGACAAACTGGAGCAAGTTCAGAGAAGAGCGACCAGAATGGTGACTGGTCTGCAAACCATGTCCTATGAGGAACGGTTGCAGGATTTGGGAATGTTTAGCTTGCAAAAAAGAAGACTGAGAGGAGACTTAATAGCTGTCTACAAATATGTCAAGGGCTGTCACATTGTAGAAGGATCATCTTTATTCTCATTTGCACAAGGAAAGACTAGAAGCAATGGGATGAAACTAAATGGGAGGAGACACAGATTAGATATTAGAAAAAACTTTTTGACAGTTAGGGTGATTAATGAGTGGAACAGGCTGCCACGAGAGGTGGTGAGTTCCCCTTCAATGGACGTCTTCAAACAGAGGCTGGACAGAAATCTGTCTGAGATGATTTAGTGAATCCTGCTTTGAGCAGGGGGTTGGACCAGATGACCCAGGAGGTCCCCTCCAACTCTACCATTCTATGATTCTATGATTCTAGGACAATGACCCCAAACACACCTCCAGGCTGTGTAAGGGCTATTTGACCAAGGGTGAGAGTGATGGGGTGCTACGCCAGATGACCTGGCCTCCACAGTCACCAGACCTGAACCCAATTGAGATGGTTTGAGGTGAGCCGGACCACAGAGTGAAAGCAAAAGGGCCAACAAGTGCTAAGCATCTCTGGGAACTCTTTCAAGATTGTTGGAAGACCATTTCCGGTGACTACCTCTTGAAGCTCATCAAGAGAATGCCAAGAGTGTGCAAAGCAGTCATCAAAGCAAAAGGTGGCTACTTTGAAGAACCTAGAATATAAGACATATTTTCAGTTCTTTCACACTTTTTTGTTAAGTATATAATTCCACATATGTTAATTCATAGTTTTGATGCCTTCAGTGTGAATGTACAATTTTCATAGTCGAGAAAATACAGAAAAATCTTTAAATGAGGTGTGTCCAAACTTTTGGTCTGTACTGTATATAATTGTCTTATCCCGTCTGTCTGTCTGTCCTTCTGTCCAGGAAATCCCGCGTCGCTGATTGGCCCGGCCGCGGCCAATCAGCGACGCAGGATTTCAGAACAAGATGGCGGCCATTAGCGGCTCATCTTCCGCAAGGAGGTCAGCGGCGATGCAGCTTGGAGATTGGCGCCAAATTTACACTCTCGCCCTCACCCGCACACCCTCACACTCTCACCCTCACCCACTCACGCTCACACCGTCACACGCTCACCCTCAGGCGCTGACCCACACACGCTCCCACTCACCCTCACACGCTCACCCTCACCCTCACATGCTCACACGCTCACCCTCACACGCTCACACTCACCCTAACACGCTCACCCTCACACGCTCACCGTCACACGCTCACCCTCACCCCCTCATTCTCACATGCTCACCCTCACATGCTGACCATCACACGCTCACCCTCACATGCACACCCTCACAAACTCCTACGCTCACCCTCACACGCACACCTCCACACGCTCCCCCTCACACGCACACCCTCACACGCACACCCTCACCCGCTCACACGCACACCCTCAGACGCTCATCCTCACCCCCTCACACGCACACCCTCAGACGCTCACCCTCACCCCCTCACACGCACACCCTCAGACGCTCAGCCGCACACCCACAGACGCTCACACTCTCACACGCTCACCCGATCACCCTCACACGCTGACCCTAACTCTCACACGATCACCCTCACACGCTCACCCTCACACGCACACCCTCACACGCACACCCTCACACTCACACGCTCACCCTCACACACTCACACGCTCACCCTCACACGCTCACCCTCACCCTCAGACGCGCTCACGCTCACCCGCACACCCACAGACGCTCACCCTCATCCGCACACCCTCAGACGCTTACACCGTCACCCTCACACGCTCATCCTCACATACTCACCCTCATCCTCACAATCTCACCCTCACATGCTCTCCCTCACACGCTCACACTCACCCGTTCACCCTCACACGCTCCCACACTCACACGCTCCCACACTCACGACTACACGCTCACCCGCTAACCCTCACACGCTCACCCTCACATGCTCACACGCTCACCCTGTGCTAGCCAGTCATCTCCCTCACACGCTCACCCTGTGCTAGTCGGTCATCTCCCGGATGCTCGCAGCAAAAGTACCCCGACCGGCGGCCTCGCTCCCCGGTCCTCCAAAATTCATTAGGGGCCCTGGGGGGATACTTTGGGGGGGGGGGTTAATTTAAAGAAGTGCACAACCCATTTAAATACTGCTTCGCTGATTAGTCGCGCCCGGTCGGCTGCATACATATTCTAGAATACCCGATGCGTTAGAATCGGGCCACCATCTAGTGTATAGATAAATAGGTAAAAAAGCAGAATATACATGGCTACAAATAAAGAGGGATAGATATCGAAATTATAAAAACTTAAAAGAAAGAATATTATACGTGTGTGACTGAAGTGCAAAGCAGTACAGAAAATACATGAACAGCTGTTGTAGCTGGGGTCTGGGGCAATTTAGAGGGAGTGCCCCCTCCCCCCCATGACATGTCACATGATTCCCTTTGAGAGACCATGTGACGTGTCATGTGATTAAGACACAGGTGTTCTGATGCACATCTGCATCTCTACCTCTATAGGGTATCCCCCTATTGTGCGCTCTGTTTCCCACTACTAGATCTATTCATGAATCAGACATCGGCTCCATTATGTTTTACTCTGATGCTGCCACATTTCAAAGAAAACATACATTTAAAATAAGTCTGGCTACATGTGACCAGGATGACTAGCCCAAGAGTCCGGTCCTGTGCGGCTTCTCCCTGCTCTGCTCTCGCAGACTGACAGGTCCCCCTGCCTTTGTATTTCTGCACATTGACTCCCTGGATCCTAGAGGTGTGTAATATAGCCAATGGTAGGATTGCGCTCTGCTTGCCCTATCGAGCGGTCGTCACATGATCACTCAGATGTGATCTGCCGACTTGTGCTCGCGCCCCGTCTGACGCCTCCTCCTGCTTCTCTCAATTGAAAACTGGACCGAAGTGAGAAGCAGGAGGAGACGTCAGTCGGCAAAAGTCTGCAAATCGTATGTGAGCGATCATTGGACGACCACTCGATCCAGCAAGCAGAGAGAAATCCTAACGGTATATTACAGACCTTTAAAATTCAGCATATGTGCATAGAGATATATATATCTGTGTCATATATACGCTACGAAATTTGCATACTTTCTGTGCTGACTAATTGTATGTGGCTTCTCTCAATGCAATTCTATTGAGAGAAACCAAACACGTCTAAGCACGAGACTGCACAGATAGATAACACAGTGATCACTCTGAGTACAGATAATGTAGTAGATGTCACCTGCAGTCCCATGTAACTCCACAATTAACACAATGATTAAACACAGCAACAGAATGAAACCTAAGTGCAAATATACGAGCAACATGTTCACATAATTCTGCATCATGCGGTCAAAAATCCTGAAAATAACAGATGTGATATCAAAGACCACCAGCGTAGGACTGGGGTGTCTGGAGCCCACCAGGGAAATTGGATCCAGGGGCCCACCCACCCTTCAGCAATTTGTAAATACCTGTTAGCCGTTATACCCATTATATTGGCGGCTCCTGCCCATCACTGTGCGCTCACCAGAACTGCGATGTACAATTACTGTAGTTTGCATTAAAGGGTTTTTATTGGTGAAAACAAGTTATCAGCGATCCACAGGTTGGGAAGGTGATCACTTATTTATTGGTGGAATCCACACTGTCAGAAGATTGTGGCACTTTGAGTATTTGGTGAGATTTTTACCTCAGTATTTGTTAGACAAAACCAGGAGTGGAGCAATCAGAGGTAATGTTTTATGCATTTCTCACCCACTCCTGGATTTGTCTTATAAATACAGAGGTGAAAATCTCACCAAATGCCAACTTGCTTTTTCCTGTGAACCTCTGTAACTGCATCTCTGCTGCTGTGTAATAGTCACAGGACAGGGAGGGGTTAAACATCCAAGTATTTAATATCTATTGGAAATAAAGAGGTTTCCCTTTATTGATATCAGATAAAACAAATGACCAACCACAATCCACTCTACCAAGACCAATATTACCAGGTAGAAGGCAGAAATACCACCACACCGTGACCAGATCACATATTACCACCACATAGTGCCCAAATAATGCCACATACAAGGCACAAATACCGCCACACCATGACCAAAGCACATAATACCACCACATAGTGATCAAATACTACCAGATACAAGGTATAAATACTGATACACCATGAGACCACATATTACCACCACATAGTGACCGAATAATACCACATACAAGGGACAAATATCGTCATGTCATGACTAGTGTTGAGCGATACCTTCTGATATCGGGAAATATCGGATCGGATTGGATTGGACCGATACCCAAAAAGTATCGGATATCGCCGATTCCGATACCGGAAACCAATGCAAGTCAATGGGACACAAATATCGGAATAAAAATAAACCCTTTCTTTCCTTGTAGGTTAATTCTACATGAAGGAAAACAACTAAGAATAATGTAGAATGTATTACGTGAAAAGCCGGCAATTCAGCAGCGGCATACACCGGTACCCGACAATTTAGAACAAAAAGAATAGAGCATCACACATAGATTAGATAGACAGAAACATGTCAGTCACATATATATGAAGTACAGTGACAGTGTTGGTTACTGTACTTGTCAATAGTGTTAAAATAAAGGATTTATTAAAAAAAAAATTGGCGTGGGGTTCCCCATAATTTTAGGCTCTAGCGAAGATTAAGCGGACAGCTGGGGCAGATATTTGAAGCCTGAGAAGGGGGTAATAACCACGGAGCTTCCCAGGCTACTAATATCAGCCCCCAGCTGAATACCTAGCCTTTACTAGCTATTAAAATGGGGGACCCCCCAAAAAATGACATGGGGTCCCCCCTATTTTAATAGCTAGCAAAGGCTAGGCAGACAGCTGGGGGCTGACATTAATAGCCCAGGAAGGGTGCCATGAATATTGGCCCCCTCCCAGGCTAGAAACACCAGCCGTCAGCCGCCCCTGAAATGGCGCATCTGTATATAGTGTCAGTGTGCGTGTATAGGTAATACACATACTCACCAGTGACATTATACACAGGAGCTCTGTATATAGTGTACAGGTTATACAGTCCTCACCAGTGACATTATACACAGGAGCTCTGTATATAGTGTCAGTGTACAGGTAATGCAATGATCACCATTGATATTATACACAGGAGCTCAGTATATAGTGTCAGTGTGCGTGTATAGGTAATACATATACTCACAAGTTCTTTATCTGTCGCAGACCGATATATCACATCTTCTATGCAGGACTTATCTCTGCAGAAAATAACATAGTTAGCTATAACTGATCACTTCCAGGGCACAATCCACACTTTTCCCAAGACTTCTACACTACATAAAATGACAAAAAAGCAACATAGTGCCGCACTACACAGTAACAATGCTCCAGTGTCATTCTGTGCCTGCTCATATCTGTCAGCAGACATATTCGTCTGATGGCAAAGATGTAGCAGAGCTGAAGACAGAAGACCTATGGATTACGTTGGAGTGAGGATTTTTCTTTATTAAAGATGGAGTCCCTAAATGTGTTTTATTTTTAATAAAAAAAAATCTGTCTTTTTTTCTGTTTACTAGAAATTCATGGTGGCTATGTCTAATTTGGCGTGACACCATGAATTTCGGGCTTAGTACCAGCTGATAATACAAAGCTGGCCTGGTACTAACCCTATTATTACCCAGGGTGCCACTCACCACCAGGGCCGGTGGAAGAGCCGGGTAAAGCACCTGGAAATGGTGCTATGATGAATGCGCCATTTTCAGGGGTGACTGTGGGCAGCGATTTTAAGCGTGGGGGGCCAAGAACACTTGCGCCTTACCATGCTGCGAATCCCAGCCCCCAGCTGCCTTGTTTTATCTGACTGGCGATCAACATATAGCGGGAGCCAACGCATTTTAAGAAAAAAAAAAAAGTTAAATAAGTTTAAAACAAATATTCGGGTTCTCTGTCTTTTGATCACCAGCCAAGATAAAGCCAAGATAAAGCCAGGCAGCTGGGGGTGGCAGGCCGTAGCTGTCCGCTTTATCTGCGGTGAGAATCAAAAATTCTGCGGAGTGCTGCATCGTTTTTAAAAATTTCCTTTCACACTTCTATATGTGACAGACCCAACAGCCAATCGCAGTGCTGCCGACATGATTAGCGAACCGGGGGGGCCCTCTGTTCTGGGCCCATGGTGGGTAGGGGGCGGGGCTTGTGGGCGTGGCCATCGGGACCCGGGGCCCACCGGTGGTTTTCCCGATCCTCCGGTGGGCCAGTCCGACCCTGCAGTCCACGATCCCACCGGCATTGGGAAATTTACCTCCTCTCTCTCTTCCCTCCTGTCTCTCTCACCTCCTGTCTCTCTCTCTATCTCACCTCCTGTCTCTCTCTCACCTCCTGTCTCTCTCTCTCTCTCACCTCCTGTCTCTCTCTCTAACCTCCTGTCTCTCTCTCTTACCTCCTGTCTCTCTCTCTTACCTCCTGTCTCTCTCTCACCTCCTGTCTCTCTCTCACCTCCTGTCTCTCTCTCACTCACCTCCTGTCTCTCTTTCTTACCTCCTGTCTCTCTCTCACCTCCTGTCTCTCTCTCTTACCTCCTGTCTCTCTCTCTTACCTCCTGTCTCTCTCTCTTCCCTCCTGTCTCTCTCTCACCTCATCTTTCTCTCTTCCCTCCAGTCTCTCTCACCTCCTATCTCTCTGTTACCTCCTGTCTCTCTCTCAACTCCTGTCTCTCTCTCAGTTCCTGTCTCTCTCTCTCACCTCCTGTCTCTCTCGCCTCCCATTTCTCTCTTTTGCCTCCGGTCTCTCTCATTTGCCTCCCGTCTCTCTCTTTTGTCCCCTGTTTCTCTCCTGACTCTCTTTATTTTGCCTCCTGCCTCTCTTTCTTTTGCCTCCTGTTTCTCTCACCTTCTGTCTCTCTCTCTCGCCTCCTGTCTCTCTCTCTCCTCCTGTCTTTCTCTCTCGCCTCCTGTCTCTCTCTCTCGCCTCCTGTCTCTCTCTCTCGCCTCCTGTCTCTCTCTCTCACCTCCTGTCTCTCTCTCTCGCCTCCTGTCTCTCTCTCTTACCTCCTGTCTCTCTCTCTCGCCTCCTGTCTCTCTCTCTTACCTCCTGTCTCTCTCTCTATCTCACCTCCTGTCTCTCTCTCACCTCCTGTCTCTCTCTCTCTCACCTCAGGTCTCTCTCTCTAACCTCAGGTCTCTCTCTTACCTCCTGTCTCTCTCTTACCTCCTGTCTCTCTCTCGCCTCCTGTCTCTCTCTCGCCTCCTGTCTCTCTCTCTTACCTCCTATCTCTCTTACCTCCTGTCTCTCTCTCAACTCCTGTCTCTCTCTCAACTCCTGTCTCTCTCACCTCCTATCTCTCTGTTACCTCCTGTCTCTCTGTTACCTCCTGTCTCTCTGTTACCTCCTGTCTTTCTCTCAGCTCCTGTCTCTCTCTCAGCTCCTGTCTCTCTCTCTCACCTCCTGTCTCTCTCGCCTCCCATTTCTCTCTTTTGCCTCCGGTCTCTCTCATTTGCCTCCCGTCTCTCTCTTTTGTCCCCTGTTTCTCTCCTGACTCTCTTTATTTTGCCTCCTGCCTCTCTTTCTTTTGCCTCCTGTTTCTCTCACCTCCTGTCTCTCTCTCTCACCTCCTGTCTCTTTCTTTCAACCTCCTATCTCTCTCTCGCCTCCTGTCTCTGTCTCTCTCTCTCTCCTCCTGTCTCTCTCTCTTACCTCCTGTCTCTCTCTCTTACCTCCTGTCTCGCTCTTACCTCCTATCTCTCTCTCTTACCTCCTATCTCTCTTCCCTCCTGTCTCTCTCTCTTACCTCCTGTCTCTTTCTCTCTTACCTCCTGTCTCTCTCTCTTGCCTCCTGTCTCTCTCTCACCTCCTGTCTCTCTCTCTTACTTCCTGTCTCTCTCTCTCTTACCTCCTGTCTCTTACTTCCTGTCTCTCTTACTTCCTGTCTCTCTCTCTTATCTCCTGTCTCTCTCTTACTTCCTGTCTCTCTCTCTTATCTCCTGTCTCTCTCTCACCTCCTGTCTCTCTCACCCACCTCCTGTCTCTCTCTTACCTCCTGCCTCTCTCTTGCCTCCTGTCTCTTACTTCCTGTCTCTCTCTTGTCTCCTGCCTCTCTCTTGCCTCCTGTCTGTCTCTTACTTCCTGTCTCTGTCTCACCTCCTGTCTCTCTCTCTGACCTCCTGTCTCTCTCTTGCCTCCTGTCTCTCTCTTACCTCCTGTCTCTCTCTTAACTCCTGTCTCTCTCTCTTACCTCCTGTCTCTCTCTCACCTCCTGTCTCTCTCTCACCTTCTGTCCCTTGTTGCTTCTTTCTTTCCTTCTTCCTGGTCGCCTCTGGTCCCGCCCCTCCCTGTAGCCCCGCCCCCACCACGTGACCCCCACAGGCTGATAGCTGCTCTCCTGTCTCCGCTGCTGACTGCAGACTGTGGTGAGTCCTTCTTCCCTGTGTCAGGACTGCAGCGCTGAGCGCTATCTCTCGGGTGTCTGCACAGCGCTGAGCGCTATCTCTCGGGTGTCTGCACAGCGCTGAGCGCTATCTCTCGGGGGGCTGCACAGCGCTGAGCGCTATCTCGGGGGGCTGCACAGCGCTGAGCGCTATCTCTCGGGGGCTGCACAGCGCTGAGCGCTATCTCTCAGGGGGCTGCACAGCGCTGAGCGCTATCTCTCGGTGGTCTGCACAGCGCTGAGCGCTATCTCTCGGTGGTCTGCACAGCGCTGAGCGCTATCTCTCGGTGGTCTGCACAGCGCTGAGCGCTATCTCGGTGGGGCTGCACAGCGCTGAGCACTATCTCTCGGGGGTCTGCACAGCGCTGAGCGCTATCTCTTGGGGGGCTGCACAGCGCTGAGCGCTATCTCGGGGGGGGGCTGCACAGCGCTGAGAGCTATCTCTCGGGGGTCTGCACAGCGCTGAGAGCTATCTCTCGGGGGTCTGCACAGCGCTGAGAGCTATCTCTCGGGCTGCACAGCGCTGAGCGCTATCTCTCGGGGGTCTGCACAGCGCTGAGCGCTATCTCTCGGGGGTCTGCACAGCGCTGAGCGCTATCTCTGGGGGGTCTGCACAGCGCTGAGCGCTATGTCTCGGGGGTCTGCACAGCGCTGAGCGCTATGTATCGGGGGTCTGCACAGCGCTGAGCGCTATGTCTCGGGGGACTGCACAGCGCTGAGCGCTATCTCGGGGGGTCTGCACAGCGCTGAGCGCTATCTCTGGGGGGGTCTGCACAGCGCTGAGCGCTATCTCTCGGGGGTCTGCACAGCGCTGAGCGCTATCTCTCGGGGGTCTGCACAGTGCTGAGCGCTATCTCTAGGGGACTGCACAGTGCTGAGCGCTATCTTTACATTCTACCGGATGATGGGGAAGGAGACAGAAGGTTAGGGGGTTTAGGGCACCTCTGGGGGTGGTGAGGTGGCAGTGGGGTCAATGCAGTCTGTAAGCTTTCTCGAAGAGATGGATTTTCAAGTTCTGCCTGAAAGTTCTGAATGTGGAGGTTAATTAGACGTGTTGGTTCACAGAATTCCAGATAATGGGGGATACTCGGGAGAGGTTTTGGAGGTGATTGGATGAGGAAAGAATAAGTGTGGAGGAGAGAAGCAGGTCTTAGGACAACCGGAAATTTTGTGTTGGAAGATATCTGTAGATTAATTCTGAGATAAACGGAGGAGACAGATTACGGACGGCTTTGTAGGTCAATAGTAGTAGCTTGAACTGTATACGTTGGGGAATGGGGAGAAATGGAAGAGTAGTGAGGAGAGAGGTGGATTAGTCAGTTAAGGATGGACTGGAGAGGTGCGAGAGTGTTTGCAGGGAGGCCACAAAGGAGGATATTGAAGTAGTTGAAGCTTGATGAGAAGGAGAAGCATATGGCTGATAGACACTCTGGGGTTCTGGACAGCGGAGCCCCGTCTCATGCTGCACATAACACATCTGCATCTCTGGCTGCTATGGGCATAAAAGGGGACAAACTTATGGTGTGGCACCCATGCTCCCCTGACCTCAACCCCATTGAGAACCTCTGGAGCATCATCAAAAGGAGTGTCTATGATGGCGGGAGGCAGTTCACATCTAAGCAACAGCTCTGGGAGGGTATTCTGTCCTCATGCAAAACAATTAAAGCAGAAACCATCCAAAGCCTGACAAATTCAATGGACGAGAGAGTTCAGAAGCTCCTTTCGAACAAGGGGTCCTATGTGCAAATGTTACATCACCTAGAATAAAGTTTTCAGTTGAAAACTGTTTGATTTCAGTTTGTAATAACCTGCTAATGCTTATAATTTCAAAAATGACCATTTTTTTGTTCTTTATTAAAATGAAAAGGTTGAAAACTCTGCTGTGCATAATAATTTGGAACATGCATTTTGAGTGCAGTTTGAGTTTTTAATTTTTTTTAAAATATACTGTTATCATAGGCAGTTTGTACAAAAACCTTTCAATTGTACTCTAATAGTTATTTGACTGGAAAATTACAATGACTGCAATTCATATAGGTAATTTGGGAAAATCTGAGAAAATATTATTTGCATAATAATTTGGAACACAGTGTACATAGTAAATGTGCCCATACTGAAGCCTTTAAGGCTATGTGCCCACGATGCAGAAATGAAGCAGAAAATTTCTGCAGCATTTCTGCATCTCCCTGGCAGAAAAAACGCATGCGGATTGTACATGCGTTTTTCCTGCCAAATACATGCGGATGTGAAGCGTTCTTCACATGCATTTCCGCATGCGGGTTGACAAGCACTTTCCAGGCGATTTTAGCATCACTTGGAAAGTGCTTGACAACTTGGTCACACTATATAAATCCATGCAAATGGCATGGATTTATATAGTGTGACCTTTAGAATGGTTAAAAATAAAAAAATAAATCTAGACTTACCTTCCGATTGCCCGGGGTGTGTTGCTGCGCTCCTGCCCTGGCAGCCAGCTGATCGCGTTGCCCTGTACTGTAGGGCCTGCCGTCACATGACTGTGACGTCAGTGCAGGTCAACGCGATCTGCAGGCAAAGGAGGACAAGCGCTGCAGCGGCCGCCAGAAGGTAAATATAATCTTTATTTTTTATTTTATTCTTTTTTTCACAGGTACAATGGTACCCAGGTCTGGATGAGAGTCTTCTCTCCTCCAGAACTGGGTACCATCCGCTCATTGAACCGTGTGATATCCACTTGTGCAGATGCAGTGCTGCGGATGTCACGCGGTCCAATGCAAGTCAATGGCGGCGATTACGCTGCGTGTCCGCAAAATTAATGGACATACTGCGGATTTTTGAGCGCAGCATAAATGCTGCGGAAAAATCCGCATCATGGGCATTGACAGTGCGGCTTGTCATTGGGGACCATGGGGGGGCGGATTACCAAGCGTTTTTGTAGCGTTTAAACTGCGGAAATTCCGCAGCGTAAACGCTTGGAGAACGCATAGTGGGCACACAGCGTAAGGCTGCGTGCCCAGTATGCGTTTTCCAAGCGTTTACGCTGCGGAATTTAAGCAGCAGAAACGCTTAGGAGACGCTTAGTAAACCTTCCCTCATGGTCCCCTATGCAATTCCGCACTTTCAGTGCCCATGATGCAGATTTTTCCGCAGCATTTATGCTGCGCTCAAAAATCCGCAGCATGTCCAGTAATTTTGCGGAAGCGCCGCGTTTTCGCCGCCATTGACTTGCATTAGAACGCGCCAATTCCGCAACACTGCATCTGTACTTGCGTAATTGGCGCGTTCTAATGTGCGGATGGTACCCGGGTGTGGAGAAGATACGACTCTCCTCCACACCCAGGTACCATAGAAACTGTAAAAACAAGAATAAAATAAAAAATAAAGATTATATTCACCTTCCGACGGCCCCCGGACTCCTTCCCTGTGCTTGCCGACAGATCGCGCAGGACTGAAGAACCTGCGCTGACGTCACAGTCATGTGAAGGCAGGTCTTTCAGTACAGTGTCCCGCTATCAGCTGGCAGCCAGGAACAAGCGCTGCAAGACTGCGGGGGCCAAGTTTAGGTTTATTTTTTTATTTTTAACCATTCTAAAGGTCACACTATATAAATTCATGCCGGTTGCATGGATTTATATAGTGTGACCTAGTTGTCAAGCACTTTCCAAGTGATGCTAAAATCGCTTGGAAAGCGCTTGACACCCGCATGCGGAAATGCATGTGAAGAACGCTTCACATCCGCTTGTCCCTGGCAGGAAAAACGCACGTACAATCCGCACGTACAATCCGCACGTACAATCCGCACGTACAATCCGCACGTACAATCCGCACGTACAATCCACATGTACAATCCGCATGCGTTTTTTTCTGCCAGGGAGATGCAGAAACGCTCAGGAAAAAATCCGGAGCATTTCTGCATCATGGGCACATAGCCTTAGTGTTCTCAACCCTTTTATCGCCCTATAGATTTAAATACCCCCAAAAATGCATCCAACACACTGTATGATAACCCCTACAGTAAATTCCCCTACTGTAACCCCCACCTGCACAGTATGATGACTCCATAGTCCCCCCAGCAACGTATGATGTCCACACAACCACCCACACAATATGATAGCTCTGACAGCACCCAAACACAGTATGATGGTCCACACCCCCCCACAGCAACCCCCCCCTCACACAGTATGAAGGTCCCCACAAAGTATGATGATCCCCACAGACCCACATTGTATGATGATCCTCACACAGTTTGATGGCCCCATAGGCCCTCCACAGGACCTCCAAACAATATGATGAAGGTACTCACAGTATTATGGTCAGCACATTTCCCCCACACACAGCAATAGGGCAGCACGGTGGCTCAGCAGTTAGCATTGTATGGTAGCTCAGTGGTTAGCACTGCAGCCTTGCAGCGCTGGGGTCCTGGGTTCAAATCCCACCAAGGACAACATCTGCAAGGAGTTTGTATGTTCTCCCTGTGTTTGTGTGGGATTCATCCGGGTTCTCTAGTTTCCTCCCACACTCCAAAGACATACTGATAGGGAATCTAGATTGTGAGCCCCATGGGGACAGTGCCGATAATGTCTGTAAAGTATTGTGGAATTAATGGCGTAATATAAGTGAATAAAATAAATATATACCATATTTTGCGGATTATAAGACACCCCAAATTTTGGGGTGCAAAATAGGAAAAATATTTGTTTGTTTTTTTTAAATAAAATGGTGCGCCTTACAATCCTTTTTACCTGGGGGCAGTTGTAGTGGAGGGGGGGGGTCACAGGAGCCAGGCTCACACATACCGGAGACTGGAGGCAGAGGAGGCTGCGGAAGGAGACGGTCGATGCTGCGGCCCCGCCCTAAGAAGAAATGTCAGTGATTCAAGGCGGTGGTGGTGGCGGCGGGAGCTAGGCGAGTTCAGCAAGGCGATGCTGCGGCCCTGTCCTCAGAAGTCGGCGGTGAGCGGAGGCGAGGTTCCCTATCCTGTACATAGCCCTGCGCTGTGCTTTTGGAAAATGACCGCCGGTGCATGCACAGATCGAGATCTCTAGAGAACTCGACCAGCTCCCGCCGCCACCACCACCGCCTTGAATCACTGACATTTCTTCTGAGGGCGGGGCCGAAGAATCGCCCCGCTACTGCTGCAGCCGCCGCCAATCTCCTGTGTTTGGGACCCCTATCCGACGCCGCCCCCCAAGTAACCATAACTTTTCATTATAAGACGCACACCCTTTTTCCTCCCAAATTTTGGGGGAAAAAGTGTGTCTTATAATCCGAATAATAAGGTGAGAATAAAATAAATAAATAATATTGGCCCCCACAGTAGTCCCCACCACAATATGATGGTCGCCACAAGCCCCCCAAATCATATGCTGACCCCCTTTCAGTAGTCCCCATCACGGTATAAGACCCCCACAGACCCTTACAAGTCCTGACTAGGAGAGCATGAGCTGCCGTGCAGATAAATGTGTGTAAAGCAGTAATTTATACAATTTATTAATGTTCAGCTGTAATCCCCTCTGTTCCCAGAAGTTCCTCCTCAAGTCTTTTGGTGGCTGACACAGGACAGTGTGATAATGACTGGATGTGAAAGAGGCTTCCTGACTCTCTTTGTGCACAATCACAGCCCTCCTCCCCAGAAACCTGTAAATAGCAGAATTCTATTTACGACCCCTCCCCCTGCCTTAACACCCGCACATCCACACAGAGAACTCAGCGCTGCCCTGCTAACCTGCAGTGAGTCTCACCCCTGCATCCAGGATGGCTCCCTCTGTCTCCATTAGCCAGGCTCCAATGATCACCATGCTCCACTCCGGGTGCTCAGCTCCTCTCTGCTCCTCTCTGCTGTGCACGCAGTGATCTAGAGGGGCGTGTCTATGGACAGAGCAGAAGGCTCCGGGCCCCCTGAACGCTGGGGCCCCATAGCAGTCGCGTGGTCTGCCTCTATGGACGGTACGCCACTGGGCTGATAGACACTCTGGGATTCTGGACAGCAGAGAGGTGATGTCTGAGCCAGAGAGATAGATCTGAGTGTCACCAGCATATAGGAAGCACTGAATGCCATGGGACTTTATGAATTGTCCTAAGCCAAAGGTATAAATTGAGAAGAGTAAGGGCGCCAGGACAGAGCCTTGAGGGACACCAAGAGAGAGAGGGCGGGATGAGGAGGTAATATGGGAGTGGGAGACACTAAATGTGCGGTTGGAAAGGTATGAGGAGATCCAGGAGAGGGTAAGGGAAGAGAGGATTTGTAGTTGGAGGATGTGGTAATTGTGTTGAAGGCAGAGGACAGGTCTAGAAGGAGGAATATAGAGAATTGTCTATTTACTTTGATTGTTAGCACCGTATTTTTCGGACTATAAGACACACTTTTCCCTCCAAAATTTTGGAGGAAAGTGGGAGGTACGTCTTATAGTCCGAATACTATAATATTGTATGGCTGCATGGTGGTGGGTGTGGGGGAGCAGCAGCAGGGGATCAGCGAGGCACATGAGGCAGCAGCTGCCTGCTGTAGCGTAACTGTGCCCGCTACTAAAGAAAATGAATATTCCCTGCTCCCCACGCTCATGGGCGTGAAGAGTAATGAATATTCATTTCTCTTAATAGCCGGCACACTGGAGCCGCAGCATGGCTCCTGCTGCGCTCTGCGGTCAGTGTGCCCGCTATTAAAGCTCATGAATATTCGCTACAACCTACTCCCATGGGTTGTAGTGAATATCCATGGTCTTTAATAGCAGGCACACTAACCACAGAGCGGAAGCAGGAGCTGCGCTGCGGTACAGTGTGCCTGCTATTGAAGAGACTGAATGGTCATTGCACAGAGTTCTGGCGTGGGGAGCAGTGACTATTCCAGCACAGTGTCTCACACTGTGTGAGGGCGCATGGCAGGGACGCCATGCATGCCCTGCCATGCGTGACTCACACAGTGAGAGTGTCAGCAGCAGAGCGGGACTGCGCTGGAAGAGAGAGGAGGTGAGTATGGTTGTTCATTTGTTTTTTGTAGGCAGCGTGATGGGAGCTCAGAGGGTGCCATACATACCAGGATGGGGGCTCAGTGGGTGCCATACATACCAGGATGGGGGCTCAGAGGAGTGCCATGCTTATCAGGATGGGGGCTCAGAGGAGTGCCATGCATACCAGGATGGGGGCTCAGAGGAGTGCCATGCATACCAGGATGGGGGCTCAGAGGAGTGCCATACATACCAGGATGGGGGCTCAGAAGGTGCCATACATACCAGGATGGGGGCTTAGAAGGTGCCATACGTACCAGGATGGGGGCTGAGAAGGTGCCATACATACCAGGATGGGGGCTGAGAAGGTGCCATACATACCAGGATGGGGGCTCAGAGGGTGCCATGCATACCAGGATGGGGGCTGAGAAGGTGCCATGCATACCAGGATGGGGGCTCAGGGGGTGCCATGCATACCAGGATGGGGGCTCAGGGGGTGCCATGCATACCAGGATGGGGGCTCAGAGGGTGCCATGCATACCAGGAAGGGTGCTCAGAGGGTGCCATGCATACCAGGATGGGGGCTTAGAAGGTGCCATGCATACCAGGATGGGGTATAAATAGGTGCCATGCATACCAAGATGGGGTATAAAGGGGTGCCATGCATACCAGGATGGGGGCTCAAGGGGTGCCATGCATACCAGCATGGGGGATAAAGGGGTGCCATGCTTACCAAGATGGGGTATAAAGGGGTGCCATGCATACCAGGATGGGGGATAAAGGGGTGCCATGCATACCAGGATGGGATGGGGGCCACTTATACCAGGAAGGAGGGGCCATACATACCAGGATGGAGGATATTAACAGAATTGGGGGACATTACCCCAATACCAGTGTCAGCAGCAGGCCCCCTCCCCCATAACAGGGCATCATGACCACATTTTTTGGTTACATTTTTTTTCCTATTTTCCTCCTTTAAAACCTAGGTGCGTCTTATGGTCCGGTGCTTCTTATAGTCCGAAAAATACGTGAATTGGTTAGTAATTTTTGGTTAGGGCAGTTTCAGTGAAGTGGTGGAGACAGAAGCTGGATTGTATGTTGTCAAAGAATGAGTTAGATGAGAGGAAAGTTCAGCATGGTCATGCTGTTTGAGGAATTTGGATGTGAACGGGAGCAGCAATATGGGGCGATAGCTAGACGTAGAGGTCGAGTTGAGGGATGGCTTCTTTAGGATAGGCGTCATTGTGGCATGTTTAGAAGCAAAAGGGAAGGTACCATAAGTTAGCAGTAGGTTGAAGAGGTGAGTTAAGCCTGGGATAAGGGTGGTGAGTTTGGGGAGAAGGTGGGATGGGGTCAAGTGGTGAGGGTCGATTTGGAGAAGACAGAAGAGATGAGTAAGCTCTCCTTCAGTGATGGTGGGGAGGAAGGTTATTGCGAAGGGGTCGATCTTATTTTTGAAATCTGCGGCAAAGTCTTCTGCAGAGATGAGGGAGGTCGGAGTGGAGAGAGTTAAAAGTGTTGAATAACTGTTTGGGGTTGTGGGATAAAGAAGATACGAGGGTTGTGAAGTAGAGCTGTTTAATAGAGGTGAAGGCCGACTTGAATGTGAAAGTTGCTGTTTTGAATGTGCTGAAGTCTTCTTGCAAGTGCATTTTCTTCCAGCGTCGCTCCGCAATCCTGGACACTTGTCGAATCTTTTTAGTGAGGTTATTGTGCCAGGGTTATCTATTGATTTGTCACACTCTGCCATATACAAGAGGGGAGACCAAGTCAGTAGCTGATATGAGTGTGAGGTTGTAGAAAGTGATGGCACTGTCTGTGTCATGGAGTGAAGATATGGAGGATATAGGTAGAAAAGAGTCAGAGTGTGAATGTCTAGGTGTGTGAGGTTTCTGCGGGTTGCACTACTTGCTGGACATGGGGGGCAGGTGAAGAGGACAAGGATTGGAAAGTGAGTAGATGGTGGTCAGATAGGGGAAAAGGTGAAGTAGTGAGGCTACATAGGGAGCAGAGGCAGGTGAAGATAAAGTCTAATGTATATCCGTCTGTGTGGGTGTATCTAATCCTATCAACTGTGAGCAGAACTGCTCTATCTAATCTTATGTGTGATACTGTCTGCTGAGCTATGTGTCCTAATCCTATCATGTGATACCGTCTTCTCTTTCACTGTATCTAGCCACGTGTGATATTGGCTTCTAAATTACTGTATATAGACTAAACCTTGGTTACAGACCAGCTTACCGTAGCACAAAGCGTCCTGCAGGACAGAGGCCCTGGATTGCCGGAAGATCAAACCAATAACCTTTAGTATATGGATAAATAGGCAGAGTATTGGGATGCTTATTAGTGATGAGCGAGCATGCTCGCCACTGCTCGGTACTCGCCCAATCATCTCAGTACTCGAGATGCTTGGAGCTCGCCGAGTACTTTCGAGATGCTCGAGCGGGAGCTCAGGTCCCGTCCTGCATGTCTGGCGCTATTTAGAGCATCAATCATGCAGGGATTGTCTGCAACTCACTGTAATGCCACAGCCATGGTAGTTGTGGCATTACAGTGATTGCCCAAATCGATGGGAACAGTGCTCACAGTGAAACATGAAAAACCGGCAATTCAGCAGCGGCATACACCGGTACCCGACAATTTAGAACAGAAAGAATAGAGCATCACACATAGATTAGATAGACAGAAACATGGCAGTCACATATATAATAAGTGCAGTGGTAGTGTTGGTTACTGTACTTGTCATTTAGTGTTAAAGGATTTATTAAAAAAAAAATTGGCGTGGGGTTCCCCGTAATTTTAGTCTCTAGCGGAGGTTAAGCAGACGGCTGGGGCAGATGTTTGAAGCCTGGGAAGGGGGTAATAGCCACGGAGATTCCCAGGCTACTAATATCAGCCCCCAGCTGAATACCTAGCCTTTACTAGCTATTAAAATGGGGGACCCCAAAAAAAATGACGTGGGGTCCCCCCTATTTTAATAGCTACCAAAGGCTAGGCAGACAGCTGGGGCTGATATTAATAGCCCAGGAAGGGTGCCATGAATATTGGCCCCCTCCCAGGCTAAAAACACCAGCCGTCAGCCGCCCTAAAAATGCCGCTTCCATAGGATGCGCCAATTCTGGCCTCGCTCTTCCCACTGCCCTGTAGCGGTGGCAGTGGGGTAATAGGGTTTGGGTTGATGTCAGCTTATAATGCCAGCTGACATCAAGCCCAGGTTAGTAATGGAGAGGCGTCTATAAGACACCCCCATTACTAACCCCATAGTTAAAGTTAAAAAACCCCACAAACACCCAGAATAAAGTCCTTTAATTGAAATAAACACACAATTCTTTAACGTTCTAAATTATACTCTACTTACCATCAAGCCCATTCCAGCTGAAGCCAATGATCTCCTGCAATAAAAATAAAATAATAAATCAACCTCATCCTTACCTTTCCATGGTTCCCAGGACGGCTCCAGCTCTGCTACATCGAGATGACAGGCTGGATCGCAGCCAAAAGCTGCCATCCAGCTTGCCATGCCGCAGACACTGAGAGGCTTCTCAGTGAAGATCCTCAGTGTCTCGCTGTGATGGCATCCAGATGAGTCGAGTTCATGTCCAATGAACTCAGCTCACCTCATGCAAGTCACTGACAGCGTGGGAGAATTCTACTGCGCATGTGGTGAGCGCAGGAGAATTCTCCCACGCTGGGATGGCATTGAGATGACAGGCTGGATGGCAGCTGAGCACTGCCATCCAGCATGCCATCTTTCATAGACACTGCAGAGCGCAGGCATGCTTGCGCTCTGCAGTGTCTCTGAAGGATGACAAGCTGGATGGCAGCACTCAGCTGCGATCCAGCCTGTCATCAGAATGCCATCCCAGCGTGAGAGAATTCTCCTGCACTCAGCGCTGAGCGCAGGAGAATTCTCCCACGCTGTCAGTGATGTGCATGAGGTGAGCTGAGTTCATTGGACATGAACTCGGCTCATCTGGATGCCGTCATAGCGAGACACTGAGGAGCTCCACTGAGAAGCTTCTCAGTGTCTGCGGCATGGCAAGCTGGATGGCAGCGTTCTGCTGCGGTCCAGCCTGTCATCTCGATGTAGCAGAGCTGAAGCTGTCCTGGGAACCAAGGAAAGGTAAGGATGAGGTTGGTTTATTATTTTACTTTTATTGCAGAAGACATTGGCTTCAGCTGGAATGGGCGTGACGGTAAGTAGAGTTTAATTTAGAATATTAAAGGAATGTGTATTTGTTTCAATCAAAGGACTTTATTCTGGGTGTTGTTTTTTTAAAATATTTTACTAGAAATTCATGGCGGTCATGTCTAATATTGGCGTGACCCCATGAATTTCGGGCTTATGGCCAGCTGATAATACCAAGCTGGCCCTAACCCCTTTATTACCCAGTGAGCCACCGCACCAGGGCCCTGGATGAGTTGGGAACAGCGCCAGAAGATGGCGCTTCTATGAACGCGCCATTTTCCGGGGTGGCTGTGGACTGCAATTTGCAGGGGGGGGGCAGAAAGCTTGGGCCTCCCTGCGCTGCGGATTCCAGCCCCCAGCTGCCTAGTTGTACCTGGCTGGACACAAAAATAGGGCGAAGCTCCACGTATTTTTTCTTTAATTATTTCATGAAATAATAAAAAAAGGGCTTCCCTATATTGTTGTGTCTTGCCAGGTACAAATAGACAGCTGGTGGTTGGGGGCAGCCCTTTCCTGCCTGCTGTACCTGGCTGGCATACAAAAATATGGCGAAGCCCACGTCAAAATTTTTGGGAAAAATTAATTAAAAAATAATGAAAAATAATAATTTAGGGACTGCATCTTTATTAACCCGTCAATTGGAGGGGTTAATGCAGTTACCATCGGTCGTGCCATATACATATATATATAATATATACAGTGGGTACGGAAAGTATTCAGACCCCTTTAAATTTTTCACTCTTTGTTTCATTGCAGCTATTTGGTAAATTCTAAAAAGTTAATTTTTTTCTCATTAAAGTACACTCTGCACCCCATCTTGACTGAAAAAAAACAGAAATGTAGAAATTTTTGCAAAATTATTAAAAAAGAAACACTGAAATATCACATGGTCATAAGTATTCAGACCCTTTGCTCAGTATTGAGTAGAAGCCCCCTTTTGAGCTAGTACAGCCATGAGTCTTCTTGGGAATGATGCAACAAGTTTTTCATACCTGGATTTGGGGATCCTCTGCCATTCTTCCTCGCAGATCCTCTCCAGTTTCGTCAGGTTGGATGGTGAACGTTGGTGGACAGCCATTTTCAGGTCTCTCCAGAGATGCTCAATTGGGTTGAGGTCAGGGCTCTGGCTTGGCCAGTCAAGAAAGGTCACAGAGTTGTTCTGAAGCCACTCCTTTGTTATTTTAGCTGTGTGCTTAGGGTCATTGTCTTGTTGGAAGGTGAACCTTTGGCCAAGTCTGAGGTCCAGGGCACTCTGGAAGAGGTTTTCATTCAGGATATCTCTGTACTTGGCCGCATTCATGTTTCCTTCAATTGCAACCAGTCATCCTGTCTCTGCAGCTGAAAAACACCCCCATAGCATGATGCTGCCACCACCACGTTTCACTGTTGGGATTGTATTGGGCAGGTGATGAGCAGTGCCTTGGTTTCTCCACACATACTGCTTAGAATTATCACCAAAAACTTCTATCTTCATCTCATCATACCAGAGAATCTGATTTCTCATAGTCTGGGAGTCCTTCATGTGTTTTTGAGCAAACTCTATGTGGGCTTTCATATGTCTTGCACTGAGGAGAGGCTTCCGTAGGTCCACTCTGCCATAAAGGGCCAAATGGTGGAGGGCTGCAGTGATAATTGACTTTGTGGAACTTTCTCCCATCTCTCTACTGCATCTCTGGAGCTCAGCCACAGTGATCTTGGGGTTCTTCTTTATCGCTCTCACCAAGGCTGTTCTCCCACGATTGCTCAGTTTGGCTGGACGGCCAGGTCTAGGAAGACTTCTGGTGGTCCCAAACTTCTTCCATTTAAGGATTATGGAGGCCACTGTGCTGTTAGGAACCTTGAATAATGCAGACATTCTTTTGTAACCTTGGCCAGATCTGTGCCTTGCCACATTTCTGTCTCTTAGCTCCTTGGGCAGTTCCTTTTGAGCTCATGATTCTCATTTGGTCTGACATGCATTGTGAGCTGTGAGGTCTTATATAGACAGGTGTGTGCCTTTCCAAATCAAGTCCTATCAGTTTAATTAAGCACAGCTGGAATCCAATGAAGGAGTAGAACCATCTCAAGGAGGATCACAAGGAAATGGACAGCATGTGACTTAAATATGAGTATCTGAGCAAAGGGTCTGAATACTTATGACCATGTGATATTTCAGTTTTTCTTTTTTAATAAATTTGCAAAAACTTCTACATTTCTGGGTTTTCTAGAATTGACCAAATGGCTGCAATGAAATAATGAGTGATAAATTTAAAGGCGTCTGAATACTTTCCAGACCCACTGTCATATATATATATATATATATATATATATATATATATACATACATATACAGCATGAGCACCATAGCTGTGTATAGGTGTGTGTGTGTGTATATATATATATATATATATATATATATATATATATATATATATATATATATATATATATATACACACACACACACACACAGTATGGACCAAAAGTTTGGACACACCTTCTCATTTAAAGATTTTTCTGTATTTTCATGACTTTGAAAATTGTACATTCACACTGAAGACATCAAAACTATGAATTAACACATGTGGAATTATATACTTAACAAAAAAGTGTGAAACAACTGAAAATATGTCTTATATTCTAGGTTTTTCAAACTAGCCACCTTTTGCTTTGATGACTGCTTTGCACACTTTTGGCATTCTCTTGATGAGCTTCAAGAGGTAGTCACCGGAAATGGTTTTCACTTCACAGGTGTGCCCTGTCCGGTTTAATAAGTAGGATTTCTTGCCTT